>NC_045789.1:112910280-114300240 GCF_009873245.2 Balaenoptera musculus
CATCAAGGAAAGACAAAGAGAAATGGAAGCCCTTGAGACAGAAGCTCATTAAGTAGGAAATATCTACCTCTTTTTCAGAAAAATCACCCTTCAGACTTTTATGTATTTAGATCTGGTTGAGTTATAAGGGCAGACAAGAATCTCAGCACACTGCCTTTTAACCAGATTCAATGTTGCTATCTAATATTACTATTTACTACAATATAACTATTTGTATCTATTGTATATATCTGTGGAGGTGGAGATTTCTCCTCAACTCTTTCTACCTCCTGCCAGTGCAATCCTTCAAATCTCAGCAGATGAAGCAAGACCTGAGCTCTGAGCCCAGCAGAAGCCCCCAGGTGAGGCCTTGAGAGGCAATGAGGTACTCTGTGGAGGAAGGGGCCTGGGGCTACAGAAAAGAACCTGGAGCAGAGGCCTGTGGAAAGAGAGGGACCAGGCTCGTTGGAAGGCTGCTGAGAACAACATCGCTATGAAATGAAGGCAGTGAAGAAAAGAGACAAACCCGGCCAAGAGAGTGTTGCTTAGAAGAGAGGGAAGGAAAGGCTGTGTGTACAATACAAGGCCAGTCCTAGAATGAAGAGGCACCAATTGCCCAAAATTTAATGACCCGGAGAGCAAGCACCTCTCTTGCTTCGTCCTTGTGTCCCAGGTGTGAGTGGAGTGCTTACCGTGCACACACCTATGCATGTCACTCAAGGAGGGTTGGTGGGGTCGAAACAGATGGTAAAGAGCAGAGAATGACGTTAGTAATCTAATGAGGACAAGAAACGCAGAGTCAGGTTCCTAACAGGGTCTCGTATAGAACTCAGTGGATGACTGATGGATGAATAAAGGATTGGGGTTTTTTTCCCCTCGATTTTCCGTCTCCTGAAGAAACTAGAGTTCCTGGGAGTGGGGATCAGGTTGGGCCATGTATATAAGAAGTCTTGGCTTCCATCGTCTTTTATCTTCAGGCAGTATGTCCTAAGGATTGTAGCAAAAGCACCAGAGCATACCCCAAACTATATTCCCCCTATCATTGTACTGATAGTACAAGCAGCTCCCTAAGATGTCACCATCTTCACTAAACAGGCTTTTCAGCTCTGCTGCAACATCACTTCTTGAGACCTCAGCACATCCCCACAAGAAAAGGTCCAAAAATTTGCTCCACTTCTTAAGTCCTTAACAGCTCCCTTGGGATTCCTTATGCAGATAGACCTCACTTCCTACTTTAGAGATAAGATCTCTGCCATCTGGTGTAAACTCCCCCCACACCTTAGCATATCTCAGGATGCATTCCAGTCCCTACAGTTTTGCTAAAGTTGTTTCCTTCAGCTCTCCCGACCCCCCCCCCACTTCTAATTCCATCCCTTCCCCCCACCCCCCACTTAATCCTTCTCATCCTTTAGGAGCTAATCTAATCCATAACTCCTCTGCAAAGTTTCCTCTGCTCCTAATGTTTCCTGCCCACAATGATATCTTTCCTCTTTGAATTTCAATGAAGTCTGTCATAAAAAGTCTTAGCATGACTGAGCTGCCAGCTCCTTAAGTCGCCTTCCAGTCTAACCTCATTGGTTTAGGTATTTGCCTAATCCTTGAGCTAGTTAATGGCTGAGCCAGGACTGGACCTCTGTTTTCTCATACCCAGGGCTGTGTTAGCTGAACCATCATATTTTAAAAATTAAAGCCCAAGTGTTTCTTCTCTTTCACAGGTTACCTGATTCTGGTACATGGCATTCCAAGTACTGGCAGCTTTTCTCTGTATTGGCAAGCACGGCCACATTTTATACTGCTCCATTTCCTTGGAGTGAGGGTTTGGGGTTGTTTGTAGGAGGCAGTCTGGTATGCCTGGAGGAGCTTGAGACTGGAACAAGAGACCAGGGTTGGGAGGACAGACATCAGCTGGCTATCAGAGAGTCAACTACTTACTCCTTTGTTCTATTTCTGTGCCTTGAACAATCTTCTCTTTTTGCTTGGGCCTTGATGACACAGATTTCCAAGTGTTCACAGGTTCTTTCTTCCACAAGACTGAGCAGCTTGAGGACAGTTCCTTGAGGGCATCCGTGTCCTCTGCCTGGCATGGTAATTCAACCCCAGTTAACACTGGTTCACCTGCACTGAAGCCGTGGTCCCTCTCTGAGCCCCAGTTTCCTTTCTGCCATAAAACAAAGTTTTTTTGCACTTCATGATTTCTAAAATCCTTTTCAGTTCTAAGTTTCTGTAAGCAAGCTAAAGCTTCTTGTAAATTAAAAGCATAGGTAGCTGTCAACTTGTGGGCTGAGTTGGGTCCATGTTATGTTTTTGTTGCATGTGTGGACTGAATTATTTCAAAAATTTTTAGTATCCAGTGGTTAAAAGCCTTCATATAAAAGTATGGATTTCCAGCTTCTTTTGAAAAAACTTGGTTTCCTTAAGATAGATATCAGCTGGGGCCACTTTCTTGTGGCCACTACCTTCAGACTGGATAAAGTTCACCAGTTCCCAGGTCCACAAGCCTGTTTTAGCTTTTCATGTTATTTCCTAACCACTGTATGTACTGTATCTGAGTCCCTGCCCTAAAACTGCCCAGGACAACTTGCTAGAAAGGAAAGTGGTAGAAGGGAGAGTGAGGGACCATGTAAAGAAAAACCAAGAGTGGAGATGGAGGGGGATGAATACTTAATGACAAATTCTAACCTGACAGTGGTCGCCCCTGTAAACAGAGACAGAGGGGGAGGCATGGAGAGGAAACTTTTACTTTCTACCTTAAACTCTGTGTCCTGACAATCTACAAGTGGGGAAAATCCAAGATGAAAACTTTCAGGCACATCAAAAACTTAAAAGAAGCTAATATTTACTCTGTCAAGATTTTAAGTCTGATGGTAGACCAATGTATATACCTTGGGGCAGGAACAACTCTTGTTCATTCTTTTAACTAGCCTATAAACCCTGCAGAGTGATATTGGTGCAGGATAAATGATTATTGTGTTGAAATAAGAGAACTATTAATCTTAAGATTATTGCTTTGTATACTCGAGACAAGCATATATTTCAGTATTTCTCAAAGTTGGTTCCTAGGATCCTTTGGGCTATTCTTGGCTGGCTGAGGTTTACTGATGTGATTTGAATCTGTTGGGATAATGGTTCCAGTATAACTGACCGTGAATTTGTCAGCATCTGGTCTCACCATGCACTGGAGGATGTTTACTAAATCGGTCCCAGGGGAGGTCGTTGGGTTCCAGCATGTCAGCATGTCATCTGACTTTGGTCCTGCCCTGTAAACTATATGGGCCTGGCTTCTACAGTTTAAAAAAGGCAAGACTAGATTCTGTAAGGTCAGGTGGAAAGTTCTTCCTAAATATTTGTTCAATAGAAGACTATGGTCCTTCTGTGGTTACCTTATCAGTGCTATTATTCAGGGATGTTACTGCTACAGAGAACAGTGGAGGAAATCAGAGCCTTAATAATCTAACCCTGCAAGCTCTGTTCAGGTCTATCTGGACTTCCCAACCTTGTTAAAAACATAAAACAGGGCTTCCCTGGTGGTGCAGTGGTTAGGAATCTGCCTGCCAGTGCAGGGGACACGGGTTCGAGCCCTGGTCCTGGAAGATCCCACATGCTGCGGAGCAACTAAGCCTGTGCGCCACGACTTCTGAGCCTGTGCTCTAGAGCCCGCGAGCCACAACTACTGAGCCCACATGCCACAACTACTGAAGCCCGGGTGCCTAGAGCCCATGCTTTGCAACAAGAGAGCCACCGCAATGAGAAGCCCGTGCACCGCAATGAAGAGTAGCCCCCGCTTGCTGCAACTAGAGAAAGCCCGCATGCAGCAACAAAGACCCGATACAGGCAAAAAACAAACAAACAAAAAAACAAAAAAAACCCCACATAAAACATACACTCTTAAATCTCACACCACCAAATGCGCAAATCAAATGTACTATTTACGAATTTTTTTCAGGAAAGTCATCTAGTTTATTCTGTAGATCTGCCTTTTCTAATTTTTAGAATAAATGTCTATTTTAATTTTGAGCCAAAGTATATTGTTGCCCTTGCATCAAGTTTTGTTGGAAAAATACCAGTATAGCACTAGCCTTCATAAAATCATAGACTGTTGAGAGTGGATAAACTTGTACATAGTTTATAGAAAACAAACTGAGACTCCAAAAGGTTCTCTCTGATATATCTTTATTGACCTCAATTTATATTATATAGCTCAATTAATGACGTTAAGTTCTTGCTGTGTGTGAGAAGGTACACGATGTGTAAGGACCCTCCTACCCCTTGACTGCTGACAGACTGGGGAGGTAGGGAAGAGGTGTGAACAAAGATTTGCAGTGTGATGTAGGGGGAGGGGATGGCCAAATTAAATCAAGAAAGTGAAGCAAAAAGTGAAGACGTTGCAATTCAAAAAGACTGGGAGGACGCCAAGTAAAACAGCAATTACTTAGATGGCACTTAATTAGCATTGCTTTTCCCCATATTTGATTTGCAACCTTGACTAAGCTTGCCAATCCTTATAAATAAGGTAATGGTTTTATTATTATTTCCTGACCATTGTGTTCATAAGTTTTCGACATTATTTATCTGTGTTACATCATCTTCTTTATTAGAAATTATTATTAAAGTGAGTCACTATGTGTCTGAATAGTTCTTAAAAAGGGAAGAAAATATCCTGTACTCCTTAATGACTATGAGTGGAAAATATATTTCAGGTAGAAAGACCCCTCAGTTCCTCTAATAAAGGGCCTTCCTTGCTGGGAGCTCAGCTAGCCCCTGAATGAAGCAGGAATACAGGGTTGACTTCTGGTTACTAGAGCCTTTACCAAGTGAAAAATGGGATCCAGTGTTAGGCCAGTGCAAAAAGGGGCTAGAATAGAAAGTAAACATTGGTGGTTTATTTATTTATTGCTTTAAAACACTCATTTTGCCATATTGCAAAGCAATGTCCAAGTATTTTCTTGTAAACAGAGAGACCATATTTTGTAGGATTCTAATGAAGCTGATATTATTTGTTCCCTATGGGGATAGGAGATTATATTGGGGGAGGGGAAGGATACTTTTGAATCTTAAAATATTTGAATGTAGTAATTAAAATAGTTTTAGTAATATCTTATAGATGTAGAAAAATAAAAATAAGAAAACAGATAAAAAGAAAAAAAGTAAAAATCCCTGATAGTATTCACTTGAAAATGATCATTGTTAATGCGTTGTTGTATGCTTTTCTGTTTTTTTTCCCTATGCATCTAATTTTTAAAAAGAAAAACAGGCCATACATAAATGTGTGGAGTTTCAGTTATACTAAATGTCTGAGAAAAATCAACAAATCCCCATCTCATTCTCTAGAAAGACAGGTTATTCCTTATCGGCAAATCTAGTCCTTTTTATCCCTTATCCTTATGAAATGCAGGTGATAAATAGTGTATCAGTGATTGAGGAAACCCCTCTTCTTGCAATTAGAAGTCAAAATATTTTATATCTGGAAGGAACCTAAAAGATGGATTTCAAATCCCTCATTTTAAAAGTGAGTAAGTTGGGTTCTGAAAGGTGAGCCACACAGCTGGTTGAGAACAGAATGTGGCCTGGATCCCAGGTGAGGGTATCTTTCATCACATCATGCAGCCATGTCATTCTTCTAAAAACCTTAAATTACAGTGTGTGGACAGACTGCACAAGAGGAAAGCAGAGAAGAAACTTGCCTTCGTTTGACATTGAAGAAGTTCAGTTTTGATTTATTTAGGAACTTGACTTAAAAGCCAAGTTTATTAACAGCAGTAGGACCAAAGAAGAACAGACCAGCAAAAATAAAACTGAGTTGATTAAAACCTTTTGAAAAAACGAACAAACAAAAAAAACCTTTTGAGCTCTCAATAAGTTCAACAGTAAATAATAGCAATTATATTGTTTTGAGAGTTGTGTACTTCTTAATGCTCTTCTGATTTTTAAAATTACTTTTCTTGGGACTTCCCTGGTGGCCCAGTGGTTAAGACTCCACGTTCCCAATGCAGGGGGCACAGGTTCAGTCCCTGGTCGGGTAACTAAGATCTCACATGCTGCGTGGCACGGCCAAAAAAAAACAAAACAAAACACAATATTACTTTTCTTATTATGAAAATTTTCAATCCTGTAGAGAAGTAGAGAGAATAGTTTAATAATCCTCTCTATAACCATCACTCTGACTCAACAGTTATTAATATTTGCTCTTGCTTCATCTGAACCCTATTTTTTTTAAAATTAATTAATTTATTTTTAGCCGCATTGGATCTTCTGCTGCGCACGGGCTCTCTAGTTGAGGTGAGCGGGGGCTACTATTTGTTGTGGCGCGCGGGCTTCTCATTGAGGTGGCTTCTGTTGTTGCGGAGGACGGGCTCTAGGCATATGGGCTTCAGTAGTTGGGGCACACGGGCTCAGTAGTTGTGGCTTGCGGACTCTAGAGCGCAGGCTCAGAAGTTGTGGCACACGGGCTTTGTTGCTCTGTGGCATGTGGGATCTTCCAGGACCAGGGCTCGAACCCGTGTCCCCTGCATTGGCAGGCGGATTCTTAACCACTGCGCCACCAGGGAAGCCCCTTTCCTTTATTTTTGTTGCTATAGTGTTTTAAAGTCAATCCCTGCCTTCTTGTGATTTCACCTTTTCCATTTGTGATTACATCATCCTACAATTCCCATGTTACAATTTCATTGTTGACAGTTAACTTGGCATTTCCTGTGGTCTCTTAATGACAGTGACATTTCTTATTAGTAACTGTCTGACAGTATTAATGAGTCTACCTTGATGGCACCCCATGTGTCAGGCATTTTCCATGTATTAATTTATTTAAGTCTCACAATAATCCTGTGAGACGGGATCTACTATATTCTCTGGTTTTATAGATGAGGAATTGGAAGTACAGAGAGTTAGTCTATGGTAGATTACTTCTGAGCAGTTCGTCACTTAATAAGTAATCCACAGTTTACAAAACTGAAGTCATAGAGTTTCTCAAGCATGAATGTCTTACACTTTTCAACATTTTGCCTGCTAGGTTTTAGGGTGAATCTTCTTTTTGTGTCTGTAGCCATCCCATCCTAACACAGGAATAAAGTCTGTGGGTTGAGAAATGGTGTATGTGCTAAAAGACAGAAATATCAAGGGCTTCATAATTTGGAGCTGTTAACTGTAGGAGAAGAAAATGTTTTTCTTGACCCTCTTAGGTTTCCTGGCTGGGTCTGTAAATGAGACTCACAAAGACAGATTAATAGGAGAAAGCATATAAATTTCTTTTTTTTTTGGCATACAAATTTATGTGATATAAGTGTTATAAGACATGTGAGCTCTTGTAAGGAAAGATCTGAAGAAGAAGTTAAGCCTGAGTGTTTTTTATGCTTGGTTGTCAGCGAGTGGAAGGTCATGGAAAGATATGGTGGGACAAAGAGTATGAGGTCAGTGGAGTAAACTGGGGGAAACTTAGCAAGGCCTGTCCATTCAGATTCCTCTCTGTGTCCCTTTCTCTTAAGAGATAGGATGCTCATTTCCTCCAGTATAGAGATGGCATCTCTCACATGAGGAGCTTAAGACCTGCTTCAGGGGTAGGTAAGAAAGTTCTTCCTGCACCGGCTGTTTCTCAAATCCCTTCAGCTTAAAATGTTTAATATGCCAAAGCACCATGTTTTGGGTAGTATGTCCTGATTATGAACCCTGTCTTAATCTTTCCAAAGATGCAGTGTTTTAGGTGTATGATTATGTACAAGTTTTAACATTAAGTTAGAAAAATAGAATTTTTTTCTGTTTATTGTCTATTTTGGATTTGACATGCAAACCTAAATATATTTTAATTCTCTGATCAGTTTTGAATGTCATTCCTTCCAAATTAGTTTTTCTATTTATGATTTTCAGAAAACAATACTAAGGATCAGATCTACTAAACTGTCAGAACAGTATTTACAAGGCAGCAGATCTTTCTAATTACCAAACTTGAATTGCTATTTTCTTGTATCTTCCTAGGAATTGGTATCAGACAATAAGAACAAAGGTAGAAGTTGCATAAAAATAAGAGGATTCCCTCTGGTCCATTTCTTGGTGGTAAATTCCATCTCAATACTGTAGAGAAGTGGGTGGTGGTGGTGAGTAAATTAGCATATGAAAGGAAAGTCCCTTTTCTCTCTCATCCTTAACTTCTGTGGTTTTGATTGGTTTCACTGGTATCCCTCCAGCATTTTCCTGTCATCCAGACTTGGAACCTTTCTTTGATTAATAGTGATTATTAGAGCTTCATACATTGCAGAGGACTTTATGCTTTTCAGAGGGTTTCTGCATCCATGATGTATTTCACTCCTTTTCCCCTTCATCTTCTCCCTACCCAATTTTTGTTAAGTTCCTATTGATTCCCTGACTATTATGTCTTTTAGATTCAACCCCTCCATTCCAGTAGCTGATACCATAAAAATCACAGCATGGTGGGGCTGGAAGAATCCTTAGAGACCATTTAATATGAACACATCATCTGTTAAATGAAGAAACGGAGATATGAGTGTTACGTAACTTTGGCAAGATTATAGGTCCCCTGCCTGCCCCTGCTCCCTGCAGGTCTCTGGACCACTGCCTTCCAGGCCATAAATCACAGTTTGACTGCTTAGTCCCCACCCCCATCCTCATTCTCACCCCAGTTCCAGTTTGTTCTGTAGAGTTAGGAGGAAAATCTTTTTCAAATTCCATTTTCTCAAAGCTGAGTTTTCTCCTCTAGACTTAACGGGACTTATTTTCTGATATATGAAATCAAAAGTGCTTTAGGTGGGTTAATTATGTATAGTACCTTCTTTATAAACTATTCCTTTTTTTCTTGAACATGTGTGCACTGTCTTTATAGTAAATATATTACATTTGAATGTATATTGCTTTTGTAATGTACTGAAGTTTTGGGTGTGTATGCTTAAAATATCTGAAGTTTGAAACTGTGCCGTTTATTTCTTTTGTAGGCTTCTTCACAGTGTTTAATACAGTGTTCTGAGCTGGATCTCACTTAATAAAAATAAAGTTCTCTACCAAGTTGAGTGCAAAGATAGTACTTGGAAATATTTCTTTCAGTAATGAATGCTTACTTAATGTTTGCTAATCTTCCTCTGCTGTGCTTCTTCTATTACCATATACCTATTTTTGCATGTAATTGTATTTTTTTTTTCTCGTGTCACTCTATTACCTATTGTAGGGGAGAAAAAAATATCTTTTTTCTCTATTTTTTTTAGTTCTGGACTGCAACCCCTTCAACAAAAGACAGATTAACAAGAGAAGAGCATACAAGTTTATTTAATATTTTTTATGTGATATCAGGGCCTTTATAAGGAAATGAAGACCTAATGAAACAAAATGGTTAAACCTGAGTGTTTCCATGCTAGATTTGCTGCAGAGTGAAAAGTTTTGGAAAGGTCCCAGTGATGGGACAAATGGTTTGAAGTAAGTGCAGTAAACTGGGGGAAAACTTAGTAAGGCCTGTTCATTCAGATTTATCTCTGTGTTCCTTTCTCTTTGGAGATAGGGATGATCCTTTTGTCTGAGTATAGGGAGGGTTTCATGATCTGCTTTAGAGGAAGGTCAAAAGGTCCTTCCTCCACCTGCCATTTCTCAAATTCCTTCAGCTTAAAATATTAAATATACCAAGATGCCGTATTTTAGGGAAGCGTGTTCTGAACCCCATGATATAAACTCCTTGAGGGAAAAAGCTAAGCCTCTGATGCACGGCATATAGTAGGCTTTTAAGAAATATTTCCTTCATCTAATGACACTGGAAACACCAAGTGTTGTAGGAGTACAGAAAAGCACAGAGGAAGGAGTGATTAATTTTTCTACAGGTGACATAGCGTGAAAGGCAGCTGGACCAATATTTGAGCTGATCCTTGAATTTATTGGGCTGGGGGAAAGACGTTTCAGGTAAAAGGAATCATATCACCAAGGTAGGAAGAGTTCCAGCATTTTAGGTGTGACTTGTTGCCCCAGTTGATCAGTGCATTGAAAGACTGAAACATAGACCTCTGAGGGCTAGTCTGTTTCTTTGGAATAAAAAAGGTTAAAAAAAAAAGTTTTCTTAACTTTTGATTAAATAAATCATTGGAATATAAGAGAAGGCAAGGAAATATGTTAGCTAAGGTGAAAATTACTGAGCTCAAATCTGTACCCTTAATAAAATGAGGTAATTTATTGGTTTAAGCAGAATACCTTCTAATTTAAAATTGCAATAAGCTCGATAATATAATTCTGATAATTTTTTACTTTTGTAAGAGTTTCAAATATTGTGTCAGTTTTAAAAAAAAATCAGTTAAAAAATATTTAATGGAAAAGAATAAAATTAAACCATGAGTTAGATTTTCTAAATATTTTGACGCTCTAACCTCTACTCTATTTTTTAAATACTTCAAAATTGAATTTTTAGCAACTTGAAAACTATGGTATTTTTTAAATGCTTGTGCTTCTGAGCTTCTCGTGCCCTCTAGTGGCAGGAATGAACTATTAAATCCTTAATTTAGTGTTTTGAAAATGCTCAATACTACTTGATATAATTAATTTTATGCATATTCAACATTTCATTAGGAGAAAATTAGGCTTACAACTAATGGGAAAGAAGTACTAATTTGGATTAACATAAAGTAATAACTCCTAGAAACATTGTTGGAACATTTGATGAATATTAAATTCATTTAAGAAAAAAAAGAATCAGTGGGCTACAGTTTTCAAAAAGTGTTACGTAGTTTGGAGCTGATACACTTATCTAGGAAGCTAAGTATATCAAATCAAGAGGAAATCAAGAACATACAAAGTGGAGTGGTAATTTACATAGTTTCTTTCATCTCTAGGTTTTCAATAATTAGGGAATTTTGCCCCTGGGAGGCAGTAGTCTGCTGTATTCAAAAGATAACTAAGTGCAGTGGAATTTTCCCTGATCCCAGAAATCAGATTATAGAGGTACAAAGTATCAGATAACCTGTCATGTTTCTTTTGAAAAACTCAAGGCAGAATCATGCAGCTGAAAACTTTAGTAAAAGACCTTGCTTCTAGTTCAAGATCAGTCACCTCACCAGTGGGAGGGTGGTGCCCACAATATTTAAAATACCCTGTTTGCCATCACCCCAATGGTGGGCTCAAGATCCAGAGTCTGGAGACTGAATTTGGACACTTGCTTCAACTCTGACTGGCTGTTGCCATTTATCCTTGCTGGGCTTCAGTTTTCTCATCTGTAAAGTGGGAATTGTAATATCAATGTTTATTAGTTTGATTTTGTGTCTTAAATGAAATGTGTAGATAAAGCACTTGCTCATTTTAGAACAACTTTAAAAATTAGTTTTTTTTGTTTTGTATTATTATTATTTTTTAATGTTTTAGGCCATGCCTTGTGGCATGTGGATCTTAGTTCCCTGACCAGGGATCACACCTGTGTCCCCTGCATTGGGAGCACGGAGTCTTAACCACTGAACTGCCAGGGAAGTCCCTAAAAATTAGGTTATTTTTATTGCTAGGAATTGTTACTAGGCAGAGCATGAGGAGACAGAGAGAGATGGAGGGCCATTCAAAAGGGATATTTCAATCAGGCTTTTGGCAACTGCTAAGACATTCTGAAAATTTTGCCAGTCTCTGAGTTCAAAACTATAATACATAAAGGAGGCTAGGCCTGAAAGGTCAATAAAGGCATGTAGAATTAGTCTCTCAAGGGAATGGGGCTAGACATTTCTCTCTGTATCTGTGACTAGTGTTTATTGTGCACCTTTCTCTTTTTACTATGTAACTGTTAGGGCTTCATTTGGGTCTTTGTTGGGGGACTCTGGGGTGTTTCCATTCAACTTTATGAATTGTCCTTGAAACTTTTCAAAACACATTTAATATCAATTATCACTTTATTTAGGATACAGCCATTAAGATCCAGGCCCCATGAAAAAAACACTGCTTTTCCCCATTGGAATCTGCCTGTGGGAGTTAACACTGTCAGACTCCAAGGTGGCTTCCGGAATGCAAGTTTCACTCACCTAAGGGTTCATTCTAGACTTTGACTAAACCTACCATCTGGCAAACAGGAAGTTTTCCCTCAAAGAAATCATTCCCTTGGAATCCATACACTTTTCTTCCACTGAGGTGTTTCCCTGTATCTTCTAACTGGTCTCCTGACTGCACTCTCTTCCCTCTAACTCAGTAGTTCATAGTCCCAATCAATGGAGGACCCATATACAACTGCTGAAGCTAATTTCAGGAATTCCAGGGAATCTTGACTGTGAAGTAAGCCAGAGGAACCTAGCTTGTGTCACAGTATTAAAATAACTTAAAGCAATGACAGTTGCAAACATTTCTAGGGCAAAGCTTCTCAACATATCTTGTTGTCTTTTCTTTCACTGGAAATCACCTTTTTTCGCACTCCCTATGCCCCCTAGGATCTTCCAGCCTCTCTTTTTACTAGGAATGCTGAGACTGTGCTCTGGCTTCGTATCTGGGTCCAGGGTTTCTATTTCAGTTCTAAATGGAAACTATAGTGAAGAGGCAACAATACCCCCAGTGGCTACCTCTCTTGGATTCTGGCACAGACTTTGTTCTTCAAGGCTCTCCTTTGTCATTGATTTGCAGCCTCCCTATAGGGTGTACCAAATCATTTCCACCTAGTTCTGACATAATTGCTTTTCTAGTGAGTTGGTTGGTTAGTCCATCTCTTTCAATCAGCTGTTTCTGTGCTCCTTTCTACTTAGACTACTTACCATC
This sequence comes from Balaenoptera musculus, assembly GCF_009873245.2. Lineage (NCBI taxonomy): Eukaryota > Metazoa > Chordata > Mammalia > Artiodactyla > Balaenopteridae > Balaenoptera > Balaenoptera musculus. The sequence goes on from NC_045789.1 coordinate 112,922,947, forward strand.
CATATATGAACAATGGATGTACATTTGTACACACCCATTGTTTCATTTGATCTTACACTATCCTTATGGGATAGGTTATAGTGATCCCATTTTACAGATGTGGTTCAGAAACATTTAATGATTTGCTAGCGCAGGGGAACAAAAATTCTTTTTCCTACTGAAAAAATTCTTTTTTCTCTGGCTGGGGCCCTAGAAAGTGATCTGACAAAAGACAGATTAACAAGAGAAAAGCATACAAGTTTATTTAACATAAGTTTTATGTGACTTGGGGGCCTTCCTAAGGAGATAAAGACCCAAAGAAACTGTTAATCTTGAGAGTTTTTGAATTAGGTTTGATGAAGAGTGAAGAGTCACGGAAAAATGTGATAGGACAAAAGGGTATGAGCTAAGGGTAATAAACTGGGGGGAACTTAGCAAGGCCTGTTCCTCCCTGTGTCCCTCTATCTTTGGAGATAAGAATCTTCCTTTCCTCCAGGTATAGGGAAGACATCTCTCACATGAGGGTCTTAAGACTTGTTTCAGGAGAAGCAGGGGAGGTCAGAGAGTCCTTCCTGCATCTGCCATTTCTCAAATTCCTTTGGCTTAAAACATTCAGTATGACAAAGTGCCACATTTTGGGGGATAGTGTTCACTGGATAATGGCAGAGCCAAGACAAGATTTTACATCTCCAAGATCCTGGTCCAGTGTTCTAGCCACTGAATTACTGTCTCCTTTTTATCTTCTTGACCTCTGACCTCTTCTCCTTTTTTCAAATACCTGTCCACCTACTGAGATTTTTCAAGGACGAATGTTGGGTGTTTAGTACTTCAGTATCTTCTAGCAGTCTCTCGTTTAATCCTCATGATCTTATGGGGGAGGTATTACTATGAAATTTTTTTTTTTAGTTTTTTTAAAAAATTGAAGTATAGTTGATGTACAATGTGATATAAGTTACAGGTGTACAATATAGTGATTCACAATTTTTAAAGTTTGTACTCTATTTATAGTTATTATAAAGTATTGGCTAAATTCCCTGTGCTGTACAAACTATGAACCTTGTATTACAAATGAGGAACTGGATGAAACATGGAGAAGTGAAGTAAGAGGTCCACAGTCACACACCTAGTGTTTGGTGATGTGAAGATGTGAACGAGAAGTGTGACTCCAGAGTTCTTGCTGTCAACCACAGTGCTATGCAGGCATTTTGTTTTTCTTTTTTCTTTTTTGGCTTAAAATCCTTCCCTGATCTTGTCAACATGTTCTTTTCCTTTCATCACCAAAATCAATCCACTATCTCTGTTCCCTTATCAACTACTTACTCTTCCACTGCCTGCATTCTGGCTCTTGATCAAAACTTTTTTTTAAGATCAGCAATCACCAGTTTTCTAACATATTTTCTTTCTTTCTTTTTTTAACCTCCATTTACTCTTGGCATTGTTAAGTCCTTCCTCTTTCTTGAAGCTCTTTCTTTTGTTTTCTGTGACACATCAATCTGACTGGTCCTTCTCCAAATTCATTTATTTAGGCATTCATTCATTGAATGTGTGTGTGAATGTATGAGAGAAGAGGAGAGTCACGGTACTAGTCACTGGACACTGGAAAATGGTTCTGTGGTGTTTTATGTTTTATTCCTTAACCTGATTACTTATTATATAGATGTGTTTACTTTGTGAAAATTCATAAAGCCCTACGTCATGATTTGTGCACTTTATTAGTCTTCAACAAAACATTTAAAAACAAGTAAGTACAATGAGGAGGAGTTTAAGGTCTAGTATGGGAAAGACACGCACCATTACAATACAGTATGATTGCATTGCTATGGCATTATTCTGATATGGGTTATGATACTTGGGGTTCTAGGAAATTACAAACTGAGCAGTGAGAACTGAAATAGTGATGCCAGAGTTGAAAGTTAAAAAAATGTTTAATAAGGTCAAAGAGTTTGAAGAAGATTTAATTAAGACGGGGTGTAAGTACCTTTTGAGCAGAGGTTACAGCATGTGAAACATACATTTAAAACATGGGGATTGGGCTTCCCTGGTGATGCAGTGGTTAAGAATCTGCCTGCCAATGCAGGGGACACGGGTTCGAGCCCTGATCCGGAAAGATCCCACATGCCGTGGAGCAACTAAGCCCATGCGCCACAACTACTGAGCCTGCGCTCTAGAGCCCGCGAGCCACAACTACTGAGCCCTCATGCTACAACTACTGAAGCCCGTGCGCCTAGAGCGTGTGCTCACAACAAGAGAAGCCACTGCAATGAGAAGCCTGAGCACCGCAACGAAGAGTATCCCCTGCTCACTGCAACCAGAGAAAGCCCGTGCGCAGCTACAAAGACCCAACGCAGCCAAAAAAAAAAAACATCAAAAAGCCATGGGGATTTCCCTGGTTGTCTAGTGGTTAGGATTTGGCACTTTCATTGCCACGGCTTGGGTTCAATCCCTGGTCAGGGAAGCGAGATCCTGCAAAAACAAACAAACAAACAAAAAAACCATAGAAAGAGTTTGCCAAGTTTGGAAGACTCCATAGCCTTCCATCCACCTGATAGATTTTGAGTACCTATGCTTAGGTACTATGCTAGGAATGACAAACTCAGTCTCTACTCTCAATGAGTTTACTCTCTAGTGTAGCATATGAGATTGACAGTTAAGCAGTCAGTTTAAGGTGTGATGAGTTAACTACTACCAAGAAAGAACATGGTGATATTAAAGTTGAGATCTAAAATAAATGAATAGACATTAGCCTGGAAGCTGAGGCCAAACCCTAATGGTCATGTTAATTGCTTAGGATTTTATCCCAAAGGCAATTTTTTCACTGGCAAGTGAAAGGATTAGATTTGTGGTTGAGGGAGTTTCTCTCTCTGTGGCTGCAGGGGCTGGACTGAAAGCCAGGCTCCCAGTTAAAAGGGTATTGAGACAGGAGAGACGTAGGAGCTGAAGGCCTGGCTTTGCTGGCTGCCTTGGTGATAGGAAGACAGGATGGCTTCAGGAGATCGATTTTTCAGGACCTGGTGTTGATTAGACATCAGCCAGAGAGTGAGGGGTTGAGAAAGTCTTCCACACTTCTGACACGGTCATTAAAGATAGATCAGACTGTAAAATAGATAATGTGAGAGCAGGTCTTGCTGTAGGGAAAGTTGATGAGTCTAGTTTTGGCCTTAGTGACATGGAAGTTCACTGTGGCTAAATGTCCACAGCAGGTTGCCGCTAAACTAGGGAGATGGGTGAGGAGCATATCTTGGAGGGCATTCCATGTCTGTCTGCACACTTGGAATCTATCTTTAAAGGCCACGGGGAGCTAGCTCTAAGGGCTTCTTCTATGCCAAGATTTGTGCTTTTATATTCAACATTCTTATTGTACATTTACTGATCTCATTTACTGCCAATGCTTTAATCACTGTTTTCGTGCAGAGTAGTCCTAAATCTGTGTTTCTAGGTACATATCTCCAGAGATGCACAGATAACATTTCCATTGGCCTACTTGGTGATTGGTGCCACCTGGTGGTCCTATAGCTTTCCCTGGATATCTCCCTTACACTTAAAATTTAGCATAACTCTCACGTTTATTCCTTCTGGGTCTCATGATTATTTTCCCCCCACCATCCTCCCATTATACAGCCACTAAATATTGGCATCATCTTTGACTTTACTTACTCTGCATATCCAATCAGATGGCTCTTGGTCCCATTGATCTCTTTTCTATTGTAGCTCTCTAATCTATGGCTCCTTCTATTCCAGTCACTTTTGTGTTTTTTTTATCTCTCTCATTGATTTTTTTTCCCTTGTGTCTTCTAATTGGTCTCCTTGACCTCACTATAAATCCCCTCTGATTTACGGTCTTGACTACTAGGGCTGGCACAGGTGGTCATCATGAATCAAGATCACCTAGAGAGCTTTCTATTCTGCTCCTCTCAAACCACCCGGGATATATCAGACCCTCAACAATATACTTTGTTTTCTCTTCCCTCTACATTCTACAAAGAACCAGTGAGTCCAATTCAGTTTTCCCCAAAGGATGAGAATTAGCTAGAGTGATTCCTGGACCTGAGATTACATTTTACTAGATTTTTGATGGGGCTCAGGAATTTGTAGTTTAAGACTCTCCGGTCTAATTCATTCTGCATACACTTGCTAAAGTTATATTCTTCAAGCGCAGGCCAGGGCTAACCTGTGGTTTCACTTTTTTCAAGTGCATTGAACATGGAGGCAGAGGCCTCTGATTATGATTTGCCTACATTGTTTACGAGCTCTGTGAACTTGGACAAGTCCTTAATATCTTTGAGCCATGTCTGCAAAATGGGATGATAATAAATAATATTAATAATCATGATATTGAGTTCTTATCTGGATCAGAAACTTCTTCAATTATGAAGATCTTTCATATATTTACATTCCAGTGTCTTCTTATAGTAATGGGGATATTGATACCCAGTCAGTTTATCTCAGATTTCAGAACTGGGTCATAAAGTGAGAATGGCCCTAGAAGAAAGAGTAGCCAAATGCTGAAATGCAGGGTGTCAGGGTTATTAAAAAACCCCTTCTTGACTCAAGCCAGTATAAATTCCGAACTGCAGGTTGGTATCAGGAATTTGATAGGGCATCACCCAGATAGGATGGGGGACCCCCGCATGCACACATGAATGAATGCAGAGTAAAATTTGGGTCAGTGATTATCAACTTGGCTGCTCACAGGACCAGAGGAGCTTTAAAAACAGCTGATGCCCAGTTTCTACTCCCAAAGTTTCTGATTTAATTTGTCTAGGGTGGGGCCTGCAAAGAAGTTTAAAATACTCTCCAGTACCCAGGTTGTTTTAACGTACAATTATCATTGAGAACCATTATTTTAGAATGTCTCATGAGGAGTTTGCTTTTTCCTTCCAAATTGTCACTTATTAAACTGAAATGATCTTTTAAAAAAGAATTTATATGCAGTTTAATATGTGCCAGGTATTATTTTAAGCACTTTACAAGTATTAATTCATTTAATCTCAACCACATATAAAATAATTATTATCTCTATTTTACTGATGAAGAAATTGAGGTGTTGAGATTTTTAAGCAACTTGCCCATGTTTTGGAATCAAGTAGTTTCAAAATGATGTTCTAAGTGTGTAGGCTTAGCTGTTTCTCTAGTTTTCCTTCAGCTTTAAAATTAAAAGGAGTGGAGAGACCAAAATATTATAGCACAGTTCATACCCTTCAGTGTTTTCTTAAATAAACAGTTATTTGTTTAAAAAATTGGAAGTTGTTTAAACGAATCTTTAAATAGTATCAGTACATAGAAACTATGTAGGACAAGAAATAGAAAACCGCAGGAAGGATGCATATGTATTATTTCTTCAATTAACTATGATAAAGTTATAATTTTTAATTGACATTCTATTATGAAAATTCTTCTAATATAGAGAAAAGTAGAGAGAATAGGCTAGTGAAAATCTATATATCCAGCAGTATTTTAACAAAATAATTAAAAAGCAGTTAAAGAGAGAATTAAAATGCTAAATGAATCTCTAACACAGTATCCTAGATTTAACAGTTATTAAGATTCTGCCGTATTTGCTTCATCTGAAATATTTTAACATACTAACAAACATGATGATTGTCTACCCCTGAATATTTAATTATACATCTCTAAAAACATGAAGATTTTTCTATATAACTACATCAAACAAACTGGACAACAACTTCTTAATATCGAAGATCCAGTCTGTGTTCAGATTTTCCCACTTGTCCCCCAAATGTCTTTTACAGCGAATTTGTTCAAATCGGGATTCAAGCACGCTCAGCCTACTTATCGCATTAGCTTGTTCTGTTTCTTAGGTCTCTTTTAATCTAGAATAGTTCTCACTGCCCCCCAGCCCCAACTTGTTTTTGACCTTACCTTGCTGAGAGGGAGGACCAATTGCCTGCAGAATGTCTCCTTTTTGAACTTGTCAGATTGAAGCTCTATTTTATTATTAACTTGTTTAGTCTTGCCCCTGGCTGCTGGTGACCTCAAGCATTTTTTTCCTTTACATCCTTAATCATTTGCTATTTCATAACATCTGTTTCTATTCATTGAAACCCTTATTTGCCTTTTACCTTCTAATAGTAGATATCACTCTGTTCTGACTTCTTGAACAACTTTTCCTATTCTTTTTTTTTTTTTTTTTCCTTGATGGGTACTTCTGATATGTCCTTTATACTGGACATGCCTGACATCTCTAAAATCCTTAGTTCTATGGTGTCATGATCAGGGTCTCCCCCCTCCTCGCTTCTCAGTCATTCTCAATCAGGAGTAGTACTGCCCTCTAGGGGAATTTCTGGAAATGTGTGAAAATTTCAGTTGTCACAGTGACTGGGGGCTTACCGGCATGTATATTGGCCAAAGACCAGGGATGCTAAATGTTCTTCCCTACTTGGAATAATCCTGAGCAACTAAGAATTATCTTGCCTAAAGTTATGATAGTGCCCATGTTGAAAAACACTATGCAGATGACACTAGGTAATTTACTTTTGGTTGACTGATACACCAGCACATAGTAGGTGCTCAATAAATATTTGTTGAATGAATGAATTTTGAAATTTGACCTTTTAAAGCAGACTGTTTTGCCACACACACACACACACACACACACACACACACACACATTACACAAAATTATTTTGTTAGAACTCCTTTAATTACAAGTGAGAAAAACTCAGTTCACATTGGATTATGTAACTGAAAAGTTCAGGGGTATCTGCCTTCAGAAATTGCCAGATCCATGGCCGTAAATTGTATTATTGGCACTTGATCTCCTTTAACTTTTGGCTTTCTACTCTGAATATTGGCTTCACTTTCTGCTGGGCTCTTTCCTCAAGAGAGTGCCCAGCAGCTCAAGGTTTATATCCCTTACCCTGAAGTCCAGGAGAAAGGAGAATTTCCTTTTCCTAACAGGTCCAACCCACACTTTCATCTTACTAGAGTCATTTGCATCACCTGCTCATACCTAAGCCAATCACTGTGGCCAGAGGAGATGGGGTACTTTAACAGGTCAGGCAAGATTGTTTCTTTTCCTTCACTCAAGGCAGGCACTGAAGTTAGCCCATCTGCACCAGATGCTTTTATCAAAAGAAGAGGGGATGTATGCTGAGCAGGAAACAGCAAAACAGCATGCATTTCCACTGCTCAAGCCCATCACTCAGTACAGAACACCAATCAAATATTCACTCAGTCATCGTCATCTGAACCAGGGACAGACTTTAAAAATGTAATTATACAGTGTAATTTTAATGTTATTATACAATACTAAATAGTAAACATTATTTGTGTATTTTGAATATCTTATGATGTAAAGCATCGTCCCTGTCTTGTCATGAAACTAGAAACTAAAGGAATATTCCAAATAGAACTGAAGTGGTTTTTTTCTTTTTTTTTTCTTTTCTCTTCTTTTCTTTTCTTTTTGGCTGCACCGCATGGCTTGTGGGATCTTAGTTCCCCAACCAGGGATTGAACCTGGGCCCTTAGGCAGTGAGAGCTGGAAGTCCTAACCATTGGACCACCAGGGAATTCCCAAATAGAACTGAAGTCTTTGATTCGATTCTACAAGTATTTCTTGAGGCCTACTTGTAGTGTCACATTGTACTGAGTTGGTCGACCAGACCGGCGCCTGGGTCCTAGCCTGAGAGAGATAGGAGGTTTCGGCCAGGGAGGTTCTTTTTCTGATAGGATTTGTGCAGCCAATAACGAAACTGATGCTGAGACTAGAACAGCACAAGCTTTATTCAATGGCCAAAGAATGGAGAAGCCGGAACCTAGTTCACAAATCATCGTCTCAATTCAGGCAGAGACACCAAATATATAGGAGGGTGGAGGTAAAAGGGAGGAAATTGGAAAGAGTAGGAGGAATGTTCATGAGTTATCCAAGAACAAGGGTGTGGCTTGGACCTGGAATTGATGCAACTCTCCTTTTCATTCCTTGTTTGGGCTTTCCAGTTGTTGTCATGGCAATCATCAGCTGTCATGGCTCTGGTGGGTGTGTCATTTAGCAATCTAGTGCATTACAATTAGCTATAATGAAGCTCCAGGTCTACTGGAAGGCAGATCCTCCCCCATCTCGGGCCTAATTGGTTCTAACCAGTTCATGTTCGTTTGTTTGTTTTTTTTTCTGTTTGCAGCTTCTTCCTGAAACTTAGATTAGTTGGTTTCTATTCAGGGGAGGGGCAGGGGTATGATTCTGGGGCAACAGCCTTGGTAACAAAATTTTTAGTAAAATAATTGAAGAACACTTCAAGGTAGTATGAGTTAAAATGCTAAATTTAATTTCTAAAAATATAGTTTAGTCCATATATTCCTAGCTTTCACCTCTGGGGCAAAGGGAATGGACAGCAGGCAAATATTATTTAAAGACTAAATTTTCTTTTTGGATATGTCTTGAATATGTAGGTGCTATTGTTAAAAATTAAATATCTATTCCTTGGTAGCATTTTTTTTTTTTTTGGCCATGCGGCATGCAGGATCTTAGTTCCCCAACCAGGGATCAAACCTGTGCCCCCTGCAATGGAAGCTCGGGGTCTTAATCACTGGACCACCAGGGAAGTCCCTCATTGGTTGCATTTTTGGCCATTGTTGTTACCTTAGCAGATGTTAGGAGTAACATTTTTCTTCAACTTTAAAAGGAACTAATGCTGGACTTATGAGTCAGAAAGAGAAAAACAAATATCGTATATTAACGCATATATGTGGAACCTAGAAAAATGGTACAGATGAACTGGTTTGCAGGGCAGAAATAGAGACACAGATGTAGAGAACAAACGTATGGACATCAAGGGGGGAAAGCGGGGGTGGTGGTGGTGGTGGTGGGATGAATTGGGGGATTGGGATTGACATGTATACACTGATGTGTATAAAATGGATGACTAATAAGAACCTGCTGTGTAAAAAAATAAATAAAATAAAATTCAAAAAAAAAAAAAAAAGGAACTAATGCTCAAAAGGGCTGGGGTTTCTGACCCAGGCAATCAAATACTCCTATTATAGGAATACCTTTCCCATCTCCTCAACCCCATATCAAGGTCTGAAATACTCCCTTTGCCTTTTAGCTGAAAACAATCAGAGGAAGAAAGGAATAGGGCCAGAAAGGCACAAAAGGGGCAGGAGACTGGGAGAGGGCAAGGAGGAAGAAACCTGGGAAGACAACGTTGACGTGCAAGATTTCTTGAATGGCTACTGTTGAATGGGAGTAAGGCACATGGATGTAAGGGATGTTTCACTTTATATGTTGTCCTTCTATCTGCATTGACATTACTCCATAATCAATAGGCATATACATTTTCAGACCTCATCCGAACTGAAATCAGAAGCCCTTGGTACTATTGTTCATGCTTGCCTTCTTGAAATTCTGTTTGTTTATATTTTGCAGTATTATTTTCTTCTGTAGCAGGAGAGAATACCTGTTTTTCTGACTACCTTTTAAATGGTGTTCCCCAAATTTCTTACTTTGCTGTTTTTAAAAAATTTTTATTATTATTATTACTTTTTAATTTTGCTGTTAAAAAAGAAATCTTACAGTTTGTGCTCTCTGAGATCAGTTTATGCTGAAGGAGCAAATTTATGTCGCCAGCTCAAAATTTTGGGTTCTAGACTTGTGTTTCTATGTTACTTTTGCATGTTTTTACCTAGTTGTCCTATAATGATCTTAAACTCATGATGTCTAGACTTCAATTTTTCTTTCTCTACTCACATGCTCTGCCTCTGTTTCAAAGTCTGCAAAGAGAACCACTGGGTTTCTTAACTATCTCAGTTACCTTTACCTGTTGCTACAAAAATGCTGTGTAACAGTTCACTTTGAAAGCTCAGTGGCGTAAACTACAGTCGTTATTACAGCTTACAGGTCTCAGCTGGTTTTGCACACGTAGTGTGAAGTCAGCTGCCCTTTGGTTGCGTGGTTCTGATGAGCCTGACGAGGCTTTCACGTGTTTGAGGAGCAGCTGGCTTTAGGCTGGTCTAAGATGACCTTAGTCGGATAACTGGACTCTTCTTCAAGTGTCTCTCATATGCTCATGTTTCTCATGGCCTTGTAGTAGACCAGCCTGAGCATGTTTTCAAGTGAGCTTGGAGAATATGCTCATAGCGATCACAGAGAAGCAAAAGAAGGTAGAAGTTCTTAAAAGCTTTTTCAAGTCACTGCTTGCTTCAAGCTTGATATGGTCCCACTGGTGAAAGCATGTCATATAGCCCAGCCCAGAGTCAGAGTATGAGGGAACTATATATACCGTAAAGGGTCTAGATATGGGAGTCCATTTAATTGGGGCCATTAATGGAATCAATTTACTGCACTTTTCTAAGTTTGACTCAGAGTTATCCTTGGTTTCTCTATTCCCTTTACTTTCCATGCAGTTAGTTGATCATGTCTTCTTTTTTTTAATTTATTTTTTATTTTATATTGGAGTATAGTTGATTTACAATGTTGTGTTAGTTTCATGTGTACAGCTAAGTGATTCAGTTATACATATATATCCATTTTTTAAAGTTTCTTTTCCCGTATAGGCTATTACAGAATACTGAGTAGATATTCCTGTGCTATACAGTAGTTCGTTGTTGATTATTTTATATATAGCAGTGTGTACATATTAATCCCAAACTCCTAATTTTCCCTCCCCCCCGCGTTTCTCCTTTAGTAACCATAAGTTTGTTTTCGAAATCTGTGAGTCTGTTTCTCTTTTGTAAATAAGTTCATTTGTATCCTTTTTTTAAACTTAATTTAATTTTAAAATTTTTTATTAAAAAAAGAATAGTCGCGGCACGTGGGATCTTTCGTTGTGGCACGTGGACTTCTCTCTAGTTGTGGTGCAGGGTCTCCAGAGCGTGCGGGCTCAGTAGTTGTGATGCGCGGGCTTAGTAGTTGTGATGCGCGGGCTTAGTAGTTGTGATGCACGGGCTTAGTTGCCCTGCAGCATGTGGGATCTTATTTCTCCGACCAGGGATAGAACCTGCGTCCCCTGCACTGGAAGGCGGATTCTTAACCACTGGACCGCCAGGGAAGTCCCTGTATCCTTTTTTTTTTTTTAAGATTCCAAGTATAAGTGATACCATATGATATTTGTCTTTCTCTGTCTGACTTACTTCACTTGGTACGATAATCTCTGGGTCCATCCATGTTGCTGCACATGGCATTATTTCATTCTATTTTAAGGCTGAGTAATATTCTGTTGTATATATGTACCACATCATCTTTATCCATTCATCTGTTGATGGACATTTAGGTTGCCTCCATGTCTTTTTTTTTTTCAGTGATTTTAATTTTTATCGTGGTTAAAAAATATAACAAGATATAAATACAGTCAGCCCTCTGTATCTGTAAGTTCTACCTCCACAGGTTCAACCAACCATGGATCAAAAATATTCAGAAAAAGGGGCTTCCCTGGTGGCGCAGTGGTTGAGAATCTGCCTGCCAGCCAATGCAGGACACACGGGTTCGAGCCCTGGTCTGGGAGGATCTCACGTGCCGCGGAGCAGCCGGGCCCATGAGCCACAATTACTGAGCCTGCGCGTCTGGAGCCTGTGCTCCGCAACAAGAGAGGCCGCGACAGTGAGAGGCCCGTGCACCGCGATGAAGAGTGGCCCCCACTTTCCGCAACTAGAGAAAGCCCTCGCACAGAAACGAAGACCCAACACAGCCATAAATAAATAAATAAACAAATACTTTAAAAAAAAAAAATTCAGAAAAAAAAACAAACAATTCCAGAAAGTTCCAGAAAGCAAAATATGAATTTGTCACATTCCAGGAACGATCTATATAGTCTTTTTTTTTTATGGGCTTGTCATATAGAATATATAGCCTTTATTATGTTGAGGTGAATTATATACTTTTGAGGTTTTATAAACAACACAGAAAGGGTGGACAGCAAAGAAAATACTTGGTTCAAATGGAGATGGTACTGAAGTTACCTCTGGTTGCCTCAACGTTGCTGAGTCGAATGCATCCCTTAGCTACCGCTGCAAAACAGCCCACCCTACCCCAACTCGGTGCTGAAAATAACAAGCACATGTTGTTGCTTGTGCATCTCTGGATCAGCTGGTTAGTTCTTGGCTTGGCCTGGCTAACTCACAGGTCTGTTATAAGCTGAGTGTTGGCTGGAAGCTCTGCTTTGCCTGCTCTTCCCACCCCTGGTGTATGAAGCCCTTTTTGCTTCTCTGCAGAGGTATGGTCTTCCTCAGCATCGTTCCCATGTCTTCTCCCTAGACCCCAGCCAGGTCCATCCATCATGGTTCCCTCAGCTGAATTCTGGGCATGCGAGCCTTCTCATGGATTACCTGGGTTGCATCTGAGTCCTTTGTGTTAAAAGTCCATCGCAGTTTACCCTTCTAATCATGTGTCCCTCATTCCCCTTCACCTCTTATCACACACAGGATTGTGAATTCCTTTTACTTTGTTCATCTCGCTCTCTCATTTTTTTTTCAGGTATTATTTTATTTTATTTTTTTAAACATCTTTATTGGAGTATAATTGCTTTACAATGTTGTGTTAATTTCTGCTGTATAACAAAGTGAATCAGCTATATGTATACATATATCACCATATCCCCTCCCTCTTGTGTCTCCTTCCCACCCTCCTTATCCCACCCCTCTACGTGGTCACAAAGCACTGAGCTGATCTCCCTGTGCTGCTTCCCACTAGCTCTCTGTTTTACATTTGATAGTGTATATATGTCCATGCTGCTCTCTCACTTCGTCCCAGCTTACCCTTCCCCCTCCCTGTGTCCTCAAGTCCATTCTCTACGTCTGCATCTTTATTCCTATCCTGCCCCTAGGTTCATCAGAACCATTTTTTTTTAGATTCCATATATATGTGTTAGCATAGGGTATTTGTTTTTCTCTTTCTGACTTACTTCACTCTGTACGACAGACTCTAGGTCCAACCACCTCACTACAAATAACTCAATTTCGTTTCTTTTTATGGTTGAGTAATATTCCATTGTATATTCGTGCCACATCTTCTTTATCCATTCATCTGTTGATGGAAACTTAGGTTGCTTCCATGTCCTGGCTATTGTACATAGTGCTGCAATGAACATTGGGGTGCATGTATCTTTTCCGTTTATAGTTTTCTCTGGGTATATGCTCAGGAGTGGGATTGCTGGATCATATGGTAGCTCTACTTTTAGTTTTTTAAGGAACCTCCATACTGTTCTCCATAGTGGTTGTACCAATTTACATTCCCATCAACAGTGTAGGAGGGTTCCCTTTTCTCCACACTCTCTCCAGCGTTTATTGTTTGTAGACATTTTGATGATTGCCATTCTGACCTGTTTGAGGTGGTACCTCACTGTAGTTTTGATTTGCATTTCTCTAATAATTAGTGTTGTTGAGCATCTTTTCATGTGCCTATTGGCCATATGTATTTCTTCTTTGGAGAAATGTCTATTTAGTTCTTCTGCCCATTTTTTGATTGGGTTGTTTGATATTGAGCTATATGAGGTCTTTGTATATTTTGGAGATTAATCCCTTGTCGGTTGCTTCATTTGCAAATATGTTCTTCCATTCTGTGGGCTGTCTTTGTTTTGTTTATGGTTTCCTTTGCTGTGCAAAAGCTTTTAAGTTTAATTAGGTACCATTTGTTCATTTTTGTTTTTATTTTCATTACTCTAAGAGGTGGTTCCAAAAAGATATTGCTGCAATTTATGTCAAAGAGTGTTCTGCCTGTGTTTTCCTCTGAGAGTTTTGATCATGTCTTCATTCTTCCTTTGAATTGAATCAACTCTTTCTCTTCATCAGTGCCCACTAATGCTGATTGATGTAAGACCTTAACCATCACTCTCCTGAATTACTGTAATAGTCTTTGCACTGGCAGGCTTCCCCACCCCCACCCTGTTTTATCAAGTTCTACATCAGATCACAACAAAACTGGTTCAGTTTCTCCATGAACCCTGCAGATCCCCGTCAGTTTGGTTTCCCTTTTCTGGAAGTTCTGACTCACAACCCCAGAGATGTTTTAGCCCTCCTAGTCCTGTGCCCCAGTCAGGAGCTCCAAGGAGTGTGGACATATGGTTTGGGTGAGCCTGCTGCAGATTCTGTGCTGTTTGTTCATCCAGCATGGGATATGTTACTGAACGCAAGTTTGTGTTCCCGACACAAGTAAGGCCAAACAATACTGAAATGTCAGAGTTCGGAGCAGAGAAAGGTTTATTGTAGGACCATGCAAGGAGGCGGGTGGCTCATGCCCCCCAAAACCCCAATCCACTGAAGGGTTTCAGCAAAGCATTTTTAAAGGCCAGGTAAGGGCGTGGGGTTGCAGGGTATGTGATCAGCACGTGCACAATTCTCTGATTGGTTGATGTTGAGGTAACAGGGCGGTTAACATTATCAATCCTTAGGCACCAGTAGGTCTGGGGGCTACATGCTCATGATCATCAAGTAGTTAATTTCTTCCATTTGGTGGTGGTTTTTAGCATCTGAAAAATTCAGGAAATATGCATGAGATAGTATTATCTGGGTACTTAAGAGAGGAGCTAAAGCAGAGGCTATGGGGGAGGGGTCTGTCCGGGCAGGCCTCTCGTAGGGTCCTGCTCCGTTACCGATAGGCTATCAGAAGGCATCCCAAGGACTCATGCTCCATTCATCGGTAATATCCCTGGTGAAATGGGAGGAGAGCAGTTTTTACTGTAGCTAATGCCGATGAAGATTCCAGTTCTCCACAGTACACTCATCAGCAGAGAACTGGATGCGTCAGCATTGGAAACAGATTCTGGAAGCCTCTAACGCTGGGGTCACAGAAGGTCACTAAGAGCAGATCTTGGTTGGGATGGCAGTGTCTCTCTGTGGTATCTCTTCTTGGGCATGCCTCTGCTGATGCCTTTCAGAACCTTAAATCTTCATACTTTCTACAAGAACAGCAGCTGGTGCCGTAGGCTCGACATTTCTAGAAGAAAATCTAAAATCTCTTGTGGCCAAAAAGCTGGGTGGGATATTGGAGTATTTCTACTGCGGGGATGAAGTGAGGAAGTGTTTGGGGAGGACTGTGACCCTAGAACCATTGTGGTAGAAGTTAGCAAGTGTCTCATCCAGATCTGGCACCAGTGTCTCTTTTTTGTTTCTGGCCCTAGGACACAGGGGTTGGAGGAGGGATTCCATACTGAAAAGTTTGGTGCTGACTTGCCGTTCTGATCCGAGGAGCTCTAGAACTTTGTGGCAAAGGCCCAAAGGGTACACGGGCCCAGCAGACACTGCATTATCTCAGCGTGCCTCACTGAGGTCCGTGCAAGCCAGTTCTGGCCATTAGACAGGAATTGGGGGGCTCAAAGGTCAGCGTCTAAGAAGGACATAGGACAGAATGAGTAGAGAGTGGGCAGAGGGGGCAGTAGGGCAGCAGGCATGGGCAGTTTGCGGGGACCCTTACTGGGAGAACTGCACTGAGGGCTCTCTGGGAGTCTGGACAGAGACAGCCTCACTGGCTTTCAGTCCAAACAAGGCATAAATATCTGTAAAGTACCTGGTACTTGATACATTGTAGGTGCAGTATAAATGTTTGATTTCTTGTGTTTCTGTTTGCTTTAATTTATACAATCAGAGTTACCTTTCTAAAACACAGATAAAAGTATTCAATACATCATTTCTTTGTTTTAAACCACCAGCCACTACTTTTCCTTTACATCAGTAGTTCTCAGATTCACGTACATTAGGATCACCTGGAGGGCTTTTTAAAACACAGATTTCTAAGCCCCACCTCCAGGATTTCTGGTTCAGTAGATCTAGGGTGATGCCCAAGAATTGCATTTCCTAACAGGTTCCTAGCACTGTGTTGTTACTGATGGTCTGGTAATTGCACTTTGAAAGGTACTTTATCTCTGAATAAAGTCCCAACTCCTCAGCATGGTTAACAAGGACCCCCATAACTTGAGCTCAGATGTGAAGACGGGAGATTCTACCTCGGAGAAGCGACAGTGCCAAGAGCACCATCCCCTCTCTGGTGTGTCACACCTGGATTACCCTCCCCTTTTGGCTAGGCAATATTTTATTCTCCTAAAATCTGGCTTAAAAGAGTATGAAGGACTGTTTGAGGGGAAAAGAAGGCAGTAAAGGCAAACGTAGCTTTAGTAAATAGTACAGCATAACCTCAGGGAAGAACTGTGTGTTCAAGAGGGAGAGGGCCAAGACCCTTGCTGTTTAGTCTGTTTGGTACCCTTGGTGCAATGGATTTTGTAGCCAGGTCACACCTTCAAGTCCATTTTATTATCTGCTGGTGAAGTTGCTTTCTTCTTCTGTTACACTTTTAACAGAAGTTTCCCCACCCATTTACCACCAGAGGTAGGAGGTTATTGTACTGGGGAACATGTGTCCTGGGGGGTGTACCAGAATCATATGAGGAGATTGGAAAAAAATGCAGCTTCCCACTGTAGATATACCAGCTAAGAACCTCCAGAATGAGGCCTTAGAATCTGTATTTTAATTTAATTTTAATACAATGTATTAGGTCTTAAAAAAATACAGAAAACTATTTTTTAAAAACCCATAAAAGGGGCTTCCCTGGTGGCACAGTGGTTAAGAATCTGCCTGCCAATGCAGGGGACACAGGTTCAATCCCTGGTCCGGGAAGATCCCACATGCCATGGAGCAACTAAGCCCGTGCGCCACAACTACTGAGCTTGCGCTCCAGAGCCCGTGAGCTACAACTCCTGAAGGCCGGACACCTAGATCCCGTGCTCTGCAACAAGAGAAGCCACCGCAATGAGAAGCCCACGCACCATAACGAAGAGTAGCCCCCATTCGCTGCAACTAGAGAAAGCCCGTGCACAGCAACAAAGACCCAACACAGCCAAAAATAAATAAATAAAATAAATAAATTTAAAAAAAAGTTATAAAAAAAATAAAAAATAAAAACCCATAACATTGGCCCATATTCCTCTACTTAGATAACCTATATTGGCATTAAGAATAGAAATATGAACATATTGGAACATTAATATAGTAAAACCTTCCCTCCATGCTCTTCTCCTTAGTTCTTTTACTAAAAAGTAATCACTCATTGCTTTCCCCTGTTTTTATCTAGATAATATTCTGGGAATCTACTTTTTGGGGAAGAAATGTACATACTGAACGTAGAACTATTTTTATTACAGTGTGAGGAGAACACTACAACATATCTATAAGTATCCCTCACTAGCTCCTTTTCCCTCATTTCCTTCTTAAATTGGGCACGCTGCAAAATCCATCCTCAGCCCTCTTCTTTCACCATCACCCAGGTGTGACAGCCCCTGTTCTGGAGAAACTAGGAGAGACCCATTCAAGCATTTAATTTGTGCCAAGATAGTTAGGTTGGTTTGGCTTAACCTTTGTGTGGTAATTGATACAATATGTATTTCCGCTCAGTTAGTGTTTGTTCAGTGTGTCTTAGTCTGTTTGGGCTGCTATAACAACATACCACGGACTAGGTAGCTTATAAATGACAGAAATTTATTTATTTCTCGCAGTTCTGGACGCTGGGAAGTCCAAGATCAGGATGTCAGCATGGTTGGTGAGGATCCTCTTCCCCGTTGCCAGCTTCTCATTATCCTGACATGGCCGAAGGGGCTAGGGAGCTCTGTGAGCCTTTTTATAAGAGCACTAATCCATTCGCGAATGCACTAATCCACTCCACCCTCATGATCTAATCACCTTCTCAAGGCTCTGCCTCCTAATGCTATAAACATTAGGCATTAGAATTTCAAAATATGAATTTTGGGAGGACACAAACATTCAGACCATAGCATAGTGCTTTCAAAGTAGGCTAAGTAGTTTAAGAGATAGAAATGAATTAAGGTCTCCATCATGCCCTTAAGGGCATGTGTTATCAGATAAGCAAATAACTACTATGCCTGGAAGAAAGGAAGCTCTCACGGAGGTATAAGAAATGTGCCATGGGGAACTTCCCTGGTGGTGCAGTGGTTAAGAGTCCCCCCTGCCAATACAGGGGACATGGTTGGAGCCCTGGTCCGGGAAGATCCCACATGCTGTGGAGCAACTAAGCCCGTGCACTACAACTACTGAGCCTGTGCTCTAGAGCCCGTGCTCTGCAACAAGAGAAGCCACCGCAATGAGAAGCCTGTGCACCACAACGAAGAGTAGCCCCCGCTCGCCGTAACTAGAGAAAGCGTGTGTGAAGCAACGAAGATCCAGTGCAGCCAAAAAATAAATAAATAAATACATTATAAAAAAAAGAAATGTGCCATGGGCGGCACAAAGATAACTGATTTGTGAGTTCTGATAGGCAAGTAGCATTCAAACTGGTCTTTGAAGGATAAAAAGTAAAATGGTAAAGAAAGAGGGATGGAAATGGGAGGTGAAATCCAGATCCAAGGAGGAGCATGAGTGAAAGTGTGGGGTGGGACCACGCTGTCATGGGAGGGGGCAGGGGTTTAAAAACGTCGTTTTAAAGAGTTCAGATTTTTAAATAGACAATGGGAAATTTTTCTTTTTTTTTTGGCCTTATGGCATGCGGGATCTTCCCTAAACAGGGATTGAACCTGTGCCCCGTGCAGTGGAAGCACGGAGTCTTAACCACTGGACTGCCAGGGAAGTCTCAACAATGGGAAGTTTTGAAAGTTGTTTTTTTTTTTTCTTCCCCTCCTCCTGAAAGTTTTTGAGAAGAGATTTAACAGGAAAAGACTGATGTTTTGGAAAAATAACGCAATAGTATTAAAATTTATGAGCAACAGGGTCACGGAGAGAATTAAGTCCCAGAAAAAGAATCTTTTGGAGCAACCAGCAATGGGATTATATTGATGTACAGCATAGTCTTTCTCCCTCTTATTTGTTTTGTCCAGCAGAAGTGTGAGGGGTGGATTTGGGTGGGGATCAACCAGTGGTGAATAGACCTGTTACTGCAGTACGGTAGTGAAAGTAAGAAAGGAGAGTAGGACATGAGACACATCGCTAAGGTAGAGTCAGGACTTGTGACCAGAAGAAAACTAAAATAGATGATTTTTAAGATTTCTAGGCTAAGAGACCAGGTGAATATTAGGTATCCTTAATTGAGATGGGAGAGCCAGAAAAGGAGCAGGCTTTAGGGTAGAGGTGGTCAGGGAGAGGGGTAGGAGGGTCGAAGCTTATTACTTTGCTGAGTTTGAGTTACACTGGGGATATTCAGATAGAGAGATTTAGCAGGCAGATGGTAACTCAGGTCTGGAGCTCACAAGAGAGGTCAGAGCCAGGAAGTACAGGTTTATAGCCACAGAGCTAAGAGGCAGATGAGATTGCCTGGAGGCAGGGGTTTCCACACTTCAACACACATCAAAATCTCCTGGAGGCCTTGTTAAAACTCACTGAAGGGCCTCATGCCTGGAGTTTCTGATTCAGTCTGGGACAGGCCCAGTAATTTGCAGCTCTAACAAACGCCCAGGTCGTGCTGATGCTGCTGGTCTGGAAGCACACTTGGAGAAGCATCAGCCTAAAGAAACATATAGTGAAAGAAGAGGGCTGAGGGTGGGAATTGGGGCAGTGCCCAGCTTAAGGAGGAAGTGAAGGAAGAGGAGCTAGTGAGAGCTACTTATAGATATATCTTAGTGTTCCCTTGCTTAGTAATAAAAATAACTGTACATTAAATGTGTACATTACACACATATTTGCACATAAAATAAGCACATTTCAGGTATACAGTTAGATAAGTATCAGAGGAGAACTGGAGAAAGAGAGGATGCTGTGAATCCCAGAAATCTGGTCTTTTTCGAGGAATCACTCTCACTCTGTTTAATCCCTGAATGGCTTTCATTTGGGTGTCATCCAATTCCTACTGGTCTCAGTAGCTAGTGCTTTCATTAACTGATCAGTTTAACCCATTCCTGGAATAGAAAAGTCAGACCAAGTTTATAATCTGAGATTTCATGTGAGTTGCTTCTAAAAATTGAAATAGATTTTAATTTTCTTATTAGGAGGAAAATAAAAATAATATTGGTAACAATAACTCAGTAAAGGTTGGTGTAGTATATTCTTGTTAATTGGGTTGAGTCATTTCTATACACAGTTTTGTTCTGAGGGGTAAGCTACAGCTGGCCAGCAATATGCACAAAGAAGACTCAAATGAGCAAAATCACACTGTGGGGAACTTGCTCATTAAGGTAAACGTTTTAAAAGCCCTGCTGATAAAAATATTGGAAATTATAGAAATTAGTTTTTTAAAATATCTGTAATTTCATATTTGAGAAATTACCACTATGAAGATTTAGGTATATTTCTTTCTAGTCTCATATATTTTGTAGGGGAAGAAAATTTCTTTTTTTTTTTTCTTTTTACTACACTCTTAGGTTCTCTGGCTGGGACCCTATAAATTGGACTGACAGAAGATAAATCACCGAGAGGAAAGCAACCACATTTATTTAAGTTTTATGTGACTTGGGAGCCTTCATAAGGGAATGAAGACCTGAAGAAACAGTTAAACCTGAGTGTTTTTACTCTAGATTTGATGAAGAGTGGATAGTCATGGACAAAGAAGTATGAGCTAAGGGTAGTAAACTGGGGGAAACTTAGCAAGGTCTGTTTATTGGGATTCTTCTTGGTGCCCCTCTGTCTTCAGAGATAAGGATGCTACTTTCTTCCAGGTATAAGGACGGCACCTCTCACATGAGGGTCTTACCACCTATTTCAGGGGAGATGGGGTAGGTCTGAGAGTCCTTTCTGTATCTGTCATTTCTCAAATTCCTTTAGCTTAAAATATTCAATATGTCATGGAGCCATATTTTGGGGGCAGCATGTTCTGAACTCCATCAATATTTAGAAAATTTAAATCAAATAATTGATCTAATTTTATATCATGCTTTTTCCCACTAAACATAATGTGGTCATTAAGTATCTTTTGGAAACCTCATTTTTTATTGGCAGCGCTGCATTCTAGTTTATGGTTGTATCATAATTTAACTATTGCCTCCAGTTGTTTCCTTTTTAAAATTTATTCTAATCAAAATACAGTGAGGTAAAAATTAATGTTCTTTTTTGTATGATAGAGAATTTCTACTAAAATGTCATAAACAGAAATTAATTTTTGGCAACATTCTCCTTGCTGTTTAGATATTTAGGTGATATCTCATCTGAGTTAATGGATGTGTCTAGTGCTTAAATATGCTCAACAGTTTTATTTTTCTCAATTTCTTTCGTTTTGTTGGACATGAATCACCTGCTTGAGACATTTTTTTGCTAATTGTATGTGTGTAACTTTTAACAATACCCAGTAGCAAATACGTATTAAACTCTGTGTATCAAGAAATATTAGGTGTTGGGGCTTCCCTGGTGGCGCAGTCATTGAGAATCTGCCTGCCAATGCAGGGGACACGGGTTCGAGCCCTGGTCTGGGAAGATCCCACATGCCGCGGAGCAACTGGGCCCGTGAGCCACAACTACTGAGCCTGCACGTCTGGAGCCTGTGCTCCGCAACAAGAGAGGCCGTGATAGTGAGAGGCCCGCGCACTGCGATGAAGAGTGGCCCCCACTTGCCACAACTAGAGAAAGCCCTCGCACAGAAACGAAGACCCAACACAGCCATAAATAAATAAATAAATAAATTAAAAAAAAAAAAGAAATATTAGGTGTTATGGGAAATTATAGAGTTAAGTAAAATGGGGCCTCTGGTCTCAGAGAGATCATATGTAGTAAGGCAAAAATATAAGAAGAGTATAAATGATAATCAAATTTAGTTTATTGATCAACCACTCTCTGATCTACAGTTCCAAATGAAAGGAAAGAAGTCGTTAGGCAATAGAAATTACATGTATATTTCTTCCCTTCTCTAGTGTTAGGAAAAAAAGACCGTTGTGTTAAATATGCACATTGATTATAAAATGCATCCCTATTTCACAAACATTAGATGTGTGAAGATATATAGTTCAGATTAAGACATTCTAATTTATATGTATGTATCTGATATCTATCAGATATATATCTACCCACCTATTATCTATCTGTGTTTCAGCTATTGATCTATATTTCTTTTCCTTTTATATTACTTAAGAGAGTCTCTTATTCTAGGACTATTTTTTTTAAATTAATTAATTTATTTATATTTATTTTTGGCTGTGTTGGGTCTTCGTTTCTGTGCAAGGGCTTTCTCCAGTTGTGGCGAGCGGGGGGCCACTCTTCATCGCGGTGCGCGGGCCTCTCACTGTCACGGCCTCTCCCGTTGCGGAGCACAGGCTCCAGACGCGCAGGCTCAGTAGTTGTGGCTCACGGGCTTAGTCGCTCCGCGGCATGTGGGATCTTCCCAGACCAGGGCTCGAACCCGTGTCCCCTGCATTGGCAGGCAGATTCTCAATGACTGCGCCACCAGGGAAGCCCTCTAGGGCTATTTTTGTGGTCCTTTAACTGCTCTACCTGCCTCCAGTCACTTCTGATCTTGCTTATTACTTCCAGACAAATATTCCCAAATCTCCAACACTCATCAGAATGTAGTGAAAACAGTCTATGCTGGCCCTGGGGCCACAGCTGATTCTGGGATTGTCAAGACAGCTGATCTCTGTACTGGCCACAAACAAGAACAGGGTCCTGCTGATAATAACAGTAAGACCTTGAAGAGCCAATCAGGGTGGCTGTCACCTGCCCTTCTCTATTCTGTGGTTGTTGGGATTTGATAGCTCAACAGATGAGGTATGGAGAAAATCACACTGGATATAGTATACCAGAGTTTGAGGCCCATCTTTGTTACCTATCTTGGTTTTTTTAATGAAGTCCCATGTAGTCTTAGACAGCTTTTGTAAATCAGGATAATAATTACTCTAGCCAGACCTTGAAGTAGCAGGGTGCTGACAAAATTTAATTTATTCATGAAATAATGTATCCTTTTAAAAGCAGTTTCATACACATAGCTGATTTCTTCTTTACTATGCTACTTCAAGGTCTGGCTGAACACAAATCCTGAAATATTATGACTTCCAACCAACTGCAATGTCAACAAACATCTGTGGAGGATACAATGAGACCTGGTAGTGCTAAGGGCTGGGAAGACAAGGGTAAATAGAGCACACAGTTCCTTTCCTTGAGAGGTCGGTAGGTTCCTTTCCTCTGAAAGCAGGTCCCTGTACCTTGCTTACCCCCTTGCAATAACTATGTCATGGAACCAAATCTTTGAGAACTGATGCCAGACTGCAACAGGATTGGCTAGCTAAATTATTCTTGTTTGTGTTTGGGGGGTGAGAGCATGATGAGAGAGTGGCTTGACTATCAGATAACCGTCCCGCACACCAATGCCTGGAACTGCATTTGTTGCTTTGCTAATTTTTCTTTTGTATGGGGAAGTTGATTTTATAATAGCTTCCGACTTCTCGACATCACCTTTTTCAGGCACTTACAACTTATTATTACCACTGATTTCTGACTTGCTGAGCTAGCTTAAATTGCCTGTTCTTTACATCAAATTGAACCTCTAGGGAAATCTAGTTTGTACCAAAGTGGTCAGAAATGAAAGCCTGCTTCTGTGCAAGGTTTCTACCTCACCATTCAGTTTGTGTGATATGCAACTTCCGTTTATCAATGCTGTCTTCTTAGACTTTGGAAACACTCTCTGGGTGAGGTTCTGGTGTATTTTCAATAGCTACACACATCTTATAATGTAAATGTGGAATAGGTAAGTGATTTTTTGTGTGTGTGATAATTCTGCATTTTCTTTAAAAATCAGTCACCTTATTCTTACTGACAATGCAGTATAATAGTATATAGATTTCTCATTTTTTTTCTCATTTACTCACATAATTATCTTAATTTTACAAATGTATGAGAGACAGTCTCAGATTTTATCACCAGATGTAGCATTTTTCTCAAAGTCTTGGAGAGTGGAATACTCTACATGACTATTTTACATAAGCATTTATATATATTTTAATTTCAGACCTTTTCACAATTATTTTATCAGACAATCTTCTCTTGCTTTCACCTGAACATAATCTTAAAGTCGGATTATGGAGGAAAATAAAAAATTTATGATAGAGCTTGACTTTCTGTTTTCCCCGAACAAGGGATTTATTGCAGTGCGTCTTTCAAGGTTTCCTTTCTCCCAGGAACTCTGCCACAAGACAGCATCCTGCTCCCAGAGGCCCCTCTCTGCTGCACCCAGTCATTAGAAGTCAGTGAAAACTCTGCAGTTGGAAGGCCCATTAGCCTCAGAGAGGATGGCAGGAAATGAATTTGCTTGTGCATCTCCAGTCAAGGACAATGCCATTAAGGGTTGCAAAACTACAATATCTCAGAATAAAGATTTTCAAATTCTATTACCGGCGCACCATTGAGACACTTTCATTTCATTTCGACTCAGGGCTGGAAACCCAAGTAAGGAAGCACAGTAGTTAAGGTAGAATACAATTATGATTATGAAAAATACAATTAAATTCTAAAAGCGAATCTCTATATTGAGTTAGCTGGAGAATAGATCTCTGGCTGTTTGCTATACTTTAATGACCATAGTTGAATCTGTTTTTAATTTTCAATGGTATTTCCTTTCTAAAAATGCTGTTTGTTGGTAATGCCTTGAAAGACTACCCTGGCATATTTCTGACTTCCATTCTCACCGCCAGTGGTAACAAACAGTATTTTATATATTCTTTAGAAATAATGAAAAACACCTAAATTGTCTAAAAAGTAGAAATAGGCTCATATCCTTCATCACTGTAATGTTAATTTAAAAATGAAAAATTACTGTGAAAGAGACTGTCAACCATTTGTAAGATGTGACCCTATTTAGATCCTGATTTGAAAAAAATTGTAAAAAACACACAAAAAGATGGAAAACTCAACATTCTGTTTCTTCTTCCAAGTGCTGGCTGGTTACATGGGAATGTTCACTTTGTAAAAATTCAGCAAGCTGTGTACTTATAAATACTGCAAAACAAAATTTACTTAAGTATTTATGAGACAAGCAAGGAAATTGAAGCAGTGACTAGATATTTGATAATATTAAGGAATTGTTAATTCTTAAAATGTGGTAATGGCATTTTTGGTTATGTTTCTAGAAATCCTTATGTTTTAAAGACATATAAAAAGTATTTATGGATGAAATTATCCCTTCAAAATAATCTAATGTGCGTTTCTGGGAATGGGGGTGGAAGTGAAACATATTGGCCATGCTTTGCTAATTATTAAAGCAAAGTGATTGATACATTTGGGCTTATTATACTAGTCTCCTTGCTTTTGTTTATATTTACAGTTTTCCATAATAATAAGTGAAAAATAATAAGTGAAAAATATTTTCATGAAATATTACAGCTGTACAAAAAGCTATAGAATATAATAGTAGCTGAATCAAATAATACTTACCCATGTGCCAGATACTGTTTAAGTGCTTAATATATATTCACTTATTTGATTTTCATGGTACCCCTGTGAGATATGTTTCATTATTATCCCCATTTTACAGATAAAGAAATTAGGTTAAATAACTTGTCTTGGCTCATAGAGCTAAATAATGGTGGATCCACATGGGTTCCCGTGAACCCATGTGTATCTTCCTCTTAGCTTAAAAAGTAAAACCTATTTAACATAGTCAAAGACCACTTACGTGTGAGGTTGAACCATATACGACATTGTTGTTTTTGTAGGTCAAAAATGGTGGAACATTGGCAATATCATGTGGTTTAACCCAATACCTTGTCCCAATTACATTGTCCCTCCTAACCCCCAGGTGATAACTACCATCATTCCCATGCATTTCTTTGTACTCTTAATTCATATATATGTGTCCCTAACAGTAGGTAGAATTGTTTCTCATGTTTTAAAATTTCATATGAATGATATAATATTGTTAGTATTTTAGCAATTTGCATTTTGCCCTCAATTTATGTTTATGAGATACATTTACGTTGATATGTTTTATAAATATATTGTGGTATACTCATACTCTGGCATAGTACACAATTGAAAATACATGAACTAGAGCTAAACTTTTCATTTTAACTTGTTTTCAATGTCACTTATTATCCTTTGGTGGGCTTTCCATCTCAGAAATATTGGTCTACCTCATTCCTTTTCATTAGCTGAATAGTATCCATTCATTGTATGGGATAAACTGATTTATTTAACCAGCTCCCTACTGATAGACATTTAGGCTGTTTCTAGTCTTTTGTTATGACAGGCACTGCTCCTACAAATATATAGGGCATACTCGTATGAGTGTGTTCAAAGGATAAACACCTATCAACAATGGCAATTTATAAACTTTACAATTAGTAGATAAAAACACCACCTTAAACTTCTGTTGCTTCTCAAACGTATTTGATTGGATTTTATTTGGTCCTTCCTGAAAATATTCCAGAGGGTTCGCACTCATTCTCATGACAGACTGTATTTCATCTGTTCTCACAGAAAAATTTAGCCCCCCTTAAGAGCAACTTTAAGTGTGTGTGGATAGACAAAGCAGATAATGTGGTTGAGCTGGAAAATGTTTACTCAGTTTGATACTGTGGCCAATAACATAAAAAAAGAGGGAAAGAACCAGAAATGAGGAGAGAGGGCGTCTTCACGAAATAATATATTATCTTATAGAAATAACCCCAGTGAAGCTTTGGTGAAACAGCTGCTTGCTCTTGAGAGAAATCCATCTTCAAGAGTCTATGGGCTGTGGGGGACTTCCCTGGTGGCGCAGTGGTTAAAGAATCCACCTGCCAATGCAGGGGACTCGGGTTTGAACCCTGGTCTGGGAAGATCCCACATGCTGTGGAGCAACTAAGCCCGTGTGCCACAACTACTGAAGCCCACGTGCCTAGAGCCCATGCTCCACAACAAGAGAAGCCACTGCGGTGAGAAGCCCGTGCACTGCAACAAACAGTAACCCCCCGCTCACTGCAACTAGAGAAAGCCCCCGTGCAGCAACGAAGACCCAGTGCAGCCAAAAATAAATAAATAAATAAATAAAGAGTCTATGGTGGGCTGTGGATGTAAATGATGGAAGAGTTTGTACATCTGGATCGTTGGTGGGAATATTTATCCATTTTTACTGCCCACTCTCTCATGCTTATTTTGCTACCTCTCCTTGATACCTAATATATCTTTAACCTTTCTGGTGACCCTCAATTTTTGAGGCCCTTGGAAGTAGTGACCCTTTCTTACATAAAACCTGAAAAGATACAGGGAAGCCTGAGCTTCAATAATGAACACTGGGCATACCAAGGTGAATCTTCTTTGCCAAGCTGCCGTGGCCCTTGTGCTATTGGTACACACATTTGTAGAAAGAGGTAAGAGGTGCTGGAATGACTTTGGAAAATAAATCGTTACCAGTTGGTGTTGTTTTTTAACTGTAAGCTTTTCTCTTTTTCCCACGTTAGCAATACTTAGTAGTCAGTGTTCCTGCATTGTAGGTAGATTTAGTTGAGATTATCTTGGAAAACTGGATACTTGCTTTTTTTTTTCTCTCTGAATATTAAGCTTGTTTTATAAAAGGTTTCAGCTGCCTTCACTTCAGACAGAGTCAAGGAAGATATTTCAATTAAAGAATTATGGTTAAAAAAAAATTTTAAAGCATACTACTAGACACAGGAAAGAACATTTTAGCATCTTACTCCTTTAAACTTTCTTGCTACCTATGCTTTGCTTTAAAAAATCATTATAAAGCAGACCCAGTTATTATGCATTACCACTTGGAGCCATAAAGCCTTTAATATTTAAATTCAACTACAAGAAAAATCAATCTCATTTTGAGATAGCCTGTAAATTTTTTACAATGTTGACCAACATATTTTGGCTTGCAAAATCCATTCTTCACTGCGTGTAAAAAAATACGGCAATATGAGATTTGGATGTAGATGTACACCTTTTTTTTTAAAGGTTTATTTTTTAGAGCAGTTTTGGATTCACAACAAAATTGAGAGGAAGGTACAGAGGTTTTCCATATACCCTTTGCCTCAACACGTGCATAGCCTCCCCATATTTTTTTTTTTTTTTGGCTACACCGTGTGGATTGTGGGATCTTAGTTCCCCGACCAGGGATTGAACCTGGGCCCTCGGCAGTGAGAGCACCGAGTCCTAACCACTGGCCAACCAGAGAATTCCCACCTCCCCCATAATTAACGTCACTCACCAGATTGGTACATTTGTTGCCAAGGATGAATTTCCATTGACACATCATTATTACCTAAAGTCCATAGCTTACTTTAGGGTTCACTGTGTTATACATTCTAATTCTATGAGTTTGGACAAATGCATAACGACATATAATAATATGTCATTATAATATCATACAGAGTATTTTCACTGTCCTAAAACCCTTCTATGCTCTGTCTCTTTACCCCCACCCCCATTTCTGGCAACTGATGATCTTTTCATTGTTTCCATAGTTTTGCCTTTTACAGAATATCATATAGTTGGAATCATACAATATGTAGCTTTCTCAGATTGGCTTCTTTTACTTAGAAATATGCATTTAAGTTTCCTCCATGTCTTTTCATAGCTTGATAACTCATTTCTTTTTAGTGCTAAATAACATTCCATTGTCTGTATGTACCAGAGTTTATCCATTCCTCTACTGAAGGACATATTGGTTGCTTCTAAGTTTTGGCAATTATGAATAAAGGTTCTATAAACATCTGTGTGCAGGTTTTTGTGTGGACATATTTTCAACTCCTTTGGGTAAATACAAAGGAGCATGATAGCTGGATTGTAAGATAAGAATATGTTTAATTTTTTAAGACAGTTGCCAAACTGTCTTCCAAAGTGGCTGTACCATTTTGCATTTCTGTCAGAAGTGAATGAGAGTTGCTGTTGCTATACATCCTTGCCAGTGTTTGATGTTGTCCAGTCTGATAGGTGTGTTGTGGTATCCCGTTGTTTTAATTTGCATTCCCTTGGTGATGTATGTTGTGGAGCATCTTTTCACATGCTTATTTGCCATCTGTATATCTTCTTTGGTGAGATGTCTGTTAAGGCCTTTGGCCCATGTTTTAATATGGTTGTTTTCTTATTATTGAGTTTTAAAAGTTCTTTGTATATTTTGGATAACAATCCTTTTTCAGATGTGTCTTTTGCAAATATTTTTTTTCCAGTCTGTGGCTTGTCTTCTAATTCTCTTGACATTGTCTTTTGCAGAGCAGATGTTTTAATTTTAATGAAGTCTAGCTTATCAATTATTTCTTTCATGGATCATGCCTTTGGTGGTGTTGTTCCCAAGGTTATCTGGGAGTTTATCTTCTTGGAGCTTTATAGTTCTTGCATTTTACATTTAGGCCTATGATCCATTTTTAGTTAATTTTTGTGAAGAGTGTAAGGTCTATGTCTAGATTCATTTTTTTGCACATGGATGTCCAGTTATTGCAGCACCATTTGTTGAAGAGACTATCTTTGCTCCATTGTATTGCCTTCGCTCCTTTGTCAAAGATCAGTTGACTCTATTTATGCGAGTTTATTTCTGTGATCTCTGTTCTGTTCCATTGATCTATTTATCTGTTCTTTCACCAATACCGCACTGTCCTGATCACTGCCACTTTATAGTAAGTCTTGAAGTTGAGTAGCATCAGTCCTCCAACTTTGTTATTCTACTTCAATATTGTGTTGGCTATTCTGGGTCTTTTGCCTCTGCGTACAAACTTTATTTATTTATTTTTTTAAAAGATTTTTTTGATGTGGACCATTTTTAAAGTCTTTATTGACTTTGTTACCATATTGCTTCTGTTTTTTATATTTTTAGTTTTTTTGTTGCAAGGCATGTGGGATCTTAGCTCCCCGACCAGGAATCAAACCCACACCCCCTGCATTGGAAGGCGAAGTCTTAACCACTGGACCGCCAGGGAAGTCCCCAAACTTTAGAATCAGCTTGTCCGTATCCATAAAATAACTTGCTAGGATCTTGACTGGGATTGCATTGAATCAATTGATGAAGTTGGGAAGAACTGACATCTTGACAATATTGAGTCTCCTTATCCATGAAGATGCAGTATCTCCCCATTGATTTAGTTCTTTTATTTCATTAATCAGAGGTTTGCTCATATAAATCTTATTTTGTTAGATTTATACCTAAGTATTTCTTTTTTTTTTGATGTAATGCAAATGTTATTGTGTTTTGAATTTCAAATTCCACTTGTTCATTGTTAGTACGTAGAAAGCAATTGACTTTTTTTTTTTTTAATTTTTATTTATTTATTTATGGCTGTGTTGGGTCTTCATTTCTGTGCGAGGGCTTTCTCCCGTTGCGGCGAGTGGGGGCCACTCTTCATCGCGGTGCGCAGGCCTCTCATTATCGCGGCCTCTCTTGTTGCGGAGCACAGACTCCAGACGCGCAGGCTCAGTGATTGTGGCTCACGGGCCTAGTTGCTCCGCGGCATGTGGGATCTTCCCAGACCAGGCCTCGAACCCGTG
Source organism: Balaenoptera musculus (assembly GCF_009873245.2). Classification (NCBI taxonomy): domain Eukaryota; kingdom Metazoa; phylum Chordata; class Mammalia; order Artiodactyla; family Balaenopteridae; genus Balaenoptera; species Balaenoptera musculus. The sequence continues at coordinate 112,953,175 of NC_045789.1, forward strand.
TCCCCTGCATTGGCAGGCAGATTCTCAACCACTGCGCCACCAGGGAAGCCCGCAATTGACTTTTATATATTAACTTTGTATCCTGCAACCTTGCTATAATTACTTATTAGCTTTAGGAGTTTGTTTGATCCTTTTGGTTTTTCACATAGATGATCATGTCATTTGCAAACAAAGACAGTTTTATGTCTTCCTTCCCAATCTGCCTGTGTACCTTCTATTTCCTTTTCTTGCCTTACTGCATTAACAAGGACTTCCATTATAATGCTGCAAAGAAGTGGTGAGAGGGGAATGTCCTTTCCATATACCTGACCTTAGTGGGAGATATACATCTTTTTTGTGTGTGAAAAAAAGATTTAGAGAGCGTCTTTTTATTATGTCAACACACTACTAGATTTTTAAATACCTTTGGTTATCTGTGACAAATAGATATAAAATCAAACATTGTTATTTATGCTATTCAAGTCACATCTCTCTCTCTCTCTTTTTTTTTTTTTTTTAGAGAAACATTGTGTTTAATGGTAAAGCTTAGCACACTCTAGCACTGGGCATGGCCTGGAGTCGAAGCATCAGGGGTGGGTAGGTGACCTTCATGGAACCTCACATGGCAAAGAGGATGAGGAAGGTGACCATCAAACAGAAGAGCCCCATAGACTCAGACAGGGCAAAGCCCAGAATGGCATAGGAGAAGAGCTGCTGCTTCAGAGATGGGTTCCTGGCATAGCCAATGATCAAGCTGCCAAACACTGTGCCAATGCCGGCCCCTGAACCAGCTACACCGACTGTGGCGGCTCCAGCGCCGATAAACTTGGCCGCTGTGTCAGTGTCCCAGGAGACAACACCGATCTGGAACTCCCGCCTGGCCACGGGGAGTGGGACACTGCTGTAGGAAGACTGTTCAGATGGGACCTCTGGCCCCTCAGGAAGGAGGCACACACAGGCCTGATCAGACCCCTGGTACCAGAGCGGGTCAGAGCAGGAGGAATGAGTAGTGCCCCGGTGGTCTGCTTGTTTTCAGTCTGCACTCCCACTGCCCTGCTGCCCCTGCTCGGCCCACAGCGCTCGCCCGGCTTGAGGTGGGTGACTGACTCCTCAAGTCACATATATCTCTTGCAAATTAATTTATTTCAGTCTCGACTGATAGGCACTCTTCTGTTTTTTTTTTAAAGTTTTGCCAAATGTGCAATGGCAAAGTGAAAGTAAGATTACATAAAAAAGAAAGAAAAATATAGCTAGTATTCAAAGTTCTTCACAAGTGAAGACCTTAATCTACTGTTCTGAATTTACCTTTTGCTGTCCCCTGGATAAACCCTTCATCAGGGTAGACCTGTGTATTGCCTGTTCCTAAAATATATTGTGCTAGGCTTTTTGTTGTTGTAAGGAAGAGATTCATTCAGGTAATCTTAAGATAAAAGGGGTTTATTGTAAATACCAAGGACCTAGACTTTGTTTTCTGATGTCTTTCTGGGTGATTGCTCTCTGTTTTTCTCCCCCCTGTTCAATCTTCTCTGCATTCTCCAGTATAAATTCTGGAGGGAGATAGTCTGATTGGACTAATTTCCACTGCTCCAGTAGGAAGAGTCCTTTGAATTGGGCCACCCCATGAGTCAAGACTGTGGAGTTGCTGCCTTTGGGTCAGGCCCACTCTGGTTTACTCAGTGGCCATTTCTGAGTAAAGAAAAAGTAGCACCATTGTCATGGGTAGGCAGTTTCAGTGAGAAGAATGAGATTTTCTGTGTGACCCTGGGACTGCTATGTCCAAGACATGTCTAAGGTGTTTCTACCTCTCTGCCTTTGTTGACACTTATTCTCTTATCCATAGGGTGTTCCCTATGAATTTACACATATTCTGATTTTACCAAGCTGAAATATTAATGAGTTAGGTAGGCAAAGGCTGCCCCAAATATTGCAGTCTACTGATATCTTCCATCTTTGAATTTTTAGTGGATCATCACTGAGCACAGTGATGATTTGAGACCAAGAAACTGAAGGGCCTAGAGAGGAATGACTTTTTCAACAGTCTGTAAGAATGCAAAAATAAAAATATTTATTAAATTTGGAGTTGAATTTATTCTGGGCTTGGAGGTGTGGGGAGAAGCAACGTGCACTAACAAGGACAACAAAGATTACTGAATTCTTTAGATCTCACCAATGATTTACTCAGGTGTATGTGGTTTACATCCCCTATCTCCTTTATACCCTAGTAAATCTGTGCTTTTTTGTTTATTTTTTAATTGAAGTATAGTTGCTTTACAATATTGTGTTAGTTTCAAGTGTACAGCAAAGCAGTTTGGTTATACATATATATGTATATATTTATATTCTTTTTTATTTTTTCCATTATAGTTTATTATAAGATATGGAATACGATTCCCTGTGCTCTACAGCAAATCCTTGTTGTTTATTTTATATATGGTAGTTTGTATCTACTAATCCCATACTCCCAATTTATCCCTTCCCTCCTTCCCCTTTGGTAACCATAAGTTTGTTTTCTGTCTGTGAGTCTGTTTTTGTTTTGTAAATAAGTTCATTTGTACTGTTTTTTAGATTCCACTTATAAGTGATATCATATGGTATTTGTCTTTCTCTGTCTGACTTACGTCACTTAGTGTGATAATCTCTAGGTCCATCCACATTGCTGCAAATGGCATTAGTAAATGTGTGCTTTTGATCTCTGTGTTGTGGACCACAGCAGTTAGTATTCAAAGTAATTTTTTGACAATTCAGATGTGACATATTTACAAGAAAAGCACAGCAGTTGGAATAAGCTAGAGAAAAAGAAAAAAGGGATGGGAGAGGACATGAACCAAAAGGTGCAGGACCTGAAGGCAAAAATCTCTCTCTCGGCACTTCCCTGGTGGCGCAGTGGTTAAGAATCCGCCTACCAATGCAGGGGACACGGGTTTGAGCCCTGATCCGGGAAGATCCCACATGCCACGGAGCAACTAAGCCCGTGCGCCACAACTACTGAGCCTGCGCTCTAGAGCCTGCAAGCCACAGCTACTGAAGCCCGCGTGCCTAGAGCCCATGCTCCGAAACAAGAGAAACCACCACAGTGAGAAGCCCGTGCACCACAACGAAGAGTAACACCCCACTCCCTGCAACTAGAGAAAGCCCGCACGCAGCAACGAAGACCCAAGGCAGCCAAAAAAAAAAAAAAAATCTCCCTCTCTTTGGTCCTTGGAAGCAGCACCAGAGAGTTACCCAAGATGGTGACAGCAAGGGATTCACTGAGGAGTTCCCCAGGCACCAAAGGACTAGGCTTATTTGCTCTTCTAATATAGTAGTTTACACAAATGTGCATTGGACTAACTAGTTTATGCCTATCGAAAAAAGAGAATGAATAAGAGAAGACTAATGTAGACATTTTGGACATAAGAAAGGTGATAAAAAAATAAATGAATTTTACTGGTGAGAAGGAGTGAATGGATTCTTTGTCCACAGTGACCTTGAGGTAAATAGAAATAATCTGTCCTCAATGATGTACTCATTTATTTTCATAAAGTATCAGGTCTCCAACCAGTTGATCTTGAAGTCTATCTTGTTGATTTCTGAGCCAGCTGACTAGATTTCCAGCAGAGGGAACCTTACAGAAGGTTTTTCTTCATGGATAGGTGGTCTCATCGACTGAAGTTCCCTTCCTCTTAAGGGTTTTGAGGGGTTTTTAGAGAGTAGCTTTTCCTCAGGAAAATTTAGGACTAATTTAGCAAAGTATCGTGCCCCTTATTATCCATATTTATGGAGTACTTAAGGAGTCTTTCTAGCTGCCACATTTTAAAGAGAGTCTTGGTAAATTCGAGTATGTCTAAGTAAGAGGCTAAAGGATAGAGAAGAGTTGTTAAAATATTGGGGACTCTTTCATGTAATCTTTTTTTTAAATTGAGAACATGGGTTAAATTTATTTCATGTAGCTCCAGAAGGCAGACGTTAGGTTATCGGGTGGAAGCTGCAGAAAGCAGATTTCTGCTTAAAATAAGAACTTTCCAACACTTGGAGTTGTTTGAGAGTGGAATTGGCCACCTTGTGAAGCAAGGTGTATTAGTCTGCTGCTAAAACAAAATTCCATAGCCTAGGTGGCTTAAGCAAGAGAAATTTATTTTCTCACAGTTCTGGAGGCTAGAACTCCAAGGTCAAGGTTCTGGCTGATTGAGTTTCTAGTGAGAGCTCTTTTCCTGGCTTGCAGATGGCTGCCTTCTCATTATGTCCTCACATGGTCTTTCCTCAGTACATATATGGAGGGAGAGGGAGAGAGAGAATGAGTGAGTGCTCTGGTGTCTCTTCTTATGAGGACACTAATTCCTGTCAGATCAGGGCCCCTGTGACCTCATTTAATTTTAATTGCTTCCTTAGCAGCTCCATCTCAGCCACATTGGAGTTAGGGCTTTGGCGTATGAATTCTGGGGGGACACAAACAAAACAGGAGAACGCTGTGTTTGGAGTGTTTAAATAGAAACTGGTTGCCATCTGTCAGGAAAGTTTTAGAGGGGATCCTCAAACTAGGAGAGGCTTGGCCAGATGATCTCAGTTTTCTTAAATCTGAAGGAACGAGGTCAAGCTGTAGATTTTTGAAGATAGGCATATATTGGGGCACACATTTGAAAAAAAAGGTTTGATTTTATTCTGGAAACTTGTTAGGAACCAAAATTATAGGTGTTGGAAAATCAAAGTGGAAGTAAAGAAAACCTCTTACCTCTAGAGCTGCCTGTACTTGGTTAGATATGAGAATTGAAAACATTAGAATCTACCTAGATAGAATTTCCAAATATCTTAATCTTCATAAATAACAGAAATAAATGGAATACATATGTATTTGTCATGTAGCTGGTTCTTTAAAGGACAAATTCATAATACCATTATAAATATGTTGTGTAATTATTGGATGTTGATAACTACTTTTTTTTTTTTTTTTTTTAATTTATGGCTGTGTTGGGTCTTTCTGTGCGAGGGCTTTCTCCAGTTGTGGCAAGCGGGGGCCACTCTTCATCGCGGTGCGCGGGCCTCTCACTGTCGCGGCCTCTCTTGTTACGCGGAGCACAGGCTCCAGAAGCGCAGGCTCAGTAATTGTGGCTCACGGGCTCAGTTGCTCCGCGGCATGTGGGATCTTCCCAGACCAGGGCCCGAACCCGTGTTCCCTGCATTGGCAGGCAGGTTCTCAACCACTGCGCCACCAGGGAAGCCCCGATAACTACTTTTTGAGAACATAAACCTCATTTCATTTTATTCTTCAACACGTCCTGACAGAGTTCCTTTTTCAGTAGGCAGTGAGGTAAATTTTGCTTCTGTTGGGATATCAGAATTGGACCTAATAACAATCAACATTTGAATGACTTGAAAATATTCTTATATACAGGTTTATTGCATTGGAATTTGAATCCTTTTAGCACGAAAAATAGATGATAGTCTGCATTGTTCAGTGTTGTTGATGACTATAGATTGGCTACTAGGTGGATGGTCATCTTAGGTGTTTGGTATTTACTTTGGGTCTCACAAAAATTTATACTTTATGCTAACTGCAGCAGAAAAAAATATTTGGTTTGTGACAAGAAATATTAGAAACGTATAGATGCTATACATCATATAATTTTCTACCTTCCCTGCTTAGTTGATTTGCTACTATTTTACAAATGTAGAGAAATGAAGGGCCAAAAGGAAGGAGAGAAATAGAAAAGTTTTGTCCTGATATAAAGGAGAATGTGAATTTTATTTGCATAGTATGCTATTCTTTTGTTTTTGTTTTACTATAAATTTGATACATGCTTATTATAGAACACTTGGAAAAGAGTGCATTCTTTTTAAACTTACCATCTATTACCTCAAAACTAGATTTTTTTTTTGAATAACATGAACTCATCCCTTTTGATCCAAAATTATAAAATAAAACCACAACACTGTGGTTTACTTTAAAAAGAACTTCAATTTTTAGAGTTAAGAACCTAAAAGTATTAAAAATATAAGAAAATCTTCAAATTAATTTTTTATCTTTTGGTGCCATTTATTAAATTATTTTGCCCAAGAAATTAAAACAAGTCACAAACGAGCCAAAAGTTAAGGTGTTAAGATCGTTCATATCAAGATTATTGATGTGAAAGCCTGGAATATTATTTATATTTTGTTCAAAGAATTTAATTATATTATAGGCATATTAGTTATACTGTAATAACTTAGAAAAGTAGTTCTGACAAGTAGTTTTTATCATTATTATTTACCCTGCAAACCCTTTGTTAAGAGTTTTATCTCATCATGCCATTAGTTATTAAAAATTAGATAGGAAATATTTTGTATTTTGGTTTATCACATTGCGGAATAACCAAATCATAGAAGTTCAAAGACTGGAATATAATTAGAGATGATTTTGCTCAGTTCCACCTTTCATAGATGAGAAAACTGAAGCTCAGATGGAAATGGGTAATTTCCTCCATTGACTAACTAGCAGCTCCCCTGCCCTCCCAACCCCATCGGGTTTCATTGCATTTCATTGGTGGGGTTTGTGGAATAACGAATTGTTGATTTCCCCCACTGCAATCCAATGTGTTGGAAGATATATTAACAATGCAGGAGACCCTGATGTGCTTCTATGACAAAAGTGGATTTCATTTTAGGACAAGCCATAAAAGGTCATGAAAATCCTTTGGAAAGTTTTCATGCAGTTAAGAGTTTATTTGCGTAGATTTCTAACTTGGAAGTCATAAAATCAATTGCTGTGTAGTAAGATTTCATTTATAAGAATTTGATGTATTTAATGCAGTATTTTGATGGACAAGTCTGCTGTTGTCTGGAAGAGGAGCAGGTCACTTGTTGGAAGATATTCAATTACTTAAATGAGTAATAAAAACAGAGTATATAGTTATCCTATTTGTTTATTGCTTTGCTTATTCTTAGCCAATAAAGTAAAATCAATCCCATAAGAAGTACTCCTGAAAATGCAATTTAAATATAATTTAGTGTACAAGGTCCAGAATGCTTGTAGGGGAGTACAATATCCAAGCCTGAATTTAAACTTAGTGATTTTCAGCCATCAGGTTTAATTTCTTTCATCAGTATGAGTTGGTGGCTATTTTCCTCTTGAGCCAAGGGAGGTACTGAATGCAGGGGCAAGAAGCACTTTCTTCTGTTGCCTCTAATTATTCTAGCTGGGAATCAATTCTTAAGTGCTTTCATCAAAGAATGAACTTGCTGCCAGGAGCCTTATTTGCCTGCCAGCATAAAAGTTTGGGCATAGATTTTTGATTTCAGGGTAACAGCTCTTTCCAAGGAGGAGCCAATGGCAGAAATTGACTCTATAGGCAACTGTGAGACAGAACAATAAAATGATCCTGGGCTATGAGAATTAGAAAGTAATCAAGTTTGAATCCTAGTCCTAGGACTTGCAGGCAAATGACTTTGGGAAATACTAATTGCTTTGAGCCTTAATTTGGCCATCTATGAAATGAGTATAATAATATGTTTGTTATAAGAATCAAATGAAATAATGAATGTCAAGCACCAATGGCAGTATATGGTACCTGCTACATGTCTTATTTCCCTCCCTGTCTCCCTACAAATTCAATTCTACTTCCTTAAGATTTCTTTGGAGACTAAACTGCAGAATAACTGAAGTGGGGACAGAGCACATTGGGCTACTACAGAAGCCATCTTATCTGTGGACATTGCCTTTAAATACAATTGAGATTACCATTCTCCACTGTGTCCCCTTCCTAACCCCTGCTCTAACTTCAAGCAGTGAAAATCCAATTAGTTCCAGTTCCCAGAAGCCTCATCTTTGGCTATATTACTTAGAAACTTGACATGACGATAACGAGGCCTTCATTCCAGGGTGAAGTGATCCAAGATTTTTCCCAGTTGCTTATAGCGTCCCAGTTCTCAGGTAAGGTGGGTTACTGTTATTCTCTATGAAAGATGAACAAGAGCCACAGATGCTAAAGTAAGATAGATGTCAAGATCCAGGGACAGGATCAGAAAGGACAACTGGATTAATCTTTTAAAAAATGTGGTAAAATACATATAATATAAACTTTACTATTTTAACCATTTTAAAGTGAGTGTACAGTTTAGTGACATTAAATACATTCACAGTGTTGTGCATTCATCACCAACATCCATCTCTAGAACTTTTTTTTTTTTTTTTAACCTCACTAAGCAACTTGTGGGATCTCGGTTCCTTGTCCAGGGATTGAACCTGGCTGGGCCCTTGGCAGTGAAAGCACTGAGTCCTAAGCACTGGACCGGCAGGGAATTCCCTCTAGAACTTTTTATTCTTCCAAAACTGAAACTCTATACCCATTAAACAATAACTCCCCACCCCCACCCCCTGGTCACCACCATTCTACTTTATGTCTTTATAAATTTGACTATTCTAGATACCTCATGGGTGGAATCATACAGTATTTATGCTTTTGTGACTGACTTATTTTGCTTACCACAATGTCTTCAAGGTTCTATATTGTAGCCTGTGTCAGAATTTCCTTCCTTATTGCGGCTGAATAATATTCTATTGTATGTATATATCACATTTTGTTTTGCCATTCCTCTGTCAATGGATACTTGCGTTGCTTCCATCTCTTGGCTATTGTGAATAATGCTTTTATAGACATAGGTGTATAAATATCTGTTCAAGTCCCTGCTTTCAATTCTTTTGAGTATATACCAAGAAGTGGAATTGCTGGATCAAGTGATAGTTATATTTATAATATTTTGAGGAATCCCCAAATTTTCCATAGTGATTGCACCATTTTACATTCCCACCAGCAGTGGGCAAGGGTTCCAATTTTTCTATATCCTTGCCAACACTTGATATTTCTGTTTTTTGTTTTTTTTTTGATAATGTCATCCTAATGGATGTGAAGTGGTAGATTAATCCTAAAGAAATGATGTATAATGCATAACCTGTCTAGGCGCCAAGCACATAGTAGGTGCTTGTTAAATGAATGAGCAAGAATTCACATTTCACATATGAAATGAAATATCATTAGAATATAATTCAGGAAGTATTACAATACAACTTATTCATCTATCCATTAATGAAATGGAGTGTGTACCATACACTATGTTAATTATTAGGAGTTCAAATTTCAATAAAAAGTGAAGCCAAGACAAATGTTGTTCCTTCTCTCAAAGAGCTCACAGTCTCTTATCTCTCTAAGGAGGGAAGCTGAGTCACCAAAATATGACAGCTTAATTAATGAATCCTTAAAAACATCTAATCCTTTTGGCTCTAGAGTCCATATTTTTCAAGCCACATTATAATTAGTATAATTAGCCACATTATAACTAGATACTATATTCTAGTTTTTGTTACACATGTATTTTCTTTTACCAATTAGTAAATATAATACATACATGTACATACCTATACACATGTATACATATATATGTATAAACTGTATATATATATAGTTTATTTCATGGGATTCAAGCCCTCTGGAATTCTGGGAGTGAAATAAGCCCTAATGGTTATTAGGCATCCATTGCATGTAATGAATTAACTTCTCTTTGCATCTAGAATGGTAGTAATTATTTGCCATCCTTGGGAGAATTTAGAAATAATCTCTCATATAATTTTCTGTATTCTGTGTTCAGATGAAGAACCCCTGTTGAGAAAGTCTGCCTCAGTGACTTTCCACTTTTGAGTGAAATAATAAAATTGAGCTTCTGAGCCTGCAAAGCTGAGGACTGTTCACTGGACCATGATAATGGCAGAAGCATGCAGGAATCAGTCAACTCTGCTGTTACATTACTGCTCTTACTTTCTGTATAAATTCAGAAAGATAAGGTGGAAACAAATTTGCGGTTGAATCACAGTCTGGTTTTCTTCCTGTAGGAGAATGGGCTTATTTGCGAGGGGACGGGGTGGTGGTGTTTGGGTTTATTTGTCTTACGCCCAAGTCAACAAAATGCTGTAAACAATCATGCTGCCATTTTGTTTATTACACTGAAGCCATGCATTGAACTGCCTCCCTGAACAAAAATGTACAGTACCTTTGCTACTGGAATCAGCATTGCTCTTTCTACCTATTTAGTTCCATTTATTTAACAAGTATTTATTGAGATCCTACTGTGTCCCCATTACTAGGCTAGGTAGTATTTGATAATATTTTGATAATACAAAGGTGAACTGATCCTGTGGTCTAGTGGTGGTGAAAGACAAATGAATAGGCAGTTATAATTGCTAAGTATTAATAAGTGACAGAAAGCACAGGATGCTGAGATAGAACAGAATAGAGACCGCTAACTCAGACCAGAAGAATCAGGGGGAAGACCTCCTGGGGAAACTGATGGCTAAATTAAGACCTATCAATTTAATAGGAGTTAGCTAAGCAAGGAGAGGGAAAACTCTTTTTAGAAGAAACAGCACATACAAAGTCCCAGCGTGGGTAAGCATACACTCTTAAGAAAATGAAAAAATGCGAACATGATGGTTTGAGACCAGATTGTGAGGGTGTGAGATGAAGCCAGAGAGATAAGCAGGAGCTCACTAATCTAGGATATTATAATCCCTCTTTGGGACTTTGGTAGCTTTCTGGATATACAATGTGGGGGAAAAGGGTGACTCCCTGGTTTCTGGCTTGGCCACTGGATTAGATGGAAAACACTAGGAGTATCAGGTTTCCTAGGGAAGACAGTAAATTCAATTTTAGATAATTTATATTTGAGGTGCCTGTGCAACAAGCAAGAAGGCTTTTGGGGTGAAAAGTTTAGGGGGAGATTAGGGGAAATTATTGTTGTTGATGTTTTAATTCTTGCCCTTATTGCCAATCCTCTCTTAGGATGCCACTATAAAATAAATAATTTGTGAATTAGAGATATTTCTTGTGGGATTGGATCCAACGCATATAACAAGCAGGGGCATATAACTTGCTGCTTCTCGGGAGCATAATGGGCTGAGGTAGCATTGTTTTGATTATCACTTTCTGCCAACAGCTAAACGATTGCTCTTTCCTATTTACTTAAATATATACATGGTTATATATAACATAGATAAGGTCTTGATATATCTGTTGATGTGCTCATCTTTGGCAAGTGGGTTTAGTTGGAGGAGAGGGAAATATTACTTTATAGACCTCTATATTGCTAGAATTTTTTTTTACACAGAGCACTTTATTTTTATGAAAATAATAAAATGAAAATTATTTAGTAAATAATTGAGTAAAAATTTTGAGTACATTGAGTTGAAAAAAGTAGTTGAAGTGTTGGGGAAGTTTTGAAGGGCAATGCAGAAGACATAGAAAGAAAAAAAAAGATGGAAGTGAGATAGGAGGTGTGGGGATACTCCACAGACTACATGGGGCAGGTGTTTCTGCCTTCCTGCCTCCCTAGGTGGTATAGCAGGAACCATGTGTAAAGAATGTTTGTCATTCAGTTGCTGCTGCTTATTTATTCTCCTGTAGCAAGCCTCCAACATTATACCTGTTGGCAAGACTGATGCTCCACCGGCACTCCCTGGTGGGCTGTAGTGGTTATTTATAGCTAATGTCTGTTGTGGTTGGTCTGATTACTGGTTGTTATTATCACTACTGCTTTAGTTATTTGTACTCTCTGGCATCACTGATTTAGAAAACCTTTCTTGGCATCTGCTTTTTTTCCATCTCCTTTCAAGTTGAACTGTCAACTCCTTCTCTGTTTTTCCAGTGTTCCCTGATAGATGTCTATCATGGCTCCTGTGGTGGGCTGAACAATGACCCCCAAAGGTATCTGGTCCTAATTCCTGGAACCCTCAAATGTTACCTTATTTGGAAAAAGGATTCTTGCAGATGTGATTAAGTTAAAGATTTTGAGATGGGTTATCCAGACAGGCTGTGAATGCCATTACAAGTGTCCTTTTAAGAGATAGGCCCGCGATGAAGAGTGGCCCCCACTTGCCACAACTGGAGAAGGCCCTCGCACAGAAACGAAGACCCAACACAGCCATAAATAAATAAATAAATAAATAAAATTAAACTTAAAAAAAAAAAAAAAAAAAAAAAGAGATAGGCAGAGAGAGATTTAACACACACACAGGAGAGAAGGCAATGTAAAGGTGGAGCAGACAGAGATTTGAAGATGTTGGCCTTGTAGATTGGAGTGATGTGGCCACAAGCCAAGGGGTACTGAAAGCCACTAGAAGCTAAAAAAGTTAAGGGACAGATTCTCCCCAAGAGCCTTCGGAAGGAATGCAGCCCTGCTAACGCCTTGATTTTGATCTAGCGAAACTGATTTCATGCTCTTTAACTCCAGAAATCTGAGGCAATAAATATCTTAAATATACTGAAAACCTATTGTTTGTTGTTTATTTGAAATTTGAATTTAACAGGGCAGGCATTCTGTATTTTATTTGGTAACCCTAGATAGAGATCATGTGTTAATCTTCATATTACTGTTTAGCAGCATTTGGTAAAATGGATGTTTGGTGAATAAATAAATAACCTAATAATTTTACAAATAGTTAAAGAGTATTTTTATTATTGAAATTTCCAAATATATTCAAAAGTAGGGAGAATAGTGTAATGAAGCCCCATGTAGGGATCACCTAGCTTCCACAATCATCAATGCATGGCCAATCTCACAGTTTTTAAAACAACACTTTGTTCAAAATAAGCAGCTCTGGTGGTTTTGTTTTGTGTGTATATATTTATGAGTATGTGTACATTTTTTTTTTATTTTATTTTTTATTATTATTTTTTTTTGTATGTGTACATTTGTACAGCAAAAGAGGGGTGTGGTAGTAATAGCACTGAATTTCAAGATACTGTATCTTTGCAAAAGAATCCAGAAAGTGGAGAATGATAAGCATTTGTATATGAATGACAGGAGAGCAAAACGAGACTTCTATGATTAAAGAAGCTTGCTATAGAACGCCGGGTAAGATAGAAGATGTGGCCAATATTTTCCAAGTATAAATTGAAACATAGGCACAGAGACTGGTAAATGTAACTTCTGGTAGTCTTGTTCTGCTAAAAACAAAGCAATTCATGAACCCTCAACTAGCTTTGCTGCTAATTTCACCTCTCAGAATAGCAAGGAAGCAATCAAGAGAATGGACATCCAGAACTTGATTCTGAATGCCAAGGAGGAACAGGTTGGAAACGTGGAAGTGAGTGGCACTGAGGGAGGGCATGCCCACGTGGTCATATCATCCCTGAATATGAAGTTGCCAAGGAACGGAGGGCTGGGCTTAGTTAGACCATGGTTTGTAGGAAAAGTAGGCTTCAAAAATTCAGGTTTAATTGCATCATAAGGATGTTGAATGATGTGCAGGTGCCAGAGAAACAGAAAATTCTTTAAAAAAGAAAATTTCACAGTTACGCTTCATACATTTTTATGGGAGGAGAATAAACCAGAAGGCATCTGTAGCAGCTGCTGTTGGTTGCCCATCCTCATAGCAGGTAGTGTCAACCAATGAAGTGGTCCAGTCCAGCAACTCAGCCGAGAGAGTCTTTTCTTTTTCCAGCTTTATTGAGGTTTCATTGACAAAGAAAATTGTATATATTAAAAGTGTATGAAGACATAAGAATGAGGAAAGAAAAATGAATAGGAAAAATAGGTCAGAGTAATGTACAAAATGTGTCAGAGAAGAAAGTTTACTTGTTTGCTTACAGGTCAATCAATAAGCATTTATTGTTGTTCTTTCACTGTGCACCTCAAAATGATACTTACTACTTTGGGACCTGAAAATTCTTTAAAATTTAAAAGTAAATTTCACAAGTACCATGGCTTAGAAAGTTCACTTTTCTCTTATACCTTCTTTAAAGATTGTTGTATTATTTATATAAATACCAGTTATTAGTATATTAATTATTGGTAATTGTAATATAAAAAATAATATCTTTAATATAGAGAAAATATATCTAAAAAAATTAGGGATTCAATTTTGATTCTTATAGCAATGAACCTTTATAAAGCCATTGCTACATTCTAGGTAGTATACTAAACACATTATACCCATTAACTAACGTAATTCTCTCCACACCCTCTAAAAATAGATGTTATTTTAATCTCCATTTTATAGTTGTGGAAACTGAGGCACAAAGAGGTAGAGTAACTTACCTTTAGCTAGTAAGTAGCAGAATAGGGTTTTGAGTCTAGAATCATAAATGTTATATAATATTCCCTAATTATTCTACCAAGATTGCTGTCTATGATGAGATGTATTCAGTAGAAGAACCCAGGTCTTGTATGTGACATCATAGATGTCGCCTCAGAAATTAAACTAATCGGGAAAGATGTCTGAATTAGTTAAAATCTGATTTAAAGAATGATTGAAAAAATTACATTCTCTATTTTGACATACATTCTTTGGCAGTACTTCAAGACAGAGTAACGAAGCGCAAGAAAATGTCACTAAATAGGAATAATTTGAAATCAATATCATTAATCGTATGTAAATGGGTATTTCTTAAGTAATCAAAAATTCTTGATAATTAAAATAACCTTAATCTATTTATAATCCTTTTTAAAGGTTGTACATCATGTATACATGATGATTTATTCTATGTATATACTGTGAAAGGATAACCAATATCAAATTAATTAATACATCCATCACCTCACATAGTTACCAATTTTTTATTTTTATTTTTTTTGTGGTGAGAACATTGAACATTTAGTATCTTAGTACGTTTACAGTATACAGTATAGTATTATTAACTATAGTCATAATGCTGTCCATCAGATCCCCAGAACTTATCATCTTACAACTGAAAGTTTACACCTTTTGACCAACATCACCCCATTCTCCTCACCTCCAACCCCTGGCAGCCACTGTTCTATTCTCTGGTTCTATGAGTTTTGACTTTTCTAGATTCCACATATAAGTGAAATCGTACAGTGTTTGTCTTTCTGTGTCTGGCTTATTTTACTTAGGACAATGGCCTCTAGGGTCATCCGTGTTGTCACAAATGGCAGGATTATATTTTTTTATGCCTGAGTAATATTTTATTGTATATTTATACCCCGTTTTCTTTTATCCATTCATCCATCGACACTTAGCTTGTTTCCATATCTTGGCCACTGTGAATAATGCTGCAATGACTTGGGAGTGCAGATACCTCTTCAAGATGCTGATCCCATGCCCTTTGTATATATATACCTAGAAGTGGGATTGCTGGATTGCATGGTAATTATATTCTTAATTCTGGGGGGGAATCTCCATGATGTTTTCCATAATGGCTGTACCAATTTACACTCCCACGAACAGTCTATGAGGGTTCCCTTTTCTCCACATTCTCACCAACACTTGGTATCTATTATTCTTTTGCTAACATGTGTGAGGTGATATCTAATTGTGGCTTTGATTTGCATTTCCCTGATGATTAGCGATGAACATTTTATTTTTTTATTTTATTTTATTTTTTTTTAACCTATGAAAGTCAAGGTTTATTTGAGGTTGCTGTATAATTTTTCTGAGTTGTACAATAACCTTGCAAAGGAAACATTATGCACAGCTCATAAATGAGGAAACTGCGGTTAAGAACAATATTGTGGTTTGCCCAGTTCCACACAGTAGGCAGTTTTGAAGTTTGTATCCTCCTTGACACCAAATACATGGTGTCTTTCCAAAATCAACAGCCAATTCTCCAATTCTCTGGCATCATCTAGGTATCCAAAAATTCAATTCAACTCTGATACTATCAGAGTTAGCTCATACTCCTCTGTCCCACCAGGCTGCCCTACTTCAGACACGAGCCACAAATGGGTGGCCTGGGCTACCCCACATTTCTGCTCAGCTGACTACAAATGTGGGGTTTCCCACTGAAATTGCACAACTCAGATTGGGCCTTGAACCCATGGTCATTTATTTATTTATTTATTTATTATTTTTTTCAATCTCCCAATCCATTACACCACAATCCCCACCCCCAGTGGCTTTCCCCCCTTGGTGTCCATACGTTTGTTCTCTACATCTGTGTCTCAATTTCTGCTCTGCAAACCAGTTCATCTGTACCATTTTCTAGGTTCCACATATATGTGTTAATATACGATACTTCTTTTTCTCTTTCTGACTTACTTCACTCTGTATGACAGTGTCTAGATCTATCCACGTCTCTACAAATGACACAATTTCATTCCTTTTTATGGCTGAGTAATATTCCATTGTATATATGTACCATATCTTCTTTATCCATTCATCTGTCAATGGGCATTTAGATTGCTTCCATGACCTGGCTATTGTAAATAGTGCTGCAGTGAACATTGGGGTGCATGTGTCTTTTTGAATTATGGTTTTCTCTGGGTATATGCCCAATAGTGGGATTTCGGGATCATATGGTAATTCTATTTTTAGTTCTTTAGGGAACCTCCGTACTGTTCTCCATAGTGGCTGTATCAATTTACATTCCCACCAACAGTGCAAGAGGGTTCCCTTTTCTCCACACCCTCTCCAGCATTTGTTGTTTGTAGATTTTCTGATGATGCCCATTCTAACTGGTGTGAGGTGATACCTCATTGTAGTTTTGATTTGCATTTCTCTAATAATTAGTGATGTTGAGCATCTTTTCTTGTGCTTCTTGGCCATCTGTATGTCTTCTTTGGAGAAATGTCTATTTAGGTCTTCTGCCCATTTTTGGATTGCGTTGTTTGTTTTTTTAATATTGAGCTGCATGAGCTGTTTATATATTTTGGAGATTAATCCTTTGTCCGATGATTCTATTGCAAATATTTTCTCCCATTCTGAGGGTTGTCTTTTCATCTTGTTTATGGTTTCCTTTGCTGTGCAAAAGCTTTGAAGTTTCACTAGGTCCCATTTGTTTATTTTTGTTTTTATTTCCATTGCTCTAGGAGGTGGATCAAAAAAGATCTTGCTGTGATTTATGTCAAAGAGTGTTCTTCCTATGTTTTCCTCTAAGAGTTTTATAGTGTCTGACCTTACATTTAGGTCTTTAATCCATTTTGAGTTTATTTTTGTGTATGGTGTTAGGGAGTGTTCTAATTTCATTCTTTTACATGTAGCTGTCCCGTTTTCCCAGCACCACTTATTGAAGAGACTGTCTTTTCTCCATTGTATATCCTTGCCTCCTTTGTCATAGATTAGTTGACCATAGGTGCGTGGGTTTATCTCTGGGCTTTCTATCCTGTTCCATTGATCTATATTTCTGCTTTTCTGCCAGTACCATATTGTCTTGATTACTGTAGCTTTGTAGTATAGTCTGAAGTCAGGGAGTCTGATTCCTCCAGCTCGGTTTTTTTCTCTCAAGACTGCTTTGGCTACTCGGGATCCTTTATTTCTCCATACAAATTTTAAGATTTTTTGTTCTAGTTCTGTAAAAAATGCCATTGGTAATTTGATAGGGATTGCACTGAATCTATAGATTGCTTTGGGTAGTATAGTCATGTTCACAATATTGATTCTTCCAATCCAAGAACATAGTGTATCTCTCTGTCTGTTGGTATCATCTTTAATTTCTTTCATCAGTGTCTTATAGTTTTCTGTATACAGGTCTTCTGTCTCCCTAGGTACGTTTATTCCTAGATATCTTATTCTTTTCATCGCAGTGGTAAGTGGGAGTGTTTCCTTAATTTCACTTTCAGATTTTTCATCATTCATGTATAGGAATGCAAGAGATTTCTGTGCATTAATTTTGTATCCTGGAACTTTACCAAATTCATCAATTAGCTCTAGTCGTTTTCTGGTGGCATCTTTAGGATTCTCTATGTATAGTATCATGACATCTGCAAAAAGTGACAGTTTTACTTCTTCTTTTCCAATTTGTATTCCTTTTATTTCTTTTTCTTCTCTGATTGCCGTGGCTAGGACTTCCAAAACTATGTTGAATAATAGTGGTGAGAGTGGACATCCTTGTCTTGTTCCTGATCTGAGAGAAAATGCTTTCAGTTTTTCACCATTGAGAATGATGTTTGCTGTGGGTTTGTCGTATATGGGCTTTATTATGTTGAAGTAGGTTCCCTCTATGCCCACTTTCTGGAGAGTTTTTATCATAAATGGGTGTTGAGTTTCGTCAAAAGCTTTTTCTGCATCTATTGAGATGATCATATGGTTTTTATTCTTCAATTTGTTAATAAAGTGTATCACACTGATTGATTTGCATATATTGAAGAATCCTTTCATCTCTGGGATAAATCCCACTTGATCATGATGTATGATCCATTTAATGTGCTGTTGGATTCTGTTTGCTAGTATTTTGTTGAGGATTTTTGCATCTATATTCATCAGTGATATTGGTCTGTAATTTTCTTTTTTTGTAGTATCTTTGTCTGGTTTTGGTATCAGGGTGATGGTGGCCTCATTGAATGAGTTTGGGAGTTTTCCTTCCTCTGCAATTTTTTGGAAGAGTTTGAGAATGATGGGTGTTGGCTCTTCTCTAAATGTTTGATAGAATTCACCTGTGAAGCCATCTGGTCCTGGACTTTTGTTTGTGGGAAGATTTTTAATCACAGTTTCAATTTCATTCCTTGTGATTGGTCTGTTCATATTTTCTGTTTCTTCCTGGTTCAGTCTTGGAAGGTTATACCTTTCTAAGAATTTGTCCATTTCTTCCAGGTTGTCCATTTTATTGGCATAGAGTTGCTTGTAGCAGTCTCTTAGAATGCTTTGTATTTCTGCAGTGTCTGTTGTAAGTTCTCATTCATTTCTGATTTTATTGATTTGAGTCCTCTCCCTCTTTTTCTTGATGCGTCTGGCTAATGGTTTATCAGTTTTGTTTATCTTCTCTAAGGACCAGCTTTTAGTTTTATTGATCTTTGCTATTGTTTTCTTTGTTTCTATTTCATTTATTTCTGCTCTGATCTTGATGATTTCCTTCCTTCTGCTAACTTTGGGTTTTGTTTGTTCTTCTTTCTCTAGTTCCTTTAGGTGTTAGGTTAGATTATTTATTTGAGATTTCCCTTGTTTCTTGAGGTAGGCTTGTATAGCTATAAACTTCCCTCTTAACTGCTTTTGCTGCATCTCATAGGTTTTGCATCGTCGTGTTTTCATTGTCATTTGTCTCTAGGTATTTTTTGATTTCCTCTTTGATTTCTTCAGTGATCTCTTGGTTATTTAGTAACGTATTGTTTAGCCCCCATGTGTTTGTGTTTTTTACGGTTTTTTCCCTGTAATTCATTTCTAATCTCATAGCGTTGTGGTCAGAAAAGATGCTTGATATGATTTCAATTTTCTTCAACTTACGGAGGCTTGGTTTGTGACCCAAAATGTGATCTATCCTGGAGAATGTTTGTGTGCAATTGAGAAGAAAGTGTAATCTGCTGGTTTAGGATGGATTGTCCTATAAATATCAATTAAATCTATCTGGTCTATTTTGTCATGTAAAGCTTTTGTTTCCTTATTAATTTTCTGTTTGGATGATCTGTCCATTGGTGTAAGTGAGGTGTTAAAGTCCCCCACTATTATTGTGTTACTGTCGATTTCCTCTTTTAGAGCTGTTAGCAGTTGCCTTATGTATTGAGGTGCTCCTTTGTTGGGTGCATATATATTTATAAGTGTTATATCTTCTTCTTGGATTGACCCCTTGATCATTACATAGTGTCCTTCCTTGTCTCTTGTAACATTGTTTATTTTAACGTCTATTTTATCTGATATGAGTATTGCTACTCCAGATTTCTTTTGATTTCCATTTGCATGGAATATCTTTTTCATCCCCTCACTTTCAGTCTGTATGTGTCCCTAGGTCTGAAGTGGGTCTCTTGTAGACAGCATATAGATGGGTCTTGTTTTGTATCCATTCAGCAAGCCTGTGTCTTTTGGTTGGAGCATTTAATCCATTCACGTTTAAGATAATTATCAATATGTATGTTCCTATGACCATTTTCTTAATTGTTTTGTGTTTGTTTTTGTAGGTCCTTTTCTTCTCTTGTGTTTCCCACTTTGAGAAGTTCCTTTAGCATTTGTTGTAGAGCTGGTTTGGTGATGCTGAATTCTCTTAGCTTTTGCTTGTCTGTAAAGCTTTTGATTTCTCCATCAAATCTGAATGAGATCCTTGCCGGGTAGAGTAATCTTGGTTGTAGGTTCTTCCCTTTCATCACTTTAAGTATATCATGCCACTCCCTTCTGGCTTGTAGAGTTTCTGCTGAGAAATCAACTGGTAACCTTATGGGAGTTCCCTTGTATATTATTTGTCATTTTTCCCTTGCTGCTTTCAAGGATTTTTCTTTGTCTTTAATTTTTGCCAATTTGATTACTATGTGTCTTGGCGTGTTTTTCCTTGGGTTTATCCTGTATGGGACTCTCTGCGCTTCCTGCTCTTGGGTGGCTATTTCCTTTCCCATGTTAGGAAAGTTTTCGACTATAATCTCTTCAAATATTTTCTCAGGTCCTTTCTCTCTCTCTTCTCCTTCTGGGACCCCTATAATGCGAATGTTGTTGGGTTTAATGTTGTCCCAGAGGTCTCTTAGGCTGTCTTCATTTCTTTTCATTCTTTTTTTATTCTGTTCCACAGCAGTGAATTCCACCATTCTGTCTTCCAGGTCACTTATCTGTTCTTCTGCCTCAGTTATTCTGCTATTGATTCCTTCTAGTGTAGTTTTCGTTTCAGTTATTGTATTGTGCATCTCTGTTTCTTTGTTCTTTAATTCTTCTAGGTCTTTGTTAAACATTTCTTACATCTTCTCGATCTTTGCCTCCATTCTTTTTCCGAGGTCCTGGATCATCTTCACCATCATTATTCTGAATTCTTTTTCTGGAAGATTGCCTATCTCCATTTCATTTAGTTGTTTTTCTGGGGTTTTATCTTGTTCCTTTATCTGGTACCTAGCTCTCTGCCTTTTCATCTTGTCTATCTTTCTGTGAATGTATTTTTTGTTCCACATGCTACAGAACTGTAGTTCTTCTTGCTTCTGCTGTCTAACCTCTGGTGGATGAGGCTATCTAAGTGGCTTGTGGAAGTTTCCTAATGGGAGAGACTGGTGGTGGGTAGAGCTGGCTGTTGCTCTGGTGGGCAGAGCTCATTAAAACTTTAATCCGCTTCTCTGCTGATGGGTGGTACTGGCCTCCCTCCCTGTTTGTTGTTTGGCCTGAGGTGACCCAACACTGGAGCCTACCCAGGCTCTTTGGTGGGGCTAATGGCAGACTCTGGGAGGGCTCACGCCAAGGAGTATTTCCCAGAACTTCTGCTGCCAGTGTCCTTGTCCCTTGATGAACCACTGCTGCCCCCCGCCTCTGCAGGAGACCCTCCAACACTAGCAGGTAGCTCTGGTTCAGTCTCCTATGGGTCACTGCTCCTTCCCCTGGGTCCTGATGCACACACTACTTTGTGTGTGCCCTCCAAGAGTGGAGTCTCTGTTTCCCCCAGTCCTTTTGAAGTCCTGCAATCAAATCCCACTAGCCTTCAAAGTCTGATTCTCTAGGAATTCCTCCTCCTGTTGCTGGACCCCCAGGTTGGAAAGCCTGACGTGTGGCTCAGAACCTTCACTCCAGTGGGTGGACTTCTGTGATATAAGTGTTCTCCAGTTTGTGAGTCACCCACCCAGCAGTTATGGGATTTGATTTTATTGTGATAGCGCCCCTCCTACCATCTCATTGCAGCTTCTCCTTTGTCTTTGCATGTGGGGTATCTTTTTTGGTCAGTTCCAGTGTCTTCCTGTTGATGATTGTTCAGCAGTTAGTTGTGCTTCCGATGTTCTCAAAAGAGGGAGTGAGAGCATGTCCTTCTACTCCGCCATCTTGAAACAATCTAGCGATGAGCATTTTAAAATGTACTTGTTGGCCATTTGTATGTCTTCTTTGGAAAAATGTCTGTTCATGTCCTCTGCCCATTTTTTAATCAGATATTTTTTGCTACTAAGTTGTGTGTGTTCCTTATATATTTTGGATATTAACCTCTTATTGGATATGTGAGCAACCTCATTCTGTAGGTCGCTCTTTCATTTTTTTGCTTGCTTTCTTTGCTGTACAGAAGTTTATTAGTTTGATATAGTCCCACTTGTTTAGTTTTGCTTCTGTTGCTTGTGCTTTTGGTGTCCTATCCAAAAAATCATTGCCAAGAAGTTGTTTCCCTATGTTTTCTTCTAGGACTTTTACAGTTTCAGGTCTTACATTTAAGTCTTTAATCCATTTTGAGTTAATTTTTGGGTATGGTGTAGGATGAGTCCAATTTCATTCTTTTACGTGTAGCTGTCCAGTTTTCCCAACACTATTTTTTGAAAAGATTATCCTTTACCTATTGTGTATTCTTGGTGCCCTTGTCAAAGATTAGTTGAGTGTATGTGCATGGGTTTATTTCTGGGCTCTCTATTCTGTTCTATTGGTCTATGTGTCTGTTTTCTGCCAGTAATGTACTGTTTTGAATACTATAGTTATGTAATATAGTTTGAAATCAGGGAGCATGTTGCTTTCAGTTTTGTTCTTCTTTCTCAGGATTTTTTTGGTATTCAGGGTCTTTTGTGGTTCCATATGAATTGTAGAAGTTTTTTTTTTTCTATTTCTGTGAAAAATGCCATTGGAATTTTGATAGGAGTTGCATTAAATCTATAGATTGCCTTGGGAGTATGAACATTTTCACAATATTAATTCTTTCAATTCATGAACATAGGGTATCTTTCCATTTATTTGTGTCATCTTCAGTTTCTTTCATCAGTGTGATATGGTTTTCAGTGTACAGCTCTTTTACCTCCGTGGTTCAATTTATTCCTAAGTATTTTATTCTTTTTGATGCTATTGTGAGTGGAATTTTTAAAAAAAATTCTCTTTCTGATACTTCATTGTTAGTGTTATTTTTGTACATTTTGTGCATTGATTTTGTATCCTGCAACTTTACTGAATTAGTTTATTAATTCTAATATTTTTTGGGGGGGGTTGTGTCTTTAGGGTTTTCTACATACAAGAGCATGTCATATGCAAATGGAGACAATTTTACTTCTTCCTTTTCTGTTTGGTTGCCTTGTGTTTTTTTTTTGTTGCCTTGTTACTCTGGCTAAAACTTCCAGTACTGTGTTGAATAGAAGTGCAAAAGTGGGCATCCTTGTCTTGTTCCTGACCTTAGAGGAAATGCTTTCAGCTTTTTACTGTTGAGTACGATGTTGGATATGGGTTTGTCATATATAACCTTTCTTTTATTGAAGTACATTCCTTCTATACCCAATTTGTTGAGGGTTTTATCATGAAAGGATGTTGAATTTTGTCAGATGCTTTTTTTGCATCTATTGGGATGAAACCAACATAGTCTTTTCTTTTTTTAACATCTTCATTGGAGTATAATTGCTTTACAATGGTGTGTTAGTTTCTGCTTTAAGACAAAGTGAATCAGGTATACATATACCTATACATATATCCACATATCCCCCCCTCTTGCATCTCCCTCCCACCCTCCTTATCCCACCCCTCTAGGTGGTCACAAAGCACCGAGCTGATCTCCCTGTGCTATGTGGCTGCTTCCCACTTGCTATCTATTTTACGTTTGATAGTGTATATATGTCCATGCTGCTCTCTCTCTTCGTCCCAGCTTACCCTTACCCCTCCCTGTGTCCTCAAGTCCATTCTCTACATCTGCATCTTTATTCCTGTCCTGCCCGTAGGTTCTTCAGAACCATTTTTTTTTTTTTTAGATTCCATATATATGTGTTAGCATACGGTATGTGTTTTTCTCTTTCTGACTTACTTTACTCTGTATGACAGACTCTAGGTCCATCCACCTCACTACAAATAACTCAATTTCGTTTCTTTTTATGGCTGAGTAATATTCCATTGTGTATACATGCCACATCTTCTTTATCCATTCATCTGTTGATGGACACTTAGGTTGCTTCCATGTTCTGGCTATTGTAAATAGAGCTGCAATGAACATTGTGGTACATGACTCTTTTTTTTTAAGTTAATTAATTAATTAATTAATTAATTAATTTTCGGCTGTGTTGGGTCTTCATTTCTGTGCAAGGGCTTTCTCTAGTTGCGGCGAGCGGGGGCCACTCTTCATCGCAGTGCGCGGGCCTCTCACTGTTGCGGCCTCTCTTGTTGCGGAGCACAGGCTCCAGATGTGCAGGCTCAGTAATTGTGGCTCATGGGCCCAGCTGCTCCGCAGCATGTGGGATCTTCCCAGACCAGGGCTCGAACCTGTGTCCCGTGCATTGGTAGGCGGATTCTTAACCACTGTGCCACCAGGGAAGCCCCAACATGACTCTTTTGGAATTATGGTTTTCTCAGGGTATATGCCCAGTAGTGGGATTGCTGGGACATATGTTAGTTCTATTTTTAGTTCTTTAAGGAACCTCCATACTGTTCTCCATAGCGGCTGTATCAATTTACATTCCCACCAACAGCAACATAGTCTTTTGATGCTTTGTATGCCTCAGGCACTGACCTAGGCATTGAAGAGCCCATTATAAAGGATCCAGACAAAGGTCCAGTGTACCAAGAGCCAGTATTCTGGTTGCAGTTTAAGACCACAAGGATGTAGGGACTGTGACAAAGTAGATAGGTCTGTGGATTTTCATATCTTTTTTTTTTTCTTTAAGATTGTGTGGGGCAAACAAAATGAGACTGCAGAGGAACCTGGCTCTTGGGTGGCCTGTTTCCAACTTTCTCCTACAGGATAAAGTTGAAGTTTCTTAGCATGGTTTCCAAGGGACTCTATGATTGAGGTCTTTAAAAGGTACTTAAAGGATGTTACTTAAAAGGTACCTTCCATCCTTATTTCCTGCTACTCCATAACTCTCAGTCCAGCAGTGCAGAACTGTTTCTAGTCCCTGTACACACTGTGCTGTTCTGTATCTCTGTTTCTGTTGTTTCCTCTGTTGCCTCCCTGTCTCCTATCACAGTTGCTGTTAAAATACCTGACATTCATTAACTGTAGGTTGAATTGAACTGAATGTGACTCAGTATTGTTTAAGTAACTTAAAATCTGATTGAGGAGACAAATGTGTATGCAAACACCTTCACAGAAGTACATGCAGGTACCATAATAAGTTCATGGTCTAGGACTTAAGGAATGATATAGCAGAGCAATGAAAAATGTGTAAGTGCAATTCACAGTCACTATGCTTTGAGGAGAGCTGGAGAATGGCAGAGATTCTAGGTGATGGGTGATTTTTATTCATATTTTCAGAAAGGGGATAAACTTTGGATTTTGATGTATAATTGTGCTCGACATTGGTCCTCAGCAAAATTTAGAATGAATTTTAAAATAGGAGGTGTGTGAGCATTCAGATTGGGGCGAGATAATCATTAGGAATCAGTATGGGTTTATGATGAGCAGGTGAGATCAAACTAACCTTGCTCCTCTTTTTCATAGGTCTCCTAGTTGGTAAGGAAATGCTGAAGATCCACTATTTCAACTCAGCCTTGGGCAATCCCCCAGAATGAAGCATTTGGTTATTTTGTCATTAGACTTGGTTCTTTACTCTTTGTCAGACATGTTTATTAAATTTGCTGATGACTAAGTTTTAATTCCTTGAAAAGTAAAATTAGGATTTATAGTCAGGCTGAAATGATGGACCAATGTTGAAAAGATGAAATTTCACAAGGGTATTGCTATATAGCAATATATATACAAATAGAATCAGCATTCATCTGCTTATATTCAAGAAAATGTAGATCTATTTTAAGAACAATTCAGTGGAAAAGTTCTAATGATTTTAGTTGACTGCAAGCTCATTCTGAGCCAGTAGTGTAGAGGACTGCCAAGAAAACTGGATACAAATCTAGACTGCATTAATAACAGCTGAGTGTTCAGGATAAAGTAAATAATAATCCCTTCTTTGTGCTTCTCAGATCACATATATTTGGAGTCTTGAGTCCTTAGATCTGGGCTTCACATTTCAAGAGGAAACACTGACAAAGTGGAGCATATTTGGAAGTGGATAAGCAGGACAATGAAGAGAGTGAAAAATCATGTCAAACAGGAAATGGCTGAATAAACTAGGAACTTAATTGCTCTCTTCAATTATGTAGAAGGAGTTCACAAATTTTATGTCACTCCAGAGAGCAGAACTAAAACTGTGGGGTTGAGGAATTTGAAGAAAGCACATAATAACTCAATATGAGGAGGAATTAAAACTAGAGCTCTTAAAATTTGAGTGAGATTAAGTATTAATTGTCAGTAATATAGAGATGATAATCCTTTCCAATTCAATTTTAATCAAACCCCAATAGAAAACAAACAAAAATAGGATTTTTTTTGGAGGTTGGGAGCAAATTTCAAAAATTACCCCAAAAAACAAATGGACAAAGATAAATACTGTATGATATCACTTATA
Source organism: Balaenoptera musculus (assembly GCF_009873245.2). NCBI lineage: Eukaryota > Metazoa > Chordata > Mammalia > Artiodactyla > Balaenopteridae > Balaenoptera > Balaenoptera musculus. The sequence goes on from NC_045789.1 coordinate 112,979,284, forward strand.
TGTGGAATATAAAAAATAAACCAAACTTGTGAATATAATAACAACAGAAAAACAAATGGGCAATAATGGCTTTAAAAATTGAAAAGAGAAGGTTGTTTTATCATTGCATAAAGCTATAATAATTAAAATGACACTGGTATAGATATATCAATGGAATAGTTATCTTAGGAATAGACTAATATATCAATATTTAATAAAAGACAAAAGAAGTATAACAATTGAGGAGAAATAGAAGGATTATTTAATAATTTTTTAGGGCAATTGCTTTCATAATTGGAGAAAGACAAAATACTGCAAAAAACAGTCCAGGTAACTTAAATTGTTAAATGGTTAAACAAAAATCAAACCATAAAAATTAGAAAAATTAGAAGTAAATATTTAGAAAACTCCTGGACTTGGGAAGAACTTTTATGTGTTATTATGTTTTACTATAAAACCTATCAAAATGAAAATAAATAGGGTGAATAGCGTGACAAATACCCACATACTCCTATATAGGAGTTACTAATTATTAACATTTTGCCGTATTTACTTAATTTTCTTTTTAAACATTTGGAAATAAATTACGGTCATGTCTTTTTATCTCTACATTCTATGGTATGCATCTCTAAAGTAAGGATATTTTTCCTAAGCATGATACTATTATTATCACATCTAAAAAATTAACAAAAATTCCTTGATATCTTGTAATAACCAGTACACATTCCTCAGTTGTCCCCAAAGGGTGTGGTTTGTTTTGTTTGTTTGTTTTATTTTTGTTTTATTTGTTTGTTTTTAGCTAATTTGCCCAAACCAGGATCTAATCAATGACTTACACGGCTCTTACCATTTGGCTATTGTAGGTCTTATTTCTCTGTTAGTTCAGGAAAGTTCCACCCTTCTCTATTTCCCCCTTTTTAAAAATTATATTTACTTGTTGAAGAGACTGGGTCAATTTTCTGGTAGAATTCCACCCTCTGGACTCACATGATTGTTTCCTTCTGGTTTCATTTAACTTTTCATTAACTCTCCACTGTATTTTCTGTAAACACGAAATTTTGATCTCACGTTATGACTAAAGTCAGGTAAAACATTCCTGTCAAGAATATTTCATGGGTGATGCTGTGAATATATATATATTTTAATTAATTAATTTATTTTTTAGGCTGCCCCGGGTCTTCGTTGTGGCATGCGAGATCTTTAGTTGCAGCATGCAGGATCTTTAGTTGTGGCATGTGGGCTCTTAGTTGTGACATGCATGCGGGATCTAGTTTCCCGACCAGGGATTGAACCCAGGCCCCCTGCATTGGGAGCGTTGGGTCTTACTCACTGGATCACCAGGGAAGACCCAGTGCTGTGCATATTATATTGTTTATTTTAGGGGTTGCATAATACCTAGTTGTTTTACTTTTTAATAATCTAAGCTCCATCACTGGATTAATGGTTAATGTGAAAATTGCCACATCACTCCATTGTAAAGTTATGATTTTTCCCCTTGAGACAAGTAAATATTCTGTGTGTTGATAACTTTGTGGCAGATTAGTATCCAGTCCCTTGTCAACCTCATATTGAATGCTTTCAGCATCCATTGCTGATTCTTGCCTGAACTGCTTATCCCATTACAAGTTGAAAAATGGTGATTTTTTTCCACTTCTTTCAGTCCTTTTGCATTCATTAATTGGAATTCTTCTGTCAAGAAGAGCTTCCCCTCATCAACTGGAGCTAATTTTTACTCTGAAATAGAGTCCCACGTAGAAAAGAAAGAATTAATACTTAAATTTCTCTCTTTACCAGTTTTTGAGTAAGGAATTGGTATAACTGTCATCTCAATTAGTGGCAAATGTGGGTTTTTTCCCTGTGTTGAGTGTCATTAGGATTTTTACATATTCAAGTACATCAGTCAATTATAGGATTCTTTATTATGCTGTGATTACATTTACCAAAGAAGACTACACCAATATATATTTGGTCTCACATGTTCTTCTTATAATGTGATATTGACACTTCTCCATCACTTCTGCCTGGCACTCTCTTGGGACATGAGTGTTTAGTGAAATTTGATCACCTTGAAGACATTGCATTGAAAAGAGCATATCAAAAGACACCATAAAGACAGAGAGAGTTAATTAATTAAGAAGTCCAAATTGTTCCATTCCTTAGCTGTTCACGTCCAGGCAACAAGAGACATGCAAGTGAACAAGCTCTCAGTAGATTTCAGCCTCTAGCTTTTTTTTTTTTCTTTTTTGGCTGCGTTGGGTCTTTGTTGTTGCGTGCAGGCTTTCTCTAGGTGCGGTGAGCAGGGGCTACTCTTTGTTGCGGTGCACGGGCTTCTCATTGCGGTGGCTTCTCTTGTTGCGGAACACAGGCTCTAGGTGCGTGGGCTTCAGTAGTTGCATGCGGGGTCAGTAGTTGCAGTGTGCAGGCTCTAGAGCGCAGGCTCAGTAATTGTGGCTCTCGGTCTCAGTTGCTCCGCAGCATGTGGGATCTTCCCAGACCAGGGATCAAACCCATGACCCCTGCATTGGCAGGTGGATTCTTAACCACTGCACCACCAGGGAAGTCCCCAGCCTCCAGCTTTTGAGATGCTCAGTTGATACTGAGTAGAGTAGACACCAGCTGACCCACTGAGCCTTGCCGACACTAAAGATTTGAGCAAAAATAAATGTTGCTTTAAGTCAAGTTTGGTGTGGCTCTTACATATCCATAGTAACTAGAACAGATGCTTTGATGAAGTTGGCCTTTGGGAGCCTCCCCAAATTGATTCCTATGTCCTTTGACACGACGCCAATGCTCTTCAATAGTTTCCTTGCTTTCTGGCATAAGAGAATGCCCCAAGTTTACCTTGTACCTTCTCTGCCTCAGATCTGAAATCAGCCTTTTCCCTTAAAAACCCTGACTCTTTTTAGTGAGGTAATGGTATTTAGGTTTCAAAATCTGGGCATTAGGAATGCTTTCCATGGAACAAGTTGTAGTAGAAAAATTACAAATTTGATGACAATAAAACATTTCAGCATGTTTCCCAAAAGCAGAATTAAAAGACAAACTACAAAGCTCAACAGAATGGACAAGAATACTAAAAATCCAATAAAAATAAAAAACAACATGAATAAGCAATTCTCAAAAGATGGAATACAAATGAACACTAAATCATGTTTAACTTCCTAGTAATAAAAGAAAGAACATATACTATTATTTTCCTTTATCAATTTAGTAGATTTTCTTTAAAAGAAATAAGCTTCAGTGTTGACAAGAATGCAGTAAAACTGTAATCTTGTACACATTGGTGGAAATGTCACTTGAGTTTTGGCTTTCTGCTAAGTAATTGTGCAATATGAATTAAGTTGCAATATTAAAAAGTTGTGATCCAAAAAAAAAAAAAAGAAAGTTATGACCACTTATACTAGTTAGGATAGAGCCTAAGATTCTGTGACAAAGAGGTACCAAATAAAGTGTCTTAAAAAAACAAATTTAGTTTTCTCTCATATAACAGTCCATAGTGAGTCGTCTGGGTTGGAAGAACAGCTCTGCTTTCTGTCGTTATTCAGGGGCCACTTTTCCTTCCATTCTCTTGCTCTGCCATTTCCAAAGTGTTAAAGCTGTGTGGTTGAAGCTTGGTCACAGGCAAGTCTGTGTTCCAGTTTGCATGAAGGGGAAAAAAAGAACTCTAAGACAAGCAATTTTCTTTTAAGCAAGAGAGGTAGAATTCTGCTTACAAGGCCACACCCAGCTGCAAGGGAGGCTGGGAGCTCTAGTCTTTGGACAGTCAACTATGTATCTAGCTTAAACATTATTACTTTGGAAGAAGACCATATGCTTTGATGCAATAATTCCATTCTCTGATAGTCTACCCTAATGAAATAAATCAATTATAGAAAATGTATTAATTCCTTAAAGAACAATAATTCAGTCAAGGGGAGTAATGTTCAGTATGTTACCTACTAGAGAGGAAAAGCTCTTGAGAAACATCTATACACTATTATTGAAGGGTTTTAAGGGCCGTGGTAAGGAATTAAATGAGATGGGAAACTGGTGGAAGGTTTTAAGTAAAAGAGTGATTCAATTTGATTAAGAAGAACATTCTGCTTCCTGAATGGAGGACAGAGTGGAGGCAGTTGCCATAGTCTAGGAGACAAATGATGATGCAGTTTGAACTAGGGTTTTAGCAGTAGCAGTGATAGTCTTTTGAATATTAAATTTTTATTAGCTGTATAGTTTTGGAAGTAGCATTTTGTCTGTGAGGCCAAATTTCTCACTTTACTTAGCCCATATAGTAGGAGATAATGGCAAAAGATCACTAAGCGGAGTGTTGGTACAGACACGTATCTGGAAAGTATCATTTTAAAATGTTCAAGTTAATTATGTTTATAAAGTTAAAGGTGAGCAAAATGCCAAGAAACTAAACAAAAGGACATTTCTTAAGTAGAAAAATATACCATTTTCATTTTCTTGTATCTTAGTTTATTAATATGCTTTTTCCTACATAATAACCAAAAACATTTTAGCTTTGTTTTTTTAAAATTTAATTAAATTAATTTATTTAAATATAGCAGGTTCTTATTAGTTATCTGTTTTATACATATTGGTGTACATATGTGAATCCCAATCTCCCAGTTCATCTCCCCGCCCCCCCCATTACTTTCCCCCCTTGGTGTCCATATGTTTGTTCTCTACATCTGTGTCTCTATTTCTGCCCTGTAAACCAGTTCATCTGTACCATTTTTCTAGATTCCACATATATGCATTAATATACGATATCTGTTTTTCTCTTTCTGACTTCACTCTGTATGACAGTCTCTAGGTCTCTACAAATGACCCAATTTCGTTCCTTTTTATGGCCAATATTCCATTGCATATGTGTGCCACATCTTCTTTATCCATTCATCTGTGGATGGACACTTAGGTTGCTTCCATGTCCTGGCTACTGTAAATAGAGCTGCAATGAACATTGTGGTATGTGACTCTTTTTGAATTATGGTTTTCTCAGGGTATATGCCCAATAGTGGGATTGCTGGGTCGTATGGTAGTTCTATTTTTAGTTCTTTAAGGAACCTCCATACTGTTCTCCATAGTGGCTGTATCAATTTACATTCCCACCAACAGTGCAAGAGGGTTCCCTTTTCTCCACACCCTCTCCAGCATTTGCTGTTTGTAGATTTTCTGATTATGCCCATTCTAACCGCTGTGAGGTGATACCTCATTGTAGTTTTGCCTTTCATTTCTCTAATAATTAGTGATGTTGAGCAGCTTTTCAGCTTTGTTCTTTATATTTAAAGTGGACTGTATTGTTTTCTTATGCATTTATTAAAGCTATAATATCAGTGATTAGATAGTATCTACATATCCTCTTTGTTATGGAAACAATCTAATCTAATAGCAATCTATTATCCATATAATTATTAATCTAATAATCTATTTGTTACTTTATATGTAATATTTAAGTCATCTATTTGTTTTGCATCAAATTTGTGATGTTTACCCCTGAGAAGATTACCTGTTTGCATGTGACTATGGAATTCAATATGAGATTCCATGAAGCAACTAATTTCCATTTGATCTCTATTGGGAATAAACCACATAAAGAATAAAACTGTTTGAGTCAATTCATTTATTCTTACTACTTATTGAACACCTATTATGTTTAAATAACTGTAAATAATACCGAGGTCCATGGCATTCAATGGGTTTCTAAGCTGGTTAGGGAGCTCCTGTTTCCGCATAAATATCTGAAATGCAGTTGATTAACCAAATTCACAGGAAGTAATATAGTTAAAGCAGACAGAGTGAATTCTTCTCTTGATTAGGGAAGAATACATTTCTGGTCCTTGCTGCCTAGCTTGGCTATGATTTTGCTTCATAAAAGCTTAATAATTTTGGTTATTCTTACCTTAAAGGTTCCATTTATCCCCATTTATCATAATGAAATTAGGGTAGAACATGGTTTTGTTATCAGCCTTCAGATTCAGTATTCGACGCAGAACATATCGTAAAAAGCCTTCATAAAGCTATTACTTCCACAACATATTACAGAAATAGAATTAGAAGCCCTGTGCCAACTTATAAAAAAACTTGAAGCTATGCATATTGTTCAAATATTCACCCCCACCAATTTAATATTCCCCCCTTGTGCTGGGTGCCTAACAGGTGATCAATAAATGGTTACTGAATGAATGAACACAAGCAAGAATAGATCATCCTGACTTTCTACCTACTTACCTCTCTGTCCGTCTAGATCTACAAGTCTATTTCTGTTGGACTGTATATGAGTGCCCTCACGGTGGAATTATTGTAATTGGCACTGAGTCTAGTGGTTACCTCCCTGAGATCTTCTTCCATGAACTAAAATCAGTGGTGCCTCGCTTATAAAATCTACACAAAACCCACTGCTATTTTATGATATATATAATATCATATATAATATACATGATGATCTACAGAAACATGGGGGAGGTGGTGGTGATTTGCAGATGAAATCACCCCCCTGGTATTGGCATCTTGACAGTGGCTCATTCCTTACCTTCCCTGAACCAGGCGTGGAAGTCCAGTTACTTCCCATATAGCTGATAAATTCTGGCTGCAAATGAATCCAAGTGCTTTCTTACTTGTTTTTTCCTTCTGTTAGAAACAGAAGGAATCAGGCAAGAAAAAAAACATTTTGTGAGAAAACAACAGTTCCTTACTCTGTACCACCTGCTTAAAGGCAAGCTAAAGGCACCCAAATGCTGCAACCCATGAGTGTGGAAGAGGCTGGCCGATGGGCTGTCACGTCTGGCTGATCTGATGTCAGAGCAGATCATGTGGTGCTCTGTGGGCAGCTGGGACTGGCCCGCCGAAAGCACATGGATTACAGTCTGAGGCTGTAATGGGAAAGTCGGCTCCTGGGCTACTGTCTCCTAGCCATCAGATTTCTGGGAAGCTGGGGGGCTCTCCGATTTGCCCTGCTCCGGGACCCCTCCTGCTGCGTGACTCACGGGCACATTGCTGAGACAAGCTGCTGCTCCCAGTAAGTGCTTAAAGAAGGTCTTTATTCAGAGCATTTTGGAAGCGGAAGGGAAGCACTGGTGTTGATGGGGGTTCCTGGAAGCCCTTTGTAAAACACCCTCCCGGATCTGGGCTGGGCAGCCTTGCTTTCTGTGCCATCCTGGAGTTCATAGGCAGCACTGATGTGCAAATGTCCCCCAGCCCTGATTTCTGTTTGTTCTCCACGTGATGTGTCTTTCTGAATTTCATTTTCTATTTTTGTAACTGTAGGGTAGATTTGTTAGAGCTGGTTAAAGCGAATTGATTTCAGATTCACAGACCCATGAGTGGACTTGGTATTCTCTGTATGGTAAGCAGGGAGAAGGGAAAGAGGGTGGTGGCTCTCTCGGTCAGAATCACTGCTTCTGTTAAGATATTGGCTGTGTCTGTGTTGGATAAATATTTAGTGGTTGCCGCCTCTTTTCTGCTTTGGGTAAGTGGGTGGTGAGAGAGGAAGGAGAGTGAACCAGCAGTGAGGAGCATGTAGATTTAGGTAGTTACTGGTAAATTGCGTTTTTTTTAATGGTCTAATTTATATTAGGTGGGGTCAGCTGGCAGAACAGGTGCCGGTAGTGGAAGAATGATGGAGTTCTCTCCCCTTTTTCCCAGCAAGCAAATTGTTGCCTGCTTCAAAAGCCCGATTAAAGAGCAGTGAGAAGTGCGAGAGCACAGATTTCTAGGCACTGCTTTTTGGTTTTTTGCTGGTAACAAGCATCACGTTCCCACATTCATGCATCAGGAGAGATCCTCACCTTGGCAGTGTTTAGGTGTGGGCTTTTTGGAGAGCAAGGGAATAAATTCAATACCATCTTACTCTTTCTCCTGGGCATATGACACTAAATTTGTTTTAGAGACTGAAAATAAGTGTGTGTGGTTGGAAGGGACTTTAAAGGGAAATTTAGGAGAACAAATTGTTTCTTTGCCTTAGTACTTTTCTATGAAAACTTGACAGAGTTTTAGGTCAAGGTATAGGATGTCCACTTGAAAGACAATAGCAAATAAATAATTAGGCTATATCTTTAAGCATTGTAAGATATTTATTCTTTTTTTGTTTTATTTTGAGGGATAACCCTAGTCTTTTCTGTGAGTCTCTGCACAAACTGTTGGCTTTGGGGCCAAAGACCGGTTCCAGAAACATGTAGCCACTGAAGAAACTTTTGGGTGGGAAAGATGGTGAGATGGGAGCAAAGAAAGTAAGCTGAGATGAGGCCGATTCTTTTTTATAGCCTTTTGCTATAGATGATTTAAGTCACAGAACATCAAACAACAGACAAGAGCTTGCCCCACCCATAGTGTTGTGAACATGGATTATTCACTTGCCATTTTATTCCACTAAATCGCAGGAGCACTCAGTGCAGAAAGGGTTCATCCTGTGAATTCATCCTGTGAGCTCTGTGGAATAGAGTACAAGCCAAACCAAATGAAGCATAGAAAAATGAGCTTCCCCCTGTCCTGCCCCACCCTACCTTGTCCTCCTTCCATATTGTTGAGTGAAGGCAGATTTATGCTGGAAAGGGCCCTATCACCGCTTGTAAATTTGTGAGTTATTTCAGAGACGCTGACAAAGGACAGAGGAAATGCAGCTGGTACTCTGCCGGGGGAGAGTAGGTGAGCCCAGTGTGAGGAATGTTTTCAGAGGTATTACTGACCCAACCCTCTCTCTCTGCCTTCTCTGACCAGCCTGAGACCACACCCCCTTTTCTGGCCATGTGCCAAACACCATCTCTCTCTGAGGGGAAGCCTGATGAAGTGATATCCATGCTTGGGCGTGTTGATTCCTTGGATAGAAACTTGAGGTGCCCTCATCTCTCTGTAAGCAAACAAGTCCTGCTTCTCAGGGTAGAGGTGCCCATTTATGGGAGTTTTAGAATTTCTTTTCTTCAAAAATTAATACACTGCTATGAAAAGAAATGGAAGAAAAGTTACCCATTTCATCATCTCACTCGCACAGCTCCGTTTACTGTCTTTGTGTTCCTTTGTCTTAATCATTACTTTGGGCAGGTTATGATTAATGCAGAGAGGCCATCTATACCCCATACTACTTTTTAGGGAAGACATGCGCAGTTAGGAACTTAGAGCGGAACAAACCTTAAGGACTGACAGTTCACCCCCTTATTTTACAGAGGGGGAAACTGGCCAGAGTTATACATGTGATGAGTGAGAGAGTCAGGACCAGAACCTAGATCTCAGTGCACCTCTGCAATCACATAACTTAAGGAAAGAGTATTTTCCTACAAACTTAGGTGTTTTTTTCAATTTCAGGTTCTTTTTCTTTTTATTTAGCTATGATATTGCTGGAATAGTAAAACCACTGCCATTTCACTTGCCTAGGAATATCTTGGAAAAGGTTGGAAAGTCCTTAAAGAGAAAATTAAGTTTCTTTTTCTTAGGGGCGTAGCATGTATATATTCTTTCCAGGTCATGTGATGAGATCTCAAATAACTGATCATTAGTTTTCCAATCTTGCCGTACCAGAAATGAGGACCACCCTAATTAATAAAGGGATTATTGTTCAGTTCTGGCAAATCAAATACCACAAGATCGTTTAGAAGCTTCTTCCCATTTGGGTAGTTTTCGGAGTCATATTAATGTTCTTTGTTTATGCAGGCCCTGTTTATGGTGACATATTTAAAACCATGTATAAGGGATGTTTAACTTAAAATAAAGTTTCAGCTTGACCTCCTCTCCTTAGATTACTGCTAGACCCCAAAGAGATTTCAAAAAATACTTACTGATTGAGTGATAGAATATACAGAATACTGCAATGCCTGCTTATGAGTATAATGAAATTTAAAATGTAACACAATGTTATGCTGTTCCTTAATGGTATTAGAATGCCCATCTGTAAATTATTCAGTCTAATTTTAGTCAGGGTGAGATTCACATATTTGTTTGAAATCAATATAAATATGAATAAATGTCACATGTAATTTGTCTATGTTAATGCTATTTGTAAAAGCAATAAACATAATTAGATTGGGTGTTGTTTAATTACATTTTTTGGAAACCTTGACTACAATACAGAGGCCCTCTGATTATATCCTTAATGTGCAATAATCAGTCTCTACTGGTCCAGTGAGGGCATCTTTTCATTCTAGACGTTGAACTATAGTGATATATTGGGAGAAATTAGTTCTGGTAGCTTTGAGTGGTTTCAACAAGAATAATTGGAACACTGTTCTAAAGAGCCTGCACTCTCTAGCTTAGAAACAAATGGCTGCATGTGTGACATTTCTAAATGGTGACATAGTCAAGGAACCCTCTGATTTTTTATTTTCAGCTTCAGGTTGTGGAGAGGGGAAAAAAACAGAAAAGGGAAATTAGGCATTAATGTTCCTACTGTGGAGAGACAGAGACTCCAAATAAAGGTACCACTTATTTTAAAAAGATGTAACTTAAGAGGAAATCCAAAAAAAAGATGTTCACCGGAGCCTCAATACAGTGAATAGCTGCTGTCCTGGTTGTAAATTTCACTCTTAGGTCTTGGTTGCCTTTAACTGGTGCCATTTAGGCTGAAAGCACAAGCAAATACCTCTTGCGGTAAACAAAGCAACAGATTTAAGTTAATGCTAATGTGTTCACAGCCAGAGCCAAAAGCTTTTCAGGGTTATTATAACACACTGGGCTCTTAGCCCATCCATCTAAATGTCTAAAGTAGACTAAAGTTATGGATCAGTTCATTGTATACACCATCCCACATGAGAGCCAGATGCTACTGTTTACTGTGCTAGTAACTCTGCCAGCTTCAATGTGAAATCTGAGATTGCAGTTTGGGGTCAATGGAAGTTATAGATTGATTTTTCTGATCATGAATTCAAGCTTCTACACTCCAGTCTATTTTAATGAAGGCTGCTTTTTAGAACAACCTCTTAAACCTAATTTACACCCAACTGTCTAAACTGTTTAGATGGAGGGCTTCCTTGTGAAAACTCTTTATTGTCTTTTGGGCTTTGGGTTTGGTGTAGGTCTTCAGCATATTTTTGTCCTTTGTCTTGAGCATGGAAAAGAAGGCATGAAGATCTACTGCACAACACTACATTTGAAAGCACCACTACATCACAGCCTTTGAGAAGACTGGGTAGAAAAACAGTTCTGTGTATACTGATTTAGAAAAAGACTATCTACTGTCCTCAGTTGTAAAGACAATTCTATCATCAAGACTCAGTATTGGGTTTTACTGACTCAGTTAGATCCTTTATTTTAATCTTACCCCATTTGATTTGTGCCTTTTAATCATATTTTGAGGAAATATCATAAGCAATAATAATAATAACAGTAGCAATTCCCACGTGCTCAGCACTTCCCGTATGCTATACCTGGTACCAACATTTCATTTATTTATGGACATTTCACGGACAGTAAGGTAAACTTGCACCAAAGCACGTGACTTGTTAGCTGAGATTCCACCGGGTCTTTCGAAGTCTAAAGCGCTTTCTCTTATAACTTATGCTTATTGTTTCAACTATAGATTTCTATCGAGTTTTGTACACAAACTAAAAGGTTGTGACAAAGCCCTTTTTATCTACATACAACACAGATTTGGTGATGGGGGGGATGTTGATTTACAGATGAGGAGGGAATGCCTTTATTTTAGGTAAGATTTCGTTGTGTTAATGAATCGTGGTGTGATATGGTTGAAAGGTATGGGGAATGCTTAGAAGTAATATTTACCTACTTGTTAGTTCTACTTTCAGTATCTAGAAGACAGTCCCCATAGCAAGTTCCTAATGAAAATGTAATTTAACAAAATTTTATACTACAGGTCCTTATTATTAAAAGGGTAGCTCTTTTAGCTTTATCCAAAACATGGTAGACTTTACTATAAAGTTTTGCAATGATTAAGGACTTCCTAAAGGTAATCAATGTAATTTAATGCACTAATACAATTATTTCACAGAACGATATTACTAAAAATCTAAAAAAGCACACTATCATATTTGTTATATTTTCCTCCTTTTGTATATTAGTTCACGTCCCCGAACTTGGGTAGTCAGTTGCCCGCATAGCTTAGATTTCTTTAAGTTCCTTGAGAGAGAGGCTGACTTTTACCTTTGCCTTCTCAGCTGGGCACAGTAGCTGGTACAGGATGTTTCTTGTTCACAAAATTGCCATCCACTCAGAGGCCAGCTCTCTAAAGGTGTAAGCTTAGTGGTTGAAACTTCAAAGTAGGATTTCTTTGACTTCTTAAGAGAATACATTGTAGAAAAACAGAAAAAATCTAAGTAATCCAAACTGAACTGCTTGTGCCTTGGTTTTTAGCAAAGCAATTTGACAAATCCTCTCATGCTAGCCATTCAGAATACTTACCCATTGTTGCAGGTTTTGTTTGTGACCCTTAAAAGTATACCCTTAAATGTGCTATTCAAGTGTTAATGAAAAATAGGTTCCAGAAAGTTTTACATATTAGATCTTTTTCTCATCTTGGTGTTGAAACATCAACTCTGCCATTCATAACTTTTCCTCATAACTCAATATTATTGGGTTTTATAATAAAAGAAACATTAAACCCTCCCTAATGAAGAATGAAGCTGATTTACAAAGTAGATTTTGCATGATTTTACAGTCACACAATTATTATGTTTTGTCCAGAAAAGACTATTGTTTCTCCATGTTGTATATCTTATGCTTACTAAAACTGCTGGTATATATAAAAGCATATTCTTTCTAGTTGTAAAGTTACTTGTGGAGTAATATGGCAGAATTTTAAACTCCTCATCCTGATATAGTATGGTATTTAATTTCAGAATAAACTAAATCCTGTAAGAACATTTGGCCCAGATGTTACTAAAAATAATTGTTGCTCTAAAGTTTCACACAGGGAATAACATTCCGTGATTTTCTATTTGTTATGTATTCTGGCTTCATTTTCCATTTGGGATTGAAAAGAAGAAATTTAGAAAAAAAAATATTTAAAAAGGAGATGCCTTGGTGCTTTATAAGCTCCAAATATGCTGCCTCAATTAAATCTAAATTGTTGCTGTAAAGAGACAACTATATATTTGTGTTTAGGCACTAATCTGTTTAAATTATTTAAAATTTAATTTGGAAAAAAGGCAAATGCCCCCTAATGACAGCTAGACTGGTATGTGTTAGTTGATCAACACTTAGCTAGGTTGGAAGGACAGAAAATGATCTGTAGCAGCTGGATTGTAATACAGGTCTCATTTGGATGTGGAACAGTTTTGAAAGGTGGTCTCGCTTTCAGCTTAACCACCAGAGAAATAAACAGAGAGGCTTTGCTCTACTGAGGAAATGCTGGAACACAGAAATATAAAAAGGTTTGAACCAGAATAAGCCAAACATGAGGTAGTAAGCAAGGGAGATAACAATAAGCTGAAGTGGCAATCTTTTAGACCACAGTAGCTTGAAAACCCAGAACACAATATTGGATTAAACAGATGGCTGGAGATTTCTGATTTTAGAGGTATCAGAGCAATTTTCCAACATAAATCTGGTAGGATACCAAAGTTAGATTAGTTTAAGCTGTGACTGAAAATCACAGTTAATGATTAGTTTTGATGATACATGATATACCAGGTGTCTATACATTGTTTTTTTTCTTTTAATTTATGAATGATTTATGTTTTTGAATATATAATATACAACCCTAAATTCAAAAGATACAAAAGGATAAACACATCTTCTTCCTTCCCCTGTGCTCTAGTTCCCCTCCTCAGAGACAACCACTGTTTTTAGTTCCATGTGTATTTTCCGGTTGTATTCCATGACTTTCTCTCTCTCTATATATATACATATATATATAGACATGTATATATATGTATATATGTACACACACATATCTCTATATCTTGTTAAACACAAATTGTGGCATAGTACATACACTATTCTGTGTCTTTTTTTGCTTAGTATGTCTTGAGCATTTTTCCATATCAGTACATACAAAGTTCCTTATTTTTTAAGCAAGAGTTTTATTATGAAAGATTTCAAACATACACAAAATTAGGGTGTGTAATGACCCCCTCCAGATATCTATTATCCAGCTTCAACATACATATTAATATTTTGACAGTCTTACTATATGTTAGAAAATATTGAGATTATCATTAATTTTGTTCCATGTGATATTGGCCTAGTTGTTATGTGAAAAAGAAAAACTCCTTATTGATTAGTGATACATGTTGATATATTTATGAGTGAAATGATATGTTGTCTGATGTTTGAGATTTACTGTAAAATATACAAGAAAAGATATGTGCGGGAGGAATAGCTTGAATCAAGATAGGCAAAATGTTGAAGTTGGATGAATGCAGATTCGTTGTATTATTTCTCTGCTATTGTATATGTTGGACGATTTCCGTAAGAATACCTTTGCTAATCTGGTTTCAACTATAGCTCTCCTTTTTTCTCAGGAGTGTTTTAAAATAAATCCAAGATATCATGTAATTTCACCCATAAATACTTTAGTATGTATTCCTAAGACATACTGAACAAAAACCCACTACAATGCCATTATCACATCTCAGAAAATTAATATTTTTTAATGATCTAAAATCCAGTCTATTTTTCAATTTCCCTGATTTTCTCAAAAATATCTTTTTAAAGTTGTTTAAATTAAAAGTCAAATAGGTCCACATATGGCATCCATTAACACTTTTAAACTTTAATAATTCTCTTCCTTAAAAAAAGGCATCTATTCATTTAAGAAACTTGTTATTTATCTTGTAGAAGACCGCACCTTCTGGATTTGACTGTTCCCTCCATGTGTTGTTCAGCTTGTTCCTCTGTCCCTTGTATTTGAGGCTTGATTGGATTCAGATTGAATATTTTTGGCAAGAATCCTTCCTAGATGGTGCCTGCTGTGTTCTTGCTGCATCACCTTAAGAGGCTCATATGTCTCACGTTTGACTTTGAGTGATTCAAAGATTGAGCAGAGGATTTGGGTGGTGTCAATCTGATCTGCCTATTGTAAAGCTTCCCATCAACACTTTAATGTTTTTGGCATCCAGTGTTTATTACTGCCTCAGTCCATTATTCCATTAGGGGTTGCAAAATGATTTTCTAGTTCTCCATTCATTTTTGCATTTATTGCAAAACAAAGAAGTTCCCCTCATCAACTTTTTGATTAGTCTAAGTACAGTTGGCTTATTCTTTTAAAGACCATATAGCATTTTACCATACCATAATTTAACTGGTCCCTATTTATGGATATTTAGAGTGTTTCTTTTGCTATTTCTTGGATTAAATATTTTTTCATACTGTATTTACTATTCATTATACGTACATTAAGCATATGAGAAAACTATAGAATTTTAAGATATTTATATTTTAATAGAAAAATAATTATTGGATTTTTTACTTTCTGCATGTTAGTTTAGTATAAACATAAGAGTTAGAGTCACACAGACATGTATTTTAACCCTGGATCACTTATTAATCACATGACCTTGAGCAACTTATTTATCCTTTCTAAGCCTCATTCTCTTCATTCATATATTGGGAATAACAGTAATATCCAATTCCTGATTTTATTTAATCTTTGAAACAATCTATCAAAATGCTTGGTACAGTGCTTACTACATAGTAAGTGCTCAGTAAGATGAACTTGGTTAACATTTGAGGGTTAAATGAACTAGCACATGCAAAGTGCATTGGACAACCCCTGGCAAATAGATGCTCAATGCGTAGTGCTACTTTTCTCCATTTCTTCACTTTTCCCCCCAATCTGAGCAGTAATGATTGTTCTTTTTCCAACTGTTTTCAGGAATGAAAAAATAAAACCCAAAAAGTCTTAACTCCTCTGAGCCTTTTGCTGAAAGACCATTCTGTCACTCTAGTATTAGCCTTGATGGAGACCCACCTGGAAGTTCTGGGGCCGCAGCTTCCTGTCGCAGAGGCCTGGCTACCTACGGAGAAACTGCTTTTCAGGTTGTCTCAGTCCAAAAAAGCATAGGTAGAATGCAAACAACACTAAGTTCTAACCATGACCAGTAGAAATAGAGTGTTCCTCTCCTCTGCCTTGCCCTCCCTGCGCAAATAGAACCATGACAAATTAACATTCCCATCAAACATTGCTCTAGAATAAATGCAATTTGCCTGAAAGTTGATGCGCTAAATTATCTTTGCTAGCAACTCATGAGAATGGCTACTTCTCCTGTGCCCTTGGCATTCCTCTTTCCCATGTATTCCTCATCTTAGTGAGGTTTTCATCTTAGCTTTATTCCTCTACTTTCCCCTGTCAAATCCTGGCCACTCTTCCCTCTTTCCCCTAGGGATTTAGGCTTCTAGCATCTCCCCTCCTTACTTCCTGCTCTAATCTTTCAATTCTCAGAAGCACTATCTGTCCATGAAGTAAGGAGACATTTTGCACAACTCCTTTGCTCATGTGATTGGATAAAACTGGCCCTTCTCAGCATTACCTCATTTCTTTTTCCCATGTTCCTATAGAATAGCTGACAAGCACTTTTCTTTCACTGGTCCCAGGTTTCTTCGATATACAGAATGCAGAAAGGTTAAGTGATTTGAAATGATATGCTGAAGATAATAACGGAGTCAGCCCTGCAGACTGGATGAGGATGGTTGGCTCCCTGATGCCAGGATCAGGCTATTTTCAATGAAATCTGCTGAAGGAGCACACACATATTTTAGTAACAGTCTGAATATCAAGAGGTACTTTTGGTAATTCTAGTGATACTCTACTTTGACAGAAAGATACCATGAATGTGTGCTGAGTCCTTAAAGAGTGGTGAGGCTAAATATTTTGCCAAATTTGAATGACTTTTAAGTATTAAGGTGTGGTTTTGGTTAAGATGACTGCCATTTGGTATATTAATTGAGATTTGGAGTATCACAAACTCTCATAGAATGGCTTTGCTACTTAAATGAAAAATAAAGTATAAAGCAGAGGAAAGAAGGTCAAGAACACAGAGGCCGCTTATTTTTTCAGTCACTTTATGATTAATCCATGACAAGTTAGTTCAGATGTCAGTGATCAATTTTAAGCAGTAATGACCCATGTCTGCTCTTCAGTCAAAATATTTCTATACCTACGATGAAGGATGACTTAAAAAATTATATGTAGAAGTTGAAATTTTGTCTTGTACATTCTCTGTACCTGGAACTCCTAAAGAGGAAAACCTCTTAAAAATGTCAACCTGTGATCTTTCTCTGCTAGGTTTGCTCTCCTCTACGTGTTGGGCAATAGATTGTTTCTCCCACCTATGAAGGACAAGTGTTATTCTTCCTGCTGTCACTCATTCATGCAACAGTAATTTTATTAAGCAACTACTAAGCGCTAGATCTGGCGGTACAAAGACAAACAAGATGCGGTCCTGCTCTAACAGCTGGCACTAGGTTAAGCATCTCTGCCTGGAACAGGCAGGGTTTCCCAGAATGTGGTCTGTGGCCTCTCCTGGGGCCCTACCTCAGCTACCGAGTCAGAATCTTGGGATAGGCTGAGGAATCTGCATTTTCATCAGATGATTCTCATGCATTGGTCCAGAGCATAGTAGGAATAAGGTGGTTAAGGGGGAGAGTAACAGCCAGCATGCAGTGCAGCACATCCGTCAGAGAGAGCTTTCTTTCCACTCAGCATTAATATTTCTGGGAGGCTCCACAGAAGGGGAACACCTTGCCTGGCTTGAGGGAGCTTCCCTTGGAAGGGGTAGGCTGAGTGCTGATGTAAAGGCTTCTGGGAATGGTATGAGTTCTGTCCTCCAGAAAGTCATGGTCTTGGATCGAGGGGCAGATTCTGGGTTGGGTCAGGAGTGGTGGTGGTGGGGATAAGGGCCAAGGGCTTGTACCCCTAGAGGGTCCATAATTTAGTCCCTGGCGGGTTCAAGGGGAGAATATAGCTGGCAGCTAATATTTTGAAGATTCATTTAGGGACAGAAAAATGTAGAGGTAAGACCATAAGAGCTAGTACATATGCAATGTCTTGTTATACCTAGGTGCTTAGAAGCACTTTACATATATTAATTCATTCAATCCCAACAACCTTATGAGTAACTGTGTTAGTACTTTTGTCCTCATTTTACAAATGAAGAAACATTTTTAAAATGTTCCTAATTAAGATGTTCTTAAAATGTGCTTAATGAAGGTTAAGCAATGCTCAAAGTCCCCTAGAAGACCCAGGATTCCAACACAGATAAGTGTAGTACAGAAGGTTAGCTCATTACCACTGCAGTCAGCTGCCTCTTAGAAGCCGCATCATGTAAAATGGTAAAGCGGAAGTGCACACCTTTCATACTGTTCTACTTGAGCATTGATTTCTTCAGCTTTTCACCAAGTGATATCCTCCCTCCTCCATGGGCCACACAAAGAACACTTCTGGAAGCCCTGACAACTGCCCTCTTAAATGCCTTTAGGACTGGCTTTGGTTTTAGAGAAGAAATTACATGCTTCTTTTTGTTGTTACCTTACAATCTAGATGCATGTGAAAATCCCTGTTACAGAAGATGTGGTCCTTCACGTCACTGCCTGAGTGAAGACTGGATGCACTCTTTTTAGAGATTAAGGCCCCAACATCTTAGTCTTTAAGCAAGCGTGTGATACAAAACAAAACAAAACCAACCAAACAAAAAACCCCCCAAACTCACAGTGCATATTTAGAAGGCTGAACAACCTTTCAGTTTCTTTTATTTTTTAATTGTTTTTTCAGTTTCTTTTATTTGATTTTAATATCAGATTGAGTATCTAAAAGCTTTCATGTTGTGTGTTCAGTAACATGGCTAATTATTAACAAGTTTAAAAAATGTTAACTAGGAAAAATACTTTTGAACTCTGTCTGAGCTTCTGACATGGAGAGTTATTTGACTTGAGTTCTTATTCAGGAGCTATTTAACATTTTTACATATTGTGCCAGCTGACAGAGACCTGGCTTACAGACAGATCTGGAGTTGTCTTGAATCAGAAGGAAATTGGTGAATTGAGATGGCTTTCTTTTTTTTCTGTAGAATGAGGAGCAAGAGGCCTGCCGTTTCTTGGAAATTTTCTTGGAAATTTGTCTGGCAACGTAGACATCTTCCTGGCCTCCTTGTTGGAAGAATTACACCCACAAAACATTATCCAACACTGAACAAATCATTCTTAGGTGTAGGTTTGCTGCATAAACAATTATTCCTGCACTCATCAATACCCTTGCCTAACTGGGTCAGCTCTTGCAGCTTTACTGAAGGGCATGGTTATTTCTGACTATGAAAAGATGCATGAACTTCTGATAGACCCCATTTAATATCCAAACCCAAATTATTTTATTAATTTCAACTAATTGTTTTCCATTAAAATAATATGTGCTTCTTCTAAAAAATTCAATAGAAGAAATATTTGAAGTAAAAGGTGAGTGACCCTCAGCCCCCAATTATTTTCAATGTTCACAGATATCTGGTGCTTCTCTTAAAACCGTTTTTCCACCAAAGAAAACAATAGTTTAAACCGCTGAAAGCTAGAGTTATGATTCATAAGAGTTATTTTTGAAGTTTTGACTATTAAGAGACGATATTAGTTTCCTATTGCTGCTGTAATAAATTTCCACAAATTTACTGGCTTAAAACAACACAAATTTATTACCTTACAGTCTGGAGATCAGCCGTCCCAAGTGGGTTTCACTGGGTTGAAACCAAGGTGTTGGCAGGGCTGTGATTCCTCTGAAGGCTCTAGGGGAGAATTTGTTTCCTTGCCTTGTCTGCATGCTAGAGGCTGCCTGCATTTCTTGGCTCCTGACCCCATCCTCCATATTCAAAAAACATCACTCCAAAAAAAAAAAAAAAACAAAAAAAAAAAAACATCACTCCAGCCTCCGATTCTGTCATCACATCACCTTCTCCCTTGTTGATCCACTTGCCTCCCTCGTAAGGATCCTTGTGGTTACACTGGGTCCATCTGGATAATCTCTCATCTCAAAATCCTTAGCTTCTTCACACCTGCAAGGTCCCCTTGGGCATCTGTGGTGACATTCACAGGTTGTAGGGATTAGGACGTGGACATCTTGTGGTGGAGGCATTACCTAGCTACCACAGAGATATATGACTCTGATTTGCTCAGGGATTTTGTGTGGGAGAAATTCATATTAAATTAGCACTTCTCCCTCAACTCTTCTTTCTGTTTTCATCCAAATACCAGAAGCTCCATTAAGGTCTCACGTTTGATTTATCTGAGAACACCTGACAGTGATGTGAAGCGGGCCCTAGAGCAACATTTACCAAACTGGCGCTCTAGTGGCCCATGAAATGTTAAAGATGTTCTGTGTTAAAAAGTGTTCTGAGGGAGCTCCCTGGAGGTCCAGTGGTTAGAACTCCACGCTTTCACTGCCATGGCCCGAGGTTCAATCCCTAGTCGGGGAACTAAGATCCTGCAAGCCACTTGATGCAGCCAAAGAAAAAAAGTGTTCTGAGTCAAATAAGATTGAAATATTCAGTACATTGTATGCTCCTTCCCACTCACCTTCCTCTTGTTTTTTTTTTTAGCATCTTTATTGGAGTATAATTGCTTTACAATGATGTGTTAGTTTCTGCTTTATAACAAAGTGAATCAGCTATACATATACATATATCCCCATATCTCCTCCTTCTTGCGTCTCCCTCCCACCCTCCCTATCCCACCCCTCTAGGTGGTCACAAAGCACCGAGCTGATCTCCCTGTGCTATGCAGCTGCTTCCCACTAGCTATCTATTATACATTTCCCACTCACCTTCCTCTTTAATACACATTAGCATATGGGAAAGCTACTGAGAATTCTTGCTATTGTCTGTGATTCCAAATGTATTTTACAATGAAATATTTTTTCTCTTTTTATATATATATATTTTTAAAAAGAATGCTTATTAATGACCTTCTCAAGGATACCAATGTATCATGTTCAAGAACTGTTGTTCTTAATGCAGTCTTTCATTCTAAAACTTAACTAACTATATTGCCTTGAAAAAATAATTAAAATAAAAAGGGCATAGTGGAGCTGACTCTAAATATCTCCTAAAATGACATTTTTCCTATTTAATTCTGTCTCTACTACTTACGTGGAACTTAGTTTATCTAGACTGTAAAGCAACCAACTTTCATAATTTAAATTAAAAACCTGATATTAAGAATAACTTAAGTTTCTGTTAATAAATATTTAGAATAATATTATGTGCATAAAACATTTTGTGACTATGACAACACAAACAAAATTGTTTTGAAAAGCAAGATAATGTCTTGATGTTTTTCAAGGCGTGTAGAAGAATTTACTACTGTGAATACTATTTCTGAATCGCTGGACTGGAATCCATTAGTTTAAAAATTAGATTAATCTTTTCCCTATTTTGAGAAGACACTTCCTCTGAAGGGGTCCAGAATGGTAACTGATAACTTATGTTGATTCACCTGAAACTTGCAACAGTGGTGTGAAGAGAGCTTTAGCTTCCTCTTCTGGGTTCATGGAAAGATGGTCCTTAGCATAGGTTGGCAATGCAATCTTTGTCAGATAAGACTTTCATTGCACTTTCTTATGACACTGATCACTTTTTTAAAAAAAAATTAATTAATTAATTTATTTTTGGCTGTGTTGGGTCTTCGTTTCTGTGCGAGGGCTTTCTCTAGTTGTGGCAAGCGGGGGCCACTCTTCATCGCCGTGCGTGGACCTCTCACTATCGCGGCCTCTCTTGTTGCGGAGCACAGGCTCCAGTCGCGCAGGCTCAGTAGTTGTGGCTCACGGGCCTAGTTGCTCCGCGGCATGTGGGATCCTCCCAGACCAGGGCTCGAACCCGTGTCCCCTGCATTAGCAGGCAGATTCTCAACCACTGCACCACCAGGGAAGCCCCGATCACTTTTTAATCATATATTATTAGTTGTATATTATGGCTTACCTGCACAAAGTAAAGTTCCTGAGGGTAGGAGCCATCAATATATCTGTTGTGTGCCTGTTTCAATGCTTTTCCCTTAGCAGGAACTGGACCAGTGTTTGTCAAATGAATGGCTCAATGAATGAATGAATGCATTAATTTAGGATGGAAATCCTAGCAATATCAGGTGTGTATGTCAGTAATCCATCAGTTGATCCATCCATTTATATCCTTCCCTACTTAAAATTTGAGGAAACTCCCAAAGATATATAGAGAGAATAAGGAAAAAGCTAAATTAAAATTAGGTAAGACAATTAAGGCAAAGGAAAGATAAGGGCTGGAAAGTAAAATGGATTTAGGACTGTGCCTCATTTTGAAAAATATATATCACAAAATCTTATGCATTTGTAAGGGGAGAACAGTAATTTGGTGCTAAGCTTACTGGAAGCCTATGAAGGAAGCAGTTGGTTATTTGATTTTCAATATCTAGAAAATTATGTCAGTTGCTCACATGAAACAGTTATTCCTGGAATTAGGACCAGAGAGAAACTCTTCTTATGGTATAACAGAAGGAGTTTACTGTGTAATATAAAGAATAATGTATTCAACTGATCTTTTTTTTTTTTTTTCAGCTGATCTTTAAACACAGCGATGCATTTCAAAGAGAAATTTCTTATATTACCCTTGACTTATACTGATAGCAGCCCCACCATAACCTATATGAAGAGTACAGCTGTAGAAAGGGATAAACAGTGGTTCATGAAATCCTGTGATTCAAAGGAAACTGCAAAATAGCTTTCAAACATTTTTTGCAAAACCTGTACTTAGCAATTAATGTGTATATAAAATTTCACTAGCAGGTAAAAGAAACGAATGTGGAATAATGTAAAATCTATTGCATAGTTATTAGAATAAATAAATTGTAATCAATTAATAGAATCAATTATCTGAAGATGGCACTCAAATATTGATGAACATCATTTACTTTTTTTTTTTTTAACTTTTCTCTCTATGTATAACTACAGAATGCAGCAAATGGAACTAGTTATTAAACAACAGGGAAAATTCAGTTAAACAGAGAATATATTTCTTCCTTAGGTTGTAATTTAAGTTCCTTTTCAGTAGAAGGAAACGGACTCTAGTGAGAATTCACAGATAACCAATTATCCCAGAAAATGATGACTTAAAAGGAAGGTGAGAATAGAAACCAATTAAAGAAGGGCATGCACCTGGAGCCCTCTCTTGGGGATGGGAAAGTTGGATGGGAGTATTGTAACTGCAGGGATGTGATAGATGGAAATAGCATGTCTTTTGGGAAATTAACCATCACTCGCTTCCCGTCTTATGCGCCCATGTGGATTTTATGTTGCCATCTTGTAACAGAGGCACCACCAATGGCAGTTTGGAGATATTTGTCAACATGCAAAAATTTACTGAAGAGTTTACAAAAATGTGAATTCCCAAAAGTTATTGTTAAATCTTAGAGATTTTCTTGGGATGTTGTCTAGCTATTGGAAGTTCTAAGGTTAGGATAAAACCTTACCCTGGCCTCCTTCCTTATTCTGAGTTACAGCGTTGGTGCTGGCAAGGGGAACCCGTCAGATCTATCAATAGAATAGAAAATAAGCCTTCTTATTTGGTTTCTAATTCCTTTGAGTCACCATACATTTAGGAGTTTTAAGCCTATATAAAATGACCGTCAAAATACTTTTTTACATCTCTCTTCTCTTCTCTTCTTGAAACAGTAGTCTTCCACAACTCTATCTGCTTCCTTCCTTCCTATTAACTTTTAGTAGGCCACCATCTCTACTGCTTCACTGACTTTGTTCTGGCAAAGAACAAAGATCAATTTTGTTCTTCACCAAATTGATTAGCCTCTTTTAAATCTCCATCTTAGTTTTCCTCTGCCCCATTGTATATCTCTAAACCAGTCTTCTTCCTGTCCGAAGTACTCTCCTCTCTCTTGACCTTCTCCTACCCCTGTGGCTGTTTCTTTTTGGTCTTGTAAAAGGGCCTTTCTTCACTTTTTAGAGATTGTTGTTCATGTTTGTGTTCCTTTAAGTTTTCTCTCTTTTTTTCTGGTGATCTCATTCATCCTGAGGTTTGAACTATACGCTGATGCCCCATGCATTAGTCAGAGTGAGGCTAAGCTGCTGTAACAAAGAGGTAGGTGAGTGATTCTGCTCCATCTGGTCACCCAGGATCTCAGTTTTCTTATCTCTTGTTGGTCCACCATCCCCTAAGGCGCTGTCTTTATCTGCACCATCTGCAGTAGCCCAATGGCACCATGTCTATGTTCCAACACCCAGGAAGTGAAGGTCAAGAATTTCCAAAGGAAGTGATAAAGAAATTGTACAGAATGTTTCTGCTGAAACTGCATTGATGAGGATATAGTCTCCTGACCACCTGTAGCGTCAAGAGGGGCTGGGAAATGAGTGGCCATGTGCTCTGTGAAAACGGTGAGTTTAATAACTATGAGGAAGAAGGGGAGAAGGCAAAATGAGTGGTCCCTGCTAAAATACCTTCAGCCCCACTCTCTGATGTTCCACATTCATAGATCTATCTGCTATGTGATGCTTTTTTTTTTTATGGTTCATTAGTTCTTTTAAAAAAATTTCAGCTTCATTGAGGTATAATTGACATATAAAATTATAAGATATTTAAGTGTACATTGTGGTGGTTTGATATACATTGTGAAAGAATTCCCCCATCTAATTAATTCACACATGTGATGTCTTCTTCTGCGTGTCCTGCAGACACCTCAAACTCAACATGTCAAAACGAAACAAGTGTGAACTAATTGTTTTCTCCAAGTCTACTCCTCCTACCAAACTTTCTCAGTCTTAGTGGTCACTACTATGTTGTCTGAACTAGAAAACTTAGTCATTCTTGATTTTTTTATTCCCCACAGCAAATTTGCCACCAAGTTCTATATATTTTAATTCTTGAATCCATCCTTCTACCACTGTCTGTGTCTATCCAGACCCTAAAAAGCTTTATCTTATATTATTTCTGAAGCCCCCTGACTGGTCTCCAGTCCAAAAATTGTTTCCTTAGATGACCGTCCTCCCCACACAGCCACCATATTTATCTTTCTGAAGCACATATGGATGATTAAAAGTCTGTAGTGACCCTCTATTTGCTCCTGTGGGTTTTCTTTAAGTACAATTTTTAGAAATGGAACCCTTTTTTTCCCTTAAAATAAATCCTACCCCAAATTCCCCATATAAAAAATATTCAGAACTTCTTATATGGGCATTGTCCTTAGAGTGTCATTTGAAAATTACTGGCCTCAGGATTTTAATTCAGATTACTTGCTGGTAAATAGAAGACCCTCACAATCCAGGCCCAGCTGACCTTCCCAAACTTACCTCTAGTCAGTATTTCCATCATCTTCTCTGCTCTAGTAACATGGCATTAATCACCCCTCTCACACACTTCAGGCCCCTGTGGGTCTGTGTTTGCTCCTGTTCCTTCAGTCCTGAGCGGTGCCTCCTTATTGTACACTGGCCACACCGTTACTCACCTGAAAGGGCATGAGCTTTGGAGCTAGGCTGACTTGGATTCAGAGCCTCATCTGAGCCTTGGTTTCCTCATTGGATGGGTTTAATAAGAGAATCTACATAAAATACCCAGGCCATAGGAGAACCTCAAAATGCCACTTCCTTCTCTCTCCTTCTTAAGTGTCACTTCCGTATTTTGTGTGTGTGTCTGTGTGTGTGTGTGTGTGTGTGTGTGAATACTGAAGGAATAAGTTGGTTTCCCCAATCTGTTTTTATAGCATTTGATAATGCTTCTATAAGAGAACTTTTATTATTATATTTATTTATGTATGTGGTTTTCTCACCTGTTGGATTTTGAGCTCTTTGAAGATAGGAGTCTTGACTGACTCACCTTTGATCTTTGGTGCTAGGCAAAAATAGACATAAAATAAATATCTTTTAAACTGAAGTGCATTGAACTGAATTGAAATGGAGTTGTAGTAGAAAAAAAAAAGGTCAATCAGTTTCCTTGGCTCTGACTTACCCTTCCCATAAGGAATGGAACAAGAGTTTGATGGATGTGCATATGCTGTTTTGCAATAAAAAGGAGCAGACTTCTGATTCTGAACATGAAATAGCAACTGCTGGACTGTGAAACAATTTGCAAAATTGCATTTATCCTGGAGTGTTTTGTTTTGGCATCAGTAGGGTAGAATGTTGTTTCATAGTCCATGTTTATTGAACCATGTAAGGGATTTACAGGAGCATCTGTATGGAGGCCAAAGTTGAAGTGGGGCACAGTCCCAAAAAAGTGACATGTAAAACAAATTGATGTGTTCAAGCATTCAGAGTTGACAACATAATCTGCTATTTTTATAGAGGACATTTTGGCACTAGGTGCAGGGTGTATATATATGTGACAAAATCAGACTTAACATCAACTCCCCCCTACCAAACAAATAAATAAGTTCCTCTTCTTTACTTCTCTATTTCTTTTTTATTTTAATGTGGTAAAAAACATAACAAAATTTACCATAATAACCATTCTTAAGTGTATAATTTAGTAGTGTATATTAACATTATTGTGCAACAGATCTCTAGAACTTTTTCATCTTGTTACAGTGAAATTCTGCACCCACTCAACACTAATTCTTCCTCTTGCCTTCTCCCTGCCCTCGGCACCACCCTTTTACTTTCTATTTCTGATTTTGACTATTTTAAATACTTCACATGAGTGGAATCATAGAGCATTTGTCCTTTCGTGACTGGCTTATTTCACTTATAATGTTCTTGAGGTTCATCCATGTGGTAGCACGTGACAAGATTTCCTTCTTTTTAAGGCTGCATAACATTCTGTTATTTGTATATTCCACATTTTCTTTATCCATTCATCTGTCAGTGGACATTTGGATTATTTCCATCTTTTGGCTATTGTGTTAATGCTGTGATGAACATGGGTGTGCAAATATCTTTGAGATTCTCTTTTGAAATCTTTTGGATAAATACCCAGAAGTAGGATAGGTGGATAATATGGTAATTCTATTTTTCATCTTTTAAGGAACCTCCATGTTCTTTTCAGTAATGGCTGTACCATTTTACACTCCCACCAGCAGTGCACAAGTATTTCAATTTCTCTTCATTCTCACCATCCCTGTTATTTTCCATTTTTTTGATAGTGGCCATCCTGATGAGAGTGAGGTGCTATCTTATATGGTTTTGATTTGCATTTCCCTAATGATTAGTGATGTTGAATATCTTCTTTGGAGAAATGTCTGTTCAAGTCCTTTGCCCATTTTTTAAAAATTGGATGTTGCTGTTGTCCTTGTTGTTGCTGAGTTGTGAAATTTCCTTATGTATTTTGGATATTAACCCCTTATCAGATATATGCTTTACAATTCTTTTCTTCCATTCTGTAGATTGCTTTTTCACACTATTGATTGTTTCCTTTGATGTGCAGAAGATTTTAAGTTTGATGTAGTCCCACTTATTTTTGCTTTTGTTGCCTGTAGTTTTGGTGTCCTACCCAACTTTTTTATTTCTTTCAATGACATTACCGGTCTTTGTATTATACAGCTCTGAAGTCTTGAAATATCTCTTTCTATTTTTTCCTTGTCCCCTATAATGAAGAGTTGCCTAAGACCACTCAATTCGGTAATAGTTCTTATATCCATTCTCTCTCTCTGTCTCCATTCCACTGCACACATGGTTTATCACTCCTGTATGGATTTCTCTCTCTCCTCCTTATATGATATCTCTCCCCTTTCCAGGCTTGTCAATACACTGCCTCCAGTTTATGCTTCTTAAAGAAGCATATGTCTAGTCATAGATCTGTTTAGAATACTTAAGGTTTCCCCATTGCTGTGCAGAAATGTCTAAATTTTTCTAAAATCTGGCTCTGACTTACCTTTACAGCCTATCCTTTGTTCCTTTCTCCCATTCCCCACATAGACTTTATAGTTTAGTTAAACAAGGTTAATCGCCTTTTCCTTATGTTGCCCCATAGTTTCCTGCTTTTGCCCGTGCTGATCTTTTTGCTTGGAACGCATTAGCATGCGCTGGTGACCCTCGTTTGGTCATTCATCTCTCTGTCTGCCATCTTCTGCTCTTATTTCTCTATACTTGCTCCTAGGGAATTCATCTTTAACCTTGACCTATATGTTGATATTTCTTAAGTTAGCATCGCTGTGTATGATCTCATTGCCTCAA
Source organism: Balaenoptera musculus (assembly GCF_009873245.2). Taxonomy (NCBI): domain Eukaryota; kingdom Metazoa; phylum Chordata; class Mammalia; order Artiodactyla; family Balaenopteridae; genus Balaenoptera; species Balaenoptera musculus. The sequence goes on from NC_045789.1 coordinate 113,007,242, forward strand.
GGATGTTACTGAGGTTTTAGGGGACCAATGACTAGCACTCATCCTCCACACCCAAGATATAAGCCAGTTAAGGGATAGACTAGGAATAAGACAAATGAAACCAAAATACCATCTTTATTATTAATAAAGTTGCAACTGGGAAAGGTGGCTTATACTTGGGAGAAATAGAGTTCCTAATGCTGGACCTAAAATTACTCCACTTTAAAACTTAAACAGGTGGTGTACAGCAGGATGCACTTCCTACTGGCAATTGCTGCCCAAAGATAAAGAGAAAAAGGAGAGATGCTGTACATGTCCAGCTTTTGCTCTCAAGTTCCTCAGTCAGCCTCCTGTGGGGAGGAGTGAGTGAGGAGATGGAGCAAGGCTGAGGGGTTGCACTACTGGACATCTGTCCACATGGAGGAAACATCGGGAGTGGGAGGAACATTTCTCCTCCTCCCCTGACACACAAGTCTCCTTCCTGATCTCCCACTCTCATCCCGCATCCCTGTTCATTATATTCTCCTCAAAGACAGCTTTCCTCCCTGACTGCTCTTGTTACACTAGAACTTTTCATCACCTTTAACTTGACTTCCCTCATATGCCACAAAGTTGAGTATTTTAGTATCATTGCTTTTCTTTAAAATGCTTCTGTAATTTGTCCATTCTCCAGTATTGCTACCATTAACTTATGATGGACCCTTAGCACCCTCGAATGGATTTGTCCAATCTGTAAGTGTTCTCCTTCACTTCTGGTTTGCTTCCTAAAGAAGACTGTTTATAAATCCAAGGTATTTTGGATTAGATGCACATTGGCATTCAAGTGTCTCTTCATTGCCCTAATGCATGACATTCTTTTACTACATACTCCAGCTTACAAACAGCACTTTAGAAAGATAATGTTCTTGGAACATTCCATGCTCATTCCTATTGCATCTTTGCCCAAGTGGACATTTCTGCTTGAAGGGCAGCCCCTTGACCCTTTATATTCTTAAATTTCCAATTCAGTGTCCATCTCTCCTAGATGGCTCTTTGTGTACCTCTAGTTGGCATCTCTGCTATTGTACTTAAAAATTATTATTTTATAATTCTCAACTTATTTATTTTTTGTTTTATTTTTTCAACTAATTTTATTGAGGTCAAGAGGATTTCCTTTACTTCTTATGTCTGCCCACCCTTTCCCTACATGTCTAGTATGGGCTAAACACAACAAAAAATCAGTGGAACTGATTAGTCAAGAAAGTTAGAATAACATGAGTTATTTAATATGTTTGAGGTTAAATTTCCAGGCTAAGATGTGAGTCTTTACATATTAAACAACAAAAAATTTCTCCATTTCCTAGTTAAGAACTTCTGTAAATGACTTGGCATTTATAAGTATCCAGTTTAGAGTTCTTCTGATGCATTCCTTGTTGGAATATAAGACCCTTTTCTTTGCTGAATCCTAAGTGAGAGTATTGGAATGGAATACTGACAGGAAAAAAAAAAGCTCTCAAGATAACACATGGCCTCAATCAAGAAAGCATCAGAAGGAATTAAGCAGGAATTTGGAGAAAAGACATGTTGTCATCTGGGCTTATTGATTTTAAAAGAAAACATTTGGGTACATTTAATATTTAAAGCCACTTTCTGGACCCTTCATCTTAGAAAATAAGTTATTTATTTATAATGACTCTGGTTTCTCTCTGATGTATATAGTGGTAAATTTGAATTGACTTTGTACAACAGCATAAAATATGTGATGGAAAGGCCAAAGGATGCTCTAGAAGTATCTACTGGAATTTAATTTACTAAAGGAAAATATTAAAAGCAGAAGTTTTGTCTTACTTACATCCACACAGCTGTTTTTTCTAATAAATGCAGAACAATTTGAGAGGTTGACTCCCTGAGCTTTTATTGTTCTTGACTCTCAGTTGTCTTCCTTTTAATAGTAGAACAACTATTACAAGTTAGCTAATCAATTGAGTCTTCCATCTTTTATGAATATTTTGAACTGCTAAGAATAGGAGGAAATCTTGGAGAAATTGGGAATGTTTCTTAATTCACAGGATTTCAGGATTCTGGAGAAGGTGCCATGTCTAGGAATGACCACAAGGTGGTGTAGAAATAAATACCTTAAACATACGTGTCATTCATTCATTTAGTAAACAAGCATTTAATAGTCCCCAGCTACATGCCAGGAATAATGTTAGGCACCAGAGAAACTGAAAGAACTTAGATACAGTACGTGTCCTCAAGGAGCCTAGAGGGTAGTAGACGGAGATGTACCTGTAAGGAAATAAGGGCAAAAAGAGTGTTATAGGGACTAAGGTGGAACGTTATATGACAAAGAATGGGGACCAAAAAGAAGGGATGGGCACTTCTACAGAAGTTGGGGAATGGAGGAGGGAATGTGGGTTTGTAAAGGCACAACAATGGAAATGATTTTTTTTTTAACATCTTTATTAGAGTATAATTGCTTTACAATGCTGTGTTAGTTTCTGCTTTATAACAAAGTGAATCAGCTATACATATACATATATCCCCATATCTCTTCCCTCTTGTGTCTTCCTCCCTCCCACCCTCTCTATCCCACCCCTCTTGGTGGTCACAAAGCACTGAGCTGATCTCCCTGTGCTATGCGGCTGCTTCCCACTAGCTATCTATTTTACATTTGGTAGTGTATATATGTCCATGCCACTCTCTCTCACTTTGTCCCAGCTTCCCCTTCCCCTTCCCCATGTCCCCAAGTCCATTCTCTCATAGGTCTGTGTCCTTATTCCCGTCCTACCCCTAGGTTCTTCATGACCATTTTTTTTTTTTTTTAGATTCCATATATATGTGTTAGCATACGGTATTTGTTTTTCTCTTTCTGACTTACTTCACTCTGTATGACAGACTCTAGGTCCATCCACCTCACTCCAAATAACTCAGTTTCATTTCTATTTATGGCTGAGTAGTATTCCATTGTATGTATGTGCCACATCTTCTTTATTCATTCATCTGTTGATGGGCACTTAGGTTGCTTCCATGTCCTGGCTATTGTAAATAGAGCTGCAATGAACATTGTGGTACATGACTCTTTTTTTTGTTGTTGTTGTTGTTGTTGTTTTTTAAACATCTTTGTTGGAGTATAATTGCTTTACAATGGTGTGTTAGTTTCTGCTTTATAACAAAGTGAATCAGTTATACATATACATATGTCCCCATATCCCTTCCCTCTTGCATCTCCCTCCCTCCCACCCTCCCTATCCCTCCCCTCTAGGTGGTCACAAAGCACAGAGCTGATCTCCCTGTGCTATGCGGCTGCTTCCCACTAGCTATCTATTTTACGTTTGGTAGTGTATATATGCATGACTCTTTTTGAATTATGGTTTTCTCAGGGTATATGCCCAGTAATGGGATCGCTGGGTCGTATGGTAGTTCTATTTTTAGTTTTTTAAGGAACCTCCATACTGTTCTCCATAGTGGCTGTATCAGTTTACATTCCCACCAACAGTGCAAGAGGGTTCCCTTTTCTCCACACCCTCTCCAGCATTTGTTGTTTGTAGATTTTTTGATGATGGCCATTCTGACTGGTGTGAGGTGATACCTCATTGTAGTTTTGATATGCAGTTCTCTAATGATTAATGATGTTGAGCATTCTTTCATGTGTTTGTTGGCAATCTGTATATCTTCTTTGGAGAAATGTCTATTTAGGTCTTCTGCCCATCTTTGGACTGGGTTGTTTGTTTTTTTGATATTGAGCTGCATGAGCTGCTTCTACATTCTGGAGATTAATCCTTTGTCAGTTGCTTCATTTGCAAATATTTTCTCCCATTCTGAGGGTTGTCTTTTCATTTTCTTTATGGTTTCCTTTGCTGTGCAAAAGCTTTTAAGTTTCATTAGGTCCCATTTGTTTATTTTTGTTTTTATTTCCATTTCTCTAGGAGGTGGGTCAAAAAGGATCTTGCTGTGATTTATGTCATAGAGTGTTCTGCCTGTGTTTTCCTCTAAGAGTTTGATAGTGTCTGGCCTTACATTTAGGTCTTTAATCCATTTTGAGTTTATTTTTGTGTATGGTGTTAGGAAGTGTTCTAATTTCATTCTTTTACATGTAGCTGTCCAGTTTTCCCAGCACCACTTATTGAAGAGGTTGTCTTTTCTCCACTGTATATTCTTGCCTCCTTTATCAAAGATAAGATGACCATAATTGCGTGGGTTTATCTCTGGGCTTCCTATCCTGTTCCATTGATCTATATTTCTGTTTTTGTGCCAGTACCATACTGTCTTGATTACTGTAGCTTTGTAGTATAGTCTGAAGTCAGGGAGCCTGATTCCTCCAGCTCCGTTTTTCTTCCTCAAGATTGCTTTGGCTATTTGGGGTCTTTTGTGTTTCCATACAAATTGTGAAATTTTTGGTTCTAGTTCTGTGAAAAATGCCAGTGGTAGTTTGATAGGGACTGCATTGAATCTGTAGATTGCTTTGGGTAGTAGAGTCATTTTCACAATGTTGATTCTTCCAATCCAAGAACATGGTATATCTCTCCATCTGTTGGTATCATCTTTAATTTCTTTCATCAGTGTCTTATAGTTTTCTGCATACAGGTCTTTTGTCTCCTTAGGTAGGTTTATTCCTAGGTATTTTATTCTATTTTTGGTAATGGTAAATGGGAGTATTTCCTTAATTTCACTTTCAGAGTTTTCATCATTAGTGTATAGGAATGCAAGAGATTTCTGTGCATTAATCTTGTATCCTGCTAGTTTACCAAATTCATTGATTAGCTCTAGTAGTTTTCTGGTAGCATGTTTAGGATTCTCTATGTATAGTATCATATGTCATCTGCAAACAGTGACAACTTTACTTCTTCTTTTCCAATTTGGATTCCTTTTATTTCTTTTTCTTCTCTGATTGCTATGGCTAAAACTTCCAAAACAATGTTGAATAACAGTGATGAGAGTGGGCAACCTTGTCTTGTTCCTGATCTTAGTGGAAATGGTTTCAGTTTTTCACCATTAAGGATGATGTTGGCTGTGGGTTTGTCATATATGGCCTTTATTATGTTGAGGTAAGTTCCCTCTATGCCTACTTTCTGGTGGGTTTTTATCATAAATCGGTGTTGAATTTTGTCAAAAGCTTTCTCTGCATCTATTGAGATGATCATATGGTTTTTATTCTTCAATTTGTTAATATGGTGTATCACACTGATTGACTTGCGTATATTGAAGAATCCTAGCATTCCTGGGATAAACCCCACTTGATCATGGTGTATGATCCTTTTAATGTGCTGTTGGATTCTGTTAGCTAGTATTTTGTTGAGGATTTTTGCTTCTTTGTTCATCAGTGATATTGGCCTGCAGTTTTCTTTCTTTGTGACATCTTTGTCTGGTTTTGGTATCAGGGTGATGGTGGCCTCGTAGAATGAGTTTGGGAGTGTTTCTCCCTCTGCTATATTTTGGAAGAGTTTGAGAAGGATAGGTGTTAGCTCTTCTCTAAATGTTTGATAGAATTCACCTGTGAAGCCATCTGGTCCTGGGCTTTCATTTGTTGGAAGATTTTTAATCACAGTTTAAATTTCAGTGCTTGTGATTGGTCTGTTTATATTTTCTATTTCTTCCTGTTTCAGTCTCAGAAGGTTGTGCTTTTCTTAGAATTGTCCATTTCTTCCAGGCTGTCCATTTTATTGGCATATAGTTGCTTGTAGTAATCTCTCATGATCCTTTGTATTTCTGCAGTGTCAGTTGTTACATCTCCTTTTTCATTTCTAATGCTATTGATTTGAGTCTTCTCCCTTTTTTTCGTGATGAGTCTGGCTAGTGGTTTATCAATTTTGTTTATCTTCTCAAAGAACCAGCTTTTAGTTTTATTGATCTTTGCTATTGTTTCCTTCATTTCTTTTTCATTTATTTCTGATCTGATCTTTTTTTTTTATAAATTTATTTATTTATTTTTGGGTGTGTTGGGTCTTCGTTTCTGTGCGAGGGCTTTCTCCAGTTGCGGCGAGCGGGGACCACTCTTCATCGCGGTGCGCGGGCCTCTTCACTGTCGTGGCCTCTCCTGTTGCAGAGCACAGGCTCCAGACGCGCAGGCTCAGTAGTTATGGCTCACGGGCCTAGTTGCTCTGCGGTATGTGGGATCTTCCCAGACCAGGGCTCGAACCCGTGTCCCCTGCATTGGCAGGCAGACTCCCAACCACTGCGCCACCAGGGAAGCCCTTTCTGATCTGATCTTTATGATTTCTTTCCTTCTGCTAATTTTGGGTGTTTTGTTCTTCTTTCTCTAATTGCTTTAGGTGTAAGGTTAGGTTGTTTATTTGAGATGTTTCTTGTTTCTTTTTTTTTTTTTTTTTTAAACTTTGGGTTATTTATTTATTTATTTATTTATTTATGGCTGTGTTGGGTCTTCGTTTCTGTGCGAGGGCTTTCTCCAGTTGCGGCAAGTGGGGGCCACTCTTCATCGTGGTGTGTGGACCTCTTATTATCACGGCCTCTCTTGTTGCGGAACACAGGCTTCAGACGCGCAGCCTCAGTAATTGTGGCTCACGGGCCTAGTTGCTCCGCGGCATGTGGGATCCTCCCAGACCAGGGCTCTAACCCGTGTCCTCTGCATTGGCAGGCAGATTCTCAACCACTGCGCCACCAGGAAAGCCCTGTTTCTTGTTTCTTAAGGTAGGATTGTATTGCTCTAAACTTTCCTCTTAGAACTGCTTTTGCTGCATCCCATAGGGTTTGGGTCGTCTTGTTTTCATTGTCATTTGTTTCTAGGTATTTTTTCATTTCCTCTTTGATTTCCTCAGTGATCTCCTGGTTATTAAGTAGTGTATTGTTTAGCCTCCATGTGCTTGTATTTTTTATAGATTTTTTTTCCCTGTAATTGATATGTAGTCTCATAGCGTTGTGGTCGGAAAAGATACTTGATACGATTTCAATTTTCTTAAATTTAATAAAGCTTGATATGTGACCCAATATATGATCTATCCTGGAGAATGTTCCTTGAGCACTTGAGAAGAAAGTGTATTCTGTTGTTTTTGGATGGAATGTCCTATAAATATCAGTTAAGTCCATCTTGATTAATGTATCATTTAAAGCTTGTGTTTCCTTATTTATTTTCATTTTGGATGATCTGTCCATTGGTGAAAGTGGGGTGTTAAAGTCCCCTACTATGATTGTGTTACTGTCGATTTCCCGTTTTATGGCTGTTAGCATTTGCTTTATGTATTGAGGTGCTCCTATTTTTGGTGCATGAATATTTACAATTGTTATATCTTCTTCTTGGATTGTTCCCTTGATCATTATGTAGTGTCCTTCTTTGTCTCTTGTAATAGTCTTTATTTTAAATTCTATTTTGTCTGATATGAGAATTGCTACTCCAGCTTTCTTTTGATTTCCTTTTGCATGGAATATCCTTTTCCATCCCCTCACTTTCAGTCTGTATGTGTCCCTAGGTCTGAAGTGGGTTTCTTGTAGACAGCCTGTGCACGGGTCTTGTTTTTGTATCCATTCAGCCAGTCTGTGTCTTTTGTTTGGAGCATTTAATCCATTTATATTTAAGGTAATTATCGATATGTATGTTCCTATTACCATTTTCTTAATTGTTTTGGGTTTGTTTTTGTAGGTCTTTTCCTTCTCTTGTGTTTCCTGCCTAGAGAAGTTTCTTTAGCATTTGTTGAAAAGCTGGTTTGATGGTGCTGAATTCTCTTAGCTTTTGATTGTCTGGAAAGGTTTTAATTTCTCTGTCAAATCTGAATGAGATCCCTGCTGGGTAGAGTAATCTTGGTTGTAGGTTTTTCCCTTTCATCACTTTAAATATGTCCTGCCACTCTCTTCTGGCTTGCAGAGTGTCTGCTGAAAGATCAGCTGTTAACCTTATGGGGAGTCCCTTGTATCTTTTTTGTTGTTTTTCCCTTGCTGCTTTTAATATTTTTTGTTTGTATTTAATTTTTGATAGTTTGATTAATATGTGTCTTGGTGTGTTTCTCCTTGGATTTATCCTGTATGGAACTCTCTGCCCTTCCTGCACTTGATTAACGATTTCCTTTCCCATATTAGGGAAGTTTTCAACTATAATCTCTTCAAATATTTTCTCAGTCCCTTTCTTTTTCTCTTCTTCTTCTGGGACCCTTATAATTTTGAATGTTGGGGCATTTAATGTTGTCCCAGAGGTCTCTAAGACTGTCCTCAATTCTTTTCATTCTTTTTTCTTTATTCTGCTCTGCAGTAGTTATTTCCACTTTTTTATCTTCCAGGTCACTTATCTGTTCTTCTGCCTCAGTTGTTCTGCTATTGATTCCTTCTAGAGAAGTTTAAATTTCATTTATTTGTTGTTCATCGTTGTTTGTTTGCTCTTTAGTTCTTGTAGGTACTTGTTAAACATTTCTTGTATTTTCTCGATTCTATTTCCAAGATTTTGGATCATCTTTACTATCATTATTCTGAATTCTTTTTCGGGTAGACTGCCTATTTCCTCTTCATTTGTTAGGTCTGGTGGTTTTTACCTTGCTCCTTCATCTGCTGTGTGTTTCTCTGTCTTCTCATTTTGCTTAACTTACTGTGTTTGGGGTCTCCTTTTTGCAGGCTGCAGGTTCGTAGTTCCCGTTGTTTTTGGTGTCTGCCCCCAGTGGCTAAGGTTGGTTCAGTGGGTTGTGTAGGCTTCCTGGTGGAGGGGACTAGTGCCTGTGTTCTGGTGGATGAGGCTGGATCTTGTCTTTCTGGTGGGCAGGACCGCATCTGGTGGTGTGTTTTGGGGTTTCTGTGACCTTATTATGATTTTAGGCAGCCTTTCTGCTGATGGGTGGTGTTGTGTTACTGTCTTGCTAGTTGTTTGGCATAAGGTGTCCAGCACTGCAGCTTGCTGGTCATGGAGTGGAGCTGGGTCTTGGTGTTGAGATGGAGATCTCTGGGAGATTTTCGCCATTTGATATTACATGACACTGGGAGGTCTCTGGTGGACCAATGTCCTGAACTTGGCTCTCCCACCTCAGAGTCACAGCCCTGACACCCATCCGGAGCACAAAGACCCAGTCATCCACATGGTTCCGAATAAAAGGGAGAAAAAAAGAAAGAAAGAAAGAAAGAAAGAAAGAAAGAAAGAAAGAAAGAAAGAAAGAGGGAAAGAAAGAAAGAAAGAAAGAGAAAGAAGAGAGCAACCGAACCAAAAAACAAATCCACTAATGATAACAAGCGCTGAAAACTGTACTAAAAAAAAAAAAATACGGACAGACAGAACCCTAGGACAAATGGTGAAAGCAAAGCTATACAGACAAAATCACACACAGAAGCATACACATACACACTCACAAAAAGAGAAAAAGGGGAAAAAATATATCTTTGCTCCCAAAGTCCACCTCCTCAATTTGGGATGATTCTTTGTCTATTCAGGTATTCCACAGATGCAGGGTACATCAAGTTGTTTGTGGAGCTTTAATCCACTGCTCCTGAGGCTGCTGGGAGAGATTTCCCTTTCTTTTCTGTGTTCGCACAGCTCCTGGGGTTCAGCTTTGGATTTGGCCCCACCTCTGAGCGTAGGTTGTCTGAGGGCGTCTTTTCTTCACTCAGACAGAACGGGGTTAAAGGAGCAGCTGATTCGGGGGCTCTGGCTCACTCAGCCCGGGGGGAGGGAGGGGTACGGATGCGGGACGAGCCTGTGGCGGCAGAGGCCAGCGTGACGTTGCAGCAGCCTGAGGTGCACCGTGCGTTCTCCCGGGGAAGTTGTCCCCGGATCACGGGACCCTGGCAGTGGCGGGCTGCACAGGCTCCCGGGAGGGGAGGTGTGGATAGTGACCTGTGCTTGCACACAGGATTCTTGGTGGCGGCAGCAGCAGCCTTAGCATTTCATGCCCGTCTCTGGGGTCCGTGCTGATAGCCGTGGCTCGCGCCCGTCTCTGGAGCTCGTTTAGGCGCTGCTGTGAATCCCTTCTCCTCGCGCATCCCGAAACAATGGTCTCTGGCCTCTTAGGCAGTTTCAGAGCTTTTCCTGGACTCCCTCCCAGCTAGCTGTGGCACAGTAGCCCCTTTCAGGCTGTGTTCACGCAGCCAACCCCAGTCCTCTCCCTGCGATCCGACCTCCGAAGCCCGAGCCTCAGCTCCCAACCCCCGCCCGCCCCGGCTGGTGGGCAGACAAGCCTCTCGGGCTGGTGAGTGCTGGTCGGCACTGATCCTCCGTGCGGGAATCTCTCCGCTTTGCCCTCCGCATCCCTGTGGCTGCGCTCTCCTCCGTGGCTCCGAAGCTTCCCCCCTCTGCCACCTGCAGTCTCCTCCCGTGAAAGGGCTTCCTAGTGTGTGGAAACCTTTCCTCCTTCACAGCTCCCTCCCACTGGTGCAGGTCCCGTCCCTACTCTTTTGTCTCTGTTTTTTCTTTTTTCTTTTGCCCTACCCAGGTACATGGGGGAGTTTCTTGCCTTTTGGGAGGTCTGAGGTCTTCTGCCAGCGTTCAGTAGGTGTTCTGTAGGAGCTGTTCCACATGTAGATGTATGTCTGATGTATTTGTGAGGAGGAAGGTGATCTCCACGTCTTACTCTTCCGCCATCTTGAAGCTCCTCTGGAAACGATTCTTAAATGGAGTCTTATAAACTTGGGGTGGGGGGGGTTAGTAGGAAGTAGGTTATATAGATTATAGAACTGGAGGAGGTGGGGCCTAGGAGTAGAGGAGGGGTCTTTCTGGCAGAAAGAAACACATGATTGAAGAACCAAAAATTTAAGAGCCAATCTGGCATGTTTAAGGAACTTTAAGGTACGCGGTAGGAGAGGAACTTGTAGACAGTGCAGGCCAGATGACGGACGGTCACCTGCTGTGCTGTGGTGGCGGGATAGCCTTGTGCTCTAGCGCGGTCACATTGGTAGAAGAACCCATAGGTGGTGGCAGGGAGGGAGGAGATAAGTTGGGAGAGTGTTGTAGACTCCAGGGGACAGACGATAAGGGCCAGTACTGTAGGAATGAGAGGTTAGATCCACCTGATTCAGCAGTTCAGCTGTCTGGAAGTAGCATTTCAAGAAGGTACTGAAGAGTTCTAGCTTAAGAGAGAGTGAGAAATGATTGACCAAGATTGGAGTTACAGGATGAAGAGTGGCTTCAGGAGCAACACCTGATAGGGATGGATAGTGGGTTCATAATGAGCTTGTGATGGAGGGGTCAGTTTAGGAGCAATTGTGCAGAGGTGGGGGCTAGGGTGAGGAAAAAGAATGGGAGGCCCGTGTGCTGAGAAGGGGCTCGGTGTGGGAGGAGTGGGGTAGCATGGGGGGTGAGGTGCTCTGGCTTGATTTTGATTATTTGCGTCTTTGTATAACATTACTTGTGTTTCTGATCGGGTGTTGAAGAGTTAGGTTGAAGGTATATAGACAAACCTGAAAAAAGATTTTAGTTTGTTTCTAAACATTAAGCTCCGAATGACACAAGTGTTGCTTTTGCAGTTCAGTTTCTTAATCCCACAAATACGTTGAGTAAGACAGGCTACCCATTCTATGGGCACAGACTGTGAACTTGCTCTCTGCACGGCTGTCTGACGTTGGGCAAGTTAATGATTTTTTCCCTCAGTTTCCTCATCTTAAAATGGGAAAGTGTATTAAGCAGGGGGCTAATATATAATTACTCCTCTTTTCCCCATGAGTTAAAAATTAACTGAGATGGGGAGGGGGTGGGGTGAGATGTGACAGGGTAAGAGAGTGTCATGGACATATATACACTACCAAATGTAAAATAGATAGCTAGTGGGAAGCAGCCGCATAGCACAGGGAGATCAGCTTGGTGCTTTGTGACCACCTAGAGGGGTGGGATGGGGAGGGTGGGAGGGAGGGAGATGCAAGAGGGAAGAGAAATGGGAACATATTGTATATGTATAACTGATTCACTTTGTTATAAAGCAGAAGCTAACACACCATTGTAAGGCAATTATACTTCAATAAAGATGTTAAAAAAAAAAATTAACTGAGAATGACAAAGGATTCAGGCAAACAGACAGCAAACTACTAACTGTAGTACTGAAAAAGCTGGGTGAAAGGCTAATGGCTCAAATGTGTGGAAACAGTGAGCTTCCTAATTGTTTCTTTCTCTCGGTGGAGACCCTGGAATAGATAAATTGCACGGTTACCAGGGATACTTTCTGCTGGATTTTGTGAAAATTAAAAATGACACACCCCTGGCCTCATGCAGCTTACGACTCCTGGTGGGTTGCATTGCCCTCCTGGGATCACCTCAGTGGCAGGTCCTCTGGCCCAGAGTCCTGTGTCCATCTGCATTCTCTTGGTACCTACCAGCCTGCTCAGACTGAAGTATTGTCCACATTTCTACTCGATTGTCTTTGTGCATTTTAAACACCTGCTGAGGCAACTTTCAGCTAAGTTGCCTGGCCAGGAAGTCCAAGCAATACCAGTTATAGTTTTTGGTAGTGCCCTGATGACAGGTTGCATAGGTTTTAAGAAGTCCCTCTATTCCTCTTTTGCGCCCCATAGACTGTATTTTTAGAGCACAGTTTTGTAGAATATAGAATTTTTTTCAGGATGTATATATCAAGCTATAGCAGAAATACCTGTAGTGATAATAGCTAATATGTCTCTAGTACTTACTGTGTGCCAGGCATTGCCATAATCGAATTACACATACTAACTTCACAGCGACCCTATGAGGTAAGTATGATTCTATGCAAGAAAACTAGAGGCACGGGAAGGTTAAGTGACTTATCTGAGACCCCACACCTGGAGAGTGACAGAGCCAGGGTTCAGACTCAGAGTCCCCGAGCTTAACCACCAAGTTACCCGTCTCTTCAAGGACACAACAAATGGTGAATAACAATGGGTGCAGCGATCGCCTCTGTTACCCTCCTCATTCTTTGCTTTCTTCAGCCCTCCTCCCAGTCTTCTAGTGCCCTCAGTGATTGTGTTTCATCCTTCTGAATAAATGGGAATGATTTGTCAGGTGCAGGTGTCTCGCCCCAGCCCCATGGGCCATACGGGACGCCTCTCATCCTCCATGCCTGTCCTCACTTTCTAACTCTGTTACCAGTAGGGGCTCTTCTGGATGACTGCACGCTACCTCTAGGCTCTCCACCTTTAAAGGAAAAGCAAAATTTCCCCGTTATTCTATACTTTTGGAGAGATGAGAAGCAATGATGGTAGTGTATTTGTGTGTCTGCAAGTATTGTGAATGCCATACCTTAATCCTTTTTTTTTAAATAAGCTTCACTGATAATATAACACACCCGTCCCTCCCATATCCTCCTCCTTTTCTTTCCCCAAGAAGATGAAGTCCTCACCATAAGGTTCAGCAATTTTCAATGAGTAATTCACATTGTGAGATTTTTTTAAAAAAACTTTTTATTTTTTGGCTGGGCCATGCGGCTTGCAGGATCTTAGTTCCCCACCAGGGACTGAACCCAGGCTCTCAGCAGTGAAAATGCCGACTCCTAACCACTGGACCACCAGGGAATTCCCACACAATGTGGGATTTAAAGAAAATGTTCTGTGGCAATTGCATTTGGGAAAACCCTGGAGTAAAGAAAGTTATACAGGCTCCTTTCCTTCGGAACTTTTCAGAACCTTACATGCTAATATGATTTAGAATCTTTTGTATGCTAATGAACATATGATTCTTTTCAGGGAGGATAGAGCATTCATTCTTTTCCAAGTTAATTTGATCAAGGAACCATTTTTTTTTTTTTGAAAACATCTCATCGGCTAGTGTTCTGTAGAACGCAGCCTTGGGAAACACAGGTATGGATAATGAAGCCCTCAACCAAGGAGATGCCTGTAAAAGTGGCCTGAAATTGTCTTATCATCTATCCACATTTTAGTAACTACATCTACGTTTACCTATTTTGTTAATTTTTAGACTTGAGAGTATTTAGAGGTCTTTTAAAAAATATCCCCTGTGGGGGACTTACCCTGGTGGGTAAGACTCCGTGCTCCCAATGCAGGGGGCCTGGGTTTGATCCCTGGTTGGGGAACTAGATCCCACATGCATGCTGCAACTAAGAGTCCACATGCTGCAACTAAAAAAATAGAATAAAATAAAGGAGTCCGCATGCCATAACTAAAGATCCTGCATGCAACAACTAAGACCCGGCACAGCCTAAATAAATAAATAAATAAATAAATATTTTTTAAAAATAAAAATTACCCCCAGTGGGAATGCTTGATGTGATGGGGGCAGTATTATGCAGAGCGCTCGGACCTTTGGAAATTGACCACCCTGTTGTCAATTTGATGGCCTTTGGAGGGATGTGAGAAGAGTCTCCTGTTGTCTCGTTTCTGGGACTTAAAATGAGCAGTATGAGTGAAACTGAGACGTGGGTACTTGCCCAAGAGGTAAGTTAATGCAGGATCACTGGACCTCTGTTCAGCTTGCTCATTCCTGTTTATACTCCCAACAGAAATAGATCATTAATATTTTGGGGCTTCACAATTTTGGACCATTGTTTAGATGTTTGATTTTATTTAGACTATCTCTATCTAGCATTCTGGGTAAAATCACAGCCTTGAATAACTTAGCTTGTTTTGTTTTGAGCTAAATAGTCTCAAATATACTTTTAATAAAATAAACTTTGTTCAAACAAAGTGTTCCCAGTGCTTTACAGTTCTCAATGAGTAAGCTACAGTTCTTGCCAATGTTTCTGTGCTCTGGCTGCTGCTGCTGCTTTTTTTTTTTTTTTTTTTTCTGGCTGCTTCTTAATAAGAAGTTTTAAAAAGGGTATTGTTAAAGACAAAATTATTCTGACAGTTGTTAAAATGGTAAAGAAGACTGCTTAGGACTATTATGAAAGATGTCAAGACTACAGTAATAGAAGTGAGAGATCAGGCTCAACTCCCAATATAGCAAAGAGAGCTGGGGATTTAGAACTAGTGAGCAGAGTGAGGGGGCCAGTGGATGGAAAATAATAAGAGGAGACATCAAGAGTAGGAGGATTCTGGCTGAACTGACTTAACGGGATTCTTGCTGAAGGCAAGCCAGGGTGACTAGATATCAAGAATGGGAGATGAAGAATTTGCTCAGATATCCAGGGTGGGAGAGTCTTTCTAAACTGACTTAGCAGGATTCTTGCTAAAGTTGGGCTATCCAGTCCCAGCAAGGATGGGGGTCAAGATTGAGGCTTAGTTGAGGGCTCAAAGGAACCTAACTAAATTTTGGTAAAGAGAGTCTTTGTCAATTAGAGCAAAAAAAAAAAAAAAAAGAAAAAGAAAAAAAATTTTTTAAAAGGACTGTGAACAATAGACATGTGGATGAAACTAGTTTTCTAAGAAATGGAGGAAGGTATTCCTCAGACTTATTGAGCATTCGTATTTCAAAAAGTCAGGAAATATCAAATCAGCAGTGTATGTAAGACAGTCTACTTTTTGAGCTCACCATAACATATTATGTAAAATGTATTCTGTGCTACACTGGCCACAGCACAAAGGGCGGGTGCTCATGGTTAGGCTTAGGCAGCTTGAAAAACCATTAGGAAATATTCTTCCACCATGTTTAAATTCACAAGAATATATTTGTCCAGAATTTGGCACCATGGATATTCCGAGCCTTTTACACATTGTACAAGGCTTTAACTGGGTTTCAAAAAAAGAAATAACAAGTTACTATGCTGTAATAATTTACTTAGTCACCTCCTGCTGATTAGAAACAGAATAATAGAATGTCACCACTCTGAGTTGGCTGGCAAGTGGAGGAATATGGATAGTAAGGGTCCAGTGTTCCTCAAACTTTAAAGTGCATACAAATCCCCTGGAGGTTGTTAAGATGCAGGTTCTGATTCCGTAGGTCTGGGATAGGCCTTCAAATTTTGCATTTCTATCAAGCTCCCAGGTAATGCTGATTCTGCTGGCCCTTGGATGTGTAGCAAAGATCTAACTCAAAAGGAATAGCACTAAGTGCTCTTCCAAACTGTTTATTTACTTGTCTCCCCTAAAATTAAGATGAGTAGTTCTTAGTTTCAAAACATATACAAATTTGTAGGGGAAGAAAAAAAAACCTTTTAATCTACCCTTTACCTTCTGTTATTGAGATGTTCAAATTAGACTGAAACTGACAAAAAGGTTAACAGGAGAAAAGGCATACACATTTTATTTGATGTTAATATTTTAATTTTAGGGTACAGAGCCCTTCATAGAAAGGAAACGAAGATCTAAAGAAGCAGTTAGCCTTGAGATCTCATATACTGTTTCAACAAAGAGTGATAAATTGTGGAGAAGTGATTAGACAAAGGAAAAAGGGTTTGGGCTTCTAGGGGAAGTATACTGGGGGAAAGTAATGAAAGATAAAATTTATTTTAGTAAGGTTTGTTTGTGCAGACTGATTTTGGTGTCATCTTTCTGTCTCCAGTAATAATGGTTGTTTTCCTTTTCCTGGTTTTGGAGAGGAAAGGGAGAACAACTTCAAAAAGGGAAATTTATGTTTCACTTTTAGGCAAATAGGGTGAGAGCAGTGATCTCTTTCTACATTCTACATTCACCGCTTTTTAATTGCCTTCAGCTCAAAACAATTTTTATGCCAAAGTGGCATATTTGGGGGCAGCATATTTTGATCCCCTTCACATTCTTGTCACATCATGAAGAAAATCAGAATTTTAATTTATTTATTGCTTTCAGGCAATGAAGATGACTGTTATTTCATGGAATGTCATGAATTATTTATAGGTGTTACTGCTTCCTTCATTCTAGGCAATTATTTATAGGTGTTACTGCTTCCTTCATTCTAGGCAATGACAATATTATTACTCACAAAAATAAGGTCAATAAGAAAAATAATAACACTGTCATATATTGAGCACAAATTATGTGTTAGGCATTCTTTCAGGTGCTCTTTATCTATTACCTGTATTAGTCCTTACAACAACTTTGCAAGGTAGATATTATTAAATATGTTTTGTTGATGGATGAGGAAATCATAGTTCAGAGAAGTTAGGTACCTGCAATGAAAGAAGGGAAATTTGAACTTAGATCTGCTAGACTTTTTTTTTTTAAATTTATTTAATTTATTTATTTTTGGCTGCATTGGGTCTTCATTGCTGCGTGTGGGCTTTCTCTAGTTGCGGTGAGCAGGGGCTACTCTTCGTTGCAGTGCGTGGGCTTCTCATTGTGGTGGCTTCTGTTTGTTGCAGAGCACGGGTTCTAGGCATGTGGGCTTCAGTAGTTGTGGCTCGCGGGCTTTAGAGCACAGGCTCAGTAGTTGTGGTGTACGAGCTTAGTTGCTCCACGGCCTGTGGCATCTTCCTGGACCAGGGCTCGAACCCGTGTCCCCTGCACTGGCAGGTGGATTCTTAACCACTGCACCACCAGGGAAACCCTGCTTGACTTTTAAGTTGTTTCTAATCTAGAAGAGCAATTTTGGGGTTGGTAATGGGAATGATGTCAAGGTCTCTTATTTTTCCAGGAGGATTCTATTCTTTACACTCCATCTTAGTTCTTGTATTGACTGAAACAAAGGGAAAATTAGAAAAGAAGACCAGCTTGGCTTAATGATTTTCTTTAGGACTATGGCTGTATGTAATATCTTTGAGGACAAAGATGATTTAGAGAATATTTACCCTCTTATTGTCTTCCTTGAAAGTTTCTCTTTTCTTGACCTGGAGTATTGATTCATGATTATATACTACAAATGCTAATCAATCAATTAACACACATACACAAGTATTTTCAGTAAATTGCTACGCTGGCAGCAAAGTCCGCTGCATAATTTTTTTCTGGTGAAAAACAACAAAACTTGATATATAAGCTAATATGTATAAAATGGATAACTAATAAGAACCTGCTGTATATAAAAAAAACAACTTGATATATAATCTGACAAGGCTTAAAAACAAAACCCAAAGCAAAGGGCCTGACTGATCCTGTTTACTGAAGGGGACGTGCATTTCACAGCTTACTTAACCTTCAGAGGCCGTGCCTCTAGTCATCCTAGAATCCCACAGTGCTCATCTTGTCAGCAGTTAGTGGGTTCAATCAAAGTTCAGCCACCAACATCACACGTCACCCATGTATATAGCATTCTTGTCTGTACTGTTTTATCATTTTGCTAACAAACAAACTTGGAGATTATAGAAGTAAATGTAACTTCACAACTTTTATAGTAATACCTTGTTCTAGAGGGGGACTTACGTGTGGGAAATTTCCCTTTTAATTCCCTCTTTGTTCAGGAAGAACAAACACAAGCAGAGGTGGGCAGTGGTGGGATCCAATGGCACCCACCACTGGTCTCTCTTGAGAGTATGGGCAGTCACAGTTCTCAGGTTCTTTTTGTGCACATAGTAGGTGCTGTGAGTAGAGGAAGTGAGCGTTGTCTTCTCTCCCATCTACAACCTAACTACCATGTGACATAATACAATAAAAGCACGTGTTGGACCAAATTGTGTTCCATGAACATACGTTTAATAGCGAGCTAGCACAAAAGCAGTCATGCAACCTGGAATGCAACTTCTGGTCTCCACCCTTTCGTGCTTTCCTGAAATCACCAACACATGGGAGGTCCATCTGAGGCAATGTTATGATGGTCTGGCAGCAGGGTTCCTAACCCTGTGTTTGGATCAGGTGACAGAATTTTCTGTTATGTGACAGACACAGGAACAAATGAAGTTTTTGTCATAAGAGCTGTCTTAAAATTGTTTTGCTGCTGGGCTGGACAGCTGCTCGACCCTGCGGGGCAGAGCTTTCCATCCATCATTTCCAGGCAGTCCCCATTGCCTGAGCACCACTCAGTTCACCAGGAATAGATGATATCTAAGGCCCTTGTGTTCATTAATGACCCCTCTTGCACAGATTCAGAGTGAGATGGCTGAAGTGTTTGCCCAAGCAACCTTGGGGATTTGGACTCTTGGTGAGGGTTTGTCCAGTGCCAAAGACCACCCCCTAGGAAACGTGATTTAGCTGCCCTCAGAGTGTGGATTAACATCAGTGTACAACCACATTATCCCGCTGCCTACCCTGAAGTCTTTGAAGTAAATGACGGACAAGTATGTCTGGGCCAAGGGCTATATAGTCACTGGGTTAAATAGTTCCTGCGCAAAGCAAAAAGAGAGAACTTCGGGGTTTTGTTAGCCGTACTCTCTCAAAGAGCTATAGTTTTCAATTTATTTCTTTATTTCTTTTTGGGTGTGTTGGGTCTTCGTTTCTGTGCGAGGGCTTTCTCCAGTTGCGGCAAGCGGGGGCCACTCCTCATCGCGGTGCGCGGGCCTCTCACTGTCGCGGCCTCTCGTTGCGGAGCACAGGCTCCAGACGCGCAGGCTCAGTAGTTGTGGCTCACGGGCCCAGTCGCTCCGCGGCATGTGGGATCTTCCCAGACCAGGGCTCGAACCCGTGTCCCCTGCATCGGCAGGCGGATTCTCAACCACTGCGCCACCAGGGAAGCCCAAAGAGCTATAGTTTTAAATAAGGTAATTATGATCATTTGTTTCAATATCTACGTTAAAATACCATGCCTCTTATACTCCCGGTGCTCTTCTTTGTGCTTTCTGGATTTGGGAGAGGAGAAGTGCAGGCGGGCCCAGGTAGATGGCAGGCTTCCTCAGTTGTCTGGCCTCAGCAGGCTCCTCCTCCTCCGTCCAAGAAGGCTCCAACCCTCAGCGGTGCTGTGCCTAAGCTTGTGCCCTTCTATTGTCTCTTATTTGCTGCCCGCTTATATATCAGGAAGCCAGAGATTTTTGTTCTGCTGCCTGAAGTCTCTTTCATAAAGTCTCTGCTGAGCAGCAAGTGTGTGTGCCATCGGCATGGGGGCAGCTGCATCCCGACTCATCTGTGACCACCCTGCCTGGCCACAAGCCCTTGCTGGGGCTCCCTCTCACCTGACTGACTTCCGCTTAGATGGTTAAGAGAGCTAGCACTCTCCTGAACCGATAACCTTTATGGCTTGAAAAAAAATAATAATGAAAAGATGAAATTTCAGTTGCTTACTAAATTTGCCCTGGTTTCCATGATGTTTGTTTGCTCCCTAACAGATGTGAATTCACTGGCTCATTTGCCAATCATGGAGCAGCCAATTCTCTACAGAATACAGAATAGCATTCTCCACATTGGGTGGGTGGTATATCCCAGCAAATCTGATCCATTCTGTGGGGGAAAATAGCTGTAGTGAAAGGAAGATTCATGTCAGTGTTTCATTATTGCAGCATCCTATCACTCAGAGAATAAAACATTTATTTGACTAAGTGCCATTGACTGTGCTTCCTTTCCCAGTCACTCTCTCCTCCCACAGTCTCTTGGAGTCAAATTTACAATTTATTGTGACCCAAGTTTTTAACAGGTTTTTTTCTTCCTTTTTTTAAAAAAAGTTTTTATTTGAACACTAAGAAACAATTGAGAAGATCTGGGTTCTGGATCCCCCTCTGCTACTAACTGGAAAAGATATTTGAACCCTCTGGTCCTTAAGTATCTGGAAAAATGAAGCGGTTAGAAAAAATGATTACTGGTATCTTTAGGTCTAAAATTGTATCACCATATAGTTACAACATAAGGCAATACTTGCTAAATTAGGAGCTTGTTTAACTATGTGGGTTTAAAAAGTACCAGTAGAATATTTAAAAAGTTAACATTTTAAAGTGGAAAGATTTTATAATGGCTAGTTTTTGGATGTGAGTTTTGCTTTCCAAGCTTGTGTGACTGAGGCTATTGGGATTTGGGGTCCTTAGCTATGTGGGCTGCCAAAGGCTGCAAAAGAATCGCTTCACTGTTAATTCTGGTGGACTTTTCTAATGGTAAACAAACTTCCTTTGACATGCACAAGCTTCCGAAGCAATGCTTGCCTTAGGGAAGGTAGCAATAGGAGCAAAGCCTTTGCAGTTAATTCATTGGGTGAACATGAAAGCCAGGCATAAATCTTAGAACTGTGCTTTGCTGGCAGGCAGAGAATTCTCCCTGCACTCTGATGTGGGGATATGCAGGAGGAGCCCAGGAGGTCCCTGGTAGGGTGCAAACCAATTAAGTAAAAGTCTTGAGCTGAAATAGCTTTTTATCATCTGGGTGAGAAGCCAC
This sequence comes from Balaenoptera musculus, assembly GCF_009873245.2. Lineage (NCBI taxonomy): Eukaryota > Metazoa > Chordata > Mammalia > Artiodactyla > Balaenopteridae > Balaenoptera > Balaenoptera musculus. The sequence continues at coordinate 113,028,119 of NC_045789.1, forward strand.
AGATTTAGAGAAAAGAACTATTGTTTGACAAAGACCTAATTAGCTGGGCTACACTCTTTGTCTTCTTAGGGAAAGGAAAGGTTGAAATTACATATGGACTACTAAATAGGTTGGAATTCCTTGAAATTTGGAACTTCTAAATCCATTTCTGAGGAATTTAGGATTCTCCCAAAGGCTGATCATATTTGACTAATGAGGATTTAGATTGAGACCCAAACTAAACATGTGGTTACTCTGATTTACTGAGGGTTGTTTAAATACCCTCTTTATTGCAGGCATGGCAGTGCACATATTTTAGCCTATTAAAGAGCATGGACTCTGGAGTAAACAATATGTGGGTTTCAACTTTGGCTGTACAAAAATTTCAGCTTTATAAATAGCTATTTGCTTTGAGGGGAGTTACTTGAATTACTTGAGTTTTTGTATAAAATGGGGTACGTAAAGTGTTATTGAGAGGATTAAATAAAACTTAATGGCATGGTCCGTGTCCCAAGGGACCTGATGGTGCTTCTAATCCTTACTTGGTATGATGTTTTAAAATGGAGCTCTTTCAGGGTGCAACATTTTATCATAAATGTGCGTTGAGATAATTCTTTGTTAAAAACAAGCAAACAAAAAGTGGTGAGAGAAAACGAGGGAAGAACAGGGGGCGGTATTCAGAGCTATGTGGAGAACATAAAGAAAAATTTTCCTTATTCTATGATATAAGAGCATCAAGAACTTGGCACTGAGTTCAAATCTAGATTCAGATCTAGAGTGTACCACTTACTAAGTGACTGGGGCAAGTTATTTAGCTTTTCTGCTTCAATTTCCTCATCTAAAATAGTGACGGTAATAATACTCCTAGTGTTGTCGAACCCAAAGTCATGTTCCTGATGCACAGTGAGGTTAAACAAACGGAAACATCAGAGTTTGGAGCAGAGAAAGATTTATTGCAGGGCCAAGCAAGGAGAAGGGGCAGCTCAGGCTCACAGATCCAAACTTTCTGGCTTTCAGGTGAGGGTTTTCAAAGATAGTGTTAAGGGAGAGGGTCGTAGGTTGCATGATCAGCTCATGGACCTTCTTCTGACTGGTAGGTGGTGAGGTAACAGGGTGATGTTTCCAGAATCTCAACCTTCTGGCTCCAACCAGTCTGGGGTCTAGTGTTTGTGGTTAGCATGTAGTCACCGTCCTCCACCTGGGTGGGAGTCTCAGTTTCTGTAGAACAACTCATCATCAGATGTATATCCCTTCAGGAGGAACTAAGTCCTGTGACTTTATTGTCCTAATTATTAACTACTTAAGCCTGCTCTTTGGAACTCAGGGGAGGCCTAGGAGACTAAAGCCTTTTTCCCTTTTTTTGCTACAAACAAGAAAGAGGGGGACACAGAGGGGCGTTTGTACCTGGGAAGACCTCGCAGAATCCTGCTCAGTTTCAATCCCCATTTTCTTTGATACTCCTCAATTTTGAGGGGGAACAGGTGTGGGACAAGAAAGGGAATAAAGTTTTGGGTGGAGAGGTTGATCATAAACTCAGCAGAGGAGCTCAGTTTTAAGGGGTCCTGGTTTCACTGGGGGTGGTTGTGAAGATGAAAGGAAATAAAGGATGGAAAGAAGATATCTGGCATTTGCCCAACACCTAGTAGAAGTTAAGGATCATCGTTACTTCCACCACTGGCATTAACCTGCTGAGCACTCAATATCAAAAATAGGAACAAAGAGCTTTAATATGGTGGTATTTGACAGACTTAAGGAATGATGCTTCCTCTTGGAATAAATTCATCTCATTATTTTTAGCATCCAATTATTACTTTTTGATTTCATAAAGAGATAGAGATGGTTTGTTCCATGAGAGCAGTTCTGAGCTACATTTTTAAACATGCTTATCTTCCATGTGAGAGCTGGGCTTCATTATTTCTGGAGTGTTCCTGGCCAAGGCAGATGAGAGCTTTAATTTTTGGAATGCTAACAAGGGCAGCTGTATTCCAGAGTCCCAGTGGTTTTTTATGGGATTTTTAAAAAAGCTCAGAAACAAAAGTAGTGGAGGAAATGTTTATGGACTCTGATTTGAGTCTAATTCCATTGAGAAGGGCTATTTCTTCTCAAATTAGATGGCAATGAAATTAGTCAGTCAAATACTCAAATGTGAAGTCTTATGACCTAATCGTATTGTTAGATTAACTAGTTTTTTTCTTTGCAGTTATTTTATATATTTGATTTGGAAAACATTCTTAAGGCATGAGATAAATGTTTTTCCTATGAATAAAAAATTAAATGAAAACCATTTACTCTAGAGGATTCAGGCAATTCCAGAATTTGAATTTTCCTGTAAATACAGTTTTTATACATAAATGCTCACATGTAACTTTAGTGATGAAGTAAAGATTTTGTAATCTATTAAATGCCTTGACATTTTATAATTTCTCCTAATCTATGTTTATGCTTTTTTTCTAGAACAAAAGGTTAGTAAGCTATGTCCCCCCCACCAAATATGCTATTTCATTAAAAAAAGTGATTTTAAGGGATATTAATTTATACATAGTTAGTGTGATTGTAACTATAAAAATCCAAGGGGTCTTTCAATAGAGAAAAAGGCTAGGAGGAAGAGTGGCTATGTGTGGGTAGTGGAAACATTGGTGATATAGAGTTTTTTATCTTTCAAATAGTCTCATTAAAAAAATATTAATGATCATGTATTACTCCCAAATTAAAAAGTCATAATTTCTAATTTTATGTAAGATGTAATAAATTCAATAGCCTGAGATTTCAGCATTATCTTAAAGGTTAAAAAAATCTTGTTTTGGGCTTCCCTGGTGGTGCAGTGGTTAAGAATCTGCCTGCCAATGCATGGGACACAGGTTCGAGCCCTGGTCCGGGAAGATCTCACATGCCGCAGAGCAACTAAGCCTGTGCGCCACAACTACTTAGCCTGCACTCTAGAGCCTGTGAGCCACAACTACTGAGCCCACATGCCACAACTACTGAAGGCTGCATGCCTAGAGCCCGTGCTCCGCCACAAGAGAAGCCACTGCAATGAGAAGCCCGTGCACTGCAATGAAGAGAGTAGCCCCCGCTTGGCGCAACTAGAGAAAGCCCACGTGCAGCAATGAAGACCCAATGCAGCCAAAAATAAATAAAGTAAATAAATTTTTAAAAATCTTGTTTTTTACTTTTTACTCCTATGTAATTTTGGGGAAAATATCTAAGTTTAGAGTACCTTTATATATATTTGATTTGGTGATGACTATAACTGAGCAACTCCATCTTTTGTAATATCACAAGGAAAATAATCAAATATTTGTAAACAAAGGAAGGTCAAATATTATATGATAAAATACTGTTATTAAAGGAATTAATAAAAGGTAAATGACAGTATACTCAGGGGTCCCCAAGGGTCTTACATTTATGTAGGTATATATGCAACCAGAAAAACTATCTAAATGTAGAGGTCATGAGAAGAAGAAACAGGAATTAGATAGGGTATTATGGAGAAGAGCCAAAAATTATTTGTAGAAGGAAGAAAACAGATTCAAAATAATACGGAAGGACTAAAATAAGTGTTCTGGTTAATAAATGAATATTAACATTCATTTAGCATTCAACAAAGATTTTGTTCCAGGTGGGGTCAAGATATCCCTTAACCAGATACATCACTGATTCTCAGTGCCATCTCATCATTATGACATTTTGGGAAGGACCAGTAACATTTTCATTAAATGGTAGGGATTTTTTTTAAAACTTAGGCTTTACTGAGGTACAATTGACATACAAAATTGTAAGATATTTAAAATGTACATCTTGGTGATCTGATATATGTATACATTGTGAAAGGAATCCCTCCCCCCATCTAGTTAATTAACACATTGATAAGAATTAAAAAAAAATTTATTTTTTTAGATGGACATTTCCAACATCTGCATTGACGGCTTTCCTTTTGTGTTCCTCTGCTACTGATGAATTCTAATTCGAAATAGTACATTCTTACTTTGGGTATGTTCATATAGTAAATGAGATCTCAGAGTGTTAATGATCTCAGAGACTGCCACTCATTCATTCACTGAATATTTGTTGAGATCCTTATTATGTAGCAGGTGCTGATCGGGTGAGGGGAGTGGCAGGTATGACATTCCCTTTATTTTAACTTCTGCTACTCTGCCTCTTTAAGATGACTTTGCACTATGGGCCGATTTTATATGTTAATTCTTTGAGGAGATCACATTTCTCACTTGTGACTGTTGATATTATGTACTGCCTGTAATACAAAAAACAAAACAAAACAAAACAAAAACAAAAAGCAGGCAATATCTTTTATTAGGGTTTGAGTCCACACCTCCAACATTATTTTTCTTTAATGTTTACTTGGTCAAAAGTGATTAACTAATGCTGTATTTTGAAACCATATAAAAACAACTAGGTGCTATGCTGGTGGCACTTTAATTTGGGTGACAGTTAGGAGTAGAAACTAGGGATTCGTTAGCCTTAGAAATGGCATTAGCTAAGACCTGTGCATTATGATGACTCTGATCCACCCAATGGTACAGGTTACTTCAGTTGCTGCCAAAGTAATGGGGAGAACTCTGGCTCAGCATTTTAAGTCATAATCTCCCAAAAGCACTGTATATAGTCTTGAAACTTAATGTGGAGAGTTTAAAAATTGCAGTAAAAAAATTAACCTTCCCATCTTTCATTTTCTTAAAACTTTTTGAAAGCTCTGTTACTTGTAGTTACAATGAATTTTGGTTTATACCAAACTCCCAACGTAGAAGGTCTCAATGAGAATGCTTGTGTATTGTTTTGTTTTTTTTTTAAAGCAAGGAACATGACTTTTTTTTTTTTTAATGGGAATTATTTATTTATTTATTTATGGCTGTGTTGGGTCTTCGTTTCTGTGCGAGGACTTTCTCTAGTTGTGGCAAGCGGGGGCCACTCTTCATCGTGGTGCGTGGGCCTCTCACTATCGCGGCCTCTCTTGTTGTGGAGCACAGGCTCCAGACGCGCAGGCTCAGTAGTTGTGGCTCACAGGCCTAGTTGCTCCGTGGCATGTGGGATCTTCCCAGACCAGGGCTCGAACCCGTGTCCCCTGCATTGGCAGGCAGATTCTCAACCACTGCGCCACCAGGGAAGCCCTTGTGTATTGTTTTTAACTCAAGTTAAAAAAAAAAATCTTTTTAGAATCTGCAAAGGAATATATATATATATGTATGTGTATAACTAAATCATTTTGCTGTACACCTGAAGCTAACACAGTGTTGTAAATTAACTATACTTCAATTTAAAAAAATGGTTTAAAAATCACTTTTTAAAAGATTGCTGGGTATATGAAAAGCATTTCTATGCCACATAAAAAGGATGTACTTTGTTGCAGTAATCTCACTCCACTGCCAGTTTCACCCATGAAAAATAGATGAATAAACTACTTACAGAGTGGCAAGGACAAAACAAAATGTGGTGTGGGGATATGGAGATGGGGAACATAATGAGTCACTTGAATGAATTTTTGCTGCAGTTAGAATTCATAGAAAATACTACAAGGAATCTAATTTAATATTACACCATAACCTTAAAAATATATTGTCATTTACCCAAGATTTATTTCCTGACATATATACTTGAAACACTGAAGATGGATGAGTTTCACAAATTTCCTTGCACCTTTAAAAAGATCTATTATTGGTAGGAATGGTCTACTAGGTTTCTTACATATTCATTCCAAAAAAGTCGTTGCTCGAAGTTTTAAAGCAGTTAAGTACCCTGTTATTTTCCATAGTAATGTGCATTTCAATTGTTTAAGAGTGTTTTGTGGGAAATTAATTACACGCATGCACACACAAACACACTTTTTCTTTTTCTTTCTTTTTTTTTTTTTACGAAGCATGTTTTTATTTGAATATGATACAAGAAAAAATACGATTTCCACGAGTGAGTGCAGCTTCTCTCACTTCATTCATTCTTCTCCCTTTAGTATAATCCACAGGAAAGGACCTGCACTCCACCATGACACAATCATAGCAAGTTAATGCTCATCGCAACGGAAATCGCAAACACACTTACTTTTGGCCTTACTTAACTCTTTGGTGGATCATTTTGCTACATTTATGAAGCATTCTGTTTTAAAAAGAGTCAGCACTGCTGTTTTCTTAAACAAATACCACCCATAACTATTTTTTAATTGGGGTGTGGTATATGGTACGGCAAGGAAAAATATCTTTTGGAGAATTAAATATTCTTAATTATTCATTATTGGGCATCTACTTTGTGACTGTAATTTATGTCTTTTTACGTCCTGTAAATCCTAGACAGGAAAAATCCGTAAGCAGCATGATACAATAGGTGCTGCTTATCCAGCTGCTGGGTAAGAGTATCAAAATGTTGATCACAGTAGAGGTCTAGTTAAGGTCTTAGTCAACATACCTGGGGGAACCATTTATGTGAGATTATATAATGACAATAAAAAGATAGAGTGACTACACCCAAACTGCAGAATAAGAATGACAGGAATTTGAATACTCTTCAGGTACCTTCAGGTACATAATTATATTTCCATAACAAGCTAAGATTAATGTACAGCATTGTTCTTTTTTATTCTTTTACTATGACTTGGTTATTGCAGAAAAATGATAAAACTTTAACAAAACACAAATAAGCAAAATGAAGATAATAAAGTTCACTTATTATCCAACCACCCAGAAATTAAGTTAATTTTTGATGTTAAAACTGGTGTAAACTTTTAATGTATTTTTCCTCATGTTTATTATTATTTTTAAAGAGATGGGAGCTTTATGCTGTGGTCCCAATGTTAAATAATTAACTTTTTCTTAAAAGTCAAATATATCTAAAGGAAAACTATAGTCTTTTCTTTTTCCCTCACAATTCTACATTGTCTGCTGATAATCTTTTGTGGTGGCTTATCAGTCTTGGTCTGTGTCAGGATAGTTACTTCCTTGTAACTAAAATTACATAAATTGTAAATAAATCTAAGTTTCTGCAATTCAAATTTACTTTTCATACAGTAAAAAATTATTTGTGTTTCTGTAGATCTAGCTATTTCCTAGATTCATGCTATACTGGATTTCTAAGTTCTCCTTTAATATACTCCAAAAGACCTTATGTTTTGTTTGTAATGTACTTCTATTCTGCTCTCATAATGATTTCCTTTTTTGAGGGCTTTTAATTTTGTGTGTGTGTGTGTGTGGCCATGCCACATGGCTTGCGGGATCTCAGTTCCTCAACAAGGGATTGAACCCGGGACCTGGCAGTGAAAGCCTGGAATCCTAACCACAGGCCACCAGGGAACTCCTGAGGTCTTTTAATTTTTTTCTCTCATTTTTTTTCTGAACTCTACCAGTTCATGTTTTATCTCCTTTGAAAGTATTTCCATATCTTCCCTAAGTACTTGTATTTCTACTTTGTGCTCTTATTTTATAAAGGTAATTACTTTTAAAAGTTTAAAAAAAAATTGTATTAATATACTTGATTAAATTTTATGTGTCTTTGGGAGCATTTTTCTGGTGAATACTCTTAATTTGTTATTTATTTCTTCTGTTTTTCTTCAGTTTTGCATTTTTTTGTATAAATTCTATTTTAAAAAATTGAGGTATAATACATATACCATAAAATTCACCATTCTAAAGGATACAATTCAGTGGTTTTTTAGCATATTCACAGAGTTGTGCAACTAACACCACTATTTAATTCCATAATATTTTCATCACCCCAAAAAGAAACTCTGTACCTGTTAGCAGTCACTCTCCATTCCCACTTCCCCCCAGTCCCTGGCAACCACTAATAAACTTTCTGTGTCTGTGGATTTGCTTATTCTGGATGTTCTATATAAATGGAATCATATTGGGTTAGCCAAAAGGTTCGTTCGTTTTTTTCCCCATAAGATGGCTCTAGTAGCGCTTAGTTGTCTTTAACTTCATTCGAAACAATTTTGTTAGATTGTACTGTGACAGCTGTCATATCAGCATGCATTTTAAAAAAAAATCATCAAAACTGGTGAATTTTTGTATAGCCATTTTAATATTGGAAGAAAAAAGCAATATTTTCAGCATGTTATGCTCTATTATTTCAAGAAAGGTAAAAGCACAACTGAAACGCAAAAAAAGATTTGTGCAGTGTATGGAGAAGGTGCTGTGACTGATCGAACGTGTCAAAAGTGGTTTGCAAAGTTTCATGCTGGAGATTTCTCAAACTGGATGATGCTCCACGGTCGGGTAGACCAGTTGAAATTGATAATGATCAAATCGAGGCATAAATTGAGAACAGTCAACGTTGTTCCATGCGGGAGATAGCTGACATACTCAAAATATCCAAATCAAGCGTTGAAAATAATTTGCACCAGCTTGGTTATGTTAATCGCTTTGATGTTTGGATTCCACCTAAGTTATGTGAAAAAAACCTTCTTGACCATATTTCTGTGTGCGATTCTCTACTGAAACATAACGAAAACGTTCCGTTTTTAAAACAAATTGTAACGGGTGATGAAAAGTGGATACTGTACAATAATGTGGAATGGAAGAAATCGTGGGGCAAGAGAAATGAACCACCACCAACCACCAAAGGCCGGACTTCATCCAAAGAAGATGATGTTGTGTATATGGTGGGATTGAAAGGGAGTCCCCTATTATGAGTTCCTTCCGGCAAACCAAACAATTAATTCCAACAAGTACTGCTTCCAATTAGACCAACAAAGCAGCACTCGATGAAAAGCATCCGGAATTAGTCAACAGAAAATGCATAATCTTCCATCAGGTTAATGCAAGACCCCATGTTTCTTTGATGACCAGGCAAAAACTGTTATAGCTTGACTGGGAAGTTCTGATTCATCCACCATATTCACCAGACATTGCACCGTTGGAATTCCATTTATTTCAGTCTTTACAAAATTCTCTTAATGGAAAAAATTTCAATTCCCTGGAAGACTGTAAAAGGCACCTGGAACAGTTCTTTGCTCAAAGAGATAAAATGTTTTGGGAAGATGGAATTATGAAGTTGCCTGAAAAATGGCAGAAGGTAGTAGAACAAAATGGTGAATACATTGTTCAATAAAGTTCTTGGTGAAAATGAAAAATGTGTCTTTTATTTTTACTTAAAAACCGAAGGAACTTTTTGGCCAACCCAGTATATTATATGACCTTTTGTGTCTGGCTTCACTTAGAATAATGCTTACAAGATTCATCCACGTTATCATGTATCAGTCCTCCATTCCTTTTTATGGCTGAATAATATTCTACTGTATAGATACACCACACTTTGTTTATTCATTCATCAGTTGACACATATTTGGATTGTTTCCACTTTTTTGCTATTATTAATAATGCTACTATAAATATTCATGTACAAGTTTTCACATGGATATTTGTTTTCATTTCTCTTGGCTCTACCTAGGAGTGGAATTGCTAGGCCACATGGTAACTCTAGGTTTAATCATTTGAGTGACTGCAAGATTGTTTTCCAAAGAGGCTGCATTTTCACTGGCAGAGTATGAGGGTTTTGATTTTTCTGTATCTTCATCAACTCTTGTTATTATCGGACTTTTAAAATTTTTATTATTTGACTGCATCGGTTCTTGGTTGCGGCATGCGGGATCTTTGTTGTGGCGTGTGGGCTTCTCTAGTTGTGGTGTTTGGGCTTCTCTAGTTGTGGCGTGCAGGGTCCAGAACGTGCGGACTCAGTAGTTGTGGTGTGCCTCGGACTTAGTTGCCCCACGGCATGTGGGATCTTAGTTCCCTGACCAGGGATCAAACCCACATCCCCTGCATTGGAAGGCGGATTCTTAACCACTGGACCACCAGGGAAGTTCCCAGACTTTTTGATTAGAGCTGCCCTAGTGGGTGTGAAGTGGTAACTCATTGTGTTTGTGATGTTGAACATCTTTTCATATGCTTATTGGTTATTTTTAGTCTTCTTTGGAGAGATGTGTATTCAGATATGTTATTTATTTTTAAATTGAGCTTTTTGTCTTAACCACTGGACCACCAGGGAAGTCCCAAGCCACATATCTTTTATAAAAATAAAAATAAAAATAAATAAGTAAATAGAATTCTTAAAAAGAAAAAGATATGCAGCTTCTATCTTGTTCTGTTGGATCAGTACCTATAGAGCAAGCCACCTGCCTTGGTGTAGGGCACTCAAACAGCTCCACACCTGTAGAGGGGTTCATCTGTTGAGGCTCTGAGGCCTCTGGACAACAGCCATATGTGTGTCTTTTCTTGGAGGCAGATCCTCCTCCCCAGGCAAACCTTCAGATGCTTGGAGTCCTGGCCTGAGTTTTGACGCAATTTTGTAAGGGACCCTGAGACAGAACCACCCAGCCAAGCCACTCTCAAATCCCTGAGCCACAGAAACTGTGAAATAATAAATGTTTATTGTTCTAACCTATTAAGTTTTAGAGTAATTTCTTACATAGCAATAGAAAACTAATGCAGAAGGCTTTTTGTTGTATACATTTTTATAGATATTGAACTCTTGAACCATGGGAGTGTATTATATGTATAAGCAAACACAGCAACGGCAACTACAAAGGGAGCTCTGAAAATTAAATTCCTCCCTAAATCCCCCAATGGTTTCTCATTACATTTCGAATTCCTTGCACTTACCCAGTCTATGTGATCTGGTTCCATTTCCCTCTTCAGCGTCTCCAGCCAGGAGATACTTAGTGCTGGTTCCCCTGGACTTTCATCTATGTCCTTACATTTTGGAATTCCAGAATCAACAAAGATCAGCTTCTTGAATTGAAACTCCAGCTGTATACCCTAAAGCAGCTCTTTAACAAAAGTGATATCCCCTACATATTACTAGCACAGTGGGACACACACACACAACTTTATAGAGGTATAATTAAAATATAATAAGCTGTACATATTGAAAGCATACACTTTGATAAATTTAAAATAAATTTGAAGACATCACCACAGTCAAGATAGTGAATATCCATTATGCTTAAAAGTTTCCTCCAAACCTCTTCCTCTCACGTCACCCCCTTCTTCTCCAAACTACTTTGGACAAATTATACTTCTTTGGGCAAATTATAGAACATTTCCATCATTACAGAAAGTTCTATTGGAAAGTGCTTGTGTAAGTCTGGTAAAGAATACCCCATTTTATTTTGTTGTAGTTAATATACTAGTTGTTTACAAAGTCAGTGAGCATTGGAACCTAATAGTGCAGGGAAACAATTCTATCCATTGACAGTTGTGATGAGATGGCTCTTGGGTTTTAGAGATCTGTTTGCCAGATCGGTTGAGATATAGTAAGTTTACACCATTGAGCAGAGTGCGAAATACCAACAGCAAAGCATTCATTATCTTCCTCCAGGAAACTAGCTTCTGACTGTAATTAGAAAAGTTAGCCTTATAGGTTGAAATAGAGATTTGTAGTTTTTGATTGAGGTAGAAGAAAAAACTTGCTGTTTCCATTTAATTATCACATACAGATTTGATCAGAGCATCCCCTGTCTGTATCCTCTGATTCTCTTTCTTTTTTCTCTTTTCTCTATTTGATTAGACCAGAGGTTGGTAACTTCCCTATAAATTCCTCAAAGAGATTGATGAATTAGGATTAGATTAGAATTCATGAATTAATACAGTCTTTTCCTGGAGAATAGCTCCAATTGTTTGTTTCTTGGAGAATAGCCTCAAATCAGATGCACAGATAAGCTAAAAAAAGAAAGTAAAAGTCATGACTATGCCTAACATACAGAAATAACTACATATACATAGTTTTTTACAATTACAGTTTTATTAACTATTTTATATTTTAGTATAAACAGAATTCTCATTCTTCTTTATAACAATGAAAATATACTACACATTTTAAGTGTTATTTACTTACTATATCGTGAATGATTATGTTATCAAATATGTTCTATAGCACAATTTTAAATAGCTAATGTATACTGTTGTTTAATGAATTTGAATATATCAGCTGCTGTGAATAAAGATATTTTTTTCTCTAAGCTTTTGACCCTTGAATTGTTTTTATAGTCCCACATATAGGGAAAAATATACAGAAGTAATTTCTAGCAATGTTAGGGTCAAGATTGCCAGCTTAGATAGAAAAGAAGAAAATATTAATTTTTTTTAAGTTGCTGAAATATTCATTAGTAGTTTAAAATGTATTTTCCATCTCAAATTCTGAATGATGTTTACTAATTGGAATGGTTGGAAACCTGATCTGGGAAATGGAATTTGGCAGCCGATCGATGGTTCAGAACAATAAGAATGTTGGTTTAGGATCAGAATCAAAGGATGCCATATCTATTTGAAACTTTGGGAAAATTTACGTAAGCAACATGGAATTATCCAAATTAGAATTAAGCAAGAATATCAGGTCTAATGCATCAATAATTGAAAGATTAAAAAACAAAACAAAGCAAAAATCCCTAGGTTCTGTTGATTTCATCACTTAATATAAGCAGAAAATACTTAATTTTTTTAGGAATTCTGAGAATATGAAAAATATTTCTAGACAAATTCCATGAAAATAACAGTCTTGTACAAAGGATACAAAACTTTATTAGCTTTTAACAGAATACAATAAGTGTTCACAAAGTCATCAAGCTGGATTAACCTATATACTCCTTTCCCCTGGAGAATATGCTGAATATGGCCGAGATGTGCTGAATGCATGTGGCGAGTGACCACTTTCTGGTTTGCCTGGGAGTTGTGTGCGTACTCATAGTCTCTTGTGTTTCTGTCTCTTTGTATTTGTTATTATAGTTATGCAAACTGATTAAATGTTACATTGTAGATGAAACATATTTGAAAAAATGTTATTTGTATGAAAAACGGAATGCTTTGGAAAGATGATAAAGGTGAGTTAAGGTGGGCCAGATAACTGTAAAAGATTAGGGAGAATTTCCTTTTAAATCATGAAGGATCTATATTCAGATTGCCTCACATTTGGCTTGACATTTTTCCTCCACTTAAAGAAACTGAAATTTGAAGTAGGAGAATATCCACTGAGGATGTGGTTTATGCAAGGAAGAAGACTTGGAACTCCATATTGTGGACATGATATTAAACAAGGGGTTTTGTCCCTTTGCAATAAATGGTGAATAAATGCACTTTTAATTAAGTTAAAATAAAATATTTAAGTTACGTATACATCTTTTAAACTAATTCTCCGTTCTAACTTTTTCAATTTATCAGTCAACACCTGGACCTGATTTGCTCTAGATAAGGAGATAAGAGAGTGGACTTAACACTGTGAGTGGTTTTCAATAGAGATTAAAAAAAAAAAAAGATTCAGTAATGGTTCAACCAAATTTGGTCTCATTTCATAAATTCCCCTGAGTGACTATGAAAATGTGACTTAGACTCATCAGTACTTTTGGTAAGTAATTATAGGAAAACTTGAAATTCTGATAAAAGGTTTTCAAAACAGTGATCGACAACAATATAAATTTGTAGTCTTTAAAATTCTCTCTAGTTGTCTTATCACAAAAATGAAAGGAACTGACCTATTTTGACTTAAATTATTAAACTTGTTGGTCTGTGGGTAATAGAATAAATTAGGAGTTTCATTTTTGTAGACCGGGGGTTGCAATTTTTCTGGTAAAGGACCAGATAGTAAATATTTTTGGCTTTGTGGACTATATGGTTACTACTCAATTCTACTCTTGTACCCAAAGCAGCCGTAGACAACATGTAAATGAGTCAGTATGGTTGTGCTCCAATAAAACTTTATTTATGGGCACTGAAATCTGGATTTCATATAATTTTCACATGTCATGATATGTTATTCTCCTTCAGATTTTTTCCCAACCATTTAAAAATATAAAAACCATTTTTAGCTCACAGGCTGTTTAAAAAAACACATGGTAGGCTGGATTTGGCCCTTGGGCCCTCATGTGCCAAGCCCTGATCTATCCCTCATTCAAGTTATCCAACATTGCCTTTTCATGACCTAATCAGGATGTTTCAGTAAAACAGAAACACGTTGTGTTCATATTTGCTAACGCATTTTTTTGCTCACATTTTTTATTGCCTGGAATAGCTTCTTTGTGTCTTCTAATCCAGAATTAGCTTAATTCCTCTGCCTTTCCTCATAACTTTCCCAGCTTCCCTCAGGTGTCTCCCTTGCTTTCACATTCTTTTAAGTACCTTCGGTCTCTTTCCTATGATTAGTGTGAATTAGTCCTTTATTATTCCAGATCTGTGAGCTTTGATTCTTTTGATTATAACTTCTAGGATCAGAGATCATGTATTATACTCCCTCTAATTCCCCTCAGCATAGTACTGAGCACATAGAAGGATAAATACTTAATAGATTGACATGTTTGCTATCAAAGTACAATATTATTCTTTCATTAAGTTTTAAAGCATTTTGATTTGGGTCTTTGGTCTCAAATATCCTTTTATTTCTCTATCTTTACTTAATCTTTCTCCACTGACTTCTCTCCTTGTTCATAATCATGCTCAAGTCTCCTCTTTATTAAAAAACTAACAACAATAACAATAAAACTTTCTGTCTATATTGGTATTCATGTATTCCTTACTGAGTTAAGGAATTTATTTTTTCCTGAGATAATATATTTTGGATATCTAAAGGGATAGGGATGAGGTGGCCCTAACTTCTTCCTGGGAACACCTTCCTCTCATGACACATGGAGGCGGAGCCCAAATGAAGCACAGTCTCATTGGGCTGACGAGGCTGAGATCAGAGTTTGAGCCTGCTGAAGTAGCTGGGCTTTGTAGGGCAGGGCCCTGGAGAAGAGGAGAGTCCCGGAAGTCTTCTTGGGGACTTACTGTTCATCCTTGGCCAAAGGCAGACCTGCATATATATATAAGGCAAGGCTCTAGGAGGCCCAGCAGAAATTGCCTGGTGCAGGGTTGAGAGGTGAATGTGATACAGAGCTTGTACTATGCTGGGAGATGTTCAAGTTCTGGTCCAGCAAGAATGGAGACACCACATTGGGCACCTTAAGTGTTCAGTTGAGATTCCCTAAAGACCACACTTCAGTGAGTGTGTGGAGTAGGGATAAGAACTATGCCTTTTAAGTTCAAAATAGACTTGCCCTAACAAAGAATGCAAAACTGATTCTGATGGGACTAAAAGTGTCTGAGTAATTTAACTGCCTTCCAGAAAAAAGCTCAACATACTTTATAGGAAGGTGACATAATCCAGACTTCCTACAATTTATCACCAACAATGTTCACTAGACATTGAAAAGAAATTACTGGTCATGTGGGAAAGCCGAATGAGACCCATGATCAAGAAAAAACTGCAGTCAATAGAAGGTGTACCTGGGATGACCCAGATATTGCCATCCCACAAAAAAACCTGTAGTGCCTTTTCCCATTTTTAAAGTTAATATTTAATACATCCTTCAAGATTCTATTTAAATGGTAGGAAAATTTCAAGAAGCTTCCCTGAATTCCTCCAACTTGAAATAATTTATTTCTCAAAAAAAAAAAAAAAAAAAAAAAATAATTTATTTCTCTTTTGACTTCTCACTGATTTATGCCTCTTCCATGGTACCTAATTATATTATATTATAGTTACCTCCATGCATATTTTATTTTCTTGGTTGAGGTCAGGGATTGTATTTCCTTATCTTTTTAGTCACTAATGTATTTACCCACTAAAGTCATATAGTAAGCACACAAAAATTATTTTTGAATATATGAGTAAAAGATGTATGTGTTCTGTTCTTTTTTCCCGTTTTAAAAATACTTACTTTCTGAAATTTTTGTGTTTACTTAGGTACATATGTGTATGAGTGGAAAATCTTTCTCAATGTTATCATGAATCATGAGTTTTCATAGAGTTTTCCAAAAATTAGTAGGCTAAAGTGATTAGTCTTCACACCCTTTGTATTAATGGGAAAAGTAATTGCTTATTGTTTTTATCCTAGAACGTTGAATATAAATTTATTTATGTCTTGTCTTCTCCACTAGAATGTAAGCTCCTTGAGAATAGAGACTTTGTTTGTATCCCCAGTATTTTCAACAATTTGTGTCACATCGTAAATGCTCAATAAATATTTATTAAATTTCTTACATTGACTGGTATTTGGCCAAACTTTGATAAATATGGTACACATTTTAGCATTTCATGATAATTTATTTTAAACCGGTTAAGTGTATCAAGAAAAGCCTTCAGAGTTTTCAAATAATTTTTCTCAGAAATGATAGTTGCATATAAGTCCTATTAACTAAAATCTATATTTTAACAAAAATTAAGATAAGTAGTCTTCTCCTTTACTTGTTAGTTTCTTTCAAGATGGTTTCAGCTGAAGATTTTATTTGCTATTTATACATATCATACTGACAGTAATTTTATTCTCCCTTAGATAACAACTCACAAGTTAAAAATAATCAGTTGATGGGGAATTGCTAGTTATATAAAGCATGGCAGTGGTTAACGGAATGTTTAGTGTCATCACATTCTCAAGCCAAAATGGACCCTAGAGATTCATCTAATCACTAGAGGTGATGAAAAATTAATTCCAGAAAGTTAAAGAGAGGAGTTCACAGTCAGGATAAATTGATATTTTGGATAATTAATAAAACTTTTTTCAAACAAAAATACACAAGGAAGATTTTTTTTTTTTGCATTCTGAAAATAAACAGATGTTTACATTTTAAAATATAACTAAGATAAATACTCAATATCAAAATGTATTTTTTGGGGAAAATTTTAGCAAGGTAAACAGCTCTAAATAATTTTAATTTTGATATTTTCTTTTTATTTTACAGAAAGGGGAGTTCTGCCTGTTTTCTAACCTCTCACCCTTCCACCCCCCCAAAAAGAAACAAACTAACAATGCTCAAAGAGATAAATCCAGGCTTTGTTCCACAAGATTCTTTCAACCTGGCACTGGCACTACCACTGGCTTGGTCTGATTATAGTTAATCCACTGCCTACCACATGACAAATGTTTTTGGTTCAAGTTGAATGGCAAAGTCTTTTCAAATAGGAAAAGCAGTTGTCAGCTGTCCTTGTTGTGGTACCAACAAGTATCATGTCAGGATAGCCAAACAAAGAAGGGGATGATTCAGAATGCTGACCCCAGTACACTGAACCTTGTTGACTCTGGTAGGTTTTCTGGAAACCTTGTTAATAGTGATGCAAAAAAAGAAATCAGGACATAAACCCCACATTATATTTGGTCCCTTTGACTGATACAGATTTATCAACTAACATATGTCAAGTGGTGTCACAAAAATGTGAACTGCAATTCCTAACTCTCCTGTAAATGACATTTCTCTTCTCCTTAAAATCTCAATTTATGAAGGTTTCCTTAAAATAACAAAATTTCCCAGCTTTTTAAAGCTTGTTAAATAGAAACTATTTCAGTTAACAGTTCCTGAATTCTATGAGTGCTATTTCTCTTGAAGTTCTTGTTCAAAAAGATTAACTTTAAATTCACTTGAACACTATGGCTACTATTAATCATCTCTTTTATGGGAGATATTGACTTTTCTCTTTGGGGTGAGTGATGCATGATGTTGCTTCTATAATAGAGTACTACATACAGGCTATTATGCACATTTAGAGATGTATGCTCTACATGGCCTATTTTGATTCTTCTAGGTGCAGCAGAGCCCATAATTCGGCAGAGCTACACTGAATAGAATAGAACAAACACTTATTTCAATTGTATTTTAGATGTCATACTGTAGATTTTCGGGATATCATTATTTTTTAAAGATCTTTCCTTTTTTCCCCATTTTTTGCTGGGTTCCTGATTTTTTTCTTTTTTTTTCCTTTTAAAAAATGACCAATTATTTCTACTTTACAAAATTAATGTGAAAATGAAAGTACACCATGATCCTTTCTTTATTTATTAGTAAAGCATGTCATGATAAAATAGGTTTATGTTTTAATTTATCCTTGAAAAGAACTGAGTTTATGGTCTTTATTTCACATCCCAGCTGTTAGGGAATTACTAAATCCATAGGGAGTTGCATGAGTTCTGTAATTGGCATGAATTATTTGAGTTTAAAGAAACACAATCACCCCACAATATAGTGATACCCAGTGCTGGATAAATCTACATTCTTCAAGGATTCAGGGTTCCAGAGGTCTGTGGGGCTGTGATGTTTTCTTAGTTGAGTGCCATTTTAAATTGATTTCTTTTTTTATAGCCTGTTAGGTGAAAACACATAATTCTTTAGCATCTTGCCTCATGACTATCTAGCCAAGCCATGCTATGAAGGGAGACTACTTAAAAGATGAAATAAACAAATAGGCTTAGGAAATGTTAAACTAATAATATTTAGTGGTTTATAATACATTCACACGCCCTCCATTCTTTCTCACCTCTTCTTCTTTTAAACATCGTACAAAGAGATACAAACAGTATCCTTGCCAAATAGTTTTCTTTCACATTGGGAGAAAGGAAAAGAACTTCATTTTACCTTGCTGCTCTGGGATTTCCTTTCCTGTTCCCTTAGATGTCTTGAAACTTGGCTCCTCAGTCTTTGAAGTCCCAGATTCTAGAATAAAAATATGTATCCAAGAGTGTGGTGTGGTTTTCCTACTTCAACCTACATGGTAAGACCACCTACAATGAGTTGATAGTCGGGCTTTAGGATATTGTGTGGCCTTCAAGAAATGCATTATGTAGTGGATTCATTTTTGTAAATAATTCCCAATTCTATAACTCTGAAGAATTAAGATTACAGCAGGAATTATTGGTATAAATTTCTGTTGGCTCTGAATGTTAGGTGCCTGTCCAAAGGCTGTTTAATTCCTCTAAGAACTCATTTTCATTTTCAGTAGAAAAATCATGTAAAATATGAGAAACTGTTCCAAAGAATAACTAAACATCTGTTTTTTTGAGACCTTATCATGTTCCAGGTACTTTTCCTAGGTAATCTCAAGTGCTTTTCACCATAGCCCTGGGAGTTGGTGTTTTTAACTCTGTTTTATAGAGGATATTAATTGAGACTCACAGAGGCAACTTGGCCGATGGCACACAACTGACTAGTAGCAGAGCCCTGTCTTGAATCAAGGTCTATTGATTCCTAGCTTTTTGTTTTTCCTTCCTCTCCATAGTCCCTTTGTATCCTAGTGACTATGTTGTAGAATATTCCTGTGCTGTTTTCTCTTTCGGCCATGTCCAGTTAACTATTATTCTTTTATTGGCAATAGGGTGACAATATAATTTATTCTTCAAAGATGAACACTTTTTTTTTTTTTTGGCCACGCACCATGCAGGATCTTAGTTCTTCGACCAGAGATGGACCCGTGTCCCCTGCAGTGGAAGCACGGAGTCTTAACCATTGGACCATCAGGGAAGTTTCCAAAGAAGGACACTTTTGAGAGTGAAAGGGGGTGCTATTAATTATTCTGGGAAAACAAGCTCATCCCAGAATTATCCCAGGCAAGTTAGAATGTATACATGCCCTAATTATAAAAACAAACAAAAAACCCTAAAGCAAGTATAGCTTATTAAGAGGAGTAGCTCTCAAGACAGAAATTACTTCAAACCATGATTCTGCTATTTACTAGCCAAATAATTTTTGTCAAATATCTCACCACTATGCCTCAATTTCCTTTTATATAAAACGGGAATAATATTATTAGTACCTATTTTATAAGGTCATTGATTTAAATGAGGTAATACATGTAACAGAATAAACACTTGGTGAGTATTATCTATTATTATACATAGAGAATTTTGAATGCCATCCAAACACTTGTCTGACAATAAATGTAGCTTCATTGGTTCTTAGAATTGAAACATTAGTTTTGGGGAAGTATCACATAATGAGTTCTCAATAAATATTTATTAAATGAATAAATGAATATACTATTCCAGAGAAATAAAATGCACTAGCATCCATTTGTGTTACAAAGATAATTTGTATTTTAAAGAGACATAAAAGAATAGACATGGGTAGGTAGGTTTTGATGGTGGCAGTGGAGGATGGGAGTTTGGGTAGGAGAAATGTTGTGTGGAGCTTCTGGGGGGGCAGACTCAGATGGGATGTGGGAGTTCTAGACAAGTTCTGTGGGCCAGTAAAACTTCTAGAGTTCAGATGGAAAGAAGGGGTAGAAATGGAAGAGGCCCTTAGACAAATGTCATTTGCACAAAGATTTTATTGGCATTATATGCTAGGAAAAGAGAAATAGCTCTTGCATGGCAGGAAAATTCGGCCCTTGAAATCAGACTGTCTTTATTAACCTTGAGTAAGTCCCTTGGGCAAGCAGCCTCAGCTGCTTCACTGGAAAGCTAGGGATAATAATATTTCCTTTCTAGAGTTGTTGTAAGGATTAGAACAAAGTATGTGTGTGCATGCAAGTGTGTATGCATGAATATAATGTTTGCTCATAGTAGAAATTCAACAAATGATAGTTTTATAATTTTTAAGGATCATAACAACTACCTTACTCATAGAATTTTGAAGAATTTTGAAGTCAAGTACTTGAAAGCTCTTTGTGTCTGTAAAGTGCTTTACAAAGATGTGGCCCTGCTATGAATGCTGACATTGTTCTAGTTACAATCGCTGGACCTTGGGTGTGCTGTTCTTAGGAAACAGCAGTGTTCCGTATTCACGTGGTCAGAGCAGCAAGGATTCAAGAGTCAAGGTTGTGATTGATGTGTTTGCTAAGGGTGTATTGAGGTTCAACTTTAAAGCATAACTGCTTTTTAAATTCCCTTGAAAAAAAATGAGGCTTAAGTAGTTTTGAGCTTAATAAAGATCTTTGAAAAACCAGTTTCACTCCACATATTTGGCTACCGAATGCTGCTGCATCAGTGGCCTTTAAGGTGAGAAGAGATAATCTTCTTGCATTTACATGTGCTTTAAGTATCTTATTTATATTTTTTACAAATTATTCATTAAAACAGGTAATATATCCAAAAAATAGTCATTTCAACCACATTTTGGATAAATGTGTAAGGTTTTCTATTTAATTGTTTTTATGTTTCCTTTAGAGCCCATTCTGATATTCTAACTCTAATTTTGTGAATATACCTAGGAATGTGAACTTCAATTTTCTCAGATATAAAATGGAGGTAGTACTACTTTATATGGTCGTTGATTGGGTTAACATGATGAAAGTTATGAGATGCTTAGAAAAGTGCATTATACTTACAAGTGTGAGATATTATTATTGTGAATATGAATAATAAGGCACCTTAAATCTTAACTTGCTATAAGTAACCTCAGGAAATGAGGGTATCATCATAATTACCATTTATCAAACTCTACATTTTGCATACATTCTCCATAATTGTCTTGCAAGATTCTTCTCTTTTTAGAGACAGAGGAAATCTCCACAGAGGTTGAGTTATTTATTCAACATCACACAGACAGGAAATTGTAAAATCAGAATACAAACACAAGCCTGTGTGACCCCAAAGCTTGTGCAGTTTCCACCATGTCATGTTGATTCCTAGTTTCAAAGCTCAGTGATGTCTCAATTCAAGATGTCCTAGTTGACTACTTATAAGCATATATTTTTTAACCTAATTCTTTCATTTCTTGAGCACCTACTATGTGCTAGGCATGTATTAGGCCCCAGTAATACAGAAGTGAATACAACACTGTCCCTGTCTTTGAGAAATTCTGTGGGGTGTCCTTCTTTGTCTCTTGTAATAGTCTTTATTTTAAAGTCTATTTTGTCTGATATGAGAATTGCTACTCCAGCTTTCTTTTGATTTCCATTTGCATGGAATATCTTTTTCCATTCCCTCACTTTCAGTCTGTATGTGTCCCTAGGTCTGAAGTGAGTGTCTTGTAGACAGCATTTATACAGGTCTTGTTTTTGTATCCATTTAGCCAGTCTATGTCTTTTGGTTGGAGCATTTAATCCATTTACATTTCAGGTAATTATCGATATATATGTTCCTATTACCATTTTCTTAATTGTTTTGGGTTTGTTAGTGTAGGTCTTTTCCTCTCTTGTGTTTCCTGCTTAGAGAAGTTACTTTAGCATTTGTTGTAAAGCTGGTTTGGTGGTGCTGAATTCTCTTAGCTTTTGCTTGTCTGTAAAGGTTTTAATGTCTCCATCGAAACTGAATGAGATCCTTGCTGGGTAGAGTAATCTTGGTTGTAGGTTTTTCCCTTTCATCACTTTAAATATGTCCTGCCACTCCCTTTTGGCTTGCAGAGTTTCTGCTGAAAGATCAGCTGTTAACCTTATGGGGATTCCCTTGTATGTTATTTGTTGCTTTTCCTTTGCTGCTTTTTTTTTTTTTTTTAAATATTTATTTATTTATTTATTTGCTGCTCGTGGGCTTTCTCTAGTTGCGGTGAGCGGGGGCTACTCTTTGTTGCGGTGCGCGGGCCTCTCACTGTGGTGGCCTCTCCCTTTGCAGAGCACAGGCTCTAGGCATGCAGACTTCAGAAGCCGTGGCTTGCGGGCTCTAGAGCACAGGCTCAGCAGCTGTGGCACACGGACGGGCTTAGCTGCTCCGCCGCATGTGGGATCCCCCTGGACCAGGGCTCGAACCCATGTCCCCTGCATTGGCAGGCGGATTCTCAACCACTGCGCCACCAGGGAAGTCCCTCCTTTGCTGCTTTTAATATTTTTTCTTTGTATTTAATTTTTGATAGTTTGATTAATATGTGTCTTGGCATGTTTCTGTTTGGATTTATCCTCTATGGGACTCTCTGCACTTCCTGGACTTGATTGACTATTTCCTTTCCCATATTAGGGAAGTTTTCAACTATAATCTCTTCAAATATTTTCTCACTCCCTTTCTTTTTCTCTTCTTCTTCTGGGACCGCTATAATTCAAATGTTGGTATGTTTAATGTTGTCCCAGAGGTCTCTAAGACTGTCCTCAATTCTTTTCATTCTTTTTTCTTTATTCTGCTCTGCAGTAGTTATTTCCACTTTTTTATCTTCCAGGTCACTTATCCATTCTTCTGCCTCAGTTATTCTGCTATTGATTCCTTCTAGAGAATTTTTAATTTCATTTATTTTGTTGTTCATCATTGTTTGTTTGCTCTTTAGTTCTTCTAGGTACTTGTTAAACATTTCTTGTATTTTCTCCATTCTATTTCCAAGATTTTGGATCATCTTTACTATCATTACTCTGAATTCTTTTTCAGGTAGACTGCCTATTTCCTCTTCATTTGTTAGGTCTGGTGGGTTTTTACTTTGCTCCTTCATCTGCTGTGTATTTCTCTGTCTTCTCATTTTGCTTAACTTACTGTGTTTGGGGTCTCCTTTTCGCAGGCTGCAGGTTCGTAGTTCATGTTGTTTTTGGTGTCTGCCCCCAGTAGCTAAGGTTGGTTCAGTGGGTTGTGTAGGTTTCCTGGTGGAGGGGACTGGTGCCTGTGGTCTGGTGGTGGGGCTGGGTCTTGTCTTTCTGGTGGGCAGGACCACATCCGGTGGTGTGTTTTGGGGTGTCTGTGACCTTATTATGATTTTAGGCAGCCTCTCTGCTAATGGGTGGGGTTATGTTCCTGTCTTGCTAGTTGTTTGGCATAAGGTGTCCAGCACTATAACTTGCTGGTCGTTGAGTGGAGCTGGGTCTTGGCCTTGAGATGGAGATCTCTGGGAGAGGTTTTGCCGTTTGAAATTACATGGAGCCGGGAGGTCTCTGGTGGACCAATGTCCTGAACTTGGCTCTCCCACCTCAGAGGCACAGGCCTGACACTGGTTGGAGCACCAAGACCCTGTCAGCCACACGGCTCAGAAGATAAGGGAGAAAAAAAATAAATAAAGAAAGAAAAATAAATAAAGTTATTAAAATAAAAAATAATTATTAAAAATAAAAAAATTATAAAAGTAAAAAAAAAAGAAAGAAAGAAAGAAGAGAGCAACCAAACCAAAAAACAAATCCACCAATGACAACAAGTGCTAAAAACTATACTGAAAAAACAAAAACAAAACAAAACAACAACGGACAGACAGAACCCTAGGACAAATGGTAAAAGCAAAGCTATACAGACAAATTTATTTACAACAGCCAGGACATGGAAGTAACCTAAGTGTCCATTGACAGATGAATGGATAAAGAAGATGTGGCACATATATACAATGGGATATTACTCAGCCATAAAAAGAAATGAAATTGAGTTGATTGTAGTGAGATGGATGGACCTAGAGTCTGTCATACAGAGTGAAGTAAGTCAGCAAGAGAAAAACAAATACCGTATGCTAACACCTGTATATGGAATCTAAAAAAAAAAAAAGGTTCTGAAGAACCTAGGGGCAGGACAGGAATAAAGACGCAGACGTAGAGAGTGGACTTGAGGACATGGGGAGGGGGAAGGGTAAGCTGGGAAGAAGTGAGAGAATGGCATGGACTTATATATACACTATGAAATGTAAAATAGATAGCTAGTGGGAAGCAGCCACATAGCACAGGGAGATCAGCTCGGTGCTTTGTGACCACGTAGAGGGGTGGGATAGGGAGGATGGGAGGGAGACACAAGAGGGAGGAGATATGGGGATGTATGTATATGTATAACTGATTTACTTTGTTATAAAGCAGAAACTAACACAGCATTGTAAAGCAATTATACTCCAATAAAGATGTTAAAAAAGAAAAAAAAGAAATTCTATGGGCAAGGAGGACTCCATGCATTTGTATAGATGGCATCCACTAGTCTTTTCAGGGAGATTGATGTTATTGACTGACATAAAATTTTTTGGACTACTTATTTTCTCTGGGTGTGCTATAGAATGTTCCACAATTGCCTAAGAGTTAGATGTAGAAAACACTGTAAAATACAAATACTCAAACTCCCTGTCATTCCTCGTTGGAAGCATGATGTTCTCTTGGATTCAGTCACTGCCCCAATTTTTCCACAATCCCTTGGCTATTCCAGCATGACTTCACAGGAGTGGAAACAAGAGGGGAGTCTGGTGTACTCATGATTTAGCTGTAGTTTTTTTGAGTCACATCAATGAAACATGCTTTAGAACAGCCGAGCTCATAGATATGTTGAGACTGCATGGGTTGAATGCCAAGTTTGGTATACAATATTTCTTTTTTCCCCTCAATTTTCATGACTAACAAGTGATAAAATTTCAGCAATTCACTAAATGCCTGGCAGGGTTAATGTACCAATTATACCACTGGTGACATCAGGATGCTGGTGCATTAGACACATTTTGTGCAGTAGTTTTATAAGGCCGCTTCCGATGGAGACGCTTAGAAATGAAGCATCAATATACTGGTAAATGACCTAGGGGTAATTTAGTTATCCTGAGCATTCTTAAACATATTTTCCTAATGGAAATTTTTATTGTGATAAGCATTGAACCACTTAGTATCATTACTATCATATTCCATTTGTCTGAGTAAAAATACAGATGGCATTAAAAACAGGCGTAATGCCTAATTAGCCTAATGCCACAATGGATGACATCAATACAGTACTTAGGGAGAACTCGTTACAGTCGCCATAAAGCCAGTGAATCTTCTCTTTCCCAGACTTGAGGAGGTAAGCCTATTTTCTTTTCCTTTTTTTTTTTCTAGTTCAACAATTTTAATTTTACAGATGAGAGTGATGAAAAAAGGCTGTCATATGTTTAACATTACAAAGTTATTTAATAGCAGAACCAAATCTAAATGTAAGCCTATTTTCAGTTTAAAAGAAAAAAAAAATCATTCAAAGCAGGACTTGCGAAAGGAATTTTCATTCATAGTGAAGATCAGGATTACTTTCCCCACCAATTTTATGACCTTTTAGGTGAAGAATGCCATCAACTTCTCCCCAGAGTGACAGATAGTTATCATTGTCTATTCTTCAGGGGAATTAAATAGATTTTTAAAATGCTCCAGTGAGGTCACAGTTATACTTTTATGCTCATAGAGCACCAGGGCTTGCAGATGCTGGCACTTCGGTGTTTTTCAGACAAGTGATAAGAACCCAAAGGAACACTTTTAATTCGTAAGCAACTGCATTGTATAGTTCAGTTACTTTGAAATTCTGCCTAACACCCCCTCCCCGACCCGTGTGTCCCCAAACTAAAGAGAGATGCAAGACTCTAATGTTAAAA
Source organism: Balaenoptera musculus (assembly GCF_009873245.2). NCBI lineage: Eukaryota > Metazoa > Chordata > Mammalia > Artiodactyla > Balaenopteridae > Balaenoptera > Balaenoptera musculus. The sequence continues at coordinate 113,054,023 of NC_045789.1, forward strand.
AAATGCCAACAATAACAACAAAAACAACAACAAACCAGGCAAGACATCCAGTCAAGTCTATCTTCCTAAGTATTCATGAATTCCAAAATCAAAATATGAACAAAAGCGGTTGAAAAAGTTTTCTTGGTTGGCAGTAATTTCAGGGGCAAGCTGGAGAACTTTTGGACTCACGGTATGCATCAAAGTGAAAGCATTCAAACCGTCTGTGTTTCGATGTTGGCCCATTGTGGCCTCTGGGCTGCCTCTAATTGTGTTGTATTTGTGAGTCAGACTCTTGCTTTTGTCTTAGCAAGCTGCACAATGGAGGCATTTGTTCTCAGTCTCCTGTCACCACACTGCTTCTGTTCCAGGCCACTGTGCCCAAACTCTAACGGAGAAAAAGGAACCCACTTTAGAATGCTTTGAAGGGTCAGTGGGATTGCTGGACTTGGAGTAAAGCACTGACTTAATTTATATCCATTGGTTATTTTGAGAGCTTAGCTGTGTGTATGTTGTTTCCCAGCCACAGGGGAGGAGCTACAGTATACTTGCAAAAATTATTTCTTTTGCCATGGGTGATATAGGCTATGGTTTGAAAAAGTTCTGTTTATTCACCAGGGTCGTATTCTCAAGTGCAAGCATGAACTTCTCCTGCATTCCATTTGTTGTTAAGCCCTTTGCTTTGTCTAAGTAAGTGACGATTCTGAGAGATAAATCTGTGCATTGGAAAGTTCAAACCATTTTCACCAGAACAAAATAAAGAGGGGGAGAGAAAAAGATTGAGGAACACAGCATAAAACTTAGCTTACTGAAATCTCTCTATCCTTGCAGAAAGGATAAATGAATGTCTGGGTGCTGGTAACCCTTTTCTCGGGGTAGAGAAAGGCAGCCGTTGAGTTCTCATTTAGGGCATCTCAGATGCTGAGAAAGGGGTTAAAGAGCTTTTGGCCAAGGTTTTTATTGCTGCTATGGGGCTGGTTTGGACAAACACTATGAATGCTGGGCTCACACTGGCGGCTTTGTCAGGTTGTCACTTCTGTTGTCACCAACCTGAGACCTTATTAGGGGCTTCTGTCTGTATTTGACCTTGGAATCATGGCCATGGCCACTTCCCTGCTCTAAGGACAGCTCCTTCCACTGAGTCATTACTGACTTTATAGTCAAACTGTCCTTTAGAGGAGAACAAACCACTTAACTCCAGGTGTGAGGTTGCTGAGCACATTAACTGTTTACAGACATGTCAGTGCAAGTGCAGCCTCTTGTATCCTAGGTGAAGATCATTCCTTAGTCACGAATTCCTTTTTTCAATTTCCCTTCTCCAGGGCACTCTCCCACTGGTTCTTTTCCAGCTGGTGATCTGACAAGGCTTCTTTCTCTTACAGCCAAGGCTAGAGTCCCCTCTCTCCTTGAGCTTCTCTGATAACTGGTAACTGAGGAAGTGGACAGTTCTTTAGGGATCTGGCAATGGGTACTCAGGGTTTCACTCAAGCAGAACAAAAACTGTATCTGCCTCCAAAAACCTTGTATGGCTATGGCTTCTGGACCCCATGACAGAAGTTTCTCCCCTCTCCTGGATTTTCCCTTGAGCTTCAAGTTCGTTGACTTAGTCTACCAACCCTCTCTTTCTTTGTCCAGTGCCTCTTATTTGTGTCTTCGTCCTTGCTACTGTTTCATTTCCATTCTCCATAATAGGAATTCAAATGGAAAAAATCTCCTGTCTCAAGCAAAAATCATTTGCATACATGATGATAAAGAAAAGAGGTTGATGTTCTCTAACCTCTTAGAATCAGGGTCTTTATTTTTCATGTTTCAGAAAAGTATTGAGAGGATTGCTTATCAGAAATTAGTTGGCTGTTAAAATTCCCTCGTCTGTGAAAATGAAGGGATTGGAGCAAAGGATCTCTTAAGGGTCTTTCTCGCGCTGAAATTTCCATGCACTGGTGATACTCTGTCTCCTTGTGGGAGAGGACAGATGGATGCTCAGCTTTCATACTACTCATCTTTTTGATCAATGGGTTGAACATCTGTTTGGGATTTCTGATACCACTGCACTGCAATTCCCATTGCTCACCCTTTCAGCTGGCAGCAACAGAATGCCTCTCCAGAAGGCATCAGGCCTCTTTTCTCTGGAAGAGCTTTTTATTCTTATTATTTCCAAGAATATTATAAGAGCTAGTTTCCTTCATATTTCCTTTCTGAGACTGGGAAATCTATTTTGGGGTAATGGAGAAAAAACATATATTTGTCTCAAGTAGCTTAAAAGAACAGAGATTTAATATCTAGTCATGGTATTAATTTATAAAATGAAATATAAATTTAAAAGGTAAAATTATATTTTGATTTATTTCTTCAAGGGAGAAGCGAACCTTTTAAAAAATTAATAGAATTTATTTTTTTAAATTAATTAATTAGTTTGTTTTTTATTTTTGGCTGTATTGGGTCTTCGTTGCTGTGCGTGGGCTTTCTCTAGTTGTCACCAGCGGGGGCTACTCTTCGTTGTGGTGCGCGGGCTTCTCATTGTCTGTCGTGGCTTCTCTTCTTGCAGAGCACGGGCTCTAGGCGCACGGGCTTCAGTAGTTGTGGCACCCGGGCTCAGTAGTTGTGGCTCGCGGGCTCTAGAGCGCAGGCTCAGTAGTTGTAGTGCACAGGCTTAGTTGCTCCGCGGCATGTGGGATCTTCCTGAACCAGGGCTCGAACCTGTGTCTCCTGCATTGGCAGGTGGATTCTTAACCACTGCGCTACCAGGGAAGCCCCAGACTATTTTTTAGAGTAGTTTTATGTGTACAGAAGAATTGAGCTGATAGTACAGGGAATTCCTGTATTACCCATCACCCACCCCCCATTTCACCTATTGTTAACATCTTACAACAGTGTGGTGCATTTGTTACAATTAATAAGAAATTATTACGAATTATAGTTATTAGTTATATTATTATTAGTTAAAGTCCAGTTTATTGAGATCTCCTTAGTTTAACCTAATGCTCCTTTTCTGTTCCAAGATCCCATCCAGGATGCCACATTACATATTGTCATGCCTCCTAAGGCTCCTCTTGGCTGTGACAGTTCTTAGGCTTTCGTTGTTCTTGATGACCTTGATAGTGTTGAGGCTATCGATTAGGTATACTGGAGGATACCCCTCTACTGAAATTTGTCTGATGGTTTTCTCATGATTAGTTTGGGTTATATGTTTTTGAGAGGAAGATCACGGAATAAAGTGCTGTTCTCATCACATCTGATCAAGGGTAATACCTTCAATATGACTTATCACTGTTGATATGAATCTTGGTTGCCTGACTGAAATAGTGTTCGTCAGATTTCTCCAAGGAAGCCAACTAGTTTTAAACCTGTGTTGACTATTTCTTCAAATAAGAGTTCTAGATTTGGAAATTAATTTGGAAAATAGCATGAGGAAAGGGCCTTCAGCATAATGGAAACAAATGGAATAGTCATTTACCGAGACCACTCTCCAAGAGAGATAAATTTTGTGTGTGTGTAGTTGACACACCAGGAGATAAAAAGGGAGGAAACAGAGGATGATCTTTTTCTCTGGGAAGTGTCAGCCCCAGGAAGGAATCACTGCCCTGTTGATCGTGACCGTCGACTCAAATATTTCATTCTGGTCTGAGAGCCATTTAAAGAAGCTACCATCCAGGGGGTACTCTCAGCATTTTGGAACACCTTGCTCAGGGAAGGAAGGAAAAGGCATTTCCTAACCCTCGTCTGCATCTTTCTAGCCTGACTCTATCCAGGTTGATGGGATTGTGAAGCTTTTCCTGTGGGCTCAGGCTTGTTATTCTTATTTAAAATTGAGTGGAAGAAGTATTATGAAGAATAATTCAGGTATGTAGTTACTTAAATATCCCATCACATATGTTAATATTAGTGAAAGTTTGGAAAATAACTTCCTTAACAGGATACAGATGTGACCTTATCATTAGATATACTTTGTAGCATTTGAATTCTAAATACCACATATGTGAGTTTAGCAAAAGGAGTTCCCTTTAAATAAAACCCATTGTATAGATTAATGTGTATTTACATAATTTTTAGTGTTGTCCAAAATGATTTTTATACTAGTTATTTATATATTTCTCCATAAACTTTTTTCTCCTTTTGTCAATGAGTATTTACATTATTATTGCTTTGTGCATGCATGTATTGTACAACTTCCTTTTTCCTCCTCTGGCCCACATATACCAACACCATTTTCTTAGCCATTAGCACAGATGACAGGATCAAAAACATGATTTTCTTTACAGAATTGGGTACAAAGTAGGCACCTAATAGAGGTAGCTATTGTATCAATATTAAAAGTAAATTATAAGTAATGTGAGAATTCTACTACTTTCTTAACATTTCTTGGATCCATCCCTTCTTTAGTGCTGCTGCTTCAGTTCTCATCCACATTTTCTCTGCTTTTCTTCAATCTGTTAAGTACCCTGCAGCCAGAGCTTGCCTTCTCAATATTAAATTTAATTATGTCCTTTATGCCTCCACTGTAACTTGTTCATATCTGCACATCACAATGACTTTGGATTGCCATCACTAGTTTTTTGTCCTGCCTCCCCTACATGATGATGAGATCTCTGAGGGCAGGGACAGTGTCTCATTCACTTTGAATAACCCCCAGTACATTGTAGACTCAGTAACCATGTGCTGAATGAATGAGTGAATGAATGAGTATATTTGGAGGATATCTAGTGGACATCTTCATGCATAGACTAAAATACTGGCACCTGTTTTTGTTTTATTGCCCACCCTTCATGAGTCTCTTAAGAAAATCTTTGATGAACATTTTTTTTTTTAACAGTTTCAAACATGGACCAAGGTAAGGAGAATACTATAATGAATCTCCATGTATCCAATCAGCTTAAAAAATCAGCACCATTTTGCTAATTTTGTTTCACCTTATCTCCCATCCTACATTTTTTTGGTTTCATTTGGCTGGAGTATTTGAAAGAGAACACCAAACATTGTGTCATTTTTTAAAAAATAAATTTATTTATTTTGTTTATTTATTTTTGACTGCATTGGGTCTTGGGTCTTTGTTGCTGTGCGCAGGCTTTCTCTAGTTGCAGCGAGCGGGGGCTACTCTTCGTTGCGGTGCGCGGGCTTCTCATTGCGGTGGCTTCTCTTGTTGCCGAGCACAGGCTCTAGGCACGCAGGCTTCAGTAGTTGTGGCTCGTAGGCTCTAGAGCGCAGGCTCAGTAGTTGTGGCACATGGGCTTAGTCGCTCCATGATATGTGGGATCTTCACGGACCAGGGCTCGAACCCGTGTCCCCTGCCTTGGCAGGCGGATTCTTAACCATTGCGCCACCAGGGAAGCCCCACTGTGTCATTTTACTTGTAAATATTTCATTATGCCTCTACCTAGTAAGTTCCGTTTTTTCCCACCATGCCATTATCACACCTCATTCATATAACTTAATACCAAATATCTAATTTTCATATTTCCCTGATTGTCTCAAACCTGTTTTTTTTTTTTTTACAGTTGATTTGTTCAAATCAGAACCCAGACAAGACCTGTACATTGCATTCGGTTATAGTGAGGGCTTGTTTAATCTTCACTTATAGGGGAGTGTGATTTATGTCAAAGATGGGTAAATGATGGTCTGCATAAAAAGTTTATTTCTGCTTCACTTTTTCTCTGTTCTACTTAAACATTTAATAACATTAGGCCTAGAATTAGCCATTTTCATGATCGAGCATTTTGGTTCACGTGTTCATTCATTCAATAAGTACTTACTGAGTGCCTACTCAGTGTTAAGCACTGTTCTAGGCACAGAGTTTCAACAATTAAAACAGCATCAGCAATCCCTACCTCATGGAGCTTGCATTCTGGTGGCTGGAGCCTCTGCAGGTTATAGCACTAGATTTGACCTGGAAGGGAGGAAAGGAAGTTCAGCAGTAAGTCCAGAAGATTTAACTGATGCAGATTTGGCATTTAGGAGCTAAGATATTATTAAGCCTTGAAGTGTTTCGCAGTTGTCAGGTCCTTATTAGAGCATTACTTCCATTACAGTTATTTCTCTCTAACCCCTATCCAAGCTGCCTGCCTACTCACTAGATGAATCTTCTTAAAACTCTGTTTTGATCATGTCATTTCCTTACTGGAAAATCTAAAGTATGACTCATACTCTGTCAATAAAGGTCAAACTGCCTAGCTTGACACTTAAGACCTTGAAGTCTGACCTTAACTTATGTTTTCAATTTTATCTTTGTGTTTTGTTAACTCTACTGCAGCCAGACTGGTCTTTTGAACTTACCTTGAGTATCTGCTCTGTATCTTTACATTAGGCCAATAGTAATGCATCTTACATTCTTCTTTGGGTCATTCTCTTCCCTTCCCTCTCCTTCCCTCCAATTTCTTTTCCTATTCTCTCTTTTTTTTTTTCCAATTTATTTATTTTTATTTATTTTTGGCTGCATTGGGTCTTTGTTGCTGCGTGCAGGCTTTCTCTAGTTGCGGTGAACAGGGGCTACTCTTTGTTGCGGTGCACAGGCTTCTCATTGTGGTGGCTTCTCTTGTTGTGGAGCATGGGCTCTAGGTGCGCAGGCTCAGTAGTTGTGGCACACGGGCTCAGTAGTTGTGACTCGCGGGCTCTAGAGCACAGGCTCAATAGTTGTGGCACACGGGCTTAGTTGCTCCACAGCATGTGGGATCTTCCCAGACCAGGGCTGGAACCAGTGTCCCCTACATTGGCATGTGGATTCTTAATCACTGTGCCACCAGGGAAGCCCCGTATTCTCTCTTCTTATCTATTTCAAAGCTCAGCACGAGTTTCATCACCTCAGTTAAGATTACACACCACCAAGCCATTTAATGCCCAGTCCACCAATGTGCCACTTAGTTTACCTTGCCTTCATTTATACAACCAGCTGTGGCTAAGACCTAGACTTTATAAACCAGAAAGACCTGGATTTGATTTTCAATCCAATCACTTATTAGTAAAAGGGTCTTGCGACAAGTCCCTTTATTTCTCAGAGTCTCACTTTCCTTGTCTTAGAATATAAATACAGGATGATTTTCATGAGGCTGTTCTTTCTTTTTTTAATATTTACTTATTGGGTTGCACCGAGTCTAAGTTGCGGCAGACAGTTTCCTTCATTGTGGCTTGTGGGCTCCTTAGTTGAAGCTCGCCAGCTCCTTAGTTGTGGCATGTGAACTCCCAGTTGTGGCATGCATGTGGGATCTAGTTCCCTGACCAGGAATCGAACCCAGGCCCCCAGCACTGGGAGCATGGAGTCCTATCCAGTGCGCCACCAGAGAAGTCCCATGGGGCTGTTTTGAATAGTAATTCAGACAATGTGTATAAAGTAGTCAGTGCAATTTTTGGTACTTGGAAGCATTCTATAAGTGATAGTTTATTATTATTATTAATTATTTTATTTTGTTTAATTACATCATCTCCAACTTGACTGAAAGGCCTTTAAATAATTCCTTGTACACTGTTGATACTGCGTGTCATTTTGTGGACAGTCATTTTTTTTAGGTTTCTGACCTACCACTTTTAGCCCCTGGGGCTCCTACATAGTCATCTAAATATTGATCCACTTGTCCAGATATTGTTTTTAGTAGTCAGTTGTGACTGGACAGCTATAAGGTATGAACAGAAACATACATTGTGAAAAAAGACTAGAATATGAAGGGAAAGCAACTGTAGCTATTATTCCTATATAAGGAGTTAAAATTAGGCCAAATTATTAAATTAGTGAATCTTTGTCTCTATATGGGGTTTTCTATTAAGTTTAAGCAGGAAAGAGAGATGTTGAGAAACTGATGCTGAGAGATTCTGTCTTGTTAATATTTTATTTGTTGCAAATGGTTTTCCGAGTTGTTTCCTTGCCAACCTCAAAGCAAAACACTCTGCCTTGAAAGAAGAAAAATCAGAGGTGTGTTATATTTCACCACAGGAAGCTATTCACAGTCAGAGGCAAGGAGAATCCAGTTGAATTGTGGATCTGAAGGAGGCCAAAAAAGTGCATTTTAAACCAAGCTAAGCACAAGACACTGCCTCATTAAGAGAGGAGAGTTACAGGCTCACAGTGAAGAGGAGATCACGTAAATTGCTCTCAATTCTCTTGGAGAAGAATAAACGCGTATGCAAATGCCCAGGTCCTGGTTTTCAGTTTCAAAAGGAAATAATGTGTGTTCTGTCAGTGGAGCTCAAACTATTCAAAGGCTCGACAGAACAGCCCAATGGGAGCTGGATGCAAGGACTTCACGTAGTAGCTCTGTGTCAGTGGCAGTCTCTTGAAATTGGGACTAAAATTAAAAGTAGTTGAGTGCAACCAGTTCTAAGTGTCAGATGAAACACTTTGCTCAGCGTGTGGTGTACAACACTGATTTTCCTGTTGTGTTCCGCATTGTTGCGTGAGATGTTGAATCAGGTCCCTGTTGAGTGCATTCACGAATATAAGAGCTGGAAGGCAACTCCATCCATAATTACTGTTCTGAGATGTTATTGCCTATTTGCCTTGAACTTTAATTGGACAAGGTATTTGTGAACTTGCTTTATTCTTTTGACACCTGGAGGCGATGTTTTTCTTCTTTCAATTTGATTGGCCTTTTCCATGGAAACATCTTATGAATGCTTAAACGTTGTACTTTCTAAATTGGTGCTAAGGCACAGAGAGGATTGTTCACCAGAGACAAAGTGGACTAGGGGAAGACTTGTTCTAAATGGTATTATGCAAACTATGTGATCTCTATGGTTACACATGTGATTCTAAAGGAATTTGAAATGACGGTTCTGATTTAAGTGTCTGAATACCTCTCTGATTTTGGTAGCTCCTAATAAGGTTATGTGAGTGTGGACACTGCATCTGTTGAAACTTTAATCTTTTAATCTAGACATAGGGTAGGTCAAATAGATAAGGGCAGGGAAAGAGAAATGGTAAGCATTTGATAATGTGTGTACCAGAGAGGTCTCTTTTTGGGACTTCAAAGAGCCTCCTGGGAAAGTGAAGAGTGACAATGCCTTGGCTCAATAGTGGCTCTAGAATAGTCCCATAATAAGAGAGTGCAAATAGGACAAAGGATCCAGGAAATTGCTTCACATAGGGCAGTGGTCTTCAAACTTTCACTTGTATCAGAATCACTTGGAAGGCTTTCTAAAACGCATATTATTGGGCCCATTTCCTGAACTTCTAATTCAGAAGGTCTGGTGTAGGGCCCAAGATTCTGCATCTCTAATAGGTTTCTAGGTGATGCTGATATACTGCTGGTCCTGGGATCTCTGAAATAAAGCAATGATTCTTGCCTTGTTCTCTCAAACTTTAATATGCAGAAGGATCACCTTGCAGAGGTTGTAAAAAGTGTAAAGTCAAAATATTATACTGGAGTGAGGCTCAAGACTCTGTGATTTAAAAAAAAAAGGACCCTTAGTGATTGGTCTGTTGTAATTGGCCCAGGGACACTGATCTAGGGGCTCCAAGCCACTGGGATATCACTAACTCTTTAGTCCTTGGGTCCTTCATATTTTCATAACATTTATAACTTGACTGTCAGTTAAAGACTGTTAGCGTTCTAATATGCCTTGAAGAGTAAGAGAAAGTAAAACGGAAACATTACAATATTTGTTTTACAATATTTTTTGTTTTTGTTTTATAATATTTTAATGGCCTAATGATATCATAGGCCAAATCACATCTTATGAAAATATGATATATTGTGATAAAATATGATGAGCATTTAGCAAAATTGGATATAATATAACAAGACTTTGGCATGAAAAAGTTGCTAATCTCCTGATATCAAGTAAAATGTAAATAAATCAAATCTTTTAAAGGAGGCAGCAAGGTATAATGAAAAAGAAGACTAAAAGAAAAAAGAAAAAAAAAAGATGACTTTGGAGATGGACAGTTCCAGGCTTCAGCACTTAGAGCCTAGGCACATTACTTAACCTTTTTTCATCTGTGAAAGGGATTTAGTAATTCCTGTCTTACATGTCATGAAGAATAAATAGATAATATAAACAGAGAGACATATTGTGTTTAATAAATGGTAGTTATAGAAGGAAGAAGAAAAAATAGGACACAGGCACTTCTCATCTCTTAGTTTTTTTCATTGCAATTTAACTGAGACAAGAGATGCCTGTCCAGCTTAAAATTCCTTGAACAGCAGTTTCAACCAATGCTTTTGTATGAATTTGAGACTGACTCTGAAAGTGGACATCATCCCTCAAGTTTCTTTCATGGAAGAATTATGAGTGTAACCCTTGAAGATATAAATTAAAACTAAGAAAATTTTAGACTGATTTTGGATATTGTATAATAGAAAGCATGTCTTTCTTTGATTAGATATATGGTATATGCATATTTTCTGGAATGCTAAGAAAATTTAAACAGATGAGGTGAGTTTTTATATTTTGGAATGGTTAAGGACCATGAGGGCAAAAAAAATCAATGTTATATAATAACAATACCATATAATTTTTAAGACAGTAACTATATGTATGTATATAAAGTGATTCTGGAAGTAGTGTGTTTTTTGTTAAACCTGGTTATTCCACGAACACCTTTCTCTTTACTTTTGTATGCTTTATATATAGAATATTCTTCTTTGTACTTTATATGCTTTCACTTTTTTTTTTTTTTTTAATGAGAAGGAATAGATGAAACATTCAGCCAGGATTCTTGAAGAGACTTTAATGAAGAGGTAGTTTAAAGAGAAGTGAGTCAGGTTAAGGGAACCATCAAGGGGTGGTGAGGGACCATGGGGCAACCACCATCACTCTTAGGCTAGATCTGAAAGAGGTGGAGGAAACTGTGTTTACTAGAATGTAGAGGAGGGACCGTCTGATGGAAGCTATGGTGCTAGAGGAATGCAGCTACTGCCGGGATGTCAAAGCAGGGAGGGAACATGAAGAATACATACGTTAATGTCTCTCCGATTCTATTTTGGGATCTGTTGCTGGTGCATTCAACTGAGCAAACACAAGTGGATGCCAGTGGGCAAGAGAGTTTGTGTGACACAGTGTAGGGGTCAACCTCACAGGATGAGAACAGGGCAGAGAAGAAAAATGGACAGATGGGAGCTCAGGGGTGCCTAGAAAATAACCAGCATGAGCAGTTATTTCTTGAGGTAAAGTATGGAGACAGGAAAATTAGATAAAATTTTGTATGTATGTAAAGGGGAAAATCAAGGAATTTGGTCTTGTTGTAGGACGAGTAAAGGGAAGTAGTGATAATTAATGTTGGAAAAGGTTATTTTGAGTCAGATAGATGATAAATGGTTTTTAATGACTGTTTCAAGATTATAGGTGATATTCACTGGATTTTAAAATAAATTAGAAAAGGCTCTTTTCCAATCATTTTGAATTAAAAGGAAATCTGTAGAATATTATGAAATCCCAGATCTTAGTAGGGAAAAGTAATGAAAACGGAAATTTGGATGTCATAGTGGAGAGGACATTGACTTAGGATCAGAGAACAATGGCTAGAATCCTGGGTCAGTGTTGAATATTACCGTAAATTTGTCCAATATAGACTCTGAACTCATTCCTCGTGGACTAAATGTGAATAGTATTTCACATGGCTATTGTGAAATTAAATGAATAAACATATGTAAAATGCTTAGGATGAGGTCTAGACATGGCCTTCTGTCAATGGATGATGATACCTACCAGTTTTTGAGTGCCAAATTTATGCCAGGTGCATTCTACCTACTATCTCCAAGCCTCCAAGTAACCTCATTTCAGGAGGAGAACTCAGGCTCACAGTAAGCCATTTGTGCAGGGCCTCTTGTTACCAAATGGCAGAGTCAGGCCTTGAGGCCAGGCCAATATGATCCCAAAGCCAGGCCTCTTGCTGTTAAACTGCAGTTCACATCCTTTGGCCTTTTCTCCCATAAGGTGCAAGTGCACTTATAATAGCTTTCTAAGAAAAGCCAAAGGATATAATTGTGTAGTAAGTTTTCTCTGAAAATCTGTTCAGGAAAACTATTTAGGTTGGTACTTACAGGCTCTTCATGCAAACATGTAAAATGTTTGAATATTATGTATGAGGCAGCATAATTTCTAAATGGAGGGACACACTAAAATCAAAGCCTGCTTTTGAAATGAGGCTCAGCAAGTCATCTTAATCGTCCCCACTGTCATTAACTACAGATTGTTCTGAATATCATAGTCTGTCTAATTATTTTAACTTCTATAAAGGGAATACTCAGGAAGACTTTGTGAATTTTCCTTATAGTTTTAAAAAATTGTGATGTAATTAGAGAAATGTCAAAAACTTTTAAGAGGCTATAAACTTTCTAAGGAGAATAAACACAAAATAAAAGTGTAGGAATTAATAGTAGTAATGTATATCAGAGAGAAAATACAATTAGAAAGAAGTTCCTTTTGACAATTGCAAGAAAAATTATGAAGTACTTCTTAATGAGCTTAGCAAAGGATATGCATAGACCATGCAAAGAAAACTGAATACTCTTTTGGGAGATGAAAAGGGAGATTTGAATAAGGGATGGATAAGATGACAAATGATTGTTAAGATGTCAGTTCTTATCAAGTCTCTTTATAGACTGAATGTAATCCTAATAAGCCTCGTTGGACTTTAAGGAATTAAACTCTCAACAAATTGATACTAAGCTTCAATTGGAAAAGACATAGACTTTTGAATGAGGAAGGATGATGTATCCTACCAAATGTAGGGACACTTGTAAATCAGCAAAAGTTAGGACTAAAGATAAGTGGAAGTGAAAAGAGATAAAAAGGATATGTATACACATATACTTGAATTATTATTTATAGCAATTTGACAATAATTTAAATGTCATTAAAAAGATAATGGCTAAGTAAATTATGAAACAGCACAAACTTGCAGATGTTAAAATGGCATGTATGAACAGTAGACAGACACATGGAAAAATAATTATAAATAATAGGTAAAAAAGGAATACAATATTTTGTAATTATAATGTATTATATATGCCAGGTTTAAAGGAGAACATACTCATATTCATGCTCGGTGTATGTTCACCTGTTTAAATGAGTACATATTCATATTCATAGATTTAAAAGAGAAAGAACATGAATAAATATACCTGTTGAATTCAGATAGTGGAATAAGAATGATTTTTGTTGTTCCTAAAATTATCTTACTGTTTTTGTCATGTTTTAACAATAAAAGTTTTAATGTAGATTATGTAAACTTTTATATAGACTATGACTAAAGCATCAACCAAAGTATATTGGCTAGATGATGTTTGTCATATGAAACTTGAACCAATAAAAAATAATTCTGAAGTATGAACACAGAATTTAATCTTGTTCTCAATTGTCTTGACCATCTCAAATCTACTAATGTTGCTTAAAGTTCCTTATGATTAGATGAACATTTTCATAATTTCTTAAATCTGTTCCTCTTATACATGCTATTTTTCCATCTTTTCATCTACTCTGTTTTGCCTACTTTTCTGAGCTCTTGAAAGGTTTACATTTTTTTGGTTGCTCTTTCACATTTATAATACAGTGATGATTTTCTTATTAACAAGTTTATCAGTGCCTACTACAAACTTATTTTTATTAGAAATGTAAAAGCTCTTCTTAAAGATAAATTGAAATTGTTTCAAACTTATGTTTTCTTTTTTGTTCTTTTAGGTAAGTAACTGAACAGGGACATGAAGAACTGATATGTCAAATGACAACCATGTTGCAAAAGGTACTTTTGGTATTTTAATATTACTGTAGAAGGAGCACTATAAAAAGACACAGAGGTTGGAATGTATAAGTTCTATTTTGGTAAAAATAATTTTTTGTGTAAACAGATTTAAAGATATTATGGTTTTGATAATATTTTAATTATGAGAAATGTAATACCTGTATGATAGGACTTTTCTTTCTGAGTCTAGGAAATTATTTTAAGTATTATTTGGGAATGGAAAGATAAATAAATTGATCACTTTGTCAACATATTCATTGGTGGAATGAGGGAGGTGGGGGAAAGAAATTAGATGCAACAAAGTGAACACATTGAGATTTGTGCATCAAAGCTGTATGTTTTCACCAAGGGCTTATGGCTTGTTTCCTGTGATCAAAAAATTATCTTCAGAACTGCTCATAAAATTGATTGCTCTAAGCTTGTCAATAAGGCAATTTGATTTTAGATAATTCAAATGGATTGCATCAGTGTGGAGAATTCGCCAGATTCTGTTTATATGAAAAAAATTTAAATAAAAGGGAGGGAGCGAAGAAGGAAATATTACACTTAAATAATAGAATATAGAGGTCTTGGATACCTGTCACATGCATGATTTGGGGAAATATGATTCCTTTTTGAAGTTATGAACCTTATCTAGAAGAATCTCTTTATTTTCAAGAAGGAATCTTTAAAATATTATAGAAACCATGACATCTGGTTGAGAGGGAGAAAATTGCACTATGAGCTATTAGATGAGCTGTGTGACTCCACTACCATTGAAAATTATGCAAAAGACCAGTGACATTTAGATGCAATGAAGCATGTATTGTCCCTTTATACTAAATTAAAAATTCATTCCAATGAATAGAAGATATATGAGAATAGTAAAAGAGAAGAACTCAACTTTCTGTATAAAACCACAATTAAAAAAAAATTCTAATCTTGCTGAAGGGGCTTATAAGAACTCAGGGCAGGTGTAATGAAGAGGCTTAATTTGAAGAGAAGTTAAAAAAAAAAATTAAGGAAATAACTTTACGCCAAAAAGTTTATACTCTTCCAATGATGACCATTTAAGTAGCATGAATTTTCTCTACTTTTTGGCTATTTTTTGACTGTCAAATGAGAATTAGGCAACTTTATTAATACTGATAATGAGAGAGCACTAATTAGCTTGGGCTATTTTTAGTAAGGATAGATATTACCCTGTATTATTGTATGAATATATTATGATACAATTTGCTTCACTTGAGATATCAGTGAGATTTCCAAGTGTAAATGCTAAGTTGGCAGTTGGATAGATAGATGAGTCTTAGAAACTCAGAGCAGAGATCTATGGTAGGTTTTGGAAACCATTGTCTCACAGTTGGTAACTAAGACTGTGGAAACGAATGGGACCACTTTTGTAGAGATTATAGTATGATGAAGAACAGAGGACTGATTCCAATACCTGAAGAAAAGGAGAGAATGATAAGTTGAGATGGAGTGTCAAATGTTGCTGACAGGTCAAGGAAGATGAAGACTTCAGTAAACCCACTGAATTTTTCCACATAAAGGTCCTTAGTGACTTTGGCAAGGAAAGTTTTCTTGGAATGGGGGGGGCATATGCCATATTGGCATGGGTTGAAGAATAAATAGGAGGTTAGGAGGAAAAGTTAGCAAAAAAAGATAGTTCTTGTGAAAATTTTGTCTGTAAGTAAAAGTGGAGAGAATCCAGTAGCTGGACTGGGATGTTGGGATGACAGAGTTTCGAACATGTTTAAATGTTAATGGGAACATTGCAGAGAAGGGGAGAGATTAAAGGCATGGGTTTCTGAGAAGGAAGGAAGGGATGGAGTTGCAGCGCAGGAAGGGGGATTACTCGTAGCTGATGGGAGGAATCCGCCTCAACATAACTAAGGCAATGGCAGTAGGATATGTACAGACACAGGTATGGTTATAGACTTGGTAGGTAGTTTAGGGGAGTATCAACAAAGGTTTCTATTTTCTCTATAAAGAGGGTGTGGTCCGATTAGTTAGTAGGGATTTGAGGAAATGAGAAGAGTTTGAAGTAGTGTTTGTGGAGAATGGGAGAGGGAAAGTTGCACTGGGGACAGTGTTGTTAGACTAGGTTGGTATTAATGATTGGGAATTTGTAATGGTTGGGAATTAATGACTGTGTCATCCGATTCCCTGAATTTTGCCAGTGGACTTAAGCTTCCAGTCTGATTACAATTCTCAGTCAACCACTGTAGACCATGACAAGCCTTAGGTGGTTGAAGGATTTATTGAAACCTAATATACAATGACCTTCTCCCATAGGATTAAAATAGAGCCATATTTGAAGACATTAATCTAAGTGTGGTGTTTTCCCTTAATTTGCATGAACATATGTGTGTTTATAAGTGTACTATATGCATGAATATTTCTTTCTAAAGATCAGAAATCAGACATATTTGGCTTGGAGGAAAGGGAAAAGAAAGATATTGAGTATTCTTTTCTCGGGTACTCATTTTTGGTGTGTGTCTCCTAATGACAGTATTTTTATGGCAAAATTTAAGAAACTGTTTGACCTTGAAGAAAAGATGACTTTTTTTTTAAATTCAAAACTTATATCTTGTTTGCCATGACTGAAGAGAGCCTGCTGTCCGAAGCTACTCAGGCATCATTGGTTTGGCATGTTCTTCCTACTCTGGTGTGTGTCCTTTGGATGGTCTAGTTAGACTGTGGAAGTATTAAACAGGCCCGAAGATGAAAGACTTCAGTTTGTTTACTTTGAATTATAAGAATGTTAATATGCTTATTTAACTAGAAACTCTAAATTTCTATCTCCCATTTTGATTTTTTAGACTGTTTACTTGAGAGTACAGGGCTTTTTATAAAACTGAAGAGATCTCTAGTTGAGGGACTTTCAGATGTTGTTTTAGCTGCAAAACCACACTGAAAAATAAAATCTGGTGTAAATAAAGTTAAAAAGAGAACTATTCTGGTTCCAGTAGGCATGGGGGACCTGGAGCCCACTTACTCAGGTCACCTCTTTCCCCTCCTCTTCATCCACGTTCGGGTAGGTTCGGGTAGGTCCCCTGAGACATCACCATTGAGCCTCCATGAAACATTGCTTGAAAATTACAATTCTAGGTGGTCACAACTCTACTGAATTTCATTAAAATATAAAGTTCTTAAGATAAGTTAGCTGTGGCTTTAAGATAATTTTTCTCTCTCTAATAAAATAGGCAGGTTAGTGTTTACTTTGACCCAAAGTGTATAATTATCTTATATCATTAATTTTAATGATAATATAATAGATAGTGAATTTGGTCAAAGCAACTCCATAGAAACCACTGCTATTTATGTTGCAAATCTGAGGTTTGAAAAGCCAGGCACTCAATTTAATTAATTCTGCAGGTCAGGATGACCAAAGTTCGTAAACGGGGACCCCTTTACTAAGTTCAGGAATAGAGCTGTTCTTTACTGTCCTCAGAGGATGGACATAGGACTATGGCAGGGAGGATTTAACTGCCTTGGTCTTGAGTAGCCAGGAAAGTATGTTGTTATAAGTTACGAAGATGTTGTTCTTCTGTTAGGGTATGACTTTGTCTAGGACTGACAGTATCCGTAGACATGGAATTAGATGTTTTCAAGAAAATAATAGTACCTTTTTGAAAACTAGAGCATGGATAAAGTAAATATAGGGAATGGTCAAAAGAAAGCTAAAGTGGAGTATGTGGAACTTGCTAACAGAGCTATAAAGTCAGACTAATATGGGACAGTATTGAACATACGATTTGTGCCACATACAATGTCAAATTGTTTGCTTGAGTTATTTTTAACAGTCATAGTAACTGAATGAGGAAAATATTATGACTTGATTTTATATTCGATGCAATGAAGTCTCTTAGAGGTTAAGCAATTTGTCCAGCTCACACAGTGAATTACCAGCAAATGTAGTGGGGTCAAAATTGAGATCCGGATCATTTTATTTCATCACCAAAGTGGCCTAGTGAAGTCAGATTCAACAGCCAGCTGGAACTAGAAGTAGCAGAAGTGAAGGCAATGTCCTAAACTGTTAGAGACATAGCTGGAAGAGGGCTGTTCCTCCACGTCAGACTGCTTCCCAGGAAGTTAAGTACCTCCAATAGCTCCATGAGAAAGAAGTGATTCTGACAGTCCAATGACGGTTTGTATCCTTAAAATCTACTGCCTTTTTCATTGCCTCCAGACAATCCTTCCTCTAAATACTATGGTGATTAGAGGACTGTCCCTTCAGGGCTCAGGTCACTTGGGGCTTATGCCACCAAGAGCTTTAGTACTGAGGTCAGATGGGGAAAAACTCGAGCTGGCTGAGGACTCCCCATGATGTCCCCGACTTGAGAGTCTGGCCATTGATGGGGAGAGCTTTGTCTTTTCATTCCAAGATTCATTTCCTGGGGAAGGAAAAGGAGCTCAGTTCTGGGTTGTGTCCTGACATCTTCTATTCAGGTGTTTATCCCTGAATCACACACTAAGATCTGTATCTCCTAGTGTGTGAAATCTTGTAGTTATGGAGAAGTAATGAAAGGAAATAAGAACAATTAAAAGGGTTAAATATGACATCATGTGAGCCAGATATAAAGTTTACAATCTTGAGTTTTTAAAAGGTTTTTTAAGGCTTGTTTAAAATATGTAGGGTTACTGGGAGAAAATAGCAAAGACTAATAAACTTCTCAGATGTTAGGGAATAGAATACCCTGCATGGACATGATCATTGATAATACGTGTATTTTTGTTTGCCTGTGATGTCAAACACATTTTTTTATACTTCAGTGGTGTCAATTTCTTATCTTTTGGTGTAAATCAAATGTAATATTTGAGACTTTCCTACAGTGATGAAATATTGACCCTCTGTTCTGATCAATAATTATAACATAACTTGCTTTAATTTAGAAAACTCAAACTCTTAAGCTCTGTATCTTCTGGAATATTTTCTTCCTGGAGAACATATATAATTGGGAGTAATGATAGAATTAGATTTGTTCATATTAACCCATTTAAGTGTTACTAACTGTCAAATCAAAGTGGCAGCTTTCTGGTCTCTCTCTCCTCAGCTAAATTCACTAGATATACTATCGTTGTGTTACTGTAATTGTATTTTACATACAGTTCTTGTGACTGAAGATAAGAATCTTTTTTCATTTCATCCTATTTCCTGTTTTGTTATATTTTGTTTTTGGTTAAAGCTGTTTACAATTGGCATAAAAACCCTTTTTCTGTCTTCGCTGTGAAAGAGGGGGAAAATGAAAACTCAGTAAACCAAAGTACTACTGATTTTTCTGAAAGAAAAGAAGAGAATTTGGGGGGGGGGACGTGTTCACTCTATGACGAGTTTTTTGGGAACTGATCCCTCACTCTGTGGTCAGTCTATGTACAACACAGACCGTGTAGAAAGAATTGATATCCGATAAAATGAACAAAGCTCTAATGAGCTAATTGATTACTTACTTTTCTCAAAGCAAAATTTGCCTTCCTCTCCCACAGTCCCTCCATTCAACTTGTATAAATTATTTGTAATTCTAGCAATGTTAGTAATTCTTTATTACAGCTACTATATTGATCACATAATCAGGGGCACAACAGTAAAATTTGTGTTAATTATTTTTATCAACCATATTCTTTAGTGTTTAAAATTTTGCAAACAAAGTAACAGTAGAGTAAGTATGTTCTTCTTGGGCATGTTGGAGAGCCTTTTTTTTTTTTTTTTTTTTTCCACAAACATATGAATCACAGCAATCTCCATGTCTGAGTCCACATGCTTAGAGGCAAAGCGTATGAGAGAAGCAGGGCCTTACCCTGATCAGTGGACTGAAGCTGGAAATACTGATCTCACAGAAAAGATCATGCCCTTCTCAGCATGCATCTGGCCCTTTTCATTTTGCTTTCATCAGCTGGGGCTGTTCAGTGGTGCAAAGAAAACATTGTAAAATGCTTACAGCTTTTGGAAGTGCTTCTGAACTCTTCAAATAATGGTAAGAGTTGCAAATCTTATAGGAAGAGCCTATCACAGAAAAGCTTTATTCAACTCCACAGGGAATGCTGAACGCCAGTTAGTGAGAGCTGCTCTAAAGTAAAATACTTGTAAGAAGGAGATGCTGAAGTGTGCATTGTTGTACAGCTTAAAGGGAACAAATGTCTGTTTCATTGCACATCTAAACCTAATCTGAAAAGGGTGTCTATGGCCGCCAGCAGAGGGAGAGTGAAATTTTGCAGATGGATAAAAAGGAACTTTCAACAACCTAGCTTAGCTCTTTGGCAAAAATCCAGTGCATTGGGAATTCTCCAGCAAAATGGGTTGAACTTGGCAAATCTGCAGATGTGCATATTTCTACTCAGAACAATCAGGCAAACATAGAGACTTCCAGAGGAACTAATTATCTTTTGTTTTTTTCACCTTAGAAAGAGGATAATATTTGGAAGATGATTAACTGCTAAGAGATTTTAGAAGCAACGTTTGAAAAATGTTGAAAGAAAACCCTATATTTAGCCTTTTTCAAAAAAGTTTTTAATACCCATTTGTGCTCCCTAAATAATTTATCATAATTAACAGTAGTCCAAGCCATATGGTTTATAATTTGAAGATGTTTGTTTATTATTTGCTGTTTGCCTTTTAACTAAAAAAATTCTCTTTCATTATCTTTTCTTGCTGCTTATTGCTGTAGTTTCATCGTTATGAAACCAACGCCATTATTTCTCTAACTATGTATCTGTATGAAACAAACCCTGTTTACTGACTCAGATTATTTACATTACAGAAAAACAAGCTACAAAAGAGTAGAGATGAGTTTATCTCCAAAGAATATTTCCTAGAAAATATTGGCACATATGAAAATGTTCTGATATATCAATATTAACATATATTATAGTATATGTTTTATAGTATATGTGTTTGTATGAAAATATATAAGATGGGTGGATGACGGTCTTTCAGAACAAATTATTGTAGCAATTTAAAGTAATTGGACCTAAGTGTTTTAAATTCCAGTACACATATTTTAAGTATTTTTATCAAAAAAGTTAAATCATACAAAACAGTAGAGAGGACTGACTTATTTGAAATGTAAATCCTTGATGTTCACATTTTGTAGAATTTTTTAGTTACAGTTGTGGCATTACAAAATATTTAATGTGCTTAAAATAGGAACATTAAAGAGAACATGCACTTTTAAGAGGGGACTGGTGGATAGAGTTTTTTAAATAAAATGAATAAATTTATATGTTCTGAGGTGGAAACATGGCCAAAGTAAAAGAAAAAAGGAAGAAAAGAAAGGCATAGAATACTATGATTGAATCTATTTCTGTGCCTGGCCATAGTAAATATCTGAAGGACACTGAACTGTTAATGCTGGCTGCCTTTGATAAATAGGACTCTGCGTAGACATAGGAGATTTTTATAAATACATTCTGTATTGTTTGGATCTTTTTTCAATGAGTGTGTATTAACACATACACACACATATATTTATTTTTCTAAGGGAATATGTATATATTTTAAAGAGAATAACATAGTGGAAAGACTATTAGTCCTAACTTTGCTATTGAGTGTGTGACCATTTAAAAAAGTAAATAGATCTGCTTATTTTACATGATTATTATGAGAATCACTTGAAATTATGGATGAGGAAGAGAAGATTAACTTTTTTGTTGTTAAATAGGGACACTGACAACTAGAAAACGTTGCAGTTCTATTGAGATACTTAGGCTGAGAACTTTGCAGGAAGTGTAGAGTTAGGATGGTGTCAAGAGAGTAGCACTGACATCAAGATATTTCTGTTTGTAAATGTTACTCCAAAAGGACTGAAACTGGGGAGTCACAGAAGCATCCCTGTGATAGAGAAGACTGTATGTGGTGGAGTTACAAAATACATCATTAGCCATTGTTAGTGAGTGGAAAAATAATTAGCAATTAGAGTCATCCCCCCCGCCCCCCATAACATATGTAGAGTTTTGGTTTGGGTCCATCAGTTTCACTTACTATAAATCTACATTAAAATTCCATATGGTCTGTATCCTTCAGGAGCATGAGAATGACTACCTCTAGGAAAACATATTAGGGAAAAAAATGTACTGGACTGAATACTTACTGAAGTCTCTAACGTTTCTTCCAGATCTATAATTTTCTGATATAATAGGTCAATAAAGGATTGGAACAAGATACACTACGTTGGCCCAGGTTACCTATGTAACAGTAAAAGAACTAATATTAGCGTGTGGTTAGAGGACTTTACATAGTTGTTCACATCTATTGTTGCTAGTTCTTCCCATTGTAACTATCCACATTATCTGATAACACTCAAATAGTGCCATATTAAATATTGCCTGAATAATAAATATTTATATAATATGAAATAGCTACATAAAATGTCTGTCATCGGCACTTCAGTATCTTTTTGCAGTACAATTTTATAGCAAAATGAAGCTTATTGTAAATGCTTTTGACCAGTGTAACTCCTTTCCCTGTTGAATAGGTAAAGTTATTATCATTCCCACTTTCTGAGCCAAGGTAATTAAGATACTGAGAGAATAAGAGATTTGCTCAATATAATAATTCTTAATAAAAGTTTTAAAAAATGAATACAATCTCTACCATTTTAAAAACAAAAAAGGTAAAAAGGAAGGAAAGGAGAGATAGAGGGAATGAGAGAATGAGAAAGACTTGCCAGTGTATCATGACTGCTTTGTCAAGTCCAGATGAGCCCCTTAAATGGAATATTTTAATATTGAAAATTGATTTTAGTTTGTACTTTATAATTATTTTCCTAAAACATTGTTTTAGATCAGGATTAATTTTTTAATAATACCTTTTGAAAAGGATATGTTCTTGAATTTTCCCAGTTAGATTTTGGAGTCTGTATTTGAGTTCAACACTTTGAATTCTCTAAATGTTTAAAAAAATCTCTTCATATCCTTTATTCTCTTCATCTGTGTTGGCCTCGTCTGTAAATTTGTTAGACATGTATCATAAAACTGTTAAGATGTACCTATTTTTATTCAGTAGCTTGAAAGCCTTATTTGGAAACCATAGAGAAGTTGTAGTGTGGAGTTTGAAAAGAGATCCAAGTCTTATAAACATGGAGCAGTTTGCTATGAAATTTAGATATAATAGCATCTTCAAGATATTTTTTCTGTATTTATGTTTTCTTGTATTAGGGAACTTTCACTGATACTTGTTTTATGTTCTTTTCAGTGGAAATATTTTATTGCAGTAATAGCTGACATCTTTAGTGTTTACTTTGTGCTAAGGACCTCAGACACATCATACCCTTTTATTTTTGGCCACACTACGCGGCATGCGGGATCTTAGTTCCCCTACCAAGGATCGAACCTGCACCCCCTGCAGGGGAAGCACAGAGTCTTAACCACTGGACCACCAGGGAAGTCCCAGGTGCATCATACTTTGAGGTAGACTTTTATTCCCATTTTGTAGAAGTGGAAACCAAGGCTTAGCATGGTTACTGACTTGTTTGGGTCACATCAATTGTGGCATAGCTAGGCTTCAAATCCACACCTGTCTGATTTCAAAACTCATGCCTTTAATCACAAAATCAAATTGCAACCTATGTATCTAAATACATAGGTAACTCTCATATGTAAACATAATGATGAAATATCCATTTGTGTTACTTTACATCCAGTCATTGATAGAATTAACATAGGGTAAGATGAGATGTGATTGCATAGGGTTTCTAATGTGAACTACAATCTGATTCCACATCTGCTTACTTTTATTTCTGTAACCTGACGTGGGAAAGGCCCCAGCACATGTGTATTCAGATTGGGAAGGAGTAGCACCTGCTGTTTCCTAAAATTTAGAGCTTATAGGGGCCTTAGAGAGCTAGTCCAACCCCTGTTTTGTTTTTTGTTTTTTTTTTTTTTTACATTCGAATCCCCAAATCACGGTTGAGATGATAGTCTAGGAAGAACATAATGTTTCTTCTGTTGGAGGAGAGATCTGTTGAGGATACATGAAGGAACATGTGAATTTGAAGATGTGAATACTATTTTTGAAAGCTTAATGCAACACAGTCTTAATATTAATGGTAATGACTGGTGCTTCTGGGGCCGAGTCCCAATGACTGCGGTCTTCTGAATAGTTACTAGAAAATACATCTAGACTAAAGTTTGTGGCTAAATATGGGGTCTGTATTTTCTGATTTTCCCAAGATAATAAGTCTATGACTTCTAGTGAATAGAATTGAGTTACAAAAATTAGATTTCGATTTCTTCTCCAGTTATTATTTCTCTTTCTACTTCCTTGTGTGTTTTCTAGAGAAAGTTCTTTTGGAGCTGGAGTCTTGTCTGTTTTCTTAACCTCAGGATCCTCAGTGCCTTGAAGCTCATGATGGGAGCTCAGTAAGCAAATTGGGTTAAACAAATAAATGGTAAATGCCAAACTAGATTTAAAGAAATCTTTACCAAGAATATGAAGTTTGAGAGGAAAATTAGTCTCCAAAGAGACTTTTCTTAAAAGGATAGGTTAAAATTGTCAAAGAAGAATATAGGATGGAGTGTATTTGGATAGTAATGTGACAGAGTAAACACGTCAACTTTCTGCTAAGACTGTACTCTCATTAATGGTCAGGATTGAGTCACTTTCATACCTTCCATTCCTAGCACAAGGTCTGACACACTAAAAAGGTAAAAAATGAAAACCTCAATAGGCATTTGTCAGATAAGTGAATAAATGAGTATGTGTGAGAATATCTTCAACCATTATACTAGCATCAGGATTTCCATTCAATGTATTTTAATGAGTAATTCAATGATCAAATTACATATATCCTTACTATATATAAAGTACTGTTATAGCACTTCAGTGGAATTAAGACGACTTAAACAGGGCTCTGATTTTAAGGAACTTACAATCATAAAGGAAATATACAGGGGCAACTTAAATTCCAATTCCAAAAATGCTGTGGGAGCAGAGAGGAGGGAAGGCTTGAGTAAAGGACAGTGGGTATTTCAGAAAAAAGGAAAAGCATGTGCAAAGGCACAAGGGTGTGTGGAACATGCCGATTCCAGAACAGCAAGTAATTCAGGATAGCTAGCCCTCAGGGCTTGTGCACAAAACAAGTCTGAGTAGAGGGTCCAAGAATCACACAACTGCTTTCAGCTACCATCTTTCTGCCAAAGCGCCAAACGCCACAAGAAAACAGAACTCATAAAAGTCTCTTTATGGATAGCTTTCTTGGATGTAGACCCACTTCCCATATCATGTTACATCCAGGTCAGTTCTACAAGCTTTTGATGCTCCCAGCTTCC
Source organism: Balaenoptera musculus (assembly GCF_009873245.2). Classification (NCBI taxonomy): domain Eukaryota; kingdom Metazoa; phylum Chordata; class Mammalia; order Artiodactyla; family Balaenopteridae; genus Balaenoptera; species Balaenoptera musculus. Next base: position 113,078,912 of record NC_045789.1, read on the forward strand.
AATGTTGTTTCTCATTCTCCTATTTTAGATTTTGCTTCATAACTTTAGATTTGATTCATCCTACCCTCCACCCTCCACCACCAGAACTGCCATGGGTGGCACTCCTGCTGTTGGTACTAACTGGAGGACCGCATGAGACGTAAAATTAGAAAAAAAAAAGGGTGGGGCTCAGATCACAGGGGACCTATCTTCCATGTGTTAGATGTTGAGGGTCTGGTGAGAAAGGAGTAACATTAGCAATAAATTCCAGCTGTTTGCTTGTTATGATATGTTGTAAGATGCCACAGATCTTGGGGAATCCATCATGGTTCTGTACTGAATCCTTACTTTGTAGGCTCAGAAACTATGTTTGTCAGCACATCAAGAATAGAGCAGTCTCAGGGGTGAATTCATATTAACTGAGCTCGCAGAAAGTGATGTATAAAATAGGATTCCACTGTATTGTCACGGCATTTGAATAGTAGTGCCAACATGAGTATGGTATTCTAACTTTAAAAGCAACTGCAATTATATGGGAACCAAATATTAACAGAAGGTTTTTACATAAGCATGAGACCAGAGGAAGAGGAAGATAATTATATAATTTAATTGCCAATGGCGTCAGCCTAGTATCCCGAGATACCATCTGCATCAAAAGGATTATCTGGCTAGCAGGGTAGGAATGCAGATGACGTAGGGCCAGTGCATCACTTCCCTTGCTTGGACTGGCGCTGTCCACATCTTTCTTCTCTGACTCTGCTTCACCTGTGAGGCCACTTCTGCCCAGACCGTCGTCTGGTCAGAGCATTCTCCTCACTAGCAATGTATTCAGGAGGTGAATAGGTTTTATTTCATGGGCCACCTCTGCTTGATTGGAATTGGCTGCCTGGAGCAGTCTTTTTTTTTTTTTTTTTAAATAATTAATTAATTTATTTATTTGTGCCTGTGTTGGGTCTTCGTTTCTGCGCGAGGGCTTTCTCTAGTTGTGGCAAGTGGGGGGCACTCTTCATCGCGGTGCGCGGGCCTCCTACTATCGCGGCCTCTCTTTTTGCAGAGCACAGGCTCCAGACGCGCAGGCTCAGCAGTTGTGGCTCACGGGCCCTGTTGCCCCGCGGCATGTGGGATCTTCCCAGACCAGGGCTCGAACCCGTGTGCCCTGCATTGGCAGGCAGACTCTCAACCACTGCGCCACCAGGGAAGCCCCATGGAGCAGTCTTGAGAAGGACTCCAAGACTCACACAAGCTCTGTGGACTAGAGTGCCTGGGAGATTGTGGTTGAAGAATGCTCTGGGCTCCGGGAGGGGAGGGGAGACATAATTCAATATATTTGCCTTCCCTGCATTAATTATTCATATTCTGTACAGTACCTGAAAGAGCATAAGTAGAAAAGTGACATCATCAGATTTTCCTTTAAGGAGGGACCAAGATCATCAAGTCACCTGCCCAGATTTGTTGCACCCAGCATCACTGAGTGTGAACTATTTGACCGGGAGTAGCTGAGGGACATGGCAGAAACATCTAACCTCAGACACTAGTTTTTCTGTGGTTGCCTTCAGCATGATGGCATCTGTTGTCCAAGTGAATACTATTTTTCCTGTTTGAAGAATAAAGAGAAACATATTAAAAAATCTTGGCCTTGTTCAGCAAAGCTGAGGGACTTTTTAAATTCGGTCAACACTCCTCAATTATAAAGCGGAAAATTCTTGCTTAGTTCTGAGTAATGGTTAACTGAAAGACAAGTTCATCATATTTTATGGCTGAAATCTACTTGTGCCTTTTTTTTTTAATTTTTAAATTTAATTAATTTATTTTTGGCTGCGTTGGGTCTTCGTTGCTGTGCGCAGGCTTTCTCTAGTTGTGACAAGCGGGGGCTATTCTTCGTTGCGGTGCACGGGCTTCTCCTTGCAGTGGCTTCTCTTGTTGAGGAGCACGGGCTCTAGGCACACGGGCTTCAATAGTTGTGGCACACGGGCTCAGTAGTTGTGGCACGTGAGCTCCAGAGTGCAGGCTCAGTAGTTGTGGCGCATGGGCTTAGTTGCTTCGCCGCATGTGGGATCTTCCTGGACCAGGGCTCGAACCCGTGTCCCCTGCATTGGCAGGCAGATTCTTAACCACTGTGCCACCAGGGAGCCCTACTTGTGCCTTTTAATTTGAATACTACTTAGTATTACTCAAACCTTCCACTAAGTGCTTTTAATCCTCACTACCTCACTTCCATGTTCACATCTAAAGATTTATAGTTTTGTTTGTTGCTTTATTTCATTCGTAAGTGAAATCAATTTGATAAAAGATTATTTAATTGATAAAGAGAGTCATTTTTATGTTTTGCTGTGGGTGGGATTGGGCAGCCCTGGACTGTAGCATGAATAGACTGTACACTTCACTAACAGGGTTGAGACTCTTTCTTGAGCAGCTTTTTTTTTTTTTCTGGACATAGGAGATTTTTTAATGACTAGAGTCTCATTTGCCTGTTAAAAGAGTATTTTTCAAATGTTATCTATAAGGTACCTGATTTAGGCATATAATTTATTGTAAGACATGGTTATTTTTGTAAGTAACTACAAACTAGTAGGCTTGGGCCTTTTATGAGCCAGATGCTTTTTATGTGCTAGACACTTTGTGGATGTACTTTTGTATCCCCACATCTAATTTTTGAGGGAATATTATTAATATTCACTTTTGAAATGTGCATTATAAGAAATGCGCATTATAAGAGATCAAATAATTTGCTCGTTTAGACAGCTAAAAATGGTATTTAAATTTGAACCCAGGCCTGTTTTAATGACAAAGCCTACCATCATTATAACTACATAGGAACATATGTGAGGGAATACAGTTTGCAAAATACAATAATTTGAATGTTATTCGTGCTATTGTTCCCAAAGGATTCTGTAGGGTGTAAACTGATTGATACTATTTACATTCTCTCTCAAAATCTTTTAACCTGAAGATTATGCCACACTATAACAAATAAAATAAAAAAGCATGACAGTAATACTAATGATATTATCTGCTGTCTTCTTAGTGTTTTGCGTTTTATATTTATGTTGTTTGGCATGCCAAAAGAATTATTGGCTTTGGATTGCAACTGATTTTTTGTATTCCTCATTTTTTAATTCTTTAATTTTCATGCCAATTATTTTCTGTTTTTGAAAAATTGTTAAGGTTTTTCATGGCAATTTATTTTCCTATGTTCCTATCTGTTCTTTAATTGGCTACTTCTGGAACTGGGATTAGTGTTTGCTTATCGTCATTTCTGCATAATTATTTAAGTCTATATAATGCTAATCAGGGGTGGTAACATGCTCTGCTTTAATTGACCCCCCCATTACTTATGCTCGCTATTTTTAAAATTAATTTTTATTGGAGTATAGTTGCTTTACAGTGTTGTGTTATATGCTCGCTATTGAGTTTCTATTTTCTTACACTTTGAATTTAGTAGATATTTATCATTTTCTCCATGCAAATGCCCTTTTGGATTGACTAAAATGGAACTCTTCCTAGCTAAGTAGAAATGTCTTAGTATACTGGGATATGCATATCAGTATTGTCCCCTGGCTTTAGCTCCATATTGAAAATTGGCAGAAGTATCTTTTATTTTATTTTTTATTTGTAAAAATTTTATTGAAATATAGTTGATTTACAGTGTTGTGTTAATTTCTTCTGTATAGGAAAGTCACTCAGTTTTATATATATATATATTCGTTTTCATATTCTTTTCCACTATGGTTTGTTACAGAATATCGAATAGTTCTCTGTGCTATACAGTAGGACCTTGTTGTTTATCCATCCTATATATAATAGTTTGCATCTGTTAATCCCAAACTTCCATTCTTCCCCCCCTTTCCTGCCCCTTGGCAACCACAAGTCTATTCTCTATGTCTGTGAGTCTGTTTTTGTTTCATAGATTGTTGATTTGTACCATACTTAGATTCCACATATAAGTGATATCATATGGTATTTGTCTTTTTCTTTCTGACTTACTTCGCTTAGTATGATAATCTCTAGGTCCATCCATGTTGCTTTGCAAATGGCATTATTTCATTCTTTTTGATGGCTGAGTAATATTACATTATATATATATATATACACACACACACACATATATATATACACCACATCTTTTTTCATTCATCTGTCGATGGACATTTAGGTTGTTTCCATGTCTTGGCTATTGTAAATAGTGCTGCTATGAACACAGGGATGCATGTATCTTTTCGAATTAGAGTTTTGTCTGGGTATATCCCCAGGAGTGGGATTGCTGGATCATATGGCAACTGCTTTTTTAGTTTTTTGAGGAACCTCCATACTGTTTTCCATAATGACTGCACCAATTTACAATTCCACCAACAGTGTAAGAGGGTTCCCTTTTCTCCATACTCTCTCCAGCATTTGTTATTTGTAGACTTTTTTTTTTAAATTTTATTTAATTTTATTCCTTTTTGTAGACTTTTTAATGGTGGCTATTCTGACCGGTGTGAGCTGGTACCTCATTGTAGTTTTGATTTGCATTTCTCTAATAATTAGTGATGTTGAGCATCTTTTCGTGTGAGAAGCATCTTTTATATTAAATGGGTTTATAGGTGACATTGAAGACTTGTAGTAACTATATGGAAGTGTAGTTTATACTTCCATTAGCTTTAGTCAGGTTTCATTTCTTTATCACAGATATTTTCCTTTGTAAGTATTAACTATGCTTTTAAAAAACAAATGGTATTTTTAAATAAATAGAAAACTTATGTTCACTCACTGATTGTCATTAACGTTGGTTGAAATCCAACCCTTCAAGTGAGGAAATAAAGCAATTAGTTTACTTTATGAAAGCCAATAGATGATAATTAATGTAACTAATTTGAAAATATATTGAATTATTTTTAACATATACCTAAATCCTAACAATCTGAGATGCATAGAGCTTTTATTCTCTTTATTTTTCCTAAGACAAATGAAATAAGTGCATTACCAAATAGAATTCCCTTAGCAAAAAATAACAAGTAGAAAATTCATAAACCAGCATTTTGCTCATACTTCTGTAATAGGGAATAATCCTTTGTTTGCTTTAATCATATTAAGTGTCTTGCTAATGCTTGCAAATGTAGCTAAGTGCAGCCAAACTAAAGTTCTAGTTGGGAAATAAAAAAATGAACTTTAAGGGGCTTCCCTGGTGGCTCAGTGGTTAAGAATCTGCCTGCCAATGCAGGGGACACGGGTTCACGCCCTGGTCCGGGAAGATCCCACATGCCGCGGGGCAACTAAGCCTGTGTGCCACAACTACTGAGCCCACGTGCCACAACTACTGAAGCCCGCACACCTAGAGCCCATGCTCCGCAACAAGAGAAGCCACCGCAATGAGAAGCCTGCGCACCGCAATGAAGAGTAGCCCCCCCTTGCCGCAATTAGAGAAGAAGCGCGTGTGCAGCAACGGAGACCCAACGCAGCCAAAAAAATAAAATAAAATAAACAAAAATTTTAAAAAAATGAACCTTAAATGCATTAAAATGTCTGCCATCAATGAAAATTGAGCATCTTAGTGAAAAAATTGTCTAGATAAGAATAAATATTTTAATAAATGAATCCGTCAATCTGCTTATAGTTTTTCCTCATGCAGATATTAGCAACATTTATTTTATTTTAGAGTAGAATAATAAAATTTTAGAATCTTAGGTCTCCTGGAAAGGACCTTTACAGATCATTCAGTCCAGTGATCTTATTTTAAGTGCTGTAGAAGTAAAGGTTCTCCACCCGGCTGGTCAGTGGCAAAGCTAGGTTTAGACCTCACATCTTCCAACTCTAAGCCCAGAATGTTGTTCCTCAACTCAGAGCTACCTCTGATTATGGTATAAAATATCCACTAAACCTTTTATTTGACACAAAGTCAGGCTGCATTTCTAACACTGAGGAGACTCAGTTCAATTTTCTTTCCTCAAATATCTGTAAAATACATTATGTGCTGGCAACAACTCCTGAGATGGTGTCAGGTGAGAGACATGATCTCATGACATGTGAGTGGGAAATGACAATATATACATACACCTTCCCACAGCCAAACAAAATGTGTTCCCTATGGAAAAGCAATTAGCTAAGAGATAAAAAATGTTTCCAAAATATTACACACATATCAGAGGATATAGAATGTAACAGTAAAAAAAGAAAGATTTATTTTTTATTAAGAGCTATGCTTTTAAAATCTGAACAAAGTAAAACAATCTTAAAGGATTTTTGATTACTAACAATTATGTATTATTTTCAGTTATTAATAACAATTTCAGCATTAACATTTTAAATTCTCTTGGATTTTTTGAAGGATTTACCATCTTGGTTATAAATAGTGTGCAAACTGGCACAGAGAAGCCATTTATTTGCTTACCTTCCTCAGAGATACAGTGTGTATAGATTTTGATTCTGCCATCAAAGATGGTCTGTTCTATTCTTATATAATCAAATTGTCATGTTTACTTTGTAGACTTGCATTAATTCTGGCTATACCTTATTGCACACACACATACTTAAGGATCAAGAATTCTCCCTTCCACCCTCCCTCCATTTCTGTTTAATATTGCTTTAAACACCAAATATAAAATTGTTAAATTTTACATTTAAAACCCTACTTTAAAACAAAACTTCGGCTTGTATAGCTCAGGGATTTCTGGTTAAGAAATATTCAGGGAATCTTATTTATGTAAATATATCATATTATCAGACGGTTTTAATGGTGATTAGTCCAAATGAATAATTCTAAGTATCATTTTCTTATGAGAAAATTTTCTACATTAGGTTTCTTTCATTCTTTTTATAGTCACTATTATATGCTCTGATTCAGAGTTAAGTAAAGGTATGTTGAGAAATGTGAGATACCATTTCTCTAATTATTTATTTATTTATTTATTTATGGCTGTGTTGGGTCTTCGTTTCTGCGCGAGGGCTTTCTCCAGTTGGGGCGAGTGGGGGCCACTCTTCATCGCCGTGCGCGGGCCTCTCACTATCGCGGCCTTTCTTGTTGCGGAGCACAGGCTCCAGACGCGCAGGCTCAGTAGTTGTGGCTCACGGGCCTAGTTGCTCCGCGGCATGTGGGATCTTCCCAGACTAGGGCTCGAACCCGTGTCCCCTGCATTGGCAGGCAGACTCTCAACCACTGCGCCACCAGGGAAGCCCCATTTCTCTAATTTTTATCATATTTTTAAGAGTGATTTTAAATACAATTCCACATTTTTTCATTTCCCTCCATTTGTTCATGTGTTTAAATGTTTGTTGCCATGGCAACAGCAATTCAGCTCTCGTTCATTTGTCTTTGTATACGTCTGCCTGGGGACTGTCATCTGACACTCAGCAGAGGGAACAGAAGTCTGGTCTGGAAGTCGGAAGACTGGGGTGCGAGTTCTAGCTCCAGTGTTGTTTAATCTTGTGGCCTTGAACACCTGACCAACATCTCTGGGCCTCAGTTTCCTGAGTTGTTAAATGAAGACGTAGGACTGGATGATTTTTAAGGTCCTTTTTAGTTCAAATATTGTTAATTCATGAAATTGTAGGGCTACTCTAATTGATCTTGGGAATTTCCAAATATACCAGTCTCTAGAACCCTTGGTTTCCTTTAACTGGTCCGTTAGAGAGGGAAGACTGGTTCTTATTTTTAGGATTTTTGAGGAGAGTAAGCAAGTTTTGAGTAGCTCTGGATGGGGTTGCACTTGGGTTATCCTTGTCCTGATCTCTGTAATTTTTTTAGTGGTTGTTCTTTCAATCCTCTTTTTCATGGAGCCCAAGGGTTCTAGCATCTGTGCTCACGATGGCACATCTAGTTCTGCCACCAGGTTCTTTACTATCCCTATGAGCCACAGTTAAAATAAAATGATAAAATAATTGACAAGGAATATTCACTAAGTCTGAAATCCTGTTCAACATATGTAGCCCAACTAGGATTTATGTTGGCAAACTTTGAACTTTAACAGTGTTCTCAATTAAGGCTCAGTAGTGAAGTAATACAAAGAAGTAAAAGAGGACTTGACTTAAAGGCATTTAAAAAAAATTAATTAATTAATTAATTTTTAGCTGTGTTGGGTCTTCGTTTCTGCGTGAGGGCTTTCTCTAGTTGCGGCGAGCGGGGGCCACTCTTCATCGCGGTGCGCGGGCCTCACTATCGCGGCCTCTCTTGTTGCGGAGCACAGGCTTCAGACACGCAGGCTCAGTAGTTGTGGCTCACGGGCCCAGTTGCTCCGCGGCATGTGGGATCTTCCCAGACCAGGGCCCGAACCCGTGTTCCCTGCATTGGCAGGCAGATTCTTAACCACTGCGCCACCAGGGAAGCTCTTAAAGGCATTTGAGTAGGAAGAACTCACTTCTTCTGTGTGTCTCCATTACTACTCACACAGAACACTTGACACTTCTGGTCACCAAATGTGGCGGGTCTTTTCCCCACACCAAGTAGCTGTGCTCCATTAGCCGAGTGTCCCACAATTTAACTCAAGTCTGACAATATTCACCTGGAGATAGTGTCAGATCCCACACGTTAAGGGCTCAGTTCTGCAAGACTGCCCCCACCCGTCAGATGCCTGTGTCAAGCCCAGGTTGTTACTTGTGCTTCTGACCTAGAAACTATAAATTGCAGGTTCCCACAACTCCCTCCTCTGGTTTGATTGATTTGCTAGGGTGGGTCATAGAACTCAGGAAAACAGTTTACTTACTATTTGCTGGTTTACTATAAAAGAATATGGTAAAGAATACAGATGAACATCCAGATGGAAGAGATGCGTAGAACAGGCTTTGTGGGAAGGGGAGAGGAGTTTCCATCCTCTCTCCCAGCATCTCCATGTGTTCACCAACTGGATTTGGGGCACTCCAAATCCACTACTTTTAAACTCCATCATGTAGTATGATTCTTCATAAACTCCATTTCCAGGCCCTCTCCTCTCTCTGGAGAATGGGAACGGGGTGGGGCTGAAAATAACAAGCTTCTAATCAAGGCTTGGTCTTTCTGGTGACCAGCCTCCATCCAGGACCCCACTAAGAGTCACCTCTTTAGGACAAGAGGCACTCCTGTCACACAGGAAATTCCAAATTGGTGGCAGGAACCGGGGCCAAAGACCAAATATTAGAACAGAAGGATTACCTTCTTCTGCTCTGCTCTTATTATTTACATGGGTTTTAGGAGCTCTGTGCCAGGAGCCAGTGGCAGAGACCAATATATATATCTTCTATTATCTCGCAAAACTAAAGTGCATATTGAATAAAGTGTAGTTTGCTTAGGAATATTTGAGATAGTAGCAAAGACTGCTCAACCTGGTGCGACAGAGTCAGAGATGGGGTGAATCACTTATTTTGAGCAAAGGTTTCATAAAGAGCTTAGTTGGAGTTTCAAAAAGAAGGTTTTGAAGTTTGATGCTGACTTAATACGTTAATCAATTCGGACAGTTCAATATCAATGTTGCATTTTAGTTAAGTATGGCCAAACCCTGAAAAAAACAGCTATAATTAAAAATGACTGTGAATATGAATATTAATTCATTGTCACTGACACCAAGCTAGCAAAACTCAAGACGCAGTAGCAAAGGGAACAGAGTTCTTGTCTTAGGTTGTTTCCCCTTTTTCTAGTATTATAAAGGATAAGTTTTTCTTTAAAAAAAAGAAACATTCTTACATAATGCTAAGATTATTTTTCTAACTACAAAGAAAATACCTTGAATTTATTGTTAGAATGGCATAGATTTAAATGTCACAAGATAAGTAGTTCCAAAATGGAAGTGCAGTTTCTTTAACCAATATACTCTAGTGGACACATTATTCTATTTCTTGACATTTTTGTATTTTAGCATTTAATAGCACTAGATTCAAAGCCAATCCCACTTAACAGATAGTACTAAACTAGAGATCAGAGAAATGAAATTTATTTATTTTCCAACACTTTAAATAATTGCTGTAGAAGATAATAATGAAGAGTTTTTAAAAATGTATTTAATGCTGTTGCCTCTTTGCCTGTCCAAATTAAATGCTAAAACAATCACTCTAGTAGAGAGTGTGTTGTGGGTACTTAAACTGCTAACTAAAATGTTAAACTCTGTAGTATGGAATTACTTTTGGAAGCTGATTATTAGCTGATTATTAAGGTAATTGTTGCTGTATTGTTTTAAAAGAACATTGGGCTAATAAAATCCCAACAAATAGCAAGCTCAAGTAATAAATGAAGTTGGGGGAAAATAAGATGAACTAGGTATTTCTGAGAAGAAAAAGCACTGTCTTTTGCAAATATGAATTAGATATTAAGTAAAAAGAGTTCATGACTGCTCTAAAATTAGAATGTTCATTTTAAATACTCCAAAGGGCCAAGTGCTGAGATTTGAACAAAATGGGAACCAAAATATTAACATTATGTCATCTCTTGAGTAAAGCTGTAAAAAAAAGAATTGGTTACTTTTGCTATGTTGTTAAGATATTTTAGATATTGGAATAGAGAGGAGTGAGGAATTTGGAAAGGAATACAATGAAACGCCCAAATTCTTGGAATTTGATTCAAACCAAAAGGAAATGATCTCTTAAATTCAGCACAGATTTAAAAATAATTATTCTTCCAGTTGTGAAACATTTTAGTCACACCTCTGTTTTAATGACCCCAAAAATAATTCTATAAGTCTTGGTGTAAAAAATGAAAGGATGATATGTTAAAATGATTTTTTCCTATTTAATTTATTTAAAAAATCTTTTTTTCCATTTTATTGAGAAATAATTGACATACATCACTGTGTAAGTTTAAGGCATACGGCGTGATTGTTTGATTTACATATATTACAAAATGATTAGCACAATAGGTTCAGCTTACATTCATCTTCTCATATAGATACAATAAAAAGAAAATAAGGAAAAAATTCTCCTTGTGATAAGAGCTCTTATAATTTGCTTTCTGAACAATCTTTCTATATAACATACAACAGTGTTAGCTATATTCATCATGTTGTACATGACATCCCTAGTACTTATTTATCTTATAACTGGAAGTTTGTACCTTTTGACCACCTTCCTCCAATTCCCCCTCACCACACACTTCACGTCTGGTATCCAGAAGTCTGATCTCTTCTTCTATGAGTTTTTTTTTTTTTTAATTGCACATATTAGTGAGATCATACAGTATTCATCTTTCTCTGTCTGATTTATTTCACTTAACATAATGCCTTCAAGATCCATCCATGTTGTCACAAATCCTTGTTTTTTATGGTTGAATAATATTCCATAGTATATATTTATACTACAACTTTTTTTTTTTTTGAGAGGCATTTATCATCTATTTCTTTGTTTATCACACCAGATCCAAATGTCGATCCCAATCTCCCAGTTCATCCCACCCAACCCCCTGCTTCCCCCTTGGTATCCATATGTTTGTTCTTTATATCTATACTACAACTTCTTTATTCATTCATCCATTGATGGATGCTTAGGTTGTTTCCATGTCTTGCCTATTGAAAATAATGCTGCAGTGAACAAGGGGGTGTACATATCTTTTAGAGTTAGTGTTTTTGTTTTCTTTGGATGTATTCCCGGAAGTGGAACTGCTGAATCATATGGTAGTTCTATTTTTAGTTTTTTGAGGATCCTCCATGTAGTTTTCCACAGTGGCTGCACCAATTTATAATCCCACCAACAGTGCACAATTGTTCCCTTTTCTTTACATCCATGCCAACATTTGTTATCTTTTGAATGATGTCCATTCTAACAGGTGTGAGATGATATCTCATCATGGTTTTAATTTTCCTAAAAATGATTTTGAAATTAATTAAAAAGTATATACTGACATTTTCAAGCTATGGTCTTTTTAGATTTTTTGAAACATCTCCAGAAAATTCGAGTGGTTTATACGTGGATGACACTTTGTCTTAGACAATTAGTGCATGATACGGATATTGCTTGGTGAGAAAACAGCTTTTTAAAAGCTGATTTACTATTATTATAATGACCCCAAATTGAAAACAAAGTATTTAATGATAAGGAAATTTTAAATAAATTATGGTTTATCCATGAAATAGAATATTATGCATCCGTTCTAAAAGTAGTTTTTAAGGACTTCCCTGGTGGTGCAGTGGTTAAGAATCCGCCTACCAATGCAGGTGACACAGGTTAGAGCCCTGGTTCAGGAAGATCCCACATGCCACGGAGCAACTAAGCCCGTGTGCCACAACTACTGAGCCCTTGTGCCACAACTACAGAAGCTCGCACGCCTAGAGCCCGTGCTCTGCAACAAGAGAAGCCACCGCAGTGAGAAGCCTGTGCACCTCAATGAAGAGTAGACCCCGCTCTCCGCAACTAGAGAAAAACCCATGCACAGCAACGAAGACCCAACACAGCCAAATACAAATAAATAAATTAATTTAAAAAAAAGTAGTTTTTAAAAGAAAAGTTAATGACATGAGAAATGCTCATGATTTATTAATTAAAAAATTCACGATGAAAAAATGCATTCAATATACTCTCAACTATATTATTCATATGCATAGAAACATACAAAAGAAATATATATATGTCAATAGTGGTTTTATTGGATACTTACCATTTTTCTTTAACTTTTTGTCTTACCGTGAACATTTATTACCTTTTATAATTGGAGACTACATTTTTAAAAACTTATTGATTCCAAATCTTATTCCACTCTATAGTGGTGAAAATAATCATTATCAATAGTATATGTTAAAAGCTAGTTTCTTTTCTGAAATGCGTGGGGGAAAAAACCAACAATGAATGCAAAAATACCTTGTTACCCTGAAACTGGTATCAGCTGCCTCAGTTGACCTCTCAAGATTAGCAGTCATTGTCTTAGAAGAATAACATTCATCTGTTTTCCCCTGCCATGGTAAGTTGTATGACATTTTTAGAAATGTGTATATTTTACTTTATCATTAATATAGAAGATATATCTGCCTAATATAGGTTCCATTGCTTATATGAATTATGTTCTGAAAGAAAAATTTCACGTGGTTGGGAGAAAATAATAGGTTAATTCTAGCAAATCCCCACCAAGATGAACTTAGTGGTATAGTCCTCCTAATACCCAGTGATAGTGATAGTAAGTAACTCAAAGGAATTTTTAATTAACAAAATCCAATGGTTACAGTATACTGTAAACATTTTGGGACTGCTTTAGTGGAATAAACTTGGAAGAACTTTGAGAGATTATTCAGAAGAGTTAGCTGGTACAGAATATAAAATTAAAGTTGTAGAGCATGAAATAAATTTCTATCCTGGACTTCCCTGGGAATCAATCTGTTCTTCCACTCTTGACTGGACCTATGGTCAGCTAAGAGAGAAAGTTTGTAGTGATCATGAAAAGAAAATACAGTATTACTTTGCTTTTAATAGAATAGTTGCAAGTAAAGTCAGCTATTAGTTTGTGTTCTGGACTCCTACACGACAATTTCAGAAATAACTTCTTTGAACCTTTTCTGTCAGTCAACAGTGTGTCTTTCCTGTAGGCTGCACATCAGAATCATTAAAAAAGTTCAGAGACTTGGATTCTATGCCTGGAGAACCTGGTTCAGTAGATTTCAGTGGGGTCAGGGTGACTACATTTAAACAAAACAAAATGAAGCATAAAACCCCCTCTAGTCATTTTTTTTTTTTTAAACCCCACATTTGTTTATTTATTTTTGGCTGTGTTGGGTTTTCATTTCTGTGCGAGGGCTTTCTCTAGTTGTGGCAAGCGGGGGCCACTCTTCATTGCAGTGCGCGGGCCTCTCACTATCACAGCCGCTCTTGTTGCCGAGCACAGGCTCCAGACGCACAGGCTCAGTAGTTGTGGCTCACGGGCCTAGTTGCTCCGTGGCATGCGGGATCTTCCCAGACCAGGGCTTGAACCCATGTACCCTGCATTAGCAGGCAGGTTCTCAACCACTGCACCATCAGGGAAGCCCCCCCTCTAGTCATTTTGATGTGTAGCCTAGATTGAGAATGACTGGACTGTATGTACAAACCATTGAGGATATGAAGAAATAAGATGTCAGGCCAGTCCTCACATTGTTTACTCTCTGAAAGAGCTCAGAGTCTATCTACTTTTTTTTTTTTTTTTAATTTTATTTTATTTATTTTTTTATACAGCAGGTACTTATTAGTCATCCATTTTATACACATCAGTGTATACATGTCAATCCCAATCGCCCAATTCAGCACACCACCATCCCCATCCCCTGCAGCTTTCCCCCCTTGGTGTCCATAAGTTTGTTCTCTACATCTGTGTCTCAACTTCTGCCCTGCAAACCGGTGCATCTGTACCATTTTTCTAGGTTCCACATACATGCGTTAATATACGATATTTGTTTTTCTCTTTCTGACTTACTTCACTCTGTATGACAGTCTCTACATCCATCCACGTCTCAACAAATGACCCAATTTCATTCCTTTTTATGGCTGAGTAATATTCCGTCGTATATATGTACCACAACTTCTTTATCCATTTTTCTGTCGATGGTCATTTAGGTTGCTTCCGTGACCTGGCTATTGTAAATAGTGCTGCAATGAACATTGGGGTGCATGTGTCTTTTTGAATTATGGTTTTCTCTGGGTATATGGTTTTCTCTGGTATATACCTCACACCTCACTGGTATGAGGTGATACCTCATTGTAGTTTTGATTTGCATTTCTCTAATAATTAGTGATGTTGAGAGCTTTTCATGTGCTCCTTGGCCATCTGTATGTCTTCTTTGGAGAAATGTCTGTTTAGGTATTCTGCCCATTTTTGGATTGGGTTGTTTGTTTCTTTAATATTGAGCTGCATGAGCTGTTTATATATTTTGGAGATTAATCCTTTGTCCGTTGATTCGTTTGCAAATATTTTCTCCCATTCTGAGGGTTGTCTTTTCGTCTTGTTTATGATTTCCTTTGCTGTGCAAAAGCTTTGAAGTTTCATTAGGTCCCATTTGTTTACTTTTGTTTTTATTTCCATTACTCTAGGAGGTGGATCAAAAAAGATTTTGCTGTGATTTATGTCAAAGAATGTTCTTCCTATGTTTTCCTCTAAGAGTTTTACAGTGTCTGGTCTTACATTTAGGTCTCCAATCCATTTTGAGTTTATTTTTGTGTATGGTGTTAGGGAGTGTTCTAATTTCATTCTTTTACATGTAGCTGTCCCGTTTTCCCAGCACCACTTATTGAAGAGACTGTCTTTTCTCCATTGTATATCCTTGCCTCCTTTGTCATAGATTAGTTGACCATATGTGCCTGGGTTTACCTCTGGGATTTCTATCTTGTTCCATTGATCTATGTTTCTGTTTTTGTGCCAGTACCATATTGTCTTCATTACTGTGGCTTTGTAGTATAGTCTGAAGTCAGGGAGCCTGATTCCTCCAGCTCCGTTCTTTTCCCTCAAGACTGCTTTGGCTATTCGGGGTCTCTCGTGTCTCCATACAAATTTTAAGATTTTTTGTTCTAGTTCTGTAAAAAATGCCATTGGTAATTTGATAGGGAATGCATTGCATCTGTAGATTGCTTTGGGTAGTATAGTCATTTTCACAGTATTGATTCTTCCAATCCAAGAACATGGTATATCTCTCCATCTGTTGGTATCATCTTTAATTTCTTTCATCAGTGTCTTATAGTTTTCTGCATACAGGTCTTTTGTCTCCCTAGCTAGGTTTATCCCTAGGTATTTTATTCTTTTTGTTGCAATGGTAAATGAGAGTGTTTCCATAATTTCTCTTTCAGATTTTTCATCATTAGTGTATAGGAATGCAAGAGATTTCTGTGCATTAACTTTGTATCCTGCAACTTTACCAAATTCATTGATTAGCTCTAGTCGTTTTCTGGTGGCATCTTTAGGACTTCCAAAACTATGTTGAGTAATAGCGGTGAGAGTGGACATCCTTGTCTTGTTCCTGATCTTAGAGGAAATGCTTTCAGTTTTTCACCATTGAGAATGATGTTTTGCTGTGGGTTTGTCGTATATGGCCTTTATTATGTTGAGGTAGGTTCCCTCTATGCCCACTTTCTGGAGAGTTTTTATCATAAATGGGTGTTGAATTTTGTCAAAAGCTTTTTCTGCATCTATTGAGATGATCTTATGGTTTTTATTCTTCAATTTGTTAATATGGTGTATCACATTGATTGATTTGCATATATTGAAGAATCCTTGCATCCCTGGGATAAATCCCACGTGATCGTGGTGTATGATCCTTTTAATGTGTTGTTGGATTCTATTTGCTAGTATTTTGTTGAGGATTTTTGCATCTATATTCATCAGTGATATTGGTGTGTAATTTTCTTTTTTTGTAGTATCTTTGTCTGGTTTTGGTATCAGGGTGATGGTGGCCTCATAGAATGAGTTAGGGAGTGTTCCTTCCTCTGCAATATTTTGGAAGAGTTTGAGAAGGATGGGTGTTAGCTCTTCTCTATATGTTTGGTAGAATTCACCTGTGAAGCCATCTGGTCCTGGACTTTTGTTTGTTGGAAGATTTTTAATCACAGTTTCAATTTCATTCCTTGTGATTGGTCTGTTCATATTTTCTATTTCTTCCTGGTTCAGTCTTGGAAGGTTATACCTTTCTAAGAATTTGTCCATTTCTTCCAGGTTGTCCCTTTTATTGGCATAGAGTTGCTTGTAGTAGTCTCTTAGGATGCTTTGTATTTCTGCGGTGTCTGTTGTAACTTCTCCTTTTTTGTTTCTAATTTTATTGATTTGAACCTCTCCCTCTTTTTCTTGATGAGTCTGGCTAATGGTTTATCAATTTTGTTTATCTTCTCAAAGAACCAGCTTTTAGTTTTATAGATCTTTGCTATTTTCTTTGTTTCTATTTCCTTTATTTCTGCTCTGATCTTTATGATTTCTTTGCTTTTGCTAACTTTGGGTTTTGTTTGTTCTTCTTTCTCTAGTTCCTTTAGGTGTAAGGTTAGATTGTTTTTTTGAGCCTTTTCTTGTTTCTTGAGGTAAGCTTGTATAGCTATAAACTTCCCTCTTAGAGCTGCTTTTGCTTCCTCCCGTAGGTTTTGGATCGTCGTGTTTTCCTTGTCATTTGTCTCTAGGTATTTTTTGATTTCCTCTTTATTTCTTCAGTGACCTCTTGGTTATTTAGTAACGTATTGTTTAGCCTCCATGTGTGTGTGTGTTTTACGTTTTTTTCCCTGTAATTCATTTCTAATCTCATAGCGTTGTGGTCAGAAAAGATGCTGGATATGATTTCAATTTTCTTAAATTTACTGAGGCTTGATTTGTGACCCAAGATGTGATCTATCCTGGAGAACGTTCCGTGCGCACTTCTGAAGAAAGTGTAATCTGCTGTTTTTGAATGGAATATCCTATAAATATCAATTAAATCTATCTGGTCTATTGTGTCATTTAAAGCTTGTGTTTCCGTATTTATTTTCATTTTGGATGATCTGTCCACTGGTGTAAGTGAGGTGTTAAAGTCCCCCACTATTATTGTGTTACTGTCAATTTCCTCTTTTATAGTTGTTAGCAGTTGCCTTATGTATTGAGGTGCTCCTATGTTGGGTGCATATATATTTATAATTGTTATATCTTCTTCTTGGATTGATTCCTTGATCATTATGTAGTGTCCTTCCTTGTCTCTTGTAACATTCTTTATTTTACAGTGTATTTTATCTGATGTGAGTATTGCTACTCCAGGTTTCTTTTGATTTCCATTTGTATGGAATATCTTTTTCCATCCCGTCTCTTTCAGTCTGTATGTGTCCCTAGGTCTGAAGTGGGTCTCTTGTAGACAGCATATATATGGGTCTTGTTTTTGTATCCGTTCAGCAAGCCTGTTTCTTTTGGTTGGAGCATTTAATCCATTCACGTTTAAGGTAATTATCGATATGTATGTTCCTATGACCATTTTCTTAATTGTTTTGTGTTTGTTTTTGTAGGTCCTTTTCTTCTCTTGTGTTTCCCACTTTGAGAAGTTCCTTTAGCATTTGTTGTAGAGCTGGTTTGGTGATGCTGAATTCTCTTAGCTTTTGCTTGTCTGTAAAGCTTTTGATTTCTCCATTGAATATGAATGAGATCCTTGCCAGGTAGAGTAATCTTGGTTGTAGGTTCTTCCCTTTCATCACTTTAAGTATATTATGCCACTCCCTTCTGGCTTGTAGAGTTTCTGCTGAGAAATCAGCTGTTAACCTTATGGGAGCTCCCTTGTATGTTATTTGTCATTTTTCCCTTGCTGCTTTCAATAATTTTTCTTTGTCTTTAATTTTTGCCAATTTGATTACTTTGTTTCTCCTTGGGTTTATCCTGTATGGGACTTGCTGCACTTCCTGGACTTGGGTGGCTATTTCCTTTCCCATGTTAAGGAAGTTTTTGACTATAATCTCTTCAAATATTCTCTCTGGTCCTTTCTCTCTCTCTTCTCCTTCTGGGACCCCTATAATGCGAATGTTGTTGCATTTAATGTTGTCCCAGAGGTCTCTTAGGCTGTCTTCATTTCTTTCCATTCTTTTTTCTTTATTCTGTTCCACAGCAGTGAATTCCACCATTGTGTCTTCCAGGTCACTTATCCGTTCTTCTGCCTCAGTTATTCTGCTATTGATTCCTTCTAGTGTAGTTTTCATTTCAGTTATTGTACTGTTCATCTCTGTTTGTTTGTTCTTTAATTCTTCTGGGTCTTTGTTAAACATTTCTTGCATCTTCTCAATCTTTGCCTCCATTCTTTTTCCGAGGTCCTGGATCATCATCACTATCATTAGTCTGAATTCTTTTTCTGGAAGTTTGCCTATCATCTCCACTTCATTTAGTTGTTTTTCTGGGGTTTTATCTTTTTCCTTCATCTGGTACATAGCCCTCTGCCTTTTCATCTTGTCTATCTTTCTGTGAATGTGGTTTTTCTTCCACAGGCTGCAGGATTGTAGTTCTTCTTGCTTCTGATGTCTGCCCTCTGGTGGATGAGTCTATCTAAGAGGCTTGTCAGAGTCTACTTTTAAAATAGATAAAATACTTATTTTTCTAATAGAAAAGATATTTTTTCTGTGATGAGCTCTCATCCCACATGTTGATAGTTTTTATATTTATTGTCTAAGGTTCTACCATGCCAGGAATACAAGGGCAAAGAACAGGCCGATTGATTGATTCAACTATGTCAGAATAAATTGTCAAAGATATGAAATGGGCAGAAGAGATTACTGGGTGTCTGTTCAGTGGAGTGCTAAGTGTTATCAAGCAGACCTTCCTGGAATTATCTGATTTTATAAGCATTTGCATATTTAATTTTCTTTCCAGGCCATTTTACAAGTTTGTGGAGGTAGAAGTTAATTTGTAGAAAACTGATAGGAATGCAAATGATTCTTTTCCATAGAAATGCTAATAGATTTTGTCCAATATGAATACATTTAATTTCTGTTTTATAGAAAAGATAATCCAAAACATAATATTTTATTGCCAATAGGATATTAACCAGTTTCGCATATACTAGCAAATTATTTCAGGATTTAGCATACATAGTGTTCCATGTATAAGTCTGTTCTTCTAATCCTCCTTTGAACCAGTTTTAACATCTTACTGATCTTGTCATTAATTAGCTATATAGAATCTTTGACATGTATTATCTAATATTTGAATGATAGTTATGATTTTACCTTTTTGAAAATGATGCTTTCTCAACTATAAATCCATGCATGACTTAGGTTTGCCTTTGGAAAGGATTTCTCATCAGGGATATTTCTATACCTGCTGCTTTTCCAACTGGTGGCTGTTTTCTCACTTATCACTACCTGGCAATGGAGCTGGAGATAGGATATATATCCTCCTTGCCCATCACTTCTTCTTTCATAAGTTGAGATGATGCCTTCTCTGATATCACACAGAAAAAATTCATAAAATCATCTACCCTGTCTTTTTCTGAAAAATCTATTCTGGCAGATTTATTGACAAAAATCAACTATCCTGCATCTTTTAATTACATCATAATCATTCTTATGTCTTTTGCTAAGCTATGGTCATAAACCCCATCGCATTCACTGGAGAAACATTCTTTGCTACCATGGCAACAGGCAAACTATGTCAAAGTTATATATAAATTGTACTTATTTCTTTGACCTCTTCTGTGAAGATGTGACTTTGCTCTTGAAACAATTCAGAGATATCCTCTCTTGCTTTCCAGACCGATAAACCTTCTCATACCAATGATCAGAGCCAATGTAAGGCGATCTTTAGATACTCTTCATATTTGATTAAGAAGGTCCTTGCTGTACCATTAGCCTATAAAGTTTAGAAGCATTTTCTGATGTTCTAATAGTCTTGTAGGTTCATTCTGATTTTTAAAAAAAATCAAAAAATAAATGAGTATGTACACTTTTAGAAATATCAAAAAAAAGTTTGCCAAAGAATAGATTCATGTGTGAGGACATATTTATTAAGTTTTAAAATAATATAATTGCATTTTTAAGTAGTGCAAATATAGAGAAAAGAATAATATATTGGAGTTCAGAATAAAACAGTTGCTGGTTTTTTTTGAACTAGCTTTTGCAGTAATTATAATTGACAGGAGGAAGTACCTTTCATTTTCCTAAGCTGATGCAATTAGGAAATGTTTTAAATAGGAAAAGAATATATTCTCATGTAATTAGCACTTATGATAGAAAACACAGATGACACTATGAGATGTTTCCATTGTCAATCCTTAAAGTATACATTTTACTTAAAACACCTAAGGTAGAATTTTTTGGAATAGCAATTGTTATGGGCTGAACTGTGTCCCCTCCAACTTCATATGCTGAAGTCCTAAGCTCCAGTACTTCAGAATGTGACTGTATTTGGAGACAGAGCTTTAAAGAGATAATTAAATTAAAGTGAGGTCGTTAGGGTGGGTCCTAGTCCAATATGACTGTTGTCTTTGTGAGAAGAGATTAAGACACAGGCGCACCCACAGGCAAAACCATTTGAAAATCCATGAAGAAGACAGCTATCTATAAGCCAAGGAGAGAGGCTTCAGAAAAAAACAACCCTGCCTACACTTGATTTTGGACTTCTGGCTTCCAGAATTGTGAGAAAATACATTTCTCTTGTTTAAGATACCCAGTCTTAAGTTTTTTTTTCCATTGCGTTCAAGGTCGGATAAAGAACCATGTATATTAAAGTCTGTAAGTAGGTTAATTTGTGCTTACCAGTCAACATTTATGTGGCTTATTTTTTGGTCAAAGTCAACTTCTGTTTTTAGGAAGTCCCTGATTTATACTACTTTGTATCTCTTCATTTAAAAGTGATTGGCATACTATTATGTCTATTCTAACCAGGATTTGCCATGCTAAAAACAAATTGTTTTTAGGATTATGAAAATAATGAAGAAATGAGGAGAACTTTGTGGGAAGGGAGCTCCTGAACTAGTAGGCTTGCTGTGACAAATATCATACTGTTCGTAGGGTTCAGTCTGTAATTGTGTTCATGTGCAGTCATTGCATTAATCTTTCTTTTTTGTTCCTGTCATGACCAACCTAGGCACTAGCCAGCTGGCCAAGCTGATTTTCCCCTGAGAAATCTTTCATTTCTTCACCTCAAATGAGTGTCTCTAGGTGAATGCAGTGATAAATGAGTCTGGGTTACAATGAGCGATTGTCCTTGCATCCAGTGGCAGGCTCTCATCTAACCATCTGCACTGCAGACTCAACCTTGATTCTCACTCTCTGATGACCACAAGTCTAGTGATATCCTTCTGTGGGATGAGGACTGGCATAATGGCCTGTTCTCTCTTGTTCCCAGAAAGCAGCGGCCTATACAGATGTTGGAAGAACTCTCCTATACCCAGTTTACAATGAGTTAGACATTGCCCAGTGAGGAGACTGGAATAGACTCTGTGACTCATGAAGTGCTGTCTCTGAGTGACTGGCGACTAGCAGAATAATGCACTTTTTGCTTCCAGACCCATAAAATGGAGTGGGTGAAAAAGATGTTGCTGAAGGAGTAGAGGAATAGAGTATTTGGGGGTGGAAGTTCTTATCAGAATGGGAGCTCATCTTTGTACAGTCATTTTCCTGATTATTGAAAATGTTCAAGTGTTGTTTAGGGTGCTACCTGTGAATACCAAGCAGAGGAGTTTGGGTAAGAGGGGTGGAGAGAGAAGGCTGGATTGCACTGTGTATGGGGGAAAAAAAGCGATGTAAGTGATAAAGGACAACAGACAGGAATAGCAAGTGGGGTCTCCATTTACAAGTGTACAGTGTCTTAGCAGGGAAACTATATATTATTTATTTACTTTTTTTAAACATCTTTATTGCAGTATAATTGCTTTACAATAGTGTGTTAGTTTCTGCTTTTTAACAAAGTGAATCAGTTATACATATACATATGTTCCCTTATCTCTTCCCTCTTGCATCTCCCTCCCTCCCACCCTCCCTATTGCACCCCTCTAGGTGGTCATAAAGCACCAAGCTGATCTAGCAGGGAAACTGTATTAAGCAAGGATTGAGAATAAATGCCAGGATTTGGTCAGAGCACAAGTGGAATAGGACACCGAGGCTTCAAGATATCAGGTGTAGATGAGCAGGAAGTTTGATGATTTGTAACCGTACTTTAGTCCTTTCCTCTTGGTGATGATAAGAACTTTTAAACGCATTGTGGAGTCTGCATGTGACTAGGGAGACAGCCAATGATAAGGGGACATTTCTGGGAAAGTGGTTGAGCAGAGCAGAGCCTTGGAGGCCAGAGTCTTAGTGGTTGGAAATAGAGAGGCTGGCACCCTACAAAACTGGTCTTACCCTCAATCCCATTTTATCGTAGGCTCACAGCATAAATCCATGGGGATTCAAGAAGCCCTATGTCTTTTGTAAGTTAATGACAAGCTTGATTGCATACTACTTATTTTATGTACAGTTCCAGGATTTCTACTTTAACCAGTTCCACAAAGGCTCCTCCCTCTTTTGAAGTAACTGCAGGTTGGTCTTGATGCCTTGACTAGAGAATCATGTGATAATTCCATCAGACAGCATCCCATACTGATTTATATCCCCAATCCTGGTATCTCTATCTGAATAGGAATTGCACATTTTTTACAGACAAAATTAATTTTCATTCATATTTGGGAGTTGTCATGGAATCAAACAATGAAGCTTAGAGTGACTCTAAAAAATTGGAAATTGCAGCTTAATATAGGTGCTGAAGATTCAGTTTAATTTACATGTAAAAAGACAACAGAATATCATAGTGTTCCCACTGCTAAGAACTAGCTATTTATCAGTGAGTGTTAATTTGTTGTTTAATAAAGTGCAAGGGTCAGCCTCTAGCCTGATGAGAGTGATAAAGATAAAACACTTGGCTGAAATGCTGAACAGTCTTAAAGGAGCTAGCCTCATTCTCATGTCTGTAGGTGTGGCTTTCTGCCTACAAAGGGTATAAGGTTTAGTGTTAATCCAAAGTTTAAGTTGTTTGTAATCAGATTTAGTAGAATATTTTAAGGCCAATGAGAAAGAAAACTTCTTGAAAGTATTTTCCAGATTACTGCATATAATTTCACTCTTCAAAAATCTTTCAATTACTTTTCAAAGTGGTTTCATACTAGATAAGATTAAAGTTTCCCTAATGTAAAGCTAAAGGAAAATGATGTGCTAGTAAAAAACTTTAGTAAAATTGCCAATGTAATTTTCCTTCATTTAATCAAAGGAGTTAACTTCATGTAACCTTTGATATTCTCCTATTTCTTCCTATATTCAAGAAAATGTAAATATCAGTTAATTGATGATTCAACACTCAATTTCCTCTTTCATCTTTGCTTTCTTAAGCATACCTTTTTCCATTTTCTTTATAATTTCCACGGTACAGTAGAAAGAAGAATGGATCAGGAGTTAAAGGATATGACTCATGAACAAATTAATTGAAAAAATCCAATCATTTTGGATATAAGCAGAAAAATTTGAATACGGAGAGGCAAATTAGGTGACATTAAGAAATTATTGTTAATTTTGTTAGATGTGATACCAGTTCATGGTTATGTAAGCAAGTGTTCTTATGGTTTAGAGATGCATACTAAAAGATTTAGTGATGAATTGCCAGGATGCCTATGTCTGGAATTTGCTTTAAAATACTTTGCCAAAGATTAAAAAAACTTATATGAAGCCAGTGTTAATAATTGTTAAATCTAGGGAAAGAGAATATGGGCATTCACTTTACAAATCTCTCTCTGCTTTTTGTGTGTCTGAAATTTTTCATAATAGAAAGTTAAGTAAAAACAAACCTAGAGACAGGTATTTGATATTGGACCTACGCTCTGGATATGTCAATGAGCCCTCCTGATTCTCAGTTTTTCCAACTTAAAACTTTAAAAAAGGCATTTTACAGTGAGTGTTAATATAATTCACATGAAGGAACTCTGAAGAAAGTAGAAAGTGATTCCATAAATAAGGTACAGGTTATTAAGTAATCACTTAACTTTGGCCTATCTTTGTGAAAGTAATTTTTTTGAAAAAAGCAAACTGAAAAATTATGATAGATCTAAAGGAGATTGACTAAGAGGATGACCATCTGGAAATGATGTCATATTAGAGTGGCCAAAGACCCTGGTGAGATGTAGCCTACAGGAAGGATGGTTGGGGGAGTTGGGGCCTGTTTGTTTCTTTTGAATATTTGAAGAGCTGTGGAAAGAGAATCAGTGCAGTCCTGGAAGGCAGAATGGGACCAGCTTATTGGAGAATAAAGTGGAAGGTTTGGTTTCAGAATTTGGAAGGGCTTCTTAGTGAGAATTTTTTTCAAATAGATTTTAATTATCTTGTAAAATAAAACTATTTCTGTGTGAAGCTTTCACTGGAAGCTAGTGACCTACTATCGACCCCCGCTGAGGTGTTTCTGCCTTTGAATGGGAGGTTGGATCCTCTCGAGCCCGGAGAAACCTTCCAGCTGCCTGTGGTTTCATTGATCCCCGTCGCTCCATATCATTCTATTTTTCATTTTATCCAAGACATTACTCTCTCTCAACATTCTTTTCTTCTCCCTCTGGCCTCCTAATTCCTCTCTACTTGAATTTTTTGTCAACATCTCTATTTTTTCAGGGTTTAAGTCAGTTCATTGGTATTTTATTAGATTCCATTATCATATTTTCTCTTTCTGCCGTTAAAGGTCACTATCCATCCACCTCTTTCCTTTTCCCAGTATTTATTTCTTCATATTTTGTTGAACACATAGTTATATATTAGGAAGATGATGTAAAATTAACTTATAATAAATAACTATTGAGCATTTTCTACATGCCGGGCAATATTTTGGATACTGGAGATACAGCACTAAACAAAATAAGCAAAAGATCCTTGCTCTCATGGAGTTTATATTCTTGGAAGAAGACAGAAAGCAAAGTAGTAATAATATATTTGTTAGATAGTAATAAGTGCTATAGATAAAGGAATAGGGAGTATGGAGGGGAGGTTTTTTTTTTTAATATATAAATTAGACAGGATAGGCCTTTCTGATTGGATGACATTTGAGCAAAGATCTGAAGGAAGTAAGAGAACGGTGTGAATATGGGAGGAAAATACATTCCGTATGCAGGCAACAGTGAGGGCGAAGTCTTTGAGTTATAGCCTGCTTGGCTTGCTCCAGGAATTCCAAGGGGGCCACTGTGTCTGGAATGGGGTAAGCAAGTGAGAGTGTAGTAACTGCAGTCAGAGGTGTGTGTGTGTGTGTGTAAGGGTACAGCTGGGGTGCTATAACATACCGTGCCATGTAAGGTCTTTAGCTTTCCTCCTAGGGAGATGCAGGGTGCCATTGGAGGATTTCTAGCTGAGAAGTGACAGGATCCAAATTGCATTTTAATGTTTTCTTTTTCTTGGGGTTTACACTCTTGGAGGTGAAAGTAAAAAACAAAACAAAACAAACAAGCAAAAAACTTAGATTAAAACTGTGAAGACAAATATGATATCATCTTTTGTTTATTTGAATAAACATTTTGGGGCATGTACCATGGGATTATAGCACCTATGACAGTGATCAGTCGTGAGAGAAAAAGATACCTAAGCCATGTCCCTGCCTTTGAGACCATCCCTCTGGCGTCTTGTCTTCTCAGTTCTGTGATTTTTGAAGAATACAATAAGCATAACAAGGATGACAACAAACGCCCTTTGAGAGTCTTCCTTGGTCAATATTATGAAGAATATAAAAATATACAACAAGACCACTGCCTCAAGGAATTTACAATCATTCATAGCAGGAGACAAGGAAAGATATACAGAAATTAAAATTTAAGAATGACAAAGGAATAGCAGTGATGTAAAATAGTGAGTGTTTCTCTTTCCTGGGACAGAAAGACTTGTTAAATTAATCTGTCACTAGTTCAGAATGACGATATGTCAGTGACCACTCTCACCATCTATCAGTGATAGATGCTTTTCTTCTAGAGCATTTCTTTGTCTGTCTCTGGAATTGTGTTAATTGAAAATTTGTAAATGGAGGAGCTTCTGTATTGTACACCACTAAATGGCAGATGATTTGACCACTAAGTGTAAAGAGCTCATGTGATTTGAGAAGTTGGAACAACAAGAATACTGTTAACATTTATTGAGCTCTTACTATGTGCTAGGTCCTATTCTAGGCGTTTTCATATATTCACTCATTTTTCTCTTGCAACTCTAGGAGGTACTATTACTGCCCCTATTTTACAGATGCGGGGCTTAGTAATTTTCCCCAAATCTTTTAATTGGCAGGTGGGGAGCCAGAATTCTCCAAGACAGTCTGTACTCTACAGAGATCATCTTCCAAACTACTCTATTGATAAAGTTTATTTATATTTCAACAACTTTTTAAAAAGTTACCAACAAATAAATCTGAACTTGTTTTCAAAGAGCTTACACGTATTTGAAGGATTGGATGAAATAGCGGTAGGTGTTGAAAATCTTACCTTTCATTACTTACCTTTTGGATGGCAGGCTCTATGTTGGAGCAGCTATAAAAGTACCCAAGGGCTTCCCTTCCCTGGTGGCGCAGTGGTTAAGAATCCGCCTGCCAATGCAGGGGACATGGGTTCGAGCCCTGGCCCAGGAAGACCGCACATGCTGTGGAGAAACTAAGCCCGTTCGCCACAACTACTGAGCCTGCACTCTAGAGCCCGTGAGCCACAAGTACTGAGCCCACGAGCCTAGAGCCCGTGCTCTGCAACAAGAGAAGCCACCGCAACGAGCCGGCGCACCGCAACGGAGAGTAGCCCCCGCTCGCTGCAACTAGAGAAAGCCAGCGCGCAGCAATGAAGACCCAATGCAGCCAGAAATAAATAAATAAAATTAAAAAATTAAAAAAAAAAAGTACCCAAGATATGTGAGTATAGACTTTCTTTGTATGATCACAGTTCTTACTCTTTCAATTTGGGCATCTTTAGGTCTGAGTAGCTGGATTTCCCTGTATGAAGCAGTTATATTCATTACTCTGTCATGCTCTGAAAGGAATTCCTGTTCTTTAGTCCTAGCATACCCTAAGTGTTCTGTTGGTTATGTTGTTTTCAGTGGTACAGGGGCTCCTCAAGCAGCTCATATAATGGATGGTTTATAGAAATGAGGTGGTCCTTGGGAAGAGATGAGCTCTGCCCTTTAATAGCTGAGTGGCCTCTGGCAGGTTATTCTATCTCTTTGTAACACAGTTTCCTCAGCTGTAAATGAGGATAATAATAGTATCTACCTCATAGTGTTACATTTAAATATTAAATGAATTAATATTTTAAAGCAGTTAGAACCATTCATGATACATAGTAAGCACTAATTAAAAATATTATTATGTTCATAATTCCAAAAGTCATGTTATTTTCTCCCAGCCAAAATATCTTGTCAGAAGCGCATAGCTAAATGTGTCCAAAATAGCACTTTCACAGATTTTAAATCATTTGATCTTCACGAGACCCTCTTAGATGAGTAAGGATATATTACTCCCAATATTTTTCTAATGAGAAACTTAAAGGTCATGGTGATTAGGTGAATTGTCCCTGGTTGTTCATCTAAAGGTGGGTTAAAGGTGAGCTAAAGCTAGGACTTGAGAATGCATATCTCTAGACACCTTCTCCAGACTTCTGTTCCATCACGCTACGCTATTTTCAGGAGTTCTATTCGTCTGTGGTGAAGATTCTATCCACCACCATGTGTGTTGGGATGTGATTGAGTGATGTGTTAGAAGGTGGTATGTTCTAGCAAACTCAGACTAATATCTCATCTTTTTGTATATTTTTTGTTTTCCCCATATGGTATATTTTAAGTTGTGCTTTGGTCACAAAAAAAGCAAGTTAAAAACAAAACCAAAGGAGACAAAAAGCGTGAACAACCAGTTACTTTTTATTCTGATCAATGAATACAGTGCCACCTAGTGGAACTTTTCTAGATAGCTGAGCTAAGAAAGAAAAATTAGAGGAGGCAAGAGGAAAAAGTGGAAATAAATGGAAAACAATGAAAGGGGAAAAGTAACCATGGGGTCTGTTTTCCACCTCAGAATCTCTAGTATACCGGTAACTACTCCTCAGTGGAATATTACACTGGAATGTAAGCACCATGATTATTCTTTTCCCTTCATTACCGTATCCCCAAATCCAGAACAGTGCGTGCCACGCAGTAGGAACTCAGTAAGTACTGACTAAATGAATTAATTGTTAAAGTTGACTTTTTTTTTAAAATTAAAAATATTACTCATCTTTTTCTTTTTGCTGGAGAATTTTCTTCAGTTCATATATAAAAACAAATTTGTAAGTCTTATTAGTACTTTATAGTTTTGGATCCTAGCTCCTATCATAAAGTTTATTTGTTAATATCTGGAGGAACTTGAAACAGTTTTTTTTTAAACTAAAATAAGGCTTGTGGAAATATTTTCATGACTAGTTTGTTCAATTTGCTTGGGAAATGGCAAGTCAGTCAGTAGAAAATGGGAAAGCTTGTAAGCATATTAATCAAGTCAAGTTCAGAAGAGACTGAATTTAAAAAACATAATATCAGGGAACAATCATTCTTTAAAATTTAAATTTTATTTTAAAATTGGATATTCATTAGAGTGACTCAAAATTCAGAAAGTACAAAAAATGTGAAACTTCTCCCTCCCTGTCTGTGTCCTCCAGCTACCCAGTTCCCTTCCCTGGAAGCCACCAATGTTATTTTCCCATGTGTCCTTCCTGAGATGTCTTAGATGTTTGCAAGTGAATATGCCTGTCTATAAAATTGTACCTATTATTATAAAACTACTATACAACTTAAACCTATTATTATATAGGACAAAATTTGATGGAAAACTTACTTAGTCTTCTCGATTTTCATAATATGCGTTTAATTATTAGAAATGGCAGTGTTTTCCCACTGAAAAAAATTCCATTAGGCATTCCCTGAATTATATTTAAATAAGAGTTCTTATTTTAGTTTTGTCAATTTCTTAAGTTAGTTTTCACAATAAATTTATATTTGCATGTGTGTTATTTACACAGGTTCTCGGTACGTTGGTTGAGAGTTTTACCAGATTGTTGTAGATGTCCACCAAGCCATCTCATGTTTCTGGTGCCTTAGTAATATCCTGCAATCATATCAGCAGGCAAGGAAACACAATTACAGGCATTTTATACTATCAAATGTTATTTGCCTGTTACCCAGGCTAGTTTTTGCCTAATTTCTTTAACTAGCTATTAAGAAACCAGTAGGCACGCAAGATACATATTCATTTGACAAGTCATTCTTAAATATTCCTATGACCCTAAAACTACGCTAGAGACTGTAGAAATCACCTAATAATTATGTAGAGCATTTGTGGTACAAATTCTACCTAGGGACACATAAATAGAAGAAGCTAGTGGCATATTGAAAATTGGCTGTATCTGAACACACACAGGGAATGTCTAATTACTTAACAAAAATGACTGACACCAGATCACTTTCAGTATTTGGTTATAATGAGAAGTGATGTCATTAGCATTTTAAGACTCTCCAAATGCCGGCGGCATTGTACAGAAAATTAAGGTACCCGTTAATATCATGCACTGGGGGTTCAGACTGTCTGACATATGGTCAGTTGGATAACTGTTGTAGGACTTCATTTAGCATAACAGCCTCTGAATCATACCTACAATGTCAGCTCAGTATTTACATTTCTAATAAAGGAACCCAAAGTGAAGGAATCTATTGAAAATCTTTGAACATTTTTTCGGTTTGTTTTTTGCATGGAAAAGCAGCATTTTTATTTCAGATAGCTTAAAGCACATTGATTTGTCCCTGAGGCAACTGTTCTGTCTTGGTGAAAGTGTAGCCAAACAGGGATTCTTGTGTCAAGGCATATGATTTATTTATGTACTGGAGCACAGATTTTAATGCCTGAATTCTCATTAAGAACTTTAGATCAAAGGGTGAAAGGGACAGATACTTTCAACCCACCCACGCTGTTGTAGATAAGATTTTGGCATTTCTAAAGGATGAGAAAACGTACACTGAAAAATTGTCAGAGGAATTTGGCTACTTTGTCATGAATGTTATTAAAAGCATCTTTAAGATATTTATATTCTTCATTTATATAATACTGTATTAAAATCATACGGCAGAAGAATAGTTAATAATATGGGAAAATGTTCATGCTATTTTGTTGAGTAAATAGAACATATTAAAGCATATTAGAAAAGAATATAAACTGTTAATCTAATTTGGTTAAAAAGAAAAAATATATAATATATATGCACAGGAAAAAAAGAAAGCTATACATCAAAACTTTGCTAGATGTTTTCTCTGTGCCTCAGTTTCTTCAGTTTAAAAGTGAGGATAATGACAGGATGTATTTCATAAGGTTGTTATAAAGATTAAATAAAATAATAATTATAAAATGTTTAGAATAATGCCTCCTATAAAATGATAGCTATTATTATTGTCATCTATAGATTATTGTTATATAGATTTATTTTCTTTTGTTTCCTTACTTTATTTTCCAAATTTTCTATAATCAACATATTAATTTTATGATTAAGTTATTTAAAAATATATTATCTACTTCTAGGATATTTTTTAGTTCCCAAATGCTGTCATCCAAACATTAGAGGGGTAGATAGGATCTTATCATTCTCCTTTGCAGCTCATACTGATATTGTAATTCATTATCTGTGTGAGGATTGTCTTCAGTAAGCTGTAAGTTTCACTGAGAGGGCTGTGTGGGTCTTGGTGATTTTAGTTTCCTTTGTGTCTAATGCTTTTCCAGTTCCTAGTCTGTGCTCAGTAAATATTTGTTGAACGAATGAAAGCTAAGGATATGTTTAAAGGAATTCATAGTCACTTAGTACTTTGTGCTTTAGTTTTATGTTATGTCATTTAATGATATTACTCCCATTTTATAGATGGGAAAACCAAGCTGACTCACAACAAGCAAATAGTGGGGTCAGGGTTTGAACCCAGGTAATTTTATTAAAGGGTATGGCCCCCTATGAGAAAAATGAGGAACAATGATCAAAGCAATACTATTAGGGAATTACACCAATAATATAGGACATATTTGAAATATTTATTGGTATTGAAAAAATAAAACTGGGAAGAGTGGAATGGAATATGTACATATCTAGCATGCTTTACAGATGGGTTTGCATGTGTACAGATACCAAATTCTTTCCTTATAATTTCCCAAACAAATCATTTTTATTTTTATCAACTTTAATTTTATATTTATTTGCTTATCTCTTTATATTACCTCCTATTCATAAAATTAAGAAAATAATTTTCTCCATTAACTTCTTACAGACTATCTCTTTTGCGGGAGGGGAGCTTTTTAAACTAATGGTAATCTAAAGTATTAGCAAGAAGACAAATTGCTAAATTGAACCCAATTTTACTTGCCCAACATATAAATAATTAAACTTGGTAACCATTTTTGCAGCTCTTAATCTTTCTTTTCTTTCTCTAGACTTCTGTGAACAGGAGGATGGGAGAGTCTAAGTCTCATAATGAACCCCTGACTCTGAGATCAGATTTAAGTAGAAAGATGGGGCTCAGCAGGTGGCTAAGTCTTCTTATCCTAGATCCTAGATGCTGATGTCTCAAATGTACAACTTGAAAGGAAAGTGTATTCTCTGTGAGAAATCTCTCATAATAAACTGAAAGTTTCTCTCTCCCCACTTCTTCTCCCCCTTCCTTCCTCCCTTTCCTCCTCCTTCCCTTCTTCCTCCCTCCCTCCATCCCTTCCTTCCTTCCACTTGCAAATGTAGGCAACCTCAGTTAACAATTAACTGTAGTGATTGAACAACTGCTGGAGAAAATTAGAGATGTTGGGAGAACCAGATTCCTGTTAGTCTTCTCCTTTCTGTTTATCTTCACTTGTGGCCATTGTACCCTGGTGAGAGCAGCCCTTGACTAGAAGTCATATGATCTGGATTCCAGTCCTGGATTTGATTTCTGTAGGATTCTGTCTTCTCATCTTCACAATAATGGCATTAGGCGTCTAAAGACCCTTTCAGCTCTAAACTCTTCTAACTTTATTGTATATCAAAGGGGTGTGTGTGTGTGTGTGTGTGTACACGATAATGTCAGGATTAATGACGTTTCACAAAAATAATATTAAAATGGAGCCTGTAATGATTTTTACTTTCTCCTCTATCTTGTTTTGCTGTAAACAGTTGGGGGATGGAATAGGGTTTGTGGAAAGAGAGGATTACTCAGAGAATATAATTTGATTTGTTTTCTGGCATTCTTAGGTAATATTTTTTAATTAGGAAAGAGTTGGTATTCAGTAACAAGCTTTATGGATTCAAACCTAATTTGTATGTCAGATGTAATTTAGATGACTTCAGACTATTTATGTGAAATGAGAATGCGTTTTGGTAGCCCTTAATTAGAGAAGCCTGAGGTATAGTTTGCAGAATTTTCAGTCCATTGAACTAATATATATCTTTAACAAGGACTAGAGAAAACATATATAAGGGTTATCTACATAGAAATCAGCCCTTACACCCTCTTCCATTTCTGGACAAGCCTTTCACTTATTGTTCTGGGAGGGCTTGGACTTGGTATGCCTCTCTTTGTTATGGCCTGTTAGTAATTGACAAGAAATGATATATTGTATTAGCTGCCTTGCTTATTTGTCTACCATAATCTCACCCACAGACTACTGTACAAGTATTTTCATTTCCAGTTAATAAACTGAGGAAATGACTTTTGCAGTTGACAGACCTGCCAAGCGTAGTATTTTCTTTAGCTTGGGTAAATAAAATCATCATGGGCTAATTCGGAATTTTTCAAAGATGCAAACATTCTACCTCTTTGTGATAGGATAAGGGGAAATTATTATCAATAATGAATACATTTAATGAGTGCTATAGCACATAAAAGGTACCCTTAACTTTAAGAGCCTAGGGAGGCTCTAAACTCTAATTTTCTCTTTTATATAAACTCTAATTTTCTCTTTTATATCCATCTAATAAACATCTCCTCCCTCCTTGATGGTGACCTCTGAATGGGAGGGTCCTAGAGGTTTGATGAGCAGGGTAGTTGCTTGCACATGGCAATTGGGAAGTGATTCCAAGGTTAAGGTGCAACATAGAAAATAAAATGAAAAGACTAGCTTATTTTCAGCAAAGAGAAATGAGGCAGATAGTATAGAATAAAAATATGGCTTGTAGAGGACATTAGAGGGAAAGAGGTAACACAGCCATCAGTGGATTGGTAAGGATGACACCTCACCTTTGAGGAAGAATAGGATTTCGTGCAGGTACTTCTCCCTCTCAGGGCTGGTTACCTTTTAGGAAAAGGTAGCTTATTGAAAAAGGCAGTGCTGTAGTGAAAGCTAACATTCTCAGGCTAAGGCTGTCATAGCCAAGGTTTTATACAAGTTATTAGGTAATATTGAACCAACTGTGTACCCGTCAAAATGGGCAAGGTTATACTGAAGTAGCAAATAACGACAAAATTTTGTGACTTAAAACCACAAAGATTTAGCTCTTCTTATGCCACGTGTGTATCTTGGGTTGGAGGGGCTGCTGCCCAGCATTGCCCTCATTCAAGGCACAGCTGGCAGAGCTTCCAGCGCCTGGAGTACTGCTGTCTGCCATGGCACTGGGAAGCAACAGGTGAAATGGGCACGGACTGTGAAAGGCTTCGCCTTGGAAGAAAGGAATGTTACTTCTACTCACACTTCACTGACCAAAGCAAGTTCAGGAACAGGGCAGCCCCACCTTGTACCCAAAAAGGAGGAGAACCAGAAATATTGGTGAATGGCACCAAGCTCAACCAAAAGGAGCAAAATATATTTCCACTTACTATTTAGTATCAAGAGTTTAAAAGTAGTACATTAGTTAAGGAAAAATGGACATAGTGACGAATCACAAAAAGTTATTGAATAAATCCCTGGGTCAGCACTACTGTTTCTTATCAGTAACCACAGCAGTCACTCTGAGAAGTGTCCCTGGGAATGCATCCATGAACAGCAGTTTGAGGAGTCACGATTTAAGAAACTGAAGTTTTATTTTCTGAAAATACCTATTAATTGCAAATTATCACTAAGGAAAAGTTTATTTCCTTCGGAAAGGGGTAAAATAATTCAACATGAGTACAGCAGCAGACACAGGACCCTACTCCCACCCTGTAACCCCCTACCTCAAGAATTCAATTCAACAGACTCTAGGTTGAGAAATACAAGGTTATATCCTATAGTACTTATAATAAGTGATGGTGGTATTGTAATGCCCATTTTATGGACAAGGAGCCCAGGCTCTAAGAGGTCAAGTACCATTTCCCGAGGAGCACGGAGCTTTGCCTGTCTGGCCTCGAAGTGCATGTGCTCATCCACATACTCTGCTAATTTGCAGCAAGCCTGGCACCGCGGGACAGCTGACTGCTGGGGCCGTGGAGGGTCAGGAGACAGAGTTGGTGCAGCTGGACCAGCTGGACTCCCCGAGGGAAGGGTGACTGATCTCGGCTCTGCGTGGTAGTCGTGCTCATACTCTTACTATAACAAAGTGTTTTAAATTAGCGATTTTGGGCTTCCCTGGTGACGCAGTGGTTAAGAATCCGCCTGCCAATGCAGGGGACATGGGTTCGATCCCTGGTCCAGGAAATCCCATATGTCACGGAGCAAATAAGCCCGTGTGCCACGACTACTGAGCCTGCGCTCTAGAGCCCGCGAGCCACAACTACTGAAGCCCGCGCGCCTAGAGCCCGTGTTCTGCAACAAGAGATGCCACTGCAGTCAGAAGCCTGTGCACCACAACGAAGAGTAGGCCCCGCTCGCCAGAACTAGAGAAAGCCTGAGTGCAGCAACGAAGACCCAATGCAGTCAAAAATAAATAAGTAAAAAAATTTATTAAAAATAAATAAATAAATTAGCGATTTTCTGGGCTTTTTCTACAGAAGTCCAGTTATTACTGTTGTTTTTCCTGGGCCTGCGAGAGGGGCTTTGTCTGAGGCTGGGAGCCAGGGATATCCCAGAAGATGAAGACCAGAGACCTTCCTGGAAAGAAGCCCTTGCCCGGCAGAGCCGGCCTCCGGATGCTTGGATGTGGTGGGACTGAGGGCGAGGTGGGCTTTTCGGAGCCGGAGCGCTGGGGGAATGAACAGGCGGACTGAGACATCTTAAGTGCTGCGAAAGTCAGAACAGTGGTGTGAGGGTTCTTGTAAATGGAAAACCGCCTATAATTTGATTAAGGCACAGTCGGCTAATGGACCTTTAAAGAAGTGCTTAAGGCAAATCAAGTGAGGAAGATGGCACTCGGGGAGAATTAAAAGGCAAATAGGGTGAGATTGTCAGTCAACCAGACACAGCTGTCTACTTTGACCATTTCTAACTTAGAAATAAATAAGGCCTCTACCATGTATATACCAGGAACAATATCAGACGGACTAATTTTGGTATTTGCAACCGTAAAAAATCTGCTTTTTCTTAAAATTGACTACGGAACAGTGCCAGGTACTATACTAAATACAGATTTTTTATTGACTCCTCACAGCAACCCTATGAGGTAGGTATTATGATTCCATTTTATAGGTGAGCAGACTGAAGCCTAAAGAGATTAATTTCCCTCACATTATACGGCTGGAAAGTCACAGTGCTAAGCTTCAAACATCTGCTTTCCTTTGAAATACACTTGCACAGGTGATTATTTTCAGTGGATCAATTCTGCTTTTAAGTTGAAGAATTATATGTTTTCTCAAAGACTCTACTCACCCCACATGTCTAGACTCCCTTTCCCAGTTAACACTGATATGAAACCGATGCAGAAACAGCAGTATTTTCTCTCGAATGATTCACTCTTATGAATCCGTGCTGCATTAATTAAGTCCATATTATTAAGTCCATATTATCTTCCACACAATATTGTATGCCCCTTGGGAATAGGAACCATAGCTAAACAGTTATTTAACCCCCATTATTATTCTTGGTGTGGTGCCCTTCAATTAATGGCTGATTTTATGAAGTGTAGTTTTTTTATGGTTAGGCACTTTATGTAGCTCATTAACTGATGACATATGCCCAAAATTTTAATGAAAATCTTTGCTCTGGGATCTTGCTATCAAATAAGGTACTTATACTTTGTTCTGAGTTACGCCAAAAAAAATGATTAGAATTATTTAATTATGCTTTCATAATCTTAAGATATGAACAAGAAAAGCATGCAGGAATCTGGAACAAAGCCACAGAGGGAAGCCCACTGAAATCTGTACAACTGAAGGTTATAATCTTACTGTTTCCAGACAATGAGGAAGTATATATTTAGCATAGATGTTATACTGATAACATTAAATGATTAATGATTATATTAATTATATATTAATTATTATATAATTATTATATAATATATAATTATAAGATTATATGATTATATGAATTATATGATTATATGAAATATATGATTATATAATCATTATTATATTAATGTTTATATTAAATGATTAATATTTTTCAGACCTTAAAAATATTAATTTATAAAATAAAAAATTGCTGCAATTTATAGTAAGTAGCCAGAGAGCTTGTGGGAAGTAATGGAAAACACACAGGACAAAGTCTATCAGGTAGACTTGGGTTCACATCCAGTCTCTCTCACTAGTAGCTATGTCAACTGAAGCAATTTAGATAATCATTTTGAAACTGATTTTTAAAAATTCATTACATGGAGTTTGTAATTCCTAGCTTGTAAGGTTGTTCTGAGGATCAAATGTGTAAAACATCTAGACCTAAGTAGGCACTCAGTAAACAGTAATTACTGTTATCGTTATTTAAGCCCAGCACTTAAAAGACTATTTTGAGAAGTCAGCAAATCTACTGGAGATGCCATCTTTTCTGTTTTTCTGGAGAACATATTGTGGCAAATAGGAGAACCTTATGATATCTGCCAACCTCATGATGAGATTTAAAATTTCTGGTCTTGGGAAGTGCTCAGAGCCACTCTTCCCTCATGACCCTTGTCATTTTATTACATGCATTTCCTAATGTTACATGCATTTCCTAATATTACATGCAGACCCCTGATTATCATTTTCCTCATCACATTTTTCTGTCCAAATCAGAGTAGAGAAAGATCAGAAACGGAGATGTTGGGGGTGAGTTATCACAGAGGATCAAGTGTGTGCCACTTGCCTTGGAAAACTGGGCATTGACAGTTGATAAGGCTGCTTGAGGGGCTGGCAGCTGCCTTTTGCCTACTTACTAAAAATCAGCACCTTGGAGAAGCCCCCCCGCCCCCACACACACACATATACTTACCCCATGCCTACTTCCTATCTGTGGTTTATTTTTGTGAGAGGTGATGTAAAATTTTAACTGTTTGGATTAAAGTTGAACGTATTTGTTATTTGCGTTTGAGCAATTTTAAAGTAACAGTAATTAGTCACTAAAACTATTCCTGGTGAAGGAAGAGACAGACAGATCAATGAGCTGGGGTAGAATCCAGAAACAAATCCAATTACATGATAAATGTGTAACTGGTTTGATTCAATGAAGGGGCTGCACGCAGGAAACAGCTTTGATTTTTTCCTAGTATTTCACTCAAACCCTGTCATTTCTTTCCTGGCCCTGGATATTATCTCAAGTCATCTGATTGCTTTTGGTCACTTTCATGTGCCCAAATGGTCTCATTTTCAGACCTTAAAAAGTCTAGTCCATGTATATCAAAACTTTATTTTGATACTCAATCTAAAGGCTCTGTCTCCTTTCCGCTCAGGTCTGACTGTTGGTTGAATTCGTAACCAGAAGCGGGTAAGGAGGAGTATGGCCTGTACTTCTACTCTTCTTGCCCCATATTCTCCTCACTTTCAGATCTTCTGTGGTTGGGAGAAAGAGGATAATGAGTAATGTTGTTTGTAGTACTTTCCTTGTATCAAATGTCTTCTTTATTTCAAGTATTCAGATGCTGCCTCTTCTGTGAGGCCACTAGAGTTCTTTGAAGATCTCCCGTGGGGTTTCTCCAGTGAGTCTCAGAGTTTCTCTCACCCCTGAGCTTTTGTGCCAGGCAATTCAACTCCCACCATTTCCTGTTGGGTCCTTTTGCCCCAGCAAGCAGCAGCTCTCTTGGCAATGCCTATCAAGTCCACAAAAAGTCTAGCTTAGCTATTTCCATCTAGTTTCATTGGTCTTAGCTTGAAAGAAGAGATTGGTATCTCCTCAGCTGGGTAAAACTTGCAACCATCTCCAAAGGGGTTCTCTTGGTCCCTCCTTTTCCTACAAGGCTTGACAGAGGGGAGACATCAGAGAGCATTCACCTCCTAAAATTGTCATCAAGGAAACAGTCTTAATGAATCTATAGCTTTCTAGTACATATTCACTGGCTGACTGTTGTAATCTTTTGATTCTTGTGAAGATGATGGATCTATTTATTGGTTATTGTTAGAATATTTGTAGATACCGCTGACCTACTGGGGCTTCAGCTTAAATTTGAGCCAAAACAGAGTTTTATTTCACAATATTTTTCAAATGTAATGATCATATATGTTTGAGAAAGTTTTTTCCAAATGGTATGGTATATCCTGCTAACCATTTGGAACAAAAATAGTATGATCTCTGTTTTAATACCACACACAAAAATAAACCTGAGATGGGTTAAAGATTAAAATGCAGGATAAAGTTGATAAAAGTAGTAGAAAAAAGAGATATTGTCATCTTAGTCTGGAAAGGCCTTTCTAAATTTGATGCCAAAGTTAAGAAACCATAAAGGAAAAGAATGCTCAATTGAGATAAGTAAAAATTAAAGACTCTTGTATGGCATGCACCATTAACAGTTAAAAGACTAATTATACAGTGGAGAAATAATTTGCAAAATGGGTTAATATTATCAATATATGAGATATTAAGAAAAATAGAAATATGATAGAAAAATGAACAAAGGCTAGAAATAGGCAACTCGATAAAGAAGAAATGCAGTTGATCAATAAACATAACTGTGATTATATGTTCAGCCTCACAAATGACCTATTTGGCCTCTATTAAATGTTTCCTTCCTTTCCTCACAAATTTTATAAGCTTGATTCCTTTTCCCTCAGGTCTTCATTCTAATGCTCCTCAACTCAGTAACCCTCTGTGTCACAACCTGTCTGACTCTATTTGAATAGAAACTTTTTAAGGTCAGGAAGCTAATCTCTGGGTTTTTTCTAATATATGTCTAGTGCTTGGTCACAGTAGACTCTCAAATGTTTGTTGAATAATTGTGTAAATGAATGAAGGAGTTAATAGTAGATAAATTGAAACAATTACATACAATATTTACCTATTGAATTGAAAAAGGTTGAAAACAGAAAATACACAGTGTGGGTGAAATAATGTATTCTTATAAATTAACACAATATTTCTGCAGGAAAATTTGGCAATTTGAATCAAATTTTAAAATGTGCATCCTTTTGATCAAGTAATTCCACAATTTGGAATTTATTCTAAGAAAATTGTTGGATAAATTATGCACAAAGATACATGCACATGGTTGTTTACCAAAGTATTATTTATGATGGGAAAAGTTATTAGCAGTGAAATGTTCATTAATAAATAGGAAATTGATCTATTGTAGTACATCCAAACAACCAAATATTATGCAATCACTATAAATGATGTATAGATCTGTATTTCTTGATGGAAAAAAATTTTTATGATACAGTAGGGAAAAAATAAAATTATGAAGAAGTATGTATAATATGACCCTGTTTTTGTAAAATGTCTACAAGGATATTCACCAAAATATTGACAGCACTTAATTCTTTAATCATTTTATGGGTCATTTTACTTAATTTATATGTCCTTTTTCATTTTATGAATTTTTTATACTGAACGTGGGTTATTTTGATAACTAGCTAGTACAGGCAGCCTTAAAATGGTCATAATTTTCTTTTCCAATATTATTTAATAAATCAAATGAAAAGAAAACAAATGAAGTAATTTCTTTGTAAATTCCTTTTCCTTCTAGTTTGTTTTTCTATTTTCTTAATTCTTGTTACTGCCACCTAGTGGATGAGGAATTGTTTACTTTTTTACTATTTGAGATTACAGCTTGTTTTTCCCCACTATTTAAGAGTTAAAAAAAAAAAATAATAACCAGCAGTGTACTGGTGAATGTTTAACAACCAGGTCTCCGAAAAACTATATATATTAATAAATTTTTAACAAATTCTACTCACATAAAAGATGCACACAATTAATATGAAGGTAGCACACAATTTAAAAGTCATAATAAAATAGGAAATACTCTTTATTTAAGCTATATATACCTAATTCATTTTCACAAAATGCTTTCATTGATATTTTGTTGAACTTGTGTCTGTAGGTAACCAATGTCTGCAGTTCAACCATGATTTTTTAAATTGAAGGATAGTTGATTTATAATATTGTGTTTCAGGTATACAGCAAAATGATTTTGAGATATATATATATATAAAAATTTATTCTCAGATTATTTTTCATTATAGGTTATTACAAGATGTTGAATATAGTGCCCTGTGGTATGCACTAAATTCTTGTTGCTTACCTATTTTATGTATAGTAGTTTGTACCTGTTAATCCCATACTCCTAATTTATTCTTCCCCCCCTTTCCACTTTGGTGATCATAAATTTGTTTTCCATGTCTGTGAGTCTGTTTCTGTTTTGTATATAGATTCATTTGTATTACTTTTTATTTTATTTTATTTTAAAATTTTTTAATTTAATTTAATTTATTTTTTATACAGCAGGTTCTTATTAGTCATCCATTGTACACACATCAGTGTATACATGTCAATCCCAACTGCCCAATTCATCACACTGCCCCCCCACCCCCTGCCGCTTTCCCCCCTTTGGGTCCATATGTTTGTTCTCTACATCTGTGTCTCAATTTCTGCACTGCAAACCGGTTCATCTGTACCATTTTTCAGGTTCCACATATATGCGTTAATATACGATATTTGTTTTTCTCTTTCTGACTTACTTCACTCTGTATGACAGTCTCTAGATCCATCAACATCTCAAAAAGTGACCCAATTTCATTCCTTTTTATGGCTCAGTAATATTCCATTGTATATATGTACCACATCTTCTTTATCCATTCGTCTATCTGTGGTCATTTAGGTTGATTCCATGACCTGGCTATTGTAAATAGTGCTGCAATGAACATTGGGGTGCATGTGTTTTTTTGAATTATGGTTTTCTCTGGGTATATGCCCAGTAGTGGGATTGCTGGGTCATATGGTAATTCTATTTTTAGTTTTTTAAGAAACCTCCATACTGTTCTCCATAGTGGCTTTATCAATTTACATTCCCACCAACAATGCAAGAGGTTTCCCTTTTCTCCACACCCTCTCCAGCATTTGTTGTTTGTAGATGTTCTGATGTTGCCCATTCTAACTGGTGTGAGGTGATAGCTCATTGTAGTTTTGATTTGCATTTCTCTAATAATTAGTGATGTTAGGCAGCTTTTCAGGTGCTTCTTGGCCATCTGTATGTCTTCTTGGGAGAAATGTCTATTTAGGTCTTCTGTCCATTTTTGGATTGGGTTGTTTGTTTTTTTAATATTGAGCTGCATGAGCTGCTTGTAAATTTTCGAGATTAATCCTTTGTCTGTTGATTCGTTTGCAAATATTTTCTCCCTTTCTGGGGGTTGTCTTTTCACCTTGTTTATGGTTTCCTTTGCTGTGAAAAAGCTTTGAAGTTTCATTAGGTCCCATTTGTTTATTTTTGTTTTTATTTCCATTACTCTAGAAGATGGATCAAAAAAGATCTTGCTGTGACTTATGTCAAAGAGTGTTCTTCCTATGTTTTCCTCTAAGAGTTTTATAGTGTCTGGTCTTACATTTAGGTCTCGAATCCATTTTGAGTTTATTTTTGTGTATGGTGTTAGGGAGTGTTCTAATTTCATTCTTTTACATGTAGCTGTCCAGTTTTTCCAGCACCACTTATTGAAGAGACTGTCTTTTCTCCATTGTATATCCTTGCTTCCTTTGTCATAGATTAGTTGACCATATGTGTGTGGGTTTACCTCTGGGATTTCTATCTTGTTCCATTGATCTATGTTTCTGTTTTTGTGCCAGTACCATATTGTCTTGATTACTGTAGCTTTGTAGTATAGTCTGAAGTCAGGGAGTCTGATTCCTCCAGCTCCGTTTTTTTCCCTCAAGGCTGCTTTGGCTATTTGGGGTCTTTTGTGTCTCCATACAAATTTTAATTTTTTGTTCTAGTTCCGTAAAAAATGCCATTGGTAATTTGATAGGGATTGCATTGCATCTATAGATTGCTTTGGGTAGTATAGTCATTTTCACAATATTGATTCTTCCAATCAAAGAACACAGTATATCTCTCCATCTGATGGTATCATCTTTAATTTCTTTCATCAGTGTCTTATAGTTTTCTGCATACAGGTCTTTTGTCCCCCTAGGTAGGTTTATCCCTAGGTATTTTATTCTTTTTGTTACAGTGGTAAATGGGAGTGTTTCCTTAATTTCTCTTTCAGATTTTTCATCATTAGTGTATAGGAATGCAACAGATTTCTGTGCATTAATTTTGTATCCTGCTACTTTACCAAATTCATTGATTAGCTCTAGTCATTTTCTGGTGGCATCTTTAGGATTCTCCATGTATAGTACCATGTCATCTGCAAACAGTGACCGTTTTACTTCTTGTTTATCAAGTTATATTCCTTTTATTTCTTTTTCTTCTCTGATTGATGTGGCTAGGACTTCCAAAACTATGTTGAATAATAGTGATGAGAGTGGACATCCTTGTCTTGCTCCTGATCTTAGAGGAAATGCTTTCAGTTTTTCACCATTGAGAATGATGTTTGCTGTGGGTTTGTGGTATATGGCCTTTATTATGTTGAGGTAGGTTCCCTCTATGCCCACTTTCTGGAGAGTTTTTATCATAAATCGGTGTTGAATTTAGTCAAAAGCTTTCTCTGCATCTATTGAGATGATCATATGGTGTTTATTCTTCAATTTGTTAAGATGGTGTATCACATTGATTGATTTGCGTATATTGAAGAATCCTTGCATCCTTGGGATAAATCCCACTTGATCATGGTGTATGATCTTTTTAATGTGTTGTTGGATTCTGTTTGCTAGTATTTTGTTGAGGATTTTTTCCATCTATATTCATCAGTGATATTGGTGTGGAATTTTCTTTTTTTGTAGTATCTTTGTCTGGTTTTGGTATCAGGGTGATGGTGGCCTCATAGAATGAGTTTGGGAGTGTTCCTTCCTCTGCAGTTTTTTGGAAGAGTTTGAGAAGGACAGGTGTTAGCTCTTCTCTAAATGTTTGGTAGAATTCGCCTGTGAAGCCATCTGGTCCTGGACTTTTGTTTGTTGGAAGATTTTTAATCACAGTTTCTATTTCATTCCTTGTGATTGGTCTGTTCATATTTTCTATTTCTTCCTGGTTCAGTCTCGGAAGTTATACCTTTCTAAGAATTTGTCCATTTCTTCCAGGTTGTCCATTTTATTGGCATAGTGTTGCTTGTAGTAATCTCTCATGACTCTTTGTATTTCTGCAGTGTCAGTTGTTAGTTCTCCTTTTTCATTTCTAATTCTATTAATTTGACTCTTCTCCCTTTTTTTTCTTGATGAGTCTGGCTAATGGTTTATCAATTTTGTTTATCTTCTCAAAGAACCAGCTTTTAGTTTTATTGATCTTTGCTATTGTTTTCTTTGTTTCTATTTCATTTATTTCTGCTCTGATCTTTATGATTTCTTTCCTTCTGCTAACTTTGGGTTTTGTTTGTTCTTCTTTCTCTAGTTTCTTTAGGTGTAAGGTTAGATTGTTTATTTGAGATTTTTCTTGTTTCTTGCTTCTTGAGGTAGGCTTGTATAATATAGCTATAAACTTCCCTCTTAGAACTGCTTTTGCTGCATCCCATAGGTTTGGAATCGTTGTGTTTTCATTGTCATTTGTCTCTAGATATTTTTTGATTTCCTCAGTGATCTCTTGGTTATTTAGTAACATATTGTTTAGCCTCCATGTGTTTGTGTTGTTTACGTTTTTTCCCCTGTAATTCATTTCTAATCTCATAACGTTGTGGTCAGAAAAGATGCTGGATATGATTTCAATTTTCTTAAATTTACTGAGGCTTGATTTGTGACCCAAGATGTGATCTATCCTGGAGAATGTTCCATGCATACTTGAGAAAAAAGTGTAATTTGGTGTTTTTGGATGGAATGTCCTATAAATATCAATTCAATCTATCTGTCCATTGTGTCATTTAAAGCTTGTGTTTCCGTGTTTATTTTCATTTTGGATGCTCTGTCCATTGGTGTAAGTGAGGTGTTAAAGTCCCCCACTATTATTGTGTTACTGTCGATTTCCTCTTTTATAGCTGTTAGCAGTTGCCTTATGTATTGAGGTACTCCTATGTTGGGTGCATATATGTTTATAATTGTTATATCTTCCTCTTGGATTGATCCCTTGATCATTTTGCAGTGTCCTTCCTTGTCTCTTGTAGCATTCTTTATTTTAAAGTGTATTTTATCTGATATGAGTATTGCTACTCCAGCTTTCTTTTGATTTCCATTTGCATGGAATATCTTTTTCCATCCCCTCACTTTCAGTCTGTATGTGTCTCTATGTCTGAAGTGAGTCTCTTGTCGACAGTGTATATATGG
This sequence comes from Balaenoptera musculus, assembly GCF_009873245.2. Taxonomy (NCBI): domain Eukaryota; kingdom Metazoa; phylum Chordata; class Mammalia; order Artiodactyla; family Balaenopteridae; genus Balaenoptera; species Balaenoptera musculus. Next base: position 113,123,760 of record NC_045789.1, read on the forward strand.
GTCTTATTTTTGTATGCATTCAGCAAGCCTGTGTCTTTTGGTTGGAGCATTTAATCCATTCACTTTTAAGGTAATTATTGATTTGTATGTTCCTTTGACCATTTTCTTAATTGTTTTGGGTTTGTTTTTGTATGTCCTTTTCTTCTCTTGTGTTTCCCACTTAGGGAAGTTCCTTTAGCATTTGTTGTAGAGCTGGTTTGGTGGTGCTGAATTCTCTTAGCTTTTGCTTGTCTGTAAAGCTTTTGATTTCTCCATGGAATCTGAATGAGATCCTTGCCGTGTAGAGTAATCTTGGTTGTAGGTTCTTCCCTTTCATCACTTTAAGTATATCATGCCACTCCCTTCTGGCCTGTAGAGTTTCTGCTGAGAAATCAGCTGTTAACCTTATGGGAGTTCCCTTGTATATTATTTGTCATTTTCCCCTTGCTGCTTTCAATAATTTTTCTTTGTCTTTAATTTTTGCCAATTTCATTACTATGTGTCTTGGCATGTTTCTCCTTGGGTTTATCCTGTATGGGACTTGCTGCACTTTCTGGACTTGGGTGGCTATTTCCTTTCCCATGTTAGGGAAGTTTTCGACTATAACCTCTTCAAATATTTTCTCGGGTCCTTTCTCTCTCTCTCGTCCTTCTGGGACCCCTATAATGCGAATGTTGTTGCGTTTAATGTTGTCCCAGAGGTCTCTTAGGCTGTCTTCATTTCTTTTCATTCTCTTTTTATTCTGTTCCGCAGCAGTGAATTCCACCGTTCTGTCTTCCAGGTGACTTATCCGTTCTTCTGCCTCAGTTATTCTGCTATTGATTCCTTCTAGTGTAGTTTTCATTTCAGTTATTGTATTGTTCATCTCTGTTTGTTTGTTCTTTAATTCTTCTAGGTCTTTGTTAAACATGTCTTGCATCTTCTCGATTTTTGCCTCCATTCTTTTTCCGAGGTTGGATCATCTTCAGTATCAATATTCTGAATTCTTTTTCTGGAAGGTTGCCTATCTCTCCTTCATTTAGTTGTTTTTCTGGGGTTTTATCTTGTTCCTTCATCTGGTACATAGCCCTCTGCCTTTTCATCTTGTCTATCTTCTGTGAATGTCTGTATTATTTTTTAGATTCCACATATAAGTGATATATAGTGTTTGTCTTTCTCTGACTTACTTCACTAATATTTTCTATGTCCATCTATGTTGCTGCAAATGGCAGTACTTCATTCTTTTTTGTGGCTGAGTAATATTCCATTGTATATATACCATATCTTCTTAAGCCGATTGTCTGTTGGTGGGCACTTGGGTTATTTTCATGTCTTAGCTATTGTAAATAGTGCTGTTATGAACAGCGAGGTGCATATATCTTTTCGAATTTGAGTTTGCCAGATATATACTCAGGAGTGAGATTGCTGGATTATATGGTAGTTCTATTTTAGTTTTTTAAGGCACCTCCATACTGTTTTCCATAGTGGCTGCACCAATTTACAATACTCTACACCCTCTCTGGCATTTATTATTTGTAGCCTTTTTGATGATAGCCATTCTGAACGGTGTGAGGTGATATCTCACTGTGAGTTCAACCATGATTTGACACATAGAGTTGTATCCCAATCCACTAACTCTCTTCCCAATTACATATGATCTACTGTGTAACTATTTATCTCTCTTGTACAAATTATATTCATTAAACTCAAATCTCAGCTTTAGCACTAAATAAAGCCCTTTTGTGTAGCATTTGTAAATTTTTGTTGTGGAACTATCCCACCATGGTCAGTCTCAGTCTAATCAATGTGACATCACTGAACATGGACTTGGGAACAGATGCACAGTAGCACACCATTATATAGTATTTTCACCAAAAAGGTATAATAGTGAATTGTAGTAAATGGAGGAGTTAAGTTTGAAATGTGCATTTATCTTTACTTTTAATATAATGTACTTAATTGTAAGTTTATATAACTTTAATGATCATTAACAACTGACTTGCAGAATTCTTGAAAATTTAACACTTGGCTCTTGCACACCTGTGTGAGACAGCTACAGCACACCACTGAATATAGCTTTTTTTTTTTTTAAACATCTTTTTTGGAGTATAATTGCTTTACAATGCTGTGTTAGTTTCTGCTGTATAACAGAATGAATCAGCTATACATATACATATATCCCCGTATCTCCTCCCTCTTGTGTCTCCCTCCCACCCTCCCTATCCCACCCCTCTAGTTGGACATAAAGCACCAAGCTGATCTCCCTGTGCTATGTGGCTGCTTCCCACTAGCTATCTATCTGACATTTGGTAGTGTATATATGTCCATGCAACTCTCTCACTTCGTCCCAGCTTACCCTTCCCCCTCCCCATGTCCTCAAGTCCATTCTCTACGTCTGTGTCTTCTGAATATAGCTTTTATCTTTGCTTTCTGAGTTACCTTTATTGTTCTGGGAAAACTGCAGAACCATGAAATATAAGCATTCTTTGAGTTTCTAATTTGTATTTGTGCAGTGTATTATGGCATTTTTATTGTTATCTGCCATTAGTACATGTTAAGGAAGAGTAATTACTTCCTTAACATGCAGTAATTAAGGAGGTGACTCTTGCTTAACATGCACCTTTTAAGTCTTTGAGCATCTTGTTTAAAAAAAAGGGGAAGAAAACATAAAAGATATATGCAAAGCTCCCAGTTACTGAGTGAAATTATTACCATACAGATACAATTATCTGAACTAAACTATCTCTTGGTGATACTTTTATAATGTAAACCTTTTACATTTTAAAATGCTTCTTCATATTGTCTTCTTTGACCTTTTTAACAATCCAGTTAAGGGGGATATTATTGCTCTCATTTTTACAGGTTAGGAAATGAGGATACAGAAAAGTTAAGTGACTTGACAACGGTCAAGAGAGATAAGGAAACAGGATAGAAAGCCCAGAGGTAAACCCATGCACATATGGTCACCGTATTTTTGATAAAGGAGGCAAGAATATACAGTGGAGAAAAGACAGCCTCTTCAATAAGTGGTGCTGGGAAAACTGGACAGCTACATGTAAAAGAATGAAATTAGAACACTCCCTAACACCATACACAAAAATAAACTCAAAATGGATTAAAGACCTAAATGTAAGGTCAGACACTATCAAACTCTTAGAGGAAAACATAGGTAGAACACTCTATGACATAAATCACAGGAAGATCCTTTTTGACCCACCTCCTAGAGAAGTGGAAATAAAAACAAAAATAAACAAATGGGACCTAATGAAACTTCAAAGCTTTTTCACAGCAAAGGAAACCATAAACAAGATGAAAAGACAACCCTCAGAATGGGAGAAAATATTTGCAAATGAAGCAACTGACAAAGGATTAATCTCCAAAATTTACAAGCAGCTCATGCAGCTCAATATCAAAAAAACAAACAACCCAATCCAAAATTGGTCAGAAGAACTAAATAGACATTTCTCCAAAGAAGACATACAGATTGCCCATAAACACACGGAAGGATGCTCAACATCACTAATCATTAGAGAAATGCAAGTCAAAACTACAATGAGGTATCACCTCACACCAGTCAGAATGGCCATCATCAAAACATCTATGAACAATAAATGCTGGAGAGGGTGTGGAGAAAAGGGAACCCTATTGCACTGTTGGTGGGAATGTAAACTGATACAGCTACTATGGAGAACAGTATGGGGGTTCCTTAAAAAACTAAAAATAGAACTACCATACGACCCAGCAATCCCACTACTGGGCATGTACCGTGAGAAAACCATAATTCAAAAAGAGTCATGTACCACAATGTTCATTGCAGGTCTATTTACAATAGCCAGGGCATGGAAGCAAGCTTAGTGTCCATCGACAGATGAATGGCTAAAGATGATGTGGTACATATATACAATGGAATATTGCTCAGCCATAAAAAGAAATGAAATTGAGTTATTTGTAGTGAGGTGGATGGACCTAGAGTCTGTCATACAGTGTGAAGTAAGTCAGAATGCGGAAGACATATACCGCATGCTAACACATATATATGGAATCTAAAAAAAAAAGATGGTTCTGAAGAACCTAGGGGCAGGACAGGAATAAAGACGCAGATGTAGAGAATGGACTTGAGGACATGGGGAGGGGGAAGTGCAAGCTTGGACGAAGTGAGAGATTGGCATGGACATACATACACTACCAAATGTAAAATAGCTAGCTAGTGGGAAGCAGTCGCATAGCACAGGGAGATCAGCTCGGTGCTTTGTGACCACCTAGAGGGGTGGGTTAGGCAGGGTGGGAGGGAGATGCAAGAGGGAAGAGATATGGGGATATATATATATGTATAGCTGATACACTTTGTTATAAAGCAGAAACTAACACACGATTGTAAAGCAATTATACTCCAGTAAAGATGTTCAAAAAAAAACCTGATTTCTTGTAACAGATACTCTATCATACCACATCTTTGTGGGGTTTTGTTTGTTTGCTGGCTTTTGTTGCATGTGAGGTTCTCTCTGCTAACTTGGTAAACAATATTCTACTGTGTAGGGGATTGCCTATTTTTAAACAATTAACCACGCAGTAATACAGCTTCATTGTTCTCAGCTACACATGTTTCTATTTTGCATCATTCCAGAAAGAAGTAAAGTGCTGAATTCAGGTATTTGATTCTATGTGAAACTCCAAGGCCAGAGGTCTTTTCTGCTGTTCCAATGAGGGAGATGTTCACAGTGAGGGCCACCCTGCCTACCATTCCCAAGCCCCCTCACGTGGATGTGGGGAGAATCCCATCATTAGTTTGTTGAGAGGATTACATGTGTTTAGTTTACATTAATTTCAGAGCTTTGACATTAGCATTTCTCATATGGGACTGCTTCTGCTAGATACTAATTTCCGATTAAGGAAATTGAACTTTTGGCGTTCTCTAGAGGTCTAATCCCTGGCTCTCCACTCTGCAAGAAGGTGGTTCTTTTGCTTGATTGGCACTAAAGCTTACCCCTTGAATTTTGGTAAGGATATTATCAGGTGTTTGGTTACCTAATATTAAGCATCTTATACATTGTGAAAATAGATAGGAACTAACCACAGATATCTTATCCACTTTATTCAAATATCCCAGTTTTTAAGTTTTCTGTTAGGTGGTTGAAGTTACATAAACAGATCTTTTCTTCTTTTGTACAGTGTAAGGAAAAAAAAAAAGCCTAGAGAGCAGAATAGGTTGACACTTTAAAGACTGAGAAAAATACAGTAATTTTTGTCCACATTGTAAACCCAAACAGAATTTTATTACCTAATTGCTACTACCATGTGAATAATTTGGTTCATTTTTATGGAATTATATTTGTCATTGGATATTGATACCTCCCTCCTTCCCCCCATTTTTCTGCCTCCTTCCCTCCCTTCCTTCCTTCCTTTCATCCCTTCATCCCTTCCTTCCTTCTTATCTTTCCATAAGTCAGTTCAGCAACATATCAGCACTAAAAAGGCATAGTTCCTTCTACAGAGTTAGATTGGCAAAAAGCACTTCCATTAACTTATTTCCTGAACCAAGGCAGAATATTATTTGAACTCCAGTTATGCCATTTATTGTCCATGGGAATAATGAGATAAAGTATTTAAATGGAAGGGATTGTGCACCAGGAGCCCATATGCATCATATCTAATACACAATTCGAATATAAGCACACTAGTAAGAACTCTAAATTGTTAAACAGGTGGTGGCTTTTGGGCTTCATTCAGTAGAAAATCGTACTACCTCCCTAGACCAGTAATTCCTGGTTTTCAACCTCCATTGATTTCTTAATAGATTTAATTTTATTTGACCATTAACTGGCATTTATTTCTAAACAAAAAGAATAGCAATGAATAAACATAGTCTTTAAGAAGACAACATCTTCTTAAACTAGAAAGGTGACAGTTTATGAAGTGAAAAAGTTTAGAGTTAAAAAGCCACCTCTGCTTTTTGTATGTAGATACAAATTCTGTGTAGATACAGTATTATAAATAGCGTTTGTTTGCTGGTATGAGCATAAGATGGGGTAACATTTTTGGAAAATAATTTGGAAATATATATTAAAAACATGAACGTGTACATAAGCAAGAAGTCAACTTCTAGAAATCAGTCCTAAGGAAATAATCCTAAATGTGTTAAAAAAAAAACTGTGCATGGCCAAATGAGTGTATAATTGTGAAAAATGTAGATCTCTGGCGAGAGGTATGAAGTCATACTAACTATGCTCACATTACAATTATATTAACAAAAACAAGGCAATAAAATGAAAATTTATGACCATGTAAATAAAAAAGATAGAAATAATTTTCTTTGATACAAATCAAATAAAGTTCACTAAAAATAGGCAACAATTTAAGCTATCTATGGAAGAAAATACTCAATATGCTAATAGTGGTTGTGTTCTAAATATGTTTTACTTTTTTTAAATTAAAAAGATCATATTACTTTTATAATAAAGAACATGAAAAATAAGAAGCCGCATTCCTCATCCAGAAATAGGCATCACATTAACCTAGGTCTAATGATTATACAAACCATTTTTCACCCCTGTAATAATATAAGATTATGCTCAAGGTAAGAATTTTTAATAGTGAAAGAGCCAGAACCTTAGAGATCATATATTCTAAATTTCCATTTGACATGTAGATGTGACAACATTTATAGCAAGGAAGACTAAAACCCCAGTCTTTTAATTCTTAGTCCAAAATCTTTTAAACCCCAAAACATCTTATTATAAAAAAACTTTTTTTAATCAAAGTGAAGTTATTGTCTATGTGATTACATAAGGGATTACCAATTTACTACGTGGCACACATACAGCCTGATACAATGAGATTCTAGTTTATCATGTCATGAATGTTACTTACTAAAAACAAACATATTATATGCAGTAATATGCTGGGCATATAAAACATTAAATATATAAGTACCAATATTTATGTACTAATCTTTGATTAGTAGCATTTGAGGGATAAGGGACAATGAAGGACCCATATCTCTATTTAGGAAAGTTTGTATGGATGTCATTTTCTTTCCTAAATAATTTTTTTTTTGCAGCAAGTACAGGCATTTATTAATTTATTCATTCACTTAATAGGTACTTATAAATCACTACTATGTGCCAATTGCTGTACTTAGTGCAGGAGAGATAATGATTAGCAAAGACATATAAAAACATTTTAAAAATTCTTATTTTATTCTTCCCTTCAAAGAGAACCATTGCATTTTATAAATATTAGTCATCCTGAGATAATCACTGTGGATAATCTCTAAGTCATTACCACTTGGGGTCTTGATGAAAAAACTAAAATTGAAAGAAGGGAATAAAGTGGATAAAGACGTTGAGTGCTCTGGGTATTAATTAAATATAATGGCTAAGGATAGGAAGGTGGACATTGTCTATACTCTGTAGATTATGACATATTACTTTAAAGTGGCCTCTTAAATTTCCCTAAAGTGAATCTGCAATATTGCCCTTGTCTTAAAGCTTTAATATGTACCACGTATGGTCAGTTGTTTTTGAGTTGACTGTACTTGAAAAACATGTAATGACAAATTATTGTTAATATATGGAGCCAAATGTTTGTCCCTATCCAATGATAATGGCTTCTTTTATTGGGAAAAAGGAGGTTGAAATGCAGACTTAACCCCTAAAGAAGCATATTTTCTGGGGAAAAAATAAGCTTCAGTATATGAAATGTTATTTTATTAATGAAGCCCTCCCTACTGCCACAAATAAGAGGATGTTCCTTAGGGATTTAAAAAAGTTCCTTGTGGGTCTCTAATGCTTTAATCAATATTTGGCTAATTGAGTTGATGCAAAGGTGAAAAAGTAAAGGCTTGGGGACGTTGTGAAGATACTATGGGACACACACATGCATATGGAGAGATAGATAGACAATATTTTGTTTTACTTGAGATAGTCTCTGTCTGTAGTATAATTGCCTTTTATGACCAGAATTCTTACCTCAAATGTATTGATGTGTAGAAATATAAGTGCTATTACTGAAAGTGCTGGCAGTAAGATTAAAGAATGGAAGGAAAAATAAATTCTGGCTAATAGACTCTAGGAAGATTGGGAGAAGAATTGTCAAAATCAGCTACCAATACTTTCTCAGTCCCTGAGAAGTAAGTACCTTATGTCAGCCCAGTTTTAGACACCCTCTTCTTTGAAATCTGCCTCAGAACTGTCAACAATTACAAATGTTCCTGCAATCTGGAGGCCAAGGCTTAGACTGACTTAATGTTAAGCAGCTGAAATAGCTTGAAACCGGCAAAACAAAGTGCATAATGGAAACTCTGATGAGCTTTTCATTGTGTTTGTCTCCTGTGGTGACACTGGTAATAATAAGAGTTTATTTAAAATAACCTAGGTGGAGAGAAAAGATTTTGTGTATCCAAGCCTAACAACTCGGATGAATAGCAACATCTAAGAGAAAAACTTTTGAGAAAACCGTACTGTAATGATATGAAGCCCATCTGTGTCAGGAGCGTCAGGAGGTGCCACTAGATTTGAGGACCTATATATAGTCAGAAAGCCTCCTTCTGTGGCCAAGGTGGTCTAAGTGGGATGACCGTAGATGAAATGCATGTAGGGTAGATTCTAAACCAGAGAAGGAACAGTGTGAATATTTGCTGCATTTAAAAAAATTTTATTGTTAACTTTTGGTATCTCATTTCCAAAGCCACTCAAAATGACAGAAAATAGATGAGCATTATACCGGACATATAAGACGTTTCCATTTTCTAACATAGTTTTTCTGGCTCCCAAGTATAATCACTGTTTGTTTATTTTTAAATTTTTTTAAAATTTATTTATTCATTTATTTTTAGGATTTTTAGAAACATCCTTATTTCAGTTGTTCTTAAACACATCTCTGCATGCATTAGAAAATGGTTGTGACCTCCACTCACTGTTATAATTGTTCTCAATACAGCTTGCAAGTACCATTTTTAAAAATTGAGATATAATTGACCCCAGGGTGTTGTAATAGAATGGGGCGCGAGAGGATGGTCATACCCCAGGTCTCAGGTGAGTCCCTGGGAGAAGCCGCCAGGTGAGGGTCCTTGACTTCTCACAGGAAAGAATTCAAGAGCAAGCTGAAGTAGAGTGAAAGCAAGTTTATTTAGAGAGATACACATTCCATAGGTAGAATGCAGTCCAAGTCAGAAGGTGAGAGTGGCCTGTTTGTTTTTTTCTTTATTTTTTGTTGTTTGTTTTTTTTTAAGAACCAGAACGCAGAACATCTTTTATTTTATGTTATGTTATTTATTTATTTAATTGTTTTGGCTGTGTTAGGTCTTTGTTGCTGCGCGCGGGCTTTCTCTAGTTGCGGTGAGCAGGGGCTACTCTTCGTTGTGGTGCGTGGGCTTCTCACTGCGGTGGCTTCTCTTGTTATGGAGCACGGACTCTAGGCATGCGGGCTTCAGTAGTTGCAGCACGCGAGCTCAGTAGTTGTGGCGTGTGGGCTCAGTAGTTGTGGCTCACGAGCTTAGTTGCTCCGCAGCATGTGGGATCTTCCCACACCAGGGACTGAACCTGTGTCCCCTGCATTGGCAGGCGGATTCTTAACCACTGCACCACCAGGGAAGTCCCCATCTTTTATTTTAAAATAAATTATTTGTCCTAAACTTTGGTGCAATCATAATGCCTAAAATTAGATTGTATTCAGCTCAAGACCAGAATTAAATCAATTTAAAATAAACAAACACTATTATCTTGATAAATGTATTCTTTAAGATAACAAGTTACTGATAATTCTTAACATTAAAATTTAACTCTACCAATATTTTCCTTAACTGCATTTTATAGTATTAAGAGTAATTTATTTTATATATTGACTTGTCAAATTTCCTCCCATGCTTTTTTCCTCTTAACCATCATAATATCCCCATGAGGATATTGACATAGGTATCATTTTTTTTAATTAAACAGTTTTTTTAACATCTTTATTGGAGTATAATTGCTTTACATTGTTGTGTTAGTCGCTGCTGTATAACAAAGTGAATCAGCTATACATATACATATATCCCCATAACTCCTCCCTCTTGCGTCTCCCTCCCACCCTCCCTATCCCTCCCCTCTAGGTGGTCACAAAGCACCGAGCTGATCTCCCTGTGCTATGCGGCTACTTCCCACTAGTTATCTATTTTGCATTTGGTAGTGTATATATATATGTCCATGGCACTCTCTCACTTCGTCCCAGCTTACCCTTCCCCTGCCCGGTGTCCTGATCATTACTCTAACTTTACAGATAAAACCAAGGTTCAGAAAATAATAATTTGCTCTTTTCCTTGGGACCTAAGTTCCAGGTTATTCTCAGTTTGCCGCACGGCCTTATCATCAGATGCTTTCACAAATCGTCAGATTTGTAAGGTATTTGCAAAATGCAATTTCCATATCAAACTTGTGTAGCATTGTTATTTTTTAAAGGTATACTGTAAATTCTTTACTTTATGTAAATTAAGTAACTGCTATTATAAAATAGTGGCTTAATAGGTTACAGATAAAATTCCATTACAAAAATGTCACTACAGAGAAGAGTTCTGTACAAACAGCTATTTCCTTGCCTGGGCAGACAGCCCATGGAAAGTGTTTGTCTGATCTAGTTGCAATGAATTCTGTGTGAAGAAGAAAAGTGCTTTCTCTGGATTCTAAAAGTCAGTATATCAAATGCAACAGTACTCTTGTGTGCTACTTTCAGTGTCGGTGTGAAAAAGAGAACTGACTTAGAGGATGGTTTTATAGGTATTTAGGAGTGATAGTTACTTGTTTCCATCTCAAAATATTATCAAACAGAACCTGTTTTTACTTCAAAATTACCAGAACAAAGCTATGAACATAAAGGTTCTAAACATAGGATTGAGAAAGGAAAAGTATGTGTTTAATCAGCTCCTCATTTCTTTAATAGGTTCTAAATACTTTAAAATGCCTTAGAGACCAGGCCTTGGCTTACCTGTAGGTACTGTAGGTACCTACAAATCATCACATATATATAAAATGGAAATAATAAAATATTTGTTAACTTCTCACAAATTTTCTCTGAGGAAAAACATAGCTTAAAAAAACATTGTAAAACATGGAAGCTTAACTATGTCTCTATAGAATGTGATGTTTGCAAGAATCAAATAGTTATAAATCAAAACATCTAGCATAACCTTGATACAAAGTAAAAATATAGCAAAGGATAACACCCACATACTAGCACAATTTCATTTTTTGTGATCCTTTGCTGTCTTTACCCCCATTATTTATAGTAGCCAACTGTTTATACTTACTGATGTTGATGTCTTGTAACCACTTCATGATTGTATACAGTCATCCTATGCATCATGTTAATGGCTGCATTGTATTATTATTCAACTATATCCCTGTTGTGTATTCTTACATTATTTACAGTAAAACATGATACTCAATTTTTACTATCCTTTTGTCTAGATGATATTTTGAATTACATTTATTAGAATATTCCTGTTATAGCCAAAAATGTAATACTATTTTTTATAATAATAGCTATTGCCTGATTATACAAATCCATTAAAATTCATAAAAAAGAGTCTTAATGACACTTTCAAATTATATTCAGTGTGTTTAGATAGAATTATACCTGTCACATTGTTAATTATAAAACAAAAAAGTTTAAATCTATAAACATCTTCAATTATAATAATTTAATTACATGTATCAAGTTTAAAAATACTTTAGGAAGAAACTATGATGATATATATCCATTGCCTCATGAATACTTCTGCTGCGAAACCAAATTATATCATAAATGTTTGATTAAATTTATTTCTTCTCCTTCTTAAAAGATTATATGACTCATTAAAAAATTAAAGTATACTAAAATAATTTTTGTTTATGCAATTTTAATATAACTCTTTTCAAACGTATTTTTCATTGTAAAAAATTTACTAGTAGAAAATTTAGAAAATTATTCACATTAGTGACATTAGTCATGTAAATTAGTGTTAATGTTTTATTTTTCTTTCTAGTCCTTTTAAAATGAGTGTGTATATATATATATATATATATATACTTTTTAAAAGCACATTTGTGATCATGTTGAAAATTAATCTTTCAACTTAATTATATAATGAGAATTTCTTCATGTTTGTAAATATTCTGAGAAAATGTTCTCTTATCATTGTTGCTTTTTTAAAAAAATATTTCAAATAATGCTACAGTGAACATTTTTGTACATAAAGTCAATTTAGAGAATTAAAGATGTCTGTGTTTGAGTATCACTGAGAACCATAGCCATATGTAAGATGGTAGATATATAAAACAATATATTCTATATAAGGGTTTAAAAAACCATTATGAAATTGTTTTATAAACAATTAAAAAATCTTGATTGGTGGTGTTTGATTGACACATAAAATGTTGTAAAACCTATTAAATAAAAGTGTTACTCCTCTGACCCTTCCCTCTTGGAATGGCAAAATCTCATTTTCAGCCTGAAGAAGCACTGTCAATAAATGTAAGAAAGCTTGTTGAGAGCCTTGGGGTTAGCATGTCAGGGCAAATTGCTGGTTCTTTTGTCATAATAGTTGTTTGGGGATGTTCTTAAGACACATTAAGCCATTCTGAGTGGTTGGAGAAAATATATTCTCTACAGATAATTTAGAAATTTTCTCAGTGGAACTCTTCATGAAATAAGTACTTATTATTTTAAAATGCTGAAGTATTATGGTATTGTACTGAGTTTCAAATAAGAAAGTGAATGCAATGTAATCTCCATCCTCCAGGAAGGTGCAACTTGCAAGTTTGTTTGTATGGCCTGACTCTCTTGTCAGGTACAAGGGCTGGATTATGGTTTACACCTTCCTAGGGCTGGAAACCAAGAGTCAAGATCAAGATTAGACTAATCCAGATCTTTTTTTTTTTTTTTTTTTTGCCCATGAGTATAGTGATACTCAAAGAGGTTAAACAACTTCCCCCAGGCCACATAATTCTGTGCCAGAGCTGAAACTTGCACTTTAGGGCTTTAGTTTGATCACCTTTCCTCTCACCACCATTTAGTACAGAGGTTCAGATGTCTCTTTCCTTTCTTTTATAATCAAAATAGTAGTTTAGATGATAAAGTTGCCCATTATTAAGTGGCTTTTGCTTTTTTTTTTTTAATCTGTGAAAATGGCTACTGGAATGATGTATACATTTCCAAAGTTATAAAAAATAAAACTGAACAGAGATGAAATCAAAGTTGTAGTAAGTCAAAAGTGTTAAAAATTTCACATTTCTCCTTTAAAAAATGTCAAGCCAGTATATTTTTGATGTTATATTCATTTTTATTTTAGTTAGATCCTTTATTTTTAGCTTGTTAATCACACTCAGACAGATCATAAATGCAAAATCCTTAGTTGTGGGTGGCAGAAACAGAGATAGCAGCTTGCTTATTTTAATATTTAATCATTTCCTCTCTCAGTTTGAGGTGAATAGACAGAGGCTTGTGGACATGTCAAGGAAGATTGTCAAATCCATTGTCTCATAAAAGGAAGTCTAACTGATCCATTTTGTCTACCATACAGACATTTCCCCAGTAGTTGATGGTAGATTACTTATGTTAGGAGGTAAAATTAGATGATTCTCATAGTGATTTTTATTCATCTTTGACTTTCTTTATTCCAGAGAGATTTATTCAGTCACAGAATATGTAAAATTTGAAGGCATTGAACTTTCTTTCAGTTGATTGTTCATCTGAAGGACTTTTCTATGAATCATTAATTATAATTGAACATGAATTATTAGTAGGTTAGTGAAATTCTTAACTTGAGATCTGTATCACTGAACAGGGTTCAGAGAGGTAGTAGTGCTATTAAATAATGGTCAGATCCATTGATCCTCATAGGCACAGATTTTATTTTCAGATGTTAGAGCAATTGAATGGGACATCTGTCACTTCACCATTGACAGGGCTCATTAGACTGGCTGGCCAGTGCTTTTTCCTATCTCAGCTCTCCTATACCATGCCGTTGGCTGAAGGGGGTGGCCATCCCATAGAAAAGAGTGAGTCTTTGGTTGAGAAATTGCTCATGCCCGATTTTTTTCTTCTACTTGTCTCTAGTAAATTTATCCTGCCCCCCCAAATGAAGAACAGAGGAATGCGGATACAGAATATCTGCAAAGACAGATTCCTTATAGAATCACCCTTTTCTGTTTTTCCTCTTTTCCCACATTGTGACCGCTTTTGCCAATAGCAACCACCATTATAACACGCACAGCAATTTTTGCTACAATGGGAAGGAATCCCCAGTTAGAAATTGTATGCTTTTTCCATACAGGACACAATCCTTTATTACTTAATTAGCTTAGTATAGGGTTAAAGCATTAAACAATCTGTTTTAGAGAGTTTAATATTTTTCTAATCCTTTAGTTGCTCATTTCTCTACCGATACTGACCTTCCTTGATTGTTTACACCATTTTAAGCTGGTCCTAGATCTCTGGAGAAACAGGATCTTTTTGTGTCTTGGCCTCAAATCCATCACCACAGCCTGAACTCAGAATGGCTCTCTTCCTTAATAATAATTACAGATTAGAATTATTTAGCTATAACTTAGAATAGCCCAGGAACTACACTGGAGGTTCTGCATACATTGTCTAATCTTCACCTTTGTCTTGCAAAGTGGGTGTGATCATCCATATTTTATAAATGGGAAAACGAGGCTCTGGGAGACATTTGCCCAAGGCCACATGGTTAATAAATGGTGGTATCTACATTTCTCAGACTTCAGGCACTGGAGCTCTTTTCTTGAATCTACAACAGCTCTGTTAGTGCGAGTTACTTGCAGCTCCACTTAGATTTCAGGACATAGAAATGCACTGAATACTCTTTGCCTTGGACATGCAGCATGTCATTTCTCCTGGGGAAGGGTCTGTCATTTCCTGAGTGTCCAGGATAAAGGTATTGCCTAGTCCCAAAATTTTCCTTCTTATTTCCAAATCTCTCTCTTCAATTCTTGTCCTTTCAGCCTTCTTTTCTGACTTCTCATGTCATTGGTCTTGCCCAGGACTTGAATGCAGAACAATATATACTGTTTCCAAAAGAAGTTTAGATGCTGCAAGGGTAAGGCTTAAGGAAAATGAAGGGTAGGGAGGAAAAGAATGGAAAAATGAGCCTGAGGCTGATGTTCTGAAGAGGCAGAATATGAACTGAATGGTGTGGAGGAGAAAAACTCAATCAAACCTCATCTAGCCAGGTTTTCAAAATATTTTGGGACATTTTGTTTATAGAATATTTGTTCTTACATCTAAACCAATGTTTGCCCTGTACCGTGCGCCAGTATCCTCTTGTTCTGTCCTTGGTGGATATGCATAGCAGTTATTCAGCAACCTCCTTTTGTATTTGATGTTAAGTATTATGCTTCTTCATAGCTGAGTCCTTACGTGGTACTTTAATATACTAGTCTCATTAGTGACGTGTATAAGAGGGCAAACATCTAATTCTAAAATATATTTTTTTAAAGATTTTTTTTGATGTGGACTATTTTTAAAGTCTTTATTGAATTTGTTACAATATTGCTTCTGTTTTTTTTTTTTTTTTTTGCTTCTGTCTTACGTTTTGGTTTTTTGGCCATGAGGCATGTGGAATCTTAGCTCCCTGACCAGGAATCAAACCTGCACCCCTTGCATTGGAAGGCGAAGTCTTAACCACTGGATCACCAGGGAAGTCCCCTAAATACTATTTTTGATGCAAGGTGTTGTCATACTGTTTTATCTGACAATAGTGCTAAACTATATATATATGATATAAATCTCTCTCTTTATATGTTATCTCTCTATATAGATGATCTATGACGTGTAAATGATAAATGATTCAGAACAGCTTACAAAAAATATGTATAACAAAATGGGAAGCTATAAATAGAAATTTAAAATCATGATTACATAAAATATGTTAAAGTATGATTTTATTATTTTTTCCTTTTTATTGGAGTATAGTTTATTTACAACGTTGTGTTAGGTTCAGGTGTACGGCAAAGTGAATCAGTTATACATATACATATATCCACTCTTTTTAAAATTATTTTCCCATGTAGGTCATTACAGAGTATTGAGTAGAGTTTCCTGTGCTATACAGTACGTCCTTATTTGTTATCTATTTTATATATAGTAGTGTGTATATGTCAATCCCAATCTCCCAATTTATCCCTCCTCCCCTTTCCCCCGGTAACCATAAGTTTGTTTTCTATATCTGTGACTCTATTTCTGTTTTGTAAATAAGTTCATTTGTACCATTTTTTAAGATTCCACATATAAGCAGTATCATATGATATTTGTCATTCTCTGTCTGACTTATTTCACTCAGTATGACAATATCTAGGTCCATCCATGTTGTTGCAAATGGCATTATTTTGTTCTTTTTTATGGTTGAGTAGTAGTCTATTGTATATGTGTACCACATCTTCTTTATCCATTCCTCTGTTGATGGACATCTATGTTGGTTCCATGTCCTGACTATTGTAAATAGTGCTGCAATGAACAATGGGGTTCATGTATCTTTTCAAATTATGGTTTTCTCTGGGTATATGCCCAGGAGTGGGATTGCTGAATCATATGGTAGTTCTATTTTTAGTTTTTTAAGGAACCCCCATACTGTTCTCCATAGTGGGTGTACCAATTTACACTACTACCAACAGTTCAAGAGGGTTCCCTTTTCTCCACACCCTCTCCAGCATTTACTGTTTGTAGATTTTTTGATGATGGCCATTCTGACCTGTGTGAGGTGATATCTCATTGTAGTTTGGTTTGTATTTCTCTAATAATTAGTGGTGGTGAACATCTTTTCATGTGCTTTTTGATCATCTGTATGTTTTCTTTGGAGAAATGTCTGTTTAGATCTTCTGCCTGTTTTTTGATTGAGTTGTTTGTTTCTTTGATATTGAGCTGCATGAGCTGTTTCTATGTTTTGGAGATTAATTCCTTGTCAGTTGCTTCATTAGCAAATATTTTCTCCCATTCTGAGGGTTGTCTTTTCATTTTTTTGTTTATGGTTTCCTTTGCTGTACAAAAGCTTTTAAGTTTAATCAGATCCCATTTGTTTATTTTTGTTTTTATTTTCATTACTCTAAGAGGTGGATCAAAGAAGATCTTGCTGCAATTTATGTCAGAGAGTGTTCTGCTTATGTTTTCCTCTAAGAGTTTTATAGTATCCGGACTTAAATTTAGGTCTTTAATCCATTTTGAGTTTATTTTTGTGTTTGGTGTTAGGGAGTGTTCTAATTTCATTCTTTTACATGTAGCTGTCCAGTTTTCCCAGCACCACTTATTGCAGAGACTGTCTTTTCTCCATTGTGTAATCTTGCTACCTTTGTCATAGATTAGTTGACCATAGGTGTGTGGGTTTATCTCTGGGCTTTCTATCCTGTTCCATTGACCTATATTTCTGTTTTTGTGCCAGTACCATACTGTCTTGGTTACTGTAGCTTTGTAGTATAGTCTGAAGTCATGGAGCCTGATTCCTCCAGCTCTATTTTTCTTTCTCAAGATTGCTTTGGCTATTCAGGGTCTTTTCTGTTTCCATATAAATTGTAAAATTTTTGGTTCTAATTCTGTGAAAAATGCCATTTGTACTTGGATAGGGATTGCATTGAATCTGTAGATTGCTGTGGGTAGTATTGTCATTTTCACAATATTGATTCTTCCAATCCAAGGACATGGTAGATCTCTCCATCTGTTTTTGTCATCTTTGATTTCTTTCATCAGGACCTTATAGTTTTCTTCGTACAGGTCTTTTGCCTCCTTAGGTAGGTTTACTCCTAGGTATTTAATTCTTTCTGATGTGATGGTAAATGGGATTGTTTCCAAAATTATGATTTTAAAAATGAAAAATCCTGACTCATGAAAGTATAAAATGAATGCATGTCACAGATGTCATTCATCTTATTAATTGATGAGGGAACCAGTAAAATGTTAAAAACCAGTCCAAAGACTGGTTTGGGTTTTATTAGATTTATTATATTTATTGGACTGCTAAATTAGATATAAAACTGGGCCATAAACCATAACCTTCGGGTTCCACTGGACAGACATTATTTGCATTTCTATTGAACAGAATCTACGTTTTATCTTCTGTCCATACAGAGTTGTAAACAGGCATGAAATAGAATGTCAAGCACAGTACTGCACTGAAAGCATACTCAGTAATTTCTTTTTCTTATTTCCAGGTTTCAGATAATTTTTCTGACAAATAATTCAAAAAATTAGTGTAAAGGATCAAGAGCAAGGTGGGAAATAGACCATAAGTACATAGTCTAGCTGTAAGGTCCTATATAATCAATATGTTTGAAATTTGCATTTAGTTGTAGGTCTTCTGGTAGCCAAAGAGAATAGAAGATATGAAAGGTTAGAAGATTTTATGGTTGGAAAGAATAAATACATCAATTTTTAGGAAAAGGCAAGTATATCCTGAGGAGCCTCAGATTGTGGGTCAGGGGGTGGGGTGAGGGCTTGGAATTACACATCCCACGGTCCTCAAAACAGTTCTCCAGCAAACGCAATAACAGATGTCATAGGGCTGTTTTCTTAGAGTGCCCTGTGATGGAAGCCTCAAACATGACATTAAAATCCACCCAGAGAAAGCAATTCCAGTGTGACAGGGATAGGGTGAGAAGGGGGTGGAAAAAATAATTATAGTCCAAGAATCTGACTTTAAGATGGCCTACGTGATCCACCTCTAGCAATGGTTCTTATCAAAGGGATGTAGAAGAATCACCGAAGGTTCTATGGGCTCTTTTGACAGCTGTGCCAAGAGCAGTGTGAAATTTAAGGGAGAGGAGTCCTGCCAGGGCAGGAACAATAAAGCGATATTGAAAACATACTTAGCATAGTGCCTGGAATGAAGTAAGTGTTCAATAATCTGTAGCTGCTATTAGCATCATTATAATTATTATTCTTACTATAAAATAAGTTTTTATATGCTTCTTAGATACGCAAGTGCGGATGTCAGGTGGACTGAACTGACTGAAGTTCAGAGGGGAGAAGGGACCTGGTGATGAGTGTTTGAGAGTTGTCAGTGTACAGGTGTTACTCTAAGCCAGGGGAGGGCCTGGAGGGGAAAGGTGAATGAGTGGTAGTGGCCTTGGCAGTAGGATAGCACAAATAGTGAATATGGGGGAGGTAGTAATCAAATAGTCTTCCAAAAATATAATTTCCTCAGTAAAACTTCCGTATGAGTAGGACAACAAAGAAATGAGATTATGAGAAATGCACTCTTTGGAGTGAATGTTTTTCATGTTTTTATTTTTAAAATCAAATGAGCAGATGCAGTTTGAGTTTTGCAAAACTCTAGCAAATAGTCGTGGTAGGGTATTTTTTATCTCTGCAGCTGACAAAGTATAGAAAAGCAGAGTGATGTGCTCAAGATTGAAATATATGTGTACATATATATATTTATATTATATGATTATAATAATATACTAATAAATTTGTATTATATATTTATCTGTAGAAGGCAGAGTTAAGTCTTGACCTCAGAGCTTCTGACTAGTTTAGTGCTTTTCTATCTTATCTTTCCTCCCCCACTGTGCTTGTACTCTCCTTCGGAGTTTGTTGTGTTGCTTTTGATAAGGATCCAATTAGACATGGTCACAGAGAGCTGATTAGTATTTTCTCAGATGCCAGCCACTGCCTTCCTTCCAACATGGCTTCCTATACAGACTTAATAAGCATGTTCCTTGTGCCATCATTTAGGATATTGATTGAAATATTTACTAATCCAGATGCAGGACCACTTCTGGCTATCATTTCTTCAGTCTGAATTGTCACACTTTGGGTGATGGGTTGTGTGATGTAGGTGGTTCTCCTTTAAGGAACTGGATTAAAACCAGAAATGTATTCCTTACAGGCCACAGCACTGTCGTTAGGGGTCAGTCACTGCCCGTCTGACTGCATAGATAACTAAAAGTAAGAAATATTTCATTATAATCTTAGGAAAGCCTCAAACTACTTATGCAACCAGCTACCACACTTGAAAAAGCGAGTCATTAAAAGGTATAATAATTAAAAGCAGTGACCTTGTCTCTTGGTTCTCAGAGACATAAAAACTGCTTGCAACATCAGTCAGCTTTTGCTTTGTGGTGTCTTTAAAAACAATTCAAATCACGTATTGGAAAGGGGCCAGGAGACCCATCTGCTGAGAGTTTGGCTTTCTAAATTGGGTGCAGTGTGTAGTGCTGAGGGAAATGACACACCTCTCTTATGCATGTTTTCATGAGACTTCTCAGTCTCTAGAGAATCCACCCATGCACTGTTAAATTGTGTCATTTGTGGGAACAGAATGCCAAGGGCCTAAATTGGAAAGCAATGTAGATTTAGCAAGAAAACATTTTCCACTAAAAGGGGACTTTGCTAATTTTCTGTGTCCAATTTAAAGAGCTAGAGGGATTGAATAAACAACACAAAATGCTAATTCAAAAGGCTTACTTTCTCTTGTTACTAAATTAAAATACTGATATTTCATATAGATCATAGCACAGAGTGAAATGGAATTGTAACTGTTTGTGAAGAGAGGGAAGATGAAATATAAAGAAGGAAGAGAAGATATAGATGATCCTGGACTAGTCCTATTTCTCCTTCCATCTCCCCACTATAAATAAACAATAGCAATAATAGCCAGAATTTATTAGGTGCTTTCTATGCAGCAGGGACTACATATGGATTATCTCATGAATCCTTGGGATCATTTTATTATTTCACTTTATAGATAAGCACAATGAAGTTTAGAGAGATTAACAAAATTGGTCTGGTTTTGTTTCCCTAGCTAGTTTTCTATAAAGAACTCACATTCTCCATAGAAGTGTCTTCTCTGTTTCTTCTCTCCACCTTAGCTCCTAATTTTGCCTTGGCAAACGTAAAAAGAGAAGAAAAGAAATGAACATAGATGTGGCCTTTGCCTGTTCAAAAGTGAAGAAGCAGGGTTATCAAAAGAAGAGAGGAAATACCATAGGAAAGAATTTTCAGTTTATCTAGTCCAACATTTTCATTTTCATATGGCTTAACTATAGTTTCAAAATAAGTAAAACATTTAGTTAGAAGTAAACCTGGATTCGAAACTAATGTTGCCCATTCCCAAGGCTAGTACTTTTCATATATCACATTGCTTTTCTTCATTTCAAATCCAGAAAATGCCCCCCCCAAAAATTTAAGTTATGTGTGGTTATTGATCTGTCTGACATAGTCTTTTTGTAAAGGAATATACTGCTTAGGAACTTCTGTTTAGTTACCTGTATATGATGAGTGTATTTTATTTATGTTTATGTTCACTTAGCAGGAATCATAATTTTCCTAAGTTCATGATGATTATTTTTTTACAATTTTTTTCTTGCTAGAGTGAATTTGAAGTTGCCATTGCTCTTTTAAATAAAATGATATATTCATAGTTTTCAGACTGTCAAGTATAGCTGAGGTAAATATAAACTTGAAAGGAAAAAAAAAAACTTATTGGATCCTAAAAAATTTTTTGGAAAACATTACACACAAGTTCAAATGATTTTTCCTTGTTTGGTGTATTCAATAATACAGAAAAAATGGGTTTAATTAAATTGGAGGAAATAAATCAAAAGGAAAGGGCTGACAGTTTTATCTAATGTGACCTATGAATTGAAAGCAATCATCATCAACCACTCTGATTTTCATTCCTTCTATAAATAACATACAGCAGGATTGGAAGCAAATAAACTCCCTTTTACCATTCTTTGTGGTTTTTTTGCACAAATGCTTTCCTTAATGTTGACAATAATCAGGTTCAACGTGGTTCCTCTATATTGTGATAATCAGATATTTCATTTAAACTCTTAGATTATTAGATTACAGCACTGATTAACTACTTTCTAGAGAATTCTCTCAACATGGTAAATGGGTACCATTTGCGGTTATATTTGGATATGACCAATCTGTGTCGGGTGTTAGTTAATCTTTAGTTTTTTATTATTCAGAAAGCCTCAGATGGCTAAGTACTTGTTCCCATTTTATATATAATTGATGTTTCTCATTTTGAAAATGTGATATGCCAAAACATGCTTCTGACATTTCTTCGTTTCACTTCTTGCAGACTTGTTTTTGCAATCCACAAATTCTCTATGCCTCCCTTTTGTAAGTATGCTAGTGGGAAGTGCAGTGAGAAAGCAGTTTAGGAATGAAAAGAGTTTATTATAAATAGCCCTGGGATTTATTAGCTGCGTAATTTTGAGCTGGCTGCTTTTCTGAGAGACACCTCCCTCTTCTGAAATACGGGAGTAATCATAGAGCCCTCAACAGGCTGTTTATATCCAGTAGTGTATGAAAAGTCGCTTAATAAATTTTACAATGAAACATAGGGCGATATTAGAAATGTAAGGGGATATTAATGTTGATATTGGCTTTTTTCTAACGACATCCATTCCAAACTAGAGAGACTTGTAATTTCCTTTTCTTTTTTCTCTTTCCTTTAAGAGAGCTCCAGAATCACCAACTTAGAGTTGACTACTTCTTTGTGCCCCTACTGTACTTTGAATCTACCTCTTTTATTAAGTCTACCTCTTTGAATCTCTACTCACAACATGGAGATGCATTTACATGCATATATGTCTCCCATGGACTTAGTTCCTTGAGAGCAGGGAGAAAGGGCCTTAGTCATCTTTGTAGCCCAAGCATCTCTTACTGGGGGTTGCCAATTATATGCTCTTGCAAGTCCTTGTTGAGTTAGATTTAATTTGGAAGATTGGAAAGCAGGAATTATGTGTTCTATTCTTTCACTTGTTTTTCTTTTCTTAAACAAAATAGAGGTTTGCCCTGCTAAAAGAATAGTTTATCCTGGGCCAAATTTATTTTAAAAATTAGATTTTTATGAAAGGGGGAGCAAATAGTAGGAATTAAGCTGTATTCATACGCCTTTCTTTCATTTTTATTGTCATCTTTAAAGAAATGAGTTGATGATGTCAAATTGACTGTTTTGGTATGGAAAAAAAATAAAGTTATTTGTTATGAATAATTATCTTTCTCCCTTAAATGATATTGTTGAAATTAACAATAGCAAAGTATACTTTTCTTTTTCAACAAGGTACAAACTTTTAGAAAGTACTTTGTGGAATTTATTTTCAAGAATAGTTTTATATTAATTTTATAATATAAAGAAATTTGAAAACTGAGTTTGAATCATTGACTCTAATGTCTCTTCTGAATTTCTTTTAAATGTGATTATGTTTTCTAATGTGTATCATCATCCCTCTTTAAGCACAACATTGATTTGTTGATTTTTCCCCTTAAGATTCTGATAAAAAAGAAAGTAATTATGAATCTTTTTTTTTAAAAGTTTGTTTTGTGTTACTTTCATTTAAAAATTCCTCTTACTCTGAGTTTGCAATGTAATTTTGTTCCATTTTTTTTACTGTGGTAAGATATACATAACACGAAATTTACCATTTTAAGCATTTTTAAGTGTACAGTTCACTGGCATAAAGTACATTCACATTGCTGTGAGAACATTACCACCACCTTTCTCGAGAATTTTTGCATCTTCCCAAACTGAACCTCACATCCATGAAACAACAACTACTCTTTCCTCCATTTTCTCAGCCCCTGGCAACCACCCTTCTACTTTGTATCTCTATGAATTTGATTACTCTAGGTACTTAACGTATGTGGAGTCCTAAGATGTTTGTCATTTTGTGACTGGCTTATTTCACTTATTGTAATGTCCTCAGGGTTCATCCATGTTGTACTGTGTGTCAGAATTTCCTTACCCTTTAAGGTGGAATAATATTCCATTGTATGTGTATACCCCATTTTGTTTACCCGTTCATCCATCAGTGGACCTTTGGGTTGCTTCCAACCATTTAAAAAAATTTCCCCGTAATTTAATGCTTCTGGGACTGTAATTTGAGCGATTTTAAAGTACTTCAACAAGCATAAATTTTACCAAATCCTTTGACCAAAGAGTGTGGTTAGGCTCCATATGGGCTCAAATCTTGACTCGAGACCATGAGACCATGGTCATGAGACCTTGAGTAAGTTCGTCTCTCAGGGACCAGGTGTCCGCATTTTTACAATGGAAATAGTAATAGCATAACACTTGATTGCTATGGATGGTAAATGAAGAATTGACATTTAGTTCTGCCTGTGAGAAGAGTATTGCAAACCAGTCCCGCCGCTTCAATTCATTTAAACATGTATGTGCTGAGTGCTTTAATCAGGCATCCTGTTAAGTGATCTAGTGTATGCTAACAGGTGGTGTAGTCCTTCCTCTCTGGGGCGCTTAGGGTTGGGGTGGGAGCTGTGGTAGGAGTTAGTAAGCACAATAAAACAGAATTCATGTCAATAAAGTGAAGTTTTTTAATTGTGAGATTTTTAATTGAAAGGGATCATTTCAAAGTAGAGGAAATTGGGAAAGCTTTCAATGATTATGTGCCAGATATGCATGTGTGCGTGTGTATGTATATGTATTTCATTTAATCTTTATGAAAACCTATGTGGTAAGATTATTATCCCCATTTCACACATGAGGGCACTAAGCATTAGAGAGAGTTTACAGTTGGTAGGAGTCAGAGTTTAGTATGAATCAAGATCTGCCTGCTGACCAAGCTTGTACACACCTGTGCTCACCATTTTACTACAGCATGCCTCAGGCTGAAAGTGTAAATATTTGAGATGGATCTGGCAGAAGATATGGGAGAAGAGTGTGGAGGAAGAACATAACAGATAAAAGTGGCAGAGATGTGCTCAAGTGAGGTGCATGCTTAAGACTTCACTGGTATATGAGTAGGGAAGGATGCGTAGTAAGGCTGGAAAAGCAATTTGGATATGAAATTGTGGAGTAGATATCCTAGGCAGAATGCCAGTTGTGTGTGTTTGACTTGGTAAGCAATGGCAAGATATCAAAGATTTAGGTACAGAAATGTCAGAGTTGCCTTCATGAGAACTAACGTGTAGAAATGTCGAGGATGGAGAAGGGAAGGTGGGAGGCAGATTGAGAACAGTGAAGAGGAATATCAGAAGAGTTTATATGAAAACGGCTGGATTAAGGTGATAGCTTGGAATGAAAAAGAAGGGATAAATTCAAGAGACACTGCAGAAGTGAAATCCACAGGACTTAGTAGTACCTTATTGGACGAGAAATCGAGGCGAGAAGGACTGACTAAAGTTTTAAGTTGAAAGGACTAGTAGAATGATAGTTCTATTAATGGGAATAATAAAATCAGAAGGAGGAAGAAGCTGGGGAGTAGGTGGCGAATTCTGTTTTTGGTATTTTGAGTTTAAGAGTCTAGAGATTAGTCCTTTTGCTAATATACCCAAGGAAGATACACTGGAGGAATATCAACTTTAGTGGAAAAGAATGGAGGTACTGCAAAACTTAAGGGCGAAAGAGAGTCTGGGCTAGAGGTAGGAATTTGGGATTGTGAAGCACTGCCTCTTCCTTAAAAACAAATCTTTAAATTCCAAGGTTAGGAGGAGGCCAGATTGTGTGATTCTAACTTTATTTTAATGAATGAATGAATGAATTATAATCTGCCAAATCTAATTTTTAAATTTTTTTATACAATTTTAAAGATTACTTTCCATTTACAGTTATTACAAAATACTGGCTATTTCCCCATGTTGTACAATTTATACCATATGTCCTTGACACCCAATAGTTTGTATCCCTTACTCCGCCACCTCTATATTGCCCTCCTCCCACTGATAACCACTAGTTTGTTCTCTATGTCTGTGATTCTGCTTCTTTTTTGTTATACTCACTAGCTTGTTGTATTTTTTAGGTTCTGCGTATAAGTGATATCATACAGTATTTCTCTGTCTCTGTCTGACTTGTTTCACTTAGCATAATGCCCCCCAAGTCCATATATGTTGCTGCAAATGGCAAAAATTCATTCTTTTTTATGGCTGAGCAGTATTCCATTGTATAGATATACCATGACTTCTTTATCCATTCTTCTGTTGGTGGACACTTATGCTGCTTCCATATCTTGGCAATTGTAAAGTATGCTGCTGTGAATATTGGGGTTCATGTATCTTCTCAAATCGGTGTTTGTTTTTTTTTTTCGGATACACACCCCAGAGTGGAACTGCTGCATCATATGGTAGTTCTATTTTTAGTGTTTTGAGAAACCTCCATACTGTTTTTTATAGTGGCTGCACAAATTTACATTCCCAGCAACAGTGTACAAGGGTCCCCTTTTCTCCACATCCTCGCCAACATTTGTTATTTGTGTTCTTTTTGATGATAGTCATTCTGACAGGTGTGAGGTGATATGTTATTGTGGTTTTGGTTTGCATTTCCCTGATGTTTAGCGATGTTGAGCATCTTTTCATGTGTGATTCTAATTTTATTCATTTAACAATTGTAAGGAGCATCTTCCTGGGAGCGGGGTTATGAAAGGGTTTCTCTGCCTTTCGACAATTGTCTCTGCCAGTGCTATGCTTATAGAAGCAGTGGGACTTTCACTTTGACCCCAGAGAACAGCTGGGACAAGGTTTCAAAATCCAAACAAAGCTATGCCAAACTAAGCCCTTTTCAATATGTTCTGTGAAATAAGGATTGTTGGTCCATGGGGAAAAAAAGGTCTATGGTTAAAAGAGCTTGGAAATGCTGGAGTTAAACAAAGGTAAATCATTTTTTAAAAATTATAAAATCTTGTTTTATTTTACTTCATTTAATTTTACTTCATTTTATTTTTACAGTGAATACTAATTATTATTATTAATATTCACTGTCAACCACTGAGAGAAAGCTATAGAATGCTGAACATTTAAAAGAATTTGAGATTGAGAATAAGTTTTTAAAATACTAAGCATGACAGATAATTTGGTTCACAAAATATTTCTAACTTCTCTTTAGTTGGAACCTACTGTGGGCATGGTTTGTTTTTTTCCCGCCATGGCTCTCAGACTCCCTCCATGCAATGGCTATCCCAAAACACCATCCAGGATTCCAATCCTAATATCTTTATTATTAGGATATTATTAGGATCCCTATCCTAATATCTTTTTTCTCAAGATTTTTGACTAAGATAGACAGGTCAATTCCATAGCTGGGGTCTATCCTGATTGTGTGTATCTACTTCTTTCTTGGGTCTTTGACATGAAGATTGACCTCACTTGTATAATATTCTTCCCATAATGACAATGAGGTAGTATTAATTTTATAAGTTTTAACTGAATAATCATATCTCAATACAATGCAATCATATAATATTTGTTATGGGCTGAATTATGTCCCTCCCAAAATTCACATGTTGAAGTCCTAACCCCCAGTACCTCAGAGTGTGACCATATTTGGAGATAGTAATTACAGAGATAATTAAGTTAAAATGAGGCCATTAGGATGGGCCCTAATCTAATATGATTAGTATCCTTGTAAGAAAAGAAAATTGGGACATAGACACATACTGAGAGAAGACAATGTGAAGACGCAGGGGGAAGGTGGCCATTCAAAGAGAGGCCAGGAACACATCCTTCCCTCACGCCCTCAGAAGGACTCTTGACCTCAGACTTCTAGCCTCCATAACTGTGAAAAAATATATATCTGTTGTTTAAGCCACTTTGTTATGGCAGCCCTAGCCTAGCAAACTAATACAGTATTAAATTTAGAAACACATGTATATTTGTAATGAGGGGTGTTGAAGGGAAAAACTGGGAACTGTCATTATTTTAGACTGAGGTGGGCATCTTCGTGGAGGACATTTTCGAAGCCATGGTAAAGGATGAGGTCACTGAGAAAAAGATTATAGAGAAGAAAATTTATCAAAGCAAGAAACTTCAAGAAATGTCTGTTTTGAAGAGAAAGTGGAGAATGCAGGAGATATGGTCATTGAGAGGTACAAGGAGAAGCATAAAATTGATAGGAGAAAATTTTGAGTTAGAGGTAAGTGATCTCCAGCATTAATTTTTTCCCCCAGCTTTAAATTCTGAAATAGGATCATCATCTTTGACAGACACTGAGAAGTCCTATTATTGTCTTATATAGAACCATTAGTATAGAGTGATCAGAATGGCAGACCAATCTAATTTGTAAGAATAGCATGAATTGAACTTATCCTGCAGATGGGGAGAAAATGACACAAAAGCTGGCCAAATTTGAAACTGAACCACCAAGAAGACACTGTTTACACCTTTCAGTTAAGCAGTTCTAGAAAGTTCCATCATTTAGTGTATATTTGTGGCTCCTCCTGGTAGTTGAAGGAAAAAGCAGAGATGGGAAAGTTGTTTTGCGGTCTGTGCAGTGGAATTCAATTTTTCAATATTTGTTATTGATTGCAGAACTGTTTTATCCTCTATTTGAAGAATGCAACAATATACACCATGGCAACCAGTGTACCAGACCCACACAGCATTTCAGCCACCCCAACAAGACTAATAATAGTAATCATTTTCATTTCTCTCATTAACTCTAAGCAGTATTTTTAGCCATCTTTTTTTTAAAATTTAATTTAATTAATTTATTTTTTTATATAGCCGGTTCTTATTAGTTATCCATTTTATACATATTGGTGTGTATATAGCCATCTTTAAAGTCAAAATTCTCTTTATTATCTTGAAGAAAAGCTGTCATGCAGGATTGTAAAAGAATATGCATTTCTGGATATAATGGGTGTATTTCCTCACATCATTATATATTTTATTTATTCAACATATTCTTTTTTAAAAAAGAATAAAATATTCTTTTTATTTTCTAGTTCATATATACATATTATAAAATAATTTTTCAGACAGTGACAAAAATGATTATGTTTCCTTAGCATTGGGGTGCCTTAAATCTCTATTTACCTGAGGTGCACAGACTTCTAACAGCATTGTGCAAATGTGGGCTAAAAAAAATTGAACTCTCTTTATAAATTTATCTCCTGCTGTTTATTTTCTTCTTTCTTCATATTTTAATGGATAAAATGGGAGAGATGGAGCTGAGTTCTAGGAGAGTGAACAGCTGTCTTTCCCTTTCTTCCCTTTCATCACCCTGACGAGATTCGGGACACACTTTAGGAATTTTCAGGACCTCAGGGTCATCATTTAACAACCCAAATATTTTAGGTTGCATATGTATATGTATGGAAGTTAGTAAAGACAGAGTCTGCTTAAAAGAATTTATCTATATTTTTAGTATTCTTGAAAAAATAATAATAATGATAATTTGATATCCTACTGTCTAAAAACAGTTTGTAAAGTTCTAGACAATTCTTTGCCTGGGCAGAGGCTCAGTCAATATGGAATCATAACCAAACTTCTCCTACAATGTGTTCAACTGTGTGCAATTGAAACTAGTATCTTGGTTTTTCTGATGTATGGAAAGGATCAGGAAGATTGATGAGTATAAGGTGATGGGGTAAAATCTGAGCTATGATTCAGAGCCCAGGTCTTTATTACCAGACCTCTGGTTTCCCATGTAAAGAAAAGAGATGACTGGGTGTGTAGAGCCCCAGAAATTCATCCCCCAGTAGGTTACTATTTTTTTTAAAATTTCAGCTTTATTGAGCTGTAATTCATGAATAGTGATTTGATATATGTATACATTGTAAAAGGATTCCCCCTCGCATCTAGTTAATTAACATATTAATCACTTCACATTTTTATCCTTTAAAATTGTTTTGTTGTTGTTGAGAACATTTAGGTCCTAATCTCTTAACAAATTTCAATTATACAATACAATGTTATAAACTATAGTCATCATGTTTTACATTAGATACTCAGAACTTATTCAACTTACAGATGAAAGTTTGTACCCTTTTACCAACCTCTCCCTATTTTTCTCCACCCGCTAGCCTCTGGCAATCAGTTTTCTACTCTCTGTTTCTATGGGTTTGACTCTTTTTTTTATTTTTTATTTTTATTTTATTTTTCAAATTTATTTATTTATTATTTATGGCAGTGTTGGGTCTTCGTTTCTGTGCGAGGGCTTTCTCTAGTTGCGGCAAGTGGGGGCCACTCTTCATCGCGGTGCGCGGGCCTCTCGCTATCGCGGCCTCTCTTGTTGTGGAGCACAGGCTCCAGACGCGCAGGCTCAGTAATTGTGGCTCACGGGCCCAGTCGCTCCGCGGCATATGGGATCTTCCCAGACCAGGGCTCGAACCCTTGTCCCCTGCATTGGCAGGCAGATTCTCAACCACTGCGCCAGCAGGGAAGCCCTGACTCTTTTTTTTAGATTCCACGTATAAGTGACACCATGCAGTATTTGTCTTTGTCTGGCTTTTGTCACTTAGCATAATGCCCTCAAGTTCCATCCATGTGGTTGCAAATGTCACTGACTATTATGAAAGTTCATCCTAGCAGTCAAGAGTGAGCCCATGCACACCAACCTGGGCAGAACGTTCAGACCGTCTTTGGATTCAGGCTGCTCAATTCTGTTACCAGTATGTGTTGAGCCACATGTAGTCCCTGATAAACTGAGCTCAGCGAACTCTTTCTCTATAGCTTGTTGTCCCCTCACCGCTGTCCAACATTTTATTATGAAGAAGTTCAAATATACAGAAAACTTGTACTGTGAATGTTCATATACCTACCACCTAGATTCTATAATTAAGCTTCTGTGTAAGTTTATCTTATATCTGCTGTTATCAAGGTAGAAGTATTTGTATTTCTAACCTGTCTACTACATCACCTAAGGGCCTCCCTTAAGATATCCACATTTTTTTTTGGCCACGCCATGCAGCATGTGGGATCTTAGTTCCCCAACCAGGGATCGAACCTGTGCCCGCTGCAGTGGAAGGACGGAGCCCTAACCAGTGGACCACCGGGGAATTCCCAGTATCTACTTTTGAATACTGTTCTATGCCTAAACCACTCCAACTGAGATATAGTTCCGGCTATTAATCAGTTGAGTGTGTCTGCAAACGTCACATTTCACTCTCACAGGTTAGAGATTGCATTACAATCGAGACTACCCCACAACACCCACCTGTGCCAATATACTAAGAATGCTAACACAAGCCTGTTTCCTTCCCCACTTCTCTCCTGTCATTTTTCTAAGGGTGAAAGGTAGGCAGTGAGAGCAAAAAGCCTTCTAGAGAAGGCTGTCTCACAGCGGTGTGCTTTCCTTCTGCAGCTATGTTGTGGTTTTAACAGAAAGAGACCTCTTTCCGAGCTTTTATTGAGGATAGTCCTTATTCTCCATATTTGTAAAGTGGTTCTCATCTGGAGATTTATGAGGACATTCACTCTTCCACAGGGACCTGCTTGGTTTAATGTTAGTTCTTTGAAGCTACTAGTTTCAGAGGACATCTGTATATTACTTTAGTAATATAGCAGTCTACCTGCAGTCTCATTACTCAAGTTGTCTTTTGGATATTCTTTTTTTTTTTTTTAATTTTATTATTATTTATTTATTTATTTATTTTTGGCTGTGTTGGGTCTTCATTTCTGTGCGAGGGCCTTCTCTAATTGTGGCAAGCGGGGGCCACTCTTCATCGCGGTGCGTGGGCCTCTCACTGTTGCGGCCTCTCTTGTTGCGGAGCACAGGCTCCAGACGCGCAGGCTCAGTAGTTGTGGCTCACGGACCTAGTTGCTCCGTGGCATGTGGGATCTTCCCAGACCAGGGCTCGAACCCGTGTCCCCTGCATCGGCAGGCAGATTCTCAACCACTGCGCCACCAGGGAAGCCCCGGACATTCTGATTAGGCTCCACAGCTTTCCCGGGAAGGCAGGATTTGGGACTGAATATTCAGAGACCCTAGGCTCTGATTAAAGAAATATGCTCTGGTCTAAGTTAATAGAATCAGGGTTTAAGATCCCAGTAAGGTCAGTTAGTTTCTGTTTATCATTGAGTTGTATAATACATTTAGAGAAATGTATAGCTTCTGTATATAAATAGCCAATTTTTTCTAATTGAATGTCATACCATTCAAATGCATTTTCAGATTTAAAACATAGTAGAAGTTTCATTTATAAAAATAGGAATTTATAGCATTTGAAATGCTTACAATGCTAGTTTTATATGAAGGCATGTGTTTTGGTAACCCGCATGAGCATAAAACCAGCAAATTGTAAAAGTCCCAGAAAGGTAGCCAGCAGAGGGTTTTCTCTTAAGTTATTCCAGCCAGGGAACTGCTGAGAGTGGGAGAAGGAACACATGTAGTGAAGAAATGACTTTTGACTGTGGGGAAGAACCTTCCTGGTAACATTTGTCTTGGAAAATCTTCAACACGTCTAAGATGCCCTATATATTGTGTGCCTGCAACAGAATATCTTTGTAGGTGACATTTTCACAGAAGCCAGTAACAGAGTGCTTTTAAGGCATTTCACTGTTAAGCATTCCAGTATTTTGGATTTGTGAAATATCAAATGGGAAAAATAGCTAAATAGCATTATGAGTATACTACATATATAATAGGGTAATATTATTTTGGGTGATGAAGTAAGTGTAGCTGTTTAGAGTGAACATTGAGTGCTTGCAGACAATAAGACTGCTGTGTTCCACCTTTTCTGTTCAAATTTCACTGAACTTGCACTTTGGCAGATTAGATGGACATCAGCACACATTGCATACATCTAATTAAACTTTTCACATATCAGCTACCTAATTATTTCAAGATATTGCATGCGTCTGTGGTCCCATCTTCCCGTCTTCTTCATCCTAGGTTGACATACAGGGCAGATATCTGCTCTTCTGGCTCAAACTCCTTCTACCCCAGCTTTGTGGGCAGTGCTGGGCTGTAAGCAGGTAGCAGCGCCCTCTATGCTCAGCTCTCCTGGTTGATAGGGCAGGAGATAAACAATAATCCTTTATCCTTTGTTTCAGGTACTAACCAGGTTCAGATTGGAGGCTGGCTTTCTGACCCACCTTTGTTAGAAGGTGGCGTGTTTTGGGGAAGGGAATGCCTGATTAAACGTGGCAGGACATGGAAATCACCAATTGGCTCCCAGGTCAGCAATTCCCACACATCTGGGAAAATTATCATCCACCAACAGGATTGCTTGTCTCTGGGAAAGTTAGTACCAGAAAGAAATTTGATTCAAGAATTATTATTTTTCATGTCTGGTTTCTGAGGGAGCAACTATAACATGCAGGACTGTTGCCCAACTTTCAGACACTAAACTTTGTAACATTTTTTTTCAGGTGCACATTATGATAAAAAAAAGGGAATTTCCTATATATTATTTCAGATTCCAGGAAGTGACAGTATTAGTGTGCAACAGAATAGGATATAGAAACAGGGAAGGTGACTCAGATAGCAGAACAGAACTAGCATAACAAAGGAGAAATGGGCTCCAAATTTGGATATCGTTTATGCTCTAGCACTTTCTCAGTGCCCTAGGGAAAAGGAATCAGTGGTTTGCACTGCAGAGTAATAATAGCTATACATATATGGCTGCTGTGTAAGAAAAGAAATCTTTTAGAAGTTGTTAAGGAAGCGTACTTGAAGCAGGTTAATTTGTTCATTAGATATTTACTGAGCTTACTGTTTGTGCCAAGCACTGTTCCAGCAACTGGGGTGCAACATTAAGTAAAACAGAGAAAACCCTTTGCTCTTTTGTCACTTACATTGTTGTGGGAATCAAGTGTCCTCAACAGACCTTTGTACCTCTTATTCTGGTGACCATGTTAGGAGCGTGGCTTACAGGATGATGGCTGAAGTACCTGAGTGGGTGATCCACTTCTTATTTAGGTGGACTTGTTATTCCATGTTTTACACCAGCCCCCAACTCCGGTGGGTCCTGAGATGTGGAAGCAAGGATTTAGGGAATCAATGGAAAGAAGATTTGAGCTGAGAAGAAATCCAGCATATACTTACTCTCAAAGGCAGAGGAAACAATTTGCTACAGGCCAGTCAAACACAGTCACCTCCAGTCCCCAGATTTAGGGATGGAAATTGGAGAATAGTCTCTGGAGATACAATGACTGATTAACGGGATATATTTCAGCTTTTTTTGTTTCTTTGTTTTGTTCAATGGTAACAGCTAAAGTACATGCAATGCCTCATGATCTACAGTCTTCTTTCACCTAACGTATCCTTTTGGAACCTAACAGAACCCTTTAGGTAAATGGGAAATGTAATGTTAACCTGGATGTATGCATGAGGGCAGGTAGATGAACTAGTAGATGGAGGTTAGAGTCTTTATTCTACTCATAGCTTTTAACCAGAGACCGATATATATGCTTTTGCTGGGTAATCCAAATGGTAAAAAAAAATCTGATGGGTGTTGACTGAAAAAAAAATGCACAACCTAAAAGTTGAGAATTATTTTTTATTCGGTAGACATAATGAGGACTTAAGCCTGGGAGATAGCCTCTCAGCTCTGAGGGACTGTTCCAAAGAGGTAAGTGAGGAACCAGGATATATAGGAGTTTTTGCAAAAAAACCAGGTAGTTTGAACATCAAAAGATTATTGTTAAAGGAAAACCAGACACTCAAGTTAAAGAATTTAGCACTTTTCTGTGTATGGGAAGATGCAAGAGTCTGGGCTTATTGAAATCATTCCTTTGATATGCACCTTGACTATCTAGGACCAGTATCCTGTTTTTTTCCAATCTGAATCTCCTCAGGGCATGCAATCAAGGGCAGCTGCAGTGGCTGATGTCTTGATGGTTGCAACATCCTTTGTTTACTGATATGGCAGGTGACTTTCTTCATCCACATGGGAGAGAAAAAGAGCTTTGTTTTAAAACAGTCTGATGGGAGGGAGGCAGATTTTCTAGGTGAGCCTGATGCCATGGGAATGATTCTGCTCAACTCTGTGTAGACGAATGCTACTTTAATTTATGTGTAGATGTATCTCCAAGCTGTGTTTTTCTTAAAGCAGGTAAAACCCAACACTATGACTAGAGGTAACCCTAGAGATCTAGTTCTTCTCATATTTTAATAAGAAAACTGAGACACAAAGAGGCCATCAGTTTCCCGAGTTAAAAATTCTTACTTAATAGTATAACAGAAACTCATAAATAACTTTAATAGGGCAATTTACATTATAATATTGATGAAAATGAAATCTGTAGACACAAGCATATGATAAAACATGTGCTCTTACTGATTCATTGATCCTTCTTAGCCATAATATTTACCTACCATATTTCCTTCTATTTGTGGTGGTGTTTTATATTTATTGTAGCTAATTGATTCTGGGGATAAAAATAAGCCCTGGTGTCTCAAAGACTCAGCAGTCTTGTACAGTATGTTCTCATTATAGTTTCATAAAATAAGTCTTAGATTATCAGATGTTAAGAAACAACACAGTGGGGCAAATTTTAAATAAATCGTTTTAGAAAATGTCCTGCAGCCTTGTCAGCTCCCCAAGATGGTGGGAATTCATCAGAGATCTTGGAAAGAATATAGCTTAAAAGGGAATGGTGGGAGTCCAGGGAGCTTGATGGTATAATGGTAGTGTGTGGTATGTTAATAGCCTGCCAAGTTTGGCACCGTTGGAATAATGCTTGCTTTTAAACCAATGGATCATAAGGAAATAACGTTTTTTAACTTTGGATAGTTCATGACTGTATCCTTCCAAGATGAAATTGAAAATTAACATTCAATTCCATAGCTCAATAGGAATTGTTGAAATTACAGTATATTAGCAATCTGAATTAATAATTTTCTAAAATAATGTACGTATTAAGCCAAAACAATAGCTTTGAGGCCATAAGAAGGCTGACATGAGCAGAATCTTCTAATGCATGAATCCCTATTCTCAGATGTTATATGATACCCTACTCTGAATATTATTCTTTGATTAAGCCCAGATACTTCTTTGTTCTCTAATGTCCAGCATGTTAGTGAGAGGGATTTTTTTTTTTATCTTGGTGAATGTTTTTGTCTTGGCATACCTAAGAGTTACATATACATGTTTGAGTCTGTTCCAGAGAGACAGTCCAATTTATCATTTCTAATGCACCCGTGTAAAAATCAACATTTCATGTTTTCAAATGATAGGCACTTCAAAAAAGGAGAAGGTACCAATTTGGGGGGCAAAATAGACAAAGAAGGAAATGATCCACTGCTTTTTTGTATGAATCTTCTACCCTTATCACAGGACAGAGTACACTTAGAGCACCAGCATTTTCTCTCCCCTACTCCCTCACCCCGCCCCTGGATTGCATGGCTGGTGTGACGGTCATTTTGATGTGTCCACAATAAGAGTTCCCAGTTATTCCATCAAATTCTAATCTAGGTGTTGCTGTAAAGGTGTTTTGTAGATGTGATTAAAGTCCATTATCTGACTTTTAAATAAGGGAGATTATCCTAGAAAATCTGAGTGAGGCTGGTTCAATCAGTTGAAAGGCTTTAAAAACAACTGAGGTTTTCTTGATGAAGAAGAAATTCTTCTTGAGAACAGCAGTTTCAGCCTGTGCCTGAGAGTTCCAGCCTGCCTTTCCTGATGTCCCGCCCTATGGATTTCAGACTTGCTTAGCCAGCCCTACAATTGTGTTAGCCAATTCCTTGCAGTGAATCTCTTAATATATACCTCCTACTGATTCTGTTTCTCTGGTTGTATACCTTCTGTATTCTGTGCATTGTTGTGGGTGCTAGGAGCACAGAGGTAAACGAGACAAAGTCCCCAGGTACATGGAGCTTACATTCTAGTGGCAATTAAATTCCTGAGCTCATCCATGCACACAAACATATTTCCATTGGACAGACAGTCATCTTATTGGAGCCTCTTATTCATTTCTAGGTAGGTTTGTATGCTGATGCTTGGACCTGAATGAAACAATGAATACATTAATAAAAACAGATATTAATCCAGCCAGTTTCTTGTTTTGACTTAATCTCAAAGATATTTTTACAGGTTCCCTCTGACACTGAGGAAAAGACATTCTTCTTCCATGTTTTTGTCACATATTGCAATAAGCAAATGGATATAATTCCCTTACTGGTCGATTCATTGCAACTAATAGCAAAAGAAAAATGATGTGATTCTTTACAAAATTTGAACATTTATATCCTAGCTAGGTCAATAATTCATAAGAGAATTAGCTAAGAACTACTTTGGAGCTTCCTTTACTGATAAAGTTTTGGCAGTGCTTGGAATGCAAGTTGTCATGAGTAAGTCTCCATTAGTTTAAAAAATTCTTTGTGATATATATGTTGGGTTTTTGATAGTATGATCTATTTTCATGGGGTATTGGTGAGGATTCCACACCCTTTCCAGCTTTCATACACTGCTGGTGGGAATGTAAAAGGTACAGTCTGGAGAAAAATATGTCTCTTGAAAAGTTAAATATACACCTACCATACCCAGCCGTTCCACTCCTAAGTATTTACCCAAGGTAAGTGAAAGCATGAATCCGTACAAAGATTAATATGCAAATATTTACAGCAGCCTTATTTGTAATAGCCCCAAACTGGAAACAACCCAAATATCCATCAACTGGCGATTGGGTAAACAAAAAGAGACAAACTATTGATACATGCAACAATAGAGATGATCTCAAAATAATTATCTAAAAGAAAAAAGCCGACATAAAACACATACTGTATTATTCCATTTATATAAAACTCTAGAAAATGCAAACTAAACCATAGTGACAGAAAGCAAATCTGTGTGTTTCTGGGGACAAGGTTTGGCATAGGGAGGGACAGATTACAAAACTGCATAGGGAAACTTTTGGGGATGATGGATATGTTCATTATATTAACTGTGGTGATGGCTCACATATGTTCTGTGTATATACATATGTTAAAACTCATCAGACTGTACACTTTAAATATATGCAGGTTATTTTACATCAATTATACCTCAATAAAACTATATTGAAAACCAGAATGTGTATTATGTTTACACATCAAACATGTACTATGCTTATAGAATGCAATAGGAACACCTCCTTTTATTGCACCGTTCACTTAATTTGTATCATAATATTTCATTCATTTTAATCCACATAAATTTTAAGGTTCTTTCCTAGTGCTTTTGCACTAGTGTATCTTCACTAGTCAAGATTATGATGGAGTTTCTTTTCCTGTAGTAAGAATATGTAAAGGTTTTCAAACTGCAAATACATCCCACTCTGTGGAATCTGACAGAATCAAATCTGGGAGCTTCCCTCCCACAATCCCCCTCCCCCAGTTCGTACCTCCCCCTCTCCCCCAGGAAACCACTGATGATACAACGTGCTTAACAAACACACAACAGTGTCAACCAGCTCTTCACCTTGAAACTCTTCAGAGGCTGAGGTCATCAGATATGCCTCCATCATATCTCTTGGATTTTTCACCCTTCGGAGCTCACTTCCACTTAAACACTAAAAAGAGTCAACAGAACTCCCCTGTTTTTGGAGAACGTAGCGTTTTGTTCTATTCTCACAGTATACACAAATATTTTGGTCATTATTTTCTAATTGTGGTGTCAGTTTTCACAAAACTTTGGTGCCATTGACTACTTTGTTTAATTATATAGCATGTGGGAAATTGTAACATATACAAAAGTCAACTTTTGAGCATGTGGTCCTAAATATGATGGTTGTAATTCCTCACGTTTTATTCTCAAAAGTTACAGGAATCATAAAAAGTCCATTAGTTGAGATTAATATTTTTATAGAGCCTGGCCCACTGTGAGTTTTTCATAAATCTCAGATAATCCAGTGGTAATAAATAATTGCCATTTT
This sequence comes from Balaenoptera musculus, assembly GCF_009873245.2. Taxonomy (NCBI): domain Eukaryota; kingdom Metazoa; phylum Chordata; class Mammalia; order Artiodactyla; family Balaenopteridae; genus Balaenoptera; species Balaenoptera musculus. The sequence goes on from NC_045789.1 coordinate 113,162,220, forward strand.
CAAGGTACATTTAGCTATTTTGCCAAGGGCAAACTGACTCTTTCAAGCAGAAGTCAATTATGTCTGCCTCCTTTTAGGTGCAATTTTCCCCTCACCCACTAGGCCCGTAGGGTATAATTCAGAAGAGGTTTTGTGTCCAAAATGAGTGATGGTGTTTAACAACTGTAATACTTTGTATCATTTGCCAGAAGTGTCCTCTGCCTTTCATTCAATCTCAGTCACATGGCGGCATGTTTTTTTTCGCATTTGCCAGGGTTTTCCAGGATGACTTTTAGGTTGAAATGTCAGTGAGTGAGGAAAAAAGTGCTCAGCAAGCCTACTTTAAAGTCAACACTGGGTGTCTTTTATTTTCATAGTGACTGTTGCATATTTGAAACAGACTTCAGCTTTTCCTGCATTGTGTGTGTTATGTAGAACACTAGAAGTTCGTAAGCTATTAATAGGTGGTTAGTTAAAAAAAATTGAATGTCACGTGAAATAAATTTGGGAAACTGTGCTAAATAAAGTTGAACAGATTCCCCTGTTGCAGGATTTCTTGGAACTTTTCATAAATTGCTGTATTCTTAATCTCTAAGATAAGCATGTCGTCCACAGCATTGACTAAACATATTTGATTGCGGCACCTTTTTTTTTTTAAATTCAAAAATACCCATTTTCATCTTGCAAAAATTAAACACACTTCTAAATTATTTTGGAGAAATCTTTCTGTATATGCTCCTTTTGGTATATATTTTAATTGCAAATCAAAATAGGAGAAATCAGAACAATAATTATGAATTTAGCAACAGTAGCCTTGTCTCTATACTTGTAGAAGGTATATACATATATAAAGTATTGCAAGACATATATTAGACAAAATGCTCTGTACGTGCACATTACGCCTTTTTAAATATTAAAATAAACAATTTCCTGTCATGGACCCTGCCCTCCCATTTTCCTGTGCAATGCGGATAGATGTGAAGAGATCATTCCTCATGGTTGAAAATATTTTACCCAAATTTTTAATAATAAAATAACGATAAGGAATAGTTTCAAAAGAGTAACTGTAATGTAATACTCCATATTTGTATGTCACAGTTCACCAAGAAATTTTAAATATATTGTTTAACTTAGTTCTCAAAATCATACTGCATAGAGAGGCCCAGCCTGACCTCCTTTTACACTGAGGAAATAGAGATCAGAGAGGTTAAATGACTTGCTGAAGACCACACAGTCTGATCTAGGCCTGCATCTCAGGAGGGAAAGGGACAAAAATTCCTAAAGTCTATACATAGTTTTGAAGTATTCTGTTCACTGTTTTGGTTCACCAAAGAACATCTAAAATTTTATACTGCAAAAACAGTAGGAGATTTCTAGCAATATACTAAGTCTCCCCTCTCCCCCATCCCCTGCTGCCTCCTCCTTAAAAAAAAAAAAAAAGGAAAAAGGAAAAAAATAAGGGCCCATATCCACTGTCAGAATACCAACCATGAAGGGTTTGGCTGTGAATTTTAATTTTATTTGAACCCCTGGAATTCTTTCTGGCTTTTCTTGGCAAACATCACAGGAAAGTTGATTTGGGAGCGTGAAATCTGGAGGGTCTTAGAAATGACTGAGGTCTAGAGACATAAAGGGGCTTATTCAATAACATATAATAAAGCTGGGGCAATCGGGAGTAAAGTCTGGGTTTCTTAATACACTGTCCAATATTTTTCTCATCATACTACACTGGCCAATGTATTAATGGAGGAAGGTAATCTGATAAGGTGGTTGCAAGTTTTCCAGGAAAAAAAATGAAAAGTTGAATATGGTAGCTAAAGACAGAGTTATAATTTGGGTAAACCAGGAAAACTAGATTTGTGCACACAGCTTCTGGTGAAAGCATGTGGGTGGTTCAGATCAACTCCCAGCAAATCGACTCAAAACACCAGATGCCTTCACATGGCTCCTTGTTATAGTTTCATGACTGAACGTTGTCGATTTTATTATTCTCCTTATCACCCAAACAATCATCACTGTAAAGATGAACGTAAACTGATAATTGTTTGTCACTTTTTCTAATTGTTTACAAAAGACCCGGGAGTAGTTTCTACAAAATTTTGAGCTCATGTCTGTGATGGTAAAGATATGAGATGAATGCTGAATGTTTTCTGTCATTCCATTGCACTTTCTTGCTTCTTTTCTTTAAAAATAATGTGAACCTTTATAATTGACTGTTAATAGAAATACCTTTCTTATACAGAAAAACATAAATGATGAAGCAAAACTACCAAAGAGAAAACTGCAGTCAAATGATTGATATATTCTTGAATATTCTGGGAGTGTGTCAGACTAATAAATATTTAACTAAGGTTTTTCCTTCCCCATCCCACTCTACCCCCCAAAATTAAAGCATTTCAAGTGTCCCTGTGTTTCTGATTAGGTGAACATTATTCGAATATTATTGTACCTTTGATTTTAGTGGTTGACCACTCACTCACTGTGAATTTGGTCCTGCCCTGGATCCTGGGACACCACTGAGTCAAATCCACTTACAATTCTGGTTATCCCTGGCAGTCTTACAAGGATTCCCTTCCTCCACCTGACATTTAAAGTTTGGGAATTTCTAGGACTCTGTTGTCAGACTTGTCCCCTCCCCATCACCTCTCCGGTGAGGGGTGATGAGATAAACCACCAACAGATGAGTATCTTGACTATGACAGTGTGTTTCATCTATCTCCAAATATTTACCTCCTTGAAGTTCTCTCTCTAGTCCGGGCCTGGCACATGCTCAAGGCAGAAAGCTGTAATCCTCCCTCTTACTTTTCATATTCTATTATTTATAAGTCCTAAAATTCTACTTCCTGAGAATCTCTTTAATCCATTCCTTGAGCTCCATATTGCAGACCTTTGTTTTTTCCTGCCTTGAAGTTTGAAATATTCTCCTATTTTCTAATTTCCGGGCTAGCCCCTTTCTGGGGCACTTTGGACCTTCTCTGTTTGTAACACTTCAATATCTGTAAAGTCTAAGCACCTTGGAAGGACACAAAGTTCCCTTGTGATTGGGCTCTTGTCCACCTTTTCAGCCTCATCTCCTCCCACTCCCTCTAAGATTCTGACAGATTTGCTCTGAGAAACTATTTACAGTTCATCAGGTCACCTCTTTCTCTCAGGTGTCTGTGGCACTGTACAGATTCTTCCATCCATCTGAAGTGCCTTTGGCCTCGTTGTCTAATAGGAGACACCTGTGTATCCTTCAGGTGACACTCTGTGCGGTAATCTCCATGGTCCCATTCCCATAGTGTGTTTTTGCAGACTTTTTTTTTTTTTTATGGCAGGCATCACATATTTCAGTGGTTCTAGTAACCTGAATGTTTTATTATTGGAGTTTGAACTCTTTGAGCATGGAAATCTTATCTTGCAATTCTTTGTACCCCCAATTACAACAGCAACAGAAAGGATAAAATACTTCAGAATAAATAAAACAAGAAATGTGTGAGCTTTTATGAAAAAAAGTTATAGCTATTCCTGGGGTCTCAAAAAAAATATGAACAAATGGAAAGGCATACCATGTTTTCACATAGGAAAATTCAATATCATATACATTTTTCCTAAGTTAATCTATACATTTAACATGACCACCAGAATAATATTACTGATTTTTTTTTTTGAGCTAGACAAACTGAATCTAAAATTCAAATGAAAAAATAAAATAATCTAAATTGACTAAAAGATTCTGGAAAAGGAGAATAATACATGGGAAGAGAGCTAGCCTGGATATTTAAAGTATTTTAAAATATTATATTAAATATTTAAAATGTTAAATATTTAAAAATATTATAAAACCATGAAACATAGAACATAGTATTGGAATATGAAAAGAGACAAATCAATGAAACCAAATGGAAGGTCAAGAAATAGACTGGGATACATATGAAGATTGAATATATGATTCAGGTGGCATCTCAAATCTGTGGGGACCATTGATCAGGTATGAAAAAATAATCTTACGTGACGCCACAATAAATGGCAATGTATTAAAGATTTAAATATGAAGAATGGAAGCATAAAGTAAATATTTCAATAAGCCATAGGAGAATATTTTTATAAAATTGGAGTAGGGAAAAGCTTTCTAAGTATAACATAAAAACAATAAGCCTTAAGAAAATGACAAGTTCAACTACATATAAATAAAGAATTTCTGCATGCAGAGATCACTATAAGTCAATTCAAGAAAATATCTCTAAATCAGGGAAACATATTTGCAATATGTATCAGGACATAGGACTTGTTTAGCTAATATATAAAGGGCCCTCACATATGAATAAGAAAAAGTCCAATGAACCAATAAAAATAGGTAAAAGACAGGAGATAGTTAACAGAAAAGGAAATAAGTGTCTCTTCAACATAGTCGTAGAGGCATGACTTCACTCATAAGAGTAGTACACATTGAAGCTCATTGGATTATCATTTATCATCTTTCTGATTGGCAAAAATGAAAAAATTCTGATAATAATTTGTGTTAGCAGATGTGGGAAAACAATTTTTCTCATAGGGTTTTGGTAAGAGTATAAGTGGGTACAACTTTTATAGAGGGCAATTTGGCAACATCTATCAACATTACAAATAAATATACCCTTTGATCCAGTACTTCTACGTGTAGGGATTTAATTCACAGATATATTTAAAACTGTGTTAATGTATTTCCTATATTAAAAAATAAATAAAATTTTAAATTAGAATTAAATGAATTTTGTTTTTAAAAACCTTCATTTCACCATCTTTTAGTTCAGCATTGTCTTTTTCTTTCCCCCTTTCTCCACCCCCTGCTGGGGCAATGTGTCTCCCTATATTTTGCTTCAAACATATAAAACTTTGTCATGAATCCACCATGACTCTGACAAATACATTTCCACAGAAACTCATAATTTTAAAATTGCTAACAATTAGAAAATTTAAAGGAAGGAAAAGAGTTACTCTTCTTATCTTCTCCTTTGAAGCTGAAATGCTAGCATTTTATTTAGCCTGAGAAAGTAAGTGGTCTAAAAATATATATAGATACACTATACATTAGCATATACCATCCATTGCTTTTCCAAAATACCTATTTTTAAAGTCAGTTATATCTTTTAGGGTACATGCTTTGATCGAATGTTGGTTACTTATTTTAACTTATACGAAAAATGGAAAAATATAAAATACATGAAATTACCTGACTTTAGTGTTTTGTGGAGCAGTTGGTTATAAATATTTTGACCTTGGTCTTGGCCTCTGGGGAGCAGCGTAAGCTTTAAGCTTTTCAGAATGGAGTTCTCACGCATATGGCTACCTGCTGTGCTGTCCTACAGAAGCAGGTGGCGAAGTCTGACCCTGGCCCAAAAACCCCTGAATTTATCCTTACCTGACAACTACACTCAGAAACTGTGAAGAATCAATAGTTCCATTACAGGTCACCCAAAGTGCCATCTGCCAAAGTGGGTAGATGTATTTTTCCCATGTACTTTATTGAGAGTGTTTTATTCTCCCCATCCCAGGAGAAAACTATTACTCAAAGAAGAGAAAGAGCTCTGAAAGACTTTGATGTAAGAAAATCTTATTTAGCATCACATCACATTTAACTAATTAATGATTTGGATTGCTAAACAGAGAACATGCATACTGAATTTGTTAATGGTGAGGAAGTTTGTACCTGGAAGTACAGCATTAAGATTTAAAAACAGAAGCAAAAAAGATGAAAGTGAATAAAAAGGCAATGTTATACAAACATAAGCATACCTAAAATGAAAACCAGTATTGGAGTGGATTGTACGCTAAATGTGAAACAATACTGTCATATGGTAGTAATATGGCATGAAAAAATGAAAATGCAGCATACAGGAATTATAGAGTGCTCTTTCTCCACACTGCGTAAATCCAAGCTAGTGGGCTTCAGGATTCCAATTCAGCTACTCTAAAATCTTTCAGTGTTAAGAACAGCAAACATTTTCTTCCTTGGAGCCACCATCATGTACAGTTTTAATTCTTACACTTTATAGTAGCTTTTACCCTGGTAATATTGTATCTGCACCATTCAGTTCTTAAGCTTTTTCTTTTTCTTTTTTTTTTCCAAAAAGAATTTTCTTTTTTTCCTTGTGAACTAAATTTTAATGGAAATAAACTCAGGCTGTAATTTCAGGATTCCCCATTTGTACAGGACTGTAAACACGTATAAAGCCTTGTGTGCTACACTTTATTGGCTTTTAAAGGCAGTTAAGTGTAGGTTTTTGTCCATATGTCTTGTATTGGTAGTTAGAGCAAAACCTCACATGATTACCATCTGTTTTTGCAAGTGTAGCCTTAAAATTTAGTTCTGATACGCCAATGGGAATGTTATTTTAGCTTTAGTCAAGACCGATGTTTTTAGACAGGAAATTTAATTCTCATACCAGAAAGAGTATTTGTGACCTCTGATTATAAGCCAGTTTTAGGCTAAAAGTTTGAAAATCATTTACAAAAAATAGAACAGGCAATAAAAGAATTTACTTTAATTCATGCTTATTATGTAGTTGGGGGGCCCTGAAATAAGCCTTCGGTATTTGGTGTTTTAATGTGAATTAAGGAATGAGGTCTACTGTAGAAAAGTAAAACATAAGTGTATCCAAATACTATTTGGAGAACATTGGGGAGAAAATTATTGAATCAAATGGTGATTTTTCATTTTGTATCATTAGTGGAATAATTTTATTATCTAATATCCCAGATATTCCATTACTTAAAGTAAGCACCATGCCTGCTGGCCATTGGCAGGTGTGGCTCTGGGGTTCTGTATTCCATGTCTGGCTGGTGAATAGGAGCAGTGCGGTCCAGCTGCCCCCCAGACCCAGCCTGTTCATTAAGGAAAAGGGCTCAGTGACCAGAGCTAACAATGACAAGCTCGGGAATAAAGCAAAAGACTTGCAGCTGCTGGTCTTCAGCTGCCTCACCACTTAAGGAGCCTCAGAGAAAGAATTCAATGTTCTAAACAGCATGTTTTAAATAACAGTACAACACAACACACCTGCCCACAGTAGTCTACAAGGAGGGCTGTCGGGAACTTATTCCTCCACTAGGCCTGAACTAAAGATTTTTAATTATAAACAAGCAGACATGCATATAAAGGAGAACTCTGCTCTGGTGAGTGGTTTTGTTTTGTTTTGCTTTTTGAGCTGCTATTAAATTAGAGCAAGAACTAAGTGAGATGGGTGTGGTGTCCAGTGATTCCTCAAAATGATGGCGAATCCATGCTGTTCTTTGGTTTAAATGTATTCTGGAAACTACAGGGTCCAAAAACTCTGAAACTTTTAAATATACATGAGTTATTTTAAAGTTTTATGTGTTTAGGATGTATTTCTTCATTGTCCAGATACCTTTTTAGTTGAAGTACCTCTAACTTCAAAGCAATGGGCCCAGGTGTTAATCTGAAAAAGGTACAATAAATACAAAGCAGAGTGTGTTAAAAAATCTGCAAACACCAGGGTACTTAGAGGTTGTTCACCTGAAAACATGTTTGGAAGTTGAAGAAAAGCATATTGAGAATGTTTTGTGTAACTGTAGCTATAATATAATGTAGCTTTTCTGTTTCCAGACCCCCTGCATTTCTAGAGCCTGCATGCGGCTGGGTCAGAGGACACAGGGTGCTTTCTCTTGCTCAGTGCTGGGCGACTTCCCAGGATAAAAAGGATCTTGGGAATGGATTTGGAAATTTTAACATTTGGTTGTATGTGCCCTTTGTAAACTAACCCACAGTAACTCAGCGTGATAAATCAATTTTGGAAATGCCTCATTGTGGATTTAAAAAATGTTTTACCTTTATGAAGTAGGTTTGTGTTTCTAATTCTCAGCCTCTCTTCATAAACAGGCCTAAAGCTTTTGGTAGGTTCCATGTTTTTCAAGGCCTCGTTGTTGGGAGAGATCACACACACACACACACACACCTGTTATGCTTGCGGTATGACAATGCTTTGGGCTGAGAATTAGGCAGGAGAGCAAATAACATAATAATCCACACGTGGTGAAGAACTGAAAATTCAAAAGAATTGAAGAAAATATGGAACCTCTAGAGAGGCTTAATTTTATCTTTCATTTTTATTTTGCCTGGTTTCTCATTTTGGTGGAACTGCAGTGTGTGATCCTGACTTGAAGAAATTCTTGATAGCTTGTGTACTTTTTGTAATAATAAGTGCTTTCAGAGAAGTGTTTGGTGTATGTGAATCAATTTAAGCACTTGATATACTATCCACTTAAAAATTGTTCCCACTGTTACAAAAGCAATACTTTTTTCACAGAAAATTTGAAACATAAAGAGAAGCCCCAAAGGGAAAAAACACCCCTACTTCCACTAAATTGTTAATATTGGGTAATTTTTTCCATTTTTAATGCACATATATTTACAAAAACTCATTTGTTCACTCATTCATTCATTCAGCAAATATATACTGAGCACAGACTAGTTGCCTGACATTGTGTGAGATGCGGGGACACTGCAGTGAACAAGGCAAATGAGGTCCCTGCCCTTCTGGAGCTAGTGGGGGGAGAAAGTCATTAGATGTGCAAGTGAAGAAACAAAGGAGATCACCAGTGGTTGTAATAAGTGCTGTGAAGGAAATAAACAGCACACGTGATGAAGAGTAACTACATGGGTTCTCTTTAGACTTGGCAGATGGGAACCGGCCCTAGGAGGAGATTTATCAAGTCCAGACCTGAAGGATGAGAAGAAACAAGTCATGCAAAAGTCAGGGAGAGAGTATTTCAGGTAGAGAGAACATGGGGTATATCACAGTGCACAAGATTTTATATAGAATGGAGAATTTTTTTAACGTTTGAAACATAATATGTTTAAATTCATATATTAGGAAACATTTTCAGCAGCGTCTAGGGTAGCACCCTGTAATCAAACACATGAATATTTCTGTAGTGAAGCATAAGAATAATCATGCTGTGTGAGATAAATAAAGCCTCTGAATAGTCTCACTTCCTGTTAAGTTTTGGTGTCAAATGAGTTCTGGTCAGATCAGGTTTTTCTGCCAATTAGGTTATATATAAACGTTCGATTTTTTGTAGATTTTAGGTTTCAAGATGATAGGTAAGGGGATTGTGGTGCAGGATTTCATGATACAAAATACCATAATTAATTTAGTTAATGCCACATTTTTATATATTTAGACTGTTTCCCCTTAAGTTATTTGTTATTTTCGACTGCTGGAATGAACGTTCTTGTAACCATGCATATGTACACAATAATGATTTTCTTATGATATGTTGAATTGTTATATAGGGATGTGCAACATGCTTTTTTTTTATTTATTATTATTTTTTTTAAATTTTTTTATAGCTACTTTATTTATTTATTTATTTTTGGCTGTGTTGGGTCTTCGGTTCGTGCGAGGGCTTTCTCTAGTTGCGGCGAGCGGGGGCCACTCTTCATCGCGGTGCGCGGGCCTCTCACTATCGCGGCCCCTCCCGTTGCGGGGCACAGGCTCCAGACGCGCAGGCTCAGTAATTGTGGCTCACGGGCCCAGCCGTTCCGCGGCATGTGGGATCTTCCCAGACCAGGGCCCGAACCCGTGTGCCCCGCATTAGCAGGCAGACTCTCAACCACTGCGCCACCCGGGAAGCCCTGCAACATGCTTTTGATGCAGATTTTTTATATAGAGTTGATATTTTAAAATAATTTATCAAAATTGGAGACTTCTCAAAAGGGCTTTCTAATTCTGTAGCTTAGCGGAGAGTAATTATTTTCAGAATATCATATCCATGGCTCAAATTTAATAACTTTCAAAGGCAATGACAACAACGAAAAAAGCATTGGTTATTGCTTCTGGTTATTTTCACCTTAATTCCTTCTCACCACACTCCATTTGTAACAGAAACTGCATATAGAGAGAGATTGGAATATTAACCACAGAATGTAGCCATTCAGGGGAGGGCAAGAATGTAATTAGTTTTTTTTCCATATCAAAACAGAATGATTCAGGATCTGGGTTTATAGGAAAGCAGCCTTTATTTAGTTATAGAACCATGGGTCATGTTTGTATATTTCTGGGTTGTTGCTGGGGATGACTCCAGAATTTAGTCTTCAAATCTTACCCTGCTCAGAATGTGACAGATCCTTTCCTTCAGAGCAGTAACTCAGTCAGTCCCTTGTATCAGCTCTGCTTAAGCATGTGTGATATCAAGGCCACATTTCTGCTGTGCACCTTCATAATTAGCCATACCCTCACTCTCAATAGTGCCTGTGGATTTGCAAGTGTGATACCAGTTCTGATGAAAGCTTTAGAATTAAAATGTCAAATTACTGCTGTTGGTTGCAAACATGTAATTTTATTGTTATCTCTGTTAATTCAGTATGAAATATACTATTTGTCTGGGAAGCATGTAAACTTTAGCTACTATAATATGAAATTCAAGGATTCTGCTATTATTTACATATACTCCAAGGGCCAAATGAAATGTCTTCAATTTTTAGCCATGTAGAATACACTTTTATATATGTTTATTGTATACGTATAAGATGTGTTCAAGGCTCAGGTATATTATTTATTAACTTGCTTTTCTATTGGATCTCACAGGCCTCTCATCCATAAATGTCTGTCACTGAGTTCTGTATATTTTAGAAATTGGAATGTCAACATTATTCTTCTTGGAATAAATGAAGGGACTCTGTGGGTGTGAGTTGTGTCTGGTTGCTAAGAATATCTAATCAGGTTGCATTGCTATAGCAACGGTGTTGCTAGGACTTTAAAGTTTCCCTGCAATCAGTTGGAATTCGTAAGTGAAAGACATTGTTTATCTCAGTGGTATTTTAAAGTGATCCTAGCTAGCATAAGGCAGGAACTCCATACTTTGGAAAGGAACTGATATCCCCAATGAATTGCACTCTAGTTTATGATTAGTCCAGCATATGTAATCTTCAGTACCAGGGTGGTAATTTAGCAGCCTGTTTTTTGGAGTGTTTTGATTTCACAGATACTGCCTAATTCAAGGTCATTTCCACCTGACTCTTCCAAGGGCCCACAAAGGAGTCAGACCATCAATCATTACACATTGATTATTTGAAAGCAAAAGTATTATTTCATATTTCTGTCATGCATCAGAATGCTTGAGAACTCCAAAAATTATATTAGTATTTGTATTTCTCTCTTTTCCAAAATGAAAATAACTTTTTAGTTATACTCATTACATATTTCTTATCTAAAATGCAGACAGTTTAGAAAGCATAAAGCAGATAGTTAAAAATCTCCTAGAGCTAACTGCCTTGTACATCTTGTGGTAAAAATCATGTATATCTATAGCTGCTAAATAAAGAGATGCACAATGTTTCCTTGGCAGTGTGTTTTTTAAAGGTACCTTTACATTGAATTTTTAATCTGCTTTAACACTGTTTTCATGTTTGTTCTATTGTGGTTTTGACACCGTTCCTTCCTTCATAGGCACACTGAAACATTGAAATGGTCAGGGGTTAGTCATAAAGTTGAAATCCTCCATGTTTACTAAATATCTGCTTTGTCCTGTTCCAAGAGGTATTCAAAATATTTGGTTTAAGGATTTGGTTAATCACCATCTTAACAGAACATAAAGGCAGCATTTTTTCTTATTTTCATCACTAAACTTTTGAGTGAGGGAAAGAGAATGTGTAACTGTTTCATTTCAACTTTGTAATGAAGAATTTGACTCAGTTTATGGAATTAAAATAAGTACATATTTTAACAGGTTGAGCACTGAAGCCTGGAGAGCTGGTTTTAGGTTGGCTGAGTTTGGGTTTGCATCAGACATGAATTATAAGTAGGACTTTCTGTCTATTCTTTGTCACTTCATGGAGACCCATAAATGAGAAATAAAACAGAAGATCTTTGAAGATTTCATAGGATGGCTGGCTAATCAATAAAGACTGAGCTGCTTGTGCACCTAAGAGAAAATAATAATAGCTGACATGTTTTGAGAGCTAAGTATGTGCCAGGCACTTTTAATAAGAGTTCCATTATTAACTCACTTAAGCCTTATGATACCATACAGGGGTTCTATTTCTACTGATAACCCTATGAGTGTTCTATTATTATCCCCATTCTACAGATAAGAACACTGAGGCAGAGTGAATTTGAACAACTTCCCAAGGTTGCATGGTTACTAAGTATCAGAGCCAGAAATCAAACCTGGACTACTTCCAGAGCCATCTTCTAAAACCACTGTGCTTTGCTCTGAGGGACACTGGTTGGTTGTTTTAGGCTAAGCCATTCTATTGGGGATATTCATGGCCCATGATTTTATCTGCAATTTTGCTGGTCCAGAGACTTGTGTTTTTTGTCAGTTCATCCAGGGGTGCACTGTCTTTAGTGGTTTGCTCACAGTAAGTAAATGCATAAACAATTTAAACCATTTACAAAGGAAGACACAACTTTTTGAAACATGGACTAGTCATCTCCACAGAGCATGTCTCATTTTCTTCGTACAGATCTACTCAGGGAACCAAATTACAAATCAGAAAGTTCTGGTGAAAATGGAATTAGAATGACTATTTTTCAAAATAAGTTTTCATTTTCATTGTAGCTGATTTTCTTTAATTCTAGGAATATATTACTGTCAAGGAAAAAAAGGTCATCTAAGATCAAAGCACTTTCACATCACAGTATGCTGGATAAAAACTACCCAGTAGGTATTAACTTGCTCCTCTTCATGCATTTAGCTCACCTTCTGTAATGATAAATGAGAATTCACTTCATTTGCTGACCAACTTGAAGAGGTTAAGACAATATTGCAAAGTGGTTTAGGACCATGGCTTTTGCAGGCCAGCAGACAGGGTTCAATCATGACTTTGCCGCTTAATAGCTATGTGCTTTGGGGGAAACTACTTCTGTCTTTTTTTTTTTTTGACATTTTAATTAATTTATTTATTTTTTACTGAAGTACAGTTGATTTACAATATTGTGTTAATTTCTGCTGTACAGCAAAATGATTCAGATATATATTATATATATATATATATATACATTCTATTTTTCATATTCTTTTCCATTATGGTTTATCACAGGATATTGAATATAGTTTTCTGTGCTAAGTACAGTAGGACCTTGTTGTTTATGCATTCCATATATAATAGTTTGCATCTGCTAACTCTAACCTCCCACTCCATCCCGCTCCCACTCCCCCCACTCCTCGGCAACTACAAGTCTGTTCCCTACGTCTGTTGAGTCTGTTTCTGTTTCAAAGATAGGTTCATTTGTGTCACATTTTAGATTTCACATATAAGTGATTTCATATGGTATTTGTCTTTCTCTTTCTGACTTACTTCACTTAGTATGATAATCTCTAGTTGCATCCATGTTGCTGCAAATGGCATTATTTCGTTCTTTTTTCTGGCTTAACAGTATTCCATTATATATATGTACCACACCTTCTTTATCCATTCATCTGTTGATGGACATTTAGATTGTCTCCGTGTCTTGGCTGTTGTGAATAGTGCTGCTATGAACATAGGGGTGCATGTATCTTTTTGAATTAGAGTTTTGTCCAGATATATGACCAGGAGTGGGATTGCTGGATCATATGATAATTCTATTTTTAGTTTTCTGAGGAACCTCCATACTTTTTTCCAAAGTGGCTGTACCAACATCCATTCCCAACAACAGTGTAGGAGGGTTCCCTTTTCTCCACATCCCCTTCAGAAGCTACTTCCCTAAGCCTCAGTTTTCTCATCTTTATAAATGGAAATAATAGGGAACTTTCTGCTATAGATTGAATGTGCCCCCCCATTCATATGTTGAAAAGCTAATGCCCAAGGTGATGGTATTAGGAGGTGGGGTGTTTGGGAGGTGATTAGATCATGAGAGTGGAGCCCTCAAGAATAGGATTAGTGTCCTTTAAAAGAGACCCCAGAGAGTTCCCTTGCCTCTTGTGCCCTTGAAGGTACAATGAAAAGTCGGCAGTCTGCAACTCAAAAGAGGGCCCTCGCCAGAACCTGACCATGCTTGCCCTCTAATCTTAGATTTCCAACCTCTGGAACTGTGAGAAGTAAATTTCTGTTGTTTATAAGCTACCCAGCCTGTAGTATTTTATTACAGCAGCCTGAATGGATTAAGACACTCTCTTAAAGTTACTGTAAAAATTAAATGAGAAAGTGTATAAAGCACTTACTACTGTGTCAGTCACATAGTACTCTTAGTACATGGGAGCCAATATTCTCGTCATGTGGATTGGATTTGAGAGACATCATTTCTGTAAATAGGGATCATACAAAATTTTATCTATTGTTTATGGAACAGGTTTAAAGAAATTTTAGAAATAACCCTGGCATCTAAAAGTATGTGACTTCTGGCAAATTCCTAGCCTCTTTCAAGCCTTAATTTCCTCCTTTCTTTGAGGAGATACAGTAATACCTAATTTTCAAGGTTGTGATAGAGTTTAAGGATAAGATGAGAATGGACTTAGCTCAGAGCCCTAAATAAATGGTAATGACTACTTGTTTTTAATAGTGTAAGTAATTGAAATTTCAAAGGGTCTTACTTTCGTGATCATATGCACAAACTTTGAGAGCATCTAACCCTAGCCCTCTATGCACTGTTTTACTGCATTTTCAGTTGTTGAATTAAATGTCATGATTTAATATGTTCATGAGTTCATTCATAATATTAGTTTATTAGTTTCTTTTTTTCTGCTACCTTAAGTTTTTTTTCTCTTTGTTCTACTTCATGAATGGTGAAAAATATATAGGCTGTTGGATCATATTGAATCATGTTCCATTTTCCATGCAAACTATATGGTCTAATGATTATTGTTATGGAGGATGCCGTTTCACAAAAGGAATTTGGAAGTATAAAAACCTGACAGATTTTGAATTCCCAATTGTGCATATATTTTTTTGGTCCATATATTTTTTTACTTTCATGAGTTTTTGCTCATTTAACTCCTAGAGAGTTAAAGATAATTCAGCATAGATTTAAAAGGTTATGCTCAAGTTTTGAGGAATAACATCTTGTATATTTGGGGAGACAAGCAAATGATTAATAAGGAGATCATGATATGGTCTTTAAAAGTCAATATTTGCAAAGCACACCCACACAAATTTTTCAGGAAAAAAAGATATGGAAGCATTCAAGAGACTCATCAGAGAAACTGATGATCCTCCTCACATAGCTTTGTTTTTTCCAAATTTCCTAGTAGATGGCAGGCTTCCAGTCATTAAGGGCATTTAGGGAATGATCAGGAGACCTTAGAGAGATGGAAGCCTCATCTGATGTGAGGCCCATAAAAGCTTTCATGTACATTCTCTTTTTTTGTTGGGTCTTCGTTGCTGCGTGCAGGCTTTCTCTAGTTGCGGCGAGCGGGGGCTGCTCTTTGTTGTGGTGCGCAGGTTCTCATTGCGGTGGCTTCTTTTGTTGTGGAGCACAGGCTCTAGGTGCGTGGGCTTCAGTAGTTGCAGCACGCGGGCTCCGTAGATGTGGCACACGGGCCTTAGAGTGCGTGGGCTTTGGTAGTTGTGGCTCGCAGGCTCTAGAGCGCAGGCTCTAGAGCACAGGCTCAGTAGTTGTGGCGCACGAGCTTCGTTGCTCCATGGCATGTGGGATCTTCCCGGACCAGGGATCGAACCCATGTCCCCTGCATTAGCAGGCGGATTCTTAACCACTGCACCACCAGGGAAGTCCTCATGTACATTCTTAATGTCCAGGAAGCACGCACTCTTGTAGGTTCTTTACCTACCAAGTTTCTGCTCAGCGACTCATAGCTCATGTGTCAAATGGTGATGCAAGACAGTTTTGGGGAAATGGCAACATTGTCATGTTGTTTTCGCAACCAGCCTTTTCATTTTCAGAGCTCCTATCATCTTTTCTCTGCTCCAGGATGCTCTTCCCTAGGTCTCCCCTTCTTCCCTGGGCTGCCGTCTCGGCCCTGCAGAGGGCTAAATGCTAATGAAGGCATTAACTGATAGTTTGACACCTCCCTCTGCCTCTCGTGGCCGTGACCCGTCTCCCCCAGCATAGGGTTCGTGTTTCCTAAAAGGGCTGTTGTCAAGTCCCAAAGGAATGAAAAATTATACAATAGGAAGATGGGTCCAAGGTAGCAGTGCAGAAAGGAAGCCGGATTCTGGTTCTGCAGAGCCCACCTATACATTCTGCCGGAGCGGCTGTTGAGAGGTAGTGAGGGCCAGGAGATGAGAAGAGCCTACCCTGCCGAGTCTCAGTCTCTGAGGGTCAGAGGCATGTGGGCTGTCCCTGATGGCCCCACCTCACGGCAACTTGGAGGGCTTGGGGGCCATGTCTCCATACCCCCAGCCTGCCTCTTCTCTTCAGCAGGTGAAGGAGAATTACTATTAGCGTTCCCTACCATCCCCTTCACTTCATTTCTAAGCAAGTATGTACTTAGAAACGTGGCAGACCACTTCTGAAACTGTTGTGGGCACCTATAGTAAATAAACAGCTCTTAATTTCTAATTTAAAAGTGTTTCAAAAGGCTTTGTAGCTGATTTTTGACCTCTATGTATGCTGCTGAATTTTCTTTTGTGAGGGTTTATTTTCCTATTTTGTTTAGCGAAATATTAAACTTATTTCATATTCCTTGAGTACATTCTATAGCTTTAAATTTCCCAAGCACCCATTTCTCTTTCAAGAAATGTATTGGGGGTTTGGAAACTCTGACTTGATCAATTTTCTATTCTGTGAATAACTATGCTTGACAATATGAACTCTGCAAAAAATAAAAATAGAAAAAACGAAGGATAAAGCCCAGTGTGCTTCATGTATAGCATAGTAGCCTTTGATCTTTTTTCTTTAAAGAGAAAATTCTGCAAGACTGAAACCTCTATTTTGACCTATCCAAAAGAGAAAAGCTAAGCCAACATTGCAGAAATTAGAACTCTAATATATTTCCCGAAGACTCTGTAATTTAGTTGATGGACTCTCTCTTCATGAAGTATGCAGCAACTATAAATCTTGTAGAAACTCATATTATTTGGGTTCCATCCAAACCTTGGATTTGCATCTCTCATTAACATGTAGCTTTTCATTGGGATTTTTAATCCTCCAATTGTTTTTTTTTTTTTCAGCTTTAAATTTTATTTATTTATTTATTTATGGCTGTGTTGGGTCTTCGTTTCTGTGCGAGGGCTTTCTCTAGTTGTGGCAAGCGGGGGCCACTCTTCATCGCGGTGCGCGGGCCTCTCACTGTCGCCGCCTCTCTTGTCGCGGAGCTCAGGCTCCAGACGCGCAGGCTCAGTAATTGTGGCTCACGGGCCCAGTTGCTCCGCGGCATGTGGGATTTTCCCAGACCAGGGCTCGAACCCGTGTCCCCTGCATTGGCAGGCGGATTCTCAACCACTGCGCCACCAGGGAAGCCCTCCAATTGTTTTAAGTGCACTTAAAAATGGGTTTGAAAACTTGGCCAGTGAGATTGAATTTTAGCTGCAGCATGCAGTTTTTATGGAAGCCCCTATTAACGAGACACTGAGCTGGTGGTATATGATACAATGAGATCCATACCAATTGCTCTGAAAACCTTTTTCTCCCTACCTTTATTTTGGTGTCAAATGACCCATCAGACCCTATCCTCAGTTATAGAAAGCATTCATTTTCTACATAATTGTATGTGGTAGGTGTGAGGGCAAAAGGGCCACTGAGGCACTCCCTCTTATGAGAATTTAATGGATACAAAGAAGAAAAGTTCAAAGTCATACATGTGAAAACAATGGGAATTTATCACAATTGTCGATGACATTTCCCTTGAAAGTAACAAGATGAACAACTGTTCAGGGTGTTTGATTTTTAAGGAGTGCTTTATTTGTCAGTCATTCTCCAAGTCTGTGTGTTCAAACTGACAAGACCAGTATTCTGTTGCCTGAGGTAGCTGACTGAAATTAATGATATAAAACATAGGCAACTTGACAGGAAGCCATTTTACAAAGCTAGTGGTTGTGACTTGGAGAAAATTTGAAATTAAGTCTATCTTGGGATAAGGGCCATACTTTGAGGGATAGTAGGCATTGATCATCAATCAAAACACCAGCTTACAATTAAAATGCATGATTTTGCTTTGGTAGCAAAATTTCTAAGGAACCATTGTGTTAAGAATCAACATCCTAGTGGTTGATCACATTCTCTTAGGAGAAAAGCCTGTGTGAATGGAAGAAAAATTCAATCATTCTTTACTATTTGACAGCTCACCAGTCCAGAAACTTAGAGTTTAGATATAAAGTCTGAAGGGTGCTTCCTTTAGCACTTGTGCCAAACGTCATAAGTAAGATGGTGTTTTAGGGACATAGCCAGGGCTAAGCAAAGCAAAACTGTAAAGAATATACCAATTCTATCATCAGCCAGGTTTCCCCTACTATCATTTCACAGAAGCACAGGAGCCTGAGGCTTGGGGGATGCTTCTCCAGGTTGCCCTTGACCTTGTTTCAGCCACCAGTAGGCAACTGCATGCTTTCAGATCTTTCGGATGGGCTACTTTGTGGGTGGCACCACTCTTTTCATTTTCCTCATTTCCTTGGTAAGCGAATGGACAGAACTGGGTTGCTGATTCTTGCAAGAATATCAATTTCTTGTGTTAATTCTGCAGTTCTCTGAGATTAGCTATTATTCTTTTCATCTAAGTAGTCACATAAATCCAAGGGATAGCTGAATCTCCTAAAATATTGGATTTCTCCTCAAATTAACCAACTGAGGGGAACTATGTGACTTCCTTATTCTTGAGCATTTATGATAGGATTTCAAAACTTTTTATTTAAGGTAGCAATTAAAGATATGTGTACATTTTTAAATTTAAAGATACATGTACTTACAGATTCTGTGTATAAGAAAAGGTAGTTAATAATTACTGCCAGTAGGTTTAAAAATTTTTAAATATCCTAGTTAAAAATATTTTGTATTTTTTAACAATATTTAGTTGAAAGTTCTCATCAGTTCTCTGTCACTACACTTATAGTGTGAAATAAATACACAGAGAGCATTTTACTTTAATCACACTTATTTATTTATTTATTTATTTTAACATCTCTATTAGAGTATAATTGCTTTACAATGGTGTGTCAGTTTCTTCTTTATAACAAAGTGAATCAGTTATACATATATATATGTCCCCATATCTCTTCCCTCTTGCATCTCCTTCCCTCCCACCCTCCCTATCCCACCCCACTAGGTGGTCACAAAGCACCGAGCTGATCTCCCTGTGCTATGCGGCTGCTTCCCACTAGCTATCTATTTTACATTTGGTAGTGTATATATGTCCATGCCACTCTCTCACTTTGTCCCAGCTTACCCTTCCCCCTCCCCATATCCTCAAGTCCATTCTCTAGTAGGTCTGCATCTTTATTCCCGTCTTGCCCCTAGGTTCTTCTGACCATTTTCTTTTTTTTTTTTTCTTTAAGATTCCATATATATGTGTTAGCATACGGTATTTGTTTTTCTCTTTCTGACTTACTTCACTCTGTATGACAGTCTCTAGGCCCATCCACCTCACTACAAATAACTCAGTTTCGTTCCTTTTTATGGCTGAGTAATATTCCATTGTATATATGTGCCACATCTTCTTTATCCATTCATCTGTTGATGGACACTTAGGTTGCTTCCATGTCCTGGCTGTTGTAAATAGAGCTGCAATGAACATTTTGGTACATGACTCTTTTTGAATTATGGTTTTCTCAGGGTATATGCCCAGTAGTGGGATTGCTGGGTCGTATGGTAGTTCTATTTTTAGTTTTTTAAGGAACCTTCATACTGTTCTCCATAGTGGCTGTATCAATATACATTCCCATGAACAGTGCAAGAGGGTTCCCTTTTCTCCACACCCTCTCCAGAATTTATTGTTTGTAAATTTTTTGTTGATGGCCATTCTGACCAGTGTGAGATGATATCTCATTGTAGTTTTGATTTGCATTTCTCTAATGATTAATGATGTTGAGCATTCTTTCATGTGTTTGTTGGCAATCTGTATATCTTCCTTGGAGAAATGTTTAGTTCTTCTGCCCATTTTTGGATTGGGTTATTTGTTTTTTTGATATTGAGCTGCATGAGCTGCTTGTAAATTTTGGAGATTAATCCTTTGTCAGTTGCTTCATTTGAGAATATTTTCTCCCATTCTGAGGGTTGTCTTTTCGTCTTGTTTATGGTTTCCTTTGCTGTGCAAAAGCTTTTAAGTTTCATTAGGTCCCATTTGTTTATTTTTGTTTTTATTTCCATTTCTCTAGGAGGCGGGTCAAAAAGGATCTTGCTGTGATTTATGTCATAGAGTGTTCTGCCTATGTTTTCCTCTAAGAGTTTTATAGTTTCTGGCCTTACATTTAGGTCTTTAATCCATTTTGAGTTTATTTTTGTGTATGGTGTTAGGGAGTGTTCTAATTTCATTCTTTTACATGTAGCTGTCCAGTTTTCCCAGCACCACTTATTGAAGAGGCTGTCTTTTCTCCACCGTACATTTAATCACACTTTTAAATAAACTTGTGAGCACACTTTTTGTATCTAAAATCTGCCTTAGGTATATAAAAGTCAGTTCTTCCAAGCAAAATGTTTTCAGTTAAATGTTTTTATGTGATCTTGTATAGCCTTTGATTTTTTGGACAGAAATAAATCAGGGAAAACAAAACATACAAAATATTCTAGAAAAAAACTATAATTGTTTTTGATGATTGAGTAAATAAAACTATTTTTTTTCATATTAGTATATGGATCCTTTCTTTCAAAAAATTTTAATCTTAAAAAGAAATTAAAATATGTTTTCCATGAACACAGATTAAAAATCATTTGAGCATAAAAAATACCTTCTGTATGTGAGAAAATTATAATGCTATTCAACAAAATTTCAGCACTTCTGAGTCTGGGTTTGGAGCTTTATTATGTTTTAGGGAGAAAGATCCCATGTTTCTGTTTTCTAAAAGAGTTAGATCACTAATTTAAAGTCTCAAGTAGCAAAACTATTTTTTATGACCATAAAAATCCAGAAAAATAGTGCATGTATTCCTAAAAACAACTGAATGTGTATTTATGTTGTGGATTTTATTTCTAAACTAAATATGGACTTGGAAGGTATTCTCTATCATCTAATAAATATATAGATACAACTGTATAGATAAGGAGTAAACTTCAAAGATTAGATGTTGTTAATTGCATTAATGATGTATTGGTGTTTCCATGATTCAGAAGACCTGGGTAACTGGCTAGGCTTTAGTGATTAGATTGATACTAGCTGTGCAGAAATTTTCTATTTTGAATATTTATCATTTAAAAAAAATCTATATGCAAGACATTTCCCATTTTCACTGTCTTGGATTTTTTTTGTTTGTTTATATTTTTTTGACTCCCTGAGCCAAAGAAAACTTTCACTTTTGCTTACGAAGCAGTTTAAATGATAAAATGTTTCTGGTCTACCTTCTAGCAAAGACAAGAAGGGATTCTTAATGAATTTATTTGAAAAATGGAGAGACTGACATAGCAGTTCATTTAGAGGGTAGGAATATAAAATCAGGGTATTGCTTTGGGTTAGAGAAATAGAGAAAATAAATTATTTGTCTTTGTTTTACTCTTTTGGGCAGATATTCATTTATTACAAGGCAGGAGCTATAGCATTAATTAATAAATAATGACGGCATGGAACACGTTCTTCGGAATGCAGTTCATGGCTTCTTGCCCAGGAGAGCAGAACAGCTGTTGCTGCTGAATTATTGGAATGTGAGAAGCAATGATGTAAACCCTTCAAAGCACAGAGAGTAAAGGGGATTTTGTTTTTTTCTCTTAAATCCCAATGAATAGAAGCCTTTATACACAAAGAAAAAATGCAGAGTCCTGTGTTCTTTGAGCACAACACTTCTTCCCCTTGTACAGTTCCATTATTCTACCAGTTACTTAGAGTACGATGTTTCAGGGGTTTCTGGTCGCACAAGACTATTCTGTTCTCCCACGAATCACTCAGAACCACAACACACTATAGCAGCGGCCCCCAAACTTTTTGGCACCAGGGACCGTTTTCGTGGAAGACAATTTTTCCAAGGATGGGGCCAGAGGGAGATGGTTTCGGGATGATTCAAGAGCATTACATGTATTGTGCACTTTATTTCTATTATTATTACGTCAGCTCCACTTCAGATCATCAGGCATTAGATCCCGGGGGTTGGGGACCCCTGCTAGTCAACTTAGGGTGAACCCCTGTAAGATCTCTGCAAGGAGAGGGTGTGGAGCAATGCCAAACTGGGGGTGTAGCTGGCAGGGAGTGCAGCGGGGCAGTTAGGGCTCCAGAGTCGAAGGATCTCAGAGCAGATCCCAGCTCTGCCTCTTTGTAGCGCTGGGATCTCCGTCAAGTTACTTAATACAGAGAGCATGTTACTCAACTGTGCCTCAATGTTTTATCAATAGCATGAGGAACTCATAGGGTCCTTAGTGAGTATTAACAGAAAAGATTTATGGAAAGCAAAATGTCTGGCTCATGTAAGCACCGAATAAATGGTAGTTATTTTTATTAGGCATTTTATTCCTAAGCACTTTTCAGTAGGTTCGTTGTATACAGAAGGTGACATTTACGGTATTGAATAGTTTCTGTACATTTAAAAAACATACTGAAATGGAAGTCATACCAGATCCTGATCAGACACCACTAAATACTTGCCGGGTGATTTAGAAAAGTCATTTAAATTCTCCAAATCTCAGTTTACTTACCTGAAAGATGGAGGTGATAATGGTTTCTATTGTTTCTATGCTTATTACATTCTAGGTACTGTTTTAAGTGCTTTCATGCCTTAGGTGATTTAATTGCCCTAACAACCTTAAGTAATAGGAACTATTAAAACATTTTACCGAGAAAGAAAAGTACAGAGAGGAATCTGATTCCATTCATTTAAAGAGCACTTACTGAACCCCTATTACATGCGAGATACCTTTTCTTGATGCTGGAGATGTAGCCATGAACAACACAGACAAAAAAGGCAGAGGCTGGGGCCCTTATAAGCCTATGTTCTAATCGGGAAGGAGAATGAATGAAATTTTTAAGAAAGAAAATATATCATATATTGGAGTGGTAAGTGCAAAGAAGAAAGAAAAAAGAAAAAGCAGTGAAACATGTGGGATGATTTATAATTTTAGGTGGGGTCACCAGGGATGATCTCACAGAAAAAGGTGGCATTTTGGGGGTAAAAACCTAAAAGGATTAAGGAAATAAGAATCCCAGGGAAAGGAAAGAAGCAAGTGTTTGCATTTTCAAATGCTCCCCTATGCTGCTGGTATAAACCTACCTACCTCTTTGGGCTCTTGAGAAGATCAACTGAAATAATATGAATAAGCTTTGCAAACAATAAAGCATTAGTTAAGTAATAATAATTATTATTATTCAAAAGAGGAAGAGAACATTGCGATACAATTTAGTATCAGATGGAGGTCTATCAGGTTTTCTCTACTGTTTTCCTGTCTTTTTGTTCCTTAAAAGTACATTTTCAGAAAATGTTCTAGTACAGACAACATGAATTTACTTCCTAAGGCAATCTCAATAGAAAAGACATATCACTGCTGTTCCACCCGATGTAGACTCATCACTGAATTTCAATAGCTCCTTAGAAACATTCAGAATAATTCTCTGCCTGTAATGGAGACCAAACATATTTCAGAAAACCATTTTTGATTTCTCAAATAAAAGCAATTTGGGATATCAGAAATTTCCTTATCCTCTTGCTGATATTAACTTCAACGATGCAGCTCATTCAAAGTCACAATTTTTAAAAATAGTTCATTAATTATTAGGTCACCCATATGATTCAGCCCAACCTGTCTCAAAACTAGCACTGAAAACAATTGTAAATTTTGTTTCGTGATTCTCTAATGACCCAGCTGAGACCAAGTTAGCCAAAATGACTGACCACTTATTCCAGTGATTGAATCCAGTATATCCTCTCATTTTCCATTCTTGTTTTCTTTTTTAAGGTAATGTAGC
This sequence comes from Balaenoptera musculus, assembly GCF_009873245.2. Taxonomy (NCBI): domain Eukaryota; kingdom Metazoa; phylum Chordata; class Mammalia; order Artiodactyla; family Balaenopteridae; genus Balaenoptera; species Balaenoptera musculus. The sequence goes on from NC_045789.1 coordinate 113,186,085, forward strand.
TTTAAGTAAAAATTCTTCCCATATATTTACTGAAGTTTAGGAGTCTGCAAAATAAAGGAATTCATTAATGAGAAACTCATACAACTGAAAGAAGCTTTTCTTTCAGGGGTGCAAAACTTGCAGGTCATGTAACCTACAAGCTATAGGCCTTGTATTAATTCTGAAAATAGTGAGTACTACTCTCAATTAAGTAATGATTGATACCCTAGGTGATGCTTCATTTCTTTTATTTTTTAAAAGAAACTTTAAATATATGACATTTACTTCAGTTTTGTGGTGAAAAAGCTTCCCAAAGATATGGGAGGGGGGAGATATAGAGAGCCTCTGGTGATGGATCTTGAGTTGAGAAAACATATTGATGGTAGAGTCAGGGAAGAAATTCAGGCTGGATTCTGGAGGAGCAGGGAGGTAAATTCTGTGGACATTTTTTATTTACCCTTATTGGATTGGATCTCATTTTATCTATTTTGTATGATTTTTTAATGTCAAGAAACATTATCTTGAGAAATAACTTTGCCATCTTTATAAGGAGATGCCTTTCTGAAATATGTACAAGTGTTTATAATTCATTGACTGAGACAAAATATTATGTATTTATGGCAACCTCTCTCTATTTCCCCATGTGATTGTTTGTTAAAGCTGTATTACATATACATATGTATTAGGTAATTTGAGGCATGGCTTTTGAGGAGCTTGGAATCTAAAGGGAAAGAAAGGAAACTTAGATAAAACTGTTATAAGAATTAACTATGTTTTAAAATATTAATAACAACTAAAGTAAACTAACCTTCCCACTTTGAACAGTCTTTGGATTGCTTTCTTTTTCTCTCCCATTTTCCCCTTTTTCCAATCTTTCAGAACTTCTAGATTTTTCCCCAAGTTTTGGTAATTTTATATTAATAGATAAAAACTTTGGGATTCTTTGGTCAGGGGGTCCAGCAAGGTTATTTTTACAAAGAATATATGTGTGTGTACATGTATGTGTTTGTGTGTGTTTCTTCCCCCTACCTGGGAAGGGAAACTAGGGCAGATTATCAGTTTAGCCATATGATGTTGCGGATCATATGTATTTGATAACACACATAAATTAACTGATCAGCATATTTTGGGCAAATTCAGCAACATTGCTCCCGTCATTTATGAAATGCATGTTTTACCAGATTGCAAATGAAAGCCCAAGAGAAAAGTCATTGTTTTTATTAAAATCTATTCTAATTCCTTATCCTTAAATTGGACACTCCTCACCCAAATTGTATTTGATAATCAGTTCCAAGATAACAGCATTTTCCAACTGGAAGGGACTCTAGTACGAACTCATCACTTTTCACAGTGACTCAGAGTGGTTCAGAGATTTTTCAGTTCTTGGTAGGCCTAGAATCCTGGTCACATCCTGCAGGCACTTGACCATTGCCTGCCAGGAGGCACTGACTGTATGTGAATGAATTTTAGGGTATATATCATTCATTTAGAGCTAATCATGATAGAGAAATTTAAAAACTAAAAATATAGTTGCTACTTCTCTCAGTGTGGCTGTGACACTAATTTACTTAACCTTGAGGGGGTTCAGGGAGTGGGTTTAGTGTCATAATAACCATGGCCTATTTTTAGCAGAGACTTCATATCACTTTTCATTGACTGGGTGATGCAGTGATGAGTCCTGAAAAATTAGCCAAATTCCTCTTATTATGTTTTTTCTATCCTGATGGGAGAATTGTCGCTGAATTTCAGGAGGTTGGCATAATGAATACAACGAAGCTACAGCAAAAGAGATGATTTCTCCTTCCATTACTTGAATTTTTATAAAAGTAATAAATGTTAGGATTGATTTTTTAAAAAAAAATCTGTACATAGCTCCGGGGGGTATCTATGATTCAAAAACAGTTTATAGTATGGGTGGGAGAGGAAATGAGGAGTGAGTCAGTCCATAAATATGGACCAAAGAATAGAGTGAATTCAGATCACAGCTTAAATTTCACACCAGTCTTTATCATTAAGCCCTCATCTCATTTCACAAACTCCCCACCGACAGTCTAAGCCAGCAGGAGCCAGGCTGTCCTTGGATGGCCCCGACTACCTCAGCCCCCATCACGTGTCCTCCTCCCATCCTTCACTCCACCTGCCTGGACCTTCTTGGTCCTCACCACGTGCTCCATGCAGGCGTACTCTACTCTGCTGCATGGAATGCTCTGTTCAGATGTGCTAGTGGCTGATTCCCACACTCCCTTCAGGTCCCTCAACAAATGCCACTTTCTGAGTCACTGTGTCTAAACACCTCATCTAAAATCCCTCCACCCGCCACTCTCTACTACCTTACCTTGTGTTGTCTTTGTATCACTACCGGCCGTATTCCATCTTCATTTGCTTGTTTTCTCTCTCCTTGCTCTATTATACAAGCTGCATGAGATGGGGTCTTTGTTCATTGCTACATCCCCAGCACCTAGATCAGTTCCTGGCACTTAGTGGGTGCTTAATAAATAATTGGGGGAAAATCAGTGAGTTCCTTCATGAGAAGATAATTTTAAAAGGTAACAGTGAAGGAAACTGATCAAGTCCCTTCCTTCATGGAACTTAAAATATTTAACCTCTTATTTTAGTAACTTTACATCTATTCTAGTCCATTAACACAGAGCATATACTCATACCAGGCTTAAAGAGACGAGGAAATGAGAATGGAAACCAAAAAAGATACATATAAAGGAATTCTTTAATTTGTTAACAGCATGAAACTGTATATTTACCCAAAGAGCATCCTCTTCCATTGCAGAGACAGGGTTTAATAATGAGCATTATATGTTCATCTGTTCTACTTAAAAATTGCGCACATATTAGATGTTCTCTCAGAGACGCAGGTGAGATGGTCTGTTGTTCAACTTTATGATGTCAGATTTCTTTTCCCTCATTAAAATTTTTCTCTACTTATTTACTTTGTCAATTTGTCACATAGAGAAAACATTCTTAAAAGGATGCAGAAATTTTCCTTTATCTACAAAAAAAAACACAAAAAACCAAATGAAACACTAAAAGGAGGAAAAAAAAAAATCCAAGACACTCAAGGGAATATTCCTCCAAACAAAATGTCCCTGCCAGAAGTTGTGTAACTATAGCGATAGTCACGTGGCCTGTGGCCGGCAGGATAACTGTGAAGTACGCCAGGACAAACCATTCTCTGTTTGTAAGGATCGTAGAGCTTGTAAGTTAAAGACTCTGAGGACATAATGCAAATTTAAATACACTTCCACTTCCCAGCCTTACAAAGAACAGGCAATGAATGCCGTGTATAAATTATTGTTGAAGCTAGAAATAGTACGATTTAAGTTATGGGTTCTAAATATTCGTTAGTCACAAAATTTCAGGCCCTGTGATAATAGTAACAAGTATGAAGAATGTATTATTAAGAATGTTAATGATTAATCTTTTCCATCTTTCCTTCCAGAGTAAGGTACAGAGATTTCACAAGGAACCCCTTATCTTTACATTCAGAGTTAATCTACTTGTGTCAATTTTTAGAAATTGTATTTCATGTTAGTTTTGTACCTCTTCTTTTTGGAGCATACAATTGATTTATTACTCTGTAAGTGTTCTTTTGTTATTATTCCAAAGCTAAAATTCTGAAAGTCATCATCTTTTTTCCCCTAATTCTTACATTCATAATTTGTGTTCAAAGTACACCTCCATATTCCTCCAATTCTTTTCTAATTCTTTTCCTGGGCTCTCTTCTGCTCTCTTCCCCACTTTATCCTAAACATAAGAGGCAGGATCAATCTTCAGATGCCACTCTAACCACATGGCATTTTCTGAAAACACAGTGACGTGTAGAAAGTGGCTGTCTCCATGAACTCCCCACCCTTCACCCCTCACAACACACACCCATGAGGTAAGAATCACGACAGAGCAAGAAAGTTTGTGTGATGTAAAATCGATAGCTAGTGGGAAGCAGCCGCATAGCACAGGGAGATCAGCTCGGTGCTTTGTGTCCACCTAGAGGGGTGGGATAGGGAGGGTGGGAGGGAGGGAGACACAAGAGGGAGGGGATATGGGGATATATGTTTATGTATAGCTGATTCACTTTGTTATACAGCAGAAACTAATGAACCATTGTAAAGCAATTATACTCTAATAAAGATGTTAAAAAAAAAAAGAAAGAAAGTTTGTGTGTATATGTGCACTTTGGGAGTCTCCCTGGGTATTCTTTCTTTTTTTAAAACTTTTTAAATTTTATTTTTTTTTAACATCTTTATTGGAGTATAATTGCTTTACAGTGGTGTGTTAGTTTCTGCTTTGTAACAAAGTGAATCAGCTATACATCTTTTTTTTTTTTTTTTAACTTTATCGAAGTATAGTTGATTTACAGTGTTGTGACCCTGGGTGTTCTTATACACCACTTCACTCGGGTCACCCCATCCACGTATTTATTTCCTGATAGGCCCATCTCCAGTTGTATTCTTCATTTTGTCCAAACGAGTGTAAATTTCTCTTTTCTTTGTGCCTTTATGGATAATCTCTGAACTCCAGAGGTATAATGTTTCTTCTGTTCAAAACATCGCTAAAAATTAATCTCTGTCACGCTTTCTAAAGCTTCTTTTCAGTCATACCCACATTCTTTCAAGCTGAATGAAGCTATCTCCTTATGCACTTGTAATGAGCTTTCTTCGTTCTTTCTTGGGTTCTTGTGAATGGTTAATGAGTACCTCTTTCTTTCTCTCTATGAAATCTGTAAATATAAATTGCTAAGGGAGCTGAGGGGATTGGGGGGAAGGGAGTCTCAATCTGATGGTGGGATCAGGAATTATTTTGTGGAAAAAAAGTTTTTCAGAGATGTGGAGGTATGGGTGGTATAACTAATAGCAGTGTAACTTTAAATTGTGAGAAATGATACATGGTTGAACTTATGTAGGTTATTTCATCTTTATGTGTGTTAATTTCCTAATTTATAAAATTAGGAGATCAGGAATACAAATTAAAACAGGAACAGGCAGGTTAAATAAATAAATAAAGCTGGCCGGGCCTAAGAAGCATTTCATTGTTTTTTCTTGATCACTTTGAACCTTGACATTTGACAGACACAGAGTATGAGATAAATTTCTTAAGGGAAAAAAAGCACAAACACAAGTGCCATGATATATGGCAGCTGACACTTGGGACCTGATACGTGGAAAACAAATGCCTTGTCTGAAGGGAACTGTGGCAATTTAGCTGTACTTATTGTTGCCATGTAGGAATGTGAGCTCAATGTGGCCAGATCTGAGTTTTCAAAAGAATTAAGAAATTGAAATTTAAAAAAAATATATATTTATTTTATTTATTTATTTTTGGCTGCATTGGGTCTTCGTTGCTGCGCACGGGCTTTCTCTAGTTACGGTGAGCGGGGGCTACTCTATGTTGTGGTGCACGGGTTTCTCATTGCGGTGGCTTCTCTTGTTGCAGAGCACAGGCTCTAGGCGTGCGGGCTTCAGTAGTTGTGGCTCGCGGGCTCAGTAGTTGTGGCTCGTGGGCTCTAGAGACAGGCTCAGTAGTTGTGGCGCACGGGCTTAGTTGCTCCGCGGCCTGTGGGATCTTCCCGGACCAGGGCTCGAACCCGTGTCCCCTGCATTGGCAGGTGGATTCTTAACCACTGTGCCACCAGGGAAGCCCAGAAATTGAAATTTTGATACAAAATCTCCTGACTTTTTTTTAAGTGACCTCTAACAAAAACGAAACTGTAGGCCAAACTAAACACAATGAGACCACACAATGAAGCCATATGCCGCCCAGGGCCTGCCATGATATGTTTCCTAAAGACTAGATCACCTCTAAGATTCCTTTCTGTGCTAGAGAGCTCTATTCTAAGTTCCTTGAGGGCAGGAACTGTCTGCTCTTTAACTATATCAACAAAGCATTGCTACTGTGGATCAGCGACTGATAGAAATATTTTAATCGAAACTTTCATTGGATTGAATTTTTATGGCGAAATTTGACCTACAGAAGTATTTTTAGTGGACAAAGAACATTGATAATTATGAGGGCAGCCATTTATAAGAAAGTGCTAAGCTGTGGAACATAGTCAAATCTGGCTGGAAAAGATTTAATAGGATGCAAAGAAAAATGACAGGCGTAGCAGGAGAGGGTGGAATTACGTCTGGAAGTATAGGACAAAGGGGAAGCAAGGAGAAGGGAGTTATTCATAATGGTGGGCTGTGCTGACTGGCTTTTTGGAGGAAAGAAATAAAATGATTAGTCTAGGGAAGAAGCAATTTGAATTGGCTGAGAGGAGGTTATTGGAAACCTTGGAAACGGTGGCCCTTTGTATGAGTTGGGATGGAAGCCAGGTTGGAGAAGGTTACTGGAGTGAGAGGTGAGAAACTGGAAGCGCCAGAGGTATGCGACTTTTCCAGGAGCTTGGATACAAAGAGAAAAGGGACTAGGGTGAGAGTAGAGGAATCCATTTGTTTCAGGGAAGACGGTGTGTTGGAAATGGGGAGCACCTGCGCTTGCTTGAAGTTGGATGGTGATACCTTCTCTTCATTGTCACTGGTATCTTGGAAAGTAAGTGACTTCTTTTGACTTGCATGCCTAGTGACATATGTGAACCCCTCTATGGTGTGTATAGTTGAAACATAAAATTTCTTGCTAGCTTCTGCATGGGATGATTAATAAAATTATGACTCATAATTTGAGCATATTCAGAGTATATTCAGAAGTTCAATACCTTCACTATCTCACAGGTTGCAGAAGGTAAACTGTCTCCTATGTGTGAAGGTCACTCCAGCATGTAATAGTGTCTACAGACCCATGGTCTTAGTTCCTTAAAGGTGGGTTGTACTTCAAGAAATATGACTGTGGGGCTAAGCTGAGCCAAGAGTTTTCTGTGGTTATTTTTGCTGGCTCTGCAGAACCGGATCTCTACCTCTTTATGTGTAGCCCTTCTTCTGAACTCCGTGTCTGTCCCCTTCCTGGGGCCACCATTACCTGAGCTGACCCACGTGCTCCGGACCCTGGACTCCAGCATTATATCAGGTTGCCAGGAGCTAAGGAAGAGCTCATGTCCCCACGTGCCTTACAGCCATTTTCTTTTATCTCTACTGAACAGTATGACACACTTCCATTTTCACAAATATTAAAATTCCTGTTAGCCTGTTGTTAGCTGAAATTAAACATAAATCCTCTGTTGGGTGGTATACAGGCAATAAATAGAAATAGATATCTGTCTTTGTTGAAATTCCCTAAAACCACAGAAATATAGCTCATATAGAGGAGGGGAGACTAGTGGATTTATCTGGAAATGGTGACTTTGGATGAAATGCTTGATTTCTCTGTTTACAATACACCATCGTGTTGTCATGTAATGTGGCATAGTTTTGTTGATGTTAAAAATAACACAATTGTGATGGTGTAAAAATGTACATTCCTACAGCTCATCCATTTATTTGTTTCAAATTTCAAGTTAATTTCCTTCAGATTTATTTCTTCTGTTCTGGTAAAGGTATTAAAATAGGTGACTGACAGTCATTCATCCAACAAACATGTATTTAGCACCTTTGTGGATTATACCCTAGTGGTGATGGTAAACAATTTGCACGTATTTACTTGTATCTAGCAGGCGACATGGCCCATTAAGCAATTGCAATAGAGTGGCCGGTGCCATGGTAGGGAGTGTAAAATGCCATGAGAGCCCAGAGTGAGCAAGCAACTAATCTAACAGGACAGAGGTTTCTCAGAGGAAGTCACCTGTGGCATAAGACCTGAAGTGGCATAGGAAGGAACGAAATAAAGGGAGGGGGTGACTCCGAACAGAGAAAAAGGCAGGTGATGCCACTGTCCCAGAGGTGAGTCAGGACACAGCAATTCAGAAAAATGGAGAGAACGTTTGTTAGCTCTCATTCATCCAATAAACAGATATATTAAGCACCTATTATGTGCCAGGCACTCTACTAAAATCAGTTACAGAATCAAAGCAACCGTCTTCATGGTGTTTACTATGTAGTCAGGAAGTAACATTAACACATTAACAAATAATTGCAGGGCAGTATATAGACACTGGAATAGACAGACATATACAAAGGCTGCAGTAGAATGAAGAAGGAATAATCAATTATGTTTAGAGGTTCTAAGGAAGGCTGGAGATTTATTTTACAACAATCCAAACGTTAAAGGGACTTTTTGTTAGGTCTTTATTTAGGAGCTTAATTCTGAATTCACGATTGTACTACCTAGATAACATGTTCGCTTTCAGCAGGTTTCAGAATAAGAAACCTAGAATAAGTGAGCAGAGCGATGCTTGTGGAGTGTCTATACCTTCTATTTGGGGGATTTTTTCCATGATGGAGAATAATGGTTTGCTAACTCAGAGGTTGCAGGAGATACTTTAAAGGCCATCTACTTCCATTATATTTTGCTTTATGTGAACCCAATATGTGTAGTCTCCTCAGGAAAAGGATTGAAGTACACAATCAACTCAAGTACTGTGTACTAATATAAATTAATATCTTGGAGTGATGTGTTGCTAAGTGTTCTTTTAGTGCAATTCAGCTTCTGAAGGCTTGATCATATTGGGTGTCAACACAATTGAATGAATTTAGAAGATTAAAATGAAAACCCGAGGAGTTCCCTGGCAGTCCAGTGGGTAGGACTTGGCGGTTTCACTGCCATGGCCCCAGGTTCAATCCCTGGTCGGGGAACTAAGATCCTGCAAGGCACGGCCAAAGGTAAAAAAATTAAAAAATAAAAAAATAAATAAAATGAAAACTTGGATTCAGAGTAGCTAGAAAAACTACAGGCACTTTTAATGTATAAATAAGAATAGATTATATATTACTTGTCATTAATTCCTAGAAAAATATTATTTTAAGAAAACAAAATTATTCTAAAGTAAGGACTTTTCTGATATGTGGGGATTTGGGTATTTGACAAAAGATACTGCAAATAAATGTGGCAGAAGTTTCCCTTAGCTCTTCCCTTTAGAGCTTAAGAGACCATGGTGATCAGTGAGTCTGAGGCCCATGGGGACCCAGTGAGTTGGAGTGACCTGCTCAGAATGACACACCCACAGGTAGAGCCTCACCTGTGCACCTTTCCTCATTCCTGCCTGTGCCTTTTCTCTGTACCTCCATGCTTCAGAATGACATCCTTATCTTGACAGCCCAAATACCCAGTAGATTAAGGAGATAGATTAAAGAGGTAGGGTATGGGGATGTCTGTTGACTTGTTCTTAAATTATAAGTGAGAGAAATAATAAAATGTATATACCTTATCACTTAATAGTCACACAATTTTACGTGGTTTTCTCATTGTTCCATTTGAAATTGAAATGTAAAATCTGGTTTACTTTTTAATTTACCTGCTACTAAGTTACACTTTTTCAATGAAAAGTAAATAATTCTATTTATTATTTAGAATAAAAATACATATTAAAAATAATATCTAGTGTACTATGTGAATTTCAAATATCATCAAAGGCAACAGGATGATAGTGTATAGGTGGGTAATATGGAAAATGAAGCATGTATTTCATCTATGGAACTAAAATCAGAAGAAAAAGTACATTCTTAATATAATAGTAAAAACAATCAGATAACCTGTGGGGAGGGGCCAACCATCTAGAGAATGGAAAGTCTTATATTTGACACACTTGATAGTTTCCTAAACAAAGTAGTCACCTGTAGCCTGGCTGATTGTTTGAAGAGGAGAGAGCTTGAAGCAAGAACCTACGCAGTTCTCTGTAGCTCAGTTCCTTTCTTATGAGATATCAAGAAACAGGACTGGACTTGGGGCCCCTTGCTTTAATATCTTTACAGAGGGCCCGAAAAAAAGAATCTGGAATATATTTGTCAGATTTGTACTTGATGCTTAAATCCTAGGTGAGACCCCAAAGGTTAGAAGTAAAGTTCAAGTAGTTTTACAAACAGAAATAACATTTCTATACGGAGAAGTATGGTGCTCTTTGTAACTTAAATACAGAATTGGACTCAGCACAAGAAATGAAGGAAAAGACTGGGAAAAAAATTTGGTACAAGCTCAATATGAGTCAGTAATACAATGCCATTGTTTAAAAATGTCGACACCATGCTGACTGTGGTTTTTATTAGTTCCATGTTTGCGGGTGGCTAATGTACTTTAAGAACTAAAAGGTAAAACTGAAGAGTGTTGAAAAGTAATCCAAATGCTATAAAAGAAAGAAAAAGGAGGTCATACATGAGTACAGGTTTAAGAAATCAGGATGGGTCAATCTAGAAAATTAAAAAAAAACCAGATAAGCTTAAAAATTACTTACATAGATGCTTTTAAGTACAGGAAGGGATTTTTTTTTTTTTTTAAGTAAGGGGTGTTGATTATTATTTTTATATTGAGATGGAGGGAAAATGGGCTCAGTGAAAGGAAAAAGACATTTTGGTGACTATGAGAGTGATAAATATTAGAGGAGACAAGGAGAATAGTGAAATTACCATCCTGGAAATCTTGACTGAGATAATGAATGGTTGTTTTGCCTTAAGATTTGAGATATTTACTTGCTTGAAAAATACTTAGCAGATGACTTGAATCGTCTTGTCTACCATTCCTGTGACTGTAATTTGAAGTTTGCCAAAAACCCTGAAATAAATCATAAATTTTAATTAAAATAAATGAAAGGCAGAGCTATGTAACATTATTTTTGAGACTCCTATATAGATGCATTAGATATAGATGCATAGAGATATAATTAATTATAAAATTACATTTTATAATTAATTTCTTAATTGGCTCAAAATTTCTCTTTATTTCAACTTTTTTGGAGATATTTATCTCTCTGTGAACTATCCATTCATCTTGCCTTAGATATATTTATTTAAGGGGAGAGAAGGTGCCCTGGGGCCTGTTGCAGAATAAAGGGCAGAGGGGCTGGTTTCTTGCTTATTAGTAAGCTGGAATGGTTTGACTTTAAACTTCTTCCTAAGGGATAGGAGCCACTTAAAATGAGGTTTACTCAATCATGGAAATATAAATAAAAATAAAGATTTTATTTCACTTCCCCTACCCCCCACTTATTTCTCGTTTTTGGTATTCTGGTTTGACTTGATGACTTAGTGTTATCACTGATGAAACCTTAAGTCGACCAGTGGTTTGTTCTTTTGTTATCAGAGTAGGACAGATGTAGCTGCAGGGTTCAGCGGGAGGTAGCTAGGAGAAGCCTCTCATTAAAGAAAAATTGCGAAATCCCATCTGAATACCCCTCCTCCTATTATTTCCGTAAATGGAATACACATGATGAATAAAACAGTGAGATCCTTAATATCAAATGCAAGGGTATGTGAGAACTGCTGTAAACCTTATTCATTCTTCTTTCTTCCTTTCTTTCTTTCTTCCTTCCTTCCTTTCTTTCTTTTTCTTCTTTCTTTCTTTTGCTAAAACAAAACATTTGTATTTACTCAAGTTAAGCACAGCGTGTTTTGAGGTAGTCCCCTTCCATGTAATTACTGTGTGATCAAGTTGTAGTGTAACTCCTCTATGAGCCCAATAGAGTCCTTTAGAACTAAAGAGCTTCTCAAACCAAAGTATCCCAAATATCCATGGCAGGAATGTTAATGCCCTCACACATGAATCAAAGCATTATTTTGACTTTAATTAACAGTTCTATTTACTGTACTACTATTTGGCTACACAGACTATTTGAAAAATATATGCAACTTAAATCATATATCTGTGGTTTTGGGAGGGAGAAAAACATAAAGAATGTTTTGAATTCATCTCTTCTTTTTTCTATATTTCCAGTTGGTTTCTACACATAGAAAACCTATTGTTCCACAGATTTGTCCCAGACCTGGGGCACAAACTGTATGGAGAGTCAAGGGCATAGGTTAAATATAAGGAATGTGGAACAGTGGAAATGGGAACTGGAGGGCCTGCATTGAATCCCCCTCTCTGCCACCGACTAGGGTTTGCCGTGGCTAGTACTTAACCTCTCTGAGCTACAAGTCTCCTACCGTGTAAAATGGGAGAACCAAGGAGAACCTCTTCGTAGAGGGTTATGGTGCAGACTAACGACAATAATCTAGGTGAAGTCACCTTGTGAATGTCACGTGCTACAGTACCGATTTGGTTTCTCATTGGGGAACTGAACTCCATTTTCCCAGTGGGGCATAAGAGGGATTCCAGAGCAATGAGAAATCAATCTTTCTTTCTCTGAGTCCTTTTTCTATTGCCAGCTCTTCTTCATTCCCACCTTTATCCTTTTCATTTTTTATCATTTGTAAGTAATTTTTATTTTTAATTGAAATACATTTGATTTCCAATATTATATTAGTTTCAGGTATACAGCATAGTGGTTCAATATTTTTGTAAACTCCCTTTAAAGTTATTACAAAATAATGGTTATATTTCCATATGCTGCATAATATATCCTTGTTGCTTGTCTATTTTATACACAGTAGTTTGTATCTCTTAATCCCCATCCCTGTCTTGCCCCTCTCTCCTTCTCTCTCTGAAATGGTATCCACTAATTTGTTCTCTATATCTGTAAGTCTGTTTCTATTTTATTTTTTAGATTCCACCTATAAATGATAACATACAGTATTCACATTTAACTGTTTTCCCAAAGAGATTCCATGCTGAGAGTATAGATTATTAATTTCCCAATCTGGTAATTTTGGTGTTGGGGTTCTGAAAGTAGATCTAGAGATGTTCGTGTGGTTCCCAAATCTTCCACTTAGCAATGAGGAAGGCTGTAATGTGTCTATGAGGTATTTCCTAATGGTTGCTTCTTCTGTTTTCTGAAGTCAGTGATACCAGTGAAAGACGTAAGAATCAGTTTAGAAAGAAAGAAGGTACTCTTTTACAATTCAGTGAGTCTCATTTGTTTTATATTATCCAGAGATAGCTACCCCACAGTGTTCTGTTTCTGATAGCATAGTGTTCCTAGGCTGAGTTAAAATACTCACTCAAACACTTATAGATATGTCTTTTCTGAAAATATCTACTATCAGCCAGGTGAAACATTCTTCTCTACTCAGGGAAGCAATGAGTTCCTTCCAGAGAATCAAAATTTAGAGTGAGTTTTGGAAGAGGGTCCAGCTGACACTCACTGTACTACAAAAGAGCTTCCATTAGCAGGAAAAGCATATGCACCTTGGTGGAATAACAAGTACTGCTGTATTTGCCCACAAGGGCCGTTTAAATTAGGTTACACTTGAGAAAAATGAAACAGCCTCTTTCTTGTGTTTTAAAGACCACTTATTATCTGGACTTAAGAAACATGATAAGTAGTGATTCAAGGAACACCATGTGACTGCCAGTGTAATGCAGGATAACAGCACAATCTTGTATTCCATGAGGTGAGAATGACTGAGTGTATACCAGGATTGCAAGTTCAGAAATCATACCTATAGTTTAACCTTGGAAATCATAACTATAGTTTAACTTTCTTATGTTAGAAGTAAAGGCACTGAGACGCAGGTAAAGTGACTTGCCCATGGATGTAACCCAATTAGTGGTCGATCCAGGAATGGGATTCTTGAGTCCTGACTTCTTATCCTATAGAGCAGACCAAAAACTCAAGGTGAATAACAGCATGATAGGAAAAAAGTGCTCTCTAGGGAATTAAACTTTAGAAACGAGAGAAATACTTTAAAAAAGAAAGCAAAACAGAACTTTTCCACATCAAATGCAAACTTTGTATTATTATCATATGCCTTTATTATATTTTTGGAGAAGAGGGATTTCTTTCTCTAACAATAGCTACTGACAATTTGAAAGAGAAGTTTGTGGATTCCATTTCAAGTTTGGTCAGATGGAAGTTGTCATCTTCATGACTGCCCTCATTCAACAGTATCATGAAGCCGTGCCGGATATGTGACTCTTATGGTAAAAAGCAAATTAAATGGGCATTTTTCATTTGTTCTACAAGTATAGGCTCTGAGACAGACAGCATTGTAGGGACAATCTAATCGCCCATTTGTTACTACCACTTGACCCCTATATTGACAACTTCCAGCAATCACCTGCCTCGATTCTCTCTCCTACATTCTCTCATTCCTACGTCTTGGATGACTGGTTGAGTTACAGGAAGAGCTTTGTTAACGATCCTGAAGACTGTGTCTTGGCTTCCTGGTTGAGCCTCCTAGTAGAACTCAGTGCGTAGATCTGGTGCTGGGGGACCATCTCTTTTCCTGCTTGCTTCATTTTTCTGTCAGTATGCTACCATGTCAAATTACCAGTCAAATTAGCTAGCAGAATGGAATGAGTAATTTGCTGGGAATTACCAAAAAAGTTCCAGAGGAAGAGGCTCTGACTTCAAGGGAAGAGCCAGGTTGAGTAGTGGAACAGGAAAACCTTGAAGATGGGTGAATTTGAGAATGAAATTATACAAGACAGGAAATCAAGATCAGTTTTAATTATGTCACAAACGTTTTCTAGGTGGGCCTAAAAGAGGAATCTTTGCTATTATTTTTGTATTTTTATGTAGCTTATAACCATACAGAGTTTTCCAATTAAACTAATAATAACTGAGTTAATAATTGATTTATCTGCAATCTATGCAATTGATCAAGAAATATGCACTGTCTGCTGTGTGACCAGCATTACTGGAAAGAAATTATTGATGAAAAAAGACTGCAGCCAATATAAAGGAACCTCCCAGAGGTGGTTTTAACCTTCCTAAGGTTACAGTGAAGGCAGGAGCAGAGAGTTCTCAATGAGAAGAGAGCGCCTTTTCGTGCATACCCTTGAGGGCAAGAATCATGTCTTAATTATCCTGGCATCTCTAGAGGAGAGAACAGAACCTGGCACTTAGCAGGTGCACAATAATGTTTGCTGAAGGAGTATTGCAATCTTTCTGGGCAAATGTAGAGAATGAGTGAATTACTTCATTCTTTTCCATCTAATGACCTCCCTCTCCACTTTTCCCCATTTCCCTGCATAGGCTGCCATGATGAGGAAGTGTGTTTTGGCATCCCTAGTGGAGAATGAAATTCATTTTCCTACAGAAGACACGCTTAAAACAGCAGTTTAGATGTAATTGAAAACTGTTTGGGGGGATGCAAAGGGTTTTGTGGGATATCCAGGAACTCATCAGGTCACATATAGTTTCTGGGACCAAATATGTTCAAACTTGGGAACCCAATCCTTTTTCTAAGTTAGGTTCTCACATCCACCTTTTTTTTTTTTCTAATAGGCTTTTCTACTATTCTTGCTGCTATGACTCTGTAGAGGAAATAACAAATATCAAGAGTGCCTTTCACTCAAGATAAAAAGATATTTATCAAAGGATAAGTGGTGCTGTGGGGGATTGTTCTGAATTTATCCGTGGTTATTTTATTTGACTTTGCAAGGCATTTAGTTGGGCATGAAAGGTAGATGTATATTAAGCAGTTAACTAGCTTGTGTAATTAATACAGAGAAGTAGCATAGCAATCTTGAGAGAAGGAAATTTTAACATAGTTTGTCGTTAGAAAAAGCTCCATGATCAGTTTGGGACTTGAGGTGGGTAGATTTTAGGGAGAAGGAAGAAAATAAGAATAGTATTTTTTTTTTAATTAATTAATTTATTTTTTGGCTCTGTTGGGTCTCCGTTTCTGTGCGTGGGCTTTCCCTAGTTGCGGCGAGCGGGGACCACTCTTCATCGCGGTGCGCGGGCCTCTCACTATCATGGTCTCTCTTGTTGCGGAGCACAAGCTCCAGACGCGCAGGCTCAGTAGTTGTGGCTCACGGGCCCAGTTGCTCCGCGGCATGTGGGATCTTCCCAGACCAGGGCTCGAACCCGTGTCCCCTGCATTGGCAAGCAGATTCTCAACCACTGCGCCACCAGGGAGGCCCAAGAATAGTATTTTTTAACTGTGTATTTTTCACTGACCCACCTTACTGATGCGGTTCATGGATGCTCCTCCGCCTAAAAGCTCTGGTAACATTTCCTTAACAAAAAGCTGAACATGTTGTATTGTGATTTATCCATCTCCTTTAAAATAGACCATCTTGAGTAAAACACTTGAAGACAGATATATTTGAGTAATAATTGGGGATATTTGAACTTTATTCTGAGGACGCTGAAGACTAGAAAAAAATGTTTTATGAAGAAAAAAATTACAACAGTCTGGAGGTCAGATTGGAGGAGAAAAACCTGAAGGTGGTGAGACAGCCAATTCTGTTGATTAAAATAGTTCATATATATGAGAGAAAAAGAGGTGATACAGTGGTGATAGGAATAGAATGGAAAAAATAAGAATACATAAGATATATTTCCAAAGTAGAAACAAAAACGATTTTATTTGCTGGGTATGAGAGACTGGAAAGAGAGAAGGGAAAATGACAGAAGTTTTAAGCCTAGTAGACTTTTTATTTCTGTCCAGACTGGTGGGTAATACTCCACAGCATTTCTACGAGTGCCAAAATTGTTTTCCAGGTCTAAATAATATGTATCATAACTGTCAGCATTTCTGTTTTCCCTCATTATTTTCTTACTTCATTTGTTGACCTTGAGAAAATTAGGTTCTGTAGTCTCATATGTTTGCCAATGTATTGTTGTCTATTAGGAAAAAGAAAAAGAAATTGAAAATGAAGACAGCTACATCACATTCTGTTTGATACTGAATCACTGACTATTTAATCTGCTTATTAAATTCTCTTTGAGTCATTTTTTCCCCTTTAAAACGTAGGTTCTTAGATTCAAGGACTTTTAGCAATATAGAAGTAGAGAATTATCTAGGAAAAATAAGAGAATGATCATACATTCAGAGATATGTAGAAACTAAGGCCCAGGTAAATTATATGATTTGTTGTGAGCATGTTGTTAGTTGACAGAATGCTGATGAAAACCTACTTGTGCTGACTTTCAAACCATTGCTCCTTATTGTACGCTATAGTAATTCTTGCAAAACTACTTTGTGTGTGAAATCTTGTGAAATCTTCCAAATGTGTACAACCAAGCTAACTGTTAAAACTTACTGCACAGACATGTATGTATGACTGCAGAGAAATAGTTTAGTTTCCACTTAAATTTAGATAGTCATCAAGAACAATTTGGCATTTATCTCCTCATCTGTAGGATAATGTGTATTTTTTGAAACTTTCTGTTGAAGAGATAATCTTCTGTCAGTTTCTTACATTTCTGTACATTTTGCAAGCAGAGGCACTGGCTGTCTTTGTTCCAGACTATTTTTTCCAAGATGTTGGTATAGCAAATAGCCCTGCAAGATAGGGGAGAGAAGATCAGGCATGCTTACTATCCAATATAATAAAGATAATGGCTCCCTCAGGAGCAAAGTACAGATATGCCTATGCCTATTATGAAAGATTCAGGTTCCCAAAACTCAGGGTTCCTCTCCCGTGTGCAGCCAGCCCAATGAGTGTGCAGGTATGCATTTGGACCATACAAGTTAGCTCTGTGAAAATTGAGAGTAAGGGAGACTGACACAAGTATGCTGATGGCCATGCTGCTTGCTATGCCATGAGTAATAAAATTCTTTGTCTCAGATCCAGGAGTTTCATATCTTCTGGAAGCATCCATGAAACTGCAGCAGGCTAACTTGTTAGCTTGCAAGTAAGATCTCAGACCCTTCACAATTCTTAACAGTTTCTAGGTAGAGAGGTTTGTGGACCCTGGAAAAGTCTGACAATTTGCTAGGCATAAAGAAAATTTGAAATGCTGTATATCAGTTTTTACTTGGTTAGACTTCTATAGTTTTAGATACAACAGCCGATGATCCAAGTGTGGCATTAATATCCTGGGGCTCACTGATAGGATTTGTGAAATAACACTCGCTATCACCCTTTACAACCCATATAGCATTGAATACATTATTGTTATATTCTGAATGTTTCTGTGAATTGACATACTGAAAAAAGTTATTTTTGGACACTTATGCAGGATCAACTGGCAAGCAGATATTATATAGTAATTTGTATAGATAGTCAACGTGACCAAAATGGATGGATTGACTCTACTTTAGTTCCTGAATTTTGCAAGAACTTCCTTGAGGAAAATTCTTTTTCCTACCTGAATTTGGAATCTCTCTTTCCAGGTTTGCTTATCACTATATTATCAAGGCCCGAGGCACAATCTGTTCTTGGTAGTTAAGCAGATTGAATAATTAAAATAGACACTGTCTGTTTTAGTTTTACTACCAAGCCATAAACATGAAATGTGAGGCCTAAATAGAAGAGAATACCACAAATATTGAATGATAAAGAGAACCCACTAGATACATAGGTTTTGTTAAGGCCCAGAACAAATAATATCCAACATTTACACAAATCAGTACTAAAGGCTAAATTCTGGGCTGTAGTAACTGTGTAGTTAACAAGTTAATAATCTTGCCTCCAATCATTTTCCTGGTATAGAGTTTAATGCTAACAATGAATACGGGTGCACTGCATGTCTCTCTTTTTAGACATTAGCTAAAGTTAGCGCTAAGCGATTTTATATACTTTTGTTTTTAAGCTTTTTTATTATCATATTTTTTGTACAGTAGAATTTAAGGTTGTTATGAGGTCATATTGATATTATATAGAAGGATAGAATGGATGAAAGAGTGGGTGAGAAGCGCAGTGGTTAAGAATCCGCCTGCCAATGCAGGGGTCACGGGTTCGAGCCCTGGTCCGGGAAGATCCCACATGCCGCGGAGCAGCTAAGCCCGTGCGCCACAACTACTCAGCCTGCGCTCTAGAGCCCGCGAGCCACAACTACTGAAGCCCATGTGCCTAGAGCCCGTGCTCCGCAACAAGAGAAGCCACCGCAATGAGAAGCCCGTGCACCACAAGGAAGAGTAGCCCCCGCTCGCCGCAACTAAAGAAAGCCTGTGCGCAGCATTGAAGACCCAAAGCAGCCAAAAATAAAATAAATAAATAAATAAATTTATTAAAAAAAAAAAAAAGAGTGAGTGAGAGGCCAAGGAGAGTGGAAAGAAAGTAAGAGTAAAAAGAAAAAGTGCAAAACAAGCTGTACTTCAAATGTAAAATACTTCCTGTGAATTTATTAGCCACAATGGCTCACAGTCAGAAAGTGTAATACATGAGACTCATCTTCAGAGATCAACAGAGACTCCGCTTTGAAAGGAAATAGTTGACTTTGACCCAGTAATATGTAGTTAATCATTCCAGGAATTAATATTGACAACCTTTTTTGTAATAAAATAAATAAATAAAAGAATGCAGAAGACTGCATTTCTAGCTAGCAGAGTCTGTTCATTTGGGAAAAGACCTTGTGTTTATAGTATGCAAAATCAGCCCTTATACTTCATCTCCCTCATGGCCTACTTCACTTCCTAACCATCTGTGGCAAATTGCATTTTCCAAGATGGCTCCCATCCCATATGTTCTTCTGCCAAGTGACCTTTCCACCCTTCCCATCAAGAGGTGGAGTCCATTTCTTTACCTCCTGAATCTGGATTGGCCCTGTGACTGCCTTGACCAATAAAATATGGCAGCGCCCTTAACTGGTCCGGCACTTTCCAAGTCCTGCCTCTTAGAAGCAGCTATCGTGGAAGAATACAACCACCTTGAGACCACCATACAGTGAGAAGCCTCAGCCATGTGGAGAGATCCTGGAACTTGAAATGCCACACGGATAGAGAGAGAAGCCAATCAGCACCAGATATATGAGTGAGGACGCCATTGTGGAAGTGGAGCCTCCAGCCCCAGCTGCCTCGTTTGTCACCACATGAATATGAATGAATCAGTCAGCTGAGCCCTTCCAGAATCCCAGGCCCACAAGTTTGTGAGCAAAATAAAATGATTGTTTTAAACCACTAGTTTATGAGGTAGTTTGCAACGGCAATACATATTTAGTCTGGACTGGATGGTAGAAGTCAGAGAGCACTAATAGATAATAAACTCTTCACTTTGACCATTTTTTTCTAAATGGGAGGAATAAAAATAAATAAATAAATAAATAAATAAATAAATGGGAGGAATAGTAGTGGTCATTTATTCATAACTCATTCTCAGGAGTGATAAGATAGCAAACGGGCTTCAGTTGTCATCTTTTTTTATTATAGCCATTTGTTTAAAGGCTCTTTGGAGCTTTGATGTTCATATTATCACTACTTTTTTTTTTTTTTTTTTTATCATTCTTGAGACTCTTTGGCAAAGAGTTAACACTGTGGAAAAACAATTGATTCTCCTTTGCCTTCTCCTACTATGATTCTGTTATAGTAAACCCTGGTCTAAACTTGGGATGTTTTGCAACATTAAGAAATATATTATTTTGTCTTATTCAGTTCTCTACTTCTAATGGCTGAAATATTTCTGCCTGGTG
Source organism: Balaenoptera musculus (assembly GCF_009873245.2). NCBI lineage: Eukaryota > Metazoa > Chordata > Mammalia > Artiodactyla > Balaenopteridae > Balaenoptera > Balaenoptera musculus. The sequence goes on from NC_045789.1 coordinate 113,206,279, forward strand.
TATAATGAATCATATAATTTTTTTCCCCCATTCTGTGAATAACGAGCCATCACTGGGCCTGTGTGTTTGCTGAGACGGGAGGGCTTCTTGAAGTTCATTTTAGTAGAGAGACACCCCACTGGAAGACATCAAGACTAGATTAGGAATGAGAAAACTTGGAATTTAATTCAAAGTGCTGCTAACTGTAGGTACAGCGTTGGGTAAGTAGCATAACCAACTTGGACTCCAATTTTCTTACTTGTTAAAAGTGAGGAGCTGGATAGAGTCGTCTCTAAGTTACCTTCTAACATTGTGATTCTTTGTGGTTTTGTCACTTCTATTACTGCCATGGTTATGCATCTTTCAAAATATGATTTATGTTTATATGAGACTTAAACCTCTGGATTATTTTTATGTTGGGTATTTATCAATGGACACATACTTTCTCTTCATAGTTAAAAGAGAAAAAAAATGCCCTTTCAAGCTGGTTTAAGGTTTAAAATGTTTACAGTAATAAAGTTAAATTGCTTTGAAAAAATATGTCTGTCAAGGACACAGCCTGCCCCAATGTGCCATTCATTTGCATCTGTAAGGAAACTCAATTATAACAGCTATTTTCAAGAACTCACATCACTGGAGACTGAGCAGAGAGACCCTAGAGTAGAGCAAGAAAGTAACAGCACGTCCTAAAAAACTGACCTAGACAGGGACACAGACATGGTGAGCTCAGTCACATTTTGTTATTCTCCCATAAAATTCTACCTTTGATCTCAAGTATTGTTGCTGATATTGATGCAAAATGAGACTATAATCAATCACTATGCTAATTTTAATAAGTGGGTGCCTCAGGTGAAGTGAGGTGCTAAGGTTGTTTGCCATGGGTTCCAAAAGCTCCTTTTTATGCTGGACATGGTAAGTTTTGCAACCAAATACCTCTTTGGTAAACCTTATATAAGACTGGCTTAAAGGGAAAGAAGTAGGTCCCTAATCAATTGTTGCTGCTGCTTCTTTAAGATCCATCTCAGTGAAACATCTACTGAGCCTGCTGCAGTCCGGGGTTGGGCACATACCATATTTACATGAGAAACAAGGGTCCTTCTTCCCAATCATTCCCTGAGGGGCATGGTTGTTTAGTGGACTAATTTCTCTCTAATTTCTGTTACACCTTATGTAAGAGCTGAGGGTTCCTTAACTTAAAATAAAAATAGATAAGATTTGACATAGGCTTTCTAAGTTCACCCATGTGAAGATTACCATGGTGTAAAGGCTGCTCAGTGAGGTGGCATGAGTCCTGGATCCTGGTCTTCCTTCTACTACTAACTAGTTATGGAACCTTGGGAAAAATTTCTGATCTTTCTGAGTCTTGTTCTTTCTTTGTTAAATGAAATGGATTTCCAAAATTTTTCTTTGAGGCCTCTTCTCAATATGAGACTTTAACGAAGATGAGGTCTCCTTCTTCTTGCTATTTAGGAAGGATGTCTCCCCACCGCCCTCTTCTTACCTCTCACTTCCTTCCAGAACTTATGAATGTAACACTGTTAACGGTGACAGACTAACTAATGCATCTGTCCGCTCCACCATCATTATTCTCCCAGACTGCTGATGTGGCCTCTTAAACACAACTAACTCTTCACATTCATTCTCTGTTCAGGTCCCATTGAATAGCTCTTTATAAAGAATGTTCTTAAAAAAACATATCTTATCATCTTAACTTCTCTCCTTAAGTCATTAAAACGACTTCACATGACTTTGCAGTCTGAATCCCAAATCCTTAACATGGTTTACTGGACTCTTTATGCTTCAGTCCCTACCTATACTTCTGGCCTCTTCTCATGACACCCTCTTCTTTGCTTTGCTGTGGCCTAGAATGTCCCACAGAAGACTGAAGGGGTGGCTCTGTGAAGATGACTACTTTGTTTGAGTTTAAATTTGCTGCAATAAGCACAAAGGATATACTTTTGCCAAAGGACACCTGGTGACATCAGGCTGAGGAATGTTGCTGGGTGTGGCTTCTTAAGTCTTCCCAGTTCTTCATAGGAGATGCACTCAGTTTCGTGATCATGGACTCTTTCCAGTCCAGGGTGAGGACTGGCTTTTTCTGTCTCCAAATGTGTTCCTCGAAACTCCAGAATAAGTATGTTACATGGTTGCAAAATCTGCTTTTTTCTGGCCATCTCCACCTGGTTTTAACATCCTAGTTCTGAGTACATATTCTTTATAAGCTAACAGGGTCATCTTGCTACACGATTCACAAGTTATATAATAATGTTTAGGTAGCACGCTTGGATACCTACATGGGGCAATAACCAGTCTATAGACAGGCACACTTGTTGAAATGTTAAGGCCTAGGATGAAGTCATTACTGCAGGCCTGACGAAGAGCTACCCCATACAACCATGGGGGCCTTGTCTCAGTTCTGCCAATTCCGTGTTCCTCCCCACCAGAGGGCATTCATCTGTGCTGTTGATTCTGCTTGAATCATTCTTCCCAAATCTCACCTTATATTTCCCTTTCCACTTAGATAATTCCTAGTCATCATTCAAGTCTTCTCAATATTCAAGTCACTTCCTCTCAGAAACTTGCTTTATTCTTTCCGACTACGTTGGATGTACCTTTTTTATGCTTTCATAAAAGCTTAAAAATCATCCTCCTAAGAGAACAGGACCCTTAAAATCCCCTATAGAGTTATTATGCTTCTAGTTCAATGACCGTCACCACTTTTATACTGTAAACTCCTTAAAGGCAAAGATTATTTAATTCATGCTAAAGCCCCTAAAGCAAAGATTATTTAATTCATGCTAAAGCCTCTAAAGCAGGGAGCCTGGCATATAGCAGTCTGTCATCCAACAGAATATCTGTTACATGAAATAGATGAATGAATGTTAGAGGAGTACATAGGTGAGAAGGAGGAGAGGATCACAGGGAGGGAGAGGAAGTACTTTCTGCTGATGCTGATGGTGGCACAGCAAAGAACTGGGAGGGAAAAATGAAGAAAGCTTCTTGCCTGGCCCTTGAGCCTGACTTTAGCTTCCAAGGAGGTGTAACTGTTAAATAGACTCCCTCCAGGTCTCCTAAGGAAGATAAACGGTATGGAATAAGACTTGTGCAGAACTCCTGGCAATTCAGAAAAAGCACCAGAGGAGAGCAGTTCTGAGTCCAGCACTATGTACATTCCAGCCATTGTGAACTTTGAGAAACTAATTTTTTCATTCGGTTGCTATCTTTCCTTCATTTTCTCCCCACTGATAACAAAAATATTAAAAAAAAAAAAAAGAAAGAAAAGTCCTTAGAGAACCTCTAGAAGGCTTTGTATTTGCTTATATGATAGACTTGCATTCTATGTGTTCATACTCAGTGGGGCAGAGAAGGGAGACTACTATGGTCAGAAGCAATGACTTCTGGAAATCGGAAAAGAAGCAAAGGATTTATCCAGGAAGAGAGACAGGATGAAGAGGAAAGTGGACAAAAGCTGTTCTGAGATTCTGACCCCATAGACCTGTCAGGCATCCCTCTCCCCTACCCACCACTAATCAACAATGTTGCTCACCTCTAATTCCTTGTGTTCCTCCTTTTTCTTTTTGTTCTTTCAATGAGACTAGCACCTTTGCTCCAGGACATAAGATCCATTTCCAATGGCTAAAAGCTTTGATGCACTGCGAGTGTCATTCATGTAACAGGCAACCTAAAATAGAAGTGTGACTACATATTCCCTGGAAAACATGAGTAGATATGATTAGTTACCACAGGCTAACTGTTGTAACAAACAACACCATAACCACAAAGCACTCATGAGAAAAAGTTACTCAGTTTAATGAGGGTCAGTTGAGGAGGGAGCGGGAAGAAGAGGGTCCCTGCTCCACACGGTGATTCAGGGATTCAGGCTTTTTTGGACCTGTTGCTCTTCCACCTTCCAGGTTATATCTTCCTCTGTGTTCAGCCACTAGATGGGAAAAACAGGTAAGATTGCTCATGGGGGGACTTCCCTGGCGGTCCAGTGGTTAAGACTTTGTGCTTCCACTGCAGGGGCATGGGTTTGATCCCTGATTGGGGAACTAGGATCCTGCATGCCACTTGGCATGGCCACCAAAAAAAAAAAAAAAAAAAAAGCTTGCTCATGGGAAGATTGTATAAACTTTTCGCTGCTCTAAACTCCGAAGTCTTGGTATTGGTTGGCCTCACTGTGCATTGGACACACAGCCTTGCGTTCCGTAACACTAGGACTAAGTCATATGGCTGGGTCCAGCTGCAATGGTGGCTGGAAAATACGGTTGTATTACTTTCCTAGGATTACTTTCCTAGGATTGCCATAACAAAGGGCCACAAACTGGGTGGCTTAAAATAACAGAATTTTATTCTCTTACAGTTTTGGGGGATAGAAGTCTGCAATCAAGGTGTTGTCAGAGGCAGGCTCCTTCTGAAAGTTCTAGAGAAGGATCCTTCCTTACCTCTTCCTAGCTTCTGGTGGTTGTTGGCAATTGGTCTTCTTTGGCTTGCAGCTACATTGCTCCTATTTCTGCCTCAGTCTTCACATGGCCATCTTCCTGCTGTGTGTCTCTGTGCCCAAATTTGCCCCTTTTTATAAGGATACCAGTCATTGGGTTAAGGCTTACCCTAATCCACCCATCCTCATCTTAACATGATTTCATCACATTCACAGTGCTGGAGGTTAGGACTTAAACATAGACACAACTGCTTACACTTCAGGGAAATTTACCCCGCTCAGATAAATGACAGAAGGAGCAAAGTATCAAGAATGGGTAGGTAAGATAGAAATGAGGTACAGAGTCAGTGGCCTTGGCCCAAAACACTGCTGGGCACGGGACATATCCTGATATGATTTGAACCCAGCCATGATACCACTTCCTCCCTCTGATGCCAATCACCAGGGCCAGTCCCACTTTGAGCCCCTCTTGCTGTGCCTGGAGTCATGTCCACTCTTGTCATGTACCCAGCGTTCTCCTCCCAGCTCCAGTTGGACAACCACATGGAACAGCGGGCCTATTAAAATTAATATAATCAGCTCTAAAACGCCATGCCTATAAAAATATGCTTAACATGAAACTAATAAAGGTTTCGTTTTTCTACTCGGGTCACTGTCATCTGACTGTAGTTTCCGCTCTTGGCATTTTCCATCTTACTGCACTTTATTAATATGGCTGCCCTTCATTGAAGCCAGCCATGATTTACTAGAAGAACAGTGACATTAGAATCAGAAGAACATTAGCTCTGTATCTTATTAACCTTGTTATCTTGGGAAAGTCACCAAAACTGCTTTTTACCTCAGTTTTTTCACCTGTGCTATGATTGATCTTAACCTTTTTCCATGTGTGGTTGTGAGAATCCCATAAAGTTACTAAATTTGTGTCTGTCATATGTCAGTATTGTTATAAGTGCTTGGGATATATCAGTGAGCAGACAGAGATCTCAGTCTTCATGGATCTTCTATTTTGGAGCTAAAAATTATACAAATTATAAAATGCTTTAAAATGTAACGTACTATTATCACTGCTGTTTTATCTGCAGCAACTCCAATTTCTCAAGTATCTTTAAAAATCTTATTTGAAATTATGCATAGCTCCTAGAGGTCAGAAAGTACACAAAATAATCTAAGAAATGAAGAATTTACCCTTTAGAAGTTTAACCATAAGTATAGACTCATGGTAGATATTTAAAATATTTCCTTATTGCATTTAATAGTAAACCTTGGACCCCTATTATATGCCACGCAATGTGTTAGGTTCCACGTGTGATGCAAAGATAGACACTAATCCTGCCCTCAGGGAGCTTAGCGTCCAGTTGGACACGTGCCCACAAAAAACTACACTATGAGGACGGACGGGGAGGAGTGCCCACTAGAGAGGCCCTGAGAAATTGATTGAAAGCTTCAAAAGAGAAACCCCCACGTTCACAGTACCATAACATGTTGTTGATGTTCTCTGTACGTATAAAATGTACCTTCTAATGCTGTAATGAACATACTACTACTAGCACCTGTTTATCTACGTGCTGAGATTTTTCTTTTACAGTTTGAGGATGGGTGTTGACCTCTGTGGTATGCTGGTCTAGTATGTGTGCAGTACTTTCACTCTGTAAAGAAGGTATACTGTATAAAAGTTTAGAAGAAGCAGCAAGAGGTTATAGCTCATTGTCAAAATCGGAGGCCTGCATCTGAGTGTTTAAGCCGTGTACTATATATTTGGATATTGACAGAGAAGGCACTGTTACAGGAGGCGGTTCAAACATAATCAGAAGTTGCTTGGGGCTTCCCTGGTGGTGCAACGGTTAAGACTCCACACTCCCAATGCAGGGGGCCGGGGTTTGATCCCTGGTCAGGGAACTAGATCCCACATGCATGCTGCAACTAAGAGTTCACATGCCACAACTAAGGAGCCTGCCTGCTGCAACTAAGGAGCCCATGTGCCACAACTAAGGAGCTGGTGCAACCAAAAAAATAAATTAAAAAAAAAAAGGTGCTGATTCATAAAGTAGTGAAATATGAAGCACATCTGTTTGCGATATACACTGCAGAGGTGATGTAAAAGCAATGATTAGGTTCCAAATTGGGCTACCAAACCGATTGATTGAAAAACCCATTCTGGCGTCACATGAGAATGAAGGGTATTAGTAACATATCTCTCCTACAGATCCAGTTGCTAGAAAAGTTTTCCTTTTCCCTTCTTTTCCCCTTTTGGAGTATCATAGTTTTCCTAATATGTTTGATGAGAAGTTCCCATTTTAGGACTTTTGAACTGCTTTTCCCTTTGCTTTGAGGGCAGGATTAGTGTCTATCTTTACATCCCACATGGAACCTAACACATTGCACGGCATATAATAGGGGCCCAAAGTTTATTTTTAAATGCAATAAGGAAACAATCTTCCTCCAGATAATTGCTTGGCTTGGTCCCTAACTTCATTCAGGTTTCTAGAGAGTGTTCTATCAGTACCTTATCTAAAATAGCATCTGTTCCCCATCACTCTTTGTCCTCCTTTTTCCGCCATAGCCCTTACCACTATTATTTTTGTTTACTGTCTAGTTTCCCTGTTAGAATATAAGCACCGTGATTGCAAAAAATGTTGCCTGTTTTGTTCACCATTATATCCCTGGTGGTTAGGGCAGTGTGTCCCTAGTGCTTAGTTCCTACCACATGGTAGGTATTCAATAAATATTTATTGAGTAAATTAATCCAGTTTCCAGGCTGAGGGGGCTCCTAAGAAAGGTCAAAAAGGGAGGTACAGTGGGAACAGGTGAGGGAATGAGTGAGGGGCTGGGTGAGGGGATAGCGGAGGAGTGGGACGATATCAGGTGGGATTTTCATGAAGGCTCTGACAACAGTGGGAGTTGGGCTCTTAGAAGCTTCTGTAGAAGTTCCTGTAGGGTTCTGTTTAGGAAAAAAGGGTCCTATTGCTTCTGTCCTGTTTGTGGGATCCAAGGCATCACGGTGGGATGGGTCTGCTCAAGCAGAAGGAGTGTGGAGGGAATGAGAGGCAGCAAGGTGGGGCTGACCCTAGATGAGGAAGTGGCAAGGGTCTCAGGGGAGGTCAGGCAGAGATAAAGAGCAATCCCGACAGCAGTGGGGAGAGAAGGTGAGTTTTTCTTGCTGTGTTTACTGGAAAGATGAATTCCCAATTTTGGTAGCCGTTTTCCTGTAAGAAACCTTTTTAAGATATACTTTTCTGAGTTGAAACTTACCTATATTTGTAATAATAATAGGATTAACAATAGCAATAACACATTTACATAGGGACCTTCAATTTGCAAAGTGTATTTATATACATTATCTCATTGGTTTAATCCTTACTCTGATTTCCCATTTAAGTATTCTGTGTGTTAGGCTTTGATTTTGTTTTCTAGGAATAGGGATGAGTGTTTAGTGTGTGCACGTGTGTATTTGTACAAAACATGTTGGGCTCTGGTTGCGTCCACAACTTAACGTGTTTAAACATACAAACATGGCCACCTCAATCCAATAGGATAAAATTGGGTTTCTTGTTATAAAAACAGGCTCTGGTATCTTTTCTTATCAAGAAGAATTCTGGAACTTTATAAGCTCCTGGAGAGCAGGAATTGTGTTTTATTCATCAGTCAATAGAGAGAATCAGGTTAAGAAGACTGAAAAGATCAGTTATAAAATGTTTTAACTCCACAACTTTTTTATATTTGTATTACCCACAGTGTCTTTAATGTGCCACTGCATCATGCTTGGTTCTGGGAAATTCAACAATCTCCCCCAACCCAGACACACACAGGCACACACACACACACACACACACACCCAAAGCTCAATCTCTGGCTTTAAGAAGCTCTTGGCCTGTCGAATACAGACAGCTGGGTAAACGTACAATTGTGAAACAGTGTTACGGGTGCTATGTCAGAAGCGTTCAGTGGAAAGGGGAGGCACAGCAGAGGGAGTGGTCCGTTACCTGGGTGCTGGGAGCCTGCTTGCGGGGCTTTAGAACCGAAATCATCCTCGAGCTGAGTTTTGAAAGATTATCGTCAGGAATCAAGTGAATAACATCTTCAAAATGTAACCTTCTTACATTTACCTTAGGATATTAATAGCTAATCCTGTTCCTTGAGTAGCCTCTTCGCCAGCTAAAATGTGCCTCTTCAGGTTCAGAGACATTCAAGGATGTTATAGTTTTCTCATTACGCACTGTATCTGCTCTGTGTTGAAGTACCTGTAGGAAGAAAATTAAGTGCAGGTTTTGTGTGTGGGTTGAGAGCCATTGGAACTGCGGGTGTGTCAAAAACCAGCCAGCAGTGTCCCCAAATCATTCGAGTCCCTGGCATTTTTCTTTTCAAGGCTTTCTTCGTTGTAACCGGTCCCTGATGGTAATTGGTTGAATCAGACTGAACAATGCAGTCAGATAAACAGTTGTGGCAGCTGCTGCCATGGCAACGTCACCGTCCTCACCCTCCCAGTGCGCGCCCCTTCCCCACCCCTCCTCCTCCTCCTGCTTTCCTCCAGTAAGTGCATACCCGCTAGTGGTCTGGACAGGCGGCAGGGTTTAATGGCAGTGCTGTTTTCTTTCCAAACTGTTCAAAATGATGAACGAAGATGCAGCTCAGAAAAGCGACAGTGGAGAGAAGTTCAATGGCAGTAGTCAGAGAAGAAAAAGACCCAAAAAGGTAAATTGCTGGAATTAGGAATGTCTGTGTATAGATGTGTGTGTACGTGTGAGTGTGTAATATCAGTGAGGCTGTAGAAACCATGGAGCATTAGGAGTAACTACAGACTATAGCTGTGCAAGCATTGCTTTTTAAAGAGGTAGGTGCAAAACGCTGCTTTCTGAGAATAGGAAAGAGACCTCGGTTCATAATAGATACGTTGACTGGAGCATGGTGAAGTGCACAGAGATAAGGTGTGTTTGGCATGTGGATTATTGAGGACTGTGGCCACTGATGGATGCTTCTGGTATTAACTGGGTACAGAGAGAGTCATTTTATTTTTAGAATGGGTGAGTTTAAAAGGAACTGTTAAGCAAGGTGGATTGTGGAGCAAAAGGAAGATTCGGGGCCAGATGTTTTGGCTCCGTGATGATCTTGAGATGGCTGGACAGCAAATGCCTTTTGGATCCATGCTAAGTGTATTCTTCCGAAGGAGAAAAGACTGATGTGACAGGAGAAATTTGATCCCCAGTATGACATTTCTTTGGTTTGCTTAGCTCCTTTGCAGTTTTTCCAGACATTAATGTGATAGCTCTTTCATTGATTAAGATAAACAGCTAAAGATATTATGGGTTAGGGGGTGTTGGGCACACAAAGCAGTCTGTAGGATTTCCTACCCTGGCATACATTCCCACACCCTTGACTTTCATGGAAACATACCAGTGAGAAACAGTGGGAAAAGATGTGAACTATTCAGCCCCACCCAGTGCCAGCACTTCTTTCTTTATGGCCTGACTCCTGGGAAACTGTTGCAGCCGCACAGAGCTCCCTGAGCTCCACCTCTGAAGGAGATGCCTTTTAAATAAAGTCTCCTAAAATCCATTTATTTCCTGAGTCAATAATATGGGCGGGATCTATGATTCTAATGTAAATGGATTCCAAAGCTAGACGGTTTGGGGTTTTGAATGAGCAGATTAAAAAAATAAGTATCGTGAGCAAATGAATATTTTTTATTTTGATAATGTTGAAATTGCATTGTGCTTCAAAGTGGTAGATCTCTGATGTACTAAATGTCTCCTAATCTAAAAAATTTGAAATAATTCAAAACCTCTGATATTGAAAAGATCATTGGCAAACAAGGGATTAGTATATTTGTACAATGCCGTGTAATTTGATTAAAAAAAGCATGCCCACATATGACAGTTTTTAGATAATAGCATGAAGATAGTGATGCAATCTGATAAACGCAAAAGGATAATTCAGGGCAGGCAGGAACATTGGTAGAATGTCCTTTTGTACTTAAGGATTCTGGATCCCCCAGCCCTCGAGGACATTTTTATAGAGTGTTAGCTAATTGATCAACATTTTTTTAAAAAAGGAAAAAACAACTAGAAAAGAGAAAGAGAGCAAGAGATAGGGAAAAAGAAAAAGGGAATTTTTGCTTGAATTCACAATATCATTTCAAAATCCTCTTAATTTCTTTCTGAATTCCCTGTGCTGTATTAGAAACAATATACTCAGAACTATTAAAGGGGTGGAGAATGTATCTCAAGAAGATTTTAAGCTCTGAGTGATGATACTAAATTCACACGACCAAAGCCATCTTAAAGTATTTGAGGGGTTAGAGAAGAAGAAATCATCGTATGTGATAACTGTAATATTTTTAAAGCTCCATTTTCTCAAACATATTTATTTTAGGAATAAATTCTTTTCCAAACTTGCAGTCAAAATGATAGCAATTAATAGCAAGTTTTGAGTGTGTGTGTATGTTTGTGCATACATTAAAAGGCACATACTAAATGAGCTGTTAAAACACAGTGAATTTTGAATGTTAAAAGTAATTTCACCTAAAAAGAACACACACACACACACCACACATACACACAGGTAAACATCCTTCAGCTCGGCAAGTCAGACGAAAGTGGGTTTTCACCTTAACTCTATCATTTACTATTGTGTGTTTGGAGCCTATCACTTAATTTCTCTGATCCAGGTCCTCATCTGTAAAATGTGAATAACTGTGTATACCTTTTGGTATTTTGTGAGGATTAGAAATAATGTGTATAAAATTCTTTGAGCAGTATTTAATATATAGGTGATGACAATAACTTTTAGGTGTTATTGCTCTTCCCTTAAATGGAATTATTTATTGGAATAAACCATGTAGAGGAAAGTCTATTTATAATTTAGAGAGAGGCAGAGTATGCTATTGGTACTTTGCAAAGGCTACTAGTCATTTTTCAAAATGTCAAAAGTTATATGCTATAACTGGAAACATTTTGTCTCATACAAATTATTGAGATTTATATAAATGTACCCCAGGTCTTCAGATTACTGCTTCACATCTTTTGCACAGCAGGCAGTTTAAATTTTCATATTTAGAAACTTCTAAATTGTCCAAGCCAGAAAATACCAGACATCCCCCTCTCTTGCTAACTTTAATAGACCATTAAATGTGCTTTGATGGGGAAATAATAATTGAGAGATACGCATCCCTAATAAGGATGAAATCTGAGAAAAGCAAGAATTGGAGCAAAGTCAATGCCATATCACTTAATTCTATTGTCTGCTTTTCTGCTAGAGGTTCACATTGAATCCACTATAGGATTCTTTTTTAAAATTTTATTTATTTATTTATTTATTTTTGGCCGCATTGGGTCTTCATTGCTGCGCGCGGGCTTTCTTTAGTTGCAGAGAGCAGGGGCTACTCTTTGTTGCGGTGCACGGGCTTCTCATTGCGGTGGCTTCTCTTGTTGCAGAGCATGGGCTCTAGGCGCACGGGCTTCAGTAGTTGTGGCACACGGGCTCAGTAGTTGTGGCTCTCGGGCTCTAGAGTGCAGGCTCAGTAGTTGTGGCCCAGGGGCTTAGTTGCTCCGTGGCATGTGGGATATTCCCGGACCAGGGCTCGAACCCATGTCTCCTGCATTGGCAGGTGGATTCTTAACCACTGCGCCACCAGGGAAGTCCCACTATAGGATTCTACCTAAGCATCCAGGATTATGGGCCCCCAGGCTCACTGTGGCCTGGGTGTTGATCTAGCATGTTGAATCATAATTTTTGGAAACGTGCCTCTTCCTTGAGTAAATATTTAACAGTTGAGCCATAATCCACCTGTTTATTCTACACCTCACAAAAGCAATTCTTCTGAGGGACAGAACTAAAGGGTCCTTTGCCAAAAAAGCCACAATGTGAGAAAATAAGCTCAAGGAGTTTATTTTGTATTAGAATTTTAGTACGTATCTGGAAGATAGAAATTCTTTTCGCTTTTCTTAAGAATGTCTGTTCTGGCTTTAGTCACTGAACTTGTCACCGCTCTCCCTGCAAAGACCACCAGGAAAACACCTGTCGTTGGATGTATCGGGGTTCCGACTCACTGCAGTGAGGGAGGGTGCACATCACGAGGAACCGCGTTTGAAATGACTCATTAGGTTTGGGCTTTGAATGAGTGATTTGTGGGGAGGGTCCAAGAAAGTGGGGACTCACTCTGGGTTGGGTGCTCTCAGAAAGCAGGAGCAGTTTTATGATTGTGTATCCCAATAAATCTCAGCTCTAGGAGGGCAGACTAAAGCTGTAGTCAGTAAAGAAGTGGCAGTCTCTCAGTTAGCAGGAGAGAGGGATGTCTAGAATTTTGTGGCTTGGACAATGTTCATATTTTGTCTGTGTTTAGACATGATAAGGTGCCATTATTGTCCTGCTCCATCGTGGTCACAGAGTGGCCTGGTCTGATGACGACACCCTGTGAAATGATGTATGTTCAACAGCAAAACACCGGAGGTCAAGCTGATAGTAACAGGCCAGCTTCTGGATGTCAGCGGCTGCTTTTCTCTTTCTCAAGCTTGAACGCAAAGATACTTTTGGAGCGAGAGAGAGATTTATTTATTATTGGATGCTCGTTAGTGTCCAAGGAAAATAAATCAGATAGTATTGTTGCTAAAATATTCATAGAAACCTTTTTCATCTAATACTTCAAAACAATAGTTTCCTTAAGGCTCAGTTATTTCACACAAATAAATATTAGCTAGGACACAGATTTGGGACTGATGTTCTAGTGAGGGTTCAGTGGAGAAGAGGATATGGAAACTACTGGAATTCTAACCTGGGATCCTGGACTAAAAGGAAGCATTGGCAACTGTGTGAAATGTATCGGGGTGAGCCTGTTCTAAATCCCAGCCAACTCTATAAAAATGTCGTATCCCAGACAATATTTTGGCAGATTAGATGAAAAGAATCCAAGACCATATTAGTGGGCAGCACCCCATACTTTCCAATTTTGTATCAATGACATGGCAGTGGATTTGCCCTGGAAGAGGCTGCACGAGCCTTAGATAATTTACATAAACGATAGTGGAAATGCTCAAACATCAATCACTTGTGACAGAGCCATCTGAAACCACTAGGCTTGGTGAGTTCTTCTAAAACAGGTAAATAATTAAATGGCTTAATAACTATTTTCCTCATTTGGTGGAATAACTGTATAAAGATGAAAGTATAAATATGTAGTGTTGTTTTTAACAAAGTAGCAAGATAAAATGGCTTTGTAGGATAACTTATATTCATTTAAGAAGTTTTGACCTGGACCATTATTTGAAAATATTTATGACCTTTGCAAAAATATTTTTGTTTTATATAATTTTATTGCTGTTTACTTGCCACTGCCTAAATGGGGAGATGAAAGTGGTGCCAGATGTGTGACTGAAATGTTGAACCATTGAAATGTGAATGAGAGACATAGTGAAAGGTTTATTTTTACAGCAGCCATGGAAAGCATGGCTTTTTTAGTGGAATCAGGTAGCAGATCCAACATTTGGATGTTCAAGTTGTCTTGCAGTCAAATTAGTTTTGACCTCAGTTGGTGCCTTATCTTGTCCAATCAAGTCTAGAAAGGCTTTAATATATAATTCACCCTGAATAATATCCACATTTCTTCAGTCTTCCAAAAACTTATGATTTACCCTTTATTTTACATCAGTTTATAACCCAGAATAGCGTGTGCTGCCTGAAGACAGCAATTCCCCATCACTGAAGGTATTTAAAATGACCATCTGTCAGAGATAACGGAAATTTTTTTATCGGATGGAAAAATCCCTTACAACAGCGGTCCCCGAGGTTTTTGGCACCAGGGACCGGTTTTGTGGAAGACAGTTTTTCCACGGATGGGGGTGAGGGTTAGGGTTAAGGTTCCAGCTGTAATGCGAGCGATGGGGAGCCATGGGGAACAGCAGCTAAAGCTTTGCTAGCTCGTCCACTGCTCACCTCCTGCTGTGCAGCCTGGTTCCTAAAGGTACCGGTCCGCGGCCCGGGGGTTGGGGACCCCTGCCTTACAACCTAGTATCCTGTGATTTTCTTTCTATGTCTATCTCTCTGTTTCCATCTCTTTTGACCCACCTTCATGATACTGATATTTTTCACTGCTAATTTCATATGTACGTAATAGCTAGAAATTAATCCTAAAATATCCTTTTTTAGAGTAAAGTGCTGTCTGCTGACCACAACTACTAGAATTACCTGGGTTGCCTGCTAAAAGAACAAAATTCTTAGGACCTACTTTAGACCTGCTCAGTCTCTTTTGAGGGTTTTTAACTGGCGCCCCACTCTTCTTGATGTGCGCTAGAGTTTAGAACCATTGCTTTAGATAGTGGTCAGCAGTCATGAAGTCGAGTTATTTTAGAAAGAAGAATCTCTGATTTCAATTAGATGTGTTAGATTGCTACCTGGCTCTTACATTTTTGTCTTTTAAGTCTAGATCGCAACAGCAATGATACAAAAGAAGCAAAAGCATTTTTCTCCCATCTTCTTCTAATTCTACATCTAGATCCTAGAATGCTTCACATACACCATCTCATTTAATCTTCAAAATAACTCCCATTGAGTATTATTATCCCAGTTTTGTAGATGAGCAACTGGAGACTCAGAGACTTTATACAGAGAGGGAGGTGGAGAAATGATAGACATTTCTCCCACCAATCAACAAGTGACATATTTTGAACCATTTCTCCCATGGAAACCAGATGCTAAACTATTCTGTGCTAAACTATTCCTGTGTCTCTAGCAAAGCTTCTAAGCTATCTATAGCTTCATCTTCTGCCAAGATATCCTCCAGATCTTTTCCCCCATTGTTGCTTCCTATCTTTCATCAGTTGATCATGTTTTTCAAAATGCCCACTCTAATCTCTGGGAATAATATGTAAAGAGGATGTCTTTCCTGGATGTCTACAATATTCTCCCAAGCAGGACTCCTCTTTCTCTTCATTTTGCTTCCATTACATTTTCTGATATGTTGGTGTAGGTGTTTCTTTCAGTTTCTTTCAGATGTTTCTTTGAAAATCCACAAGAAGGAATGGGACAACAAAAGAAGTAAACAGGTATCTTCATGTGGTTTAGGCGTGTTAAATTAAGCTAACATGAAAACTTGATCCTACTTTCACAATATGAGTTCTAATTATTCTCTTGAGGAACTTTGTTAGTATGATATTCCCAGTAATTGCTCTATGGAAGGCTCTTTTTCATATACTCTTTTCTGAAGTGTTTGAGGTTTCTTTTTCCTTCTTGATAAAGTTTCTGAAGAGACAAGTGATGGCATATTGAAATAGAATTAAGATTTTTAATCCGCATTTGTTAGAGCATACTAGATTATAAATGTATCTACAGTTTTATTTCTTTCCTGCTTGTATTCTGTTCTAATTCCTGTTGGTAGCAGAAACAAAGCCACTGCTTATTTTTATCTCAGTGGACACTGGCAGGGTTCATCACAACAAATAAACTTACCATCTCAATTGCCTTTTACTTTGGAAGGGCAGAGTTGGGATTGCTACCAAATGAGACAATCTTTTGATAGAAAAAAATCTATTTTATATACTCGAGATCAAGTCAGTATGATGGATATTTCTTTTCTTTGAAATCCATTAATACTTGCCAACCCTTTAGGGAGGGTCAATTTTTTAAAGCTGGAGGGAGACAGTAAGAAATGTTCTAGTTAATGATACACGTAAATCTAGAGGGTAAGCTTCTACTTAGTTATCAGACCTGGTTTTTATTCATGTTTTTCTGGTAACTCACAGACAACTATCTTCTTCTTTTACCCACTAATTTGTGTTTGTGCTCATTAAGACAAAGACCTTGATTTGTAACATTTGCTTAATGAGCTTCGATTTCTAAGAATCAACTTGTTTAACTCAGTTTAATTTAGATGTTTCTTCCTAACACATAGGAAAGCTCCTTTAATTCAACAACTGGTTTGCTAGGTGTATAGTCCTGCAATAGCTGCTATGGCATTGCTGGACTAAAAGTCAATGATTGATACCCTCACTGAGTTTATAATCTGATTGAGCAGACATTTCTATCAAAAAAATAAGCCATCCAGAGAAATATTATAAATGTTATGTAATACCTATATTATAAGTAATAATTATTATGTTGTACATTGCCAAAAATTAATTCTCAGGAGCCTGGAGAAGGGCAAGAGATCAGTGTGATTTTGTTAAAACATTAAGCCATATGAGTGGGTGAGCAATAGCCCTGAGCCTTGAATTTCAACTAATACTTAAGTATGAAGGAGGGGGATACACAGGCAGTCAGATGGAGCAACCTCAGGCATATAATTACAAGCTACATTAAAGATTAAGAAACTGGTGAGACATTTAATGTAGTTCACTGTTATAAACTTTGTGGGTGAACTCTCTCTGACATGTCCTTATGCTCTGAGCCTTGGTCAGTTCTAGGCTTACATTTTGGAATCCATTTTGTTTGGGGGATTATACTGTGTCCTTCTCTTATAGAATATATCACTAATCACTCATCTATGAAGGTCTTGCCCCATATTTATTCATGTTTATACATTATTTCTGTAGTCAATAGTAAATTCCAAAAAATAAGCATAGGAACGCTTTTTGAAATTATACAAATAATCAACCTCTGCTTTTACCTTAAGAGTTACTGGTATGGTTAACCCAGGACTGTAATTACCTGGAACACTTACACAGGAATTTCTAAGACTTTACATATTAGCTGAAAATGGCTTTTCTCATTTGGTTATTATTATATCTGTTGTATGTTAGCCTACTTTGTGTGTTGGCATACTTTTGAGTTTGCTCTGAGTAGCTAGATCCTGTTGTATTTTCAGATCTTTGATGTGAAATTCATGACTTTTCCCTTTTTCCCACTTGCCTGGTCTATCTACAGGTTTCTGCCCTTGGTCTTTGTCCATCTTCACCGGCAGGCAGAGTGACTCATGGCCAATTATTTTACCTCTGGCTGCCTTGGACTTTCTACCCATAAAGTAAGGACAGTTATAGCTGCTGCCACTTCAGAGAACACTTAAGTTTAAAGAGAAAGAAGTGTTTTAGAAGTAAAACTATGAAAACAAATAAATGTTAGGATCTGTGTGGATTTTGCAAGTTTGAAGAAGTTAAAAATGAAAGGTGGACCATTCTAGACTGTTTCACCAAGTACTAGAAAGTGATACATTTTTATAAGTATTTTAATGTAATAATTTACTATAATGCTGATCTTTAGCAACAAATATCTCTATGTGGCAAATTGAGCCAGTTTAGGTGAGGGTGTTCTAACTTTTAAAAAATTATTGAAAACTTTAAAGAAACAAAACATTATGAGAATTATGTATGAGAAATTTGGTATTTTCTGTGTCAGGATTTCAGTTCTCTTTTCATAAAATGTGTATCCCTAAATATTCCTTTTCCTGGGTGTTCTCAATATTTGCCCTGATTTGAGACAGTGTGGTGGCAAGATGCCCTCCTCTCTTATTTTGTAGCATTATCTTGTAATCATTGCACAGAGGGGTGGCAGCAAAGCTAAAAACCAATATTCAAAAATGAAAATCAGGAAGGAAAAAAACTAGGACAAGTACAGACACTTTTCATTCAGTAGTTTAGAGATACCATCAGAATTATTAGCACTATCCATGCTATTGGCTTATTAAAATGAGTATGAATATCTACCTTAATTTTCACACACCAATCAAATCTGTGTCAGCCGTGTTTCACCTGCCACAATTGTATAGTATTTTTTGTATAACTGACAGAGTAAATCAGTTCAGTGTCCTCTTAAATCAGTCAAATTCAAAAGACGAGATCTACATATGAATTTGGTATGTGTATATTGTTGTCATGAGCTTGTAGTAGCATATTTAATAATTGTCTATGCAACTGAGGCTTAGCATGATTTATCATGTATCATCATCTGTGTAGAAAAGTTGTTCCAAAGCTTATGTTTAAATGGCCAACGGAGAGACTTCATAAATAGCCTATCGGAATCAGTTCTGTTCTACCTCAGCATGCAGACGAGAGGGTTATCATAACGGTGTATTTGTATAAACATTCCTCTGTTCCAGTACTCTGATGTGGCTATATGCCACACATCTGTGCATTGCCGGGTCACACAGCATGTAATGGGGATATGGGCCTGTGACGGGGTGGAGGCAAATTTGTCATACTCAGGGTTGTGACGTTTCTTCTAAATCTCCTGAAGAAAGCTAATATGCCTTTCAGTATGATTGTCAGCTTCCCATCCTCTGTAGAAAGTCAAGGTACAGCTCTATCCTGATGATAATGCTTTATCCTATGTAGTACAGGTGAGGAGAAGGATTGAGGAAATGTCCCATAAGTAGCTCCTCTTCCACCTATTTTTGAAGACATGCATCAAAGTTTGTGATTCAGCAGGATAAAATAAATTTGTATCTGAGGTTTATCTGCACAGCAGTTTTTTTGGTGTGGGTTTCAAGGTATTATAGTTGTTTGATCATTTTGAACATGTAAATCTGATATTAGAATAGAATTTACATTGTGGAGTTTACTCCTAGTTCTAGCAAAGGGATTTGGCTCTCCCAGGACAGCATACAGAACAAAATGAAACAAGTGACAGGAGTAAAATAAAGTATATGTGTAAAAGTCTTTGAGAATTTTGTATTTGTACTTTAAGAATTCAGAAATTGGCAACACTTTCCTCATAGCCTATAATTTATAGCAGTGACTATGGAAAGCCTTAATGTAAATTACCCATTTGTTTTTATAAATTTAGACTATTTTGAAAACCACATTTGAATAGCACTAATAAAATGTTCGTGAGTAACACATTACTCTGAGACTCTGAGTAGGTCCATGTACTGGGGTTTTAGGATGAATAGTGACTGAGTTTTGGTTTGAATTGCTCAGCTATTTAGGGTATAGTGCTAGTCTAGCCACTATATTCCATACAGACCAATTCTCTTCAGTCTCAAAGGCATGGACTTCATGTTTAACCTCAAAGAGTAGCTGATCAAAGGGAGACAGAGAAGGAGGATACTGCTAGATGTCTGCAAACCTAAATCCATTACCCAGACACACACTTTTTAAAAATGGATACTCTATTGACATGTATTTATGTGTCAAGATTATTCCCTAATTACTATCTCCTTAATATGATAAGGAATTCTGTCTTTTCTAGAAGATCCAAATGTGGAGTAACAATAGTAAAATAATGAAAGTAAAATGGAGGTCCTCTATGGCTTTATGGTGTTTACCGAAGTCAAACTTGTTTGAATAAATTATGTTTTATCCAATAAGATGAGCAATTTAACTATAGAAAAATTATTCATTAGGAAAAATAGTTCACCTCATTGGAACAACATTTTACAAGAATAAATAAAAAAATAAAAAGCAATAGTTAAAAATATTGAGAGCTTATCATAGTATTAGGTGCTAGCCATTGTGCTAAGAGTTCTACATAGATTATCTAATTTTCTCTTCACAATAATCTGATGAGTGGGTACTATATTATCGTCACATTAAAGATGACGAGATTGATGTCTAAAGGGATTGAAGGATTTCCCTGATTGAATCCATGTAGCTCTCCCAGGTTTTACCCCAGGTCAAACCTACCATTCTTCCTGTCTCCAAAACCCTGTGCTGTGCTAATAGAACAAAGTTTTAAACAATTAAAATAGGATCAAGAATGAAAGAAATAAACCCATTGTCCAAAACCCATTGTACCAATATGCCTTCACTGATTGGTCAATGAATCTAAAAAGCTACTTTGATTGATTTTTTTCAAATATAGTTTAAAACACAAGTATAAATCCAAATAGGAAAATGTTTTTTATGTAGTTGTTGACTAAAATTATCAGATGATTTCACAATATCCAAGCCAGATGTGAGTTCTCAGTCTTAGCACTGGAACACTGAAGAATGAAGCTTTGTACATTGGTATTTGCATCTGTGCTTCAGCTATTTTAGTCAAATGGCTGACACCCTTAACATAGCCTCTCCAATATAAGGGGGAATTTGTTAGTGAGTTCATGTCGCTTGTCCTAATTCAAAAGGTCACTAATCTATCATGTGTTCCATAATCTCATTACACAGCAGGGACCTCTTTCCAGTTGTTAAAGAATCAGTAGGAGTGATTGGGCTATTACATGGGGCAATCAGGCATTTTTCTCCTGGCCCATGTGGGAACCTTCATTTTTGAGAGGATAGGAGGTCTGTTCCATCTGCAAATTCTTCCAGATGGCCTGACCCCACATGGCTTCCATGCCTGATTTGTGAAGGTAGTTTTTAGGCAACAGCAACAAGTATATGTGGTTTCGGAACTTACTTTGACAGAATGCCTTGATCAGATAAAGAACTAATCATGGACAATTTTCTGAGTCACTGGCCAGAATGCAATGAAATAGTGAAGTTCCTTTCCTTATTGCTTCTTTCTGATAATAATTTTAAGGGATGATTATATTTTTACAACATTTTATTCATAATTTATCCACATGTGAAGACAATTAGCTGAATGGAAGTATTTTTTCCTTTACAGAGCAATTAATTTTTCTTTTCAGAAAGGTTATTAGGAGATACTTTTTGTAGGCTGCCTATAACAATGTCAAAGAGTTTAGGAAAAAATTATATACACACATACATACACATTTGTATTATTCTGAGTTTCAGCTATGATATATTGTAAATGGCTTAGAAACTTTTGATTTAAAAAATAAGTTATAACCATACTCTAACTCATAGTTGCCTGGATGTTTGAAGTGTCTTCATTATTGTTGTTGTCATAGAAAGTTTCTATAATGAATTATCCTCATTCTAAACCTAGTGATATGCCATGTATAGATTTTATATTCTTGTCTACAGCTGGATTATTAATTTGGAAGTTATAAATTGAATTTCCAAATATTCAAACAGGCTTCCTTCCCCTTAGGGTGGGTTTGGCTACTTTCATCTGTGTATGCCAGGATCTATGCTGGCAGTCTCAGGAGTCAAGGGTCATGTGGAGATTATCATGGGATGGCCTAATCTATTATTATTTATTTTTTTAAATACATTTATTTATTTATTTATTTATTTATTGGCTGCATTGGCCCTTCGTTGCTGCACACGGGCTTTCTCTAGTTGTGGCGAGCGGGGGCTACTCTTCGTTGCGGTGCGCGGGTTTCTCATTGTGATGGCTTCTCTTTGTTGTGGAGCATGGGCTCTAGGCACGTGGGCTTCAGTAGTTGTGGCACGCAGGCTCAGTAGTTGTGGCGCATGGGCTTAGTTGCTCCGTGATATGTGGGATCGTCCGAGATCAGGGATCGAACCCATGTCCCCTGCATTGGCAGGCGGATTCTTAACCACTGCGCCACCAGGGAAGTCCCTAGATGGCCTAATCTATAATTCAAATATCATGTACATTTCACCTTAATACTTTGTAATAAAGAAAGTAATGTTAGTGTGCATTTTGGAATTTTTACTCTTTGGAACGGTTTCTCAAATTCATTTCAAGGTGATCAATGAGTTTAGATCTTGTTATATTCTCTCCTGACTATACAGCTCTTTGTATATTTCTATATGAATGCATATCACCCTTTCATTGTACTTTTTTTTAAATCTCCAGAAGAGCCTTATTTTGAGTAGAGATTATTTAACACTATATGAATTGAAGAAATGAACAGTTGTGAATAATTCAGTAAACTGAGAATATGTTATCCAACATGGAACTCCTAGAATGTTTTTGATACAAATAAGTACCTCATGGGGGTGATTGATACTTAGGCAGATATGGCTGACTACATTTTTCCATATACTGAATATTCTGGGGTATGAGAATGATCCCTTGCCTCTGTTCAATGGCAGTTGTCAAGTACATATTCACCTATTATTTATCCAGTAATTTCAAGGCTGTATAGCTGACATATTTAAAAATAGAATTGATATTTTGCTTTTTCTTTCTACAGTACTAATTTGATTATTTTCCCTAGGCCTGCCACAATGAAAAGTAATTATGTCTGTTGACCCTAAAGTGACCTTGAGGAAATGAGGTGCTTATACCAACTTAGGTAACAGATGATAAGTGTCTTTGTTATAGCTGACCAAAATTCAAGTTCTATAGTGTAATTTCTACTTGAATCTAACATTTTGAAGTTGAATATGAAATTTGGTAAAAATATATCCAGTGGAATATATATGAACGTGTATTCATATATATATGTGTGTATAACAAATCTTCAGATATTACCAAATAATAGCAAAAGATACCACAAAATTTGCCATGTTTTCTAAGTGATAGTATTCGGTTATCATTTAGTAAAATCGTATCTGCAGCCAATATTGCAGATAAGATAATATTTGATAACAGTCATTATTAAAATAAGACATTCTGAGAAAGGTGGACTTCAGTATTATTTTCTTAGAAAATATGTTGTAGTTCTTGAGTTCGCTTTCACTACGTATCTAGTCAAAGTTTGTATTTCTTTCATGATGCAGCTATGTCATTTTCCATTGGAAAAAGAACTGCTTTTAGTCACAATTAAAAAACATTTTCTGTTTTTTGTGGCCACTTTCTCAGTCGGGAGAAGATGGAAGACCAAATAAACTGGTAAATAGTAATCTACATCTATGATATTTATTAGAGATTATTTTCAGTTGCTGGCAGTTATAGATATCTATTTTTATATTTTAATTTTAAAAATTCTTGAAAATTAATGTAAAATTGGAAATCAAAGAACTGAATTATGGAAAATGGTATTTTGTCTCATAATAAAATATTTCTACCTTTAAAATTATGAAACCAAACTCCAAGCAAATATAAAAGTAAGGCTGAAAAAGAAATCTCCAGTCTACTTTGAGTAGACATTATGATAATTCTTGCTAATTTTCAACTAAATACATTAGAATTTGTTTAGGTTGCAAAGGGAAAAATACTTTTCTGCTTCTGTATTTCATTTGATGGCTCATATGTCACTTTATTTATGGAGTGCTCACCACTCAGCTCATTTTAGTACGTTTTATTTTGTGGTTGACCTAAAACATTGAACTGAAATATGGTTTTTTTCAAAAACACAAAAGAAGTTTTTTTTTTTCCCAGTAGATATGTACAATACAAATGGCTTTCCTTCCATTGAAAGTCATTTTTGGAACTTTTTGCAGTGTGGTCCAGTTTAAACTGTATTGCTTTTTGGTGTTAAAGATGTATATTACTTATGTTTGAGAAATTTTGCCTCATTAATTCTTTATGAATTTGAAACCCTTTAGAGTTTGATATGACATAGTGGATTTTGCTGTGAGTCTAACAGTAAAAAAAAAAAAAGGTCCCTTCCACCTACCTCATCCATGTCTCTGTGTGGATTAAGTTCCCTCAACAATACTCCTAGGGGCTTATCATGATGATAGGATTTTGTGCCTGCCTTAGTCGTGTTTCCCATATGCAGGTGCCAATTGTTCAGTGAGTATATACGTAACAGCAGGCAGGCCAGTCAGGATTCAGCCAGGATTAACCAGGAGGGCTCTATACTCCGGTGTGGCACACAGCTATCTTTTGTTTTTCCCATGCCAGAAGCCCCTCATTTTCCCTGTTTTTAGAAAATCCAGACTAGTGTGAACACTATGGCCTTGTATGGTTCTTTGGGAAGTAAACAGTCTTTTATTTATCATCTGAGTCACAAATTGCAATTCATTTTCTGTGCATCTGTAGAACCTCTAACAAATAAACAATTTTAGAATTGAAATTTAAGCAAATGTAATACCTCTTAAATATCCATAGCACCTATCCTATGTGGATAACAAAGGTAATATTTTTATTATTGCAAAACCAATATATTTACGAACCCTCAATCTCTCTCTCTCTCTCTCTCTCTTTCGAGAGTGTGTGTGTGTTGATGTGTGTATGCATGCAAGTGAATTTACTGTGTGATTCATACTAGTTTCGTCGAGAGTATAAACTTGTAGGGCTCCAAGTAGCTTAAAATAGAGCTGGAATTAGCTTAAAAATTCAAAATCCCAATGTCTTATTTTATATGAGGAAACCGAGATGCAGAGAAATCAAATACGTTGGCCAAAATCATGTAAGTCATTAAGGGCAGATGTGGACCTAGACTTAAGGTCTCCTGACCCCTAGAACAGTGATCTTTCTATTGCTTAGAGGTCATCTTAAAGAGCAGTCACAGCCTAGCAATGAGAAGAGTATTTAAATGTTGATCTTGAGCGAGGTACAGTTTTACAAAGGCCTCTTATCTACTTATGAAGGAGACTCAGTCAGCTTGACAGTGAGGACAGGCCATGTTTCTAACACCAAGTGATGTGCCAATTTTCATTTGCAAGGTTATTATGCAAAAGCTAATTTCTTGATATTTACTAATCAAATGCTTCATGAGAACTTGCTATACTAGTGCTGCCGATCTAGGGCTGTTTTTCAGCTGGGATGTGTAAAAGGGGGGCTACTTTGCTGGAGTCACGACTCTGGTGTCCACTGGGTCCAGGTATATATTTTATGATACTTTAAGGCCTTTTTTTTTTTTTTTTTTTAAATTTGTGTCTCCTTTTTCTTTTCTTTCCTTTTTTTAAAAAAAAAATTATTTATTTATTTGTTTTTATAGCTGTGTTGGGTCTTCGTTTCTGTGTGAGGGCTTTCTCTAGTTGTGGCAAGCGGGGGGGCCACTCTTCATCGCGGTGCGTGGGCCTCTCACTATCGCGGCCTCTCTTGTTGCGGAGCACAGGCTCCAGACGCGCAGGCTCAGTGGTTGCGGCTCACGGGCCCAGTTGCTCCGCGGCATGTGGGATCTTCCCAGACCAGGGCTCGAACCCGTGTCCCCTGCATTGGCAGGCAGATTCTCAACCACTGCGCCACCAGGGAAGCCCAAGGCCTTTTAAAATTAGAACTTTAAAACAAACTGAAAAGGTAGCCAAAGTCAAAGCATTATTAGGAAACTGTATATGGATTTGTCGAACCATTAACACATATCCATCTTATAAAGGTGCTTGGTTTTACTGAACAGTCTGTGTAGCTTCAATTTTTAATCTCTTCCTACCTTGATTCATGTTGTCCTCCCTCCCAAGACACACACACACACACACACACACACACACACACACACACTCTTAGGCCTCTTACAGTTTTTGTAAGCTGACTCTAGGGGCTACTGGACCCACTCTGTGAGTGCTTAAAGTTCCGTTGTTGTGGTACTCTTATTAAGAAAGGTTCTTGGTTACTAGTGGGGGTATTCTTTATTCATCCATGTATTATTAATTCTTCACTCAACACACATTTATTGAATGCTTCTTAATGGCTGGACATTGTGTGGTGCAAAATACAAAATATAGAATACTAATTCCTTGAGGCCCAGGAATATGTCTCCCTCATTTAATAGATGATTATTCTATTACATGATAACTGACATGATGGAAATGTGCATAGTCTAGTACAAGAGCACAGAAAAGGCCAGACAAGAACGCCTGCAAGTTCTGATGACTGAGCTGAGCTTTAAAGGATACGTAGGAGTGATCCAGGCACAGGTGCAACAGAAGCATTTCTGACAGAAGTTAGAGCATGACTCATGTCATGGGGAAGTGAAAACAGGCTGGCACACCCTGGAAAGAAGGGCATACTGGGGCTGAGGTTGGAGTCTGGAATGGGACAGGGGCTCTGACGTGTGCGAGGTGTGTAAGCTTGGACAAATAATTTAGCTTCTCTGTGTCTCGGTTTCCTCATCTGTAAAAACTGAGATAATTACAGAACCTGCCTAATAGAGTTTCCGTGACAATTACGTGAGTTAATATATGTAAAGTGCATAGAATAAGCCTTGGCAATAGTGAGCATCATGTAGGTTTTCTGTTGCTAGATTATAAAATGAAAAGCAAGTAGAGCATATGATACATGAGGCAGAAGTAAAGCTATTGTGCCTCATGGTAATGAGCTTGGACTGTATGTTGTGTAGCTAAAGAGGAGACTTTAAAAGGCTTTAAGCAGTGGGGTGACATGACCAGATTTATTTTTTCCATCACTGTGGAGACTGCAGAGAATGGGAAAGTGTAGAGACAGAATTTATTTAGGGAGTTATAAAACTTGGGAGATGTGATCTGGGAATAAACTAAGATGTGGTGGTGGTAGCTGTGGAGAGGAAGGGACAGATAAAGGTAAATGAGTCTGATTAAGCCACTGAGTGGACTTCGTGGTGAGGTGAAGTGGGGGAAGAGTAAGAGTCAAAAGTGACTCCTAGGTGTCCAATTCTGGTGATTTGGTGGCTGTTGGTACTAGCAACTGACAGAGCTAATAGCAGAGGAGCAGGGTCAGAGGGAAAGGGGCTGGGTTCCGATTTCCACCTGTAGGGCTCATGGTGCCTGTGGAACATGCAGAGGGAAAAGTCCAACAAACATTTGATGTGTGATACTTGGGGGAAAGATTAGGACAGGTATAATTATTATTTTTTAATTAATTAATTAATTAATTAATTAATTAATTAATTTTTGGCTGTGTTGGGTCTTCGTTTCTGTGCGAGGGCTTTCTCTAGTTGTGGCAAGCGGGGGCCACTTTTCATCGCGGTGCGCGGGCCTCTCATTATCGCGGCCTCTCTTGTTGCGGAGCACAGACTCCGGACGCGCAGGCTCAGTAGTTGTGGCTCACAGGCCCAGTTGCTCCGCGGCATGTGGGATCTTCCCAGACCAGGACTCAGACCCGTGTCCCCTGCATTGGCAGGCGGATTCTCAACCACTGCACCACCACGGAAGCCCAGGACAGGTATAATTTTAAGAACCATCAGTGTGGTGAGGTTGAAATCATGAGAAGTAATGAAATCACTCATAGATGGAGGACAGTCTTGGAGCGACACCTGTAGTTACAAGAAAGGCTAAGAAAGAAATTGTTAAGATAGAGAAAACAAAAGGAGATAGAAGAGCTCCTAGGAGAGCTGGGAAAGAGAAATGCTCATCTTTGCCTCCAGGTATGATTTCCCCACATATGAATGCCAGGCTTAGATTCTAACAAGTATTCCTCTGAGGCTGCACTTTGCATATGCTAACCCAAACCATGAGTCTAAAGTTGCCTGGTTTTTCACCCAGGCTGCATGGCCACAGTGAAAATAAGTTAACTGGTCACATGTTTCTCCCTGGTTAGGTGGACCAAGCTTGTTCTCCTGTCCATTGGTCACACAATCATTGTGTCTTTGGGGCCATCGAGTAATGCTAATTGATTTTCTAAGCATACTGTTATGAGTCTGTACAATAGGGACATTAAGTATATCATTTGGGCAGTTATTCCTAAATTAAAGAGATCATTAAAGATCACAAGTTAAAGAGATGATTTGGGCAACTATTCCCAAAGAAACCCAAAATAAATCATCTCTCTCTGTGATATTTTATTTTTTTCTTCAGTTTTCTCCAGAGTGTTGGAAAGATCTGAACTTTATAGCCACGTCTTTGCAACAAAACAAATCTGCTAATAATTGCCTATGACTAGCTGATAAAAATTCTTTAAGCTTTTCCTGCCTTCATTGTGAATTTCTCCTACACAATGAAAGAATTGTAAAGATACACAAAACTGAGGCAATTAGTTATGTATATACTGGATGTGTTGCATGTAAGTGGTGATGGAAATTATTATAAGAATATTTACTTTGTTATTTTAAAATAATTTGCAAACTAGAGGTCCCTGGAAGTCCTTTAAACTTGTGTTACCCTTGTTTGCTTCTACCAGTTGCTGTATTGTGAATGTCATACAAATAGGCATCCCCTAAAAACTTTGGAAAATTTTAACTTGATAACATATGATGAAAAGCAAATAAAAATATACTATTTTAATAATGGATTAGAAAAGTGCCTCGAGAAGCACCTGCATGTATTTCCCAGATTTCAGATTAGAGTTTGATATCAAATGAGGATCAAGAGAATGATCAGGGCTTCCCTGGTGGCACAGTGGTTGAGAATCTGCCTGCTAATGCAGGGGACACGGGTTCGATCTGTGGTCTGGGAAGATCCCACATGCCGCTGAGCAACTGGACCCGTGAGCCACAATTACTGAGCCTGCGCATCTGGAGCCTGTGCTCCGCAACAAGAAAGGCCGCGATAGTGAGAGGCCCGCGCACCGCGATGAAGAGTGGCCCCCACTTGCCGCAACTAGAGAAAGCCCTCGCACAGAGACGAAGACCCAACACAGCCATAAATAAATAAATAAATAAATAAAATTAAAAAAAAAAAAGAGAATGATCAGAAATGACTCATATGATTGTATATTTGTTACCAAGAGAATAACGACATGGCTAAGAGTCCCCAAATGTAGGCAATTTTATAATAAATAAATAATAAAGTACCACTCTAGATTTAGGGAAACACTGAAAAGATATAAAATCAAGTAAGTGATGTCAGATTCAACAGATTAAGAAAGTTGGAAATGAAGATCAAAGTCCTAGAAGGAATAGGCGATGTGAACAGATCGCAGGGGATACTGTAGAACAAGGAGGGAGGGAGGACGCTGGGCATGTAATCAGCAAGGTCAGGGAGAAATGAAGAAAAGAACACTTATGCCCTAATTAGCCAGCAATTTGTTATAAAACAGCCTTGCCACCTGGAGAGCCGAATTGTAGAATTTATTGGCACAAGCCATCAAATGAGCCAAATTAGAGCAGGCTGTCATCCAGGTCTCCAGCACGGGCTACGGTGGATGATTGGCAAGAGCTACACGCCTCAGGAAGACTGGGAGAGGAGAAGGTGTACTTAGTAAGAGAAGGGATAACACAATCAAAGAAGATCCACATACGTTCGTGAGACTTCCCTACTGCAGTCAGTCTTTTAAAAGTCAGATAATGCATCTGGCCTTTGACACAACTATATGATATCTCAAACTGCGTATTTTGCTACCGAATGAAACTAAATAGGACAAGAAAGAACTGCTCGTCTCTTTATTGCATCATCGTTTACGCTAAACTTTTCCATTAAAGGGTAATGTTTCTCTTTAACCTTGGGGACTGCATGTGGCTCATTGTTCTTTCTCATACTGAATATCCAGTGTGTTCCTATAACTCATCACTTCTACCTTTATCACAGTCCCTATTCATTCCTCCTTCTCTGGCCTCCCTCAAGGATGCATGACTATTCTACCTGTAGCGCTACTGCCAGAGTTCTCTCTTCTGTTTGACTCTGGTAACCGCCTCCTCCCTTTCATCTTGTTTTCTAGGTGCAGGGCCTTTACAGCTTTACATTGTGCTGTAAATTGGTATTATCTCCCTCTGTATTGACACTTGACCGGAATAATCTAACCCATCTTATCCCAAGCCCAGTTGGGTGTTCTGGTCAATATTGTGGCTTCGTATGACCCTCTTGTGTTGAGGGTCAGCCCACACGTCAATCTTTACATCACTTGTCTATTTTGTTCTTCATCCTGGGTGGACACCGCAGAGGATTGGCACATAAATTCTCCTTTCCATGCCTTTCTGCTCAGAGAGACATTTGGTATTCTCCAAATTAAAATGTACTATTATTCATTTCTCTTGTCGTGGAATGCTTTCCCTTCTGCTAGACAAAGCTGATCGGCTTTCCTTTGTCCTCTACTGAGCTCTATTCCTAGAATGCAAACATTGTCACTTTGTCATTTTAAAAGTCTCGGCATCACTAGAGTTCATGAAATTGTGAGTTCTAATTAGAAGTGTAGTGCTGATTCTCTAAACACATGAGTACTTGGCATCTTTTACTCTGGGGCTAATCAGTACAAATGGCATTGCCACTGTTTGAATTTTTTCATCTGATTCCAACTAAACTTAGTGACTCTGAGTTTGAATTCCAACAAAAATGCAGTTACTTGAATTGCTTGGTTTTGGTATATCAGGAAAGCACTGCATTTGTCTGAAAGACAGAATATTTATTTGCCCTGTGAGTCTATCACTACAATTTTGAAATCAACCAATTAAACACTCTTTATTTTCTTCTGCAGCAACCATTCCTACTCAGTCAGACTGTACTACATTTCCTTGAATAGAGATCCAGTGCCCTCGTTCCCTTGTGTAACTTTCCCGACTTTACTCGCTGCTGCCAATGAATGCACTGAGTCTTTTGAAAACCCTTAGATACTAATTAATTTATGGCATATGTCATTAACCTTCCATTCTGCCTTGGTCTTTTCTGTATAAGACAATAAGCCCTTGGGACATTTGAAATGCTTATATTTACTTGCTTAGTAAACCCTTGGTACCTATCATAACATCCAGTTTTGATGACAGTAATGGTGATGGATAAAGGACACTATCACACCCCAGAGAAGTGATGAGCCAAGAATGTCTAGTTAGATTTATTTAGAAAGAAATAATAGACTGGAGAAAACCCTAAGAATAAGGTTGAGTTCACTTTAAATTGAGATGACAACTATCCCATAGTCCTAAAATAATGACTGCTTCTCATGTATATTGTACATGTCTTAATTGCCTCACATTTATTTAAAAACGAAGCCTAAATGAAATAGGAGCTGACAGAAGCTTAGGCCTGATGTCTTTTCACTCAGATTAGAGGCAGGGACTGACAGATACAACAGCATGGTTTCCAGCGTCAGTCAGCTGACAGGGTGGTAGGCTCGATAATAAACAGCATTTACAGTTCACTGCAATGAAGGCCATGCTACGTAGTTTTAAAGAGTGCTATAGAAATGCATAGTACAGTTCACTACTCAGACCGAGGGATCAGGCAGGACTTTGTGGACATCTCCGCATATTTCATATCTTGTACCTTACCTGGACTGTAGCCTACCTTGGCTGCCAGAAAACTTCCTCCCAAACTTAAATCCACCTTCTCCTTAACCAGGCTTCCTCTTTCCTTGATCCACTAACATATTTACTCTTCCCTACTCACTACCCGCACCCCTGGTAGGATTTTTGTTGCCATAATAGCTTTATAATCTGGTCTAGGCTTAGATAGCAGTACCCCTTACCCCTCCCCTCTTTTTAATAAAATCAGCACTGTACAGCCAAAGAGATCAGACAGAAAGACAAGTACCTTGAGGAGGCATTTACCAACTAACCCCCCACTTTTACCAACACTTTTAGCATTGTCCTATTGATATAAGTAGGAGGGGGCTCTGGCTTCACGATAACCTAAGGGTTACTTAGTATGGGAAAGAAGGCCAATAAGACACAGCTTCTGTAACAGTCTTTATGTGCTCGAACCAGATCCTCTGTCTAGGGCATCTCTAGCAGGCAGGAGTGAATCAGAGATTCAGTTGTATGGAGTCATATAACAAGCAAACTCAAGCAACATAGACAGTTGAATTTCTGAGGGAAAACTGTGTGGGTTTTTAAAAAAATATTTATTTATTTTTTGGCTGCATCGGGGCTTAGTTGTGGCGCCCGGGGTCTTCATCGCGGTGCACATGCTTCTCTCTAGCTGTGGCGTGCGGGCTCAGTAGTTGCAGCACATGGGCTTAGTTGCCCCGCGGCATGTGGGATCTTAGTTCCCCGACCGGGGATCAAACCAGCGTCCCCTGCATTGCAAGACGGATTCTTAACCACTGGACCACCAGGGAAGTACCGGAAAACTGTGTTATGAATGCTGCAGAGTTCAAGTGCCAGTCTATCCAGGTGTTCAAGTGTCAGTCTTCTTGCTAGACTGGCCTTTGTGATGTTCAAATAAAGTAAGCATGAGGTATTCTCTAAATTAGAAGATTATTTTCTTAGAGGTATTGGGGGGAATGGGGTGTGAGATCACCTCAGAGAGTTGTATAGGAAGGTTGTTTAGGCAATGACAATGCCTTATTCAACACTCAACCAAAATGTAAGTGTAAGAAATTACCATGATGACTTTGATTGTTCTTTCTTTTTTCTTAAAAAAACAGTTACTTCAAGAAAAATTTTTTTTGTTGTCCTTCCTTTCTAGCTCCCAAAGTACGTGTTTAGATTGTTTATTGGGTGCTGTAATTAAAAATATTAGAGTGTCCCTATTCAAACTCTATTATACAATTTATGACAATTGAAATGTACTGTTCATAGACCTGCCTATTTTCTCCACTGTGTCAATTCTTGGAGTTTTGCACAATACCTGGCAGTTTATTTTTTAAATAATGAGTAAATTAACTCATTATTGATTGAGCATATACAACTTAGATCTCTACTAAATAATAGTGAAGAATACTAGAATAGATATATCTGGGCAATATGGCCAGGGCAACCTAGTATACCTGGATCATCTGTGTAACTCAGGTGAAACTAGGACTCAGCCTGAATTATTTAAATAATTCCCCGAGTCCTCTGCAAAAGACTATAACGCAGAGGTAGAACAAAGCAAGGAGAATGGCATTCTTTCCTACAGCCAGCTTTTCAAACACTCCACTTCCTTGTTTCCATGGCATTGGAATCTCCTGGGTACATTGCCAGGAGATCCTCCCTTAGGAATTGAAAAAAAGAAAGAAAAGAAGAGAAGATACAGAAACCCATTGCGGTGTTTTCTGAAAACAGCTTGGCTCTCCTGCTGGTCATCGACGGCTGCCAGGCTGTAGAAACACCTCATCTGATGGAGCCCAGGCCGCCTCTACTCAGCATGCTGGAAACTTGTGATTAATTTTGTTTGACAGCAGCAAAAAGTGTGCCCTACCTTGGATGTCAGCTGATTATTTCCAGTATGGTTGCTGCTGAAAATTCCATTAATGATTTGTAATATCTATTCAACTTGAAGAGAGGAGAAAAGTGCTTTTCTGAAAAAAGAAGAGTAAATTGGACGCAGTCTTATGGAAAATCTTAATCTACAGAGTGAACATGTGATGGCAGAGGAGTTGAGGAATAGATCAGCAATTTCAAAATTTTTTTATACAAAGGATTTGGTCTGTTTTGATAGTCTATCACCTAAGAATGTGTTGTGAAGAATTAAAATGTTTGATTGATGCGCTTTCCTTTTCTTCCCAGTGTTCAACTATGACAAATTTAAATGTTCAATTTGATGTGTATTTATTAAGTGCCTACTATTAAGTGTTCAAGGCCCTTAGTAAATATTTATTGAGTTGAATTGAGTATACTATTATAAATGCTTATGCCTAAGACCTAGTGCGACCCTTTGGAGAGCCTACCATCTAAGATGGTGATTCTCAACTGTGGTGCCATGAATCCCAGAAATTTAAAACAATTCTGATGCCTGGGTCTCACTCCCCAGAAACTGTGCTTTAATTAGTCTTAGGTGAGGCATGTGGCCTCAGTTTCTGTCATATGTCTCCTCATATGCATAATGTGCCACTGGATTTGAGAAAGAACAACTGGTCTAAAGGAAGTGAAAAGGTAGATGGCCAAGTCCAAGTAGATGTTCAAAGGACAGTGTTTATAATGATTTGTCTATTTGATAAGTATGAGAATTTGGAAGGAGGGGAAATTACATTCTATTGAGGCCATCAGGAAACATTTCATGAAGGAGGTAATATTTCAATGGACTTTAAATGTGTAAAATTTTGACTGGCAGAGTTGGGTGTCCAGGAAGAGAGTCAAAGTCAAGGATGAGAAAGAATGGGGCCAGCTCTGTGAACACTGAGTAGCTAATGCATATTTTGAGAAAAGTAGTATGGGGTTGATTGCTATTATGAAAAGTACCATGGATTTGTAATTTTTGGCTAGCTAGTAAGAGCCCAAATACATTTTTGAAATGGTGGGATATTTCAAAAAATTTTTTTTCTCATGCTCTAAACATTACTCCTAAAACCGCAAGGTTGAAAGTGCCTTATGTATGGTGCAGTAGGTATAGATTTAAAAATGTACTTTAGACAACAGTGTAAATTAACTATACTTCAATTAAAAATGCTTATAAAAATGCACCTTGCTATTCAAAGTGTGTGGTCCTCAGATCAGCAGCATTCATATTATCTGTAGTTTGTTAGAAATATAGGATCTTGGGCCCCACCCCAGACCTAAGAATCAAAATCTGCATTTTAGAAAGATTTTTGTATATACACTAAAGTCTGAGAAATACTACTTTTGTATCTAAATTACTATTACAACTATACAGCTATAATCAACTGAGGACAGTAGAGAAGTAAGCACATGTTTCAATAAATTATACTTGACTGTGAATGAAAACAATATATAATATTGATAGGCAATAATTGTGTCTTTTTATCAGATTTTAAAAATATCTATCACACCTTATTTTCCCATATGATAATTTCCTTAAGCATGATTAATACATTTAAATTCATGTGACTTTCAGAGGTATTCCTCTTCAGTTCCAATCCTCATGTCCTGAATGAGGATCTTTTCACTTTAGACCTTGATAATATTGCGTTTGCTTTTCAAATGGATGTCCTCAAAATCGCCTCTGAAACCCCGTTGTAATCCACTATACTGTGCCACTGCCATCCTACTGCATGTGGGTTTGGTGGCATATGGCAGATGGGAAAGAAAGACAGGGGCCTGTGAAACTTCATCCATGGCAACCTGGATGCCAGAATAGACCTGATGTACATAGGGAGAGGGTCTAGCATAGATGCTTAAGCATTATTTACCTCTTTAATCTGAAGTTAACACATAACTATAAATAGTGATTCAGAGAGGTTTCGCTAAATGGTAGAATATTTTATGAATGGCTATTTTCCAACAGTGCCTCTGATTCAAGAAAAGGCTGTATATTCACAAATAATTATTAAGACATTCCTTTTCTCAGAATAGCACTGGATTTGGAGATCTGGTTAAATATCCTTAGGTTGATATTTGGCAACAAGAGCTATTATGCTTTAGATATAGAAATCATCTGCTTTTCTCAAACTTTAGTGTGCAAAAGAATATCTGAGGATGTTGTTCAAAAAAGATATCCCAAACCCTACTGAGATTCTGATTCAGTAACTTGGAAATGGCTCAGGAATCTGCATTGAAATAAATATTCCAGGAGATTCTTTTATTGGTTCTAAGAATACTGCATTTTGAAAAAACATTGCTGTAGGCATTATATTCTTAGGAATTGATAAGTTTCTTCCTGT
Source organism: Balaenoptera musculus (assembly GCF_009873245.2). NCBI lineage: Eukaryota > Metazoa > Chordata > Mammalia > Artiodactyla > Balaenopteridae > Balaenoptera > Balaenoptera musculus. The sequence continues at coordinate 113,241,524 of NC_045789.1, forward strand.
ATCAGTATTAGCTAAAACCTAATTGTCAGGCTATTACCTAAGCTTAGTAAACTGTAGATTAATCCACTTAATCATGCAAGCTTTCTGAAGGAGATGATATTAGAAAATGATTCTTTTATTCACTGTAGAATTTCATACCCTAAGCATTGAAATGTACAATCCAGTATAGTTGATTATTGATCATGTTGCATTTTTGTAGGAAATAGTTCAGTACATTTTTTGTGAGAAATTTATAATTAGTATCTGACTTTACTGGGCTAGAAATTTTTTGTTATTGTTTTGTTTTGTTTTTTTCCATACCTACTTACCATTGTAGATGGAAAGGAGGGAAGGAGAAAAAAGAAAATAAGAAAATAAAAAAATAAGAACGGATGTTCCTATCCGTTGTGAGGTGATTCAGTGGGCTGAGAAATATTAGATAACAGTTGTCCTGTTGAAAATCTGCTGCATGGGTCAATGTCAGGTTTTATCTTAGAAGGTGGGGAGTTTGTATCATTTCTCCTCCTTAATTTATCAGTGAATTTTTACAACTGTGACTAGTCAATGACTTTATTGCATTCCCATGTAAAATGGAGCTAAGAGCTTTTGTAATACAGAAGAAGATACAAGAGATAAAATACTCAGGTTGACAAATTTGAAATACCTTTTTGACAGTAAGGGAGAAAAATGCACTTGATTTACGTTACTTTTATCTCTTTTTTTATGTTGAAAATGTAATTTTAATAGATAATTCTTCATCTTACATAGGAGCACAATAAAATACACCACATTCTGAAGAAACTCCAGAAGTTACGAGAATAAGAGTGGGAAAAATTCAGATGGGCTACAATATCCATTACCTTAAACTGCAAGAGACAAAGTTTCCAACCCACAGGTTAACATTTACATACTTATGACTGACTGCATTTATGTCTTAAAAACAGCAAGAATCAGGAATTAGATATGGAAGGGTAGGAAAGAACAGTTTTGTGGGGGAGGAACTCTGTCAATGCAGAAAAAAGAGCTGATTATCAAACTAAAGAATAAAAGGAGCTCCGTAGCTAATATTAGAGGGATGACAGTAAGAATCATTAACTGAGGATATGATGCCTTCTAAGGGAGAAGCCTTTCTGATGACACTTATGGAAGCTGGCTGCTTGAGATTTGCTCAGCAGGTCTGTAAGAAAGACTCATAAATGCCTCAGCAAACTCCAAGTGATTATCAGATTGGTGTTTCCTAATAATACACACCAGTGGTCACACATGAAGTTTTGAGACAAGAAATAAGAGCAAGGTCATAACGCAAATGCCAGACACAAATGTGGCACATGTGAGAGTCCCACACAAAGCCAGTCACAAGAGTGGCTGTGCTGTGACTCTCCTCTACAGTAATCTTCAAACATCGTGGCAAGACACCCATGATCATCTGACTAATCAGACAACACAAACACATTTATTTCAAATTTCTTGGAGGTAAAAAATGTCGCATACTGATGCTTTAGGCATGCTCAGGGACAGCTTATAAATACCCCATTCAGTGATATATCTTAACACAAATTTGCATCCGTGAAAAGAAACTGGCAAAATCTATCTCTCACCATTCGATTTGTCAGACGGTGAAGACCAAAATAGAATGTTCCATCAGTTTTAATTTTTAAATAGGATTGTCACATTGGGAAAAATGAAATAAACACAGTAAAATAAACTGTACAGAGGCAAAGTAGAATAACAAAAAATATTTTACTAAGATATAAGATTTACAGAAGTTTCCAGACAAGCCATACAAAGTGGTCACAAGCTTTTAATTGAAGGGAGGATTCTACACTTGACAGCAAAATCACAGTGTTATTAGTGAGGGCTGTGACGTTTGTGTAATGTTCCCATTTTGGTTCAAACAATCAAACTTGTCCATCTACAGTGTCTAAATAAAGTTAGACTTGGCTAGAGAGTATATTCTAAAGAACTGGTTAGCTGCTTTTAACCAATGCAATTAGATCACCATAAAAAGGGGGAAAGGAGCCCATAAAATTAAAATAAAACTACCTTCCCCTCCACCACTAAAAAAAATAATAATAAAGAAAAACACCCACACCCCTGCAGCTAAGCCTGACAACTACCTTCATTCATAGTGCTTTATACTTAAACCATGATGGGGGAAATGAATAAAAGCAGAGAAGGGCTACTGCTTTTAAACATTTTGCAACAATCCAGATGATATTTCTAGCCTCTGCTCATGCTTTACAACAGTGAATCAGGACAAGACATAGATTTGCCAATGTGCATTTAATCACCAAAGGACTGAAGATGTCTGGGCTTTTATTCTGTAATGTTTCTAAGACTGTGTCCATTAAATGCAAACAAAAAAGGAAGAAGTCTTGGCAGAACAGGAGAAGTGACGTGCACTTGATGATTGGATAGATTTAAATAGTATTCATGGCATATAGCCTAACCCATGCTCTAGCTGTTTCTATGGCTTGGGCTTCGTTGGGCTTCCACTGCTCCGCTACATCATCTGCTAACGGATTACCTGGATTGGGAGCACTTAACAAAGCCTGGGTCGATAGCAGAACTGTGCGGATCTGCAGCGCTGGGGACCACTTATCTTTCAAAATATCTAAACATATTCTTCCCAACTTGTCTACATTAGGATGATACATTTTGGTCATGAAACATACTTTAGGGGCTGCCATTGGGTATTCTTCTGGAAGGAATAGTTCAAGTTTAAAAGTCCCTCCCTCAGGGCTTCCCTGGTGGCGCAGTGGTTGAGAGTCTGCCTGCCAATGCAGGGGACACGGGTTCGGGCCCTGGTCTGGGAAGATCCCACATGCCGCGGAGCAACTAGGCCCGTGAGCCACAATTACTGAGCCTGCGCGTCTGGAGCCTGTGCTCCGCAACAAGAGAGGCCACGATAGTGAGAAGCCCGCGCACCGCGATGAAGAGTGGTCCCCACTTGCCACAACTAGAGAAAGCCCTCGCACAAGAAACGAAGACCCAACACAGCCATAAATAAATAAATAAATAAATAAATAAAACAAACCCAAAAGTTAAAAAAAAAAAAAAGAGTCTGCAGAACTGAACGTCCTTGCCCTTATACTGAGGTTTTAAAAGAAAAAAAAAAAGTCCCTCCCTCAAAGGGGCAATACCTGAGGGCCAGCAATGACCACGTGAAAGTAACGGGCGTTGCTCACATCTGGTTCTGCTTTAATGCTGGGAACTGGTTCTGCCAGCAAACACTGGGTTTCCTTGATAATCCTGTGGGGTAGCCCGGCCATCTTGTCGGATCCTGAGTTTGGCCTCTGGTCTGGTCTCCGGCCCACTTTATCTCTTGTTCCTAATTTTATTCTGCATCAAACAACAACAACAAGTGTCTGTAACATTTTAGACTTTGTTATATTCAAAGCCAGTTTATCTTCAATCAGTCATGCAGGGTTTTGTCAAGGGAGGATGTCAAATCTCATTCTCTGAATGTCTTTAAAAATAAAATATATTTCAGGAATACTCACAAACTCTTGGATTAGCAAACTCAAACAAATATAGAACATAATATTTAAAGCTGATGAATGTAAAGGGTCCCTCATATATTGCTGGTGCTTTCTTAAAAACAGAAAAAGTCATAGTTGTAGTAAAAAAAAAGTTGTATTAAAAGTCATAGAATCTTAATGCTCCTTCAGCTAGTAATTCCCTCTCTAGGATTGTCTAAGAAAATAATCAGAAACTTGAACAACCATTTCTGTAAATGGATGATCATTGCGCCATTCTTTATCAGTAGCAAAGTAAGCTTGACTGTTGAACCATAGAAGCAAGGGTAAACATATTTTGGTGTATCCACATGAGAGAAAAATGCAGCCATTTAAATAAATAATTTTCAAGAATATTTAATAGGAAGATTCTCATCGTATAATCAAGCTTCGCTCATATAATGTTAAGAGAAAAAAAGCAGGATATAATAAAGTTAATTCTGAAAACGATAGAAACATACATGTAAAAAATTGAATGGAAACACATCAAAATGTAATAACGGCCATAGCTAGAGTATTGAATTGTAGGTGATTTTAATTTTTTCTTGATAATTTTCTGCATAATTCAAAATCTTTTCAATGAGCTTATGTGACTTTTATAATTAGGAAACAATTTTAAAGAAATATAACAAAAAAATCTGAGATGGTGTTAAGGGTGGTTCTGTTTAAGAACAGGCATATGGGAGAAATGAACCTTTAATGTCCCTTCAATTCTAAGGACCATCTGCCCAGTCCTATTAACCAGTAACCACTGAAAGAAGTTAGATCCAATTAGTAAAGGTAGAAAGAAACAGTGCCTTTGTGAGTTCTATCTGTATCCCTGTGCATATCTCCCGCCTTAAACTAATGGAGCTATTTATTGAGTTCAAGCTGTCCCCAAGGAGGGCTGCTTTCTACTTTGCTTCTATGCAAGTGTTGTTCACTTTTTACAACTGGCTACTGAATCAAAGCCAGCAGCTGGCCATCCATGCTATTACAGAGAACAATAGTCCAAGCCCAAGTTTCTCAAGAGGGGCCCTGCTCCCGTATATTGAATATGCCTGCATAAAAAGCAGACACCACCAAGGACTGGTCTATCTGATTCTGCTCATGCAATAAATACAGAAAATATGAAGACAGAAGACGTGAGGGCCACATCTTATTGAGTGACCTTGGGAAACTCAATTGAACTCCAGTTTACTTATCTTTAAAATTGGAATCATATTGGCTTTATCTATCTCCTGTAAAGCAGGTAAGAAAGAAGTTTGTAAATTACAGTTAGTTGTTAGATGGTTATGTTCATATTTTTCTCATGATTTCTTTTCCTTTTCAAGTACATAATGTTGCTAAAGAGACAGTAAAATAGCATCAGTCCTCCTGCCTTGCCCAGGACTTCATGCAGCTTTGTAATGTGATCTCAAAATGCAGTGCAACTGGATGGCCTGATGCAATTTATTATCACCACTTAAAGTGAACCCATATGCCAGTGGCATATTGAGCTGACAAGCTGTGATGTCACTGGCACGAGCAGCACTTCCAGAAGGCAGAGTTGCTGAGGATTTTTTATGACATTATTCTCTCAGCATATTGGACGCTGCTGGTCAGTAGTGGCAGTGGTGTCTGGGGAAATAAGGTCAAGTGAAGCACTGCGTTACTAATGATTTAGCAGTTACAGCCTGTCCGAGGCATAGGCTGGACCCAGATGAATTATGATTTTTTTTTTTCTAAAGTGAAGCTTAAACCTCACAGAGTTATCAGCACTGATTTCTTTTGTCTTTCAAAAGTTTATTAATTTTGTGGTAGATAGACATTTTCCTCTTTCTTGTCAGAATAGAAAAATACCCAGGTGTGAGCCTTTCCTGCTACGGTTTCTTTAGCTGTTTTATTACCAAATTTATAGAGCAGTATTCCTACCTTTCTGAGAAAGGAGAAATACTATTGATGTTTGTTACAGAACAGTGTACTGTTCTGATTCTCCTTCTACCTTATTGATTAAACCTTCCCTGATGCTCTCCGTGAGATCATTCTATGATTTTTTTTTCTAAAGCCTGGTATGCAAAGAGCTGAACAGGCACCATATTTTTTGAGATCCTTAAAAGCCAAGCTACGTTGTCCTTTAGGCAGTGGAGTTTTGATCAAGAGAGGAAATGATGGCCATATTTGTATTGTAGAAAAGTCACTTTGGCAGCTATGTAGTCAGGGAGACATGTAAGGATGCTATTATCATCCAGGGGATAGATGGGGATTTCTTCAGTGGGCGCATTGGTAGTCAGGGATGGGAAGAAGAATTCAAGAAATATTAAGGAGGTGAGATCAACAGGTATAGACGGGGTGTAAAGCTAACTGCCGGGTTTCTAGATTGGGTGTCTAGGGTGACACGTCAAGAGGTAGCTACCAATGTTCTCTGTCTAGTTACAACCTAGTAGAGAAAAGAAATGTAAAAACATGTAAGTGCAATTATTGAACAATTCCCATGTGCCAGGCATTATACAAAACATTCTATGTGCCTCGTCTTCTTGATTCTTCTCATCAGTACTATGATATACTATTGTTATTGCCATTTTAAAGATGAAGAGACTGAGGCTAAGAAAAACTGGGCAATACACTCAAGGTCAATTGACTGGTAAGTAGTGGACCAAAATTTGGAGCCTCCTAGGTAGGCTGATTGTCAAACCTCTGCTGCACAGTACCTAGCAATGTTTACCCATAAGTATTCTAAACAAAGTTCAAAAAGGAACACTGAAGCACTTAGAAGAACCAACTGCCGGAGGGTATTTTAGGGTTAGCCATTCATGTAAAAATAATGCAAAATAGTAAGCTGCTTTCTTGTCAAACTCATAGTTTAATATACAAGTAAAATTGCTAATTCCCAAATTAGAGAATCTTAGAGGAGAGTTTCAAAGATGGAAAGTCACAGAATATTTCATATAACCCATTTATTTTCTAAAAATGAGAAATTAAAACCTAGAGAAGGCTCATTTCCTCCTAAAATTCTCATAGTAAAACAGGTGGAACCTACACAAGAACTAAAGCAAAAAATATTCAAACCTAATCAAAGATGATAACAGAAAGCAATTTTAACCATTCATTTAAGAGAGGAGAGCCATTTGCCACCCTGACATTCTTAATGTCTTGCTTCTGGCAGATGCAGTTCTAGCTAATCTGGCTGTGGTCCTTTGTGACCTCAGAGAATGATGAACTTGACACATGGTTAGCTAGGCTTTAAGATGATCTCTAGAGCAAAACAGTCGCTATTGCTCTCCTGAGGAAGAGATTTGTGTGTGGTTTATTAAGGTAGAATTGGTTTTATTGTTAGAGCAGTCTGTCATTTCACAGTCAACCCCTAATGGCTCTATTTTCCATTGTTATTCTTTATCACTAGAAGACTTTAAAAATCAATATAAAGTATAAAAGCCCTGGGAAGACTTTTAAATTGTTTGATGGAAGTACAGTTTTGCTTACTAAGTGCACATTTTGGAAGGCCTCCTTCCCATATCGTTTTGAGAAAATATACCCAATATAATGGATATAGACTCTACTATCTATAAACCTTAGGTTCTAATCATATTGACAGGTCACTTTCTAAATTGAGCCGTGACCAATTTATTTTTTTATTTATTTTTATTATTTTATTTTTAATTTTTTAAAAATGGAAGAATATTTGATTTACAATGTTACAGGTGTACAGCAAAGTGATTCAGTTATATATATATATATATATATATATATATATATATGTCTTTCTCTGTCTGACTTAATACACATAGTATGATAATCTCTCGGTCCATCCATGTTACTTCAAATGGCATTCGTTCATTCCTTTTTATGGCTAAGTAATATTCCATTGTATATATATATTACCATATCTTTTTTATCCATTTATCTGTTGGTGGACATTTAGGTTGCTTCCATGTCTTGGCGATTGTGAATAGCGCTGATATGAACACTGGGGTGCGTGTATCTTTTCGAATTAGAGTTTTCATCTCTTCTGGATATATGGCTCAGAAGTGGTATTGCTAGATCATATGATAACTCTATTTTTAGTTTTTTAAGGAAGCTCCAAGCCATGACCAATTTTTAGGTGATTACAGTTGTGAGTGACTAAGCTACACAGGAAAACCAATTTCATGACTTTATACTCTCAAGCAGGTTAAAATGTTCAAGCCTGGAATTAGCATACGTATATGAAAGGCCATTAGAAACCCTTCAAATGGAAGGCAAGAAATGCTGCTACTTGGAAAAAAATCCATTACATCTGTAGCTGGCTTCACCTGCTTACTAGTTTTCCTGTTTGTGCCCTGTCACCTCTTGGTTAGTGGGCAAGTAACCCACTGATTTTGTATTATTTTTTACACCTTTGTATTGGGAATCCATCTCCCTAGGACAGAAGGACAAAGGGAGATGTGGGAGAGAGTGAGACCAGGGACGCTGTGGACAGAAAACAGCAGGGATGGGGAGGGAGAGGATGGCAGAGAAAAAAGACACAGTGGTAACCTCCGCATTGATCCACTATCAACACATTGACAGTATAAACAAAACTGTATGGGAAAATTTAAATCTATAAAATACACGAACAAACTATTTTCAAACACTTCAAAGGTATTACTTACAAAATATATATTATTCTTATCAGAGTCTAGAAATCTATTATTTTGTGTATTTTAAAGAAGTTGAATTTCTTTTTAAAAATACTATAATATGGAATTTTCACCAACTCAGACTGTCTTTTCATTTAATTAGGCCTGTTAATAAGCTTTGTACTGTGTATATCTAGTACCACTTACCACTTTAGATTTTTAAGCTCAGCGTAAACTGGTATCAGCGGGAAACTCCTATGTATGATGATTGCTTTTAAGTTTAAAAGGAGTATATTTCTAAATAGTCGTTAGTTCCTTTAAAGAACATGATTCCACTCCAGGATAACAGTCTTTGATGCCCTGCTACAATGACTGGACATTTTTTTACAAATTAATAAAGCTGGCTTCCATTTAATTGAGTTAATCACTAATTCAACTATCTCGATCCTAGCAGCATGACATTAAGGACCATTTAGTAATAAAGTAATAAGAAGCTGAATATTTAATAGAAAGAAAGATCTATTTTTAATGTAAAAATTTTATTCTCATTGACAATTGTTGGGGAAATTTTTGCTGTCATGGCAACTATTCTTAGCAGAATCTTGCCTTGTTCTTCTGCTTTACAGTCAAGGTGTTTTGATGGTTGAATAGATTATTTAAATCACTTGTGGAGAACACGTAATAGCTGTTGGTTTAGACTTCAGATGGTTTTACATGATAAATGATAAGTGCTTTTAATGATGATAAAAAATTATTTATTAATAACAAGCAAAACTGGCCGCTCATCTGTCAAGTCTCATATTAGATGCTATTTCTTTAAGGAAATCTTTTCTACTTAAGTAAACTCAATCATTACATTCTACGCTTTTCCATCTTACTCCCTGTAAAATAACTGGATCCTACTTGTATTCCCAGCAGTTAGTACAATGGCTGCACCTTCTAAGTACTTGATAAATATTTGCCGAATAAATAATACATGAAAATCTGTAACGTACAAAAATTTTACATTTTGTACTAACTTGGTTTTGGATTTGCATGATCTACATTTTGCATTTAAATATGCAGCAAATGTGTACAATAATTCAGCTTCATTTGGTACAAGAATGCATTACTTCTTATTTCTGCAGGATTACATTTATATTCAGGTTTTTTAATGGCTATACATTTTATTAATTTATTTAATAATTAATTTTATACTATTATTAATGATGAAATGCCATGATTATTAAAACTTAATGAACATGTTTAGTTTTAGTGCACAATTTACCCTTTCATTTTATCCATTGGACTGTTTACAAAACCAATTCAGCTTCAGTATTTGAAACATAATGAGTGGATTCCTCTGTTGTGGATAATTGCTTCAGTTGAGAATATTATACAAGAGAGGAGAGAAAACGTGGGTTAAATACTCTAACTCAATATACTTTGCATCTTATGACTATTACAAGACAGAATGCCTTGGTAATTTATTCCTAGCTCTCTCTTTAAGTTTTATATATTTAGAGTTCATTGTTATGTTTCTTAAAATATCATATAAATTCTGCTATAAATTTTGAGCCATCTTTGTGAAAGTGGTCCTGCTTAAAACTACAAAAATCTGTCTGAGTCTCAAAGATGGAAACATGTCTGGGCAGCTTGGGCACAAGCAGTGTGAGTTACTCTCTGATACATGCCCTCAGCTCCATTGGACAGGACAGTGCATTTCTCTATAATTTCCTAGTTAGTTCTTCAGTTAGATTACACAAGTGACTTGCATCTTGTCCTCAACTCCATCTTCTTTCAGAAGCACAAATCAGTTCCATCACTGATGGGTATAAGGAGTGGGAAAAGGGGATTACAATGTATTCCTCCCACCATGTAATCTATAAGGCCCTCTGAGCCAAACAAAATCATGTGGGCATTGAATTTCAAAACCATAACATATATGTATTGATTTATAGTGACAGTGTTGCTTAGGAAATAAGAAATCTCAGTCTCATTAAAGAAACTAGCCAATAGCAAGTATGTAAAATATTTATACATCTGGTATAAATAAGCAATTCATTCAGGTTACTTTTTTCTGAAAATGTATCTCTAATGGATATTACTCAGCCATAAAAAGAAACGAAATTGAGTTATTTGTAGCCAGGTGCATGGATCTAGAGACTGTCATACAGAGTGAAGTAAGTCAGAAAGAGAAAAACAAATACCATATACTAACACATATATATGGAATTAAAACAAACAAACAAGCAAACAAACAAAAAAACAATGGTACTGAAGAACCTAGGGGCAGGACAGGAATAAAGATGCAGACATAGAGAATGGACTTGAGGACACGGGGAGTGGGAAGGGTAAGCTGGGGTGAAGTGAGAGAGTGGCATGGACATATATACACTACCAAATATAAAATTGCTACTGGGAAGCAGCCACATAGCACAGGGAGATCAGCTCGGTGCTTTGTGACCACCTAGAGGGGTGGGATAGGGAGGGTGGGAGGGAGGGAGATGCAAGAGGGAGGAGATATGGGGATATATGTATATGTATAGCTGATTCACTTTGTTATACAGCAGAAACTAACACACCATTGTAAAGCAATTATACTCAATAAAGATGTTAAAAAAAAGATATTTAGACTTTATGCTAAATTTAGGTGATACAAGAGTTATGGTTGATGGTCACTATAACATACAAGCCTGAAATTTCATGTCTTAGCACAAAAGAAGCTTAGTTTTTGTTCACATAAAGTCTAGTGTGATGATGGTGTCTTGTGGGTTGAGGTTCTTATATATTCTGCACACCATTGTCAGGGACTTGAGTTCATACAGGTCTGTTTAGAGACTCAGGTTGATAAAAACTCTGCTTCTTGTAACATTGGGCTTTTGAGGTGTCTCTCGGGGTTGACCAACTGAGGAAATGAAATGTGGAGAATTGTGGACTTTTATCTGAAAGGGGTGTGTATTTCTTCTACTTGGGTTCCATAATCTGTCTTACAGTCTAACCAAATGCAAAACGAGTGGGAAGACAAGGTTAACAGTGGGTGGCCATTTTCCAAAAACAACACTTCTCTGTGAAAGGACAGCATGAATTTTTGGTGAATAGCTTGCTTCCTCTGCTATGGTAAGAGAGTGACTATGATTGCTGTATTCAAGCAACAACTGAAAACTGTCTTTGGAGAAATGGTATTAAAAATAAGGCTATTATAATAAAATAATGAAAACTAAATAAATAATGAAACTAAATAATGAAAAACTAAACATTATCAATCCATAATTGAATATATTTAGGACTGTTGTTTTAGAACTAGAGGATTGTTGTGTCATCAAGTAGAATCCCGTGTAGATAATTATGGAGATATTCTTAGATTTCGGAAGTTCAAAATAGTTATTTCCTTTTTTCCCTCAGGTGATTATTTTTAAGTAATGGGATAAAAAGCCCTCTTTCTGTAGTTGCTTACATAAAATTGCTAAGCAAGATGCTAGTTTTATTTAGAAGATATATATAACACATCCTTTTGTATTATAATGATTATGACATATAATCATTCTGTGCTGCTAAAATAAAGTTCTGTGATTAAGAATAACTGTGTCTTTATAGTACTTTACAAAGTATTTCTAAGTCCTTATGCCACTTGAGCCCATCAATGAGCCTTTGAGAAAGATAGAGAAGGTATTATTAGCCCCCTTTTGGACAAGAAGTATAGACTAAGCAATTATACTCCAATAAAGATGTTAAAAAAAAAAAGAAATATAGACTCACAGTGTTTAAATAGCCAGCTTAAAATACTTTGGATTGTAAGGGTTAGATGAGTAAGAAGTGTAATCTTGTAATGCTGTTTTCATTACGTACGTAACTGAATCTATCTGGACACTGGAAAGGACCATTAGTTTGAATTTTGCAGTTTGTACAATCTATAAAAATGACCACTGATGCAGGTGATGTGAGAATCACAAGGTGATTGAAATAACAGATCAGCATTGTTGGTTTATTCATTTTGCTGGTGTAGGCATATCTTGTGTATTAGCTTTTAAATATTCATAGAGTAGAATTCCAGGAGTGGACAGATCTTAAGGCTTTTTCTTTTAATTCACAAGGGCCATCGAAGCTGTAGCTCCAGTGTATTTCTAAATGAACCCATAACTCTTCTACATTTTTCAAAAATGGTTTTATTTAGTATAAATAACTTTTAAACTTTTTATTCACTGATACATTATTGAGTTTTTATTGCCTAAAATTGTTTAGTACAGATATAAAAGACAAAGTTGCTTTTCTCAAGAAGATCACAGTCTCACGAGGGTACAGAGTAAGCAGAGACTTCTCAATCTGATAAAGTTGGAAGAAGAATATTCAGGGAGGCTTATAAACCCTTGGAGTAGAGGCTTACCTCAGTGTTGGGTGGGATGGAGTGGTTACTGTAGAAGGTGTTCCAGAGGAGGTGATGTTTGAATTGATTCTGGAAGGATGAGTGCGAGTTCAAAACAGACATGTGGTACTTCTTTTTTTTAAAATAAATTTATTTATTTTATTTATTTATTTTTGGCCGCGTTGGGTCTTCATTGCTGCATGCGGGCTTTCTCTAGTTGCCGCGAGCAGGGACCATTCTTAATTGCGGTGCGGAGGCTTGCAGTGGCTTCTCTTGTTGCGGAGCGTGGGCTCTAGGTGCGCAGGCTTCAGTAGTTGCAGCATGAGGGCTCAGTAGTTGTGGCTCGCGGGCTCTAGAGCGCAGGCTCAGCAGTTGTGGTGCATGGGCTTAGTTGCTCCGGGGCATGTGGTATCTTCCCCGACCAGGGCTTGAACCCATGTCCCCTGCATTGGCAGGCGGATTCTTAAGCACTACACCACCAGGGAAGCCTGACATGTGGTACTTTTTAAAATGTAAAATACAAAGTTCAGTTACATTATCAATATTTGACTTAAAATTCTGAAATAATGCGAAAATATAATATCCACATCTGGGCTTCAGAAAAGTAATTTAAAGGATAGCTCAGTAGAGAGTCATAAACATTGGGAAATAAAACCAATTAAAAAAATAAGATATTATAGTAGGCATGAATTATGGTTAGATTTATAATTAACTTGAACTTATTCTATCCTGTCATGTATTGTGACCTATGTGTATTTCTCGATTTGTAGTTTATCCTTCCCTTTACTCGTCTCCATTCTACCTGTGGCTAATCCCGCATTAAATCATTTCCTGCACCTGCTCTGATGCGCTTATGTGTATTTGTTTCCATGTGGGTTACTCATGCCCAACTTTATTGTGTCAGTCTTTGTCCTTCATAGGTTTCTGTGGCACTTTTGCTTCTGCAGGCTTTTTTTTTTTCATTAGTCCCAGTGGTAATATTTATTGCCTACCTAGAAGTCACCAATGGATGCAAATTGTGACTTTGCATATTAAAGTCCTTTGGCAGATCAAAGAAAGTTCATCATAGAGAAAATAGACCTAGAACACAAGTTTGTAAAAGTGTTGAACTACCTGAAGGCCCTGGTAGCAGAAAGGCTGGCTGTGGGAACATGGTGGGGAAGCCCCACCAGCACAGGCTTAGATGGCAGCCTAAGACATTTAGAGGAAGGAGGAATGTTCAGTCACTAGGCTTTATAAAACCTTGATCTGTTTTTCTTTAAGAGAAATTGTTTCTCATCTTCTGGAACAGTTTATTGGAAGCTCTGCATGGATATAGACAGGAGAGGGAAAGATGGAAAGAACAGAGGACCTAGCAAGATTGCTTTTAGCTTCGAGTCCCTGTAAAATCCAAGTCAATTTACTTACAGGTTTTTCCTTTTGTGTGACCCAAAATTTGGTCCAAAGCATATATTTATTGATCATTGATCAGAAGATTATAGTAGAACTAAGGTACTATATTATATTTAATATAAACGTAAAAACTGCCTCAGAACTCATTTAGGAACCAGAGTACTCTCTTAATATAGACCTTGAAACACCAAGAGAAAGGTCAGAGATAAGGTCAGAGGTCATGAAAGTGCCACTGTGTGTGGCAGGTATATGTTGGGATACAGAAATACAGAAGTGACAGCCCTTAGCGTCACGCAGCTTATATTCAAATACGCAGAGATGTGTAAGCAAATAAATTACAGTGCAATGTGTTAGGTGCCATTATAAAGAAAGGAACAAAATGCAGTAGATAGCATAACTAACTGCACTGCACAGGGTGGGGGCAATGATGGTGAAATGGAGTTTGAAGGATGAATAGGAGTTTTCCAGGAAGGGAAGGGAAGAGCACATGGCAAAGCCAGCGCATATTTTTAGGTCTGGAAAAAATGCTTAATGAGATTAAGAAATAAACAAAACAAAAACCAAAGATGTATATCGGAAAGTAATGGGAGATGAGGCTGGAAAATAGATTAGAACCAAATAGTAAAGGTCCCAAGTTAAAAAATCTTTCAGACATTACAGTAAAGTTTTCTAGACTGTTTTCCCTTCTTAATTTGAGTTATTTTATTCTATGGAAGTTTAAAATGTGTATCCATTATATTAAACTCATTGTTTTTCTCTTTTTTTTTTGGCACTCCTTAAAAGCAGGGAAAATTGTTAACAATCAATTAATAATATCAAATAGAGATTATTTATTCATTTCCTCAGTGCAGGAAAACAAGGAGAATTTCCAAGGCTACTTTAACTTTTAGTTTTTGGGGAAAAAAATCAAGATCTCAAAGTTATATATATATTATTTAATAATTTAATTTCTAAAAATGATGGATTTCCTCACAGAAATGGACTTTTCGCAAGTTCTAGAGATATAAATATGGAAATGTATTTTTTGGGAGGGTTAAACATTTTTTATTGTGATAAAATATATATGACAAAAAATATGTCATTTTAATCATTTTCATTGTACAATTCAGTGTATTAATTACATTCACACTGTTGTGCAACCATCACTGCTCTGTGTTTCCAAATCTTTTCCAACACTCCAAAAAGAAACTATAAACGTAAGACAATATCTCCCATCCACCTCCTCTCCCAGCCACTGGGAACCTCTACTCCACTTTCGGTCTCTATGAACTTGCCTATCTAGATATTTCATAGAAATAGAATCATACAATATTTGTCTTTTTGTCACTGCCTTATTTCACATAGCATATTTTCAAGTTCATCCATGTTGTAGCATACATCACAAATGTATTCCTTTTCATGGGTGAATAATATCCCATTGTATGTATAGACCACATTTTGTTTATCCATTCATTTGTCGATAGACACTTGAGTTGTTTCTACATTTTGGCTACTGGGAATAATGGTACAATGAACACGGGAGTCAAAGTGACTTGTTTTTTTTTTTCTTTTTGTGGACATATGTTTTTATTTCTCTAGAAGTGAATCGCTGGGTCATAGGGAAGGTGTACATGTACGTTTTTTTTTTAGATCTTTATTGGAGTACAATTGCTTCACAGTACTGTGCTATTTTCTGTTGCACAACAAAGCAAATCAGCCATATGCATACATATGTCCTCATATCTCCTCCCTCTTGAGCCTCCCTCCCGTCCTCCCTATCCCACCCCTCTAGGTCATCGCAAAGCACCGAGCTGATCTCCCTGTGCTATGCTGCTACTTCCCACCAACCAGCTATTTTACATTCAGTAGTGCATATATGTCGATGCTACTCTCACTTCGCCCCAGCTTCGCCCTCCCACCCCTTGTCCTCACGTCCATTTTCTATGTCTGCCTCTCTGTTCCTGCCCTGCAACTAGGTTCATCAGCACCATTTTTTTTTTTTTTAAGATTCCATATATATGCATTAACATACGGTATTTGTTTTCCTCTTTCTGACTTACTTCACTCTGTATGACAGACTCTAGGTCCATCCAGTAATGTATTTTTAACAACTGTTTCATGCTCAAGTAATATTAGTTTTCAGGAGATTTCACATATTTTGAATGACTGTTATCATTGCTTAAAATTTATTTGCTTTATTGTCTTACATCCTGGCTGGAAACTTCTAGAAATGAATTATAAATAAATTCTAGATTCTGAACATAAATTTTCTCAATGTAATATTTCCATTGGTACTCTTTTTTGTTTGTTTATTATTTTGTAAACATAAACCTAAGTCTGGAAGCCAGCTAGACCTGCAGGGCTGTAGGAAAAGGGGGACCTTGAAGAATTGCAACGAGACCCTGAAGATTACAGGATGCTGCCTGCTGGTGGGGGTGGGCGGGCGCCCTCCTGAGCTACAGGAGGAATGACCTGCTGGTTAAGTTAAAACACAAGTCAAATTTATTAGGGTCGTCCACAGTGGACAATTGTGAGCTTCTTGGTGGTCCTGCCATGCCTTGACCCAAAGTGCTCCACGACTTCCACTCTATACCCTCTTTCGTGTTACCTGCATGTGCCACCCAACCATTCTGTCTTGACGGTGCAAGTGGAAAACTGGGAACTGTTTGTGTTGGCCCGGTATTTGCCATGGACAAGATGCCAGCACTCTGTGATTCAGGAAGAAGTTCGCATCATCAAATTTCTCCCCCTACATGGACTTGCCACTAGTGCCATTATCACATACAAACCCCCGAAGAATTCTGTGAAAGCACCAACCCTTACAACAAAACCCTTTCTCCCCAGAGCTCAGAATGCAAGTATTCTGCTGTCTTTGGAACTTTGTCTGCAAATAGCTTGAAGGAGACGTGGCCTAAGGTCTCACCCTTGACTGTGATGTCAAAGAACAGGGTGGGTTGACCTTGGCTGGGTGTTGGCGTTGGTGGCATCTGCAGAGCCTCATTACACTGTTTTTGAAGATTTAAGTGCTTCCAGAATTCCTAGAACAGCGTTGTATGCTCTCTATAAGAAGTTTTAATTCACTCATGAGTGTTGTTCACTGGATAGGTTTAGGGCTGATAAACTGCTATGTCAGCTACCCCTTGACGCTGGGATACTGCAGGCTGTGTAAAACCTGAGCTCAGGGACTCTGGGGTTCTCCAGAGGTGTAGGCAGCTCCCTGAGAGGCACAATTGGGTCACTGGGAGTTTTTCACAGGCGCCTCTCTGGCTATGTGAGGGGGCCTTTCGTTAGAGGTTGGCAACCGTCACAATTCATCTAGGAATGAGCAGATCGCAGTGGTGTTTTAGCATATGCATGTCCATGTGAGCAGATCATTAGCATTTTCCTTAATTTTCAAACATAATTTTAAAGTGGAGACTTTCAGAGCACACCATCATCAACAACTGGTCTCACATGCCTAGAAGCATGATCGTAGTGTTGCTTTAATGAGCTTTATGTAACAAAGCTCAAAAACCTCAGAATATTAATCTTTTACAAAATGTTATTTAGAAAAGAAGAACATTTTATGTCCCCAAAAGACAATGAAACAGAAGACAAATGACCTGAGCTGGAAAGGCAGCTAACATTTATCTGTATTTGGGTCTCTTACATTAGTTCATGTGCCACAATTTGTTACACAGACATCATTAGCACCATATTTTACAGATGAGTAAACTGAGGCTCAGGGAAGTTGGATGACTGGATCATGAATTGGAATACAGTCTTTCTGGCTCTAATGTCCATGGTCTCACCTATCATGAGTCCCAGTTCCGCTTAAACACATCATTTGATTGTTCTGAGCCATAGTTCTGCTCTAGTTAATTATCACAGCATAACAAACCAGCAGAACACTTAATGGTTTAAAACAACAACAATTTAGATTCTCTCATACTCTAGCAGGCTCGATCAGCTTTTCTTCATGGTGGTCTCAAGGCAGCATTCCAAGAAGATGGAAATGAGAGTTGCAAGGTGTCTTAAGACCTGGGCTCTGAAAGTCCCACAGTGCTACTTCACCACATTCTATTAGTCAAAGCAAGTCACAAGGCCAGCCCAGACTCAATGGGTGGGAAAAAAAATGTGTCTCCTGATGGGAATGGCTGCAAACATTTTATGACCGTGTTTAATTGGTCGCTATTCTTTTCTGTTTTTAATTTTTAATATGTTATATTATGTTGCATTATTACAAAAGCACTAAAGAATGTTAGAAAATGACATTTTAGATTCTTGAATATGTCTCCTAATTTTGTTCTACTTTACCATTGTGAAGGAGCATGAAGATACCTTGAAAACCTATAAATAGAGCCCTCTGTAATCTAAGGTGTTATAGAAGATGCTAGCAGTTGAAAGGAACTTTTTATAGTTTAAAAAGAGATGAAAGAGAAATGTGAAACATAATCTCTAGTTCATAGGGCATAGGAATTTTCACCTAGACTTACAGAGGCATTAATAGTTTTCTAAAATGCTATGAAATGTGATTTTTTTGATTGTTGTTGTTTGTGTAGAATCAAGCAATAAGTAAAAGCTGTGTGAAGTCAAAGTCTTGCCATCCTTCAGATACTTAATACTACTAGATCCAGTGCTCTCATACCAAGAAGTCTGTGGAATCATATTATGGGTATGGAATGGTCCTGGCTAATGCAGAAATACCTGCTAACTCTAAAGGCTTTCGCCCAATATAAGATTTCTTAGTGACATCCTCTCTTTCTAAGAATTATTCTAACCTTGAATATGACTTTCATAAAAATACCAAATAATTGATAAACTACCATTTTACATAATAAATCATTACTCTTAACTCCTTCTCCTTCCAAAATCTAATTTCTTTTGGCATCTCAAAATATTATTGTGGTGTGCTAAAATGAGTTCTAAAATGGAAAACCTAAATGGTGCTACAAGAAGTGATATCCTCCTGAGATTTCTTTTCTAAGAGGAGGCTGCCTGAGATTTGGGAACTTTATTTAGGAATAAGTTCTGGAAAATTAACCCTGAGTGATCCGTTGTTAAATGGCACCGGTAACTGACATTGTAAGGATTTAAAGTTTCCTTTTTTAGGTTTTGGTTGGTTTTTGGTTTGTTTTTATATAAGTTTGTCTGCTCAAATTGCATCCTGTACAATAAAATCTTGGGATTAGAAAATACATGGCCTAAGCTACCAGCATAATCTGTTTTGCTTATGTAATGTTTAAAAATTGACTTAGTTGTCAATGTCTTGATAGAAGATTTTACATAAAAGTCTGAAATTCCAGCTTCTCTATAAAAATCAGAATATCTGATATATCTGGTATAGCACAGGGAGTTCAGCTCGGTGCACTGTGGTGACCTAGATGGGTGGGATGGGGGGGCTGGGAGGGAGGTCCAAGAGGGAGGGGATATATGTATACATACAGCTGATTCACTTCGTTGTACAGCAGAAACTAACACAACATTGTAAAGCAATTATACTCCAATAAAAAAAAGAATATCTGATAATATTGGGCTAGCATTCCCACTTGAACATAATGGTTTGAAGCTGAATAGAAGTTGCCCTCTTTAGATGGGGCATATGCAATCTGGTCACCATCATCTCCACTTCCTATGCTTACATAACCTGCTTGCCTGTGTAGGCATTTTAGTTTGAGACAGTGAAGGAATTATGGCTGCAAGGATCCAAACACCCCTGTGATGTCTGATAGTCAAAGACTTTGGGGGCTACAACGGGGTGTCAGTGGTATACAAGTAACAGAGTGTGGAGACCATCAGGTGTATGGGTGCAAAGAGAAAAAAGAACCTCCGTCTATCTGCCTCCTGATCAAGCTCTGAACTACGGTGGTATGGATTCTGCCTGTCTCTGAACTATATCATAAAAGCTGATTTTGGCAGTAATACTTCAGCACAGATTGCACCTGCTGTTTTAAAAAATACTTCTTGTCATCTTTAGCATCGTATTGAAATGCAAACCAACACAGCATGAAATTTTGACTTCTCTCTTAATAAAGCTACAAAGGATAAAAAAATAAATATAATTCCAAGTTACCTTGAATTCTGAATTCAGGAATCTAGGCAAACTAAATAGTAATCAAATCCTTTGATCATATTTTGGATTGGGACAACCTGTATAAGATGTGTTCCTTGATCTCTCTCTCTATTTGTAAATGTTATGTGTTCTGCCGTGTTTGTTATTATTAAATTTTTCCCAGAGTATAGTTATGAATTTCATGCAAATTGGCAATTTTAAGGGTGATTAAAAAGAAAAAATTACCAAATGTCGCTAGTTCTCCTTTCTGAATCGAAGAATGGATCAGCATGAATGATTTTGAAAATTATAAAAATTAGCTTTTAATAACAGTAGCTAACATTATTGTTAGCTTATTACATGCCAGTATTTTAAGTTCCATGTTAATTCATTTGTTTCTATTAGATAGCCCTACTTAAAAAAAAATAATTAATTAGTTTTTGGCTACATTGGGTCTTCATTGCTGCGTGCAGGCTTTCTCTGGTTATGTTGAGCGGGGGCTACTCGTTGCAGTGCGCGGGCTTCTCATTGCGGTGGCTTCTCTTGTTGCAGAGCATGGGTTCTAGGCGCATGGGCTTCAGTAGTTGTGGCACGCAGGCTCAGGAGTTGTGGCACACAGGCCTAGTTGCTCTGTGGCATGTGGGATCTTCCCAGACCAGGGCTCGAACCCGTGTCCCCTGCACTGGCAGGTGGATTCTTAACCACTGTGCCACCAGGGAAGTCCAGCCCTACTTTATAGATAAGAAAATTGAGGCATAGAGAGGGAATAAAATTTGCCTAAATTCACAGAGCACAGGAACCTGTTTCCTGGCAGTCTGATTTCCAAGTCTGCTCTTAATCACGCTTCTCTACCTCCTCTCTGCTGGTCTCTCTCAGACACCCATTCCAGACTCCACTGAATTTCACAAAGGCCTGTTTTCAGACATTGTAATGATGTGCAGGAGTCTAAAGTGTACTGGGCTTCTGGAACGTATTGTATGAAACTTAAGGAATTTTCATCATAGGTACTATAATGACAGATGAAAACAAGATTCATCAATATGAAGATTGGTAGAATCTTATAAAATAAAATCATGTGTTTCCAGTCTAAACATTATTTTTCTCCTCTAAGATGGTTTGAATAGAGTCGGTGTACATTCTCAAAGTTATTTTTAAAATGTGGTAATGTACAAAGATGAAAATTCAGGTTAGAATATTTGGATTTATTTAGAATGGCATCTGACTATAGGATTAAAATCCATGTGGTCAAAGTCTATACTGTACACAACAGCAAAGTTATATATAGCACTTACCACAGTGCAGAACTGCCCTTACTCTTGATGGTGGGGACTGGGGTCTAATAACTATTAAGCTTAATAAATATAAGGAAGAATTAGTGAGAAGTAACTTGATATAGAGGCAGAAACAATGGTATAAATCCTTGCTAATCAAAGTGTATCCATAGACCAGAAGCATGGGCATCCCCTGGTAAGAAATGCATAATCTCAGATGCCAGCCCAGACCTAGGGAATCAGAACCTATATTAACATCAACAGGTGATTCATGTACACACTAAAGTTTGAGAATCACTGGGCTAGAGATATTGGATTCTGCCAGTAATTAGTTGTGCAACCTTGAATAAGTCACTTGCTATACCTCTATTTTAGTTTCCTCCTTCCTTGCCACTTGCTACATTGATTCTGGACCAGTTAATTCTGTATCTTCATTTAGTTGCTTGGAAAATAGAGGTAATAACAATACTTACCTCATCCTATTGTAAGGATTAAATGAAGTAATGGTTAAAAGGTGTATGGACCACCCTTCACATAGTATGCAGTTAATAAATGCCTGCAATGGTTATTTTAGTTATTGTTTATCTGATGTACTGTATTACCTTACTGATCACATGGCAAGTGAGATAATACATTTATTTCAGAATTCCCTATACTTATAAATAGATATGCTTTTTTTTGCACATTTTCAATTTTATGAGGTAATACAAAATTGTTTTCCAAAGTTGTACCAATATAAATATGCTTTTAAATTGAAGTTAAAAAGAGCAAGATTCTCTAGTTAAAGAGCCCAGTGGAGGAAACACTGGAGTAGGGATTAGACCGACTATACTCTAGTCCCATTCTCTTGACCTTGGACCTGTCATTTGACATCTTTGGATTTCATGGATATTATATGAGAACATAAAATGCTGTAAAATGCTTCTAGTACTATTTTATAGATTTTATAGAACTGGCAAAACCCAATTATTATGCATTTGTTATCTTAATGATGAGAATTTGTGCTCAGATGACTGCTCTTTTGTGGCACTATATTGGGTACTTTCAGAAGCTTCAGAAAAATCATTCAAATTATTAAATTACGCTTTCAGCCACATATATATCCTAATTGCCTATATCTAATCCCAAATCCATTATTTCTATAGGAAATAATTTGTCATTTGAAAATGTAATAGCTCATTTATCAAAGCCTCGAATAAAAGTCTGCTGTCCTCTCCTCTTTCTGTCACCTTATTGTCTAGGCACTATGTGAGCACACTGGCTGAATCATTGCAGGCACACAGTAAATCTTCACTGAGTGAAAGACAGTGGCTTCACCCTAATTGTCTGCTCTCCACTGGAAAACTCTCTGAAATTTGTTGCTTCTCTTTTTCTGGGTGTAAAGTTTATAGCAAAATATCAACTCTACGATAACCAAAAACTTAAGTGTTTGGAGTTGAGTAATTCTTCTTTGCCTGAAAAACCTGTCCCAGATTCTTAATCAACGTAGCCAGGGTTTATGTTGGACCAGAGTATATTATGAAACTTTTATAAATGAGTAGAACTTCTTGGACCTTTCTTCATTTGCTGCCTTTATTTCTCTTTCTCAATTAGTGATGGTAAATTTTCCTGGTGAACATGTGGCCAGCACATTTAATAAATATTTAAATTGAATTGGATGTTAAAGTGAATGCAAATTAAATTGGGTCATTTTTTTCTGCTTATTTTAATATATCTGTAAGTCATATCCCATTGAGGTACTCTGTGATTTAAAAAAAAAGAGCTCCACAACAAGCGAATCCACCGCAATGAGAAGCCTACGCACCACAACAAAGAGTAGCCCCAGTTCACCACAACTAGAGAAAGCCCGCGTGCATTAATGAAGACCCAACGCAGCCATAAATAAATAAATAAATAAATAACTTAAAAAATTTTTTTAAAAAGAGTGGTTTCTTAAAAACCATAGGAATGCTATTTTGCTTAGTCATCAGATTTACAAATAAATAAAGACTGCTTATCAACGTATCTCTGAGAAAAAGGCTTTGTGTCATTAGAAAAGAGACAATCTCAAGGGAACCATGTTTATATAAAGTTTAAAAATTTGGGCATTTATCTGAAGAAAGATCTTTGATTATGGATTCAAAATGATTACTTCAGCACTGAGAGAGCCAGAAAAAATTTACTGCTCTGGAGAGGAGTGTGTAGCTCGTGTGTGTGTGTGTGTGTGTGTGTGTGTGTGTGTGTATGTGTATATATGTGTGTTTATATGTGTGTGTATGTATGTGTGTATGTATGAGTGTATGTATGTGTGTACGTGTGTGTATGTATGTGTATATGTGTATATGTGTGTGTATTTGTGTATGCATGTGTGTGTATATAGTGTGTGTGTGTGTATCTTCTTTTCTACTAGCAGCTTTTAAAGATATAATTGACATAAATATTTAGTGTGCATATTTAGTGTAGTGTACAATATGATAAGTTTTGACATACGTATAAACCGTAAAGCCATCACCACAATCAAGATAATCAACATGTTTAGTTATCTTTGGATTGATGGAGGTGTTTAATTGAAATGTTAAAACCGGAGATTAACCAAGATGGCGGAGTAGAAGGACGTGCTCTCACTCCCTCTTGCGAGAGCACCAGAATCACCACTGGCTGCTGGACAATCATTGACAGGAAGACCCTGGACTTCACCAAGGAGGATACCCCGCATCCAAGGACAGAGGAGAAGCCACAGTGAGACGGTAGGAGGGGCGCAATCAGAGTAAAATCAAATCCCATAACTGCTGGGTGGGTGACTCACAGACTGGCGAACACTTATACCACAGAATTCCACCCACTGGAGTGAAGGTTCTGAGCCCCACGTCAGGCTTCCCAACCTGGGGGTCCGGCAACGGGAGGAGGAATTCCTAGAGAATCAGACTTTGAAGCCTAGAGGGAATTGATTGCAGGACTTTGACAGGACTGGGGGAAACAGAGACCCCACTCTTGGAGGGCACACACAAAGTAATGTGTGCATCGGGACCCAGGGGAAGGAGCAGTGACCCTGGGGGAGACTGAACCGGACCTACCTGCTGGTGTTGGGGGGTCTCCTGCAGAGGCGAGTGGTGGCTCTGTTTCACCGAGGGGATAAGGACACTGGCAGCAGAGGCTCTGGGAAGTTCTCCTTGGCGTGAGCCCTCCCAGAGTCTGCCATTGACCCCACCAAAGAGCACCGGTAGGCTCCAGTGTTGGGTTGCCTCAGGCAAAACAACCAACAGGGAGGGAACCCAGCCCCACCCATCAACAGTCAAGTGGATTAAGGTTTTACTGAGCTCTGACCGCCACAGCAACAGGGAGGGAACCCAGCCCCACCCATCAACAGTCAAGTGGATTAAGGTTTTACTGAGCTCTGACCGCCACAGCAACAGTCAGCTCTACCCACCACCAGAGCCTCCCATCAAGCCTCTTAGATAGCCTCAACCACCAGAGGGCAGACAACAGAAGCAAGAAAAACTACGATCCTGCAGCCTGTGGACCAAAAACCACAGTTACAGAAAGATAGAGAAGATGAAAAGGCAGAGGGCTATGCACCAGATGAAGGAACAAGAAAAAACCCCAGAAAAACAACTAAATGAAGTGGAGATAGGCAACCTTCCAGAAAAAGAATTCAGAATAATGATAGTGAAGATGATCCAGGACCTCGGAATAAGAATGGAGGCAAAGATTGAGAAGATGCAAGAAATGATTAACAAAGACCTAGAAGAATTAAAGAACAAACAAACAGAGATCACCAATACAATAACTGAAATGAAAACTACACTAGAAGGAATCAATAGCAGAATAACTGAGGCAGAAGAACGGATAAGTGACCTGGAAGACAGAATGGTGGAATTCACTGCTGCAGAACAGACTAAAGAAAAAAGAATGAAAAGAAATGAAGACAGCCTAAGAGACCTCTGGGACAACATTAAACGCAACAACATTCGCATTATAGGGGTCCCAGAAGGAGAAGAGAGAGAGAAAGGACCAGAGAAAATATTTGAAGAGATTATAGTCGAAAACTTCCCTAACATGGGAAAGGAAATAGCCACCCAAGTCCAGGAAGCGCAGAGAGTCCCATACAGAATAAACCCAAGGAGAAACACGCCGAGACACATAGTAATCAAAGTGGCAAAAATTAAAGACAAAGAAAAATTATTGAAAGCAGCAAGGGAAAAACGACAAATAACATACAAAGGAACTCCCATAAGGTTAACAGCTGATTTCTCAGCAGAAACTCTGCAAGCCAGAAGGGAGTGGCATGATATACTTAAAGTAATGAAAGGGAAGAACCTACAACCAAGATTACTCTACCCGGCAAGGATCTCATTTAGATTTGATGGAGAAATCAAAAGCTTTGCAGACAAGCAAAAGCTAAGAGAATTCAGCACCACCAAACCAGCTCTACAACAAATGCTAAAGGAACTTCTCTAAGTGGGAAACACAAGAGAAGAAAAGGACCTACAAAGACAAACCCAAAACAATTAAGAAAATGGTCATAGGAACATACATATCGATAATTACCTTAAACGTGAATGGATTAAATGCCCAACCAAAAGACATAGACTGGCTGAATGGATACAAAAACAAGACCCATATATATGCTGTCTACAAGAGACCCACTTTAGACCTAGGGACACATACAGACTGAAAGTGAGGGGATGGAAAAAGATATTCCATGCAAATGGAAATCAAAAGAAAGCTGGAGTAGCTATACTCATATCAGATAAAATAGACTTTAAAATAAAGAATGTTACAAGAGACAAGGAAGGACACTACATAATGATCCAGGGATCAATCCAAGAAGAAGATATAACAATTATAAATATATATGCACCCAACATAGGAGCACCTCAATACATAAGGCAACTGCTAACAGCTCTAAAAGAGGAAATCGACAGTAACACAATAATAGTGGGGGACTTAACACCTCACTTACACCAATGGACAGATCATCCAAAATGAAAATAAATAAGGAAACAGAAGCTTTAAATGACACAATAGACCAGATAGATTTAATTGATATATATAGGACATTCCATCCAAAAACAGCAGATTACACGTTCTTCTCAAGTGCGCACGGAACATTCTCCAGGATAGATCACATCTTGGGTCACAAATCAAGCCTCAGTAAATTTAAGAAAATTGAAATCATATCAAGCATCTTTTCTGACCACAACGCTATGAGATTAGAAATGAATTACAGGGAAAAAAACGTAAAAAGGACAAACACATGGAGGCTAAACAATACGTTACTAAATAACCAAGAGATCACTGAAGAAATCAAAGAG
Organism: Balaenoptera musculus; assembly: GCF_009873245.2. Taxonomy (NCBI): domain Eukaryota; kingdom Metazoa; phylum Chordata; class Mammalia; order Artiodactyla; family Balaenopteridae; genus Balaenoptera; species Balaenoptera musculus. Next base: position 113,267,886 of record NC_045789.1, read on the forward strand.
GAAATCAAAAAATACCTAGAGACAAATGACAATGAAAACACGACGACCCAAAACCTATGGGATGCAGCAAAAGCGGTTCTAAGAGGGAAGTTTATAGCTATACAAGCCTACCTAAAGAAACAAGAAAAATCTCAAGTAAACAATCTAACCTTACACCTAAAGAAACTAGAGAAAGAAGAACAAACAAAACCCAAAGTTAGCAGAAGGAAAGAAATCATAAAGATCAGAGCAGAAATAAATGAAATAGAAACAAAGAAAACAATAGCAAAGATCAATAAAACTAAAAGTTGGTTCTTTGAGAAGATAAACAAAATTGATAAGCCATTAGCCAGACTCATCAAGAAAAAGAGGGAGAGGACTCAAATCAATAAAATCAGAAATGAAAAAGGAGAAGTTACAACAGAAACCACAGAAATACAAAGCATCCTAAGAGACTACTACAAGCAACTTTATGCCAATAAAATGGACAACCTGGAAGAAATGGACAAATTCTTAGAAAGGTATAACCTTCCCAGACTGAATCAGGAAGAAACAGAAAATATGAACAGACCAATCACAAGTAATGAAATTGAAACTGTGATTAAAAATCTTCCAACAAACAAAAGTCCAGGACCAGATGGCTTCACAGGTGAATTCTATCAAACATTTAGAGAAGAGCTAACACCCATCCTTCTCAAACTCTTCCAAAAAATTGCAGAGGAAGGAACACTCCCAAACTCATTCTATGAGGCCACCATCACCCTGATACCAAAACCAGACAAAGACACTACAAAAAAAGAAAATTACAGACCAATATCACTGATGAATATAGATGCAAAAATCCTCAACAAAATACTAGCAAACAGAATCCAGCAACACATTAAAAGGATCATACACCACGATCAAGTGGGATTTATCCCAGGGATGCAAGGATTCTTCAATATACGCAAATCAATCAATGTGATACACCATATTAACAAATTGAAGAATAAAAACCATATGATCATCTCAATAGATGCAGAAAAAGCTTTTGACAAAATTCAACACCCATTTATGATAAAAACTCTCCAGAAAGTGGGCATAGAGGGAACCTACCTCAACATAATAAAGGCCATATATGACAAACCCACAGCAAACATCATTCTCAATGGTGAAAAACTGAAAGCATTTCCTCTAAGATCAGGAACGAGACAAGGATGTCCACTCTCACCACTATTATTCAACATAGTTCTGGAAGTCCTAGCCACGGCAATCAGAGAAGAAAAAGAAATAAAAGGAATACAAATTGGAAAAGAAGAAGTAAAACTGTCACTGTTTGCGGATGACATGATACTATACATAGAGAATCCTAAAACTGCCACCAGAAAACTGCTAGAGCTGATTAATGAATATGGTAAAGTTGCAGGATACAAAATTAATGCACAGAAATCTCTTGCATTCCTATACACTAATGATGAAAAATCTGAAAGAGAAATTATGGAAACACTCCCATTTACCATTGCAACAAAAAGAATAAAATACCTAGGAATAAACCTACCTAGGGAGACGAAAGACCTGTATGCAGAAAACTATAAGACACTGATGAAAGAAATTAAAGATGATACCAACAGATGGAGAGATATACCATGTTCTTGGATTGGAAGAATCAACATTGTGAAAATGAGTATACTACCCAAAGCAATCTACAGATTCAATGCAATCCCTATCAAATTACCAATGGCATTTTTTACGGAGCTAGAACAAATCATCTTAAAATTTGTATGGAGACACAAAAGACCCCGAATAGCCAAAGCAGTCTTGAGGGGAAAAAATGGAGCTGGAGGAATCAGACTCCCAGACTTCAGACTATACTACAAAGCTACAGTAATCAAGACAGTATGGTACTGGCACAAAAACAGAAACATAGATCAATGGAACAAGATAGAAAGCCCAGAGATTAACCCACGCACCTATGGTCAACTAATCTATGACAAAGGAGGCAAAGATATACAATGGAGAAAAGACAGTCTCTTCAATAAGTGGTGCTGGGAAAACTGGACAGCTACATGTAAAAGAATGAAATTAGAATACTCCCTAACACCATACACAAAAATAAACTCAAAATGGATTAGAGACCTAAATATAAGACTGGACACTATAAAACTCTTAGAGGAAAACATAGGAAGAACACTCTTTGACATAAATCACAGCAAGATCTTTTTTGATCCACCTCCTAGAGTAATGGAAATAAAAACAAAAATAAACAAATGGGACCTAATGAAACTTCAAAGCTTTTGCACAGCAAAGGAAACCATAAAGAAGACGAAAAGACAACCCTCAGAATGGGAGAAAATATTTGCAAATGAATCAACGGACAAAGGATTAATCTCCAAAATATATAAACAGCTCATTCAGCTCAATATCAAAGAAACAAACACCCCCAATCCAAAAATGGGCAGAAGACCTAAATAGACATTTCTCCAAAGAAGACATACAGATGGCCACGAAGCACATGAAAAGATGCTCAACATCACTAATTATTAGAGAAATGCAAATCAAAACTACAATGAGGTATCACCTCACTCCTGTTAGAATGGGCATCATCAGAAAATCTACAAACAACAAATGCTGGAGAGGGTGTGGAGAAAAGGGAACCCTCTTGCACTGTTGGTGGGAATGTAAATTGATACAGCCACTATGGAGAACAGTATGGAGGTTCCTTAAAAAACTAAAAATAGAATTACCATATGACCCAGCAATCCCACTACTGGGCATATACCCAGAGAAAACCGTAATTCCAAAAGACACATGCACCCGAATGTTCATTGCAGCACTATTTACAATAGCCAGGTCATGGAAGCAACCTAAATGCCCATCAACAGACGAATGGATAAAGAAGATGTGGTACATATATACAATGGAATATTACTCAGCCATAAAAAGGAACGAAATTGAGTCATTTGTTGAGACATGGATGGATCTAGAGACTGTCATACAGAGTGAAGTAAGTCAGAAAGAGAAAAACAAATATCGTATATTAATGCATGTATGCGGAACCTAGAAAAATGGTACAGATGAGCCAGTTTGCAGGGCAGAAGTTGAGACACAAATGTAGAGAATGGTCATATGGACACCAAGGGGGGAAAACTGCGGTGAGGTGGGGATGGTGGTGTGCTGGATTGGGCAATTGGGATTGACATGTATACACTGATGTGTATGAAACTGATGCCTAATAAGAACCTGCAGTATAAAAAAACAAACAAAACAACTAATACTAAACTTTCATTGGGTTATTTGTATGGAAATATGTTAATATAAATGTTTCAGGCATTACATGAAATTTCTAAAAATCTTATATTTGTATTTGTATGGAAATATGTATGGAAATATGTTAATATAAATGTTTCAGACATTACATGAAATTTCTAAAAATCTTATATTTGTATTTGTATGGAAATATGTATGGAAATATGTTAATATAAATGTTTCAGACATTACATGAAATTTCTAAAAATCTTATATGTTCTGGTATAATGTTATAAGTAATAATCCTAGTTATTACTTTAAAATGTATATCTCAGAAATAACTAATTTTCTTGTCAACTGCATTAGTATGAACTTTCATCAAATCTTTAACCGTGGTCATTTTTAAGTCTTTTGTCATTTACAGACAGTTCTGGGTGTACTCTGATGATTTTGCAAATATGTTCCTATAAAAGGGTTTCATCTTCAAGAAATTCATGGAAAAGACTCTGACAAGTACAGGTTTCTGGTAACTGACTGTACTGCTGAACTGAATGAATAAGCATTTTCAGAACTCTAATGAAAAACTGATGAACTCATAAAAGTGCTAACAAAAGATCAAGATGAAAAAAAAATTAATTACATGGGACTGAGTGAACTGATGAGGATGAGTATAATTTTTGTGACTTTCTGTCTGAATTTAAAAAAAAAAAATCCCACAAGGACTCAGAGGCAAAGAATATACAAATCAATTTTCACTGCAAAGTAAAGGAGCTGTTACAGTGGAGGATTACTGGACTGAATGTCAATATTATGACATAGTATGAGTGTGTTTCATGTTTGGTAATTGCAATCATTGTTGCTTTTGTTGTGGTCATTCATGTACAATGCTTGGTGTCAGTCTATTTATGTCTTGTAAAAATAAAATACAGTGTGTGTGTGTGTGAATAAAAAAAAAAAAAAAAAAAAAAAAAAAAAAAAAAAAAAAAAAAAAGAAATGTTAAAACCAAATCCCATCTCTTCTCCAGAAAATATTTTTACTATTATATTGGATATTAAAATGAAAATTAGATTTGTGTACCTTTATTTGTGTTGGGTCACAAGCACTGTTTTTGTAAATACAGTTTAGATGTAAGTATATGTTTAATTTCGTGTGGCTGCAATTCATACTGTAGCGTGACTGGCCTCAAGTGGTGTCTAGGCAGAACAGCATCACTGCTAGATTCAAAGCAACAGGTGAATTTAAAGAGCAATGACACATCAGCTAAGATCATGCACCATGTGCTAATCCACAGGGCTCGTGAAATGGAACATCAGGTCTTCCATAACGGGAGGTGGGAACTGTCTCCCTCTAGTCTTGGGATTCCCCCAATATGGAAAAAGTGTTCTGATACTGGGTGATACTTTAATGCATTTGTTGCTCAGGACTTTTTCACAGAGGAACGTTTATACTGATTTTCTTTTTCTGAGAGAAGAGACTTACTTCTCTCTGGCTATCTTCTCTCTGCTATGCTGACACTTCTTCAAGATATACCTTTATTGTATTACCTGTTTTTTCTTTTGTGCCTTTTTTTCTGGCAGCTTTTAATTTTGGTTAGATACTCTAAGAACTCTGAAATTGTACCTATATAGGTGAAAATGAAGGATCCACATAACAATGGCCCTGTTAATTTGAAGCCATTTTAATGATGAGTTTGGGTAACTGGGAGGTTTGCCTGAAGATAGGGAGTGTTCAGACCTTGAACTATGTTTTGGCATGTCCTTTCTCCTTATTATTTCTCTCTATTATTCTGTTGTCCCCAGCAGTAGACAAGAAGAACCATAAATAAAATGATGGGGACCAGGGAAAGAGTCTAGATTAGAAGAGGTGAAGCAAATATTGTATTTTTCTGATTATAAGTATGTTAATACTTCATGTATAGAAAGTCAAATTCTTCAAATACTAAAAGGAGAACCTCAAATACCAATTAGATTGGTTAGGACCAATTGTGAGAAAATCTGCACCACTACTAAGTTTTTTCTAAGATTTTTCTGCTCACCTCCTTCAGGCCACCACCACTGCATATTTTTTTTCCTTCTGCTTTCCAGGAACTCTGGAATCTTTATCCCTTGCTTTAGTTTCTCATCTAAATACATTTATATTGTACATGTCACTGTCTGCGCATGCTCATATTTATATTCTTCTATAGTTTCTGTATATGTGGCGTTTTGTATTCGTTAACTGTAATTCAGGCACTGGCAGATGGAAACCACATCTGGATGTCCAAATTTTCTTAGACCTCACCAGCCATGGATACAAATGACGTCAGTTTAATAGTCACATGTCTTATTTCATGACCCATATCCCCATCTCGGTCTCCTGAGAAGCCTACTCTCCTTGCCCTCATTCACCACTCTTGTATTTTGGGAGATGGGGTCTCTAGGTGGGATCTAGCACGTGCTCATGATCAAGTCTGGTGAGCCATCTCATCGGCTGCCATAAGGCGTTTGAGCACATCACTCGTTTTCTTCCACTTTCCACTGCTCTGTCTCCAGGTTCCACTGACACAGCACCAGTGCCCTTGAGGTACCAAGGAACTGATTGGAACTCATTCCCCACTGTGCTACACTGAAGGGCGGCCAAAGTAGTGTAGCTTGTGCCCCAGTGTCTTACAGAGTTCATTCCAATTCTCTCTATAAAGTTCAAATATGAGAGGACTCAGGAGCTGATGAGGAGTTAAGTATCTGTGACAGCTGCCAGCTCTTCCTGTTTTATGAAGACGACCTTGTTATTACATAAATCTTCTGTGACTCACTTCTTTTTCCATTTGGATGAGTTTGGTTTTTTTTATTAATCGCAGTATAGTTGATTTACAATGTTGTGTTAGTTTCAGGTGTACAGCAAAGTGACTCAGTTTTATATATGTATTCAGTTTTATATATGTATATATATATTCTTTTCCATTATAGGTTATTATAAGATATTGAATATAACTCCCTGTGCTATATACAGTAGGTCCTTGTATATCTGTTTTATATATAATAATGTGTATCTGTTAATCCCAAGCTCCTAATTTATCCCTTGACCCCCGCCTCCCACTTTGGTAGCCATAAGTTTGTTTTCTAAGTCTGTGAGTCTGTTTCTGTTGTACAAGTTCATTTGTATCATGTTTTTAGATTCCACATATAAGTGGTATCATATAATATTTGTCTTTCTCTCTCTGACTTACTTCACTTAGTATGATAATCTCTAGGTCCACCTATATTGCTGCAAATGGCAATATTTCATTCTTTTTTATGACTGAGTAATATTCCAGTGTGTGTGTGTGTGTGTGTGTGTGTATGTATGTACACACACACACATATATATTGTATTGTATATATATAGTATATATATATTCCATTATGTGTGTGTTTATATATATATATATACCACATCTTCTTTATCCATTCATTTGTTGATGGGCACTTAGTTGCTTCCATGTCTTGCATATTATAAATAGTCCTGCTATGAACATTGCAGTGCATGTATATTTTCAAATTAGAGTTTTCATTTTTCTGGACATTTGCCCAAGTGTGGGATTGCTGGATCATATGGTAACTCTACTTTTAGTTTCTAAGGAATCTCCATACTATCTTCCATAGTGGCTATACTAATTTACATTCCCACCAACAGTGTAAGTGTGTTCCCTTTTCTCCACACACTCTCCAGCATTTATTATTTGTACACTTTTTGATGATGGTCATTCTGACTGGTGTGAGGTGATACCTCATTGTGGTTTTGATTTGCATTTCTCTAATAATTAGTGATGTTGAGCATCTTTTCATGTGCCTCTTGGCCATCTGTATGTCTTCTTTGCAGAAATGTCTATTTAGATCTTCCCTCATTTTTTAATTGGGTTGTTTGTTTTCTTGATAATGAGCTGTATAAACTGTTTGTATATTTTGGAATTTAATCCTTTGTCAGTCGCATCATTTGCATATATTTCCTCCCAGTTCATAGGTTGTCTTTTCATTTTGTTTATGGTTTTCTTTGCTGTGCAAAAGCTTATTAAGTTCAATTAGGTCCCATTTGTTTTTTTTTTGCTTTTATTTCTTTTGCCTTGGGAGACTGATCTAAGAAAGTATTCCCTACAACTTATGTCAGAGAATGTTTTGCTTATGTTTTCTTCTAGGAGTTTTATGGTATCATGTCTTATATTTACGTCGTTAAGCCATTTTGAGTTGATTTTTGTGTACGGTGTAAGAGTGTTCTAATTTCATTCTTTAACATGTGGCCATCCAGCTTTCTCAACATCACTTGCTAAAAAGATTGGATGTGTTTTTTGTTTGTTTGTTTGTTTGTTTACCAAAAGGCTCACTACTCTCTTCATCATTAGAATTAATTATTTAATTGACTGATTCATCTATCACTAGAACCAGTGAAAACCCATAGTAACAGTGGCTTAAATGAGAGAGAAGTTCATTTCTCTCTCACATAAAATAATTTGGGACTGGTAAGGTACTCCACTGGGTCAGGAATCCAGGGTTGTTTCATCTTTTTGCTCTGTCATCCTCACCATGAGGCTTCCACCTCACAGCATGAACTAATGACTCACTCTCTAATCATCATGTCTAACAGAAAGGGGAAAGGTAGGGAAGGGTATTCATGCCTTGTCATTGAGGACACTTTCAAAAGTTGCAAGTGGTCGTTTTTTTTTTTAAAAAACCTATTGGTTATCACATAGTTACATTACTATACTTTGCTTCAGATGAGACTGAAAAATATAGCCTTTATTATGGCAGAAGAGAGAATAGCTGTTGAGGAACAGCAAGTGGACTTTGCCACAGTGGTCATGCAAATAGTTTTCTGGACCACCCACCAGTAGACCTTGGGTCATACCAGTATTAACTGGCTCCTGTGCCATCATGGGCTATTTGATTTGGCCCTCTCTATGGCAAAATATTACCACTCCTTTAATTTCCCTTCTAGCTAAGATTGTTATTTATAGAATTGTCCAGTGCCACTTTTCCTTTTCCTTTTTATCTCATTGGACTTGCTCAAAGTAAGTCACTCATTCTCTCTCTGCTATGCTAGAATTCTCTGTATGATGTGACCTTTACACCAGATTGTACCAGATAGCATGCTTTGATGACAAGTATTCACTCCCCTAAAGTCTGGCCACAGAAAGGTATATTTCTGATGGGGCCATCTGCTAGAGTTAATAGCACTCATGCAGATTGTTTATGGTGGACTTCTAGACACTCAGCATATAATTCTTTTTTTCTAAATGAGTCCTAGCTTATGTTTTTTTCTGGTAGATCTGGCTGTTTCAAGCTGTGATGGTAAGAATAATAGACTCCAGAATGCAGTTGTGCCCAATTTATGCAGCTTGGGAATATTTTCTTATCAAAGTTTACTCTTTTTCCTAATCCAAAGGGAAAATAAATCAGGATCAATTAATGTTAGGTCATTTTTAGAGCTATCTGCTTTTGATACATATTTATTTCAGGAAGCATTGTATAGTTGAAAAACTTTCTAATTTTTCCCTAAGGCTGATCCTCTTTGAAAGGATATTAATTTTCAGATGCAGTCAAGAGAAATTGTGGACATAGATTCAGGAACATCATATGCTGCAGATATTTGAGGACTGCTAATTATCTTACCTTTTAGAAAGCTAGTTTTGAAATTTGGGTTAACTGTTGGCTCAGAGAAAAAAACAAAATATCTATAGACGTTTTTCTTTTGCACATACACATAAACACATATATACATGTATGATTTGAATAAACTGATAAATAAGGCCTAACATCTTAGTGATCAATAAGTTCTAGCCATGTTTCAAAGTTTCCATTTCTTTTCTATATTTGCTTATATGTGTAATATGTGTTGAATCTATTTTGAAAAATTAAAAAATAAAGATGAGCAAAGCAAAGCAAAACAGCAGGAGCAGTGCTTAGGAGGAAATTTATGGCATTGAATGCAGTTTTAGAAAAGAAGATCCAAAATCCAATAATCTAAGCTTCCACCCTAGGAAGCTATAGAAGGAAGAGCAATATAAACCTCAAGCAAGCAGAAGAAAAGAAATAGTAAAAATTAGAGCAGAAGTCAATGAAATTGAAAATAATAAAACAATGTAGAAAATCAACAAACCCGAAAGCTACTTCTTTGAGAAGATAAATAAAATTGATAAAATTCCAGCCAGGCTAACCAAGAAAAAAAAAGAGAGAAGACACAAATTATTAATGTCAGAAATGAAAGAGGGACTATCACTACTGATCCCAGGTACATTAAAAAGAAAATAAAGAAATATTTTGGGGACTTCCCTGGTTGTCCAGTGGTTAAGAGTCTGCCTTCCAATGCAAGGGACGTGGGTTCGATCCCTGGTCGGGGAACTAAGATCCCACATGCCATGGGGCAACTAAGCCCACGTGCCACAACTAGAGAGAAGCCCGCGTGCTGCAACAGAAGGATCCTGCATGCTGCAACGAAGATCCTGCTTGCTGCAACTAAGACCCAATGCAGCCAAATAAATATTTTTTTAAAAAAGAAATATTTTGAACAACTTAGAGGAAATAGACCAATTCCTTGAAAAACATAATCTACCAAAACTCATACAAAGGGAAATAGAATAAGGCTTATCTGAATAAGCCTGTATCTACTAAAGAAATTAAATCAATGATTAATAACTTTTCAACAAAGAAAGCATCAGGCCCAGATGATTTCACTGATGAAGTCTACCAGACATTTAAGGAAGAAATAAGATCAGTTCTCTATAATCTCTTCCAGAAAATAGAACCATTCTATGGGCCAGCATTACTCTGATACCAAAACCAGAAAGGACATGATGAAGACACATTTGCAATATAGATACAAGATAGATTGAATGTGGACAATTCCCAGGTTTTTGGCTGGCTGCTATTCATGGAAGCCTAGTTTTGTAATAAAAGACAAATATTTGGATTTTAGGAAGTTAAAAAATATTAGTTGTCATTTGTGTCCCTGTCCTCCTACATGCCTCTTATTCTTTCCCTTAGAAGACAGACAAAATGCTGACTTGGGCAGTACTTTTTAAAATATCAAGGGTCTCAGAAACCTGGGGTTTGATGAGTATTTGCTAACATTAGAAACAGATTGAAGGGTAAACCTCCTTTGTCCACATTTTCATTCCCCAGCCTGTTTCTTTTTTCAGTAGTAAGCTAAGAAGGTAACCCCTACTTAATGTTCCTGTTCCCTGGGTGAAATGCTACAGTCCTTTTTCCCAAAAGTTAGTGATTTGTGATTTTGATGGAGACATTGTGGGAATTCTGGGTTGGCAAATGAGAAGAAGAAAAGCAGATTTTGCCTTTTTAAAAAAATTTGAAAACCTTATTAACACAAAGAGCTTTATAAATCTAGACAGTTTTTTTCAAGAAGAGAAAAGAATTGTGAAAAACATGTATAATTGAGAAAAAAACTGAAGGAGAAGGCAGGATCATTAAAAAAAGCAAGTGAAGTGAGTCTTGTGATTTAAAATAAGTGAAATAAAATATAATGGGTGAAGGTGAAGAACATAATTTTGGTAATAAGCGTAGTACCTTGGAACCCCTCCAGCAGAAATGAACAGCAGAAATGGAAATGAACAATGAACAGCAGAAACAGGAAATAGCTACACTCAGTATACTCAGTGGTTAGGGTGATATTAGAAAATGGCTCCAGGAAACAGGTGATAATCCAAACAGATTGAGAGGGTCTAATATGCATGACAGCGGTGTCCCAGCAGACAGGTAAGGCATGGAGTTGGAAATCCAGGAGGAGGGTCATTCTGGGTATTCAGTAGAATGATGGGCAGTTGGTAACAGGCAACTCTTGTCAGTAGGTAGCACTTTTGAAGTCATAGGCATTTTACCAACTCAGGTTGGGATTAATTTTGACATCAAAGCATAAGCTCAGTTATCTAAACTGAGATGTAAAAGTGAGTTGGTCCTGCATTTTGGAGAATTGGAAATGAATTCCTTAAACCCTTCTTGCCTTGGGACAAGATTAGCAGAATTTGAAAGTGAACATCAAGTGGCCTCTGCTGTGAGGATGGGAAAATTGAAGACTGTGAACCAGGCAAGACCTTATCAGTTGGTTTAGGAAGAAGTAGTGACAGAGGCTGGGCATATGAAGAGAGGGTTAAAAGTAAGAAACAGTTTTAAGTCCTACAACAGGAAGATGGGATTTTGAAAAGATTGGATATGTGAAATAAAATTAACCAGAAATTGATCCAAGACCTAAACAGACTATTTCAAGACTCATTCATTTTAAGGCTTACTATTGAGACTTAAAAATATACATCAACTGATTTTCCATTTGGGTTTGATGTAAGCATGAAAGTTAAATTGTGAAACAATTTTTGTAAAAAATAGTATTGTTCTAGGACGTGATTTGCTTCAGAAATTGCACATCCAAATTAAGAGATGAATATTCTAGACTGATTCTGCCATGATGTTTAGAAATGTTCTTACTCTAAACAAAAACCTGACTATATTGTATTAATCAAATGTGTGGAAGATTAGATCTGACAATGCATATTAGTGTACAGTTTGAGACTGCATCAACAAATAATTTTTTTAATTGGTCATAAATATATTGATCTAACTTAGAATGAGGTTAAGAGAAATCCTGGGTTGGGATTTGACAACTGACAACCTACAAATATATTTCTTGTCTGCAAATTTTACTTGCTTTTTTCCATTTCTATTTTTATTTTTAAGAAACCTGCACAGTATTTTAATTTATAACCTGCATTAGATTCTTCTAGTTTAATGTTACATTATATGGCTTGGCAGAGAGGATATTTCCTATCTCTCTTCTGCAATAACAGCAAAATATCCACTAAACAAAAAAATGCATAGAGCAAGCATTAAAGTTGTCCTATAAACCTTATGAAAACGTTTAGTTCCTCAAATAATATTGTAGAGCAACTGGATTTAATATCTTTCATCCAGCAGAGGGCTAGCAAACTCTATCAATTTCAATTTACACACATGACTACAAATTTATATAGTTTATTTCAGTTTTCTAGTTGTTTGTTTGTTTAAGCACCAGACCCTTTTCTTAAAATGGAGTTTTCCAACACGTAAGGGAGATGCACATGGAGCTGCTTTAATTTCAGAAGGGCCCCCGAGCTGCCTCTGCAGAAACCCCGGTGAGGTGTGGAAGATAATTGAAAACCTCTGCTCTGATTTATCCAGAAATACTCTTCCAAATTCAAAGTCAGCTCTTCTTGAGTATCGTCGTAAATATCTTTCCCTCTGTAAAAATCCCAATGCTGACACTGCAGGGAAAAAATATAAGCAGAATAATGTTCAAGTTATGAAAGTGCCTCATACAGGGTTTTGTCTTCAATTGTAGTTCCTACTGTGTGGTTATATGTCTTGTTTGTTTTTGTTTTGTTTCGGGAAAGGTGGCATTTTTTTATCTCCAATCTTTTGAGTGAAAAAGGCATTTATTTTGACAAATTTTCTTCACAATATTTCATAGGTGTGCCAAACTGATGGACTGTTTGTGTACTTCTAAAACTATTCCTGTAACGGGGCCAGATTTGCCCTTTACTAAAATTGAATTTTAGGGATTAATTATGAGAGTGAAAAAGCATTCCATCTCTCGCCTATTTGTTACTTTGCCTTGGTAATAAATCTATTTGCAAAAGAAACCATTACAGAGCCTTCCATTTGGAACTATGCCTACCTCGTAGCCAAATGGTAATTGTTCTTTGCTTTGTTTTTCCAATCAAAACGAAGCTTTTGTAGGATGTCCCTTTATTCTGATTGAGGCCTGGTCTAAATCTTTGGTACTGAATTTATTTAAGTATTATAACTGTAAAGAGCTGTACTTTCATAGGGGCTAATAAATACTTTCCAAGGCACATATGTTGTCTCAGTCTGTTCAAGCTACTATAACAAAATACTACAGACTGGGGAGCTTATAAACAACAGAAATTTATTTCTTCTAGTTCTGGAGTCTGAAAGTCCAAGATCAGGTGCCAACATGGTCAGGTGAGATGAGGGACCTCTTCCAGGTGCAGGCTTCTCCTTGTATCCTCACCTGGTGGAAAGGAGGCATGGAGCTCTCTGGGGTATCTTTTTTTAAAAAATTTATTAATTTATTAATTTATTTTTGGCTGTGTTGGGTCTTCGTTTCTGCGCGAGGGCTTTCTCTAGTTGTGGCAAGCGGGGGCCACTCTTCATCGCGGTGCGCGGGCCTCTCACTATCGCGGCCTCTCTTGTTGCGGAGCACAGGCTCCAGACGCGCAGGCTCCGTAGTTGTGGCTCACGGGCCCAGCCGCTCTGCGGCATGTGGGATCTTCCCAGACCAGGGCTCAAACCTGTGTCTCCTGCATTGGCAGGCAGATTCTCAACCACTGTGCCACCAGGGAAGCCCCTGGGGTATCTTTTATAAGGGAACTAATCTCATTGTGACCTAATTACCTCCCAAAGGCCCACCTACTAATACCATTGCATTTGGCATTAGGATTTCAACCTGTGAATTTTGGGCGTGGGTCACAAACATTCAGACCATAGCACATGTTCATTGACTTTAAGATTTATTCTGTTACAAGGTTTGTGTTGGATTTCATTATTACCATATAGTCTTAAGAAGTGTGAACAGGGGCTTCCCTGGTGGCGCAGTGGTTGGGAATCTGCCTGCTAATGCAGGGGACACAGGTTCGAGCCCTGGTCTGGGAGGATCCCACGTGCCGCGGAGCAACTAGGCCCGCGAGCCACAACTACTGAGACTGCGCGTCTGGAGCCTGTGCTCCGCAACAAGAGAGGCCGCAATAGTGAGAGGCCCGCGCACCGCGATGAAGAGTGGCCCCCGCTTGCCACAACTAGAGAAAGCCCTCGCACAGAAACGAAGACCCAACACAGCCAAAATAAATAAATAAATTAATTAATTAAAAAAAAAAAAGAAGTGTGAACATATTATTGGTGTTGATTAACCAAAGTGATCAGCATTTTCTTTCTACATGCACTGTTTTGAGGGGTGATCCTATCTCATTTCCTATTTATTCCCTGTTTTTCTGTTTTACAAGTCTACTTTCCTTCCCTTTCATGCTTTTATATTCATGGATTTTTTTTCTCAGAACAATAATCATAGTAGTTACTACTTATTGAGCACCTACTAGATGTTTCTCTTGGTTCTATTTGATAGACATTATCCCCACTTATATAAAAGAAGATTGAAGTCTTTGTAGGCTAGATAATATACCCAAAGTTATAAAGCCCAAGTTGGAATTCAAAACCCAAACTCAAGACCCTTTACCGCACAAAAGAAGCTCTGTTTTATAACATTATCAAAGCTATTATTTTTATCCCTTAGTAAAAAAAAAAGGTGGTTAAAGTGGAGAACCAAAAACAATGATACATACTTTAAACATTTTCTTTTTATTTGAAATGTATACATTGGAATTCTTTTACCAATGGTTTGATGTAGGATCATAATCTTTCGTTTAAGAATGTTTTGTTTACGAATTTTCCACTGTTTGGGGCTTCACCTTATCTTTTTTGAATAAACAATACCTACTTAAAGGTATTGTCTCATCTATATTTTCCAGTTTGGCATCTTTTAATTAGAGTCAGAACTTAAAGACACTTGCAAAACAATCTGATTGTAGAATTTCTAGATTTCCAAAGCTGCCTCCCCAATCTTTTACATTTATTTCAGCCATACCTATAATTCAACAGCAATATTTGTTAGGGATTCATCTTTATCAAGTCCTTACAAAGCATTTATATTAATTTTCAAAAAACCCACAACTCTTTTTTACCCATATTTCATAAGTTTCATTTAAATCATATAATTGCAGTAACAATTACAACTGGGATAAAAAGGTTAGTAATAAACACACCTGGCTCTTGGTAAGCATACAACTTTACTGGTGGGAGAAGAATGTACACATAGTAAAGAGAAGCTATTAAGCTACAAGCTTTTAATACGGTGGCCATCAGTCAGTATTCAGAGGGAATGGAGACATTCTGTTAAGTAAAGGTTTGTTAAGAGAACTTCTACCCCATGTTTAACAAAAAAAAAAAGAAAAGAAGTATAGTGTTCTAAAGTCCTAGAGTACATATTGTTTCTACAATTCATTTGATACTTATATTGCCCATTTATCTAACATTTATTATTATTTGTTCTTATGCAAAGTAGTATAGTTTGGTGGAAAGGTACAGAAAAAAATGAAATAAAACTAGTTTGAAGAGTTTGCATTACTTAACTTCCCAACTAAGTGATGTTACTTTGGGGGACCAGAACTGATTTGTTTTTTTTTTTCTTTTAATTCACCTCTTTTGTGTCAGGGCCTTGTTCATAGTTCCATTACTTCAAGTCTTTATAAGTCTGTTTCTCTGCTCTGTGGTTTCTGCTGTATGCTTGGTTTTCTTTGATTACATGCTAGTCATTGTTCTTGGAAAGTTATTTATGTAGATAATCTGAGGTCAAGGATGAAGGTAACTTCTGCAGAGAAGATATATATTTACTTCTGCCAGGGTCTGTGGTCACAAATGCTTTGGAAATCACCCTAAACCAAGTTCAAGGCTTGCGTTTTGTTGAAACTGCAGGCAATAAAACCTCTGCTGGAGGGCAGGTTATTTATTATTCTACCCCTAGCTTAAGAGTATAGCTTTTTGAGGTCTCAGATAATTGTGGGGAGCCCCCCTGTTAGACTCTGCACCTTGTGTAGACATTGGTCTTTGATTTCTGCCCTCTTGCTCATGAAGTTTTCAAAATGAAAGTTCAAATTTTCTAGGAAATACACTCAGGAAACAAAAGGAATTTCTCTGCTTGTTTATCTCCCAGCGGTTCCATTTTCCTTCAGTTTTGCCTAGGAATTCCTTATTATCATGTCAGCTATTTGTTGCTTTTAATAGGAAGTTATTTATATTTTATCCAGCATGCCTAGTGTGTTTCATGGGGAGGGTGGGTCTGAATGACCTGGCTCCTATTAGCTGGAAACACATACTGTGCAGTGCTTAGTATTTCCATGATTGATTTAATTTAGAAGTGATACAAACACCATGTCACCGAAAAGGTGTTACTATGCCTTACCTCTGAAAATGTGGTTTCCAAAGAAAGTTTGATTTAATTTTATACTTTGGCTTCCACATTCGTGTACTATGACTTTGCATGAGTAAGTATAAAATGAAAAGTGCTGGTCATGCCTAAAGCAAGAAACACTGACAGCCTAGCAACAGATTTTATTTATAAGTTAATTAAACAAAGGTTGCAATAAAAAGAATATCTTATGTGAAGCAGTTCATGGACACTCAGTGGGGCAGGGAGGAGACAGTTAAATACATGTAGTAGCGTCCAGAAATAATCCAGACCTTTATAAAAATTACTAACTACCCATGGATACATCAGTAGCACTTTAGAGCACTTCAGTTTTCTGGTACCAGCAATGCAGCCATAAGGGGATTGTTTTTTTGAATGTTTGTGTTATTGAAACAAGATATTTTATAAGTCTTTTCTATTTATTGCAGTATCTACTACACAGAAACTCTACTGGGCATAGCATTGGTTGTTGAAATTGCTGAAAGTGTTTATGTGTGTGGTTTAATGATAAGGGCATAGGGTTGGAAAATCAGAGATCTGAAATATCTATCACTGATTTGATGTTTGATCTTCAGCAGATTTGATTATACTCTAAGATTACATTTTGCCATCTTTCTACGGTTAATTTTGAAAAACAGTGAGATCTTTTTTGCTGATAATTTACTGGCCAGGAATACTGAGTTAGAGGGCTATAATTCATGGTCCGTAAAAAGTATAGAATAATAGCCCGGTCATTTAAAGCCACATTTACTGGCTTTTAAGCCTCACTGATTTATATGCAAATGTAAATTATTTCATGAAAATTTAAGACACCCACGGCTTAAATTTGGAGTCACATAAAGAATAACAATTAAAAAGAGTTTTGTCACCACCAAGAAAATAATCTTTTTTTGTGTCTAACTAAAACATGTTCTATCAAACTATCCCAAGAACACTTCTATAATTGACATTATGCAAATATAAACCTTCAAGTATTGATCAAACTTCTCTCTCTCTTACCAATAAGTTGTTTCCTTTGCGATGCTAGAGCTACTAACAGATAATAATTCCTGAGTAAAAAAAAAAAAAAAATCTAAAATAAAAATACAAATTTTTTCATGGATAATAGGCACACAGAACACCTTCAGGGGTCTTCAGGACTAACAGGCTTGAGATTGCATTTTTACATTTAAACCGCAATTCAGTGCTCTTTATTTGACCAAAATAAAAGGGCTAAAAAATACACTCACGGGTTTTATAAAAAGCTGTTACGAACCCCAAAGGGAAGTTTTATGTTTTTTAAAACACAACAGTAAATTTTCAGTAGGAGTTAGAATTTAACCCCAATATTTCAATCCCTAATAGACTATGGGGCTTTCTTGTCCAGGATCAGTATGTTTATCAGAATAAAAGTTTAATTATGAGAAGAGAGTGGCCTTGAGGAGACATTTGAAGCTATCTAGAAATAGTTAGAAACTTGAAACCAGGCACGTGAAGCTTGTGAAGCATCTTTCTAGTCAAGATCTGAATATTCGTAGTTCCAGTCACTGCAGATCTTACGAAGTGACTGAGGTGTTGCCGGAAGTCTGAAAATACATAACCGCTGGATTTTCAACTCCACGAGGGCAGGGACTTTGTCATTTTTACTACTAGATCCCCAGTGCTCCTTGACTGGCCTTCAGTAACTGTATTTGATAAAAAGATGGCACCAGAGACAGAAGCTGTGCAGTAACAAGATGAGGACAGGGAGAAAGTTTTTATTTTAAAAATATTTTAAAAGCACATTTTAAGATTAATTCCTAGGCTTAGGAATTCCATTATCCTAGGCTTTCAATCCAAGATACCGTTGAGTAAATTAAAAGCAAGGAAGATTTTAGCATTGTGGGGCTTTTCTGATTCCTGAATGAACTTGTGTCTTTTTTTCCTGTCCAACTGAGCACAGAGAAAATGAATTTGATTAAGAAGGCTCAGTGAAGGGATTTTCTGTCAGAAGAGTTTTTCACAATGAGCAAATCCAACCCATGTCCACAGACTCCAGTTTATGCAAGCGAGGCTAAGGCACCGGCATCTTTGTCCATCTAAATTCGCACTCTGGGAATGAATGATTGGTGATGGGGGTTGGGAGGACGCAGGGAGAGATAGGCTGCGTCTCTCTTTTTCTTCTGAACTGGGCTTTTTCGATTTTCTTTTCTCTGTGCCTTTCTCTTACCTCTGCCCGTTGCAGATGTAACTGTTGCCAGTAATCCCCTGACCGTCCTCACCGTCATTATAGAGCTGAGGCCTGCGGTCGCAAAATGCTATCTATATTTATGACCTACACTTTGTGTGGCTTGATCTTCTTTACGTAAAGGCATTTACAGAGGGAAGCTTTTCACTCCTTGTCGGCTTACCGTTGTTACCAGCTGAACATTTCTGGGAAACCTCAGAAGTGCTATGAGCTTCTTTCAGAGGCTGGAAGGTGGGGATCTTGAGACTGCTTTGCTTCTCCATCCTGAGCTAATGGAAACCCTCTGTTTCCATTCCTCAGGCAGAAGTAGAAGGAAGATACCTTTTGGGTATTCTAATTTTAACGAAGTCATCTCCTTACACAAACTGTTATCAACAGAAAGTAGGATCTATTATATTAGTAGCAAGCTCTGCTTTATTAATTCGTGTTATCTAATTGACTTTTGGATTTGGCTTCAGGTAAAACAAATTGGGCGGTGATATATCAATGTAGTCACTCGTTCGGTTTGCTTTACCTTACCCTGACCATTCATTAGTCTCAGAACACACACAAATTTTTAAATATGGATAAACACCCTTGAGCTTGAGTAGAATGAACTCTTGGTTCATAGTTCAAGTGAGCAGAGCCTTTTTTAATTCTGGTTAGGTGATGTTTTAACTGTCTTTGTAGTGTATCTGCTTCTTTTCCCACTTACCACCCACATTCCATTTGTGGAAGAGTGACGATATATGCTGCTTAATTGCATAGCTGCTTCTCCTGGGTGAGGCTGGGGAGAGAACAGGGGGATTAAATTGCATATGGCTAGCTCAGTTGTTATTGAACAACATCCTGACTGATGCCTGATGTCTGCAGAGGATTTTCTTTGGATTCTGATCAATGGAATGCTGGACACTGAGAACAGCAAATGGCCATTTTCTCTCCTGTCTTTAAAATGAAGTATGTCCTCTCTGAAGGGTGATCTATCTAAGCTGGATCTCAAGTTTAAATGTAAACGACAGTGCATTCCTTACTTTGAAGGCAGACACAAGCTCATCCCATTGATGGCCAAGATGCTTTGTGAAAGGAAACAGCTTTTGTTACAAGTTCAGAATTCAGCCAGTATTATATCTCTGCTGGAGGCTTGATGGGAAGACTCCTTTAATGTGGAACAAACATCATTTAAATGGCCGGGAGCTCCTGGGACTGGAACCTGGTGCCCTGTCTCTGCAGAGGTCAGCTGGTGAGTGTGTGCCGCTCTCTTTCTTCAGAAGACTGATACTGATTTTTTTTTTTTTCCATTCAAATAGAAATCATAGGAAAGTTTGAGCAACACAAATATACAAGAAGGAATGATTTTAGAAAATTATTTTCTCAACAGTTTACTACTGAATAGGTTAGTTGTAGAGAGGCAACATTATCACCGCATAGGAATGTCTAATCTGTCTGGCGCTCCAAAAAGGATTATGTGGTCTTCGTTCATCTCATGTGGGAGCAAAATTTTCTGTGATTGGGAAAAGGATAAATGAAAAATCACATGCTAAAAAAGAACTTGTGATTAGTTGATTTTATATAAAAGTATTCATACTAGTCTGAGATTTTCTGTTTTGTGATTTCAGTAGGGGAGCCCACAGGAGGGTTTTAGGAGTGGGTTCCTTCTCCTGAGGTGGGCTGATTTAAGAGCACTGAACCTCAGGCCTCCTGCCATTCCTGGGGAGGGCTATCTGGAACAAGTCATTTGCCTTCTAGGGTCCTCCACTGTAAAATTAGGGTGACTTTGCTTCTCTGTGTTGCATCCAAAGATATGAGAAAATGTAAGCAAAGTAGTGTAATTATTGTTTCTAAAGATTTGGCAATAATGGTGCTTTGTGAAATACTAACGTCAAACTAACATCTAACAAACTAACATCTGAGTTATTACCTTTTCTTCATGCAACAAAGTGAAGAAAAGAGCTCTCATACTTTTTGTAGAAAAATGGAGGGAATCTAGGGGACTAAGACTTTGTTAACCATGCCTAAATTCTTTTTTTAAAGTTATTAGATTGAAGTTTTAAAAATGTGTAATTCTCCTGGCATTAGAAAATCACATAATTGAATTGATGCTGTCCAATTTTACAAGTAGGTCTATTGAGTTCATTAAAGGCTAATGAAATAAACTAATGTTTTTGACAACAGGAACTCCCCACTTTCTTCTCAGCTAGTGCTTGTAGTTTTTCACTTTCCTTTTGGGAAATCTATAGAGGGGAGAAAATATTGTGATATAGTATAAGCAGGTTCTAAGGGGGCCGTGGGAAGGATATTATCCTAGACAAAGCCCAGAAGAGTCAACCTCACTAAAGGAGGCTCCGCTACAGTTTGTTGGGACTCATGTTATTAAGTTAAAAGGATAGTCACAAATCAAGTAAGACTTGTTGGTTGTAAACATTTTAAAAAAATATTTAAAAGAAAAGAGAATGCCAGATGGCATTAAGATCACCCTGTGCTCCAGTCTTGATGCTTTCACTGAACCACTTTCACTCCTAATGACTGCTTTGACACCATCACAGCTAATTATTTCAAAGTACCTCAGAGGAGAAAATGTTTGAATTATATAAAGTGGCAGGTGATGACTCACCTGGTTAAGGAGCCTAAATGTCTATTTCTTTGTAAATATTTTCCAGAGGAGGGAGTTAATAAGAAGCTGATTTTTTTTTTTAGAAGACGAATTCTCAGCTGCTCAAGTCAGAGAAGATTATGCTCCCCATATATAAGAAACTAGTCACGCTGCCTGGAAGTTAACTGACCCGCGAACCATCATGGCACCAATACAATGCTGGCTCATGCCATGGCAATTATTCTCTCCTTTGACTGACTTTTGAATCCGATTAAGTGCTGGGTTCTCTATACCATGGAGTGCATTTTGCTTGCTTGTGGGATATTTTATTAATCCTACAGCTTTCAACTTAATTTAGGTAAAAAAGAAAAATGATAAATTTTGTTGTAATAGGCTAAAACATGTAGTGACCACTCACAGTATAGAAAATTAGTATTTTCCCTCCTAGAAATAGTACTGAAATGAAATTTTACATTTTCCATTTATCTAGGTAGATATGTCATAGAGTTAGGTTACAAAAATATGTCATTTTCTAAAAGGACACTTTTAATATTATTTTACTTTTTTCTTAATAATAGGATATATATAGAATCGAATTATATTGTTTAAATGTCAACAGTTAAGGTACTTATCAAAACTTTTCTTCTAAAATGAGACAATTGTGTGATTGTATGTAAGGGTGGTGGTGTCTGTAATCCACTGTGTACAACACAGTGTTATGACTCTCTCTCCAGAGTCCAGGGGTGAATAATTAAGAAATGAGTGACATCCTATTGGCCCTTGATAAAATTGTGGTAAAATTCAGAAAAATTGGTAGTGTATGCAATTGGAATACTATAGAGAATTTCATCTTCCTGAATTAACAGGTTGTATCCTTTCTCTTCTTTCACTGTGTCTCTTTATTGGGTATACATACAGGAACATCCAGAAATACTAATCCTGCGTTACTTCATCACGTTATTTAATGTTAATTTGGTATTTAACGAAAGCTTTTGGTAATGAATAACGAGCACCTGTGTGCCTCTTAGAATGATGGAGAGTGATTCAGGTGTTGCCTGCTTCCCTCTCTCCCTTTCTCTGCCTCTGTCCTCCTCTCCCTCTTTTGAGGGCGCCCTCTTTCTCCCGGGATAACCTGGCTGAGCCCAGATTATGCTGCGTGCTCACTGACAGCTCCTTTCGATTCCCTGCTTAATGCAGCTCCCTAAGGCAGCCTCACGTAGGTCTGTAATTGACACACCGAGGACTGGGCTTCTCCCAGCCCTTCTCAGACGTGCACACCCCTGTGTTTCTCTGGCAGTGGCAAGTAACTCCAACTGTGCTCGTCTTCTCCCCAAACTGCAGCGTTGATTCTGCTTTCTTAAATGAACCTTGGAGAAGGGAAGGGCTGAGAGATTTAAAAGGCAGGGATTCGTGTCGTGTGCTACAGCAGAGCAGCAGTAGCAACGGCAGCAGCGGCAGCAGCAGAAGCGAGTCATTTAGCGCGACTGCACCATTTTTTTCTCACCCTGCAGAGAGGTGTGGTTGGAAGCGGCAATAAACTACCCACCCCCTAGCAGTTCCACGGAGGTGGCCTCTTCCTGGCTCCGGTCGGAAGACACAGACTGTCTGGAGGAGTCCCCGGAGACCGTTCCTATTGGTGATGTGTGCCTAAGGAAGGCTTTTTCAACTAGTAGGATGCTTGTCTGCCCTTGCGGCTACCCAACGGCTGAAGAGCTCGAAGTCTAGTGCTCCGCCTTCCCGTGGGACCATTTCCGAGTGTGGGCGCACACCTCTGCCCGCGTGTGTGCAGGTGTGTGCTCCTGGGGGGCTTGGCCTGGGACCTTGGTACGTTGTGGTGAATTATGGTGCTGCAGAGGCTGGAGCAAGATTACGACCTAGCTCGGGGGTGGAGTGGATTATTTTGTGAGGGTTCTGGCTGCCAGCCATTGCCCTAGCGGGGGAAAATCACATCCCCATCTCGCTCTAAAAGCACCTGGATTGCTGGGGAGTGGAAACTGAGCCGCGGCAACCGCTTCTGCTGCTTCCCTCTGCAAAAATGGCTCACGCAGCTGCTTCTATTAAAAAAGTTCGAGAGGCTGAACTGGATGAAAAGGAAAAAAACCTTGAGAGAGAGAGAAAAAAACAACGGAAAATCCCCAGGGAACGTATGGAACGGAAGAGAAAGGTATGAGGAGCATCCCTTTAACCCTTTGCCTCTGTGGCTCTGTGCAGAACCATGAGCCTCAGAACCGGCAACTTCCTTCTCCTTTCCCTCCATCATTCCCCTGCACCATTTCCAAGCTCAGTTTGCAGCCTATAGCTCGTGCCTAAATTTGCTGCATTGGGAGGAGATGCCTGAGCAGGGCACATTTCCTTGGGTTTAACCGAGTAAAGCAAGAAAATGTCTCCACTTCATTTTTCTGCTTTTCTCAATATCTTTATTCGGTCTCAAAGCCAGGTGTTTTGATTTCTCCAAGTGACTCTGAACACTTGTCTTAGAAGAAGGAAGGGATTGGTTTACGGTTGGAGGGTTAAAGTATTTCCTTCTTGTTCCTCACCTCTACTACAAGATCTTTAGCCTGTGCCTTCTCACTGACTCCATGTATTTGATGTAGATCTCTGGCTAAGAATAAAGCACAGGTTTTATTTACTCTTTCTTTTCCCCCTTCTGAAGGTTGACACTGTTCTATGTAAAACTGCACTAAGAATCTTGGTGCAGTGAGCCGTGTATCAGAATTTTTAAAATTTTAATTAATTCACTTTGGTTTTCATTATTAATCTTATGATTTTCTTTTCTGACTATAGCAACTAAATGAAAAGACCGAGATTAACGAATGGGACAAAATGTTGATTCCCTTTACGATAAAGTGTAGAATCGTTGTCTTTTAAAATATTGTTTTTCTTTTAAAATAGAAACAACTTTACAACTTAATGGAACTGCTATATTCATTTACCTAGTGCTCTGTTTCTATAAGGGAAGAAGATCTCTGTAAATGCTTTAATTAACAAAGTAGGTCACTGAATAATTTCAGAAGACGATAAATGGCATATTACATTAGCAGAGCATAAAAATCGTGGTTTGTACACAAGCTGTTAAACATAGCTCTGGGATTAGGGATGCAATGGGGCTGCATAGGCTTAGTAATCCAAGTGCTCAATGTCTTTTTTTTTCTTCAGTAATAGATGTGTTTACCTTTCCATTTGGGGGCTATTAGCTTTGCCTTACTTTTGGAAGGACACTTGAGGACCCGCATTAAGTTGAGATCTTACTGCATAGGGAATCCTTACATTTCAGTTTTACTACTTATTTCATCAGTAGTTAGATCAAATGACTGTCATTGGGCAACCCAAATAAATAAAATTTGCAGTATATTATCATTTCCCTTCTGGGGAAAACTTTAACGCTGCCTGTCTGACCTTTAAAAGGCCTTGTTTCAAGGATGCATTAATTCTTTTTTATAATATCAAAAGTATTTTTGGCCATTTTTGTGGGAGTTGGCACCCTTCTTGACAGCTACTGCAGTTCTGTTTCTAATCGTCTAAATGGAACTTTACGGCATAAAGCAGTTTCCTGTGAGTATATCTTTTTTATCTTTTGTTCTCCAAAACACAGTCTATTATTTTTTGCTGGGGAGTGCTTGTTCAGTACACAGTGTGACCTAGTAACTTTGCTCACCTAGAGTACCACGCATACACCTGGCAAATCTCTTGGTCTCACTCTGGTTTGTTTCTGTATCTAGTTCAAGCTCCTTCCTTTTCTATACTTTATTAAAATTGAAAAAACCACATCATTAAGATGGAAAAGTGCCAGTAGTTGTTGAGAATCTCCGTTGCTTGGATGCTGCATTGCTTTAGCTTGAATCCAGCACGGCAGGAGAGAGATCATTGGTTGATACTGTGATCATATGACGGGATCATCTGATCTTCGTATTTAGTTAATATCGTTAAGTTAGAACCAGAGAAATTGGGGGAATGATGGCATAGCTACTATTTGTTTTTGTTCCTCTTTTTTTTATATACATACACATCTATTGGTCCCCTTCCCTTTTCTACTTCAGGTGCATGTGGCATTACATAGGTATTTACATAGCAGAACAAATGCTTGCTAAAAGAGTGGCTGGGTTTTTTAGCTGTGTCAGATTTATTTTCTAGATGCATTTATACCTCCCCCTCCCCCGGCCCCATGCACACATAAGCAATTGAGCCAGTTCTAAAATTTGGTTTAAAAGAAGAAAACTTTACCTCATAATTATTCCTTAAGGTATATATAATGGTAATTCATAAAGAAACGAAGAAAGGATGGTTGCCTATTAGTAGCACTCTGTAACACCATCTACAGAAAGTAATCTAAAAATCATTATACTTTATTTGCTGATGCCATTTTATAACCATAAGGGAATACATCAGTTGTAGAGATGATTGAGTTTATCGTTTGCATGCCCATTTGTAAAGTGCGTTGCAGATGAACCTGTTTATTCGAAAATTCAGATGAGACCTGCCCTAGTGGCAATAAAAGCCAACCATGGAGCTTGAAAAAAATAAACTGATTTTGAAAAGATTTTTACTGAAGTAAAATTATTGAGTGTTAAAACAAATCAATTAAGCAGCCTTATATTTGGATTTCATTTTAATATTCTTTTGTAAACTCACTGATAATTAAAAGAATCTTTGCATTATTATTTTGTACTCCATAAAACATTTAAAATAAATTATAATTATTTGTAAAGTTAAAACACATTGCATGCTTGGCTGTAAGCCCTCTACCAACTTCTCAGTGGTATGGTTTTTGTAAATGGCTGGATTTGTATACTAAGGGACCTAGTTTCAACCTCATTACAAGCAGAATTTATCTTAGAATAAAATGTTCAGGCTTCTTTGGGCTACAGTCTGGAGAGCTAGTATTTAAATATAGTATGTACCAAACATATATTGTATATGTGTCATACTGTGGTAGATCTAGAATAAAACGAAGCTTCAAGCTAATGGACCAAGATTAAGATTAGTTGAAGCAAACTGATCTACCATTTATTTGTTCAAAAGAGTACATTGATATTCCAGCTTTTTACAGAGATAGGGCTCATTATTAACTTATATTAACTTCAGTCATTTCTTTGTATGTCCAGATGTCTAGTCTCTATGCTAAACGCTGAGAATTTTAGACTTGAGAAGGATTCCAAAAGGAATGATTTCTCACAGACTTGTAAGACTTTGTCCTAGAATGAGATTTTGAGTATAATATTCTTTCTACAATCATATACTATTTCCTAACTGTACTTTTTTTTAATTTGGAAAAATAAATAATTTTCAGAGAATCAGTAAACAAAACAATTTCATTCTTGAAAGTAAAGAGTGTGTTTAAATTCTCTTCCTCGTTTAAACTTATGATTACCAGTTATTTTCAAATAATAGATATGTTCTCCATTTCTCGCATGGACAAACCATTCTCTAGTCCATCATAATGTCCGCAACACTCACTGAAATCATATGGCATAAAAGGCAATTTGTATGACTAGTTCTTGGCATTGTAATGCTTAACTTATTCCTATTATTTTAATTTATACTATTAAAATGCCAGAGTTTACATTTCCTGTAAAAACTATGATAATAATATTTACTGAGTACCAATGCGGCCCTGTGTCTGGCACACATGTTGTACTATTTAATCCCAATGGCAGTCCTATGTATTAGGTATTCTCTCCATTTCACAAATGAGGAAACTGAGGCTCAGTATTATGGAACTTGCTTAATCGTACCCAGCTGGTATATAGCAGAGTTGGGATTTGATCCCCAGGCTCCAAAGTTCATTGGGAAAAAAAACGTAATATGATTGCTTGGTCTTGTACCTACACTGAATCTAGAGCATAAGTAAATCATTTAATCTGCCAATGCCTTGGTTTTTTAACCTCCAAAATACCTTCCTGTAACTGAAATTTACTGTGAGAATAAGTTAAATGACATATTTGAGAGGAAATTATATAAATTTAAGGTTGTGCTTCTGTCGTGATTGCACCAAAACATTTCATGAGATTTCTTGGAAAATCAGCTATTAGGAGTCCACATTTGCTTCTTAAATATAGCAGTTGCCGTCAATGAGAGATGATTATATATGATCATTCTTTGTTACAGTTTTATCAAGACTTCAAAATGTATTTGCGTATTTACATTTATTAAACTGACACTGAAAGGTGATTTTGCATAGGATTAAATAGAAAATAAAAGCAAACTTTTTTCCACATCCTTTTCATTGAATTTCATAGAAGAGGGTTCTGATCAGTTATTTGATTTTTTTTTTTTTTAAATTTATTTATTTTATTTATTTTTATTTTTGGCTGCGTTGGGTCTTTGTTGCTGCATGCGTGTTTTCTCTAGTTGCGGCAAGCAGGGGCTACTCTTCGTTGCAGTGTGCAGGCTTCTCATTGTGGCTGCTTCTCTTGTTGCAGAGAACGGGCTCTAGGCGTGCGGGCTCAGTAGTTGTGGCTCGCGGGCTCTAGAGCTCAGGCTCAGTAGTTGTGGCGCATGGGCTTCGTTGCTCCGCGGCATGTGGGATCTTCCCGGACCAGGGCTCAAACCCGTGTCCCCTGCATTGGCAGGCGGATTCTTAACCACTGCGCCACCAGGGAAGCCCAGTTATTTGATTTTTTAAATGTATGTAATTAAAATCTTGGAAGGAACCAGACTTCTTATTTCTAGGATAACCTTTGGGGGACTGCCCCAACCATATTCTCCTTGTCCACTTTGTCATTAAGTTGATGACAATGAGAATACTTACTGAGTATATATAATGGACTTATTACTGAGTTGTAAGGGAACATGAAGAGATGAAGAATTTTAAAAGTTACTCTGTTAGTATACTTTGTTAAAATGAAAGAATGCTTATTTGCAAGTGTGGAGAGGAATGTATTCTGCAACTTTTGACTTATGAGTTGTAAATAAACATAAAATATAATGGCCAGCTGAACCTGCCTTCCTTGGTGGTCTTCGAGTGAACCCAGTTGTGTAGGGAGAAGAGTGGACAGGCCAGACATCTCTCCTGTCCTTGAGTCTTTTGCTTGGGCACCCAGCCTGATTCCAAAGGAAAGCCCACCTCTGAGACCAGCAAAACTTAGTCAAGAACCATGTATGCAAAGATTTCTGGACACCAAACCAAATGCAATGTGATTAAAAGTACAAATCACAACACAATAATGTGATCCTGTATAATGTATTACATTCTAGAACTCTTCAAACATGGAAAATTCCAATAACATTTTTTAGCATTTACATCAAATTGTCTTTATGTAATTTCCTATAACCCCTTCATCAATACATCAGTATGTCTAGAAACCACACTAACATAAAGTAGATTGGTGAGGTCTTGAGCTTTATCTGGACAGCTTAATCTCTTTTTATGACTTAATGTTCACTTCAGTCTAAATAAATATGTTCAGGCATATCTATTTACATGTGGAGGCTTCCATAGAATCATGATTTTTTTAAAAAATTTTTTTATTTTGGCCATGCCGTGTGGCTTGAGGGATCTCAATTCCAGGGATTGAACCCGGGCCACGGCAGTGAAAGTGCTGAATCCTAACCAGTAGACCACCAGGGAACTCCCAGAAGCATGATTTTTTTAAAAACCTATTTTCTTCTTCTTTAATCCTCCTTCTATCCCCTTTTCTTAGTTCAATTCAGAAACCCTTTCTGGGCTAGAATAATTATCTTTATATAAGTGACTTGCACTATTAATGGCACTCTTGGCCAGCACCCTAAGTCTGAGTTTTTATTGGTTTTTTAATTATAAAGAACCTCTTTCAACCATTTGAGTGGGTGAGTAACTACTAGCTTAGGGTTACAGCTGTCAAATTTGTGGGATTGTAGCAAAAATAGTCCCAAGTATATGGCTTGAGATAAGTTTTTAAGAAGACTGTTAAAAGACAAAATCTTAAAGTAAAAAAACCTACTGTGGGTGAGTTTATTTTTGGAATCTAAACTCTTTAAACAAACTCAATGTAATTCCCCACCCCCTTTTTAGTTGTGTTAATCTGAATTCATATAAATGTTTTAATCTTTACGAAAACAGTTTTCATTGGTGACCTTTGTTATCAAATTTTAATTTTATTAGTTACTTTATTCATCATTTGGGTAAAAGTAATGATATTTACAGCACATTTTTACATCATAAAGAATACTGAAAATATTTTGTAGAAGTATAATAGGAGTCAGTGAAAATACAAGGAAGTTAAGAATTCTACTCGTGCCATATTTAATGATTTTTTGTGTGTGCTTTTACTTTTCCATTATGTCACCCTTTTTCATTTGTATTTCTTGAAATAATTTCTTCTTCGCAAAGAATGATTACTTTTAGTATCAGAGACAGAGACACGGTATATTAAAATGGAGAATAGTACAAAGAAGTCACTTCCAAAATTTTGGAGTTCTGTGGAAATTGCTAGTGGAATCATCAGCTGTTTGAGTGTGACCCTTTTACTTCAAAGGTGACTTGTCATTTTTAAATGTATATTGTGGAAAATCCCATTAGAGTCATCTGGCTCCATTCCATTCATAATAAATCAGGATCCTGGGGTAGACTGAAAGGGAAAGAAGACCATAATCTATATATGTTTAAAGCTCCCCTGGTGATTCCAACCAGAACTGGAAACCAATGCAATAAATATTTTCATCCCCCCACCAACTCTTACTCTATTCCATCTTTGATTTGAAGCAATAACAGATCTTCTTCTAATAATCAGGATTACTGTAAATTGTCATTGAGAAAAAATTTTCCATGTGTATATAGGAGACACCCTGGCAACTTTTTGAATGTTTAATGAGACTAATTTGTCTATATAATAACCAATTAATTTTGAGCCAGGAAAAGAGGAAAGGGTGTTTAATAGGTAAGTTGTAAGGCTTCATGATCTGCATACAGTATGACTATCTCTGCCCTGATGGTATAATCTTCAAGAATGAGGCTTGTATGTTTCTGTGTATACACACATACATAACTAAGCTCATAGAGAATCGAGGTGTTATCCAAGCTAAATTTTTGAAAGAAAATCACTGAAGTGTGATCTAAAAGTTATGTCTTAAGCAGATTGGGCTGTTTTGAATGAACTCAAGTAAATGTCCTGGGGATTTAATTGGTAATTTAGCAGCCTTTTGAGACCTCAAACCTTTAGAGATGTCAGCATTTCTGGAACTCCTAAACACAAGTCAGTAACTACTTTTTGTTCTTTGTACTTGACTTTGCTAGATTTTTCATATCTTCAAAATTATATAAAATCCATGAATGTGGGGAAAGAAGAAGGAATGAGCAACTCATAGATAAATTCTCTCTCCCAATTCTTCAGATATTTCCTTTTAATATTTCTAACTCAACAGGATCTTTACAATGCCAGGGTTTTTTGTTTGTTTGTTTGTTTATGTTTTTGGTTTCTTGCATGAATATTTTACCAACTGCTCTCTCACTCTCCTCCTGGCTCACCGCAGCTGCCAGGGCAGCCAGAAAGGGATTCCCCACTAGGTTGTACAGAAGTCTGGAATGGACTTTCTAGCATGTATAGTTGGAATTACTCCTTCCATTTTCCATCACTTCATTCGTAGCTTGCCAGAAAAAAAGAAAAACTTCTTTTTCCCATTAGACTTTCATTGTAATCCAACTTAGCCTTTTTCTAGAGACGTCCCTTTATTGTATGTATATCATTACTGCACTGCTCATGTCATGAGGAACACCTTAATAGAAAACTATGTGGTATTAAGGAGGAGAAATATCAGGGTACAGCAATTATTATAAACACATAATCTAGTTTTTATTTGGTTAGGAGTGATAGTGTTATTTCACATTAGTAATTTCACATTAATATATATTTCTTGACTCTCTCTATATTTTGCATAGAGACCTGTTAATTACCAGTTTTAACTCATTTGTTTACAGTTTGTAAAAAGAGGTTGAAATCAAAACTGACATTGACCTCTGTATCTGTACGTGAGTAATGTTGGTTTTACCAAATGTCTATTTTTCAGGGGAGCTATTTAATCTCTAGATTAAATTTTTTTTTTTTAATTATTAGCACCTTTTAAATTATTATTTATTTATTTATTTATTTATTTATTTATTTATTTATTTGGCTGTGTTGGGTCTTCGTTTCTGTGTGAGGGCTTTCTCTAGTTGCGGCAAGCGGGGGCCACTCTTCATCGCGGTGCGTGGGCCTCTCACTGTCGCGGCCTCTCGTTGTGGAGCACAGGCTCCAGATGCGCAGGCTCAGTAGTTGTGGCTCACGGGCCTAGTTGCTCCGTGGCATGTGGGATCCTCCCAGACCAGGGCTCGAACCCGTGTCCCCTGCATTGGCAGGCAGACTCTCAACCACTGCGCCACCAGGGAAGCCCTCTAGATTAATTTTTTAAAAATAAATTATATTAGCATCACAAACATGAACTCTAAGCATCTACTTTCATTTTTTATTAATATATAGGGATCAAATATTACTTTTGCATTTGAAACTAAGTTTAGCTGCCAACGCTTTCAAGACATTCAGCATGATTAGAAGTGGATATGGGATCTAAGTTTATAAAGAACAGGCCACATACCAGAAAGCTGTTTACTAATTTAATAAGTGATATTTACACAAAGTTTCCAGATACTTCTAAAGCTCCATAAAAACAAATTCAGGAGACCTGTGTGTAACTCTGTCTACTAACTGTGACATTGGGTAAATTATTGACATGACCTTACCTTTTTCACCTATAAAATGATGAGGACCTGAAATCTGTTAGAAGTCTTTCTGTTCTTGTATGATTCTGCACCATTTTAAATTGTCTTTGCTTCTTTCTATTTTTGTAAGTGATTGAGATAGTTCAATGGAATTTCCAAGTTTTTCTTCATCTAATAGGAATTTTTTTGAGCTGACACTATGTCGCAGACAGAGTTCCTGCATCCAAGAAGCTCTCAGACCACCTGGGGTGATAGGTACTTTCACAGATAACAAGAATAAAATTTATTTGGGCCATTAAGTTGGAATGGAAATTGTCTATTTTTGTATATATGATGCAAGTTTTCTTTAATAGGTCTTGTATTTGTAAGCTCTTATCTGGCAGAAGAAATAATGGAGGGAAATTGTTCCTGTTATGGTACTTGAAATTTTCTGGAAGTTGTTAAGGCAGGAGATATAGAAGATGAAGTAATCTTATGAAGCTTGCAGTTGTTTTTGTTTTGTATTTTAGGTACTGATTTGAGTCATTTCCCAGGAAGAAGTTTATTGTGGTTCCCTTATTTTCCGTTAAGCCTGTGTATACTGGTACTGCCACGACTTATAAACCCGCAGACAAATACCATCACAGTGTTGTTAATCATTTTACAAAGGTCCAGTGGTAGTAATGGTAGCTGCCTTTGAACCGCAGGGCGCTATGGCTAACAAGAGCCCATGGTAAGCACTTAAAGAAACCTCAGCAATTTACAAACCATTTAGCTGTATAGCTCAGGGAAAATAAGACATCTCCTGCGTTCTTCTGGGATAGAAGTGCAGATTTCCTCCTTATTTATGGCTCCTGCCTCAAACTGGGCCAGAGGCTTAATTAAACTATGTCACATCCTAACATGACTGAAACCAATAAAGTGTAAGTAGCACAGGTTACCTGGAAACAGTAACTCCTTTGAGGAAGAGGTCACTTAGGAAACGAGGAGCTTTTGTTCAGGGCAGTCACCTACAAAACATGGGGCTGCAATGTGGGCTCTGAGGGACAGGAATCAAAGACTGGGTGTAGGTGGGGGAAAAAAAAGCCATCTGTGAAAGCACAAGTTGTCATTAATGGGGAGGAAGCAGATGACAGAGGACCCAGTAGCAGATGCCAAGCCTATGACTACACTATATTGAATCATATAAAGGATTTTGTGTATAACATAAAACACTTATACTCAGCCATTTAACACAAGAGGCAACATTTCAGAACTTTTGACTTTTATACTAGAAAACAGCACTGGAAAGATGGAAGAAGAATTTGTAGTAAGCTAATATGAGAAATTTTTTTGTCATCAAAGGCAGCTTGATAACTGAGATGCATGTCTCTTTAATCACTATAATTAGCCTCCACACATGAGCCTTCTGGGTTATGTATTCTATAGTAAGTTGTATAAGAGCTTACAAAACAATTTAGTCACTCCAATGATCTTTAAACGTCTATAAAACTCGATTAATCAAGAAGCTCAGATAATTATGCTAGAGAGTTTTACATTTTTCACTTAGAGCCACCCAGAAGCTTTTAGATTGTACTTGTTAATTCCTCTTTTTTCTTGTGTTAGATTAAAATAAAATCACAATTCATTTCCCATTAATCATCCTCTCTATTTCCAATATGAGTTCAGATGTAACATAATTCAGGATATTGCAGTTCTTGGATAAAATAATTATTAAATGAATAACTACTATGAGCTAACTTTTAAGTTGAGTGGTAAAGATTTTTGATTGAGTAAAAGAAATATTTTCTGTCAAACAACTTCTCTTCTAGATAGGTATTTAAGGTTGATGTCAATGGGGAAAAAATTAGAGGACAGTGCTAGATTGGTGTAATAGCCTTTTATGTTTATAGAGGTTGTGGACTTCAAGTTGGGCATTAGCAGGATAATTAAGGTTGGCTTAGGTGGAGAGGCTGTCTCAGAGGACAGACATAGAAGCTGATGAACAGCCTAGCATGGCATGACCAGAGAGTAGGGCTGGATAGGAGTTGGTGGATAGTTGGAAATAAAGCTGACTGCACAGGAGAGCCTTTAAAACAAGGAAGAAGTAGCTGAGCTCAGTGAAGCAAAAAATAAGAAACTATAGAAGTTTCTGTGATGATGTAAGCTTATGGGGAGGAAGTGGAGCTAGTGAGGTCACCCAGGAGACTGTAAAGTCATCCAAGAGATGTGAATCGGGCTTGGATTAGAAGAGTTGCACAGGGAAATCGGTGGAGAGGGAAACAGGATGGATATTAGCACTCAACTAAGAATAGGGAACAAAAGAGGTGAATAAAAATGACCTTAAGGGGCTTCCCTGGTGGCGCAGTGCTTGAGAATCTGCCTGCTAATGCAGGGGACGCGGGTTCGAGCCCTGGTCTGGGAAGATCCCACATGCCGCGGAGCAGCTGGGCCCGTGAGCCACAATTACTGAGCCTGCGCGTCTGGAGCCTGTGCTCCGCAACAAGAGAGGCCGCGATAGTGAGAGGCCCGCGCACCGCGATGAAGAGTGGCCCCCGCTTGCCGCAACTAGAGAGAGCCCTCGCACAGAAACGAAGACCCAACACAGCCATAAATAAATAAAAATAAATAAATAAATAAATAAAAGATTACTATTAAAAAAAAATTATCTCTAAAAAAAAAAAATGACCTTAAGGTCATACATTTGAATGATATTAAAAATGATGGTATCTTTGACAGAAACAAAAACTTCCAGTGCAGGGGGAAAAATAAAAATACATTATATATGGAGGGTTTGAAAAAATAAAAATACATATACTTTATATATGGTAGCAAGATGATGTCTCTCTTACTTAAATACAGAGACTTTATACATAAAGGCCAAAAAAATAAAGCTATTTTCTATCTTTCTGTTTTGGTATAGTGGAAGAAGTGTGAAATTCAGAGTCAAAATCCTGCTTTGCTTCACCACATTCTGGTGATATGATCCTCAGCTTTGGTTTTCTTTTCTGTAAATCAGATAATAATGATTTACAGAATCATTATTTATGTTAATGATGATTAACTCTAACAATATATATATGTATCACAGAATAGTTGTAAGGACTAAAATGAAACAATGTTTTTGAAAGCACTATGCACATGATAATATTAAATATTATACCACCAGACTTTTCCCCTTTTTAACATGGGAGAAGGAGAAAAGGAAATATACTGACCACTCAAAGGACTAAAAATGTTCATGAAAGTATTGATATAAACTCATTATTTTTAATATCTATACATGCATATAGATATAAAGAGAAATATAGAGAGCTCTGTTGTGTGTGTGTGTAAATACATATATCTCAGCAATGATGTCTCAGTAGCAATGGGCATATGTAGCCCAGACCGTTTCTAAATATCATTTTCCAATACAAGGAACCATAATCCCTTGGGGAAATGGCTGATTCAAGTAAGAAAGTGCTCAAAAAATGATGGGGCATGTCAACCTGAAGAAGCTCCCAATGACCTGCTATAGAGAAATTTCAGCAACAAAATAAATAGCGAAAGTAATGGATATTAATTTATAGAATAAAATAAATATCCGTGAGTCCATACTAATAGAAATAAATAATTGGATAAATGAATAAATAAGGAGAAGGGGAATATTTTTCTTACAGTAGAATTCCAATTAACAAATCTGGAAGAAATCATAGAAATTATGATTAATACAAAGGTGAACAGCAATCTAGTTTGTTAGATAGTTCAAACTATTAAAAGTTCTATCAGTGAATTGTTTTTAGCTACAGAATTTGGTAATAATTAACTGATTGTGCCTAAGTCTTCAAAGAGGGAAAAACTTAGGAGACACAATTATCTTGTATAGTTTAGAATAACTTTTGAACTCCCAAACACATTCAGATACAGAGATTGTGTTATGATATTTTTAATGATTTATTTTAAAGATATAATGGAATTATAAATGCAAAACAGAATTGTTTTGGGTTTTTGTTTTACATGTATTTCTGAAGGTTTTTACATAAATTAATATTTTTTAAGAGGCACATGCAAAGAACTTGTATACAGTATATCAAATAATATAACCAAATTATCAGAATGATATTTTATTCATGACAGTGCTATTTGTCAATTATCTGAAGTGGGTCTTTATGAATCATATGTCTGCCTTATACTGAATATTGCACTCTTGACATAGATGATGTTGGCATCGATGCAATGCTTTTCTTATTTTTTCCATTTTATTCCTGAATCCTTTTTGAGTAAAATGATAATTTAAAAGATCCTTGTTTTGGTAATGGGTGGGGTATATTTATTTGCTGGTGATAAAATTACACCGGCAACTAACATTGGTTGAGCACTTTTCATCTTCCCATTGGTGTGCAAAATTTTAATTTTACATAGTTTGATTACTGAGATAATTGTCCTACTTCTCTGCCTCTTTTTTGTAACTAAGACACACCGTGAATCTGCAGGAACCTGTTTCAGCGGTGATAATACATGACCGAGTTGTCCTTTGTCCACTTTGACCATGAGAATTGACTTTCTCTTTGATTTACCATACTTGATTCTCTGATAATTTTCACGAGCAGGCAGCTGCTTTGCATGTGTCAGATGATAATCTCACAACTAATGACTCACTCCCTGGTCCCTCCCAAAAGTGCACTCCGTTTCTCCTTTTAATTAACTTTGCTACCGCATGGCCAAAGTCAGTAAAATTTTTCCTTTTGTTTTCCTTTGCCTATAGTAATTCATTTGCCTACCTCAGTCTAGCTTGGTAAAATATTTAGGTGTGTAACGTTGTTTCACTCTTGACACTAAATTCTTAGCTGTAATCAAATGTATGATGATACTGTAAGTTGAGCATGTATTTTAAACAACCTCCTGCAGAGAGCACTTGACCCTGGATCAGAGCCCACACAAGTACTTCTGTTAACGTTACATGCATTCTCTCTGCGTAAGTGACTGTATGATAGAGTGATAACTAAATGTGTTTACCTAGGAAGACTAAAGTTCTTTCTTGAAGCCTATGTACTTTGAAGTCTTAATGCATATGATGAAAACAGTGTCCTGCATGGAACAGCTTAATACCTGGATGTCATGGGATATGACCAACTTGCTGTGCCCATAATGGCTACTGATTTTCTTCCTGTATCATGTTAGCATTGCTTAAGTCACAGTAGATACCCTACTGGTTCTAAACAATCTAATTACTCTTTTTGTGTCATAAACTCAAATTTGTCTTAGGCTAGTCTTCTGAGTCAAACCTAGAAAGAAGTTTATTTGGGCAACTTGTAGATTGTAGCATAAGCAGTTATCACAGAATGAAACAGAACCAGAGGTTTTAACATTTTGTGAACAGCTATTCTCAATTGTGTATATTAACAAGGAAATTAAAGATGTTATGAAGGATGAAACAAAAAATTTTCTGGAGAAATATTTTCTATCTTCCCTTGTATTTGTATACTTAAATGTTAATGCACTGTATTTGCATCTTAAAGTCACACTAATGTTTAAAACTATAAATTAGTAAATTTGTAAACTATTAATTTTACTGTTTTCAATACAAATTCCCTTGTCTTTGTAGGACCTGAAACTTTCCTCTGTGGTACATGAGGTCCACTACATTACGCTGGCAACACTCTCTCATAACTCCTGTTTGCCCTGTTTCTCCTGTTAACCTTGATCCTTGTTCACACTCACGTTTAGCACATTTAGCTGCCCTAAAGCATGGCCAAACTCAGTAAATTTCCTTGTTCTCTTTCTGCTCTATTTTGATGAATGCCACCCAGGCTCCCGTGGTGAGGTGTCTGCATGCCAGTGGCCTGGGCATATAGCTTATTTAGGTATAGGTTGCATTACTGAAATCTAGGTTTCATTCCTTGGGAGACATATCAGAGTTCTAGTGATTTATAAAACTTTTGAGGGATTACCTCTCCTGATACGTATAGGTCTCTCCAATTGGAAAGCTGCTGGAAAGTATGCACATCGTTGAAATGCAAAAGTAAAGCAAGGAAGTGTGAAGCTCATTTAGACTTTAAAGGCTGGCATGTCAGCATATTTTATAGACTCTCAAGTGGAGACCAACCTGCAGAACAGAACACTAAAGGCACACTTCTGTTGCAACAAGCACTATATTGTAACTGAGTATAAACCTTCTAACATTCCTGCACACGAAAGTGTGGTAGAGTTAAATGGGACTCTTTGTGATTCTACATATCTGAAGAAGCAGTTTTTCTCTGTGTGAAACCACATGCATTGTCCATGAAAGATTCAGGGATAAAAACACATCCGGGCAAGATATAAGAATGAAATGTATAGACAAAAGCCTTAAGGGTTCAAAGGCTTTTTTTCCTCCTTTCCTATTTGAGTTCAATGATCATTTAATTCCTTGGAGTAGATAGGTCAAGAATTTGACCTACCAGAGTAGTAAAGTTGACTAGGAAAGTGTCTCTACCATAAAAAAGAAAAAATAGGATACTATTCTGAGATGTCACAACTATCAGATCATAAATACTAATGCAACTTGATTAGAGGGTTTTTTTTTTTTTTAATTAGCTCACTTTGAAGTAGGTTCTTCTTTGAGAAAACCTATCCTTGGAATTCTGTTCTTAAGGTATGCTGTGTATGTATATGTATGTACCTATGTATCTATAGTCTATACATCTGTATTTCTCAAAATTTTATTTCCATTTTTATATGTGTTTTAATAATGTCTCTCTCTCTATTTTTTCTCCCCCTGAGTTTTCAATATATTGAAGTTACAGCATTGCAGTTTTACTGTAGTATGTACTTCAAGTGTACTTAAGGGAATGATCATTTTAATAAGAATCAACAAAAGAAAGGATCTTTGTCATAAGTATGTGAAATGGAAAACAAATTTTGTAACTTAAAAAGTATCAAAATTTAAAGTATAGAATCATTTCACAGCACTACTTTGTATACCTTGCAACTCTAGCCTGAGGCCTGATGGCACTGTCTCAGACAGACATAGCTCAGGAGATGGATGGGTGCATTTGGGATCTGGCATTAGACCCAAATAGTTGCAGAGACTGGGCCCAGCCAGGTATGCCAGGCACGTTATCACATAATTACCTCATCCATAATGTAGAAAGCAGTCAACATTGCGGTTTTTATTGGGCAGGGGGAATATAGAAATGGGGAATTTCAGCAGCTTGGGAATCAAGCAAACATCTCTTCTTGGCCAGCGTGATACCACTCACTGGTATTGATTATGGGATAAAGCTTTGATATTGGGAAAGAAAAATGTCGTGAATGTACCTTGGAAGTTGTACCACCCACAATCTTCTTCACGGCAGCTCTCCAACCAGAGAGAGGCACTATAGCTTTGGTCACACAGACTAAATTTAGAAGGAAGGGTTACTCCTCTTCAGTGACAACATGTAGAGGAAAATGAAGTTATACTTTGGGGTGACATCATTATTGGTTGTCCCTAGATACAGGTGAAGGTACAAGGACTTGCTTCTAAATGGTTGGTGAGACAGGGGAGAAAGAGGAACTTTTCCTGAAGATGACTTCATTGTGCGCTACCCCCAGGTGGAAGCCTGAGGAAGTCTGACCCATTTATTCTGAAATTAAGGATGAATGGTGGCAGCAGATGGGATGCAGAGGGAAATAGACCATATAGGTTCTGTACTTGTTTTTTTTTTTATAACAATTATTCACTATATTATTTGATTATCACAATGAGGTAGATATTTTCAGCCTCGTTTTTCAGGTGCAGAAAATGAGGTTTAGAAAGATTAATTCATTTGCCCCCAAATCTCA
Source organism: Balaenoptera musculus (assembly GCF_009873245.2). Lineage (NCBI taxonomy): Eukaryota > Metazoa > Chordata > Mammalia > Artiodactyla > Balaenopteridae > Balaenoptera > Balaenoptera musculus. Next base: position 113,307,313 of record NC_045789.1, read on the forward strand.
CAGCAAAAAGATCCCAGATATCCAATTCCAAAGCTCATGCTTTTTCTTTAAACCATGCTGGTATGTACTATGACACAATATCTAATTTTGTAGTACTTTTAAATTGTAGAACAGATAAATAGATACAAGTACAATTCAAACAAGGAAGAGTAAAGCTCAGGAAAAATAATCGTAGCTAACATTTCCTGAACAATGCTATGTGCCAGGCACTATGCTAAGCCTTTAAGATGCAGAAACTTATTTCATCTCTCAGCAACACCATGAGGTAGAAATGATTATAAACCCCTTTTGTCAAGTGGGAAAAGTGAGGTTTAAGAAGGAAGAAAGAGAAAGCTCTGGACAACTTGTATCTGTACTTCTCCTACTTATAATGCTAGAGAGAAAAGTAGCTGAGATGTAGAATATATGTCACTAAGATACACAAAAATATTTCTAACACTTCCAGGAACAAAGCAAACAGGATAGAGGGGCCTCTTAAGAGTCATAATGTGGTCTACATTACATGAAGGTCTTCAATAATAAGATTATAGGAAGAAGGACATAATGGTTAAAATGATCAAGTGCTCAAGTATGACTCGCATCACCAACAATCGCAATAGCTTCAAAGCAGATGTCTAAGTCCTAGATGTCTTCAACAGGAATCTGTTGTAAGAGTGGAGGACAGATGATGTAGGTCTCATAGATCCAAAATATCAAATGGTCGGTTAATTTGAAGTCAGTTTATCAAATTGCAGATGCAGGTAGTTCTAAAATTTCTTGAAAATTAGTTGTTTCACTGGACCACAGAGAGAACCCAAGGACATAAATACAAAACAAACTGGAAAAGGAAGACCACTGGGGTATTGTTGACTCCAAACACAAAAAGGTGAGCAGCACGTAAAGGTCTTTGAATGCCATTTCTGCTTTGCTTAACAGTGAGGTCCAGGATCTGTATATTATCTTTATAATATAGAGAGGTCGATCTTCCCTTATTTTAGTGTGTGCTAATAATAAACTGAACTATTCTGGGTTCCAGAGCAAAGAGAAGGAAAGTTATAAGATGTGGTTTTAACATTTGATCCCCAAGGTGGCTAAAATCAAATGTTATTAAAATAGAAAGAACATTTTAGCAAAATTGACATTTTAAAATGTCAGTGGTTAATGGAAGCCACATTCACGCTTATTGGTGATTCTTTTTTAGGAAGAATTTAGGATAAAAATTAAGTTATCATCATTAATCATTAGAGAAATGCAAATCAACACTACAATGAGGTATCATCTCACACCAGTCAGAATGGCCATCATCAAAAAATCTACAAACAATAAATGCTGGAGAGGGTGTGGAGAAAAGGGAACCCTCTTGCACTGTTTGTGGGAATGTATATTGATACAGCCACTATGGAGAACAGTATAGAGGTTCCTTAAAAACTAAAAATAGAACTACCATACTACCCAGCAATCCCACTAGTGGGCATATACCCTGAGAAAACCATAATTCAAAAAGAGTCATGTACCACAATGTTCATTGCAGCTCTATTTACAATAGCCAGGACATGGAAGCAACCTAAGTGTCCATCAACAGATGAATGGATAAAGAAGATGTGGCACATATATACAATGGAATATTACTCAGCCATAAAAAGAAACGAAATTGAGTTATTTGTAGTGAGGTGGATGGACCTAGAGTCTGTCATACAGAGTGAAGTAAGTCAGAAAGAGAAAAACAAATACCATATGCTAACACATATATATGGAATCTAAAAAACAAACAAAAAAATGGTCATGAAGAACCTAGGGGCAAGACGGGAATAAAGATGCAGACCTACTAGAGAATGGACTTGAGGATACAGGGAGGGGGAAGGGTAAGCTGGGACGAAGTGAGAGAATGGCATGGACATATATACACTACCAAATGTAAAATAGCTAGCTAGTGGGAAGCAGCCGCATAGCACAGGGAGATCAGCTTGGTGCTTTGTGACCACCTAGAGGGGTGGGATAGGGAGGGTGGGAGGGAGGGAGATGCAAGAGGGAAGAGATATGGGGATATATGTATATGTATAACTGATTCACTTTGTTATAAAGCAGAAACTAACACACCATTGTAAAGTAATTATACTCCAATAAAGATGTTAAAAAAAAAATTAAGTTATCATAACATGCTTCTTAGTCAGCCAAATAGAACATTACCTATGTGTTTATTAAAATTTGATTAGTCCTATGAGTTATCAAAATATGAAGTCAGAAATAAATGTTATTGCCATAGGGAATTAGAAATTGTGAATTCTAATTTCAAACATTAGACGTGACGTAAAAAAAGAAGGCAAGAGTTGAATTTTTATGGTGTTCCTTTCTTCAAGATGCACATTTACTGCAGTTACCATATATCTGGATGACTGATGTCTAATAGTGGCAAAGATTGGAGAGTTCCACCTGAGCACTTGAACTGGTTGTTTTTCATGAACAAAAGTAGAAAATGTACATCTTTTCTATGATTCCTACGGTAGGCTGATCACCATGAGGTGTTTTTGTATTTATGAATTTGTGATAGTATTGTTTGTTGTTGTCTACAAGAGCTTAGTGTTTGCACTGAAGGTAAGACATATTAGAAGTAAGGGTATGTGTGAAGAAATATAGAAAAACAGTGGAAAGAGGAGCAGGAAGTGGGTGTCATAGATTGGAGGCAATGTCAGAGGTCCTGGCTGTACAGAGGTGATGGCTGTGAAGAGGATTATATGTGACAGTAAGGGCAGGGATCTATTGATGATCTATCATCATCAATAAAAAAAGAGCCAATAATGAAAGATCACAGAGCAGTTCTCCAGGTGGAAAGAATGGAATGAAAATGGGTTTCCACCACACGTAACACATTAGAGGCCCATGGTGGCCAAGCCACAGAGTAGTATGTGTGTGTGTGTGTGTGTGTGTGTGTGTATGTGTGTGTGTGTAGACATTCATTGTAAGAGTATTCATTGCATTTTTCTGGCATTAGCAGTGATTACTCTTCATTGGTTTTAGGCATGGATGAAATATCCATGGTGTGATCAATTGTCTTACTCTTACATTAAACCATCTTCTGGTTTGTGGCTACTTTTGTGGTCATTTGTATTTTTGTGCTTTTCAATCCTCCTCATATTCAGATGATTACCAATAGGTTCAGTGCCTAGACCATTTCATGACAAAATCAAACATCTGAAAAAATAATCATATGAGAGCTGACAGAATAGTAATGTGAACAAAACCAAGGAACATTTACTGGTGATTGAATAGATTGCTGTGGATTGCCATTCTCAGAGATCTGTTGAAGCATTTCTGTGTGTACATCAGAAATATTACACATTTACCTCTTTTTATTTAAATGATATGTTTCGGCCTGGCATTTAGTGCTGAATAGATATTTATGGGATGATGAAATAAATGTTTGTAAAAACCAATCTTATTTTAAATGTGTTAAGGAAGATTTTTATTTTTTATATATTCAGTAATCAATTATGAGTGTCTGCTATATTAGAGGCATTATCAGAAGCACTAAAGACAAAACAGAAAAATAAAATATAATGAGCTCATATTCTAGTGAAGGAGAGAGGCGTAGAAAAAGATGATTACAGTTCAGTGTAGCAATCACTGTGATGGCTCTGTGTTCACAATAGGCTCTTAATCCTGCTGGCCAGGCAGGGCTTCCAAGAGAAGTCTTGTAAATATGGAGGGAGGGAGGGAGGTGATCCAGATGGAATATTAGTTGTTTATAAAAGTCCAGAAGAAATCACAAGAGAAAAGGCTAAGATGAGAGGAGGAGGGGATCAGATACTACAGGACTCTGTAGGCCACATTAAAGATTCTCTCTTTTATGGTGAAGATTATAAGAAGTGCCCTGAATAGGTTTAAGCTTTGGAAAGATCACTCTGACTATGGTGTGGAGAATGGATTGGAAGAGAGCAAGGCTAGAAGTAAGAAACTATTTAGGAGATGGTTACAGTAAATCAGCCAGGAAATGATGAATTCCTGACCTACCATAGTGGCAAACGGATGAACAAAAGTAGACTCTTCAGGATGGAGTGTATGGAAAAGGGAATGTCACAACCATGAACATTTCCAGCTTGAGCAGCAAGGTGTGTATAGGGGTGTTGGTCGGTGAGAGGAAGAAGACAGGGTCAGGAGCAGGTTTGGGGAGAACAGTAGCTCAGAGGAGAGATGTTTATTGACCCGGGAAAGCCCTGAGCATGTTTAAATACTAGCTTTAAAGATCTAGTAAAAAGGAAATACATTTCTATTAAAAAGATTTTTAAAATAACTCCTCTTAAAAAAAAAACTCTTAAGGTTTAGAAACAGATCTGTATTCTTATCATATTTATGTTCCTTCTTTCCTTCCATTCCTCCTTCCCTTCTTCCTTATCTTCTGCAGAGAAGATAAATCATCTGCTGACCTCATAGCATGATTTATAGACTTATAACTCTAAAGATTAAACACATACAAATATTAGCATAAGAGTCTATTTACTGTAGCTCATTATTATACAGATGAGAACAAATTTCAAAATGGCAGCTGACAGTGCTCTGTCCAGTATTCATTCCTTACAAACATGTGGCCAATAGCATTGTACCTCGGAGGACATAAGACCACACTGACACAATTTTAGAAGAATTGAATTAACAATATGAATTTTATGATATTTTAATTTTTATATTACCACAATTTTGGATTGCCTATAAAATTATTCTGTCTTCAGAAAAATTAGGGCATAATTAAAAGCTTTTGAACAATTTCTCCCATTTTTCAGGGAGAACAAATGATATATAATAATCAGGATATTTATTCCAGTATGAATAATAAGTGAAAGATAATAAACAATTATTTATACTTTAAGGTACAAAGAATAAATTTGCTCTAGAGAGATCTTGAAAAAGAGCCCAAATTAATTATCAGCTGGACAATGCAATTCAGATTCTTTTTGGTGCTCTAAGTTTTCACAGACTTTGAAATAAATTCAATATGGTCTACCATTTTATAATTTTAATTGTTTTAATTCTTGATTAAATGCACACTTAACATGCAGTTTAAAAGAAACTGGTGATACCGTAGTTTACAATCACGCACTGAGGTAAATGCAACACAACTGGTTGAACCTACGTGATTCAATGTTTTAATATAGTATGAGGATATCAGTTATCTTCCTCATAATAAATCAGTTTAATTGGTAATTTTGATGAACACTCATATCTACTTCAGTATGAACCAGTATTAGATATTTAGCTTGAACTTGAATTTGTTCTTGATTGATCAGTGGCTGGCAGTGTATGTCAAATGGTGTGTGTGTGTGTGTGTGTGTATACATGTGCGTTAATTTTGTTTAGAAAATATTATTTTAAAATACTTTGAGACCAATAGACTAAAATATTTCAGTAAGTATATGATTACATTGAACTGGGCTCTGTTTTACAACTGAAGACATTCTTGCAGTAATGACAAATGTATCAAAACATTTAAACCGTCATATTGTATGTCATAACCCCCAAAGTTGATGAAAAGTTGCTATTTCTCTATAACCTCTAAGGTGAATGTACAAACTGAGAATATAAATACATGTAGCTTAATGCCTGTGAACCATCAAAGGAAAACACTGTCCAGATACTGAGTGAAGTGAGAATTGAGAAGTATAGAAAAGATTAGTGAATTTTTATTTGCTAGTCTCAGTCATGGATAATTCATTTAAGCTTAGTAGTGGGGTTCCCTATATGCTTAATAGGAGAACATTATTTGGAGAGGTTGATTATAAATTCTCACTAGTACAGCTCTTCTGTTTATCTTGTCCTAAGGCTCAAGCCCTGTGTCTAACCACTGTGGCGTGTCAGAGACCTCTCTGATAGATGGGTCTAGAAAACTGTGGCACACAACATACAGAGCAGAGCTGGTCAGCTTTCTCCCCAGCCTCTGAGAACGTTGTTCCTTTGAGCACTAGACTTTCCCCATTAACTAATCCACAGTTGTGCTATGCACCATTCATTGATTTTAAAATCACCTTAACAGAGTACTTTTCAGATTACTTCTATCAGCGGTCTTCCTAGTTTACAGATAGAAACTTACAAGAAATGTTAGTGAACTAAAACACTGACTTGCATTTCAAACGGTAACAATTAAAGCCAGATTGTAATAGAGCCCTCTTCCTCTTTTTTTATTTTCGTCGCTTGACCCTCTCTATAAACAAAGCTTGCTGGGAACCCCTGCTTTAGTAATTAACCTTTTTCTGAGTATTATGTACACACATATTTTTCTTTGGAGAAAGCAGGAGTGCACAATGGCTAAATTGTTTTATTCATGTTGTGTTTCAAAATCCAGTTTAATATGACAGGGCATAGAATTGGTCAAATGGCTAGCTTTGCATACCCTACACTTCTTGCCTCATAGTCTCTTTAATGTCAGTCCACGACATTTATTGAGTGCCCACTTTGTAGTGGGCACTGTGTGGAGTAGCCTTTAGAAAACTTCTCAAGTTGTTAGCACTGTTTATTAAAGAATGTCCTCCTTTATGTACTAGAAGTCAAGAGGCAGCAGTCTGGAATGAAAATAATCGCTGGCAGGAATGTAAAATTAAATTGGTTAATTAATGTTTGTGGGCACATAAATAGCATGGCAATATTCATTTTGATTCATTTGTGTACAGCATAAACAGTAAAACTCCTTTGTACTGACCTCAATTAGAAAAGTTATGCCACATGTTAATATAGGGAATCTAGTGTAGATCTATAAATTATGCAACAGTTTTCCTGATTGATCAATTATATAACAGATCCAACTGGTGAAAATCATTACATATTTAACTTTTAGCCAAAGAAATGATATTGAATGTACTCAGACATGGGAGAAAATAACATGCTGCCTCTGTTGTTGCACAAAATGTTCCAGTTTTATTTCCACAGGTCAGTGATTCCCAAAGTTAGAAGAACTTGTCCTTGGTTTCATGTGGTTGGGCATGGAGAATTTTGCACACAATAAGAGTAATGAAATATTAGTTTAATCAGATAAATACATTTGACCAAAACAGTCTTTTTTGTTTTTTTGAGTTTCAACCCAGTGCTTTTATTATCCTTATTGAGGCTCAGATTTTCCCATCTTGGGTCAGTGTGTATGTATAATAGCTTGGATTCCAGCAGCCATTTAGGCTTGTGATTTATTTGAGTTTATTGCCACCTTTTTACTATTTGTATGCCATTGGTCCCACCTGTTATATTCTTTTTCCTATTCTTCTTTGCCTTATTTTGGATTAATCAACTATTTTTTTATTGTTCCATTTTTTCCCTCTTCTTTGAATTTCTTAATTATATATTCTTTTATTTTAGTGGCTACCCTAGAGATTATAATATATAACCTCAACTTCTTATAGATCCAGACTTCTTTTATCTTGTTGTTCCACAGTCTTTAGCATAGTTTTCCATCTTCAAGGTCACCTCATGGTCCCAATGGCTGCTAGAGTGCCAGCTATCATATCCACATCCCAGGCAATGGGAAGGAGAAAGGGGGAAGGACAAAAGGGACCACACCATTAAAGAGCTTTCCCGGGACTCTCTTCCCACTTCTTCTTAAATCCTAATGTGCACCTTTATCTGAAGTGCAGACTAGGAAATGTAAGGTTTTGGTTAGGCAGAATACCCAGGACTCTGCTACTAAGCAGGAAGTACAGAATGGATACGGTAGGCTTGAATTATGACTACCATGAGGAAAAAAAGAGGAAAGGGAGAGATGTTTTGTAATCTAAGCAGATTTCTAAATTCAGCAAAGGTAACGTAAATCTTACATGTTAACAATGATCTGCAAAATACAAAGTGTTAACTGAATACCATGTTAGGACAGTGCATTTTGTACATGATAGTTTAGGTTAAGGGAGACTCTACCTTGATTTTTTTCATCTGTGTGATGGATACTCTTAAACAACCCTTACAACTTGGAAGAGAGGAAAAAATTAATTTCCGTCACTCTGAGTGAACTTTTCTTTCTGATTTGCCACTTTAAAGACTTTTGGCAAAATATTTTTTTCAGTATTTTTAATATGATAGCACTTGCCCTTTAAGAACAAGCGAATCAAAATATTTGAAGGAGAATAAAACCCCTACTAGTGTTTGCAGTTGATTTGCAAAAACTTGTTCTACGAAGTCCTATAAAGCTGTCCTACCATGTCCGTTTTGGTGAGTGAGACCATTCAGAGTGAAAGTTCTATTACAAATTGTGAGATGTAGAAAGCTGGCAGGGTGTGGTTTCCAAAATGTTTGAAGTTTTTCAGTGGGGCTAATATTCAGGAAGGGTGGGGCAAGAGCAAAAGAGTCTACATCCTGGAAAAGAGCTCCGGGTCCCAACAAAGAGTTGGTCGGATTTCACACTGTGGTCCTTTCATCTTTCCTTGTGAGTCTCCCAGGGAAATGCTAGGGATCATAGTCAGCTCCTAGCACAGGAACCCATGATGCAAGACACTGAGTACTTCTTATCCTTTTTGTTTGTTTGTTTTTCATGCTAACGAACTAAATAGATGGTCAGCTTCAGACACCCACCACCTCGTGTTAGATGTTATGTTCAAGTGTTAACAAGTTCTGTTTCATAGAAGTAAAGAACTTCAGAGCTGGAAGGGATCTAGCAATCATTCAGTCTAACCCCCTTATTTTAAAAAAGAGAAAATGAAAGCCCAGATTTGATAAAGATTACACACATCCACACAGGTAAATTAGTGGTGGAACCAAAATTTGGGATTAGTTACTCCTAGCTAAGAGGTCTTTTCACACCTCTGCGGGAGCTGTGATCTAACTCTTTAGGTTAAATTATAGAACTGTGACAGTTATTTCTTTTCCAAGGTGTTAGTTTTCTGATGATTCTGTAATCATTGCTTCTTACTTAAGAGGTGAAATTTAAAACTGCAGTGGATGGTTTTCAGATTTGCTGTCATAGGGACCTTAGCAGCTACTTTCAGATTACAGCTGAGAAGCTGGCCTTTGTTCTCAGTCCTTAATCACTTCTCTCTTTTGATGGATTTGAAACACAGCAATACAGATGAAATAATACCAGTAAAAGTGCTTGGGAATTTAAGAAGATATTGCAAATATGCCACAGCACGGGGGTCTTGAATTTCACTTTCTATATCGTGTACTAAGTTCAAGTATCCTGCTCCAAGTGTGGCCAAACATGCAAATATTTGCTTTCTGAGTAATTTGCCCTAATGACTTTGAAGCATTTTTAAGAAACAGTGGTGACATTGTTCTGCCCTGGCAGAAAACATGTCCCTTGTTATGTCCACAGAGATCCCCGTAGTCTGCAGGCACATTTTTAAGACATGGGTGCTGCACAGTATTTGCTAATCTTGCCTTCTATGTGACACAATGTTAGGTATATAGGCTGTCACATCACCCAAGTCTTTGTGACAAACCTCTCAGGCGCCACTCTTAGTTAAACACTAGGAGTAAAACTGGAAATGTTTTAACTTCTGAAGTAATATCCTCTTCTGTGGACCCTTCTCCTCCTTGGTTTTGATCAGGCTGAAAGCATCAGACCATTGGGAAAGTTTGGAGTGATCACAAATGTGAAAGCTGTTCATTGCAAGTTATGTTTTCATAGCTATCATATCATATCATATCATATCAATTATCGTCGATAATTTAAATCTGTTCAGCCAGAAAATAGAAAATTTCAGCAATCACAGGAGCACAAGTGGTGCGTACCTGTCTTTCCTTTGCCCATTCTTCAGGCATTCACCTTTAGCAGTGAGATTTTGGTACCACTATGGGGCGTAGTTTGGGCAGCCCAAACGATAGGAGCATGGATATTATCTTCAACAAGCATGAAGTTTCTCTACTAGGGAAAGAATGAGAAGACTTCCCTGGGATGAAGGGAGAGAAGGGTAGAAGACTGATTGCTAGTCACTTAGAAAAAGTATCTTCTAAGAGTTGTCAACATGTTTCTTTGTTGGTTTATAATTCAGTGTACTTTTAGACTTTTTTTTCTCTTGTAACAAAGCACTACAAATTATTTTCTAGGAAAATACACCCCAACCAATGTTATTATTTTTCCAAACACTAAAAAAGGTGTTTATTGCAAATCTGGAAATAAAATTAAAGATTTGTTATGCTTAAAATGTTTATAATTTTCAAATCTGTTACTGTTAATGTGTAAAAGGAGACGTTTAGGTCAGTGTAGTCCAGTTAAATATTGATATTATGAATTGTGCTCCTATTTGGGGCTCCCTTTTATTCATTTACTTAACAAACATTTAATACTCCTGTGTGTGTTTTACTTCTGTGAGAAGGTCAGTGAGAGAGATGAGGCATTTGATGTAAAAAGACAAGAGCTGATAGTAGTCTCAACTTTATTCAAAAAGATAGAACAAATTAAAAGACTAACATAGGTGTCATTAAGACTTCCAGGCGAAGGTGAATTTTAAAATGAGTTTTGAAAAAGTGAACTTGTACTGGTAGAGGAAGGGAGATGCATGCTTGGCTGAAAGAGAAGCAAAAGACACAGTGGTAGAATGGGTAATGTATTAACGTGACAGAAACATGCCAGGAAACAATTCATGCTGTTAAAGCACTGTAAAAGTATTTATGAAGCACCTAGGAACATCTTTCCCAATCCAGAGTGGTTAAATATTTCTTTTATATGTATAGATACAGCTCAGTGAGGGGAGGAGGCTAGAGAGAATTTTCAGGATTTGCTTCCAATTTTTAAGTTGCATGATTTTATATCAAAAGGCTGTTAAATATTAAATTTCTTGCTTTAAAAATAGTCCACTTACTAATTCTAAATGTGCGTAAATGTAAACGGTTGGTGAAATATTGATTTCTATTTTGAATAAAATAGTTCATATATATTCAAGAAGAAGCAGCTGTCTTGAGACTTTGTAAGGCATTATAAGGCTTTATGAACCTTCTTCTAGAGAAGATAGGAAAAATTAAAACATATCCTTTTGGTAGAGTTTGTAACCACATCATTAAACATCATAGCTTACTTAATTCCTACAGTACATGGTTCAAAGTATATGGAACGTTCAATGAAAAATTACCACATTATACAAAATCATTAGTTTAGTCTATATAAGAATAATTCAGGCAACTTGGAAGGCTTTGCTTGATACATCTCAGCTACCAGTCTAATCTTGTTACTGATATTGAAGCTCCATCTTTTTTAATACTTTCACCCAAATCTTTAATATCTTAAATGTTTAGATTATGCTCCTCTTTAACATGAATGGAGAAATCATCTCCACCCCTCCATTGTTGTCCTAATATTGTGGTTCAGTCAATTAATTTTTTTAGAAAGGTTTAAACAATATCTTCACCTATAGCTGAAAGGTAAAAATAATTTCACTGAATGCCGATAATGCCTCTCAGATACTGAAGTGTAGGGCTCCAATATTTACTAACATACCCTAGGCTCGTGAGCTCTGGGATAAAGACTTATTCAAAACAGGATTGGTAAAAAAAGCATTGTGGGGCTCTTGTGGAAATCAACAATCCAAAAGTGCCAATCGCAGATTTGAGTTCATAGGGCTTTGGACAGCAATATAGAGTGATAGAGTATTTCAGGAATGCTGTTTTTAACGAAAAAATGACAAAGCATTTTTACTTTTTTCAAAAAATGACAAATTGAAAAGTGAGTTCTATCAAATGTAACGTGGTTAATTCCTAAGTATTGATATCTTCTACTTCCTGTTTTCCCCAAATGATCACTTTCATTTCAGTACATTTCTTAAACATTTAATATTTAATATGTAGCATATAGATGGATGATACAATAATCAAGTCTGGACCCTACCAGTGAAGAGTTTAAAACCTATTTGGAAGAGAAAATATGCACACACAAAACAAATAACAAATGAGGAAGGACAGGACTATTAAAATAATTAGATATATAATGTTGTAGAGGAAATTCAATGGGGGAATGAAGTTCAACCCATAATAGTCTATAACAAAGTCTTGATTTTTAAAAATATCATAATTGGCTTCAAAAATCTATGGTGTGGGGAGAGGGAAGGGTAAGCTGGGACGAAGTGAGAGAGTGGCATTGACATATATACACTACCAAATGTAAAATAGATAGCTAGTGGGAAGCAGCTGCATAGCACAGGGAGATCAGCTCGGTGCTTTGTGACCACCTAGAAGGGTGGGATAGAGAGGGTGGGAGGGAGACCCAAGAGGGAGGAGATATGGGGATATATATATACGTATAGCTGATGCACTTTGTTATACAGCAGCAACTAACACAACAATGTAAAGCAATTATACTCCAATGAAGATGTTAAAAAAAAATCTATGGTGTGTTTGCTATGCTCATCTCAGTGGGAAACAATTTCTTCCAAAATCTGTAATATGGTTTCAAAGATAGTATGTATCATATTGAAAGCCATTCTTTTTTTTCCCCCCTCCCCTTGAAAGCCATTCTTGATTATCTATTATAAAGCTGAGGGAAACATTTTCAAAATAGTAAAAATTAAAAAGAATTATAAATGAAGCAAAATGTTTGTTCTTACTGGAACACTCATGAATAATGAAAAACTGTGGATAACTTATTAAATTTAAAACATCCATACTGGTGTAAAATGAGCCATTTTGATTGATGTGTTTCCAGTGAATTGTAAATGCTGCAAGGATGGCTAATTGTTTTCTGTAAATGATTATGAAAAAAAAAATCTGTTAGCCAAGTGAATCCTTCTTGGTTTAAGCAATTACAAAAGTAATGTTTACCTGTTCTGCTGGTGAAGCGAGGTCGTTAGCAACTTTAGTGTTCGGTGTGAATAGGAAGACCGAGAGGGGGAAAATCAAAGACATTCATTGAGTAATGCAAAAATTCTCCTATGTAGAGACATTTTACACAGCAGGAACTTCAGTCCATGTGTAAAGGAGGCTGCTTGCATGGTGAAAAACAAAACAACACTGCCCCCTCCCCTGCTCCTCCTTGGCCTCGCCCCCCCTCACTCCATTGACATGCATAGCTGGCCTGGTAGGTGTAAAAATAGACTGGCAGAGCCTGAATTGGAAATGGTCACTGAAGGCAGCCTGCAGTTGCTCGGGTTTTGAGTTCTCTCTGACACCAGCAAGCCGGCCAGCAGATGGGGAGAACTGGTGAGGGGCGTGTAGGGGAACTGAGCAGAGGAGCCAAGGATCGTCTGATGAATCGTCCACGTTAGTATCCCCCTGGGAGCCCTGGACAGAGCACAGAGGGCAAGGACGGCCCCACTGACAGCAGGAACCGTAGAACTGAGATGGGTAATGCAGCTCTCTGCCCGTCTTGTCATGCGGATAAGAGTGTAAGAGCACAGGGACACTTGCAGGAGTTGGACAAAACCCCAGACTACTATGGCTGTAACAGCGAGGACACCGAAGAACTTGGGGTGCGGGTAAGTTCTAAGTCACAGGCTGGAGGAGAGGAGGATGGTGGCCCGAGAATCAACACTGGACCTCATTGGGTAAAACTCCAAACTTCCTGGAAGGAAGTTGACAGAATAAAACCAATGTGATCAAACCAGCTGACTGCCTCTGATTCAGTGGCCTGCGGCTGTTTCCTCTTCGTGTTCTGCAATGTTCATGTTTGTTCCTTCTGAGCTGTCTTTAGCTGTGAACTGACAGTTGGGAATAAGCAAGGATGCCGTCTCTTTAATTTAAAGTTTTGTCCAAAGCTGAACATATATTTTATTATGGAGTGACTTGCAGCAATATTGCAGAGATTCACTTACATTCAGGCTGTTAAATTATTTTGCCTGTTCATATATTCATAGTTCATTTTTCATTAGGATTAAAAAGCACGTGCTAACTTCCCAGTTTCAACCTATAAAGGCGTTTTTCTTCTAATATTTAACTAACTTCAGTGAAAAGGCCTTTAAATACTGTTCTGATTATGATGATAATATTTTGTGCAGAGGCCTAAAAGTCGAGCCATCAAATATCTAAGTTGACTTTCAGACTTTAATAATTCATAGTCATGGTATGTTTCTTAAAATGATTACAAAGGCTTATTGTGATTTTTTTGGGGGGGGAGGGCCAAAAATCTTTCTGAAATATTTTGATTTTCCTATTTGCTGGAGGATAAAGTTTACCTTTCATCTGTCAGATGCAGGAATTTGACCTTATTGCAAGTCATGTATTTCAGAGCGTAGCCATGAAACTAAGATAAGGAAGATTTCTGAATCAAAGAAACATACTCTGTACTTTGAAGTGTGTGCCCGATATTTCCAGGAGTGAGGACTTTGAGGTGACTCCCTACTGTCTTTGGCTTTTACTCTGACCTGGATGAATTTCATAATTTCGTAGCATTGAGATTCTGTCAGACCACAGTGAAACTGAAAGAGAAACTAAGAACTTATCAGTAAAAACAACGTGCAGAGCCAGTGTTTGCAGGTAGCTGCAGTGAAAAGAAAGTCTGTCAGCACTGTAGTGCAAATGAGGACGGTGCTTCCCGAATTGGAAAGAAGCCACCCCAGGCAAGAGATTAAGCAAAAGGGTGGGGAGGGGGGCACACCTGCCTTAACAACCGCACCGCCCAGGTTTGTGACCAGGGGCTGTTGCAGTTCTCATTCTGGGTTATGGTTTATGGTTTAAATTATCCACATCCAACAGGAGCATCATTCGGGATTTCTGAGCGGCCACTTCGAGTGCAATTTCTGGACTGAAGGGGCGAAAAAAGGTGAACTTTTGGGTAACTGTTTAGTAGCTCTACAAGCTTGCTTAGTTGCAATATATGAATATATTCTCCAAGAAGTGACTACCTTGCTTAAAAGGTAGTTTCTAGGAATTTTTTTCATTAATTTAACATTGAGACCATTCTTTAAAATGTTAGTTAATAACTCCCTCAATATTTTTAAGTTACACAAGTGTATTCCCTGTTTTCACCTCTTAAAAACCATTAAGAAAAATGTAAAGCATGAAAATAAATTAGAGGTACTTTAAAAATTAAATATAAAAGCCTATTTTTAAAACGTAGAGAACAGAAGTGATGATATTTTGATGCACTGATAGGTTCTTTTAGGTAAAGAAGAGCAAGATTTAGCATGATTTTGAGATCCAAGGGCTGAAATAAGAAATTCATTCAAAACTTTCGAGTTCAGAAAATGATTAAAAACTTTTTAAGAAGAAATAATCAATAGCGATATCATTCCCCTGTTAAAATCCTCCTATCCATTTTAATATAGATATTAGCCCTGAAAAAAATTAGAGTTGATATTTTAAAAATTACTACAATCTGATTTCTCTGAATTAAATAATATAACCTGCTGATCATTGAATAATCTCTTCTGTCAAAGATTTTATGGACAGAAGCATATAATGATTGTTGTGACATGGAAAGGTATGGTAGAAGTGGAAATGCACCTGTTGTCTACTTTCTGAAGTGATATTTTACTCAGGATTTCACCACTTTAGACATGGGCAAAAAAAAAAAAAAAAGGTAATACCAAAGATGACAAGCAAAATATGTGGTTCTATCTAGCTTTAACTTTCCCAAATTTAAGAACTCTATCGTCTTTCTTTACTTTTAAATGGGTACTGTAAGACTGAAGCCACTCACTCCTTACATCATCTAGATACATTTCATAATTAGTCCCTTTTCATCATTCATGCTTGTCATTATTAATGATTAAGTTAAGAGGTTCAGAACTTACTAACTTTTATTTTTATAATAATCTTTTTTTGGGGGAAAAAACAGAAACAGATGTCCTTAGCACTTTTTTTTCTTCTGGAAATTAACTTAGAAATATTTCGTAGAGTTTATTGTGTTTGAGAGACAAAAATTTCAACTAAATAAATTTCCAGGTTTATTCATAATCGGAACTAAACTCATGGGAAAAAATATAAATTTAAAGTTCTAAAACTGCTGGGCTTTCTGTAAATTAATACTTCATTCTTTTCTATAAGTTTTATTTAGAATTTTGAATAGTCTGACATTTGTTTGTATATATAAATATAGCAATGAGGAATAAATCAGTTACCAGGAATTGTTGAAAGTAAGCGAACAAAAATAATTTCTTCTAGAACAATATTATAGTATGTGCATATTTGAAATTCCACTTAATAGGCTTATACATTTTTTATAAGATAAAAAAAATGAGACCATAATTATTTCCAGATATGTTACATAATTAAACCCAGAAATTATACCACAAAAAAGTAGAAAATGAACCTAAAGATTATTGTGGCAATATAATAATTTCCTAAGTTTTAAAGTAACTTTAAAAGATTATAGCAGGACTTCCCTGGTGGCAGAGTGGATAACACTCTGCACTCCCCAATGCAGGGGGCCCGGCTTCGATCCCTGGTCAGGGAACTAGATCCCACATGCATGCCGCAACTAAGAGTTCGCATGCCGCAACTAAAGAGCCTGTGTTCCGCAACTAAGGAGCCGGGGAGCCAAAACTAAGGAATCTTGGAGCCACAACTAAGGAGCCCGCCTGCCGCCACTAAGACCTGGCACAACCAAAATAAATAAATAAATAAATAAATATTAAAAAAAAAAAAGATTATAGCAAAAATGATGAATAGCTAATATGCCCCCAAATTTTAAAGTTCTATAACTGGACAAATAATATTTTATAATGTGTATTCAAATTAATACTTAAATTCCAGAGCCAAGTCCAGCAAACTCTTTCTGTAAAGGGTCCGAGAGTGGATATTATAGACTTTGTGGGCACATGGTCTCTGTTGCTGCTCCTCAGCTCTGTTGGTTGCAGGGCAAACGCAGCCTTAGGCAGCAGGGCAACAAATCGACCTGGCTGTTGTCCAACAATTACTAAATTTTTCTATTATTAAATTTTCGATTGCTAAATTTTTCAGTCACTAAATATTAATTTTAGTATTCTTTTCCTATTTTGTAAGATATACATTAAAACAATAATAAAATATTCTGTCTGTTAACAAAGATATAAAATAAAATAATATTCAGTCTTAGAAGAGTGTGTTGAGACTGGTAGACATTCCAGGGTATGCTGTAAATTTTTCTAAATATTTGGAAAGCAATTTGGAAATACATTTCAAACTAGTTACAGTGTCTCTTTTTCATTTTGCTAGTGCAGCCAGGACTCTAGTGGCAGGGAGATATTTGCATGGAGAAAAAGAGTAGGCAAACCTTCTGGGCAGACTCTCACCCCCGACCACAGATAAAGAACTGCACTGGACTCCAGCCCCTATGTTGTGAGTATTCCCAAGTTCATCCCTCCCTTCACTCAAACTTTAAGGGCACGAGAGAGCTCTACTTCCAGAGAGACCTTATTCCAAATCTACTGAGAAAAAATGTCTGCCTTCCTAATGAAGATATAAGGCTCATGAGCCTATGTTAGGGTTTTCCTCTGAAATGTGGTTACCTCTTACATTAGTCCTTAAAGGACTCCAAGATCTGCTATTATCACAATCAGCTTGACAGTTCCAAAAAGAGGAAGCATGTGGGGTAGTAGAGAGTTGAGAATAAAATTCAGCTGTACTAAAATTCTTATTCAGAGTAAGTCCTAGTGATATTTCTAAATATTTCTGTTGATCACAGAAGGGAAAACTGCATGATCTCTCAGATACCTTTTCCTTTTCCTTTTTACAGATGATGGGTATATATATTCCAGTTTTGCTTATGAAAGAAGAAGCTCTCAGAGATGCTTTATAGAGTTTGTCCTGGATTCTTAGGGGAGCTCTGTCTGGGACATGAGTCCGCAAAGCCATGCAAGGGCTAAGTGGGCTCCAGAGAGACGGCTTCTTGACCGTGCTTTGGTGAAATGCAGACTAGAACAGCGTCAGGAATAGATCTTCTTTTCTTGTTCTTCTTGGCTTGTATTTTTGTCATGGCATCATTTATAGATTTGCAAATTGTTCTAAGTGTTCTTTATATTTGTCTGGTATTGAGATCATGTACTTTTCACTGTAGTTTTTTTTTTTTTTTAACATCTTTATTGGAGTATAATTGCTTTACGATGGTGTGTTAGTTTCTGCTTTATAACAAAGTGAATCAGTTATATATATACATATGTTCCCATATCTCTTCCCTCTTGCGTCTCCCTCCCTCCCACCCTCCCTATCCCACCCCTCTAGGTGGTCACAAAACACCGAGCTGATCTCCCTGT
Organism: Balaenoptera musculus; assembly: GCF_009873245.2. Lineage (NCBI taxonomy): Eukaryota > Metazoa > Chordata > Mammalia > Artiodactyla > Balaenopteridae > Balaenoptera > Balaenoptera musculus. The sequence goes on from NC_045789.1 coordinate 113,325,351, forward strand.
GCTATGCGGCTGCTTCCCACTAGCTATCTATTTTACGTTTGGTAGTGTATATATGAGCATATGGGGAGGGGGAAGGGTAAGCTGTGACAAAGTGAGAGAGTGGCATGGACATATATTCACCGTAGTTTCTTTACCATATCAGATTAATTTGCTTTGTCCCAAGAGCAAAACCATAAATGTGATGCTTCATCACAAATATTACCTAGATTATCTGTCCTAGATGACTTTTAAATTGTTATCCTCCTCGTTTTAGCAGTTTTTTCTCAGAGATTTTTATTTTCTTGTTTCATTTATTTAAACATTTTTTCAGTTATAGTAAAAAAATTTTATCTTCTTTATTTCAGCCTTCTTGTTATTGTATACATTTTCTTGTGACCTTAGCCCCTGGGCATTGAATTCTGGTGTTTTTGTGAGAACAATTCAGTACTTTTCTGCTGTGCTGAATCAAGAGGTAGTAAGTCAATCAGCAAATATTTATTGAGCTAGGTATCGATCTAAATGCTGGCCATATGTGGATGAGACAGAGTAGGGGGAGACAAACATTAAACTTGCATAGGGAGGTGGGGGCAACGTGCTGCCCGGCTGAGGTAGGAATGTGCTGGGTGAGTCCAAGGGACAAAAAGGCCGCATGGTTGCAGCATCGGGAACAGAGAAGAAAGGGGCTGGCAGTGAGGTCTGAGAGGCAGGCACAGGCCTACCTTGGCAGAAGTTTAGATTGCTTTCTAAATGTAGTGGGCCTTGGTAAAGGACTTGGATTCATTCAAAGTACAGTGGGAAACCTCTGGAGGGTTTTAGAGAAATAGGAGAACCTCATTTATGCTTCAAAAGATCTTTCTCGAGTGAGCTTTCTCCTCCTCCCTCCCTCTCTGTGCCTCTGTCCCTATCTCTCTCTTTCTCTGTGTCTCTATCTCTGCTTGGTGGAGAATGGATTGTGCATTCCATCAACGGAGGCCAACTTAAGCTGTCCCAGAAACCCCTGAGGTGAACTATGATGTAGGATTAAGTTAGGGTGTTAATAGTGGTGGTGAGAGAAGTGATCAGATTCCGGATGTATTTTTGTTTTTATTGAAGGATTGTTTTGGCTCTTGAATGAAAGAGAAGGGGTTATTGGCTTAAGCAACTGGGTACAAGATGGTGCTATTTACTAAGGTGGAGTGGTGTGTGTGTGTGCGCGCTCACGGTGTGTGTGTGTGTGAAAGAAAGAGAGATGGTTCCTTATCTATGAAGCACACAGTATGTCAAGAGAGTTAAACTTTTCTTCAATTTTGAGTTCTAAGAGGATAGAAATAAGAGACTTTAAATGTTATTGTGAACATTATCTTTGGTAGCCTTTTTTATAACTGTTATAAGAAAACTTTCTTCCTATAGTTTTGTTATTAACCCTACAAAGGTCCAAGAGTATGATGAAAATCATTCTGGTAAAGCATTTTTAAAAATATGAAATGATATAGAGCATGGTTATGTAACTTTTGGATAATTTATTTAAAGATAAACATTGAAAGAAGATAAGATATGGCTTCTGTCGTCTAGGAACTTTCAATCTAGTCTTAGAAGCAGGACTTATCCACATGTAATCAATTAACTATTAAAGTCAATAGGAGAGTAGGTGGCAGTGTAAGTGATGAAATGAGTACCTAAAAGATGACAAGGAAGAAGAGGAACAGTACAGATCATACTGTTTTGGGAATGTCTCATGGACAGGGCTGAGATTCAGCTAGTATAGAGCAGAACAGCTGTACCAATTGTTTATACTTTGAAATGATTCCATGCAGACTAATTAAATAGCCGCTTCTATGAGCCCACCAAGCTGCTTCTTCTACTGTGGCTACCTGGAGCCCATCCTCAGGATTCCCCCGTCCACTTCCAACCCCAAAATGAACAAATAGAGGAATGATGCCCAGACTAGCTGGGGGCCTCCAGGACCACCTTCCTCTAGTGCTACAGACAATGTCCATTGTGATTGGCTGGTGTGTGAACTGTACCAGCTGTTAAATATTTTGAACATCCATTCTGCTAATGGAGAAGTTGGAGCCTGTAGTAGATTTTTAAAAATTTTATTTTTAAATTTTTTTATTGCAGTAGAGTTGGTGTACAATATTATATAAGTTTCAAGTATACGACATAGTTAGTGATTCACAATTCTTAAAGGTTATACTCGATTTATAGTTATAAAATATTGGCTATATTCCCTGTGCTATATAATATATCCTTGTAGCTTACTTATTTTACATGTAGTAGTTTGCACCTCTTAATCCCCACCCCTAATTTGCTCTCCCCCACCACTGGTAATGACTAATTTGTTCTCTATATCTGTGAGTCTGTTTCTTTTTTGTTATACTCACTAGTTTGTTGTATTTTTTAGATTCCGCATATAAGTGATATCATACAGTATTTGTCTTTTTCTGTCTGACTTATTTCACTTAGCATATTACCCTTAAAGTCCGTCCAGGTTGCTGCAAATGGCAAAATTTAATTCCTTTTTTTATGGCCGAGTAGTATTCCATTGTATAGATGTGCTAGCTTACAGTAGATCTTGGAAGCAGAGTACAATCTTGGTTCCTGTTGGGAAGAAGGCACATTCAGTAAGCATTTATTGAGCATTTATTAAGTGCCAGGCACTGGGCTTACCAAGATGAACAAGACATGCAATTTTGGCTTGAAGGAGCGTAATCCAAGGATGGACAAAGCAGGAGTCCCAATATGGTGTTACAGTGTGGTGAGAAAGCACAGTGTATTGTGGAATACCTAAGAATGACAACTCAGTCTCAGAGGGTTACAGAAAAGTCAAATCTTGAAGCATTATGAGCAGATCACAAGCTCAGTCTTGGAGTCAATAGTAACATTAGAATGAGAGAAGCAGTGTATGAATCCCCATGGCTGTAACACCTCGTTTTTTTGGACACGTGTGGAATTCATGAAATTTGGTTAATATAAATGGGATCAGACTATCAAGAGCTTCATACGCCAAGCTTCAGAATTTGGACTCTGTTCTACTGAAAGACCACTGACAAAGGCTGTTTTAGGAGAACCAATTAGGTTGTGGTTTGCGTATCAGAAGCTCCACTCTCTTTGCAGTGCCTAACCAAGCACCTAGTACCTAACAGATGCTCAATAAATATTTTTGGAAAACTTGAATAAATTAATGACTAAGAAACCACCCAAGATAGCGAATCTAGTTGTGGGCACTTTCCAGCTGCAGGTGACAAGCCTCCAGATGAAACCAAAGGCTGTGAAAATTGAAAAAGTGATAGAGATACAAAAGACATTTCTAAAAATATTTAAGGAACCTGGAAAAACTAAGAATTAAAACTAAGAAGATTTAATTATAACCTTCTGCTGAAAACAAAAAACGTACCCTACTGCAAGTACACACACATTACTGCTGTGAAATATTAATTGTATAAAACATATTTACTGTGATAATTCCTTGAATTATTATGCAATCTCTATATGAAATTGTACATAAAATGCAATAGATGCCTTTCAGTGAAATATTACACTGTGATAAGAGGAATTATTATTATAATATAAACAATCAATATCTAATACTATGTCCATTATATTTTTCTTATAATGAGGTTCATCCAAACCAAACATAATTTGAACTATGTAATAATTTTAAGTCTTTCTTCTGTATTTAATAACATTGGTTCTACTGGATATACAGTGGCTTTTTCAGGGTCACATGTATGGTGGAGCTGAGAATACTCTGTGGAGAGAGAGCTGTCTTTTCAACCATAGTTTGCTTCCTTCCCACACAGACATCTGCTGTTTCTTACCCACTTTCAGTTGCTGCTTTGGATGGAATGCCCTCTTAATGGGTGAAACTTAAAATTTATTTTGCCATAAGAAATAGCTACTGGTTCCTTCATTTTCGTTTAAAGGCTTCTCTTTGAAATTTGGGGCATATTATATTACATTTGATTGTCAGACTTTTAAGAGCTTGACTTTTCAAAGCTTACATTCACGTCATATTTGTATGGGCTTATGTGACTATAGTAAAACTGTTTTGTACCTTTCTTTAAAATTTGCTTATAAGGTGTAAAAATACTACAACGATCATCAAAAGTATAATCATTTCAACGGCATCTTTGAGCTAATGAATCGTATCTAAAAGCTATGTGAAAGCCAGGTGTTGAACAGTAGAGATTGTGAGTTGAAACAGTGTTTTTGATGAATTATAAATGTTGCTGACATATTATTTTAAAATTTGGTTTTTTTTGTACTCTTTACCTACCTCAGTTATCAATGAGTTTCAAAAGGGGGCTTTGAAGTATAATCTTATGTTCTACTTGATACCGTAGCACTTTCTCTATCTAGTATAACAACTCTATTAAATAAACACATCATGTACTTAAAATTAAATATCTAAGATTGTTAATTTGTCTAATGAGGAATTCTCACTTTATCACGGAAAAGATCACTCCAGGCAGAAATAATGTGTTAAAACTACAGTTGAGGTCTCTTCAGATTTGCTACATTAGAATCATATCTTTCTGGATTGTTAGCCTTCTGAAGGAAATTAGTTAGAAAGCATGTACTAAGACATCTAGTAAAACAGAAGTACATAGGAAAATCTGTGGCTCTTTTCTTTTTGAAAACCACTGGTCGTCACATATAATTTTTTCTTTAGATTTACAAAAGGAAAAACTCCTTTTTCAGAAGTAAAGGACATTCAACAGTTTTCTGTTAGTAAGGTGTATGTTTCACAAAATTGTCCATATGTCTATAATACATAATTATTTCTTTAAAAACTGGCTTATCATATTCAGCTTCTTACGCATTCTTACATCATACATTCTGACTGCCTAAATGATTGAGGATGACATCAGGGATAAAGTGTTTTTGGGTTGTGTAATAAATACATAGAATGAAAGGTCTAGTTAATCCCTTATGTCATCACCTTCCAAAGTGTGTTCCATGAACTGCCCACATCAGAAGAATCACCTGGGGTGTTTTAAAGTGATGTAGCTTGCTGAGCCCTACTCCAGACCTCCAGAATTAGAATCTCTGAGGTGGGAGCTGAGAATATTTATTTAACAGATTAAGCATGATCTCTAAGTAACCCTTAAGTGCATTATTGTATGATAACCACTGCTTTATGTTCTTAGAGGCTGAAAGCCTTTTCTTTACTGAAAAGACGGGGCTGAATATGTAACAACTGCACATAAGGGCTTAAGAGTATTAAAATCCTTCACATCATATTAAGTTTCTTCTAATCCAGGTTAGTTCAACTGATTGCCAAATTCTGTTTGCTGGCAATTAAAGACACCAAGACCACACAGGACACGTGGGGACAGAGGCTGCTCTGCCAGCGAATGGGGCCTCCTACAGTCCTATGCATTATCTTAAAAGTAAGAAGGTGTCCGCATTGTATCGCAATGTGATTTTAAATCACAGTACTTAAAGTAAATTTAAGCTCCACTTCCTAAAACTAATAATTGCTGTACGACTATATAGAGTCCTTTCATTGTTTAAGCTTGTAAAGTTCCATCAGAAATCTAGGTGCTAACAACATAAGATGTTGTTATGAAAATGTGACCCCCAGTTTTTTAAAAATCAGAATTTCATTCCACTATTGAGCAGCCAGCTTGAACAGTAAGATTGTTCTGAATGATTTGATCCTTTCATGGAATTGAAGTCCAGTACGATTTCCTGGCTGAATTCCACACTTCTGCCTAAAAAGTCATGCAGCATGTGAGAGATGATTAACAAGGTTCTTTTGGCCTCATTAACATTTCTTAGTACATCAACTAATGTGAGGTGTCAAATATTCACTCCGTATATTTTCAATTTAAAAAATTATATATGCGTTTCTAAAAGACCTGTAAAATTAAGTATTAAATCAGTTTCTTCCACGAAAATAAATAATGAATTCCACTGTCTACGTGCTCTTTCTTTCTTTTGTTATATAATATATAAATACAGATTAAAGAATCAGTCTTTTCTTTGGTGTTGATTTGTGTAAACTCACCAATTAATTCTTTGAAGAATTAAAGAGTGATCCAGATGGACATGTCAACTTTCATTTCTATTTAAAATGTGACCCAAGCATTTAGAGCTACGTGTCAGACCCTAGCCATAACACTGTCAGCCAAGTTATTGATACTGGGCTGCTTTCTGGTCTACCCCTAACCACTTGATTTTACATTGAGACTAGATCTATTCTATTCAGGATCGACAGTTGACTTAGATGTGGAAAATAGCAGGAGAATAAAGAAAATAAATAAATAAATGAAATGTGGAAATGTAGGGGAGGTTCTATATTAATTAATAATAATAATAGCTATCATTTATTGAGCCCCTATTATTTGCCAGGTTCTGTAATGGTGCTCCACATACCATTTACATATATAAATTTCATTTACTCCTTATGATAGCTCTGTGAATCAGGTATTAAAATTTACTTTTATTCTGATGCTTTTGCAAATATGTTCGTATAAAAGGGTTTCATCTTCAAGGAATTCATGGAAAAGACTCTGACAAGTACAGGTTTCTGGTAACTGACTGTACTGCTGAACTGAATGAATAAGCATTTTCAGAACTCTAATGAAAAACTGATGAACTCATAAAAGTGCTAACAAAAGATCAAGATAAAAAAAAATTAATTACATGGGACTGAGTGAACTGATGAGGATGATTATAATTTTTGTGACTTTCTGTTTGAATTATTAAAAAAAATAAATCCCACAAGGAAAAAAAATAAAATTTACTTTTATTGAGTGTCTGCTATTCCAATGTACTCTTCTTAGGGATTTTACATATATTATCTAATTTAGTCCATATAATCCTATACATTTTATAGACAAGCAAACTGAGGCTTATTTGAGTTCAATACTTTGCTCACAGTCACACAACTCGTGGTAAGTGATAGAACCAGGATTGCAAAGATAGATTTTTCCCTTCTTCTTTCATTCTCTTCTCTTGTGATTTGATGACTATCTTTAGTGTTATGTTTAGATTCCTTTTTCTTTTTTTGTGTGTGTATTTGTTATACATTTTTGGTTTTTGGTTACCATGAGGATTTTTTTAATAGCAGTCTATACGTATATGTGATTGTTTTAAGTTGCTGATCTCTTACTTTCAAATGCATTTTAAAAGCCCTGCATTTGTACTCTCCTTGAAAAAGTAGTTCGAAGCTCATTATATTAGACTAACTTTTCGAAGAAAGAGAGATGTAAAGAGGAGACATTACGGGAAGTTAAAAGTGGGTTGAATGATTTTCAACAATTGAACAAAATTGCCTGCTTGGAAAATTTCAAGTAAGATTGTCACTTACGCCCCATACCAAAACAAATTTCAGGTTACTAAAAGTTAAATGGAAAGAAAAGCAATTTTTTTTAAGCCAGAAGAAAATGAGGAGAAGTATTTTATTGATTTCAGGGTTGGAAGGCATGAACGCAATGGAATAAAAATCTAAAAGTAGAAGTTTATACTTTTCAATTTATAGAATTTAAAACTTCTAAAAGTCAAAAAGTATATTACAGAGAAAATAACAAACTTGGAAAAGTGTTATCTTGTCTGTATAAAGTTTTTAAAAATAAAAGAGACATTTGAAACTCTGAAAGGACAAAAAATGTTGACAAGTCAAAGAAGATAAAAATTGTAATAGACATTAAATGTATGACTGAGCTTTTAAACTCTTCAGAAATGAAAAAGGTAAATCAAAACCGTTAAGATAGGCATATCAATTGAGCAAAGCAAATTTGAGCATGTGATTAAGTTGAGACAGGCTCTTCCACAAACAGTTATGGCAGCATCTTTTGCTCCAGCCTCTCTCAAGTATAGTTTTGCAATATTACAATATGTACCAAGAATCTACATCCTTTGACATCATTATTCCACCCTCAGGAATTTAAACAATGGACACAATCAAGACAAGGACAAAGACTTATGTACATAACTTTTTATCATAGCATTCTTGACAGCAATGAAAACAAAGGCACTAGTTCTACAAATAATTAGGGAAAGCTAAAAACAATTGTAATCCATCTGTAAACTACTATATGAGATTTAGAATATCTTTCATGACTTCTGAATGGTGTAGGCAATACTTATTTGGCAATGTTAGTTTTTAAAAGTAGAAGACAGAGTATTATTATCCCAACTTTGTAAAAATATTATTTATATGCACAGATACAGTGTATGTGTAGAAAAATTCTAAAAGAAAATGCATCAAAATATGCAGTGTTAAGTTTGAGTAATGGGACTATGGCTGTTGGCTGATTTTTAAAAATTCACTTCTTAAATGTTCTGTAAGAATATGTATATGTTTTTATAATGATTCCCCTATGTTTTTTAAGAGAAGAGAGATTGTAAGAACGAAGAAGTAGTTAAAGAACCTAGAAAGTTTTATAGTTTTAGATAAATGCTCTGATGGAATATGTATTTCTGTATTTAGGTTTCATAACAAATTATTTTTTTATTTAATATTCTACACTTATTTAGCTTTTCAATTAATTTGGAGGAGAGGACTTTTTGTGGGTACATTTTACTAAATTTTTACAGGGAAAATAAGATTTACTATGATCATTTCTATAGGTGTAAGCAACATTTAAATAGCAGGTGTGGTGATTAATTAAGAACAGCTGAGAGAGGTTTCATCCACCTTGGAAGCAGTCCAGGTTTAAATCCCACTCAGGAAAATATGTCAGTACGAGCTTGTAAAAGTCTGCATGCTGCTTTAAAAACAGAGGAACAAATGTTGTCTTTGAAGCCTACCGTGCTGTGGAGATTGATATTTTTTTTCTGTGCATGGTAGTAATAATAATGGTGATGGAGACATTGCTCTAGATTCACTTGTCGAGTATAATATGCAATAATATTTTGAAGTAATGTAACTGAGTCCCTTAAAGTCACAACTCTTGGGTTAGCAACATTAAAGAAAAGAAATCTTGGTAGTCCAGAGGTGTCAGTGGCAAATGTTCAAACTTTAGGCCCTACCCCTAGCACAGGAAAGGGAATTGGGCATCAAAGGCAATCATAACATGATCACTGAGGCCAGGAATGTGATTGCAGTAGTTTTTACCCAGAACAGGAAGCAGCAGACACTTCTACAAATCATTCAACAGTGGAAAGGTATTTGGCATCTTTGGGTGGAGGTAGGGAAGTGGTACCACACGGTGGTATGATCATGGCCTCTGTAGTAAGACTGACTGGGTACCAATTGCAGCTCTGGCATTTATTACCAAATATCTGTGGACAAGTGCTTTAATCTCACTAAGCCTCAGTTTCTTCAATTGGGTGGTTTATGAGGATTAAATGAGAATATAAATGTTTTGACATACTACATTAATATTGTAGTAGTACGTGTGAGAAAGAAAGACAAAAAGTACAAACTATTATTCATTCCTTCAAGAAGTTGAGCAGCCAGAGTGTATGCACACAAAGCAAACTTCATGTCATGGACTCTCATGAGTAGATGAATGACTTAAAAGAAAAAGCAAGTCTAGGTGGCATGTAAAATTCTAATACGGTGTATGTCAGTTCATATTATGTAAGAAAATATTTTTTAAATTTAAGTAAAACAATCACTAAAACTACATAAATATAAACAAATCATGTAAACATGATGAAAAATTGACTTGCTCAATGTAACTTTGACAATTATCTTCAAGCAAAATATAGTGAACAAAAGTGTAGTCACCCCAATCAAAACACATGTAATTAATTCTCTTACTTGAAATCATAACCAGAAGAGAAAGGCTTTAGGTCAGGCTAAATTTTTGTAATGATTACTTTACATAATTTGTGCTAAATTAATAGTTACATCTATGAAAAGATATTATTAGTAGAGCGAACTCAATTGCTGAAATATGCCACAATTCTTATATGTGGGAAAAAGAAACCAAATAGAAGTGGAGCTTCTCCAACTATAAAGGACTGTACCTTGTAGGGATGCCACAGGATTTTAATATATACCCAAGTTCTCTTCAAGCTTCACATTATGTTCTGGGTTCTCATTTTAAACGTTGTTAATCAGAAATGGCACAATCCAAACATCTTTTGTTTTTTTTTAATTTTTATTTTTATAGAAGTATAGTTGATGTACAATATTATATAAATTACAGGCGCGTACAATACCATATAGTGATTCACAAGTTTTAAAGGTTACACTCCATTTATAAATAAATTTATAAAATGTTGGCTTATTCCCTGTGCTGTACATTATATCCTTTTAGCTTATTTTACACATAATAGTTTCTCTTTATCCTCTACTCCTAATTACCCCTCCTCCTTCCCTCTCCCCATTGGTAACCACTAGTTTGTTCTCTATATCTGTGAGTTTCCTTTTTTGTTATATTCCCTAGTTTGTTGTATTTTTTTGATTCCACATATAAGTGATATCATACAGTATTTGTCTTTCTCTGTGTGACTTATTTCTCTGAGCATAATACCCTCCAAGTCTATCCATGTTGCTGCAAATGGCAAAATTTCATTCTTTTTTATGGCTGAGTAGTATTCCATTGTATGTATATACCATGGCTTCTTTATCCATTCATCTGTTGATATATACTTAGGTTGCTTCTATATCTTGGCAATTGTAAATAATGCTGCTGTGAACATTGGGGTGCATGTATCTTTTCAAATTCATGTTTTTGGGGTTTTTTTCAGATATATGCCCAGGAGTGGAATTGCTGGGTCATATGGTAGTTATATTTGTAGCTTTTTGAGAAATCTCTCTACAGTTTTCCACCGTGGCTGCACCAATTTACATTCCCACCAACAGTATACAAGGGTTCTCTTTTCTCCACATTTTTGCCATTTGTTATTTGTGTTCTTTTTGATGATAGCCATTCTGACAGGTGTGAGGTGATATCTCACTGTGATTTTGATTTGCATTTCCCTGATGATTAGTGATGTGTCGAGCATCTTTACATGTGCCTGTTGGTCATCTGCATTTTCTTTTTGGAAAAATGTCTATTCAGTTCTTTTGCCCATTTTTTAATTGGGTTGTTTGGTTTTTTGATGTTGAGTTGTATGAGCTCTTTATATATTTTGGATACTAACCCCTTATCAGTAATATCATTTGTAAATACTTTCTCCCATTCAGTAGGTTGTCTTTTCATTTTGTTGATGGTTTCCTTTATTGCGCAAAAGCTTTTAAGTTTAATTAAGTCCCATTTGTTTATTTTTGCTTTTACTTCCTTTACTTTAGGAGACAGATCCAAAAAGATATCGCTACAATTTATGTCAAAGAGTGTTCTGCCTGTTTTCCTCTAGGAGTTTTATGGTTTCCAATCTTACATTTAGGATTTAGTGCCTTTTGAGTTTATTTTTGTATATGGTGTTAGAGAATGTTCTAATTTCTTTTCCATGTAGCTGTCCAGTTTTCCCAGCACCACTTATTGAAGAGTCTTTTCTCCATTGTATATTTTTTCTTGCCTCCTTTGTTGTAGATTAACTGATCATAAGTGTGTGGGTTTACTTCTGGGCTCTCTATTCTGTTCCATTGATCTATGTGTCTGTTTTCGTGCCAGTATCAATCTGTTTTCATTACTGTAGCTTTGTAGTATAGTCTGAAGTCAGGGAGTATGATTCCTCCAGCTCTGTTATTCTTTCTCAAGATTGTTTGGCTATTTGAGATCTCTTGTGTTTCCATACAAACTTTAAAATTATTTGTTCTTGTTCTGTGAAAAATGCCATTGGTATTTTGATAGGAATTGCATTGAATCTGTAGACTGCCTTGGGCAGTATGGTTATTTTAGCAATATTAATTCTTCCAATCCAAGAACATGGTATATCTTTCCATCTGTTTGTGTCATCTTCAATTTCTTTCATTAGTGTCTTAGAGTTTTCTGAGTATAGGTCCTTTACCTCCTTAGGTAGGTTTATTCCTAGGTATTTTATTCTTTTTGATGTGATGGTAAATGGAATTGTTTCCTTAATTTCTCTTTCTGATATTTCATTGTTAATGTATCAAAATGCAACAATTTATGTATATTAATTTTGTAGCTTGCAACTTTACCAAATTCATTGATGAACTCTAGTAGTTTTCTGGTGGCGTCGTTAGGATTTTCTATATGTATGGTATCATGTCATCTGCAAACAGTGACAGTTTTACTTCTTCCTTTCCAATTTGGATTCATCTTAGTTTTTTCTTTTCTGATTGCTCTGCCTAGGACATCCAATACTATATTGAATAAAAGTGGTGAGAGTGAGTGGGCATCCTTGTCTTGTTCCTGATCTTAGAGGAAATGCTTTCAGCTTTTCACAATTGACTATGATGTTAGCTATGAGTTTTTCATATATGGCTAAACATCTTTTGAATGAAAATCTTAGTATCTTTTAGTTTCACAAGTTTTGGCCTTTAATTACTAAGACAAATGTAGCCTGCCACCTGCTTCTTAGTCAAGGACCAAAAATAAGGTTCTATGGTGTTAATATTTAAGAAAAAATGTTGATATATCAACTAAGTTGATTTTGGTGGACGAATGAGGTCTTTGTGGCTACAGTTTACTGCTTTGCAAAAAAAGTTCTAATGCTATATTTTTATATATACAAAAGTAATCTAACTTTTCTTTAATTTCTAAGTTTAAGTTTTGAGCAATTAAAACTAGAATAACTTGCATCTATGTTACCTGTTCTCAGCTTTGCATAAGACTAAAAAATATGATAATGCTCTTCCCAAGGTTCTGTTGTCATCATAATCATCTTTATTGGCTAATATATTTTAGGCACTAAACTATGCTTTGGAAATTCTAGAATTAAGACATAGTTTGTGTCTTCAAGAGAAGTTATAATTTTGTTCTGACTGGTGGGATATATGACTCTCTCACTCTCCACACACATTCTTACACACACATACCACACATACACATATGCACAAATAGGATAGTTTAATTTTACATGTCATATTGCAGGTAGATATTTATATGAGAATGTAGAGGTAGAATTAAATATATAGTTTTACCTATGACTGAAGTGAGGTGAATTTTACATGCATAATAATTCTAAAAGAAAACAGCCTCTCTCCTCTGTATCTTCATCGAATAATTTAAACATACCAATGATCTCTTTTATTTAGAAGTTAGTCTTACTATAACTTCTGGGGATAGTGCAATATATTACTGTATGTTGTTATGCATTCAGTAATTCCCCTCTTCTTTGGATAATTTATACAATAATAAAAGCTTATGTTATTGCTCTATGTAAGGTTTTCCCCCCAGAAAAGAACAAAATTATAGTTTCTTATTTCTGAGAAACAGGATACAAATGGTTCTGTGTAGTCAGTATCAGTATGATACCATTTCTTTCTATGTTTAATTTCATTACTAATGTCAGAGTTGGCAATTATCTGTTAAACTAATTAAGGTCAGAGAATGTTGAGCTCCATAGCCTATCTAATCAATTCCATTGCTAAGTACAGTCGTTTTCCCATAATTTCAACTGTAAGATAATAATTATACAGATGGAAGGCATCCTGACCCATTATTCTTTTTTTTTTTAATTTCTTTTTTTTTTTAAGAGATTGGAGTTTATTTATTTATTTATTTATTTGTTTATGGCTGTGTTGGGTCTTCGTTTCTGTGTGAGGGCTTTCTCTAGTTGCGGCGAGCGGGGGCCACTCTTCATCGCGGTGCGTGGGCCTCTCACTATCGCGGCCTCTCTTGTTGCGGAGCACAGGCTCCAGACGCACAGGCTCAGTAGTTGTGGCTCACGGGTCTAGTTGTTCCGCGGCATGTGGGGTCTTCCCAGACCGGGCTCAAACCCGTGTCCCCTGGATTGGCAGGCAGATTCTCAACCATTGCGCCACCAGGGAAGCCCCATGACCCATTATTCTTTATTCACTTACCCTTAGGAAGAGTTAGACAGGATTTGGTTTTATTGTGGTTATCTAATAGAATTATAAAGGTGAATTAACATAACAAGTATAAATTTTGCTAATCAGGATTTTAAATCAAGTTTTAAAATTTAGTAAGTCTGCAAAAATTTACTTGATTCACCAAAGTTTTCACTAGTTTAATTCGTACAGACGAATGCTGCTTCGTGTGTCTATTTGGCCACCTTCACTTTGTTGAACTCCTTCCTTTATTTTCTTTTATTTCCACAAGTATTTATTGATCTACTCTGTGTTGGGCCCTGTGCTGGGCAGTGGAGACACAAAGATGAGGAAGTCATGGCCTCATCTATCCTGGAAGGCCAGGCTAGCTGGGGAGATAGATATGTAAACAGATAATTTGGGAATGCTGCTAGAACCATTCACAATATCTAGTGCAGGTTGTGCTTATAACTAGTAGTCAACAAACATTTATGAATGACTGAATTCTCAGTGTGTTATGGGACCCCAGAGTAAAGGAACTTGGTCAAACTTGAGGGGAGAAGGGTAGGGTGGGAGGATGTTGTGAAGAAGTTATCCCAAGCCTCTGGGAAATACACCCATAGGATCCACTTAATACAACTTCTCATAGAAGTCAAATAATAAAAAACAACTAACAGAGAATTCTCCATTTCTCATTAAACCTGGCTTAAGCCAGATTTTTAAAAAAAATGGTCTTGGGCATCTGAACGAAAGCTTAGTTTCATGAGATAAATTAACCTTATTTTTGTTTTTAGTTATGCTTAAATTTTGAGTTTCCTTACTTTTCAAAATTCTCTTTGGAGTTGATGCCAATGCTCTTACCCCAACAAATCAAGAATTTGTTTTGAAAGCTGCCTCAGAAGAAGTTCAGATATTCTCTGAAATGCAGTAATAACCAGAGGGGTTTTTATTGACTGATTTCCAACTGAGGGATTTTGTAGTATAAGCTAAAATGTTAAAAAAAAAAAAAAGAAAAAAGGCAGTGCAAGCTACAAATACTTGATTTGCTAGTCTTTTTCCACTGCCATGTGTCATGTACTGTAATTAATTAAACACATTCCTTTTTAAAGCCAGTTTTCCATCCTCTTTTTACATTTCAGTGTATATGTATAGTTACGGAAGCTCTTTACCTTGCATAGAATTAGAATTGAATAGCTCAAACTAGTCTAGACAATTGCCGTTCATAGCACAAGGGTAAATTTAGAAAGTTACAGCAGGTCACATCCATTGTGGATAAAGCCATAGCTCAGTGGTGCACTGGTCTTATAGGGAAATGTCAGCTGCATGACATTAGTATTCTGAGCTCATGCGAAATCTACTGTACAGAATTCTGTTTTAGTCTCACTGGTGTATATGTATACACATATACTGCAGTATACATAGATTTTGCAATTTTTTTTTTTTTATCAGCACTTCCTGGCATTTCATGCAAGATGTTGATAGGTCAACAGTATTTGCTTCCAGAGGCAATACAAGAAGTGCTTCCCTATTCCTAGGAGTTTTATTGACAGAAATGGTAAGGAATGAAGCAAAATCCAGTATTGCTGCAAAAAACCCAGACCATCTCCCAGAGGTTAGGCTGTGGCCTCTGTCTGTAATTCATATCCTTTCCTGGATTTTTCAGTCTTGCATTCTCAACACACTACCATGCCGTGATAGCACATCAAATTTCAGCAGACCAAAACCAAGCTATTGTGTTCTCTCCAATTTTAGGGTATTCTGTTTCCCCAAATTTCTGGTCTTGATTAGTAATGTCGTTCATTACACACCAAAGCTAGATGTTACCAAATTTTCCTTAATTTCTTTTCCATAAACCCTTAAATTCAATTTCCCCAAGTTTTATAGCTTCTTTTTCCTACATCTGTGACAAATCGTTACTTTTTTCACATTGCTGTCCCTGATATACTGCTCGCCAGAACTGTTGCAGTAGTATCCCAGATTGTCTCACAGACTCCCCTCTAACTCATCTTCCATATGCTATAGGGTGATTATTTTGGAACAGTATTCTGATCTTGGCTTTTCCTGTCCTTTCACTTAGAGGGTAATGCTCAGCCTTCTTATGATGGCATATAAGAACATTCATGGTCTGGGCCCTGCCTTACTTTGAGAATTTTACTTCTTTCTCATTTCCGACACGATCTTTATAATTCACACACACTGCATTACTTATACTTTTCTTCATACTGTGTTCTTTCCTACCACTATGATGTTGCACTCATTAGTCCCTGTGCCTGCTATGTTTTCCACCTAACTTATCACCAGGAACTTTATAAAATACTATGTTGCTATTCCTACTCTATATCTAAATGTAAAATATATTTGTAAAACAAAACAAGCATCTATTGCTTGGACTACTGTCTCTAAATGGATCTCCCTGGATCCACTTTTACCCATTTCTATCTAATTCATGGACTATGTTGCAGCTAAAAAAATTTTTTTAATGCAGATCTTAAAATCTTTTGAGGGGATGGATCATGTTTATTTTTTCTACATTTAATCCCTTGCACACTGCCTGGCATACAATAGGTACTTCCAAAATATTTGTCTTAGCCTGGTTGTTAAGAGGTGGTTAAATTATTTTAACTAATTTTTTAAAATTTATTTTTTATTGAAACATAGTTGATTTACAATGTTGTGTTAGTTTCAGGTGTACAGCAAAGTGACAGTTTCATATATATATATATATAATATATATATATATTTTTCATTATGGTTCATTACAGGATACTGAATATAGTTCCCTGTGCTTATATAGAGTTGGACCTTGTTGTTTAGCCATTCTATATATAATATTTATTATCAAAATAATCTGTTGTTTGACTAATTTATTTTCACTTTTTTCCAAACTGAAGCTATGATTTTTAAAAAAATATTTATTTATTTATTTGGCTGCATCGGGTCTTAGTTGTGGCATGTGGGAGCTTCGTTGTGACATGCGAGATCTTTTGGTGTGGTGCACGGGCTTCTCTCTAGTTGTGGCACACAAGCTCTAGAGTGTGCGGGTTCAGTAGTTGTGGTACGTGGGCTTAGTTGCCCCGCAACGGCATATGGGATCTTAGTTCCCCGAACAGGGATTGAACCCGCATCCCCTGCATTGGAAGGCAGATTCTTAACCACTGGACCACCAGGGAAGTCCCCTGAAGCTGTGATTTTTCCAATATGTACACGTTTAGATAGGTACAACTATAGGTCTTTTCAGAAATTTAATCAAGTTAATAAAGTTGAGTCAAACTGGAAGTTATTTACTTCTTATACAGCATACATGTTGCATATTCTTTAGGTTTTTAAAAAATTTAATTTAATTTTTAACAGGTCTGTTGGCATTCATCAAGGACCACCATGGTGAGGGTCAAGAAATGAATGTAAAAATGATTTTCTATATTACATTTAGGATGATGCAGATTTTTTGAGAATTGCAATTTTGCTTTCCATGTAGATCATCAGAAATGTGCAGAAGAGTCTGAAAACTATGCATGCTCCTTTGAGACCCACATACTTTGGAGAATGGGTTGAATAAACAACTTCTCAAAAATTATATGCACATTAGAAAGAAGGGCTTTTGCATTTTACAGATGACAATGAACTTAATAGCAGTTTAACCAAAGGGACTAGAGACACAGATTATTTCTAATAAACAACATGATTATCATGCTGAAATTTCTGACACCCAGTAATTAGAAAGGTTTCTAAAAAAATAGAAACTCCAAGGGTGGCACAAATAGAGTTCTTGGGTCTATTATGCCTATAAAATTAAAATATTGTCTTGGGACAAAAAGTGATCTTGAATCACTTTTGTTTTAGAAAGTGATGAATTCAAATTCTTATTTATTCTGGAGTAGACATTAATATTGCAGAACTTATGCACTCAAAAAAGTAAAATAAAAAAATTAGCAGCTCAATTTTGATGCACTTTCTCTAAATTAGTCTTTTTTTGAAAATAGTATGAGTTCAGAATTACATTTAAACAAGTAGAGTCAGGTTGTTACTGTGTGTGGTTGCTAAGCTGTAATTAAGTGATACCCCCTAGAAAATCAATCTGACTGACAACTACAGATGTACACTGGACTGTTGTAAACAGAAAGCCCTTCTATGTTTCCATGTTCATGTTAACAGGGCTACACTAAAATCAACAGTGTAAGGATAGAAAAATACATGCAAGTTCTTTTAAAATAGTGGTCATATAATGAGGTAAGCCATTGTGAAGCTTTCATTGCAAGAGTGTATTTTCTTGTTGTTCCATCTTGAATAATTCGATGCAAGAGAAACAGTCCACTTTTTAGTGTATGCAGTATGTGGAGCTGCGGTCAGCGCCTCATCTGTGCTGTGTCACGAAACTGCTTCTGTTTGAGTGATGTCTGCTTCAGAGCAGATGGTCTGAAGATGAATAATCAGACCAATGGGGATAGAAATTCGGTGCCTACCTCAAGGGGGCAATAGTAAATTAACACTGTCGGATGCCTGGCATAATAAAGAATTGATGAAAGATATTTTCACTTGGTTGGGTTTGTTTTTTTCATATCCTGACAGTTCTAAAAGCCTTCAAAGGAGACTAAAACCTAATTCAGTTCCATTTATCCTGATACTTAAGTATAGCAGTGGGATAAACTCTAATATATCTTTCCCTCCATGCCCTGTAATATTTTAACACACTGATTAGTCAGGGAATGAAGAGTTTCCTGTAGAGAAGATTTCTTAAAGAAAGCATTAAATAAACTATTGTTGCCAAATTATATCAAAAGGTCTCTCTTTTTTCTCCTGACCCAAGTATTATTATAGTAGGTTATTATTCATTTATAAAACCTACTCTTTTTATGGCCAGCTGTGGGCCAAAGGGAAATTCCTTTGGAGATTTGTGTACACAACATAAAAGCTTGATAAGCTCTTCCATGTTTTGGCCCATGTTCATTTGAGTTGAAGATGCTGGCAGAACATTTTTACAGAGATGTCCAGCTCATTGAAAATTAGAAAAGATATTAGACCTGGGATACAGATTGTTTTAAAAATAATGCTTCATTATTTTACACACAAAACCAGTTGGAGATCCCAAAGCAATAATAGAGAACCGTTTAGAATTCAATCCTATATAGATGTGGTATGTGTTATTAAATTTCTATTGTGGAGCTCTAGATTTTCATTATTTTTATTGTTGGCATGTTAAATGCAGATATCCATGTTACTTTAGCTATTGAAAATATTAGGGAATATTTTGGAGAAAGTATAATATTCAGTATAAGATTTGTAGAATATTTTGCTTGTCTTTTCATTGTCAACATTTTGAACATAAAAAGTAAAGCAGTACTCTGTAATGACCTATATGGGAAAAGAATCTAAAAAAGAGTGAATACATGTATATGTATATGATTCACTTTGCTGTACAGCAGAAAGTAACACAACATTGTAAATCAACTATACCCCAGTAAAAAATATTTTTTAAAAAGTCAAAAAAAAAAAAAGGTAAAGCAGAACTTTTCAAATATATCCGTTCACCCAATAGTGTTAGTGGTTGTATATGGCATTAAACCATGGTGTGACAAGATACCTCTACCTCAAGAGGAACCAGTGATGAAAGTGGGGTGTCATAATCTCCTAATCATATGCCATTTTCTCAAAGCATGATAAGCTCTTTAGGAAGAAATATTAACTCCTGATAAATAGTTTAATAGCTAAAGCGATCATTAAGGTGCTTACCTAACCAAAGCAATAATGTCTTAAATCTGTTCATGTCATAGAGAATGGACTTGAGGACACGGGTGGGGGAAGAGTAAGCTGAGATGAAGTGAGAGAGTGGCATTGACATATATACACTACCAAATGTAAAATAGCTAGCTAGTGGGAAGC
Source organism: Balaenoptera musculus (assembly GCF_009873245.2). Classification (NCBI taxonomy): domain Eukaryota; kingdom Metazoa; phylum Chordata; class Mammalia; order Artiodactyla; family Balaenopteridae; genus Balaenoptera; species Balaenoptera musculus. The sequence goes on from NC_045789.1 coordinate 113,344,990, forward strand.
AGCTGCATAGCACAAGGAGATCAGCTCAGTGCTTTGTGACCACCTAGAGGGGTGGGATAGGGAGGGTGGGAGGGAGGGAGATGCAAGAGGGAGGGGATATGGGGATATATGTATATGTATAGCTGATTCACTTTGTTATACAGCAGAAACTAACACACCATTGTAAAGCAATTATACTCCAATAAAGATGTTAAAAAAAAAAAATCTGTTCATGTAACTGAAGCCTCTCAAAGAGTATCTTATCCTTTGAGACAACCTGAAGCATTCAGTTGCAGTGTTCTTCAATTTAAATTTTTAAGATGAACCTCAAATTATTTAATCTGATGTCTGACCTACAGCGACAGCAAAATGTTTCCCTCATTATTCTGATTTTCTTAGATTTGTAAATGTTGTGGAGGAGCCACAAATATTTCCATCTACAAATTTACCATTTTCCCATTTAAATTCAGAAAAAAATTGATGTGTTTTATTTTGTGACAGAACTTCTGAGTTCTGTAGGTGTTTTGGAGTCATAGGCAGAACATATGTCTAGAATACAAGTAATCAAAACTTGTTGATTTCCCTGCCTTAGGAGAAGTTGCTTAAATTTTCAACTTATGATAATGTTCAATAGGAAACTGAGACATAAACAAGTTAACTTAAGAAACTTAAGAAAGTTTCTACCTATCTCTGTAAAAGTTCCCATTTTAGTGAAAGTTTTAATGTCTCATTGTACTGACATCTTCGAATTGAGCCTAGCTGTAGAAACATCTTATGGAACCAAACTCATGTCAGCAGAACAGTTACTTTGCAAGTTAGACTTTTACTGTCTCATAATATACTAACTCAGGAATTCCTATTTCTTCTGTTCAATAATTATTTTAAAATGAATATCTATAAAAATATATAAGCATTTTAAAATTTCAAAATCACAGGGAATCTGAAGTATAAAATAGTTATCAAATATATATCACAACTTTTTTTTCTGATTTAGGGTTTTTGTTCCTACTAGTTTTGTGTTCTTGCAGTATTTCTAATTTATTGAGAAAGATATTGTCACATTATTAATATTTTGATTCAGTTTTCAGAAAAGTGAGTGACACAGAAAGTGAGTGTACAGAAATTTTTTTAAGGTATAAATTGTCTCTTAGAACTTACTTATATTTATCCCAGAAGACGTAACAACCAAGATCTCTGAACCAGACCTGGTCTTCTTGGATTTGTAGTAAATATTTTTGAAGACCAGAGGAGTACTATTTGTACAGTATAATAAAGAGATGCTGTAGAATTTGAGTTAGCAACAACCTTCTTCTGAGTTCAAGCACAAAGCCATGGGCATTTAGTAGTCTGCATTTTCTCTTAGACTGTGTAGCACCTTAAATATATGCAAATAAAATTTTCATTAAAAGCCTTGCATAATGTGAATAGTCTGCATTAGAAAAATTGCCTCCATAGTAAGAAAAAGATACTGCTTTTGAATACTAATTTTTTCATCTATTTACTCTTCAGTGATTTTGTCACTATTGTGTAAGTTAGGAACAACTTATTTTTCAGTGTCACCATCTTTTTAAAGCAAATGTTTCGTTTAATTATAACATACATACAGAAAAATGCATAAATTATATTGTTTATCTTGATATTTCTCACAAAGTTTACATACCCATTTAACAACACCCAGAATGAGCAGGTAGAACTATGATATTGCCAGCAACCAGAAGGCGCCTTCTGTCTCCTTCCAGAAACTACTATTCTGACTTCTAACAGTATAGATTAGTTTTGTCAGTTTTTGAACTTTAATAAATGGAATCATAAAGATGTCCTTTTTGGGTCTGACTTATTTTGCTTAGCCTTTTTTTTTTTGGGAGATCTGTTGATGTTCCATGTGGATGTGGATATGGTTCTTTCACTTCTGTTCCCACTGCTATGTAATATTCTAGATTGACTCTTTTTTTTTTAAATTTTATTTATTTATTTATTTATTTTTGGCTGTGTTGGGTCTTCGTTTCTGTGTGAGGGCTTTCTCCAGTTGCGGCAAGCGGGGGCCACTCTTCATCGCGGTGTGCGGGCCTCTCACTATCGCGGCCTCTCTTGTTGCGGAGCACAGGCTCTAGACGCGCAGGCTCAGCAATTGTGGCTCACGGGCCCAGTCGCTCCGCGGCCTTGGGTTCCTCCCAAACCAGGGCTCGAACCCGCGTCCCCTGCACTTGGCAGGCAGACTCCCAACCACTGCGCCAACAGGGAAGCCCCTAGGTTGACTCTTTTTTGAAGTGTAAGAATTGTACAAGGGATTCGTGAATCTCGACATAGTATTGCAAAATATCCTTAATGCTTTGAAAGGGTTGGAATTGGTATGCTATAGGCAGTTCTTTCTTTTCATGGATGATAATCTCAGGGAAGACACTGATAATGAAATAATTTTAGCATGCTAGTGAAAAATCAGTGTCAAAGTGTAATACTAATTAAGGGAAAAAAAATCTTTGTCTTTATGTAAAAGTGTAATTTCAAATGATCTCACATATCAAAAAGATATTTGCTTAAAATATGTAGGCAGAATTTAGATATTGTTTTGATATTTTATGTGTTAATCATTAATTTAATGTGTTAATCATTCATTATCTTAAGTAACATTTTATTTTATTTTATTTATTTTTTAAAACACATTTATTTCATTATTATTATTATTTTTTTGACCTCACCATGTGGCATGTGGGATCTTAGTTCACTGACCAGGGATCGAACCCACCCCCCCTGCATTGGAAGGACAGAGTCTTAAACACTGGACCACCAGGGAAGTCTGTTAAGTAACATTTTAAAAGTAAAATAGAAACACCTATGCCTGAACCAATTTTATTAAAACATAGGTCACTGAAGTAAGAACAATCTTTAGAGAAATTACATTATTTCTTTCTGAAGATCATAGCTCCTTCTGCATTTCCCATTTAATAGCAGTGTAAAAACCTATTGAAATGACGCTGAAAATGGAGCTTAATCAGCATGTTTGAACTACAGTGTACAAACTTATGGTTTATAGCAATTTTTGTTATTAGTGTCCAGCTGAATTGAAATTAAGTAGGATTTCGTGGTATAAAGTGTTTTACTGGTCATTTATATGTTCTAACTGCAGGAAGGCAACTTGTGGACTTCTTTCTGAAATATTTCAGTACATGTAGTGTGCGGTTCTCAGTTGCCCCCCAGTTTTTGGTTTATGACAAGATAGGGATAACAATTTGAGCTACTAAAAGAGCTAAAACATTTAAACAATCCAGCAGTCCCTATACAAAAGTATGATTATTTAAGTGAAAGCATTCATATATCACAAAGAGGGTGTTTTGTAAAATCTTCATCTTCGGAGACAGACCACACCCAGTTCTGCCTTCTTTTTCGTCCTTTTACACCTGCACACAGCGAAGTATTTTCAAACACTCTGGTCTTCTGGAAACAACCTTTTTATTTAAAGAAGATAATGTGTACGCATCCATCCTTTGATTTGTCATTGTTGTTTTGCCTTTATCATTTACAAGAAAAACTACAATTATTAAAAAAGCTCGGTCAGTGTCCTCTGTGCCTGTCATTGAGCTAAGCATCTTCAAATCTTATTTCATTCTCCCAGCAACTCTATAAAATACATTTATTTTTTGATAAGGAAATTAAGACCCACAAAAAGACTTAAGATCATACAACTTGTGATTTGCTGGTTTTAACTTATCCAACATTCCTAGGAAAAGACCTAAGGAATTGTAGAAATGTCCCTTATTTCATTATGTTTATATTAAAGGTTTTCCCCTCAAGTGATTTTAATACATTTTATTTATTTTGTATTACTATAAAAATGTGGATCTTGGAGTAGGCGGGTAAATGACCCTGTTTTTACAAAGGAATAACTGCATCCTAAGAAAATAAGCAGATTCCCTAAATTCCACAAGGAGCATGTGCTTTCCTATGGTTAATCAGTCAGCAAATATTTGTGGAGGGTACAGGATAAGCCAGAGGCTGTGAGGGGAGGCGCCCCATGTCACTCCCTAGGCTAGTTGAGGCTGGTAGCTGAGTCACGCTAGAGGATGCCTGCTTCTCAAACTTGAATAATGTATTTGTCTCTTTTGAAGTATAAAAAAAGTTTGTGACCTCCAGTGCTGTTATTTTTATTGTAGTGTTAATTTATTTATTTTTAATTAAAAAAGACTTTTTTTTTTGGCTGTGAGGTTTGTGGGGTTTTAATTTCCCTAGCAGGGATTGAACCTGGGCCCTTGGCAGTGAGAGCACGGAGTCCTAACCACTGGACCGCCAGGGAATTCCCTATAGCGTTAATTTAAGTGTAAAAATCAAACTACATAAAAGTCCTTAAACTCTTAGACCACTACTAAAAAGAAAGTTGTACAAATTAAGCATGAACAGAACTACAAAACTAGTATTATTCAAATAAATAACACCAATGTAATAGAATGGATAGGATTGTCTAAAACTAAATCACAGATGTTGGATTTAACAGTAAAAAGATTTAACCTCAGATTTCTATAATACATTTCTGAATTTGACTTCAATGAAAATAATATAGAGTGTACGTTTTTATAAGCGTGTTGTACAACCATTATTGATACATTTAAGGTTTTGTTTCCTACTTCAGAATAGTTAAAGTGATCAGAGAACTTTGCCAATGCCAATTTTAATGGCATGCCATTTGATAATCATTTAAAGCTCTCTTCATTTACTTGGAGATGAAGTTAGTATTGTGGTAAAGATGTGTACCTAATCCAGTAAAAGCTGCAATTGGGAACTGAAAATCATTTTACTCTGGATTTTCTGCTACAGTCACTGCTAAGAGTCCAGGCAAGTTGGACCACACAAAGATAGCATCTGAGCCTGTTGTTATTTGCAGCTTTAATGTGCTACTGAGTGCTGTGCTCAGGTTCTTTTGCTACATCCTACCTTGTATGATGGCCAGATTCTCTGATCAGTCTCTGTCCCGTGGCAAAATATTTTGCATCCCATGCATCTGTCTATATTCCATCCCTATTTCCACTGTTATGCACTGAATTCTAAACACAAAGGCATATATCAAAATTATATGGTTGTACTCAGTTAAAGGGTAGCCATCTAGATGACCTGGAACATGCTTATATTCTCCTTATTAGGTTGTTATTGAACTGTAAGCATAGAAGTTTTACAAAATCTTGGAGCAAACTCATGAATCTCTGTGAGTGTGCCCCTGGACCCTTCGGGGAAGCACTCGTTTAGGACATAATGTGGCTCTGTGAATGCACATTCCTCCTTGCCTTTCATGTCCACCCTGCTGGATGCTGAGAAAGTATTGTTTTTCTAACGTTCTGGTAAAAAATGTACAGAACTGTGTCAAGAAGAACTGAAGAGGAAATTTTTCTTTCTCGGCTTGAGATGCCACACTCGGGTTGAAAAGGGGACAAGTTTTAATGACATCCATCTGTTGCAGATTAAAATAAGTGGAGCTCAGCATTTGAATGCCTTGCCCAGAGTCACACTTTATAGGCATAAGTACAATTGGTTTTAGGATTGAGAGTTCTAGGGACCTAAAGCAGCAAAGCAGAAAGAGGTTAGTCTATTTGTCTGAGACTTTTCCCCCAAAGGAATTGCTATTGCCTCATTTTCTCTTTCTTGTACTTTTTATGTGTGACAGCTCCTGGTTGAGGCAAGAGACAACAGTCTATTTTGAAAGCATGCTTCTCCCCTACTAATACCTAATTTTAATTTTTAAATTCTTACTTTTGTCATACTCAGAGGGAAACATAGCATGGTAAAAATTGCTGCATGTCTCACCATGAGTCCCTGAATCCTCTTTTATCTCTGTGTTGATTGAAGGTAACCAGACTGACTGCTGTTTATCCTAAGCTCTTGTGTCAAGAGCTCTAATCACAGATTGACCTCTTTGTAGCACAGGGTTTGCATGTGTTTATGTGGAAGTAGGAGAAAAATGTATACTTCTATGCTGGTCTATACTTTTAACCTTCAAAGATGTCAATATCTACATATAAATTTTGAAGTCTCATTTGAATTTTGTTCTTGAAACTCATGCTCTGGAACCGTTTTATAATAACACACTTATTTGCATTTGCAAAATGCATTTCTAATACATTTTCTCACTTTGGGAAAACTCAATCCCTTAATGGGGTTCTAGAAGAATCCAACTTATAGCAAAATCTACTGTGACTCAACTGTTGAAGAGGTCCCTGGCAGGATGGCTCAGATGTTACATTTCCACTGTCTCTAGCCCCTCGAAAACACTGGGAGCATTTTTTGCTAACACTCCAGGGACTGGCTGTAAGTCTTTGACTTGCCTCTACTTTTTAGGAGTTTGATTCAGAAAAGAGAAAAATAGTTATTAAAACTTGTTGTTATGTAACAGCAAAAGCAATCCTCAATGTCATGCCCAGTCCCTAGAGAAGGTTCTAAGAGGGTCTAATAGATTCCCCTCCGTGATGCCAGCAGCCCCCTTCAGACGAACAATCGCCTCTGTAAGCTTCCACAGGGTGTCTCCAGGTGCTTCTTCATCCCTAAAGGGTCAGGTGCTCCCTTCTGGCTCTACTTGTTCATGGCATTCTTTTTTTTTTTTTTACAAGAATGATAGAGAACCCTGATCTTAGTTCATGAGTTTAATCATGTTAGACATGTAGAGAGAGACAGTCAACTGGCTTTTTAATGTGGTGTGTACTTTACCATCTCTTTCTTTATTCCCAAGTGAGTATGTTTCTAATTAGTTTGTCTCAGGCCAGCTCTTCATTTTTCTAGGTGCATAGATGGCTGATACATTTGAGGCTAGGGCTGTCTGCCAAGAATTCCCTCTCCAGCTAAGACACTCTGTTTAGCAAGTGCCATGATTTACAGAGTGAATATGTCGACCAAGGGCATACTGAGGTTATCACAAATGAAACAAACTTATAGCTCATAGGTTAGGTATTTGTACTAACATCTGCTTTGATACTTTGCAGGGATGAGGTAGAATAGCAGATAAGACTAGCTTTGAGGCTGATAAACATGAGTTAAATCTTGAATCTTCCACTGAATAATTATATGACCTTGGAAACTTTCCCAGCCCCTTTCCTCACCTATTAAATGAGCGTAATAATAGTTTCTTTCTCCTAGTATTATTGTAATAATGATATAATGCATATGACTTCTTAGCTCTGTGCCTGGCCCACAGTAAACACTCATAAATGTTACCTATAATTATGAAGCCTCATGTATAAGATGGAAGTACTTTCTAGGCATCCTCTTTAATATAATATATAATATAGAGCATGTGGATTTATTTTAAAAATCTATGGGAAATAACATTGTCATACTTTCTATGACCTAATATTAATTTTTGTTGTTTTTTTAGTAAATGATGTTTCTTGTGGGCTATTGACAGAACCTGATGCAGAGTGTAATGTTTTGCTTTTAAGTACTGCGGCAAGAAACCTGAAGGCGGAAAATCTTCCTGGAATTTAGAATTTGCTGCAAGCCGCAAAATACATTCATAGAATAGGCCTTTAAAAATGAGTCATAATTCAGTCCCTGCAGCATTGCAGATATACTTGGGGCACCCTGCCATGGGCACAGCTTTCAGGAAGGATGGAGCGTGAGGCATCGTAGCAGGGCAGGGAGGAGGAGAAACAGTGCGATGTTAGTCATACCAGGGTGCATTTGAAAAGACTCCGAGCATGAATTCCAGATGTGTAGATTTCAGTCATACCTCTCAAATCCTCATAAATTACCTATATTATTCATAAATTTATATGCCATTGTGGTCTTTGGGTTAAATATGAGGTAATTTCGTCCTAGGGTTTTCAGTCTTCCCCTGTGTAAATCATTTTAATGGTATGTATGCAAATAATTCTGTATTGGAGACTCCCAGAGAAAACGCTTCCATTTCTATCTCCGTACGTCATCACCAGTCACAATAAATAGGCCTGACAGAGTGTGCCAAGGGCCCTGGGCAAGTCCATTCTTCGAGGGAGGGCAGGGCAGCCTACTGAGGAGGAGGATGGATTAAGAGCTGCCCCACCTGAATCTTAATTCCTAGTAGGTCCCTTTTCGTGTTACCATTTTCTCTGTAGTCAGATGTTGTACCACCCAAAGAACTATAAAATGATGCCAGTGTCTTGGAACCTAACGAAAGTTTATCATCATCCTTGTGTTAAGGTTTGAAAATCAGACTTTGTCAGCAAGTCAGAGAGGCAGGGCGACTGTGGCTACGTCTCTTGAGTAGCCTCCCCGAAACTTTTTGTGGGGGAAATTCAGCTGTTCTCCCGGGATCGGATCTTGAGAGGAATGGGTGCAAGATGAGGACTTAAAAAGCAATTTGTACCCAGGGTGATCATCTTTACCAAGAGATCTGAGCCTGGTATTATGTCAGCTGGTTTAAATTTAATCTTGTTTTTCCAAAATCACTGGGATCACAAAATTTGCATTGGCCCAGTCCACACTTGCCAACTAACGCTATCTGCTTTCCTCAAAGCATCCTTGGAGCTTTCTGTTATTCCCTTATAATGAGGACAGACTGTCAGGTGACCCATACTCAGTGCTCTCCCTCAGATGCATCTGAAAACCAAACAGTAAAGGAAGAGAAAGAAGAAACCCAGTACCTTATTTCATTTGTTTTTTAGCTCGACGTTAGGCTCACTGTAAAGTCACTAGCTTCCTGAAGCTAAAATGAATGGATAATGGATAACAGTGGATTTGGGGGTGGTGTAAATTCATCTTCAAATGTGGCTGAAGATTTGGAGTAAAACGGTAATAATTATTTTTATTTTAATTGTTCTTTTATACTCTTTAATATAGCAGAGTGTATTTCCTATTGACTTTAATGTCCTTAAACAACTCTCTAGAAATACTGTGAAGTTGCTGACTCGTACTGTGAATTATTATTCACGGTTTTAAACTCAGGATTGAAATATTTTGCAACTGAAGCTTTTTTTTTTTAACGTCTTTAATGGAGTATAATTTCTTTACAATGGTGTGTTAGTTTCTGCTTTATAACAAAGTGAATCAGCTATACGTATACATATATCTCCATATCCCCTCCCTCTTGCGTCTCCCTCCCACCCTCCCTATCCCACCCCTCTAGGTGGTCACAAAGCACTGAGCTGATCTCCCTGTGCTATGCGTCTGCTTCCCACTAGCTATCTGTTTTACATTTGGTAGTGTATATATGTCCATGCCACTCTCTCACTTCATCCCAGCTTACCCTTCCCCCTCCCCGTGTCCTCAAGTCCATTCTCTACGTCTGCGTCTTTATTCCTGTCCTGCCCCTAGGTTCATCAGAACCTTTTTTTTTTTTTAGATTCCATATATATGTGTTAGCATACGGTATTTGTTTTTCTCTTTCCGACTTACTTCACTCTGCATGACAGACTCTAGGCCCATCCACCTCACTACAAATAACTCAATTTCGTTCCTTTTTATGTGTGAGTAATATTTCATTGTATATATGTGCCACATCTTCTTTATCCTTTCATCTGTTGATGGACACTTAGTGCAACTGAAGCTTTTCTATATGCATGGTGCAAACATTCTTGTGTTTCTGTCTTTGATATGTTTTCATTTTATGAATATTTCACTAAAGGTCTTTTCTTTTTCTCACAGTCTGACAGCAATGCAAGCTTCCTCCGTGCTGCCAGAGCAGGCAACTTAGACAAAGTAGTGGAATATCTCAAAGGGGGCATAGACATCAATACCTGCAACCAGGTAAGAGCATGGCCGCTGGCTCTGTATTATACATTGAAGACACTCTTTTTTTTTTTTTTTTTTAAATATTTTATTTATTTATTTATGTATTTATGGCTGTGTTGGGTCTTCGTTTCTGTGTGAGGGCTTTCTCCAGTTGCAGCAAGTGGGGGCCATTCCTCATCGCAGTGCGCGGGCCTCTCACTATCGCGGCCTCTCTTGTTGTGGAGCACAGGCTCCAGACGCGCAGGCTCAGTAATTGTGGCTCACGGGCCTAGTTGCTCCGCGGCATGTGGGATCTTCCCAGACCAGGGCTCGAACCCGTGTCCCCTGCATTGGCAGGCAGATTCTCAACCACTGCGCCACCAGGGAAGCCCTGAAGACACTCTTATTACCTGCAGATACATTCCAAGAGCCCAGCTTTTTTCGTGTGCTTGTTGAATTTACTCAAATAGCAGCAATTCAGAATTATGAAAGCCCATTTTTCTTCCTTACCAACTTTTGAAGCCTCGGATGGTTGTATCTAGAGCTAATAAGGCTGGCACGTTAGATAGATCAAAAATAATTGAACATCAGTTTTGCCTATGAAATGATCTGGGCTGCCCTGAGCTGGAATGTTGACCAAGAATGATGTTTTACTTCTCATTTATCGTCAACTAATTATGCAGACTCTGGCTTCTTTTCTTGTTTGCTGTATGCCTTTTACTTAGGGGTAACTGATTGTTACAATTTGGGATAGAGAAATAAGAGGATAAAATCAAAATTATCCCTCCCTTTCCCCCAATTAGTTTTTTATTTTTTATTTTTTTCAACTTTATGCCTTGATTTATTTTTTATGCTCTATTACACTGACTAGGACCACCAAAACAATCCCCCCAATTAGTTTTAAAATATGAATTTGAATGAGAAGAGGTTGCAACTGTTGGCTTAAATGAGGTATTTGGATTATTTATTTATCACATCCATTCGCTAAGGACTTTAGACAATATTATACATTTGGATATTATTTGGTCCCAGGGATGTTGAGATTTTTGTGCTATTTTAACTAAGATTTTGATGCCATGAATTAAAGTGTCTAGTGGACTCCAGTATTCAATATAGTGTGCTAAATGTTGCACATTGGTGTGTGTGTGGGTTGTGTGTGTGTGTGTGTGTGTGTGTGTGTGAGACAGAGCTGACTGGGAAGTGAATAATCCTGACTAATTTTAAGTTAACAGGAGATGAATTTCACTGGCGGATTCTAAATCATCTATAGAATGCCTGTGATATATATTGATATATATTCTGATATATATTGAGCCCAGGTATGTTCCATCTATAGTCCCCTGAAATTAGTATATCTTTCAAGTACAGCTTTTCAAAAACAACCTGATATCTTTTCATACTCAAACTTACTCTCCTCTCAAAATCCTACCTGCTGGTTTCCTCACCAATATGTTAGTTCCAACAGCTCTCCACCCTTGTCTTCTCCCCTACGCCAGTCTAGCACTCCTTTCTCGGTTCATCTTCTACATCCACAAATTTGCACTAACTCACAACATGGTCACTTACCGTGGTTGCCATAACAGCCTCCTTAATTAGGTCCTGTCTTCATCTTGTCCACTCTGGTCAATCTCCACACTATGTCTTGAGTCATCTTTCCAAAATAAAAATATGATTATGGCACTCCTTTCACTACCAAGCTTTCTATGGCTTCCAATGCTTAGGTCAGTAAGATAGTTGTATAAAAATTACCTGAAGCCTTTCGCAAAGGGTGCAGGATTTTCCTTGCTCCTCTTGAGAGTAACCGGCTTAAGAAGCACTGTCACGGATGGCAATATTTCTTATCCTTTAGAGGAGTAACTCCCGTGGCATCAAAAATATTGGGTGCTGCTTGCTGTAGGGAATATCAGTCTGCTGTCACCCTGAGCATCCCTATATATTCTTTTGTGTGTGTCGAGAATGAAAGACCCTGTATGCTCTTTATCTGGAGCATTTCTCAGGGTAGTGTTTGCAGTGAGCAACCTTGCGGGATTAGGTAACTCTTTCCTCCAGACAAGAAGTAGGCTTGTTCTTTCTTATTTTAAAAGCTGTGAATTCCCCAAGGTTAATGTTCTTCTTTAACACAACCCACGACATGCACAGGCATCCAACCCTGGTCCTGTGTGTCACTTGCATGGGATTGGGGGGGGGGTGCATAGGGAACTGGTGTAAGCAAATGTTGACGCTCAACCACTCCTTTTGCCATGAACTATAAAGTCCATTGTCTCTGATCCAGGAGACTCATGTCTTCTACCAGTATCAGGAAATTGTAGCAGTTAAGCTCTTTAGCTTGTAGGTAAGATAAAATCCCAGACCTTACATAGTTCTTGACACTGACCTATGGAATAAGACTAAATTCCTTTATCCCAATATATAAGATCTTCATATTTTACATCTCTATTTCTTATCCATCTTATACTTCATTATGACTCTTTTTTTGATATGTTTTTAGTGTTCTTTTGAACAAATAATTTGAAGTATAGATACATTAGTTACTTTAAAAGAGAAAGACAACATCCAAATTCCTATATAGATATAGATATATGAAATTCTTCCAAAACTGCCTGTGAGATTGAATATGAAATATTTAAAATTTTTAACATGTTAATTTTATTTATTTATTTATTTGTTTTTTTGACCGCATGGCATGCGGGATCTTAGTTCCCTGACCAGGGATCAAACCTGTGCCCCCGCAGTGGAAGTGTGGAGTCTTAACCACTGGACCTCCAGGGAAGTCCCTTCACATGTTATTTTAGACTTTTTTCAAGTATATTAAATACATTCCCCCAATTTTAATATCAATTCATTAAGATTCTAAATTTGCAATATGCTGGAAAATAGGCAATGAAACTGTTAGAACTGTTAGTTCATTTGGTAAAATCATTGTAAGTAATACCAAAAGACGAACCCAAGGAAAATAAAGTTAACCTCAGTCAAACCACTTAACCTCAGTCAATTCCACTTCACCCTAAAGTATAAGAAATATCTTAATCTTATAAAAGATCTTGGAGTTTATTTTTAAAGAAAAATAAACTCTCAGCAGTAAATACTCAATTCTTATTTGCTTTATTGACCAACCTCATTTCTTGAGTTACCTTGAGAAGTTTTTAGCTGCCTAACATATTTTTCGTGTAGTGGCCGACTGTCCACTAGCATGTTACTATAAAGGGGAAGAACATGTATTTTTGTGAGAAGGCAACAAAATGTCATGAAACCACACAGAACTTAGAGCCCAGCAGTTCAAGTTCCATCTCCACTTTTGTTAAGTCATTTCAATTCAGAAAGTGACATTTTTCTAATCTCTAAAACAAGAAAGTAATAATACATTCAATCTTACACCACCGAGTTGCAGTGTAAATTAAATATGAAATATGAAAGGACTTTCTAAGGTGTACCTATTCTAACTGCAGTTACTGTGTATGTCTACCAAGAATCAGAAAAATTAAAATTGACCTCCACACAAAGTATGAGATTGTCTCTCCTCAGTCACCTGAATTTACTAGGTAGAAAGTAAATGTTGTTGTCTGGTGTTGGTTCTTTATTACTACCATTCAAGAATGTACATTAAATAGAGATTAGGGAAATGAAGTGACTAATGTTAACTAATTAGCTGCTATGTATCAGGCTTTGTGCTGGGGGCTTTATGTGTGATGTTTCATCAATCAGCAGAGACAAATGTTATAAGGTAAGCATTTGCCTGAGTTTACAAATGCAGAAACTGAGTCCACAAGTGGTTAAGTGATGTCCCCAGGGTCACGCAGATCTGTCTCTCACATACAAGTCTTTTCTACTGCAGGACGTCTTCCTGAGATGTTTGAATCTTATTTTTAATCTACCATTGCTAATATAAAAAGGACTTTATTCATCCTCAGATCAACATAATATGTAGTTAAAGGAACTTTTAAGTCAAAGAGCACCACCACCAGGATTACTACTAAAACTCAAATAAAATATAGAACAGAATATAATTTCCAAACACCTAGGAGGGCAAAAGAGGCAACTCTTCAGCCAAAGTACTGCTATTTCTAAATATGTGAAAGCTCAAAGCTAATATGGCATATGAAAGAAGAAAAGAAAAAGTATTCTCTATTTTGCTTGTAAGCCTGAGTATCTGGGGAGCATGATGCCATGTAACATAGAAAGCAGGACCTTCTGTACCCTGTTGTATTTCTCAATGAAAGGCAATCTGGGCTGTACCAACTTTCCAAAAATACCACATGTATTGGCGTGCTAAGATTCCTTAAACTGAAATTTGGATGAAAATCTTTTTCTTTATAAAATTGGTCTCATAACTACCGTGAGAATTTTGAAATTTAATTGAAAAATACCATTTGGCTTCTAATTGTTTAAAGGATGTGGGAAAAATTCATAAATTTGGCACAAGACAATATTCTTTAAAAAAAAACACTTTGTTTTCATTTTTTTTCCCAAATAGTTACAAATTTGTTAACTTTCATTTTCCTTAAAAGATTAAGCTGGTAATGTATTTATTTATCTTTTAATCTCTTGTACATTCAGAAAAGAGAATAAATCTTCGTGTTTGCTCCCTATTTTTGAAACTCATATATACTTATTTTTAAAATTTATTTAGTAATTGTTCATAAGATTACAATATTATAAACAAGGTTAACAGAGCAAGTATTCAATAAATATTAGCAAATGTTTTTATATTGATTCTCAACCTAAGTTTTAGCAAAAGTGATGCTGGTTCTCACAGGCAGGACAGAACATAAAAGGTATTATCATAGCCTGTGTCACCAATTAGGAAAGATCACGTTTAGCAGCAGTTTGGTAACAGTTACTGTTTATCTGGGTTTCTTTAAATTAAAATCTTTTTTGGAAATAAAATCTTTTTTATAAATGCCATTTGGATCCATCTGGTCTGGACCTCTCTTTAAAAATGCCAGAAACGACATGTACCACAGTGTTCACTGCAGCACTATTTACAATAGCCAGGACATGGAAGCAACCTAAGTGTCCATTGACAGATGAATGGATAAAGAAGATGTGGCACATATATACAATGGAATATTACTCAGCCATAAAAAGGAACGAAATTGAGTTATTTGTAGTGAGGTGGATGGACCTGGAGTCTGTCATACGGTGTGAAGTAAGTCAGAAAGAGAAAAACAAATACCGTATGCTAACACATATATATGGAATCTAAAAAATTTTAAAAAAGGTTCTGATGAACCTAGGGGAAGGACAGGAATAAAGTTGCAGACATAGAGAATGGACTTGAGGACACGGGGAGGGGGAAGGGTAAGCTGGGACGAAGTGAGAGGGTAGCACTGACATATATACACTACCAAATGTAAAACAGCTAGTGGGAAGCAGCTGCATAGCACAGGGAGATCAGCTCGGTGCTTTGTGACCACCTAGAGGGGTGGGATATGGAGGGTGGGAGGGAGACACAAGAGGGAGGGGATATGGTGATATATGTATACATATAGCTGATTCACTTTGTTATACAGCAGAAAGTAACACAACATTGTAAAGTAATTATACTCCAAAAAAGATGTTAAAAAAAAAAAAAAAGTTGACTACACCAAAAAAAACAAAAAACAAAAAAAAATGCCAGAAACAATTCTATTAGCCTGGGACTTTATAAAGGCGACAAAAATGAATAACTGAGAATTGAATTCATAGAATTAATGGAATATGGAATGAACTATATATAGGTTTCTAACAAGTTAAATGAGGTAAAAATATTTGTACAAATAATCTTGTTATATATCTATGAGTTTATTTTGACCCCTCATTTAGAAGAAGCAAAAGGTGTTGCATCTGTCTCGTTCTGGCTATGTGTGCGCTTTTGTTTCTGGATTCTGCATTATTCTCTGATTTTTTTCAATACGTTAATACCAATTCTTGCTCTATACTGAGTAGCGCTAAGTTGGATTTGAATAATGTCTGCTAAATATTTTGAGCACTTAGAATTTTTAGTTTCAATGTTGATAAGTCATTCAATGGAAAGTAATTCCAGTAGAGACTTCCTCAACTACTTGTCCATAGCTCTAAAAAGTTTCGCTTCTGTGTGTAACTACACAGGTTTATGAAGATGTTTGAAATGTAACTCTTCTTTGATTTTAAAATTGCCAAGGGTAGCTTCACTCAAATTTTTTTGTGACTTGTCTTTTTTTATTTTATTTAAAAAAATTTTTATTTATTCATTTATTTTTGGCTGCTTTGGGTCTTCGTTGCTGCCCGTGGGCTTTCTCTAGTTGTGGTGAGCGGGGGCTACTCTTCATTGCAGTGCATGGACTTCTCATTGCAGTGGCTTCTCTTGTTGTGGAGCTTGGGCTCTAGGCACGTGGCCTTCAGTAGTTGTGGCGCACGGGCTCAGTAGTTGTGGCTCACGGGTTCTAGAGCTCAGGCTCAGTAGTTGTGGCTCACAGGCTCTAGAGCGCAGGCTCAGTAGTTGTGGTGTGTGGGCTTAGCTGCTCTGCGGCATGTGGGATCTTCCCGGACCAGGGATTGAACCCATGTCCCCTGCACTGGCAGGCAGATTCTTAAGTGCTGCGCCACCAGGGAAATCCCGACTTGTCTTCTTAAGTACTCTGCTAATGTGATTTAGATTGAACAGAACAATTTATATTCTAAGAATTCTCTTGAATGCTCTTTTTCTATGACTAAAAGATGTGGATTTTAAAACATAACTCCCAGGCAGCCACTCAAACCTCCCTAAGTCATCTCAAATTTTATCATCATAGCAGTCTTTCGGCCAGTCTGAACTCAGGCTTACCATTTGTTTATCTGTTTATTCAAGCATGTATTGTGTGTTTACTATGTGGCAGGCACTGTCCTAGGTGCCATGAAGAGAGAGGCAAAACCCTGCCCTCATATAGCTTACAATCTACAACCTGAGAGGAGAGAGACAGTCACCAAGGAAAAAAGTAAAATATGTGGAAAGAGAGATGGAAGTAAATGACAGGGAGAAAAATATAGTAGGGGAGGAGGAGAGGGAGAGGAAGGGAAGCAGCATGTTACTTGAGGTAGGATGGTCAGAGGAAGACCTGAAGGAATTGAACAAGGAAGCCCTGCACTGTTTGGAGGGAGTATGTCTTAGAAGAAGGCTTGACGGGGAGAAAGCCCCAAGGAGGGAGCATGCCTGGAGTGTTTGAAACCAGTGTAGCTGGAGTAGAACGAGGGAGGGGAAGAGAAGTAGGAGGTCGGGGAGAGCCCAAGGCAGCACCAGAGAGCATGTAGGCTATTTTAAGAACTTTGGCTTAATTCTGAGAGAAGAGAAGTGATTAGAGAATTTTTAGCAGAGAAGGGACATAAGCTGACTTAAGTTTGAATAGTCACCCTTAGACTGAAAGGGAGCAAGGGCAGAAGGAGGGAACACTTTTGAAATACTTTACCAAGAAGGAGTATTACACTTTACAAAGGAGTATTACACTTTACACTTTACAAAGGAGTATTACACTTTTGTCATACTTTCAGTGAGAGATGAGGTGCTTCTAGGCAAGCAGGCAGGAGAGATGGTGAGAAGTGGTCGGATTCTGGATATATTTTGAAGATAGAGCTGATAGGTTTTGTTGATGGATTTCATGTAGTCTAAGAGCAAAAAAGAGGAGTCAGGGATGAAGGCTGGGGTCGCAAAGAGAATAATGAGGGTGGAAGATTCATTACCCGAGAGGAGAGAGAAGGTGTGAAACAATCATCTAGGAGAGTGGGAGAGAGTGATTAAGTGTAACAACGAATCATTGCCGGGCAGAAAGTAGGATGAGTGGAAAAGGGAGGAGTCAGGGATGAAGGCTGGGGTCGCAAGACTAATGCGGGCTAACGTTTCATTAACTGAGATGGGAAAGACTGGTTTGAGCAGGTTTGAGGGAATAATCAGAAGGTCACTTGAGAACATGTTAAATTTGATTTGTCTATTTGATATCCAAGATATTGAGCATGTAGTTGGATAGATGCTTCTGGCGTTCAGAGGAGAGATTTTGGCCAGAGATCTATTATTTGGAGCATTCAGTGTTATAGATGTTATGTAAAACCAGGAAACTGGATGAGGTTACCAAAACAGTGAGTGAAAAATTTATGAAATATTGAAGAGGTCCAAGGACTGAGCCTTGGGACACTCCATCTCTTAGAGGTCAGGAAGATGAGGAGGAGCCAGCAAGAAGAATGGGGAAGACTGCCCAGAGAAGTGGCAAGAAACCCTGGAGTGCGGTTTCTCAGAAGCCAAGTGAAAGAGTTATTTTCAGGTGGAGGAAATGATCAACTCTATAAAATGCTGTTGATCAAATAAGCTCAGGAACAGAACAAATGCTGTAGTAAAGTGGTGGTAGCTGATGACTTGTTAAAGGCATTTTCAGTTGCCTGGTGGGGTGAAAGCCTGACTGGAGTTGATTCAGTCGGTAATGAGCAGACCAGATACTACTGGAAGGTCTCTTTCTGTAATGGGAAGGAGAGAACAGGGCACGTAGCTGGAAGAGGAGGTAGGATCAAGAGAGGCTTTTTTAAAAAATATGAGATAAATTATAGCATTTTTGTTTCATTAATGGAAAAAAGAAGCAGAGGAGGGAAAAATCAATGATGCATGAGAGAGAGGGGAGACTTGCTGGATGGTGTCCTAGGGTAGGTGAGAGGGGATGGGACCTGGTGCGCAAGTGGGGGAGTCAGCCTTTGCTAAGAACATGGATAGTTCAGGAAAAAGAAGGGTTTAGGGATAAAAGACCAAGAAGTAGTGTGGGTGTGGTGCTGGGAGCTGGATGTGGAATGGAAGTTC
Organism: Balaenoptera musculus; assembly: GCF_009873245.2. NCBI lineage: Eukaryota > Metazoa > Chordata > Mammalia > Artiodactyla > Balaenopteridae > Balaenoptera > Balaenoptera musculus. The sequence continues at coordinate 113,363,399 of NC_045789.1, forward strand.
TCCTTTAATTGCTTCTAGTTTTTAGTGAAATATGAATGTCATCAGCAGAGAGCTAAGATGGGAGAGGAGGTGTTGGAGATTGAGGAGACAGGAGATATGAAATAATCATCTAGGAGAGTGGGAGAGAGAGTGATTAAGGGTAACAGAGTATGATTGCCAGGCAGTGTTAAGGGCCCACTTAAGGATTATGACAAGCGAGCACGTATGTGTATCTCTGCAGCCACATTCAGACATGGGATCAGTTGCAGAGGTTGTGGTTGAGCTAAGCATGTATAGTACAGCCAGAGAAGGGCAAGCCAACTGCAGATGCATACAAGGGAATGACTAAAATGATTATAAAGATTATGCATGGAATTTAGGCTGAGTGAGGAAAGAAATGGACACAGTGAAAAGGTGAACAGACTCTAGGTGTCAGGGGCTGAAGGATTGTTTGATTTGGGTCAGTAGATTGGCAGGAGGGTAAATAGAAGTTAATGGCTCGGATGCTTGAAGTTGAAATCTTGGAGGAAGATTATATCATTGGAAATGACCATGGAAAGAGTAGATGAGGTAGAGAGAAGGAAAAATTATTGGTAGAAAAGTCAGGAACCTGAATGTGTAGAGTTCTGGAAAAACCACCTTCATATATGTTGGAAAAGGAGGCAATGAACTAGGAGCTAAAATCTTCAAGAGATGAGGCTGGGATCTAAAACATACAGGCTGATGGCATCTGGAGGTTTATGTAAAAGGATGAGGAAAAAATAGTTTTGAAAAGCAATGAAGAGCAAGGAGCATTAGCATAGCTCCACTGAGTCCAGTGGTTAATTGGGGTGTAGGGGATAAATATTATCACTTGAGTAGACTTCAGGGAAGCAGTAGCTTCGGGTTTCATTTAGAACAGAAAGGTTAAAAGGAATGTTCAGAGAAAAGATTTAAGACACAGAGATGCTGCTAATAACCACATTTATGTGTTCTAGAGGACATTGTGTGAGTTTCAGGACATGGGACGTGATCAGAGACACAGTTAGAAAAGGGGATAGCAAGGCATACAGGGGTTGCATTTGGAGGGCTGAGGATTGACCTGGTGACTGGCACAAATAGGGATACAGGGTGTGATAAGTTTAGTCCATATGGTCCCAACCAGATAGTGATGGTGAGATTGTGAGAGTTGTCTGGAGAAAGATAAGAGGCAGCAGGGAGTCTAGCCAGGAGCTCATAGAGTTATGGAGTCCCACCTTGATTTCTGCTATGGAGGGTCAACAGAGGGAAGATCTTGATCCAAACACGTATTCAATACAGCTCTTCAGATATGCACTACAGCCAAACACAGGTGGTGTGTGAGGTAAGAGGTAGATGACATTTTTGCTTAGTCATTTTTCTGCTTGGTTATTTTCTTTGTGCCATTAAAAATCAACCAGCCCCTTTGCAGTAGCTGAGATTTTGTCCACTCACAGTCTAACAGTCTCTTTGTTTGCTGACCACTTATTCTAAACAGTCTTTTTCCTTTCTTCTCTAGAAGTTTCCCAAGCCTCTCCCATCCCTCCCTACCCTCATAGATTTCTCCTTCTCCTTTCGTGTGTGTGTGTATGTGTTTTGATGATTATAAAGGTGTAACCCCAAATCCTAGGATCTCTAGTCTTTTCAAGGCCTTCTCTCTTCTGGAATAAGGAGGAAGGAAAAAAAGGAAACCTTGTTTTCAGATGGTACCTTCTTCAGATTCAGAAGAAGAGAAGAGAATTCAGCAGCTCCATATGAAAAAGTGGTTGTCTGTTGAGGTGGACATGATCAGGGGCTACCTGCCTCTTGCTGAGCCTGTATAGGTACATGTGTATAACCTGATGTAAGCGACTGATTTTAGTCCTATACTCAGTTTCTTTTCAGCCTCTTCCCGCAGAAATGAAAGGTCTTCAGGGTAAGATGAAAGAGTCCAACATGCAGATGAACGAAAGCTCATAAGGGCACACCTTGGAAGAGGTCATCCCTGGCTCTCCCCACACCCTCATTCCCCTAGCTACCACCACCAAAAACAAACAAACAAACAAACAAACAAAAACAAGCCACCATCAATAAAAAGAAGAAAACTTCTTTGTGCAGGGTAGAGGGGGCAGAGGGGACAGTCTGAAATTAAACCCTGCACCTGAGTGGGTATGCAGACTCACTGCGGGGGTGAGAGAAGCATGCCACTGCCCTTGGGAAAGAGGTTTATTGGAGAACCTGTGATGTGATATTTCCCTTAAGGAATGAGGGAAGACAGCAGTAGTGCCCATGGGAGGCAGAAGAGGGAAGTAGCATGAGAAAGAAGCAATTTACCAGGGAGGTGAGAATATATTTTCTCATCCAAAGCAACCACCAGAAGTTATATCAAGAGATCTGTTATTAAAGTTCCCTTGAAATTATTAATTTAGACCTCAAACTGGAGACAGTCTCTACAGCCCTTTTTAGTGACTCCTTTTAGTGAGATTGCTGTGTCTCTAAAGAAGACATTAGATTCTCATTAACCATTTGCGTTCACAGCTAACAATTTAGCAATACACGGAAAGGAATGCGAGATCCACAAACTGGGAACTTGGAACGTCAACAACACAGGAAAATTAAGGGGTTTAAAAAGAAAGGCCCATGAAGTATACCAATCTAAATACAGTTACCAGCTTATATGAACCAGGTCGCAAAGAATGATTTATAAACTAGTATTTAAGCTTCAGTGTTGGTTTAGTGAAAAGGGCACTTTGCTGGAAGGAAGAAGACCCAGGACTGGCACACAGTAGGTTTCCATAATATTTGATACATGAATAATTGAATAAACACAGACATTGAGCCAATCACTTAAATTATTCTGAGTCAAATAATCCATTCGTGAAATGGTAAATAATAATACCTATGATATCAAATAATAGTTTCTTTATTGCATGCCTACTACATGCTTATCACTGTGTTACATACTTTATGTATGTAATCTTCACAACATACTTCTCTACCTTAAAGGGAGACTACTTTGGGCTCAAGTGATACGTGAGAAAACCCCCTGTGTTGCACACACTCATTCAGGAGACCAAATTATGGCTGTGACAGTTGCAGTTGGAAAGAAGTTAATTAACAAAAAGTTGGGCTGGCCACAATGGATGATTTTACTCAAGCTAGAGTAGCTGGATGGACAAATTCTGGATAAGTTCTAACAAGTTTATTCCTTCCAACTTAATCAAAATTGACATTATTCCTTTCAGGCAACTGGTAATTCTGTGGGGCATAGTAAAGCTTCTAATACTTAGGAAGGTTCTAGTCTTGCCTCCTGAAGCATCTATTCTGCTTTCCGAATGGAAAGACCCAAGTTTCATCAGGTTATGTTTACAGACCATCTCTTGAGGTAATATTTCTTCTACTTAGAGAAGGAGATTTTTTGGGGAACCCTGAGAATACATCTGTATGCTTCAGTTTCAGAAATCCTGCATTAAAATACATGTTCCTTTAAATGATCCCTTGGAATCAATCAAGAACACAAGAACAAGAAATTACTAGATGATATTTAATTAAATGTGATTTACCCAGATGATCTAGCATATATGTCTATTAATTTTTTTAAGATTGGCACTTAAATGCAAATATCAGATTAAAAAAATTCTCAGAGAATTGTGAGATCCTCAAGAGCACATCCAAGGATTCCAGGCTGAGAAAAGCCACTTTAGATTAAATCCTTCTCTCACGGTCTAATTTGCTCTTATACACATTAATGTTAACCAGCTTCAGCCTCAGAGAGTGCACTTTTCCGGACTGTGTTTAAAGGCTAGAGGTGGACGTAGTTGTACCTGACTTGTCTGTGCACTGACCACATTTCCTGATAAAATGCACAGTGACCGGATGAATTAAACAAAATCCTGTTAACCTCTGCATGGTCCATACTATTCATTAGCTCATTCATTGTAAGAATATTACTGCAGTATCCTTCGCCTTGTGCTAGGTACTATATTAGGCGTAGAGGTTACAAAGGTGAATAGATTTGACTTTTGTTCATAAGAAGCCTTGTTGGGAAGATAAACAGGACACAAAACACAATCAATTGTGAAAAGAACCAAATTTTGTGATTGTTCAGAGGATAAAGTGACTAAGCTGGCTTGTGTATTGCAGACAAACCTGAAATTGATACTGAATGCAATTCGCAGGAATCATTTTATTGGGTTGGCCAAAAAGTTTTTTCCATAACATCGTCTGGAAAAACCTGAATGAACTTTTTGGCCAGCCCAATATTATGATGGAAAGCAGAGTGATGGTGTGGTACTTGGAAGACTCCTATAAGCTAACTTTTCTTGTTTGATGACTCCCTCCTCACTCTTCCCATATTCTTTTAGAGCACAGCAAGCCAAATTTGGCTTATTTTTAATTAAAATTGTAAAAAAGGGGGATATTATTAATTATTAATTATCTAATAACATTACTAGATTTTTTTATGGGTACCTGGAAATGTAGACTTGGCTCCTCGCACAATGCTTGGCATACAATACAGGTACAAAAAAGTTTAGGTGAATAACTGATATTCAGTTATTATTAATTACTGAATTTAAGCTTTCTCTAGTTTACATTAATTTGAAACTCTGTGCCATGTTTTTATCTGAGATTAATATTGTGGACAGCATTCTTGTGCCTCACTAGAAGTAGGCGGACACAGCACATACTAGAATGAGCTGTGTGGAACCTTTTTAGGTTCCATGCTCCTGTCTTGCTTCCTTCCCTTTGAGATCCTGCCACTCTTTCCCTCTCTCACTTCAATCTCACCCTTGGCCCCTGGAGGCACATCCACTTCAGGCTGCCCCACTAGAGGAGTTTTCTCGTTTCATTTAAAAAAAAGTTACTGGTTAATTCTGATATACATTCCTTCCCCTGCTTGCCAATCTTGATAAATTCTATGTCAGAAGAAGATCCATGTTTTTAATGCCCTCTTTTAAGATGAGTTGATTGAAATATTAAATGAGTCAGTGATAAATATACAAAGATGAGACTTCGTCTAGTGAATATTTTCTTTAAATCTTCTGGAAATTATACTCTCATTACTTGTCATTTAAGAACCAAAGAATTTTACTACTGTAAGTAACTTATGGGATCAACCAAACATAACCCCTTTCCTCCAGTTTTAAGTTAAATTAAAACTAACTAAGCTTGGCATGGACATAATACTATAACTATCTAGAATTCATCATAGAATTCCTTTCTAATTTTGACACTCTTAGACATTGTAAGTCTAGAGGCCTAAAGGAAATAATTTTTCTCCTTAACTACTGACTTATTATCAGAGGTTGAGATATTTTTATTCTAAAAAATATCAATTAAGAGTTAATGAAAAATTGAGGTCTAAAGAAAGCAAAATAGAATTATAATGCAGAACCCATAGTGTTTTTTTTGTTTTAATTGTAAGGGTTAAGAATACAGTTTCTGAGCTAGAATCACCAGGTAGTTCATAACTCATAATGTTCAATTCAGGGTTAAATGAGTTAATGCAATTAAAAGCTTAGATCTAAGCCTGACACATGAGAATAAACTGTAATAAGTTTTAGGTTTTATTTAAATAATTTGCTGCTAACTTTTAATGTCTAAATCTCTTTAAACCATGACTATTATAATAAGTAGCTCAAATAATTTTCTGTCTTTGAGCTTCATGTTAAGTCAGATGTCTTGCTTTAACACATGTTAAGTCAAATACTAAAGAAATAATTTATCTATCATTTCTCATAAAATTAATTTAACCAGAGAAATGAGACCACATGAAAATGACATTTAACTTAGGAGAGTCAAAACTCAGTAGTAAAATAACAGCTTTTTGAATTTTTGACAGGATGACTACTAAGAGGCCAGGTTCCCATTTGCTTTTTAGGTTTCATTAGAATTCAAAATACATTTAAAAACAATCATTTCTGTCTAACTTAATAATTTCCCCAGCCCAGGTAAGCATTATATGTTAGACCCAAAATACTCAATTCAAGAGTGATTTGTACATGCCTCTGTGGGCTTTAACCATGGAGGAAGAAGACACAAGCCAAGGAGTGCAGGTGGCCTCTAGAAGCTGGAAAAGGCAAAAAGAACTGTTCTACCCTAGAACCTCTGGAAGGAATGCAGGCCTGCTGACACCATGATTTTAGCCCAGTGAAACTCAACATGGACTTCTGACTTCAGAGTGCCATCTGCTTGTGGCCCCTTCCATGAAAGAAAAAGCACTCAATTCAGCTCATCATCTTTAATCAGATCTCTGTGATAGAAAACAAAGAATTAGGAATATGTGTGAATTTATTACTTTCTGCATCTAACCAGGAAATCATAATATCTTACATTTGCAAGAGTCCAAATAACATAAACATACATTACTTTATATTCTTTTTTTTTGCATTTTTGCCATTTTATTTTATTTATATATATTTTTTATTTACTGTTAACATCTTTATTGGAGTATAATTGCTCTACAAAGGTGTGTTAGTTTCTGCTACACATATGAATAGTGTGAATCAGCTACACATATACATATGTGCCCATATGTCCTCCATCTTGCGTCTCCCTCCCACGCTCCCTAACCCACCCCTCTAGGTGGACACAAAGCACCAAGCTAATCTCCCTGTGCTATGCGGCTGCTTCCCACTAGCTATCTGTTTTACATTTGGTAGTGTATATATGTCCATGCCACTCTCTCACTTCATCCCAGCTTACCCTTCCCTCTCCCCGTGTCCACAGGTCCATTCTCTACGTCTGCGTCTTTATTCCTGTCCTGCCCCTAGGTTTTTCAGAACCATTGTTTTTTTTTGTTTGTTTGTTTTTAAGATTCCATATATATGTGTTAGCATACGGTATTTGTTTTTCTCTTTCTGACTTACTTCACTCTGTATGATAGTCTCTAGGTCCATCCACCTCACTACAGATAAATCAATTTCGTTCTGTTTTATGGCTGAGTAATATTCTATTGCATATATGAGCCACATCTTCTTTATCCATTCATCTGTCGATGGACACTTAGGTTGCTTCCATGTCCTGGCTATTGTAAGTAGAGCTGCAATGAACATTGTGGTACATGACTCTTTTGGAATTATGGTTTTCTCAGGGTATATGCCCAGTAGTGGGATTGCTGGATCGTATGGTAGTTCTATTTTTAGTTTTTTAAGGAAACTCCATACTGTTCTCCATAGTGGCTGCACCAATTAACATTCCCACCAACGGTGCAGGAGGGTTCCCTTTACTCCACACTCTCTCCAGCATTTATTGTTTGTAGATTTTTTGATGACGGCCATTCTGACCAGTGTGAGATGAGACCTCATTGTAGTTTTGATTTGCATTTCTCTAATGATTAATGATGTTGAGCATGCTTTCATGTGTTTGTTGGCAATCTGTATGTCTTCTTTGGATAAATGTCTATTTAGGTCTTCTGCCCATTTTTGGATTAGGTTGTTTGTTTTTTTGATATTGAGCTGCATGTGCTGCTGTATATTTTGGAGATTAATCCTTTGTCAGTTGCTTCATTTGAAAATATTTTCTCCCATTCTGAGGGTTGTCTTTTCATCTTGTTTATGGTTTCCTTTGCTGTGCAAAAAAAGCTTTTAAGTTTCATTAGGTCCCATTTATTTATTTTTGTTTTTATTTCCATTTCTCTAAGAGGTAGGTCAAAAAGGATCTCGCTGTGATTTATGTCATAGTGTTCTGCTTATGTTTTCCTCTAAGAGTTTGATAGTGTCTGGACTTACATTTAGGTCTTTAATCCATTTTGAGTTTATTTTTGTGTATGGTGTTAGGGAGAGTTCTAATTTCATTCTTTTACATGTAGCTGTCCAGTTTTCCCAGCTCCACTTATTGAAGAGGCTGTCTTTTCTCCATTGTATATTCTTTCCTCCTTTATCAAAGATAAGGTGACCATATGTGCGTGGGTTTATCTCTGGGCTTTCTATCCTGTTCCATTGATCTATATTTCTGTTTTTGTGCCAGTACCATACTGTCTTGATTACTGTAGCTTTGTAGTGTACTCTGAATTCTGGGAGCCTGATTCCTCCAGCTCCATTTTTCTTTCTCAAGATTGCTTTTGCTATTCGGGGTCTTTTGTGTTTCCATACGTATTGTGAAATGTTTTGTCCTAGTTCCGTGAAAAATGGCATTGGTAGTTTGATAGGGATGGCACTGAATTTGTAGATTGCTTTGGGTAGTATAGTCATTTTCACAATGTTGATTCTTCTAATCCAAGAACATGGTATATCTCTCCATCTGTTTGCATCATCTTTAATTTCTTTCATCAGTGTCTTATACTTTTCTGCATACAGGTCTTTTGTCTCCTTAGGTAGGTTTATTCCTAGGTATTTTATTCTTTTTGTTGCAGTGGTAAATGGGAGTGTTTCCTTAATTTCTCCTTCAGATTTTTCATCATTAGTATATAGGAATGCAAGAGATTTCTGTACATTAATTTTGCATCCTGCTACTTTACCAAATTCATTGATTAGCTCTAATAGTTTTCTGGTAGCATCTTTAGGATTCTCTATGTATAGTATCATGACATCTGCAAATAGACACAGTTTTATTTCTTCTTCTCCGATTTTGGATTCCTTTTATTTCTTTTTCTTCTCTGATTGCTGTGGCTACAACTGCCAAAACCATGTTGAATGGTTTTGAACATGGTGGTGAAATTGGGCAACCTTGTCTTGTTCCTGATCTTAGTTCCTGATCTTAGTTTCAGTTTTTCACCATTGAGAATGATGTTGGCTGTGGGTTTGTCATATATGGCCTTTATTATGTTGAGGTAAGTTCACTCTATGCCTACTTTCTGGAGGGTTGTTATCATAAATGGGTGTTGAATTTTGTCAAAAGCTTTTTCTGCATCTATTGAGATGATTATGTGGTTTTTCTCCTTCGATTTGTTAATATGGTTTATCACATTGATTGATTTGCATATATTGAAGAATCCTTGCACTTCTGGGGTAAACCCCAGTTGATCATGGTGTATGATCCTTTTAATGTGCTGTTGGATTCTGTTTGCGAGTATTTTGTTGAGGATTTTTGCATCTGTGTTCATCAGTGATATTGGCCTATAGTTTTCTTTTTTTGTGGCATCTTTGTCTGGTTTTGGTATCAGGGTGATGGTGGCCTCGTAGAATGAGTTTGGGAGTGTTCCTCCCTCTGCTATATTTTGGAAGAGTTTGAGAAGGATAGGTGTTAGCTCTTCTCTAAATGTTTGATAGAATTCGCCTGTGAAGCCATCTGGTCCTGGGCTTTTGTTTGTTGGAAGATTTTTAATCACAGTTTCAAATTCAGTGCTTGTGATTGGTCTGTTCATATTTTCTATTTCTTCCTGGTTCAGTCTCAGAAGGTTGTACTTTTCTAAGAATTTGTCCATTTCTTCCAGGTTGTCCATCATATTGGCATATAGTTGCTTGCAGTAATCTCTCATGATCCTTTGTATATCTGTGGTGTCAGTTGTTACTTCTCCTTTTTCATTTCTAATTCTATTGATTTGAGTCTTCTCCCTTTTTTTCTTGATGAGTCTGCCTAATGGTTTTTCAATTTTGTTTATCTTCTCAAAGAACCAACTTTTAGTTTTATTGATCTTTGCTACCATTTCCTTCATTTCTTTTTCATTTATCTCTGATCTGATCTTTATGATTTCTTTCCTTCTGCTAACTTTGGGGTTTTTTGTTCTTCTTTCTCTAATTGCTTTAGGTGTAAGCTTGAGTTGTTTATTTGAGATGTTTCTTGTTTCTTGAAGTAGGATTGTATTGCTATAACTTAGAACTGCTTTTGGTGCGTCCCATAGGTTTTGGGTTGTCATGTTTTCATTGTCATTTGTTTCCAGTTATTTTTTGATTTCTTCAGTGATATGTTGGTTATTTAATAGTGTATTGTTTAGCTTCCATGTGTTTGTAATTTTTACAGATTTTTTCCTGTAATTGATATCTAGTCTCATAGCGTTGTGGTCAGAAAAGATACTTGATACGATTTCAATTTTCTTAAATTTACCAAGGCTTGATTTGTGACCCAAGATATGATCTATCCTGGAGAATGTTCCATGAGCACTTGAGAACAAAGTGTATTCTGTTGTTTTTGGCTGGAATGTCCTATAAATATCAATTAAGTCCATCTTGTTTAATGTATCATTTAAAGCTTGTGTTTCCTTATTTATTTTCATTTTGGATGATCTGTCCATTGGTGAAAGTGAGGTGTTAAAGCCCCCTACTATGACTGTGTTACTGTCAATTTCTCCTTTTATGGCTGTTGGCATTTGCCTTATGTATTGAGGTGCTCCTATGTTGGGTGCATAAATATTTACAATTGTTATATCTTCTTCTTGGATTGATCCCTTGATCATTATGTAGTGTCCTTCTTTGTCTCTTGTAATAGACTTTATTTTAAAGTCTATTTTATCTGACGTGAGAATTGCTACTCCAGCTTTCTTTTGATTTCCATTTGTATGGAATATCTTTTTCCATCCTTTGAGTCTGTATGTGTCCCTACGTCTGAAGTGACTCTCTTGCAGACAGCATATATACGGGTTTTTATATCCATTCAGCCAGTCTATATCTCTTAGTTGGGGCATTTAATCCATTTACATTTAGGATAGTTATCGATATTTATGTTCCTATTACCATTTTCTTAACTGTTTTGGGTTTGTTATTGCAAGTCTTTTCCTTCTCTTGTGTTTCCTGCCTAGCAGAGTTCCTTTAGCATTTGTTGTAGAGCTGGTTTGGTGGTGCTGATTTCTCTTAGCTTTTGCTTGTCTGTAAAGGTTTTAATTTCTCCCTCAAATCTGAATGAGATCCTTGCTGGGTAGAATAATCTTGGTTGTGATTTTTCCCTTTCATCACTTTAAATATGTCCTGCCACTCCCTTCTGGCTTGCAGAGTTTCTGCTGAAAGATCAGCTGTTAACCTTATGGGGATTCCCTTGTATGTTAATTGTTACTTTTCCTTTGCTGATTTTAATATTTTTTCTTTGTATTTAGTATTTGATAGTTTGATTAATATGTGTCTTGGCAAGTTTCTCGTTTGATTTATCCTGTATGGGAATCTCTGCGCTTCCTGGACTTGATTGACTATTTCCTTACCCGTATTAGGGAAGTTTTCAACTATCATCTCTTCAAATATTTTCTCAGTCCCTTTTTTTTTCTCTTTTTCTTCTCGGACCCCTATAATTCGAATGTTGGTGCATTTAATGTTGTCCCAGAGGTCTCTGAGATTGTCCTCAATTCTTTTCATTCTTTTTTCTTTAGTCTGCTCTGCAGTAGTTATTTCCACTGTTTTATCTTCCAGGTCACTTATCCATTCTTCTGCCTCAGTTATTCTGCTATTGTTTCCTTCTAGAGAATTTTTAGTTTCATTTATTGTGTTGTTCATCATTGTTTGCTTTTTAGGTCTTCTAGGTCCTTGTTAAACGTTTCTTTTATTTTCTCCATTCTATTTCCAAGATATTGGATCATCTTTACTATCATTACTCTGAATTCTTTTTCAAGTAGACTGCCTATTTCCTCTTCATTTGTTTGGTCTGGTGAGTTTTTACCTTGATCCTTCATCTGCTGTGTATTTCTCTGTCTTCTCATTTTGCTTAACTTACTTTGTTTGGGGGTCTCCTTTTCACAGGCTGCAGGTTCGTAGTTCCCATTGTTTTTGGTGTCTGCTCCCAGTGGGTAAGGTTGGTTCAGTGGGTTGTGTAGGCTTCCTGGTGGAGGGGATTGGTGCCTGTGTTCTGGTGGATGAGGCTGGATCTCATCTTTCTGGTTGGCAGGACCACGTCCGGTGGTGTGTTTTGGGGTGTCTGTGAATTTATTATGATTGTAGGCAACCTCTCTGCTAATGGGTGGGTTTGTGTTCATATCTTGCTAGTTGTTTGGCGTAGGGTATCCAGCACTGTAGCTTGCTCGTCGTTGAGTGGAGCTGGGTGTTAGCGTTGAGATGAAGGTCTCTGGGAGAGCTTTCGCCATTTGATATTACATTGGGCCAGGAGGTCTCTGGTGGACCAATGTCCTGAACTCGGCTCTCCCACCTCAGAGGCTCAGGCCTGACACCCGGCCAGTGCACCAAGACCTTGTCAGCCACACAGCTCAGAAGAAAAGGGAGAAAAGGGAAGGAAGGAAGGAAGGAAGGAAGGAAGGAAGGAAGGAAGAGGGAGAGAGAAAGAAAAAAAGAAAGAAAGAAAGAAAGGAAAGAAGAAAGAAAATATTAAATTGAAAAAAATTATTAAAAATAAAAAAATAAAAAGTAATAAAAAAAAAAAGAGAGAAAGAAAGAAGAGAGCAACCAAACCAGAAAACAAATCCACCAGTGATAACAAGCTCTAAAAACTATACTAAAAACAAAAGAACAAACAAACCAAAAAATGGACAGTCAGAACCCTCGGACAAATGGCCAAAGCAAAGCTATACAGACAAAATCACCTAAAGAAGCATGCACATACACACTCAGAAAGAGAGAAAAAGGAAAAAAAAAAATATATATATAATAAATAAAGGAAGAGAGCAACCAAATCAATAAACAAATCTACCAATCATAATAAGCTCTAAATACTAAACTAAGATAAACATAAAACCAGAAACAAATTAGATGCAGAAAGCAAACCCGAAGTCTACAGCTGTTCCCAAAGTCCACCGCCTCAATTTTGGGATGATTCCTTGTCTATTCAGGTATTCCAGAGATGCAGGGTACATCACGTTGATTGTGGAGATTTAATCCGCTGATCCTGAGGCTGCTGGGAGAGATTTCCCTTTCTCTTTCTTGTTCGCACAGCTCCCGGGGCTCAGCTTTGTATTTGGCCCCACCTCTGCCTGTAGGTCGCCTGAGGGCGTCTGTTCCTGCCCAGACAGGACGGGGTTAAAGGAGCAGCTGATTCGGGGTCTCTGGCTCGCTCAGGCCGGGGGGCGGGAGGGGTATGGATGCAGGGCAAGCCTGCGGTGGCAGAGGCCAGCATGACTTTGCACCAGCCTGAGGCGCGCCGTGTGTTCTCCCGACGAAGTTGTCCCTGCATCATGGGACCCTGGCAGTGGCAGGCTGCACAGGCTCCCGGGAGGGGAGTGTGTGGATAGTGACCTGTGCTTCCACACAGGCTTCTTGGTGGCTGCAGCAGCAGCCTTAGCATCTCATGCCTGCCCGTCTCTTGTGTTCGCACTGATAGCTGCGGCTCACACCCGTCTCTGGAGCTCATTTAGGCAGTGCTCTGAATCCCCTCTCCTCACGCACCAGGAAACAATGGTCTCTTGCCTCTTAGGCAGTTCCGGACTTTTTCCCGGACTCCCTCCTGGGTAGCTGTGGTGCAGTAGCCCCCTTCCATCTAGTTCATGCAGCCAACCCCAGTCCTCTCCCTGTGATCCGACCGAAGCCTGAGCCTCAGCTCCCAGGCCCCGCCCGCCCCGGCGGGGGAGCAGGCAAGCCTCTCGGGCTGGTGAGTGCTGGTCGGCACTGATCCTCTGTGCGGGTATCTCTCCACTTTGCCCTCTGCACCCCTATTGCTGCGCTTTCCTCCGTGGCTCCGAAGTTTCCCCCCACCTGCCCATCCCCCGTCCCCGCCAGTGAAGGGGCTTCCTAGTGTGTGGAAACTTTTCCTCCTTCACACCTCCCTCCCAGAGGTGCAGGTCCCGTCCCTATTGTTTTATGTCTATTTTTTCTTTTTTCTTTTGCCCTACACCGGTACATGGGGAGTTTCTTGCCTTTTGGGAAGTCTGAGGTCTTCTGCCAGCATTCAGTAGGTGTTCTGTAGGAGTTGTTCCACATGTAGATATATTTCTGATGTATTTGTGGGGAGGAATGTGATCTCCACATCTTACTCCTCCAGCATCTTGAAGGCGCCCCTCTATATTCTCTTTTAAGTAACTATCTGTAGAAGGCAGAGTGGAAACTTCCCCTTTTACTAGTGAATAAACTAAATTATATTGCTAGTAATGGAGAGACAGAATAGGAACTCTAACATGTGTGTTCTCCACTATACCACACTCCCTCTTGGAACTCCAGATGTAGATGTGGTTTAACCATGATTCTGCTAGTATTTTCAAAAGGAAGTATTCTTTTTTTTTTTTTATAGCTACCTTATTTATTTATTTATTTATTTATTTTTGGCTGTGTTGGGTCTTCGGTTCGTGCGAGGGCTTTCTCTACTTGCGGCAAGCGGGGACCGCTCTTCATCGCGGTGCGCGGGCCTTTCACTATCGCGGCCCCTCCCGTTGCGGGGCACAGGCTCCAGACGCGCAGGCTCAGTAGTTGTGGCTCACGGGCCCAGCTGCTCCGTGGCATGTGGGATCTTCCCAGACCAGGGCTCGAACCCGTGTCCCCTGCATTAGCAGGCAGATTCTCAACCACTGTGCCACCAGGGAAGCCCAAAAGGAAGTATTCTTGTTTGTCCCAACGTTATTCATCTTATTTGCATCACAGCACTCATCTAAAATGAAAATTATTGATTTCATAAAATTCAAATAAGCATATCATAAAAACCATTCCTCTCTTAGAATGCTCTTTGTGAGCATCAGCTTTTTTACTTATTTGGTTTGAAACAACATCTTGTTTCCCCAAGATGCCCTCATGTCTTGGGTCTTGCCTAAACTTCCTTAGTTGTTTTTTTTTTTTGTAATCTAGAGAAGCATGTGTGCACACGCACACACACACACACACAGGTGCACACCACATGCACATGCACATGCAGATGTGTGTACACATGTATGTGTATATAAAGTTTCACCAATAAAACCCCTCCAAAACAAAATCAACACTTGCCATCCACAGTGCACTCTATTTTTCTTTGCTCTACTTCATACTTTGAAATATACACTGATTGGCAATCCATTAAACAGATTTTATGATGTACTTGTGCATGATGACCTACAGTTTGAAACACTGGTGTGGAGCTTAATTATTTTAGCTTTTTTGAAAGCATGAGTTTGGAAATCAGATCTAAGTTTGAATTTTTGCTCTTCCTCTTCTTGGTGGTAAGGATCTTTGAGGCAAATCACTTGGCTTCTGAGAATTTTAGTATCTTCGTCTATAAAATATAATAATGTGATATATGTAAAATATAAAATGTAATAATGATATCCAGTCATTAAGCTTCTCTTTCATTCATTAAGTATTTATTTCTCAGCTCTCATAATCTTTCATCCCTCTTGGTCCTGGTTAAATTTTGAAGAATTTTCATAGCTCTTTCTTCTCCCAGGCTAACTCACCATCATATTTAATGTCATTCTCCGTATTTGGGGGATTGTATGATTGAAACATTTGATGGGGCTAGACAGGGGAAAAGACCAGTGGCCAAAAAGGGAGCTACCAGCCAGGAGCGCTAGATGGGCTTCCACTATGGTTGAAATGGAGATCCAGAAATAGTCTATATAAAGTCGTATCTTCGAAGCACTCTTATTCTAAGCCTTTTCCCTATGAAATGACCAATGAGCCACCAAATTTCAAGCCTCATTGTAAATATTTTTAAATTGATGAAGACTTAGCAAATCCTCCTTAAATATTCATCATTTGGGAATTAAAAAGAAAGCCTCTAGGATTTGAGAATAACTCACTAATAAAACAAGTTTTTTCTTGGGTCATCCATAGTTTGATTTATATATTAAATCAGAAATCTTTGGACATCAAAGACCCAGTAAGATCAGTTCAACTGACAAAAGATGACACGTGCTTTGCTTTTCCCCTTCTTCATGAAAACTAAATACATTCTTAATTCCATCATAGTGAGTACTCTTAGTTTAGAGCAGCCACCATGAAAGAGGTGGGAAAGGTGCAGATAGATTATGGATGAGTATACTGAGTGGGAATTGGATTGGGAATATGTAAACAGGTCATTTTCATTTTGAGTTTGATTTTTTTCTTCCCATTATATAGATGATTCCTTTCACCAGTGTCATTTATGGTAATGGCAGAGTGAAACTGTAAACAGCATTTCATAATTATTTGTATCTCTATATGTGGACATGCAGTTCCTCTTGAAAAGAGCTCGTCATTTAGGGCATCTCTGACACAGGAGCCCTGTTATGAGTGGGGTTGGTGTGGAGGTTAGGGAACAAATTTCACTTTCTCTTCTCTATTATTTGCCCGTTGATGTATCCATTTGCCCTCCATCTTTTTCCTTTAATATTTTCAAGAACTCATATTTGCAATTGTCTCCTTTCAAATATTTAAATTTTAATGTTGTTGAGGAAGTTATATATTAAGTTAGTTGTACTTTTCTGACAGACTGGAGGACCCTTAATTCAACATGTAAGATTTGCAAAGTAGAATAGCCAAAAATTTGAAAAAATCATGGATGAGTATATGCTAGTGCAGAGGTGATTTTCAATTGTTTAATAATGAATATTTGGGGAGCTCTCTGGGGACAGAAACTATGTCACTGGTCCTCCCTTAGAACCTAGCACCTAGAGCTGAGTAGTTGGTGGGTAACTAGCAAATGCTTGTTGATTAACTGATAAGTTTATATTAATTACAGATTTGTCCTAAGTTCCAAAACAGTTTAATGGATTTTGATGCAAGCATTTAAGTTTCATGTATGTTTAGCTGTATCTTCTTGAATCTGTTCCTCAACTTTAAAAAATGGACTAATCTATACATTTTCCGTATGTGCCAGAAATGTAACCAATGCTCAAATGGTTCTATAAAATTTTTATTGGTTCTACCTGGGGTTTCATCCACTAGTTTTATTTGATCATAGAAGAGCAGTCAATGGGCAAAATATCTCATAAAATCATCAAGAGAAATGGAGAATAGAGCTTATTGCAAAATTTGATTATAAACAAAATGTTATAATATTGCTTTATGAAAATTTAATAGAAGTGCTAAACAAAAAAGATAACTCTGTCCTTTAAGGTTGATTAATGTGCACATGGTTGTTTCAAAGTAGCCTTAAGATCTTATTTTTAAACTACATGGTATATTTAGTGATTTTAATGATATTATATAGAAATAGAATTATTCCAAAAGTTGTAGATCAAACTGATATCTTGCCTGGGACTCACAGATTTATAAGCCCAATCAATATTTTGCTCACAATAAGCCAGCTCAATGAATATTTCTTGATTGTTTCAAACAACTCAAGCTCATATTCTTTTATCCACATTAACTTACATAAAGCCAATATCAAAGACTTATCAGTAGTAGCCTGCTTTGGTTCGTCCCCATTCAGGATGCTGCCACAGTAATGATAGCAGGTGGCGGGCCAGCCCTGCGATTCCCAGGCAGGAGGACCTGTGGTCCTGGCCCTGGTGCCAGCACCCAGGCAAGGGCAGCAAAGAATGCTTGGAAGAGATGGAGGTGGAGACGGCCCTGTTTGAGCAGGAAGTTCTGGGGCTCTGGTAACCAGAATCCCACCTGCCATGCCTGCTGTACCCCAGTGCCCACAGTCCCCATGGTAGAAGCAATGCAGTTCCCAGCAGTTCCTGTGCCTGCCCAATGATAGCGACCAACATACCAGCAGGTCCAACAGACTCTCCAGACCTGGGCAGCCACCGTGGCCACAGTGGTTCCTCCCATGGTGGATGACCCTCCCTTTGTGGTGTGCCTCCTTTCCAGGTGCATTTGGCCCCCGTGATTGGATTCAACTGGACAGTCCAAAGGCTGGAGGAGCCCTGTTCCTGCCATGAGCAGCTGTGGCACCCACCACAGAGGGCTTCTCTCCTGTATCCAGCACTAGTCCCCCACCTGCTACAGAGAGCACAGTCTGCTCTTTACTCTACAGCAGGCAGTCCTCACCCCATGGCCCTGCTGCCCCCTCACCAGGCCCTCGTGGGCCCCCTTTTCTGCCTGGACCACCTCTAATGCTATCACCAATGGCTCGGGGTCCTGAAGCCCTTCCCTGGGTTCCATGGCTGCTCTGAGGCCTCTCCTAGAAGAGCCAGCAGCATACCGAGAGCTGGGCGTCAGCCTGGGGTTGATTCTGGAAGAGAAGGAAGAGGCAGTGGTGGTGACAGCAGCTGGGCTGGAGGAGGCTAGGGTGCTGGTGGCTGTGAGGGCAGGAAGCACCCCAGCTGGTCCTGGTCTTTGGGCCCTGGCCACCTACCACTGGCCCTGACCATGGATTTGCCTGAGCCCCTGCCCCTCCTGCTGGAAGTAGTGTGCCAGGCTTACTGCCTCCAGCACACATTCCTTAGCTCCTGGCCCCTGCCCCTTCGCCCTGGCCTTGTGACCCTCTAGATCCCAGAGTCCCTGGGTGAGGACAAGAAGAAAGGAAAGCCAGAGAAATTGACGCAGCATTCGCACCGGCAGCTGGGAGCAGCTGGGAGGACCCCAGCCTGCTGGAGTGGGATGCAGATGGTTTCCGAATCTTCTGTGGGGATCTGGGCAATGAAATGGAGATGCCATCTTGGAACTCACCTTTAGCCCCTTCCCCTTCCCATGCTTCTTTAAGGCTAAGGGCATCTGTGACAAGCGCACTGGCAAGATCATGGACTACAGCTTCTTCAGCTTTAAGGACCCCAGCAACTACGTGCACTCCGTGCGTTGAGATGAATGCGAAGTACGTAGGCTTGCACCGCACCAAGCTGCGCAAGAGCACGTGGAAGGCCTGGAACCTGGGCCTTGAGTGCAAGAAGCAGGAGGAGAAATTGGGACTGAGATAGGGTCTGTGGCTGAGCACCCGCTCCCGCTTGGCTGGGCGCTGGCTGCTACCCACAGTTCTTTTTGGAAAAACCATAACTGTCCACTCACCCATCCTCCCCAAAACCAGTTTCAATAAATTTACATTCATCCCTGCCCCGACCCCCCCCCCCAAAAAAAGGCTAAAGCAATGATGGGCACATAACTGGTGCTCATGAATGTTTATTTCTTTACCGTCATCATCATTGTTGTTCATTGTCATCATTATAAATATTATTTGTAGATAAGACCATTAGACCACAGAGAGGTTAAGTGATTTGCCCAAATCCACACTTCTGGTTAGTAGTGGAGCAAGGAGAAGATTTCATTTCTTATCATTCCCATCACCATGTTATTCCTGCAGTTGACCACACTGTCTCAAAAAAAAAAAAAAAAAAAAAAAGTAGTAGTAGAAGAAGAAGGATTAAAAGATAAAAAGGAAGGGAAGAAAGAAAAAGGAAGAAAATCCCCACATTCAGTCAATCACATACAAATGAGAAATATTTAAACTTTTAAAACCTTAAAAAGAAATATTTCCAATATTCTTTAACTCAGTGATAAGGATGTTCTTCCAGTGCTCATCTAAATTCTTTTTACTGTGAATTTATTTATTTTCCTCCAGGTTTGCTTCAACAGAATTATAATACCAATGATTTTATTCTCAAACATACTGAGGATATTAACTCACTGCTTAGCCTACTATTTTTCAGATTTAATTAATTCTTGAATTTTTCTCTTAAAATTTTGTTTTTGATTTTTGAATCATTTAAAATTTTCTAAGTTTTTTCCAAAGTGTTGGTCAGTATTTTGAGTCACTGAGTAGCTAATTAGAATCAGCAACTCTGTTTACCGAAGTATAATTGCTGTCTGTAAATCCTATCAGGTAGGGAATACATCAAACCAAGTGAGAATAGCACTTGGCATAGTGCTGTTTTAGAAACAAAATCACTGACAATTTTTTTGCCATGAAGTATTGGTGGCACAACATATACTCAATATATACACACTCACTCCTATACTGTAATTCTGATATTATTAAAAATGAAACTAAACAAGACAAAAGCAAAACCAAGTAAAAAGATGAAAGGAATAAGGATGTGTGTTACTTAATTCCAATGGATACTGAATTTATTCTGTGTTTCCTGTAAACCAGTGAAAAAAGACAAACACATTGAATTATGCAATTTTCCTTAATTAAAGATTAGTGAGAATAAGCATAGTGGCTTTTCCTATTACTAAAATTTTTCCTGTTATTGAACTCAACAATAGCTCATCAAGATAACCCATCTAAAATAGACACAAGGACATAAATATTGCTCAAATGGACATTGCTTGTATCTGCCTTATGTAAAAACCAAATTCGTAGTAACATTTTATGATTCCATGAAGCCA
Source organism: Balaenoptera musculus (assembly GCF_009873245.2). Taxonomy (NCBI): domain Eukaryota; kingdom Metazoa; phylum Chordata; class Mammalia; order Artiodactyla; family Balaenopteridae; genus Balaenoptera; species Balaenoptera musculus. The sequence goes on from NC_045789.1 coordinate 113,383,315, forward strand.
TTTCTGTAGGGAATAGAGATAACATGGCCCGGGTATGTTGGTTTTTGGTGATCTCACTGAATGTCTACCCTGATATTAATCTAGGAGAATGAATAGTTAATGTTTCTGTTAAATATGAGTTTGCCTCAGAACACTTTTTGGCCAGAACTCAGTAAGCTCATCATGAGTGTTCTAATAAATGCAGAAAGTGGCAATATCTTCTGTTTTGATATAAAAAAGGACCTATGTGCCTCAAACACCATATGTGTGGGAGGCATTACTGGGAAAATACTAGGTCCTGCCCTGTATTTGAACCCAAATACAAAAAGTCTGACCAGTTCTGCATGTCTACCTCCTTCCCACCCCACATCCAACAAAGTGAAAAATATCTAACAACTAAACATCCTTTGGAATATGGGCCAGTATTGGTAATTGACTGTGGAAAGCTGAAGAGCGTTAGTGTAGCTCCTATGGGAAATTTGGATTTTAGAAGCATGACTTGAGGGACTCACCCAAATGGGTTAACTACAAAATACATTCTCAAAGAGTTAGCTGAGCTGTACTATTAAATACGTTTATTTATCATTTTCCATTTTAAACATGATTAATTTATATGTTAGCTCATATTCACAAGATCAAACATTTTGGTGTTAAGTCCAGTTGCTGCTGAGTTGCTTTTTCTGATAACAATTACCCAACATATTCAATTGCTAATTAAATATATTTTGGGTTAGAAATTCTAAAACCAAAACATTAGCTTAAAGAAAGTTGCTTGTCTTCTGTTTCCTACAGCTGAAGGACATGAATTCAACGGTATGATAGCAGTCCCAATTTGATTGTATTTTAAAAGAAGGCAGCTTAAGAGTTTACAACATTTATAATTAGAATTTCACCTATTATCATCTGTGTCTTTATAATCACTCTAGTTTCGGTAGTATTAGTGTTATAGAAATCTTGAAGACATATGTATATCCTGAATTCGATTTACATATTATAGACAATTTCGTTTCTGAACTATTCCCTCATATAAAAAATTTTAGTCATATTCTTAATGACTTTTTAAATGAATTGCAACTATATTGCAGTGATTTGTAGTAGGATCTTTGTGCCCCCCCAAAAAGGTACTTTGTCCTCATAAAATTCTTTTAATTTAGATCCCAGCCTTGTAATTAATTGAGAAGAAAGCTGGCCAATTATTGAGAAAATGTTCTGTCCTGTTCTGCAGATTTAAATGTTTTCTGTTTGTGTTTTTGTGTGTGTGAAAATGAGGTTGGCTACGTTTTGAATTCATGAAAAGAAAAGTCTGGAGTAAACTAAGATAAATAGTTTGGCATTGGAGTCCTCCTTAGAATAATGTCTCCTGAAATTGTTTAATTTAAATATATATTTGAACTTCATAAGTTTTTAGATTGTGTCAACTATATTCTATTTGAGATAGTGTCTTGTTACCTTTGTTAGCTTTTAAAAAAGTTTTTGTCAGTATTTATTGAAACATGAACATAGTAAGTTTAGTGTTCTAACAGTGTGGTCTACAGCAAGTTAAAGCTTTCAGCTGAGCTGATGCTGTAGTGACGGGAGTAATGTCTCCCGGAGGGAAGATTGAGAAGAGTATCGTAAATGCTCTAACCTTCAGCAAGTTGGTCACTCACGTAATCAAATAAAAATTTACACCTTTAAAAAGTCTTAATTCTCAAACCTTTCTATTTTAAATGTCATAGAAATTTACATTCAGAATGCACTGTTGAGATCATTTTCAAACCAGTGTAGGGTAGGAATTGAGGAAAAGGAAAGGCAACTTCTTACAAGAAACATCTTTAAAAAAAAAGAAACATCTTAAAATGCAAAATTATTTAAATATTAGTGTGCTAGGCTATTTCAACAATTCCCAAGGATTGGAACATTTGATTCTTACAGACTGAAAGAATGGATCCACTCTCCAAAACATTTAAGCAATGGCTCATGATACAGAGTAAAAGATTTCTTCCCGTAAACAACTTAGGAATATCAATAAATGTCATGCTGAAGAATATGTAAAGTAAAAAGATATCGGGAAACTTAAAGGCTCTTAACTATCATCAGGCTTAATTAGCTCCTTAAAATTTCCTACCCAATGGACATACTGCTTTCCCTTCCTTACTTGTTAGAATGAGTTTCCTGTTCGTGAAATAGATTACCTCTGTTTAAATCAAATACATCCTTTTGCTAAGGAGACTGGGTGTTGAGTAATTAACTCAGAAAACAACTTTAAAGTATAATGTTTTCCTTGGTCTGGTAAAGGGAGTGAAATTAATTTTCTTTGCGGAATCATTTGTGTACAGTCAACACCATTAACATCATTTGCATACTAGTAGAAACCAGGGGTCATAAAACCTCATATTTTTCAAGTTTTTATTATATTGTCAATTCATTTGTTAAATTTTCTAGGAATATACATAATCATAAATTTCAAAATTTAATTTAATAAATGATAATAATAAATTTAATTCTTATCATTTTGTGCCAGTAAATATATGGAAACCATGACATGAATGTATTAATAGTACTGAATACAACTTTGTCAGCTACTCAAAGTCAAATGTTGGTGACACACCAGGACCATGTTTTGCAAAGAAGAAAAACAAATATTACTTTATTTTTGAGTCACATATAAAAGCCTGAATACTTTTCATAAGAAAATCATTAAGTATAAGATATACTATGACCACAAATAGGAAATCTGCCATGAAGCAATTTGTACTTGTATTTGATTCTTCCTATATGTATGACAAGATCTGCTTTCAAACTTTGTCAGTATAATATATGTAGATACCATATTTAGTGAAATTTTCAAAGAGTTTTTTCAATGCTATGGTGAGTAATGAAGTTTTCAGGAATTTAAATAGATGGGAACCAGATATTACAGTACTATCATAGATTATAAGATAAATTTTTGAAAAAAACCCTCAAGACAAATTAGTGACATAGTGCTAAATGTTTTTTTAAGTACAATGTTGTCCTTACAAAGTTGTGTGACCTTAGAATTTGTCTTATGACACTGTAATTACTTTTTATGAAGAGGACATTTCTCTCCCATTTGTTAAAAAAGTAAGATTTATTTAAAGCTCTTTATGTTCTAGAAACTATACAGAATTTTATTTCTGGCTGGCATAACAAATGATACAGAGTTGCTCCTTTTCTTTCCTCATTGGAAAAGTATTTAGATATTTCTTAGTCTAAAAAGAAAGTTTGTTGAAATGAAGTTGCAGATCCACATTTCTAATGAATATTTACCTCTTCGCCTCTCTGAATCAAAATCACTGGAAATTAGTCTCTCTGAAATTAATCGCTTCAAGCTAATGCAAAAAGAAAGAGAAAATGAGGGGATCAGTGTCTGTCTATCTTCTGGGTTATATACTTGCATAAGATCAGCAACTGTCTGCCTCATCATTACTCCACTTCTGAGGCCTTGTTTGTTTCTCTTCTCAGAATGGACTCAACGCTCTCCATCTGGCTGCCAAGGAAGGCCACGTGGGGCTGGTTCATGAGCTGCTGGGAAGAGGGTCCTCTGTGGATTCTGCCACTAAGGTAATGTTTATGCTAGTAGGATTTATTTCCTTGGAAAAGAGGAAATGATTTAAAGCTTCTTTTCCCGGGTTATACATTTCAGAGGTTTGCTGGAACACCAAAGATTCTTAACAATGCAGAACTGAAATTGAAACTCTGTCCATTAAACTTTGCAGAGTTTGAATGGTTTCGTTTAGGGACTTATCAGAGACTGAAGAATTCTGTATCTCTAGTTTCTAGTATTCTATCTTTTTTCCTTTGATTCACAGAGAGACTAGACTAATATAATCCTCTGTAGACAAAAGCACCTATTTTCCCAAGGTTAATTCATTTTTTGAAATAATTGATGTAGTAAACTTCTCAATGGAAATGAACAAGTAATTTTCATGCTTTCATTCAGTTGTTATATCTTTTAATGTATTCATTTAACTTGGTAAGAGAATATACAGATCCTTTATACTCTAATGGAAAAGAGATTTTGGGATCATGGATTGAATTATTAGGGTAAAATTAGATTTTGTCACTGTAACGTGTTTGTAAAGAAATATGACTCATTTTTAAAGGAATTTACAAGATGCTTGGTATACTACAACCTGTTACTTCCTTGTTGATACTGCTTTTGGTTAAATATATTTGAACCTTGTCTTTGGGGGATCATTTCAGGAACAACAGGTGTTTTAAAAAAATATCAGTGGTGACAAATCTTTGTCTTTAGAAGGTGAAATTTTAATTTGGGAAAAAAACAGTAGCCAATCAGAATCACGCCATTTAACCAGGGCTGCAGTGTGACGGGTTGGTCGTGGGAGATGCGGAGAGAGTTGGCAGGCACTCAAACCCCCAGCTGGGTCATTAGTCTAATCAGGGATAGACAGAGTGCTGGAGTAAATTAGGGATATGGCCAGTTAACCTGGGTTTCCAACACCTCATACATAATTGCCAAAATGTAGACTGACCCTGCTCACAGTATAGTGTACAGCAGTTCTAGTGGAAACTTAAAAACAAAAACAAACAAAAAACTCTTTGGCAGTTCCAAAGATGTTAAAATATAAGTTTGCTTTGTAAGAAATTGCTTACTTTAAAGAGAGAATAAACATTTTTATTAACATTTCTCTTGACAACATGAGATAAATGTTCAACAAATATTTAAGAATGTCAGTTTGAATGTATATCAAATTATTTGCTTCCCCTGAGTTGCTCATATTAATATATTCATTAAACCAATCACTTTTTCTTGCTTAACTGTTTATTAGCGTTTGTTTCCTTTCCTTTAAACTCTGTTGATGTTTTAAAATATAGGTTCATTTTTAATCACAGATTACAATTGTAGAATTTTAGATCCAGAAAAATATCTCATTAAATCTCCTCATTTAAAGAGAAGGCAACTAAGCCTTCAAAATAGTACGAGTGGATAAAGGCCCACGGTGAGTAGGTGGCAGAAAGAGAACTAGTGTCCAAAATTTATGGCTTTGAATGTATAGATTTGCTTGGTTTTTATTTTTCTTTTTGTTATTTGTTTTAATCCCATGATAGGCATCTTTCAGTCTCTTAAACTATATTTTCTTTTCATGATAGGTTTAAATTATTTTTCATTTTTGTTTGGTACTGTTGATGATAAATTTTGACGTAGCAAATGGTAGAAATTATTGGTAACATTGTATAGTTCATGTGAAATTTATTATTTTATTCCCAAAATATTTTGAACAACTGTGTGTTCCAGTGACTCGAAATACAACTGTGAATTGTCAGTTTCTCTACCACTGAAAATTCCTAGGTTTCTCTGCAAGGTGAAATAAGTTCAATGGTTCAGATAAACTTTGTTGGTTTTTTTTTTAGTTAATATTATCTTGGTGTAGGACTCTTTTGTTGTAATAACGTGAATGGTAATATTGTCTCTCTCTCTCTCTCACACACACACACACACACACACAGACACGCACGTACACACATCCCAGATTATTTGATTCAGTAAGAACTCAGTCTTTTCATGTTCTTAACACTAAACTGGAATTGTGCAGGATAGAAAAGGAAGACACTGTATGGGATGGCCAATGTTTTGATGGTAAAAATTATCTTTTCCCAAGGTGGGCTGCAATCTTGATAGAATGACAAGTTTTAACCACTTCAAATCATCAGCAAAATTGAAAATACTGTACATTTTGATTTCTACAAAATTTGGAAGCCTCCAACATTTTCCATTTTGTTTCTCCAAAACAGAAAGGAAATACTGCTCTTCACATTGCATCTTTGGCTGGACAAGCAGAAGTTGTCAAAGTTCTCGTTAAGGAAGGAGCCAATATTAATGCACAGTCTCAGGTATTACATTCAGATTTTCTCTGATGTAAATGAATTTAACTTAGAACAGCCTTGTGAAATTGATTTAATGGGTTTAGCCAGCTGTTGGGTAGATAGATTTACTATAAACACTCTGTGATTTATTTCAGGCAAGTTATTTTATTAACTCATGCCATGACATTTCTTATTTTCGTGATGTATCATCATCTCCCTCTTTTTTTCTAGCTTCTTTTTTATTTTTAATTTATTTTATTGAAGTCTAGTTGGTTGACAATGTTGTCTTAATTTCCACTATACAGCAAAGTGATTCAGTTATACATATATATACATTCTTTTTCGTATTCTTTTCCATTATGGTTTATCACAGGAAAACCATATAGAAAACCATTGAATATAGTTTCCTGTGCTACACAGTAGGAGCTTGTTGTTCATCCATATAGAGATATAATGATTTGCATCTGCTCATCCCAAACTCCCAGTCCCTCCCCCCACCTCACCACCCCCTTGACAGCCACAAGTCTGTTCTCTATGCCTGTGAGTCTGTTTCTGTTTCATCGATAAGTTCATTTGTGTCACATTTTAGATCCCACATATAAGGGATATCGTATGGTATCATTTGATATCATTTGTCTTCCTCTTTCTGACTTACTTCACTTAGCACATCATCTCCTCTTTTTATAACTGAAAATTTGACAAGTTCACAGTCTATCATTGTCTTTAAGTGCAAAAAGAAAAAATATATAGTGTTTTTTCTAGAATGACAGTGACGTCTGTGAAAGATGAATTATTCATGCAAGTTATGTTGCTTTCTAAAAGTATTTTCTCTTCTTCTTAAATTTAAAAAATTCTCAAAAGATTTGTATTCCAGTGGGAAATCTGCTATAAAGTGGGAATCACACTACTTTGGGTACTTCGCATATAAAGTATGGTTTTTACAAAGCTCCTAAGGGAAAGGAAAATTCGAGACCCACAGCTTTATGATGCATGTAATAACAATTGTATAGAACAGGGAATGATATTCTTAAAATGAAATTAAGAACAATTTTAAAAGAATAATCAAAATACATCATACTATAAATTTGATCCCTATCTTTTCTCTGGTTGAAAAGGGGAAGAAAATATTGCTTTGCTCAAAGCTTTACTCTTAGTATCTGTTATGTATTTATGCAGAAATTGAGGTGCATATCTTTATAATCAAATCCATTTCTTCTATCTTTTAAAGTTTTTAGCCATACAGGCTATTGGCAAAATAAACCAGTTCCTCTCTATCCATTCTTTGTGCCTTTGAAGGCCTTTGTATAGGAATATGTGTTACCTATATTGTTCATTCATTCGTCGTGCAGACATGACTCTACTTGTATAAATGGCACAAGTTCTGGACCCATAAAATACCAATGGGGAAAAGTTAGAAAGAGCCCTATTTTCTTTGACCTTAATTATAGGGAAGAATCTGTTTAAATTATGACAGACAAGACATTATCCATTTTTATCTCTATAATATCATGCTGCTTTGAATAACCACATTTTCCCTTTACAACCCACATTCTTAGTTAAGTGCACATCAATATTTTAACATTTATTGAGAATATGCCATATTCTAAAATCTTTGTTAAATGAAATGCTTTAAAAAATTGTTATCATTCGTAAAGAACTCTGGTGTATTCTATAATGTATAATGGCGTCTTGGGCTTAGAGACATAGGATACTACAAAATTGACTGTTCCGAAGTAAGGGATAAAAACTTTTCTTTACAGCTGGAGAAGATCTTTTTGCTTTAGAGCAGAGGTTCTCAAACTTTAGCCTGTGTCACCTGCAGGGCTTGTTAAAACACCTGTTTCTGGGCCCTCCCTTAGAGTTTCTGGTTCAGTCCTGGCTAGGGACCTGAGAATTTTCATTTCTTACAAGTTCTCAGGTAGTGCTGGTGCTGCTGGTACAGGGACTACATTCTGAGAACCTTTGATTTAGAGAATGTAAGAGAAAACTGAGTGTAAGAATATCGCAGTAAGATTGTTTAAATATAGATTCAACTACATGCATGAATCAGTAGTTTGTGTTCTTAAAAAAGCATGGAAATAAAAGCCTTCCATCGCCCGTAGGAGGTTACTTTTGACAGGGAGTTCACATATATGTTGGTGCTGTTAATATCTCTAAAAAGAGCTTGCTTACTCTCCTCAAAATGACCAGTTGAACATAGTGATTTCATAAAAGTTGACAGGTATCAAATGCTGCAAGGTAAAAACTTGTTAAAAATTGTATCAGTTGTTATACTGTTTTATGAGACATTAGATGCTTTGGAGACTTTTCAAGGAAAACAAGCTAAAACCATTTAATCAGTGATTTGCTTTCAGTGTCAATGAGGCTGTTCTTTATAGTCACAATCATGCCAGATAATAGATCTTAAAGGAAAATTTATATTATCGATGAGATTAAAATAATCTTTATTTGTACTGTACTCAGTTAGCTCTATTTAGATTTATATTGTAGGAAATCCTGACAGATAGTTTCACACTGATTTTTATATTGTGAGACAGTTTTAATTTATACTGTAAGAACAATTAGTAATTAAAATTTAGGGTGTTTTTCTAAATGCATAAGTCATTTGATAAGACCTGTGACATCATTTGCTATTAAATTTAGGTAGCCATCATTAACAATTAACAAAAATTATTATTACTTAGAATATTTTATAATTTAATAATTGAAATTAAAATGCAGGAATTTATATAAAAGAGGTTGATTATTTTGCCCTGTGTGTGAGCAAATTCCAAAGGCATGGTTTTAAGGATTGTTGAGGGGGAATGCGAACCCTTCTCCATGTATGATCCTTGTTGGTGGTGTCTTGTTTACGATGCAAATTTCTTGTGTGACAACAATGAATGTCAGGTGAATGGTTAGGAGCCGTGCTCATGATAGTTAACAGTCACTCCCTTTTGAGAACCGGAAAAAGGGCATAGGAATCCCAGATGCACCACATAAATTCTGAAGTTTGTACTCAAATTATACCTTCTCCTACATCTTTTTAAGAACATAATACAAAGTGGGTGCAGAATAATCTGTTATTATAGGAACGTGGGTGACTGCCTAGTAGTTTACATTTGACAAACTTCCGAGTTACTTGGAAATGGAGCACTAAGGTTATTGTTGAATTAAGAAGGTAGGAAACTCTCTGAAAAGCTCCAAGGAACAATCACTCAGTAAACATTTACAGGCTCCTAGGTTACGGAGATGTATGCCTCTGTGGAATTTTTCTGCATTCTCTACGTAAGCTATGAGATCCACAGGAGACTGACCTTCACATGGCACAGTGCCAATTTTGGTAGGCAGTGTGCTTAATTCATGAAGAATTCCAGAACACTAGCAGGGGCAATTTAAGTGTTTTAAATAGAATTATGTGACTGATATAATAACAGTCAACAAATGTTTAAGTTTCTGTGCTCGATGGTGGTAGCAGTGTAGTCTCTACTGAGTCAGTTCTTGGTGTGATTTTAAGCCTTGCCTCGACCGTGTAGCTCTCTGGCTTGGTTCTTTAGTCTCCTGGATTTAATGGTGTGACGATCTCATCAAGATCTCAGTGAAAGCTGTTTTGGTGGAATAATGGTGCTGGAAGTCAAATTAGAGTGATTTGAGGAATGCTATTTGCCTTGAAGGTGGTTGCTTGCTTTCTGAAAAACGCAGGCACATTCATAAAATTTAAACATATTAACATCCTTTAAACAGTCCTATATATGTAATGCTGGAATGCTTTCCAGCTATCTGTGCAGACATTTGTTTGTCACTGTTATAACCTGTAAACCTATTAGACTTGGAGATATGACTTTAAAAAATTGTTCCAGTTATATATTATCAAAGAAATTATACTTTGAGAAGGTTTTAAAAATATTCTCAGAGTGATGAGTTTCTCTAAATTCTTGTAGCCTTTTTTGCCTGTTGATATTTGCCCATCTCAGGTTTATTTTTTAAATGTATAGTTACAGTTTCTGCAAGGTGGTAAACTTCTTGGGAGCAGATAATTTTTCTCGTACTTTATAGTTTTAGGATTTGGCACAATGCCTTGCTTATTTACAACTGGAGGCTAAACATATGCATGTATCCTCTTCACGTATAAGAATTAGCCTTGGTGTGTATTCCACTCATTCCTAACAGTAGATGTTAATATTAATAATAGTACAAATAATATTATTGGCTGCCAGGCACTGTCTCTGGTGCATTGTGTGCATTATCTCTTTTGATCTTCATTGACTCTGTCAGTATTGATGACAGACTGAGACAAAGATGCTTCATTTACCTGCTCATAATTTTCTTCTCCAGGCAAAACTGCTTCTCATAGTTCCCGTAACAGTTCTACCTTCACTACAGACCCCAGAGAATAATTTTTTAAATTCCTCTTTCTTTTGGCCCAAACCCTATTAAGGTCCAAGTAAGCTGATTCTCCTGAAGTAGAATCCATGCAAAAGGTTTAAGGTGAAAATTTTTTACTTGGTACTTTTTGTGAACTGTAAATGCTGTATCTCTGCAAAATGTTCAAAGCATGAACCAAGTGTTGTTGCTTCCAAGGAAATCTGGCCTGAGAAATCGCCCCTCTTTAATCTTCTCTACCAAAATGTGACTTCTTGTTCCTCATATATGAAAGTATTGTTTTTAGATCTTTATTATAGTGTCCGTATATAAAATTATTAAAATCACAACGACCACTGAAATAGAACAAAGTGACTTAAAAATAGGTATTTGGTTTTTAATTTTACAAAGAAAACTGGTGTATGTTATTTATATTTTACCACAGCTTAAAAAGCAAACTGAGTCCTAGAATAGGTGATATCTCCATACAGCTAAGTGAAACTGTGGAGCGTGGGGGGCATAGAACTTGCGGTCAGCTGTAGCTCTCTCTCTTTTACCTTATTCAGTAGATCCTATGATGTTTGAGTTTTCTGACAGTTATATAGAGAGAGGAAAATGTGATTTCATTAGAAGAAAGGCTGGGCTAGAAGCTCTCATGAGACTGTTTTAGAAGTATACGTCCAGGGAGCTGAGGGTTGCTTGGAATAGATTCCGGATGCCAAAGAAATACAGCCCAATTGTAATACCTTGCACTTAGACTCTTAATTTTATAGAGTGTTTTTATGTGTTCTTTAATCTCATTTTATCTTTATAGTGATGTGAATCAGCAGTGATTATTCTCATTTTGGATATGGGGAAAATTGAGGCACAAATAAGAAAACCAAGGTCTTATAACAAATTAGCAATGGAGCCACAAACCCAAATGGCATGGACCCCTCCCTTCCAAAAATCCTCAGCATAGTTCACTGTTTCCCATTAAGCTGTCTCTACACCTTCTGTCTCCTCTAAGGAGGTCCAAGACCCTACTTACATCCCACAAGAGCCAGGTCTATGGCTTAACTGCCATCCATTCTCTCCTGGTCTGTCCACTCAGATGCTGGGAATACTAAAAGCATTTCACAGAAGCCAGACAACTAGCAAGTAAAGGGATTCATTAGCACTGTGACACTCAGCCACCCATTTTCTTAGAGTGTTCTCTTACCAAACGATTTTTAACACAGGGAAGACTATACTTTCTGAAATGTGGTTTGGGATTGTTTTGATTCATTTCTCTTCTCTATGTCTACATTGTTCTACTTTTTCTTGGAATTTCTTATGTTTTCAGTCCTTTTATGAGGATTTCAGGAACACTGTATTTTTCTTTTTATTTTATTTTGATGGTAAGTGAGTCCAAATAAGATATTCTGATTTGGTATTCTTGATACCATATTTTACTGAATTTACTTCTATTTTTCTTGAATCCTTTTGCCTATTTTATGCTCTCTACTCTGTGTTCATTTAATCCTGGAAATTTTATTCCAGAAGAAGACTTTCCTACTTGTAACACAAACATGATTAGGCTGTTATTTTATTAGCTTTCAGATGTTCAGATTATGACCAGTAATGCCAGTTGCAAGATTACATGACCATTGATTACACCCCCATAATTTTAGGGGTGCATACATCCATTATATGCAATGACAAATGTCTTTGCAGGTGTAGCTTCCAATAGCTTTTTCTTCATTGGCACTCACCCATTGTCAAACGCAATTTGAATTGGGCTGTGAAGAGGAAGAAAGCCTACACAGTTGGCCAGCATGCCCACTACACTGAATCGCTTCCATATGGCCATAGAGCCATCCTTGCCTCTCAAAATAAAAACTCATAATGGAACATTCCATTCTGTCAACGCACACACACACACACACGCACAGTATAAAATGGGATTCATGATCACAGATTCCAAAAAAGGTTTTGTTTTCAGCTTTTTTTCCAAACATATACATATACATATGGTTCTTTTTTAATAAGGTTCTTGGTTTTTTAATTGGGAAAGTTACTCTTGTAATACAAATTCTCTAAAGTTAAGATGATGGCATGTACTTGCATTTGACCAGAGATATGAGAGAAGTCAGGATATTTTTGACTCTGAAAATCAGTTTATTGGGTGATTACAAGTTTGCAAGAGCATCTGCATTCCTCAGCATTCCAAATTAAATAAAGGAAATATGCTTTCTCCAGTTCTCCATCCTCCAATATGCTTAGAGAAATGATGAGAATTGATATCTTTAAAAATTTTCTTTGAATGGAATTATTATCTCAGATCCCAGTAGAATTAAAATTACTAGTCTGCTAAATACACACATATCTGAAAAGACATGATGTTTTTCATCTGCAGTAAAATAAAGCAAATTTAAAATTTTGAAATAAAATTAATACACATATTTTGTCTTTATGCAGATTTATCTGGGGACAGGTGAGGTGGAAAGACTGAATATTAATTGTCATTTTTTCCTGAAATTGAATGAATTAAGGCATAAGCATCATCAAATCTATTTCTTTGGTAGATGTCCCATTTATTTATCCCTTCGCAAGCCTATCCAAGTCCAATATTACTGCATTTTAAAGGAAATAAATTTGTAGTAAGGTAAGACTTGTAGGGAGAAGAGTAAAATGGCAAAGATAGCTCCAAATTTCTGTTAATAAATATGGAGTTTGAATTTCATACAGAAGACCATTCTTTCTCTCTCCTTCTGAGTTAATATGGAGGATAAGCTACTCCGGCAGCAAATAGTTAGATGAGCACTGTAGCAGTCTACCTCTTACTCCAGATCTCACAGCTTAACGTGTTCATTCCACAGCAACCAAGATGTAGGTGAAACAATCAGGAAGACCTTAAAACAATCATTCTTTAAGGCAAAGACCACAAAACAAAGCAAAATTGGAAAAATATGACACTAAATAAAACTTCCCAATAGAAAATTGTTGGAAGTAGTCATTCATTCCCTCCCTCCTTCCCTCACTCACTCAGCAGGGGATTGGATGTTAATGTGTGGCTCTCTAAGAGGGGGGTGGTGGAGTATGAGTAGAAGTGATGACTAAACTGCTCTCTTTTTTTACCATATCTCATTTTAAAATTTTCCCCCCAATTTATTGAGGTAATAATTGAACAAGTAAAATTAATAGATAGTTGAAGTGTAACAATGGTATGATTGGACATACATATCCTTTGGTGAAAGGATTCCCCCCCCATTTGAGTTTAATTACAATCTAAACAAGTCAAGGATGGCCGAAGAAGGCGTGCAGGGAGTTTCGGGATGTAGGTAGTGTGGGAGGGATGTGATTGTGTGAGATGGACGGGTCGCAAAGAAGGCACATGACGTCCTCCTTCCGTCCGTCCTTACTTCCGCCTTCCTTCTGTCCTCCTTTCGTTCCTTTCCTTTCTTTCTTCCTTTCTTTCTTTCTTTCTTTCTTTCTTTCTTTCTTTCTTTCTTTCTTTCTTTCTTTCTTTCTTTCTTTCTTTCTTTCTTTCTTTCTTTCTTTCTTTCTTTCTTTCAACATTTAAGTTCTACTCTCTTAGCAAATTACAGTTATACAAGTGTTATCAGCTATAGCCACCATGTTATACATTAGATCCTCAAACTTTATTGATCTTATAACTGAAAGTTCGTACACTTTACCAACCTCTATTTGTCTCAACCCCCAGCCCCTGGCAACTACTTTTCTATGCACTGTTTCTATGAGTCTGGCTTTTGTTTTTTAAGATTCCACATGTGAGTGACACCACGTGATGCTTGTGTTTCTCTGTCTGACATTTCATTTAGCATAATGACCTCCAGTGACCTCTTCTCTTAAAGAAAGGATTGATATGAAAACTAGGGGTAAGAGGTGATAAAGTGTGCTATGGGAAAATGATATAGTATGTGCAAGAGCCTAAAAGAAATCTGGGAGTTGAAACATTAGTGGGAAATGTGGTATATATGAGGGCTGAGAGAGAAAGTCAGATCCTATGGGACCTTGTGAGCCATATTAAGGATTTCATTTTAAGATGTTTATCCTAAGCCCAGTATGAGGTGGAGGTGGGGGTAGAGCAAGACAAGATTTGGATTTTGAAAAGCTCACCTGCTGCAGTTCGGAGAACAGCTTGGAGGGAGGCCAGGACAGATGCAAAGCAAAGTATTTGGAGACTGCTACAGAAGTTGACTCCAGACAGTCGGTGATACTAGTTAGAGTGGAGTGCTTGCTGCTGGTTTGGGTGATGGAGGAAGGGAACCGCTTTGACAGAGATGTAGGACCTCTTTCAGAGCACTTGGTGATGATGGCAGAAGGGAGGTGAGGAAGAGGATGGTACAAGGATGACTTTGGGATTTCTCCTCTGTCAGTATGGGTGGTGATGCAGTCCATTGATATAGAGAACACGGGATAAGGACAAGGTTTTGTTTTTGTTTTGGGTGGGAAGAAGGGTAGAGAGCATGAGTTGTATTTTAAGTGCTTGTTAGACATCCAAGAGGAGGTTTTAATGGTAAGTCTGAGCTGCAAGTCTAGAGCTCAGAGGAGAATTCTGGAATGAAATGAAGACATTTATGGGTCATCTGACAGAAGTGGTTATCGAAGCAATGGACTTGAATGAGACTGCCAAAGCAGTGAAGCCAGGGAGAAGTGGAAGAGGGTCTAGGTTTTAAGGAAATTTTTCAGATTGGAGAAAGTGAGGTGATAAAGAAAATTTGGGATATATGGCCAAAATTTTGAAAAATTTATAGTAATTGTCCAGAGGACTGTGGATTCTTAATGTACAGTGAGTGAAAAATAGCAGGTGTGGAAGAACTAGAATGAGAACCAATCAAGACCAGTGTAATAAGCAGTTGATTTAAACTTAGACAGGCTTCAGTTTAGCAGTGGTTAAGAGCAACATCTCTGGGGTCAGACAATCTGGAATCCCGAATCCTGCCCCCATCACCCACCTCCTACCCTTGTGATTTGGGGCAAGTTACTTATCATATCTGTGTCTGGATTTACTCATCTGTAAAACAGGAGTAATTATAGTACATAAAATGTAGGGCTGTTGTGAGGATCGAAGTATACAGCACAAACCGTGACACATAGCAAGTGCTCTATGTTAGATGCTGTTGTCATTTTTATTCTTTTTGTGGACCTAAGATTAGAGCCAGACATTTTCTTGTTGTTAAAATAAGGGAACTTTGTCCCAGCTTTCGACAAGAGAATACTGAGTTTGACTGATTAGACCATCTTAAATCTCTTGCCCAAACTTGAACCACTCATTGTATCTAAGAGAATCGAATGTGTTGATTGGCTTAAGTCATCGGATGCTCTTCCTGGAGCTGGAAGATGAGAAGTTCAGCTTTGCTGGAATTACATGAACTATGTGAGGAAAGACAGATACTCTAAGGAAAAACCAGGATGCTTTCAAAAAAAGATGAGGGATCCTGGGTAGGCATCAACCAATACCTATTACTATATCTTGGGCACTCCATTTAAAAAATTCATTATAGATTATATTAGTTGTATACTACATCTGTTTATTTGGGTTTTTTTTTTTTTGGACTCTGAATAAAAAAAAAATTCATCTGCTTCCTTCAATTTTAAAATTTCATTTACTTTCTTTTAAAATTCATTTGCTTTCTCTATGTTTATTTAAAAATTCATTTGCCTCTCATTTTTTGTTTACAAATCCAAGGAGATTAACTATATAGTTATTCAGTAATGGCTTAACAATGTAATGAGGTATTTATTCATTTTTGTAAAGTAAAACACAGAGATAAATGTTTTCAGCATTTTGGAGTTTATGTGAGAATGAAGAGAACATCACCAGCCACCTCATGTCCTTCATAGAATGAACTGATAGGAAGTCACCTGTTAAATTTAAATTTTAAACAAATAAAGGAGAGAAGCATAAACCTAAGTTATTCACCATTGTCAGGAATTGAGGGTAAACTGTTAGTCAGAAGCTGTTTATTGGGTGCTTACTGTGTACTCAGCAGAGTTCTCATTGCTGTGGAGGGTTCTAAACAAGTGTCAGGCAGGAAGCTGCTTTTAAAAGTACATAGGCTACCTGCAAAGTCAGGACAAGTACACCAGAAACAAAAGCAAACAACAGAAGATGGTAGATGATTTCAGCCTTCCTCTCTAGACTATATTCTAGAGAAGAAGGTTGAAATTGGCCAAATTCTATTAATGAAAAATTCTCAGAGGACTTGAACCCATCACTGAAAGATATGGAGGGGAAATTGAAACAGAAGACTTTCCACATGGGAAGATTAGTTACAACAGTGGTGGGAGGTACAATTGAGCTTGGTGAGTGTAGAAATATTGGTGAGACAGGCTAGTCTGGAACAACATCAGAATGTCCATTGAAGGTTTGTTCTTAATATGACAATGGAGCTAAGGTATAAAAGGTCTTCATCTTTAGCCATGGTTTGTGAAAAACTGATATTTAATTATGGTCAGTAAGATGACAATCAATTCAGGAAAGTGTTGAAAATTGTTTCAGGAAGATTAGTTCAGGTTGATGTATAGGGTGCACTGGAGTGAGTGACTTGAAATATGTAAAATAGTTCACACGTTTTCTTGGTAATTTATCCATGAGGAGGTGAAAGCGGTGATTATGGGAATACAGTATTTTCAGTGGTGTTTCTGATTGCTGGCAATACCCAGACATGATAAAATACTGCCTGTCAAATTTGCTGCTAAAACACATGACAGGATAGTGTAGTAGAAAGAACATGAGCTCTAGAATTAGTTATACGTGGATTCAAATCCCAGCTCCACGTTGTCAGTGGTGTGTGGTGTGAAACTTTAGGAATGCTTCCTAATCCCTGTGAGTGTTAATTTCCTTAAGTCATATAGAGATATATTACTTATTTCACTGGGCTGTTAGGATTAAATAACAAATATAAAGTGTGTAGGTTTCCTCTCCTCACTACCACCAGTCCAAATTTCTTAATCACTAGAAATAAAGACTGGAAGAATTCTTATACCTAAGAGGGCACTTGGACATTCTTCATTAAGCAAGTCATGGCATTTCCAATACTGTCATTTCTAGTGAAGAGCTTAAGAAAAGGCTAATTGTCCAATTACTGGAGAAAAGTGTGTTTGTTCTCTGAGGTAATCTGATCCCGGTTGAAGGGGACAGCTGAGGGGAGTGGAAAGAGTACTGTGTTTGGAGTCCTTCAGTGTTCAGACCCTGATCACACCCCTTGTGGGTGTGCCCTTGGATGAACGACTATGAGCTGTAGTCTTAAATGGCCCTAATAGCATAGCGGTGGGGATGAAACACGATGACATAGTAAACACTCCATAAAGTTTAACCTTCCTAGAAAGATTTAGTACATTAATCATTTTAATGTCATCTAATAGTTTAGCTATAATCCTTTAAAGAGGACCTTTGGAGAGAAGATGGTTAAAATAACTTATAATATCCCAACCCTGGTAAAGAATTGTCATGTTCTGATTATCTGAGAAAATTTGTATGACATTTTAATTAATAAAATGCCTTCTTAACTACCAAGCAAGCGTATAATCATATCTTTTGTTCTTTTGCCCTGAGCACACCCGCAAAGTACAAAAAGTAGTCTTTATTTTTGTGACTACAATTAGTACCCATTGGTTTTTTTACATCCTTTGCAGCTGTGCATTTATGGTATATTTAGGGAAATAATTTGAATTATCCTGACCTTAAAGCTGTGTGATAACTTTGGGATGCTTCCCAAACTTCTCTCTCATAATGCTAATTCAAAAGAAGAAGGTGGTACATAGTATTTGGAATAGAAACTAGAATAGTAATTCCCAACCAGTGTTAACTGGTGTGTGACAAAAAGCCTCCTACCATTTCGTAGCTAAGGCTGCTGAAGAATTCTGCTTTGTGAAAAAATCTAAATCTTAACAGTGACCTTCCTGCAAAAGACAAGAAGTTTTCATCAAAAGGGGAATTCTACTTTTGCTAAGTTTAAACCCAGAGCTATCTATAACCATTCCCATTTTCTACTGTTGGGATTGATTGTGTAATGTGTTGATGAGTTTTCCAGTAGATGTGGAGAGTATATGCAATGTTCTTATTAACTGCCAAATGGCACAGGGAATTAAGGGTATTATAAATATTTAAAGCTTCAGTTTTCAGACTCTCTTAGATATAGATTGCTCCATCTAAGCAAATATACACAAGCTACCTACTTTACTCATTCCTTCTTATTAATGGAAAGGCTATATCATTTTTAATTGCAAAAAACTAAAAGAAAGGTAACACATGACTACCATGTTAGGCTACTCTGTCTTTGTGTTTTCAAACAGTGATAGCTCCTAAAACTCACCATTCTACTAGAAGGATCCCTGATATACCTCCTTGGAACACAGCACAGTTTACAAACGATTGTCCTGGTAGTTTGGGAATAAGGAAGACATTGCTGAAAGTTATAACTCATTCAACATCAAACAGAGCAGCAGTGTTTAATATTTTATTTTCAGAGTTTTTAGGTTAGATAGCATTTGAAGAGAGTTATATGACTAGAAAATTTGAAAAAATAAAACAAAACTGTCTAGGATCTGAATGTCTTTCATAAACAGAAAGGAAGTAGAATAGAGTAAGAGTGGTAAGAGATGTGGTCGGCAAGGTAGGCTGTGGCCAGATCATGTATGACCTTGTTAGACATTGTGTTAGTTATTGCTGTGTAACAAATTATCCCAAACTTAGTGGCTTAAAACAGCAATAAACATATATTATCATCATAGCTTCTGTGGATCAGGAATTCAGTAGTAGCTTAGCTGTGAAATTATAGCTCAGAGTCTCTTATGAGTCTTTAGTGAAGATGTTGACCAGAGCTAAAGCCATCTGAAGGCTTTCCTGGGGCTGGAGAATTCACTCCCAAGGTAGTTTTTTTCACATGGTTGGCAAGTCGTTACTAACTGTTGGTGGGAAGTCTCAGTTCCTGCTCATGTGAGTCTCTCCACAGGCTGCTTGAATGTTAATATGGCATGGCAGCTCATTTCCTCCAGAGCAAGTCACCCAAGAGAAACCTAGTAATAGGACAGTGACTTTGAACCCTAGCCTCGGGAGTCACACGTCATCGATTCCACCATAATCAATGCATTAGAAGTGAATTACTAAGTTGGTCCACACTCGGGGTAAATAGAGTTAGGTTCCACTTTTGAAGGGAGGAGTGTCAAAGAATTTGCAGCCATATATTTGTGTGTGTGAATTTTTAATTTTTATTTATTTTTTGATTTTTTAAGATGCCATTTTACCAATGACACAATTCTTTTCCAGAATCCTCTTCATAATTTATACTTAGGTTTTGAGCTTTTAGACATATGCATTGCTCTTTTTTAAATTTTCATTTTATATTGGAGTATAGTTGATTTACAATGTTATGTTAGTTTCAGGTGTACAGCAAAGTGACTCAGTTATACATGTACATATACACATGTCTATTCTTTTTTGGGATTAACATATACACACTACTATATATAAAATAGATAACCAACAAGGACCTACTTTATAGCACAGGGAACTCTACTCAGTATTCTATAATAACCTTTATGGGAAAAGAATCTGTAGACATATTTTAAAACCACCACAGATGTAGAAAGAAACTTGGATCCTATTCCACTTTATTTATTCATCCATTTAACGAATATTTATTGAACACCTACTATGTGCTAAGATTGTTATGGGCACTGAACAAGGCCTCCCAGAGAGGGTGACACTTGTGTCAATGCCTGAAAGATGAAAAGAAAAGGGCAAAAGTTTCCAAGCATCTTTGCCTCTGCTGTGTCCATTTACTTCCTACTAACCTCCTGTTCCCTCCTTAACCTCTGTTACTGCCCAGTCCCCTTGGAAGTTCACTCAATCTCTGGGTTAAAATTTCCTCAACTGTAAAAGGATGAGGCTCCTTTTAGCTATAACATTTTCATCTAGAAAAATAGGGCAATTTCTTTTAATCATTGAAATATACTTAATAATTTTAGCAGCATAGAACTGAAAGTAAGAACAAGTAAAATAACAGTGAGCAGTTACAGAGAAATTAATTTATATACCATTTGAAGTTTCTATAATCAGTTTCTACTCTTTAAGCTTACACTCGATCTATGAAATTACCTAAAGTATATCTTTAGCTGGGTGGTAATATGTTAGGCATGAATTAGAGATCTTTGAAATTAAAAAAAAAATTTTTAGACCTGTAAGAATTCCTTTCAAGATGCATTCTTGCATTAGATTTTACTCATGTTTGGTAAATTTACTTGAAGTTCTTTTTTTAATTCATTAGACTCAGTATTGTGCTTAGAGAACAGAATTCCCCAAGTGAAATATATGCCTGCAGCAAATACACTCTGACTTTTCACACAAACACCACATTTCGTGAGAGGGAGAATGAAAGAAGAATAGAAAAATACGGCAAAGAACATTTTCTTTTCTTTAGATCTACCGTCTTGATTTCATTAAGGCCTCCTAATTTCCTCTCAGGTCTGTGTGCTTGGGCCTGAGATGCCTTTCTTCATGGTATCAATTGCTAACTCTTTAGTGCTCTGACAGCATTTTATTCATGCTTCTCTTTTGGCAGTTATAGTATGTCTTGTGCTATGGTTCCATATACGTGTAGTCGGTGAATCTGTTATATTTTCTGCTCTTGAGGGCAGGAACAGTATTATGTCCATATTTGTTACTTGGCACCTAGTCCGGTGTCAAGGTGAAAAACTTTAGAACAAATTTGGTGCTATAAAAAAAGACCTTTTTTTGAAGTCCCCATTACAAGAAAAATTATTTATGGTGATAGATGATAGCTAGACTTACTGTGGAGATCACTTCTCAATATGTACAAACAATAAATCATTATGTTATACACCTGAAACTAATATAACATGTTAATTGTATCTCATTTTTTAAAAAGAGACTTTTTGAATTGAATAGTAACATTGACTTTTTTTTTGAATTTTTGAATTTTATTTAATTAATTTTTTTATACAGCAGGTTCTTATTAGTTATCTATTTTATACATTTTAGTGTATACATGTCAATCCCAATCTCCCAGTTCATCCCACCACCACCCCCGCCACTTTCCCCCCTTGGTGTCCATACGTTTGAACATTGACCTTTATGTTAAGATAAAAGTGATTTTGTATGATCATTCCAAGTCATCCAACTGATGAATCTTAATTTGTGTAATAGAAGAATAAGGTTATATGTTCTGGCAAAATTATGTCTGAAAAGTTAAGATTCTGTAAAAATAGGTAATATTGATACTTCTTAGAGTTTTGATCCTTATCCAAAATATTGATTCTAAACCATTTATTACTTTTCATACTGACATTATTTGTCTCTTATATAATTTCTTTGAAATGACGTACAGATATCAATAGGTTTATTGCATTAAAATGTTCCCCCAAACTGCAATAAATCTAACATTTGATAGGAAGATTATCAGCTCATGTTCATTCAATTTTCCCAGATAATCCAATTATCAAAAAAAAAAAATTTTTTCTCCAGTGGCTAAAACCTGATTACTGGTTCATATATCACTAATGAAAATAGGAACAACATTTTTGGTAATATTATAAGTGTTTGAATTCTCTAAAATATGATACAATTTCTGGATTCGAAGAAAAGTATTTTAACTTTTTAATAAAACTGAGAAATGTTATCAATAACTAATAACTCATGCTGACTGAAACCACTTCTAATCTTTAAGTGGAATATAAATACATGAATACTAAATGACATTTCAAAATCTCAAAACCGTTTTAATGTTTCTAATCCTCACTTCTCATCTGAATTATTACAAAAACGTTCTTTCTACTCCTCCAGACTATTCTCTGGCCATTTGCTAATTCATCCTCCCCTCTCTGGCAAATTGATCTCTTTAAAATGCAAATGTGACCATGTCAAACCCCTGCTTAACACCCTTCAGTGACTCCCAAGGGTTCAGAATAAAATTCAGGTGCCTCAGCGTGACGGGTGGGGGCTGATCCCTGCCTGTCTCAGCCTCCTCACCCCACTAGTCACAGTGAATTTTCCGAAGATCCCTATGTGGTCAGGGTTTTCTCTTCTCATGGGGTTTCCTCTATTTGAAATACCTTTCCTGCCTCTGTGCCTAAATTCAGTGTCTTCATATCTTAGCTCAAACCAAATCACTCCCAGTGTCTTCCAAGTATCCCTCCCAGTGTTTCCTTCAGATGTAATTTTTTATTTTTAACTTTGGGTTTATTTATTTATTTATTTATGGCTGTGTTGGGTCTTCGTTTCTGTGCGAGGGCTTTCTCTAGTTGCGGCGAGCGGGGGCCACTCTTCATCGCGGTGCGCGGGCCTCTCACTGTCGTGGCCTCTCTTGTTGCGGAGCACAGGCTCCAGACGCGCAGGCTCAGTGGTTGTGGCTCACGGGCCTAGTCGCTCCGCGGCATGTGGGATCTTCCCAGACCAGGGCTCGAACCCGCGTCCCCTGCATTGGCAGGCAGATTCTCAACCACCGCGCCACCAGGGAAGCCCCAGGTGTAATTTTTTATCCAGTTGAGCTCTGTGTCCTTTTATGTTCTCCTTATACCCAACACATAACTTTTTTTTTTAAAAGAAACTAACTATATATGTGTTCACTGAACTGTAATACAGTAGTTTGGTTACTTTCCCATCTCAGCCCCTGGGCAGTGAGCTCCTAATAAGCAGGGAGCTTTCATCTCTGAATCACCAAAGCTGAGCACAATGCCTAGCAGCGAAGAGTCACCAAACACAGTTTTAGTGAATAAATATAAATGAATGGCAAATAATTAATAATTTGCCATGGAGAGGGATAATGTTCAAAATATTTAATAACCAGTTGGTAGAGGCACCTATTGGTCACCCTGGAATTACCCTAACAACAAATAATGCTGTACTTGTACGCATCCTTCAAGTATCAACCTGGGCTCCGGATCTCTTTGACTTTTTTATACCAAAAAGGAGAAAATGCATATACTTTCATACCTACCTGCAGCCAGACTATTTTAGAAAAAGGTGGAGACATAATATATTGGAAAGCACTTGGGTACATGGACACAGGAGCCAATAATCCTGTGTGGTTGACCTATTTATGTGGGAAGATAAAAGCTTTCCTATAAAATTTACAGTGGTGTTAAAGTGCTGCCATGCCCTTTCCCAATTACCCAGAGGTGTGCTTCACATTCTCCGGTGGACTACTTCTTGTTAAATTGCATCAGTAAGTTAAGGAAGGATAATTTCCCACATCTTTAAGACCTGTAGTAAATCTTTACTGCCTTCTTACTTCATACGTTTAGTAACAGTAAATAGCTCCCCCTCCTTCTAGCCAAGGTGTTGTCTTAGCTCGTTACCTTCATCATTTAAATACACTATTGCAAATATTGCAAAAGCTGATTAATCCCTTACTTCCATTCTTGAATCCTGCCATCCCAAACCAAGGCATCTGTGGTCACCAGAGTGAACTTTCCAAAATGCATATGTGATCCCTGCCCAAAACCATTCAGTTGTTCTGCATCACCTAAAACAATGTCCTTGGGGCAGTTTATTAAATTGAGCCTTTTAAAAAGATACATGTACTTTGGCTTCATATATGGAGACTACAATTCAGGAGAGGCAAGGTGGTCCCTAGGCATTCTTACAAGTTTCCACAGGAGTTTCTATAACACAGCCAGGCTGCGAACCACACATCCGCGTGATCAAATCCCAGCTCCTTTACGGGGAAGAAGGCTGGCCATGTACTGGCTCCTGTCTGTCACTTCCAGTTCATTTATTAGCTGGGAGACTTTGGCCAAGTTACCTAAGTGTTTGAGCCTCAACTGCCTTATTTCAACTGGGAATAATAATACCAATGTTACAGCACTATTCTAAAGATTAGAGATGATGTTGGGCCATTTAATTTATCATCCAAACTGAGATACTATTAATAATTACTCCAAGATAACTATGCATAAACTTAGACCGTCCTGGGGAAACCGGAGCATGTGGTCCTGGTAATTTGAAGCAGTAGAGTCAAAGCATTTCCCACAGTGAATGGCATAGAGCAGAAGTTCAATAAATCATTTTTATTTTTATCGTTCTTTATACGTGCCTCCCACTCTGCTGGAAGGCCTTGCATGCTGAGGTTGTGGCACAAGGAGCAAATGGTATTCATGATGCCCTCTAACCGAGAGACTGATCATTTGTCTGTCACTGTCCTTTCCCCACCAGATACTATATGTTGTCAGCCTTGATATTTCTCTATTTTTTATATTTTCCCTTTTCTTTCTCTATTACTCTAGCCCACCATTAACGCTTGCAGGGCCCAGGACAAGACTGCAAAAGAGGTCCACTTACAGTATATTTTTAAAACTAAAAGCTATATATCAAGCTAATAAACTATCAAATAAGTTTCTCCTATCCTCCTACCTTGATAAATATATCTTTCTAGCAATATGATAGGTCTAAATTTAGACTTCTTAGAAACCTTGGAGTTCGTTCCATGCAGGATTGGGGCTGATTTTGCACTCTGGCCCCTCTCCTCTCCTCATCCCCTGCCCCATCCACACCACAAGAGCATCATGTGTAAAGGTGTACACACCCCAGCCTGCACATTCAAGCTCTGTTCATCTCCTAACTTCCACCCTCCCTCACAAACAGCTCTAAGAGTGTGTATTAGACTCCTGTTGCTGCTGTAACAAATTAGCACAAATTCAGTGGCTTAAGATAACACAAGTTTATTCTTGTATAATTTTAGAAGTCTGAAGTCTACAAGCAGTCCTACAGGGCTAAAACCAAGGTGTTGGCACTTCTGGTTCCTACTTGAGGCTGTAAGTGAGAAGCAGTGTGGTATCTTCTCTCTGACCTCCTGCCTGCCTCTTATAAAAACGTTTTGTGATTATATCAAGCCTACCTGGATAATTCAGGATAATCTCCCCATCTCAAGATCTTTAACTTAATCACATCTACAAAGTTCCTTTTACCATTAAGTTAACATTTACACGTTCCGGTAATTAGGATGTGGGCATATTTGGGGGTGTTATTCAGCCTACTGTAGGGTACGCCTACCCGTGGACCCTTGGGAGGACGAACCCAAGGAAGAAATCTGAGCCAGCACTGGAACCACACTTGGGGCTGTGTGGGCAGGAACTCTGGGTGGTTTCATGTCTGGTGTGTGATTCGGAAGCAGGGGAGCTGCAGGATGAGGATGGGCATGCCCCCTTGGCCCTCTGGATCCCTTGCCCTGATCAGCTAGAAGAGGTCTCTCTAAAGTTCAGGACCCAGCACAAGAGCCTAAGGATGGCACATCTCTCCTTTCCCCTATTCATCTGGTAACCACAGTCTATTTCCCTTTCTTCTGATCTACACACAAGATTCTGTCAGAGGGAAGCATGTAAGCAAATTGTTTTATTCTGTTCAAAGTTCTTTTTGCATCCCTGCCTTTTACTTGTCGTGAAAGAGCCCCATTCCACACCCACTCATTGTTTTTAATCATCCTCACTGGCTTTCCCTTCCTTTGAATCTCTAATTCCATCCTTCCGCCACCTCTTCAGTTCTTAAAATACACAAGATTTCACCTATTTTCTGTGTTTTAAAAAATATGCTCTCCAGCTAGCAAGTTATTCCTGAATCCTACAAAATTGTCAGTTCATTCCGTTTGTAATGTTTCTTAGTTTTAAAGTTTCCACCATCATTTGAAACCTACAGATTTTCTTTTGTAATCAAATTTAAAATTACTTTTCTTGTTCTACTTGTATACTCTGTATTTGTATTTTGCTCTATCTTGACCATTTTGAATAATGTTTCCACACTTATACAAGGTATACAGAAGAATTTTTCAAAAAAGAAAAGAATTTTCAAAAAAGAAAAAAAATTTTCTCTCCTTGTAAATTTTTGGAAATACCTGAAGTTTCACCTATGTTTTTACTCATTCTCATTAATGTGTGGAATTTTTAAAGTAATCAACTGTCTTTAAGACTCTGACATAATTTTAAGAGAATGCTGTGTTTTGAGAATTGATGAATTATTTCACGTTTTCTTTTTTAAATAAAGTTTTGTGGGTTTTTACCTTAATGAAGTATTATATGTTGCACAGGATCTAATGAAAAGGAAATTTGCCAGTTTATACTTAGTTCCAAACTCATGTTACAAAATTTCAGTGCTTTAAAAAAAAAAAAACTATGACTACATAATGTTATCATATTACCGTAGTATGTACTCCATGAGGGCAGATGCCTGTCTTGTTTATCATTGTTTCCCAGTGATGGGCCAGCTACCAGTGTTTGGATTTTTAGTAAATAATTGAATAAAGGAATATGAGAATTAACGAATGATAGAATTTCAGAATGGCTTTTAAAAAGTAATGTAAAGATGTTCAGTATAAATCATGCTACCTCAAGCAGAACATTGAAATACAGATTTTTAAAATTTTCAATCAGCTTTGCAATCTCTCAGCTTATTCTGATATGAGTAATAATTTATACTTTTAAGGGTGTTGAAATGTATATATTCAAGATAATCATCATCTGTTTAAATAGTTTATGAATTGATAAATATAAGTGATACTACATAAATATTACTTTATATAGATATTATATATAATGAATGATATCTGTTATAGAATTATATAGATAATAAGATACTAAATATCTTTAGTTTTAACACAGTGTTGGGTGATAAGAAATGTGAATCTCTGGTGCTGAAATGAAGGCAGGAAATGAGGGGGGTATTTCTTCCCTTTCTCCTCATTCTTTCAAAAATTGTGGGTGGGAATTGGTTAACTTTGATTTGTCTACTTTTCTGATGGTAAATGCATGTATGACTTCTTCAGTGTGAAGGTATGCTATATGTTTCACCATTTCAAAGTTTTGCTTCACAGTATTCTCTCTTTCTTTGTCTTGTATTCTTCCCTGGTTTAAACTTTACAAATGATTGAAGATACCTTTTTCACTGTTTGTCCTCAGAATGGCTTCACTCCTTTATACATGGCTGCCCAAGAGAACCACATTGATGTTGTAAAATATTTGCTGGAAAATGGAGCTAATCAGAGCACTGCTACTGAGGTAAGACTGTCAACTCTAAAGACTTGAATTCTTTGATCTTAGTGTCCATGTTCTTTGTATCCAGATGCAAAGGGTCTCCATTACCTTTATCCTACGAGTGTTCATGTTACTATTGTAATCTACAACAGTGGCCATGAACGAATGACCCAGTGCACACAGTTCAATGAGTTTATGCCTTGATTTGGGATTCATGTCAATTTATTCTTACATGAAATCATGCTTCCATCAATTTGCCATTCTCTAGCTTTTGGGAGCTTTGTACTATTCTAAAATCAATTTATAGTAAATTTTATCCATCTCTTTTCATCAGTGTTTTATCTTTGTTAGGATCTAATACAATTCCTTAAAGGAAAGTTTTTTAATGATTAGCAATAATTCAGAGTTATTTATGTTCACACAATTTCATGAGGAATATGTCATCAGAAAGCTGTTCATATTTTATGAAGTACAAATTATGACATGTGGTTGTGTGACTGTGATTATGGCAACAACTGAATAGAATGTTCAAAATCAATCCAGTCTCAAAACGTTCAGGCCATCTAGACATAAAAAGGGGTTGGAATGGGCCAACTTACAACATCACTTTCCTTTTCCTGTGTGTGTTCTCCAATAAGCCGAACCTGCTTTGTATTTTCCTTCTCATTTTTGCCTAAACAGATTAAGGAGGGAGTTCAGTGATTGTTTGGAACAGTGATTTTTAAGTGACGCTCGGGATGCTTTTGAGCTTGGAGAAAATGCCTCAGGGGCCACTAGAAGGTTGGGAGTAGGTGACACAGGAGAGGAGGGGAAGAGAGCTCCACTGGGACATGCCTCTCCTCACCCAAAAGCAACCAGGCTTTAGTTTTCCTATTTCATGTTCTGTGACTCCACTGACAAAATTTTAAAACTCCTGCCCTGGATTGAAAGATGACTGGTAGATAGATGGCTGTCACCCAGAAACTATCTTGATAACTTTTAATGTCTAATATGGCCTCCTTTCTGGACAATTAAGTCTTTAGGTGAAATAAACATGAAATCCCTTCTACCCTGCACTGTGGGGAGAGGTCATTTATAATCTATTAAATTCATGTCCAGGACCTTTGAGAGAAAACTTTTTATGCAGCCTGGCAATAACTTCCTGACAGCTTACTCTCATTAGTTAAAAACAATCCCAAGACATCACTATTAATGGGACCACAGTTCCTGTTTATGACTGGAAAACACGACTGCCTAGTATGAAACGATTTCACGTTCTCTACTCAGCACACACAGATTTTACACTCCTACCACATGAGTACAGCGTGATTTTTATGATTATGATTGTATGACTTTCTGAGACACTAATTCTGTCAATGAGTAGCACGTGAATATCCTCAGGCAAAGCTTGGGTAACAGTATGAGACTATATCTCTGCATTAGGACCTCTGAGAAATGTACCAAACTATGGAAATATGCATTTGTTTTACTTTATTTCCTTGAAAGCAGAATCATTTACCTAGAGAAACCTTTACACTACAGAGTTCTACTCACCAAATAGACTTTTCTAGTGTATGATTTAGGGAAATACAGCCTGACAGCATTGTCAGCTTTCTCAAGGCTCCTCCAGTCTGGACCTCTGTAGCATCTCACTCTGCTTCCAGAAATACCCTTTTATGTATGTTGCATCAGTGGAGTCTGTGTTACACTCCGATTCTCAGAGAATTAAAACTGTCTCTTATTTCCACAAAGAAATATGACTGTTGCAAGTAACTCACGTGAGGTTTTGAATCCTAGTTTAGACACATATATGCCTCTAAACAAACATATATTTGTTTTGTTTTTTAATCATTTAAATAAGTAAAATTAATTTTCCCTGACTGGATATGTATAAACTTAGTTGATTAATTCCACACCACTGGCCCGAATGGTTATCAGGAAATACACTAATGGAAAAATCTTTGCATGTTCCCTTTTAGTCTATCATTCTGTGAATGAATAACATCTTCACAGGGCTATATGGTTGATTACTATTTGATCTTTTAGGCTATATTGCTAAATACCTTCTACAGTTGTGTGTACATGTATGAATATACCTAAAGAAGACACTTAGCCTGAACCCATTAGTAGCCCTAATTTGCAAAACTTAGTTGCTAATCAAGACACTGTGACCACTTTAAAAATCAGATAATTATGAGATCATTCAGTATGGCAATGAAACTCATGTTTGAAAAGAAATATTTAAAGTGTTGAAATTTCCCATAATTATAGCAGTTAGCGTTGGTAAATAAATGATGAGAAATGAAGCTACAGATTTTTAATATAGGTTTCCTTTTCATAGAGTTAGTGAAGGTACTTCAAAAAATCATTTCAAATCTTTACCCTTCTCCCATGAAGTGTAGATTAGAATGAAATCCATGTGGTGGAGGTCCAAAGTTAAATTCTCTGAAGGGAGTTCTCTGTCTGTCCAGTACCATTTTTATAATTCTCTGCTTTCTTCCTTCTTCCTGAATGTTACCAAAATTGAAGGCTAAAAACTTTTTAATTAGGTTCTGTGCTGTCAGCAAATGACTTGTCTCTAAGAAAAAATAAAGTTCACATTCTTTTAATATAAACTATCCCAGTGTTTCAGGGGGGAATCAAATTAAATGTGTGCATGGTAATGAGCTTGTTCTTTCCTCCTTCACAGAGGGCTTAATTTGTGCCAAACAAAGTTCTAAATTTAGGCTACTCTCTTTCATCTTACAGCACTACATGCTTTACTCTTCCACTCCATTAAGTAATGTATTTATTTAAAATTCAATTCTAATTTAAAAAATTCAGCTCTTACTGTGGTAGTGCATATATGATATGATGCATTTGAGGGAAATGATTTTCCCTCCGAAGTCTACAGTTACCTTTTAAAAAATTACTGTTGAAAACAAATGGAGTAGTTAGATGCTGATAAATTGCCACTGTCTCTGGAATATATTCAATAGATGTACCATATCCAATTGCCCTCATCTCTTCTGTGAATGGAAACATTTAACTCTGAGACTTATTTTCAAGCTTTTGTGAATTAAAGGAGGTTTTCACATTAACAGAGCCTAGAATATATACGTATATTTTTTCTACTTATTCATCACCTTTCCATTGCTGAATACTTGTTTCTAGAGAGAAAACATAGCTTCTAATTTTTCTAATGTGGTTATCCATCTACATCTAAGGCTCCTCTAACTTTGATGATCTTTGTTATTTTTTTAATTGTTTGTTAAGTTTCGAATTGAAAGACTGATTTTCTTTACATTACTTAGCACAATTTTATATCTAAATGATTTAAATAATATACAATTCAACTAAGTGCAAACTTAATGAATTAGCCTTATTTGCCAAAGAATTTTAGATCATATTATGTCCTAAACTTCCCAAATTAATTGGTAACAGACCATTCCATTAACAGTTGTTGTGAGATATTTAGCAACTTGCATAGTTAATCACGTAATTTATTTCCCTGTCTTGGCTACCATATCTTTGATTCTCAGTCAGACTTGTTCTCCATTATTTCTACCCATCCCGCATTTTCCTTTCCATAAGCAGGCATTACTTAGGGTTGGTTCAAATTTTTATTTTCACATTCAAAACACATTTGAATACATCCTGTGTGCATTATGCTTTGTTAGGAAATGCAGATGTTTTAAAAAATAAATAGAATGGGTATTTTAAAAAATCTGATGAAGCCAGTACATAGTACAACAAATGATGATAATTTGCTTTAATCTTCACAGTAATAATTAATCCTTTCATTTTCCTTGTCAATCTTAATCATTAATTTGAAAATTAGATGCACTATTTCTTGGAGGTGAATCCCAGGCTTCCAAAAGTTGCCGGAAGGTTTTTTCTTGTGTTTCACCAGGATGGCTTTACGCCCCTGGCGGTGGCGCTCCAGCAAGGACACAACCAAGCAGTGGCCGTCCTCCTGGAGAATGACACCAAAGGGAAAGTGAGGCTGCCAGCTCTGCATATTGCAGCTAGGAAAGATGACACCAAATCTGCTGCACTCCTGCTTCAGAACGATCACAACGCTGACGTACAATCCAAGGTAAAAGCTGCATACATTTGTGGAAAGGCACTCTTCGGCCACCAGATTCCTCCTGGGAGATGATGAAGAAGTAGGCCATGGTGATAATGCAAAATTACTTCTGGTCATCAAAAGGGATAATTTACTTTCAGAGGTATTTCAGAAAAAAAGGGGACTGTCTCTTGAGTACAGTAAGAAAACAGAAAAAAACCTCAAGATAATTTTCTTTAAAAGGTGAGGTTCAGCTTTTTAGAAATCTGCTTATTCATTCTATTTCTATTTGTGGTAAAAAAATAATAGAACCAGAATTAGAAAGATATAATTGTATAATGTTTTAGTTGTCTTTTTTCTGTAGAATGCATTTTGGCATGCTGGAACGGTATATTCAATTGCAGAGAACAGATTGAATGTTTCCTTAATTTTGCACTGTGTAATATCTTCCCTCTTTTTCCCACACAACACTGCTTCAGATGATGGTGAATAGGACAACCGAGGTACAGTATTGCGGTTATATCAAAATATACCTTGTTTTTATTTTATTTTTTGTCCAATTAGAATAAATGCTCACTAATTTATACTAATGATTGGAACTTTCATTATTAGGGAATTAATTAATTTGGAAACTTTGCCCATAATTAAGGCAAATGGATAATTCAAAAATTTTAATATAGCATGTATTTGAAGCATTATTTAATCAGTGAAACTTTAAATAGCTTGTTAGAGTAGAGCATGAAACAAGACTCTTCCGTAATATATATTTTACTAAGTGAGCTTTATTATTAACTTTTGGCCAATAAGAGATGTGACCTCCTTTCTTAATGAGAATTCTCCATTTAGAATTTAGTGAAGTGTAATTTAAGGAGGTTTCTCTGCCACTGTTTCATCCTCTTACCTAATTGCAGTTGCCCTTCTATTCTTTTTATTTTTACCACACTGTATATAATCAGTAATGATATTGAGCCTATCATGAGCAAAGCATTTACTTTTATCTTGCTTTCTTACAATAGTTGTCATGAAATCATCTATTTTCCACATGCCTAAATAAGTCCCATCAATTAACAAAATCAACAAGAGTATTTGGTTCAGAAGCCTCTGAGAGTGTGGGGGGGGGCGGGGTGTGTGTGGTATACGAGGCACTAACACAAACATTGTTGAAAGTATATTATAAAAATTAACCTATATTATAAAAATTAATCTTCAAAGGCAAGCGACTGCTTATGTAGGTTGATTTTCACTTTGCTGAGGGAATTCTTTAGACTAACATCTCATATGATCACTGGGTTGTGGGCCTATGGGGGTTTTGAGCATTCACACTTAGTATTTACCGAGAGTAGTGTATTTCTAAACCTAATATCTTGTTTATTGACAAATTTACCCATTGAGATGTGAATAGACTTGAATTATTCATATCATTTCTTCTGTTCCACATCTGAGTGTGGAACTTACGTCAGAGATTTTTTTAAAAAAGCCCAACTGCTTGGTGAAATTGCTCAAGACTGGAATCATACAAATTGATATATCTTAATTACTGATTTTAATACCTTTCTTTTGTAGGTGATTTTTGGTAATCGTTTACATTTTTTAAAGCAGTATTGGCTCTAATCATTATGCTGAAAGCAGCAATTTGAGTAGCTACATACTGAGTTAGAAATATTTCTTCGGGGACAATAGAATAACAAAGAGGGAAAACCCCTCCATCAATAGTCCTGTAGGAAGGTGACCTGAGCCTTCCACCTCCATGTTACTCAGGGAAAAGTTCCTCTGAGGGGCTTATACCAGCCTCGTCTTGATCCAAGAGTCACAGCCTGAGGCATCATCATGGATTTTCAATGAGGCTGTGTCAGAAGATAAATTAGTTTATTTCTGCAAATAAGAAAAGTAATATTATTATACTTGAATAATTTGGAAAATGATTCATCACAGTCCTGTTTTTTTCTGAAATTAAATTGTAACTTGAATAAAAGACGCATATTCAGGATATAACTGGGTGACAGGAAATATCAAGATAAAAATGAAAAACATCTAGTCAATTATTTCCTAAAATACTAAAGTTTGGCATTTTATAAAATAATAGCCAGGTTGTAGACTGATTTTTTTCTTCTATATTGACATTAATATTTGCCATCATGTAGACACAAAATAAAAATATCATGACCACAAGAGTAGGATTTGGATTGATAGTTACTATTCTTATTTTGTGTCTTGATTTGCTACAGTCAGAAATTATTTGCAGCTAATTTGGCTGATAGCACAGAGGAATTTCTATTACCTAAGGTATCTGAATGCTTATTTAGGCCATTTTAAAAATAAAGTCACCAAAATCTATATATCAAGTGAATAGAAAAATAATGGTTGTGATTTAGATAATGTTTCTTAGAAACAGTATTATACACATCAAAGTTCATTTCAAATAAAAGAGAACAATGCAAAATATCCTCAAAACTGCAGGATTTGATATCCAGTTTTACAGGAACAGTCTTTATTTTTCCTATAATCTTTTATTAAGCAATGAATATTATGGAGAGTAAGAATAATGCCTCTTTTCATACTTTAATAAGAAAAGAATTAATATGCTTCTACTGTGAAAATGGCAGATTTCTAACTAAATTTTCATTAGAAAAAAAAAGAAAGGAAATATGCTTTTCTTCCATTTAAGATTTTTCAGACTCATTTTTAAAACATTCTGATAGTAAACTATTCTCTAATGCTCATGTAATTGATTCAACTTGCTTATTTTATTCTATATCAATCTTATTTTATTGATAAAGTTTGGTTTAATTAACATTCAAAATTGGGTTCCACTTAATTTTTTCTTTATTTTATATTCATATTAATTCCAAGTATATTGTTTAATTTTTTTTAACTTTTTTTTTATTATAACAATATAGTCTGACTAAACATAGTTGTTAAAGAGGATAGAAATGTCAGGACAATGTAAATGATGTAAGATGAATTGTATATGTTCTGTAAGAATTTCTCACAATATTTTCATAGTTCCAAAGATACAATATCAACCAATGCTGTTTTTCATTTTAAAAAACACCCAAACCAAAACACAAACAAATAAAAAAAATAGAAATTTTGAGATTTTCTCTGGAGAAAACATTTTTTATTCATAATTATATTACTTCTATGGCTGGAAAAATATGCTGTTTAATCATATCGTTTTGTTCTAAAGCTAAATCAACTCAAGAAACATGGTTTCATACAGATAACAAATCTCATAAATAGATAAATTGTGAATGTAATTGGAAATAATGTTGCCAAGAAATGTAGGATATTTATTTACCTGTTTATATGTTGACTTATTTACCGCTAAATTTAAATAATAGCACTGAAACTTAAAAAGTCTTATTAAAGCATTTATGATCTGAATTGCATTGTTCACGTATTAGGTAGATGTGATTTTCTTCACTAATCCAGTGACTGCAACATACAGAGGTGAAATGCTTTACTGACTGTCATTTTCTTTGCTTTCCACAGAGTGGTTTCACCCCTTTGCACATTGCTGCCCACTATGGAAACGTCAATGTGGCAACTCTTCTTCTAAACCGGGGAGCTGCTGTGGACTTCACAGCCAGGGTATGGATTAAAATAGTTTCTTTTTATTTTATTTTATTTGGCCATGCTGCATGGCTTGCGGTATCTTAGTTCCCTGACCAAGGATTGAACCGGGGCCCTTGGCAGTGAAAGCATGGAGTCCTGACCACGGGACCACCAGAGAATTTGGCATTTTACTAAAGTAAAAATTAACAATGATAAAGATTTTATTTCCTTTTCCTTACCTGGATTTATCTGTGCTGGAGATATTAGATTTTCCATTTTTTCCCCTTCAAATCACAGGAAGTCGTTACAACCCAACACGTGAAAAATAGTGTGTCAGTTCACATGCACGCAAATCATTTGCAATAAGGAAGATGTTGATTCTCACATCAGTATGAGCAGTTACGTTTAAAGGTCACTCCATGAATCATGAACAAACAGCTTCAAGTTGATAAAAAATTAAGCTGTTAAAACATTAAGTATAAAATGTATAACTACATTTATACTATGTCCTAACGGTGACTATAGGGCATACAATTTGACAGGGATTTTTTTTTTTAATAAATTGAGAATTTGCTCATATGAGGAGTCTTACTGAAATAGTAAAAAGACATTATGTTGTGTTATAGTTTTAATGGTATGCTTTCACTGGAAAGAATTCACTTACATGACAATTATAAAACTCAGTGTACTTAATATGAATCAGTAAATGCAGTACTTGAATATTTGCAAAATCATAACATACCAAAAAATCAGGTACACATCCTTGACCTAATGATGGTATATGATAGCCAAGAAAAGAAATACATATAATTCATGTATATAGTATTTTTGTCCTTAGAAGTCTTATTCTCTGAAACTACATTGAGTTATTTTCAAGTTTTTCATACTGAATTATTCTGAAGAAGGTGTTTTTAAGAATCATTTTTCCATTGGGTATTGATATGTATATGTGTACTCTATTTTTAAGCACAGTAAACTTTAGGATCCCAGAATCTTTAAGTACATAAGTGTTATAATAAGAAAGATAGACTTTAGCCTAGGGCTCTATCTAGGTAGGATCTGAAATTTTGTTTCTATTGAATACTGTGCCAAAGTTCTCCCTTTGTCTCTTGACTGTGATGTGTACATTCAGTACATGTGTTGTAGTTATTGACTAACTTAGTTATGCAGTTTCATTCCATTTATCATTCTCTACAGTGCTTTGTGGTTTGTGTGCTTTTCTTGTTCCTTAAAAATCAAAAGCATTGAAACCATAGAAACCTCAGATAAAATTACAAAATAGGTCACAATCTCCTTTGTGCTAATACGAAGCCATCACCATCATGCCCTGTCATACCCAACATGCTCTTGTTTGGTCTTTCCACGGTGTAGAATGGAATCACTCCTCTGCATGTGGCTTCCAAAAGGGGAAACACAAACATGGTGAAGCTCTTACTGGATCGTGGTGGTCAGATCGATGCCAAAACTAGGGTGAGTGTCTCTGTTCTTTCAATTTCCTACCATTATTATTTTTTGTATTCTTTTAGCAGACACTTTAAAATACCAGTCCCTAAACACAGGCAATGTGTTTTCAAGGAAATTGCTTTCTTGGATTAGATTTAAACCTCATACAGCATTTAAAGGTTGCACATCATATGTAAAGTGGAATTAGTATTTGCTTGTAAGTGCCTGGAGAAACAGAATGCTAGCTCCTCAATGAGACAGTTTTTCAAGTCCTTGCTTATTGATTTTCATGGAACAAAGATCAAAGATTGAACTTACTCATCTCTGATTTGGCTAGCTGTAAATATCAAGAACCCAAACTCATTTGCATACATTAAGCTATGAGAGTGTGGTTTTTATGTAAAATACTTTAATACATGTTGAAAATCTTTTGCTTCGAACTTTTCAGCTCCTAAGTCATTTTTCTTACGTGGTTATGCTATAGGGATCTGAGCAGGAGATCTCCTATTATGCTTATGGAAAAAAAGGCATACAGTTATTATGTTGCACTTTTACTCATGTCAACTCGCTAAGAGGCAGTGCCCTTCATTCATTTCAAACTTGTTGAGTTAAATATAATTCTGAGTTTTTACGCACTCCCAACAAATAAATCATAAGATAGGCAGGACAGTACACCTGTTGAAAGTGCAGACTATGAATGCAGATTACCTAATTTCAAATCCTGCTTCTACTGCTTACAAGCTGAATGACATTGGCAATTTACTTGCCTTCTCTGAGCTTAGGCTATAATACTACCTACCTTATAGGGTCGTGTGAGAATCAACTCTTAGGTATTTTTTAAGGGGCGTTTAGTAAATTACTTAGCTACTCATAATTTTTTATTATGTAATGGAAATTATGCACAATTACTTGCTTAAACATTAAACTAAACTAGTATTGTACTTTAATATTAATTCTTTGGAGTAGACTTGATTAATCATAGACTTAAGCAAAACTTTAAACATTCCTATTATATAAAATTTTGAAATATATGGTAGAAGAAGTCTATGGAAGTTGGTAGATAAAATATGTCCCTTGTGATATTTTATCTTCACTTTGTTTAATTCTGGGACTTTGCATTCTCATAGTCCAAGGAATAAGGATCCAATTTAATTCCCTTGCAAATCTTGAGGCTAACAAATATTTTGTTTAATAAACCTTATCATCTTTGAGCTTCTAGAAACTACACCAATCCCAGACTATACATTTTGGGTTTTAATGACCTCAGGAAATGTTGCTTTCTTAATCTCATTTCTTTAAGACATTTGGTCCAGAGCACTTGTATCATATTATCATCTGGGAGTTCTGGAGTGGTTTGCTTTGTCTATCAAGATCTTTGTTGCGGTGTCCATTGTCTTTGCATCAGAGTTTTATATGGTTTCTACCCTTCGCTTTGATGGCATGCCTTTTCCCTTGCTATGCTGTAGGTGTGCAGAATTTGGAACAATTACATATAATGCTGCATGCTTTGCTTACTTGTTCTCTATATTTAAAGGAAAGAGTTTCTGTACCTCCTCCTTTAAGTACATTTCTAACATAATGAGTCCCTTTACACTTACCTTTCTGTTTCTCTTGAGACTCTCTAATAATTGAGAGTACCAATGGAAAGACAGCACTTTGTGAATGCAAAAAACTTTTACCTTGGTCAATGTCTTAAGGATGCACATTGCTCTTATTAATGCTTTTCTGGAGTATTCATTCATTATTGAGGCAATTGATTTTGTTTTTATTGATCATCACAATATTTGCTTTTTTCTTTAAAAGATGCTCTAATTTGCATTCCCTACATACATTTGCATATACAGTTTAAAAGTCTAACTACAAATAGGCATTGTTTTTTCATAAAAGAGTACTAAGAAATGGAGAGAAATGGATTCTTATGCTAGTTCTGCCATTAACTAATTGTCCTTGAGCAAATTAACAATGAAATGTAAGCCTTGGTTTATTATTCTTGAAGGGAATATTTGGACTGTATTTCATCCAGTGTAGCCTTTAGATATAGCAAATCAATGGAATTTCATTCAAGAATTTATAAAGTGAAAATGGATTTTCTAATTATACATTGTACAGACATTCTGTTCATTCCTTCCTTAAACAAATAGTTATTGATTTCCTACTTGGTGTTGTGAACCCTAGAGATAACAGCAGTTAACAAGACAGACTATATCCCTTTACTCAGAGATGCAAATCAACAGTACCCAAGGGATTAGGTTAGCAGTGTACTGGTAAAAGTTTAATAATCAGTTCTTCAAAAAAATAAAACAAAAAGCTCTGATTTGTAACCTTTGCCTTTGATGATTTCCATGGTGTAAATACTCCCATACTTTCACCATGGCCAATTGGAGCTACCAATATGGTATCACTGAATGCAGAATTGGGAAAAGATGTGCAAATATTGACTCTCACTAGTGTGTGCAAACTGGTTCCAGTACAACCTAAGAATGAGTCACAGAAATGAAGGTGGTACTGAGCTTTTCCCTGTAAGTGAAAATACTTCCTCATCTCTAAGGAGTAGGATTTTAAAAACAGTTAGGTTCTTTCAGTTTTGGCTATAACTATCAGACCTGTATCCTCTTACCAAAAGTAAAATCAAGTAGTAGGTAAATACTGAAATGCAGTGCTGTGGTCTGGAATCAGGAGGCCAATTCTGGAGCTATAATATTTGATTACTAAGGGAATATGGTTTGCTTTTTCTTTTGTCCTTTAAAAATATATTTTAAAATTAGAAAATGTTATACTTGTTTTTGACTATCTTTTTAAGTAACACAATAGTGTGTCTTTATATGGAATTTAAAATAATATTAATATTATTGTTTCATTTTTTTCACAGAGGTGTCAATTTCCCATAGCAGTCAAATTAGTCATAAACATTCTGAATTTAGTATGTTCCATCAAAAGTTTTCCCTTGGTCTTATTATTTTCTCACTTATAATGTTTTCATTATTAGGAGAAGAGCAAGATATATAAAGGCTTTGGGGTAATTAAAAAAAAAACCATACCCGTAGTTTGTCCACCACTTTCACCAGCACTATGTCAATCACTGAGACATTTTGCATCTCATTGGCATTCTTATCATTGACTAGAATCTAGTGTGAAACTCTGAGACATTTTCACCGGAGCCCTGGTTTTCTGATATCTGAAAAACCTCATTTTAATGTTAAAACAGAAATGTTATCGCTAAAATGATATTATTAATTCAAGTTTTATTAAAGGCATTATTCATTTTTATTTTTAAACTTATTTTTTATTTAAATGTGGAAATACTTCCTATAAGGATTATGGCTAAAATATTGAAATACATATTTCAATGCAAAGAATAAAAGTATACAAAAAACATTAAAGGATGATGAATGAAAAACAATACATGAGAAAAAGGGATCACCCTTGCTACTTGTTATTAGGAGTAATAATTAAAATAATAACAATAGTGGCTACCAATTGTCATATGCACACGATGTTCTGGGCACCCTGCTAAGTACTATACAAATATCATCTTAATTCATCTTCCTAACAGCTTACAAAGTATTATTATTTTCTTGTTGAGAAAATATGGAGGTCTCCATTTGAGAAATGAGACTACCAAGGGGAAAAATGAGTTCCAGAGGAGTTATATAACTTAACCTAGGACACACAGCTTAGTAATTAGCAGAGCCTATATTAGTACACAGAATTCAGGATACACTGCTGGAAGAATAATCTGAGAGGGAAGAGAGGAAAAGATAAGGAGAGAAATGGTCGTAAGAAGCTAATGCTGTGGGTTACCAGCTAGATGAATGGTGTCCCTTTAAGAAATACTGACATCACCATGTGATTTGAACTGATTCCAGTGAAGAAAAAAAGAGAACACAGGGAAGGGGACTCTGGAGGGGAGAAAAATGTAAACTTCAAACACAGTCTTAAGAATTTAAAAAAAGAAAAAAAAAAGATAATGAACAGATCATAGTCTCTAAGAGTAAAAACTAAATTAAAAGAGTAAGTTAAAAAGTTCTTGAATACAAAACCTTTTGATAAAGATTTTATGGGGGACAATAATGAGACACTGCACTTTGTAGAAAATATCCGAAATCTACCCAGATTGAGCATGTTGGGCAACTTGAATTTGATATAATTCACATGTCCTTTATAAGAGCAGATAAACTGCATCACTAAACTGTAAGATTTAGACCCAGTTATTTAATCCTTATTGTTCCTTGATGTTCTTGTGGGTTTATTAAGCACTCTCCATATTTTCCTGTTGTTGTTCTGAGAGCATTTTAGAGGTTTCAACATGATTACACAATGAATATTTCATGTAATCCATAGAAAACATTACTCTACCTTTTTAAAAATGATGTAAGGCAGCATCCCCTCATTTTTCAAACAAGGCTGTAAATTAAACAGGGTAAGGAAAAGCATCCTCATTTGACATATCGTGAAGCTGAGCCTCAGAGAGCCTCACCCATGATGGGCTGACCTGAGACGCACACCCAGAGCTCTGTGATTCCAGGGCCTACACGCTGGACCATGCACATCATGCCTTCATTCGCTGTGTTGGATTTCTCAAACTCTAGATCTCAATGAAGCTCCCACCAAGAACATGTTTGAGAAATCAAGCTGTATCTAACTGCTATTTCACTTATATAGCAACCAATGCTCTGTGTTTCCACCATAGGGCACTGAGGACAAGTTACAAAAGCCTCGTCATTTTAATCACTTTGCCCACACAGTTTGTCTTTTAAGCTCCTTTTGGCAAACTTTAAAATAACTTGGCATCCCAACTACAGTAGTTACATACTTTTTTCTCAAAAGACAGTCTTTTCATGCTAATTCCCGGGTAACCAAAACTGCAAGGTCTGTTTTGGTTATTTAGTATCTCAATACTGGCTAAATAGCTTTAACAAAGCAAGGAATAATTATCATCAAGGTCCTAGACAAAAACAGATGACACACTCCAATTTGATAATTTGAATAGAGATTATTAAAGGGCTTATTTATACCATTGTGGCTGGACTGAAGGGGAGGCACAAGGGATAGTGGGGTATCCTTGGGGCTAGTTAACAGCAGGGCTCATTACCAACTCTAGACCTGAAAGGTAAGAAGTAGAAGAGGTTACCATCCTTTCAAAGGAGAAAATTGTATGGAGAAGGCTGCTTTGGCAGGAGCGTAACCTTGGGCAAAGAGTCACAGCCAGATCTAGGAGATCCTTCAGGGAGTTGCATCCTCGTCTTGCTGCATATCCCATCGGCCAGCCCCAACCAGAAGCCAGAGGACAGGGTAACCCACCGATACAATCGAGAGAGATCAGACCAGCTGACAAGAAACAGTGGAGAAGGGAAGAGCATGGCTCTGGAAGGGCAAATGGAAGATAGCTAGCTTAGAAATCCCAGAATGTTGGATCAGGAAGAGCGTTGTAATCCAGGTGAATTATATTTATTAGGAGGAAAGCTTAACCCAGAGATATGGTCCATTACAGTTCTGGATAAATCAGAAGCTTCTAAAGTCCTCTTGACTGCTCGTCATCGCTCATTTTCTAGACCGCTACCTACCTTCTCAACCTCTTTCCCTGAGATAATCCTTTAAGTCTGAAATCACCAGTTAATTTATGTAGCCATGATTTTATTTTCTGTTTCACTTCTTGCCCATTGTTCTTATATTTTGCCTCATATTTTCCAGCTATTCTGCTTTTTGGCCATGAATAAGAGAAATAAAACCCAAAAGACAGAGGGTATTTGGCGATTGCTCTAAAGAGAAATAAAACCCAAAAGACAGAGGGTATTTGGAGATTGCTCTAGAATCAGAAAGTATCTGTGAGGTTATCAGGATCAGGGTCAGAAAGTTTTATAAATAGCGTAACATACAGTTGTGCCATAGTTTTATTGACACTATTTTAATGCTATTTATTGATAATAAATTTAATTTTTGAAACATAATTATGTATTTTGTAAAATGATGAAAAATATGAGTGGAAACCTTTAGAAGAATGTGAAAAAATGACCCTTCCCTTTTACGAGCCTCAGGAAGCATTTTAGGAGAATTTATGAAAATAATGACAATTCAAGAGAGAAGATAGACAGACAAATTAGATTAAGAAGAATTTTTAGGAGTTGTGTTAGGACAACCAGAATGAAAATAGTATAACAGTATAATCTCTGGGTGTGGCTCCAGGCAGGTAGGGCTTTCAAGTTCAACAAATGCAACACCCTCTGCTTTTCCATCTTCCTAAATATGCAAACACATGACCAGCCACAATGTTTTTTACATTAAACCTCCACACATGGGATTTCTCTTGC
The DNA here is from genome assembly GCF_009873245.2 of Balaenoptera musculus. Lineage (NCBI taxonomy): Eukaryota > Metazoa > Chordata > Mammalia > Artiodactyla > Balaenopteridae > Balaenoptera > Balaenoptera musculus. The sequence goes on from NC_045789.1 coordinate 113,425,765, forward strand.
TCTCTCCCTCTTTCTGTTTTGTCTCTGTCTTTCTCATTCTCTTTCTCTCTGCTGAGATCTCTCTGTCTTGTTTTCTCTCTTACTGTTCTTTATCATTTAACTGATAGCAATTCTATTACTGATCTACTGAGTCACTAGGGCTGAGTTTCGGAAACCCTCTCTTCAAGGTGGCAATAGATACAATCTTGTTTTTTTTTAAAAAGTGAACTCAGGCCTAACTTTCATTCTTTTGGCAGGATGGCTTGACGCCCCTTCATTGCGCTGCAAGAAGTGGACATGACCAAGTGGTGGAGCTTCTGCTGGAGCGGGGGGCTCCCTTGCTGGCAAGGACGAAGGTGAGTCATTATGAGGAAGATGGGATCCAACAAACTCTTTAAGACATTTTTTTGATAATCTCTATTCTTCTTGAAATCAAAGCATCAGCCAAGCGTATTCTATTTGCTCAATATTTGTGTTCAAGGAATGAGTAATAGATATCAAACTTCTTAAATTATTTAAAATAAAAAAAATACATGCATTGGGAAGAGATATGGGAACATATGTATATGTATAACTGATTCACTTTGTTTTAAAGCAGAAACTAACACACCATTGTAAAGCAATTATACTTCAATAAAGATGTTAAAAAAAATACATGCATTAAGATGAATTAAATGTATAACTTCAAGTTCTTTCTATATTTTTACCTGCTATTCTCTCTGCAGATGGAAATGTAAATATTACTGTATTATACGTGAATGAGAATATTATACATAAGTGAGAATATTTCTTACGCTCTATTAGTCTACATTTTTATTATACTCTGAGATGACTATAAAATATATATAAAACTGTCTTTTAAAGAAGCACAAGTAGCAATACAAGACAAGTCTTTTGGCTCTCCAATCTTTATCTCTTAGACAATACTAGTAAAAAGAATTACTCACCAGTGGTGTTGGTTGATTATAATTGAGATTAATAGGTGATGTGGAAAGCATAAGTTAGGATAGGCCAGCTACAAAGAACCAATAAACAAGCATACTGTTCTCTATGGCACAGTACATCTAATATTTTTTGTCTCATTTCATCAACATGCCCAACCATGGGGAAAACTCTTATCCATATAAATAGAAACCAAGTGATGAGCTGATTTGTTGAAGGTTTTCTTTGGGTTACTAGAAAATATCATGAGACAAAATTTGAAGATAATCACGCAGAGTTATTTAATGGGACATGTAACAACCCTCGGATCCTTAAATACAAAAATTTAGACAAGGACATGTCTTAATATTTTCTCCCTATTTCATCTCCCCCATCCCCTGAACATGATTCATATCAACTGATGCTGTTACTAGGGTAAGCTGAGAAAAATAAGGCAGCAAACACAGCAAATATTTTTTAATTTATATTATATCTTAATTGAATATTTAATTGATATCATTTGGAGCAAAAACCGGCCCACACATTCAAAATTTGTATAGAATGAACTCAGTCTTTAGAGATGTGCCACACAGATCATGAAAGGGTGGCTTCAAATCAGAAATATATGAAGACGAGAAATAAATCATCTGCATTGTTTTTATTCTCATACCTATACTAAGAATGTTGTAGAGATCTGTCTTTAAAATGTAACATTTTGGGCTGGGTAATGCAAAGATAATTACGGAAAGTTTTGTTGAGGAAACGGATTGAAATTTAAATGGAAATACCAAAATTTCAGACTAGTCATGTTATAACCAATAAAAGGCCTATATCAAATTGAGGGTAGGTAGATATACTGTTGCACAAACCATAAAATAATCTCATCTACAGAATCTGCCAGTAATTGTCATATCACTAGTGAAGACCATGGGTTACCTAGATGGAACTTTTTTTAATGGCCTTCTTATAAAATCAAATATCATTCATATATAAGGATACAGCATAAAGCATCATATAAGGTTACAGCATAAAGCATTCATATATAAGCATACAGTATAAAGCATCTGTGACTGCATAATCTGCGACTGTCCTACACTGTTGAAATCACCTTCCTTGTTGAGAATGTTGGGCCTTTGGCCTATTCTGGCTTCTTTATCCAGACAGTTTCTGCTTCTTTGAATATAATGACTGCCAAACTAAATCCTTGCTCAACAGTTATTTTCTAGTGACTGTATTTGCATTGATTAGTAAGAAAAGATAATAGTCCCCTTCTTTTAATGGGCAAATGTTTTCTAATTTAGCTTTTTCCTATAAGCTTATTTAATTTTTAAAAATGAGGGTCTCACCTAGACTAATAATTATCAGTGAACTACTTGGCTGTCTTGTATTCCTGCTGTTGACCTTCTCTGAGGATTAAGTCTAAAGCTGTTTTTGGCAGTATCAATGATGATAAATTTAGATTATCCTCAAAATTTTAAAGTTGGGAGGTCATCGACACGTGGTCCATATTTGCCTTATACTTTTCTAGCTCTTATCTGACTGCTTTCTCCAAATCCAATTCACGTCTCATGATAGAAAAAAGAAGTTGCAGAATTTCCGAGCAGTGTGGACCTAAGAGATGATCAAAGTCTCCTTCTCTCCCTGACCCACCCACTTGCTCCTCCTGCATCCACTTTCCCCTCCATTGAGAAGTAAAGAAATTCATGCAGAGAGATGAATTGAATGTAGATTTCTATGTATGGAATTGGATACAGATAATTTAAGCATCAGCTATTACTTGTTTTTGTACATCTAATATTGCCCTAATAATTGTGAGCCAACTGAATTGCTACACGTACTATATATTCATTCATGAAAGACCTATTAATTTTTGCCTAAAATATCACAGTTATGAAATTAAACATTCTCTTATCTTCCTTCTCTGCCAAACGTAATCTGCTGTATGTTTAGGTGTCGAGTGGAAATTATTTTTCTCTGCTACCAGTGGTTCCAGAGATCAAGAATTGACTTTGTCGTGTTTCAGAATCCGAAAGGAATGACTGAAATGTGGTCTTGGTTTGGTTTGGTTTTGATGCACAGAATGGGCTGTCTCCGCTTCACATGGCTGCCCAAGGAGACCACGTGGAATGTGTGAAGCACCTGCTCCAGCACAAGGCGCCTGTTGATGACGTCACCCTGGACTACCTGACGGCCCTCCACGTTGCCGCACACTGTGGTCACTACCGTGTAACCAAACTCCTTCTGGACAAGAGAGCCAATCCAAACGCCAGAGCCCTGGTAAACCTAGCCCAGTCCACATTAACTGAATACAGATCGACATAAGCAAACCCACATTGATCGACCAATGGTTGCGGACACAGCAGTGCATGGTTATAGATGTGTAGTTAATTCTAAATTTGTCACCTCCCACAAGCTGCCTGCCTACTTCATGCCTTCATAGTTTGCTATTAAATGATGGCAAGGATAGATTTAAGAGAACACCAAGGTAACATTTCCATAATTAGCAACTCATAGATAGGTATGAAACCTCTGGAGTGATAAGCATTTTTAAACCGAAAAGAGAAGTTGAAAAATAGGCAATTATCAAGTAAGTTCTAGACACCTCTATATAGAGTCAGAATAAAATTGTAAAAAAGTTGAACTTTATTAATCTCTTTTTGACAAAGAAAGTTTTAAAGTGGTGAATAGATTTTACTATGTAAGATAATGTAAAATGTAAGCCTGTGAAGAATTCACTTGGAGATATTCCTTATTGACCTGATTACTCAGCCCCAGGCTAATAGAAAAGTAATGCTTGGCGTCTTCTTGCTTCAGGAAGCATTTTATATAAACTATTTCAGGAATTGCTCAGGAGAAATCTGCAAGAGGCTGTCCCTAGAGCAGCTTCTGTTTCTCCCAAGTTCTAATATTGAATAAATCTTCTTGCTTCACTTATATTTTAACCATAGTCATTGGAAGCATTAGACATGTACTAATTTATGCCTCTTGTTTCTTAATTCTCCAACTAAAAGCAAATCCTTTTTTCTCTTTGTTAAATGGTTTATGTAAGTTAAATTAGTCTTTAGACAATCAATATTTAAGAGAATGTCATTAGAATTAGCAAATATTGAATCTTATTTTTATTAGAAATTTTCCATTGGAATCAATTTATTTATTATTGCCTGGGGAACAACTATACTTTTAGGTTTATGTGCAATTATGTAAGGATATTTATTTTCTTATAAGGAGGAAAGTACTCATTTTCATTTGGATAGTGGTCAATAAGCATGTAAAATATCACACTCTAATCACTGCAGATCTTTTAAGTGCTGCATATACATGTAGTTATTTATATCTGGCTTATTACATAGCTCATAAATGGGAAATTACTTAACAAATATTGTGAACAATAATGTCATGAGGTTAAAGAAAATCATATGCTTTCCTGAGAACTGCTAGTATAGAAAAATATTGACTGATAAACAGTCCCTATTGGGACATGCAAAATTGTTAACTAACAGAATAGATACGATTCTATATAGAGACATCATTGTTCAGATAAAAATATAATACTTAAATATAACACATAAGGATTAAGCATGGGGCTAGTTAACAAATTTTTATGTAGTTTCCCCTAATTGCTGCACATTAGCCTAGTATGGAAAGTTAGAAAGTACCTTAAAGACTTCTCCACATTCCTTTGCTTCTAAGAGATACCTTCTTCTAGTTATTCCAAAAATTCTCCATACTTATTTTGAAAATATTCGGGAACTTAATAATCATTTCTTTTTGAAACAAAATGTATGTGATTGACATAAATTATAAAAAATGTGTTATATTAAAATATAAGAAATATAACTTCTGGGTATAAAATATTATCAACATAAATAATGATTTCCACTAACATGCAAAACTCCTCATAAAAACTTTTTAATATAAACATTATAACTTCTGGATATAAAAAAATTATCAACACAAATAACTATTTCTGTTAATTTGTAACACCTATTCCCTAAAGAAAATAGTACCTAGGCTGAAACATTTATTATAGTCATGTTCTTAGATTTTTGAAGTAAAACAGGTAATGATTGTTCGCTTTAAGAAATAGCTCATCATCAGAAAAACACATGCTTATCTTTGATGCATCTTTAAGCCAGTCCATAATCTGACCAATCAGTATACTTTAAAACATTTTAGAACTTGTAAAGTATAATTGCCTCAGTTTTTTGCTTCTTGGAAGAGTAGGCCCATGTAATTTTCTTCCTTTTAGTTTTCTCTGTAACCACACGCACAATGCCATACCTGCCCACCACATATAAACCAAGTTCAGAGCCTCCAGGAATACACCACCACTTTCTCTCTAAATCCAGCACCTACAGCACTTGAAGAAATGGTAACACTACATGAGGATGTAACATTACTGCCTGCAATGTGCCAGCATGGAGTTGTGTGAGAATCGTTTCTGCATGTTTTCAACTAACTTGATTGTCTTTCGCACAGAATGGTTTTACTCCACTGCACATTGCCTGCAAGAAAAACCGCATCAAAGTCATGGAACTGCTGGTGAAATATGGGGCTTCAATCCAAGCTATAACAGAGGTAGAAAAATGTTTCAGCTTGTCACGAAACATTCCTTCTCTTACTCCTTCTTCCCCTTCCTTCTGCCCATCTTCTGTCCTCTTCACTCAAGTATTATTTATCTGAAGAAGCCCCAAAGCCCCCACCGGTGCAGAGGAGTAAAACTGCTGTCGCTTTGTTTCGCAGTCTGGCCTCACACCAATACATGTGGCTGCCTTCATGGGCCACTTGAACATTGTCCTTCTTCTGCTGCAGAACGGAGCCTCTCCAGATGTCACTAACATTGTGAGTATGGCTTGGGTCAGAATAACCACAGGGAGAAAGAGAGGAAGCGTGTGGGTGTGTAGGGATGTTTGTGTGTGTGTGTGTGTGTGTGTGTGTGTGTGTGTGTGTGTGATCAAAGCTCAGCGGCTGAGCTAGAAGGTCGCTGAGAGGAACCTCCATAGGGTAAGAAATGTTTTAGAAAATAATAAAATGGAAGCTGTGGAATAAGACTGTGTCAGCTTCCTGGTGCAGATAAACTGAACATGCATCTTAAATAGACTTGTAAAACAAAATACATTTTAAAAGCTCCTCTGAACGTGAAGGAATGATTGATTGGAATAAAATGTTCAGGACTCACTCTACTTGCTTGAGTGAATCATATTCCAGGAAATTTTGGTTAAAATATTAAGTCACTACCATAATCAATTATATCCAATGATTAACCAGAGATAGACCAATATTAGAAGATTTTTACTTAATATCAACTTCTCCCTCCCTCCTTCAGTTACATGGATTTTCCATTTTCTAACCTTACTTTGATTTTTCCTTTTGATTTGGTTGGCTGAATTAGTTATAACTTGCAACTTTATCATGTATCCTGAAATCCATGTTGGTCTTCAGACAACTTTTGTTCTGACAATAAATGCTGGATATTCCAGAATTCTTCTACCTAATCTAAACTAGGATTTTTACTTCCCATTTCTTTATATTTCTCTCATTTTCTTGGAGTCAGCCCAGTTAAACTTTGATCATTGAATGCAGATTTTCTCCTGAGCAAGAGAACTTGCTCTGTACGAAATACTGTCATGTATTTGAAGCTCACCAGGACCCACTGGAATATTGAGATTTTTAAAAAAGTATTCAACAGAAATAACTCCCCAAATAAATGTTAGTGCTTATTATTAAAATGAATCATATTTTCAAAAGCAATTAGTTTACTGTTGTTGCTAATTTTTGGTATTCCATTCCTTTTGAGTTGTGAAATGGAATGTTCAATTTTACTTTTTATTCATATTCCCTCTCATTTTCTCATTTCCTTGTATTTTATACACTGTTTCTGTGCTGAAGTTTCTGATGCATGGACAAAATCCATGTGAAATAAATTTATTTGATTTTAAAGATGAGTTAATACCTCTCTTCATATTATTCACAATTGGAGTATAAAACCATTAAAGAATTGAAATATAGTCTGTATTTATACACCCCCCTAATTACAGCTTACTGATCCTAAAGTAATAATATATGCTAATTTTAAATTTCTCCGCTAAGGATAAGAGTAATTTCACAACATGCCAATTTGAGTTTAATTTATGGTCACTTCTTAGAACTTTAAAAGAAATCAATAGCATCCTTTTTCTGTTCAAAGATGACCACCTCCCTTTTTAAAATTGAGACCTACACAAACCAGTACCTTTTAAAAGAAGTTCTCTGAGTACTCTCCCACTGTACTGTATTTTCCTTCTTTGCATTAAAATGCCTACAGGATCTCAGGAGCAATGGTAATACTATGTGAAATTATATTATCATTATCATAGTAACATAGACAAGTATATTCTATGCAATGCTTGATTGAAATCCCCCATGTTAATTGTTTTGAGGGAAGATTTTTGCAAAATCATCAAAGAAAAGCCACATGAAATGATTGTATGATTTTGCGGCACTCTTAATTTGCTTCTTAACTGACCAATTCCAAATGATTTGATGGTTATGTATTTGCTCCATATTGACATACTCCACTCCAAAAACAAAAACAAAAACAAAAACAAAAACAAAAAACTATATGGGCTACATATAGATTTTCCAATAAAAAACAAATTTTTATTTGTTAAACAAAATATCAATTAAAACAATAAAAATGTTGACATGTTTAGGTTCTTGAATACTCCCAAATTTGGCAATTGCTATATTAAACTTTAAATTCCACCTGTTGGTCATTATAAAGTTCTTCATTTTGTTTTATCTTCTCATTCGTCCATTACATACTCTTTCTCTTCAGCCTTCTCAAAACAAATACTTGAGAGCCACCTGCCAATGTAATCCTCTTCTCAAATGTGTTTCCTAGTTGCTTTTTGTTTGTTCATTTTAATTTTTGTATGATGTGTCCTTCAGGGAGCAGATACCATGTAGATAGGGTTACCAGATAAAATACAGGACTCCTGGTTAAATTTGAATTTCAGATAAACACCAAATAATTGTTTTTAGTATGAGTATGTACCATGCAATAGTTGAGACACACTTATACTAAAATAATTATTCTTTGTTGGTCTGGAATTCAGATTTAACCGGCCATCCTGTATTTTGATATGCTAAATCTGGCAACCCTACATTTAGAGGAATTTAACTTTCTCTAGCAGTGGGATGCCTGTGAACTGGTGTATTCTCAGAATGTGAGGATATAGCTGCTGCATCCAAAACTCTTTGCAGGTTGATAAAGAAACTGTGTGAACACTGACTGCCTGCTTGCTGTGTCAGAGTTGGTCATTTCCTGATCCCAAAGTACCCTACCCTTGAAGCCTTTGTGTGTTGCCTGAAATCATGTTGCATTTTTGAATGCAATGCTGTCTGTTGTGCTTTGATGCTTTACAACTGATGAAGCCAAAGTGGAAGTCAATGTAGCTGTCAGCAGAGTCAGTTTTAACAACTGGGAGGAGGGGCATGAAATGTAGTACCTGCTTTGGACATGAGCATACCCATTCTCCTGCCAGTCTTGTTTTTGTCTCAAAATTCACTCCAAGTGTGAAGTGTACCAATAACTCAATCATGTGCAGATATTATTACTGCAAATCTCCCTTTCCAGAAGGCTCACAAATGCACTTTAAAACCTAGAAAGCTGAACTGCCAGTTGTAATACATCCATAATCCAAAGTATTCATTGACAACCATGGGAGTAGAAAACCCAGCACTTTTGGAGCTGTCCAGTATGCAAAGTGGGGGACAATCGAGTTTTTCTCTTCTTACAGCAAATCAACAGATTCATGACTAAGTTCACACTTCATATTATGTTTAAGAATTTCCCCTAACCCTTAAAGTTAATTAGCTTAAGATAAGGAAAACAGGGCATTGAATAAGATGAGATGCCCAATAACTAAGAAATGGAACCTACTGATTAAAATATATATACCCTCTTTCATTTTCTTATTTATACTTATGTATAAACAAGGGTAACATAATATAAAAGGGTAAAGGCAATTTACATAAAGGTCAATTACCCAAAAGTCATTAAATAAGAATTAAACAAGACCATTGTTTTAAAGTAGAGAGACCATTTGCATATATATATACATATATATCTTTTCTTCATATATAATGTTTAATACTTTAGGTTTTATATCTAACTTGTCAATTTCAAATGTGTAAACATCATAAAAGCAACTTATTTTAAGCATAAATAAAGATACTAGAAATACTAAGACTAGTATTTGAAACCTTTTAGATTTTGAAAACCCTTTATTGATAAAGTTTGGCTTGTAAACGTATAAATTCATTGTTGAGTAGGTACTCCTGAGGCCTCTTTGACTTAACTTCTTATAAGGAAACTCATTTTTTGTCTTCATTCTACTAAAATTAGTAAAATTGCTGTACTATTATAAGACTTAGAAATGGAATAAAGATTTGAGGGTTTTTAAAAAATAGTTAGAAGATCCAGCTTCATCTATTTAGAGGCAGATTTTTAAGTGATATAGAAAAGTTAGAAATCATGGCTGTCTGAAGAGGAAAAATCTTGCCATACATCCAAAGTCTGAAAACAGTACTGCTGTTCCAATCATGTTATTTTATGTAATAACATACTCCAAATACATTTACTCTACAAAAATCAAAAGATGTCATCAGAAAATAAGGCCATTAGACGATAAATGAATCATCAACAAAAAGAAGATTAGAGTAGACATCCAGCTTAATGCTCTCAAATTCAGATCATTGGGATTGAATTTCTCATAACTTCATAAGGAATGGGTCTCTGAATACTAGCAAAAAATGAACTCTGAGCTAAGTACCAAACTAAAGTTTGTCTTAAATCTGGGTTTAAGGGTTTGTGGTGCAAGTAATCAGAAGAAATTATTCACCGGAATTTGTCAAACGTTATCTAGTTACCTCAACCAATGTTGAAATCAATTTAGTTTATTTGGAATAGTTTACCTAGTTGAAATCAACCTTATTTTCTAGTATAGTTGTGGTGACCAAAATAACTTTTATTCCAGTGTCTTATTCTTTTATAACTGTAAAATTGTTTGAAAGAATGAATCCCTGCTTTCTTTAGAACTACATGTGGTTTTAAAATATGCAGATTGAAAAAAAACCTTTCTCTTAGAGGCAGTAATTAACAGGCTTCCCAATGAGAAAATTCTCTGATGTCTAACCATCATCCTTCATGCTGCAGGTTAAGCTAACTTTTTCTGATAAGTGTGTCTTCCTTGATGCAGCATGAAGCTACTTGAGGAGACACCTGAAGCTCAGTGCTGCCCACCTCAACTGATGGCACTGTTAACATTGCTTTACTCATCTCTCAGTATTTCTCTCAAATAACTGTCTGTAATTAAATACGCTCATCAATAATAAGCAGAAGACCTCCTGGGCAAATCAGATTCCTCGTATGAACAGTCTTTATCTAGTCTCATAACACAAAGATAAAGCCAATGTAAAAAAAAATAGTTTATTTCAGAAGTAAATTTTGAATTCTGAAAAGAAATGACATGTGTGGTACAGATGATGTGATTTTTTTTGCACTGCGTTGACTTGATCTTCAGCATCTAGAGTTTCTCATAAAAACAGGATCGAGCTGTAATCACATATTTAAGTGTGACAGATTTTAGATTTGAAGGATGAAAGGTAACTTCATATCACCAAAAGCAATTTAGGTTACGCCACGTTTATTGTGAAGTTAAACCTCAGGGTATCCTGAATGTTTGGGTAAGTTCACTGGTTTGTCATGAGTGAAAAAAAAATTAAACACTTGTCTTATCCTTTTGAAGATGGAGAAGATACTGTTTTTCCAGACCAAACAATTATGAAATAATTATACCTTTTCATAGATTTCTTAAACTTTTGGATATAATGCTATCTTTCACAAAAAGGCACATTTTTATTCTATGCCATGCAGAGCAGTGGGTTTACTTATGATTGAATGATCTTTGTTTCCTGGCAGCGTGGGGAGACTGCACTGCACATGGCAGCCCGGGCGGGGCAGGTGGAAGTGGTCCGATGCCTCCTGAGAAATGGTGCCCTTGTCGATGCCAGAGCCAGGGTAGGTGCTGGTGCTTGCGGTTTTCTTCTGTTATGTGCATGAGTTCTATCCTTAAGAGATGCTGCTATTCTTCATCTCTTGATGTGGAAATGCCAAGGACTGTAAGTGAAAATATCAATTCAGTAACAGTTTTTCAGGCAAAAATGAAATGGTACAGTAAATATACACAATGGAAAATGCACTTCAATTTCAGAAACACTAACATTTGAAAAAATAATACAATTTAGTATCTAAGAAATTTGGCATTGACTAACATTTTAATAAATTTTTTTTACCTATGAAAGCACTTCCACATATATCTTCATTTTCATGAATTTTAACATTTTAACCTATATTATATAGATACTATATATATTAAAATGTATTTCTTACCACCAAAGCCAATCAAATTTCCATAGACATTCCTTACTAGTAACTTAGAAACAAACCATATTCAAAGTTTTAATGTTTCCCTTCATCTGTTTTACTTTCCTCATTTCTATAATGAGTTCTACTTTTCTTCTTACTTTGATTTTCCATATTTAGGCATTCTACCCTTCCACTATTCCAAAATAAATGAATTTTGGCCCAGGAGATTGTGTGATTGGATTCTCCTATTTCTGATTCCCACAACTTGATTTTTTTCTTCTTCTTTTTAAAAAATTTCCCTTCCCAGTTGCTTTTTTCACCTTCTTCCTTTACACTGAATATTTTATCAATATCTTCTGTTTCCTTTTCCACGCTGTTTCATTAACTTTTGTACTAGCACCTTTGCGATTCTCATGGAATATTTAAACAATTTCGCTTCTTGTTCAATATTTGATATATCTAAGCTAGAACTCACTTCACCTTGAATCCTACCGTAGTGAGTCCGTTTTCAAAACAGTATTGTATTGGAATGAAAACATTCAGCTGGAAACAGACAAATTGTCATTTCAGACAAGTCATTTCACTTCTGGGTCTTTATTATTAAAATATAAGGGTTGGACTTAGAAACCTTGAAATTCCTTTCCAGACTTCTTAACATTCTCTGACTCTATGAATTTTATAGCATTTTTTTCCACAGACCTTCATGCAGAATCCAGTGATACGTGGGCAGCCTTCATTACTCTAGTAGTTTTAATTTTTTTCTGCCTTTCTATCCATTGTACAAGTAGTGTAATTTATGTTCTTTGGTACTCATCATTGGCATTTTATGCTCTTATATATTTAATGCTTTTGTTATTCAAACTCTATTCTTCCCTGCCTTGGCATTTTTCTTGTTTCCCTTCCCCACCCCCTTAAAGACTATTTTTTAAAAACAGTTTTAGTTCCACAGCACAACTGAGAGGAAGGTGCAGACGCTTCCCATAGGCCCCCTGACCCCACAGTCTTCCCAGTTATGAGCATTCCCCACCAGAGTGGTACATTGGTTATGAGTGACGAACCTACACTGATACATCATTATTCCCCCAAGCACCTAGTTTACGTTAGGGTTCACGCTAGGTGTTGTACATTCTATGGGTTTGGACAAATGTATAATAACATGTATCCATCCTTATAGTATCATATAGAGTAATTTCACTGCCCTAAAAATCCTCTGTGCTCTGCCTATTCTCATTTCCTTTTAAGTTTACCTGGCAATTCAGCTGTTAAAAAAAAATTTATGGTCCGTCAATGCGCTCTGAATATCATGAACTTCATTAATTTTACCAGAAATTGTGGTAGTGTTCCTGGTAAATATTTTGTAATCCATACTTAATAATAAAAGGGTTTCTCATTAATCCCTCTTAATATAAAATAAAACTGCTTAATAGTTTGTAGTCAAATTCCCACATGCATGCACTTCTGAAAACTCCCTCTCTTAACCTAATACCATTGCTCTACAATTCACTGTCTTCCAAAGGGGAGATAGTTAAAATTATACCCAGTTACTACACTGATCTCCAAGGTCAAGATCTCTGGGTAGTCTGTTTTCTTCTTTCCTATCAGGTTTAGAAATAATACCTCATGGTTATATAATCATGGGGCTAAGTCATATTTATGCCTACTCCCAATATATAATGAAAGAAAAGTCATATCATCACAATAATATCTCTCAGTTAAAAGTGCAAGCAGCATACTCTATTCACCAGTCAAGAGCATAAGACATATTTTGCTGTACAGACTGGAAGGCCGGGGCTACAGTGGCGTAAGTTCCTGGGTCAGCCAATGTGCTTGTCCCCCGGGCCCTGCCCTCAGGAAGGTCCTTTCTTGTCCAATGTTCTCCATGGACATAGCTGAGAGGGCCACTGGGACCTGCCCTTTTGGGAGTTCTCTTGCTTTAGGTGCATGTATTCTGTTGGCACAATACGGGGGCCTGGCATTTGCTTTAGGGATTGAGCAATCACAGGGCCCCTAGTCTTAAACTCACTTGGAACTTAACTCACTTAAAACTTTAGTTAACTGCTGGTATATATGGTTCCTGGGAATCCTGTTAGCTAGTAACTTATAGCAGAAATTTTATCAAACATTTGAACCCTGTCCCAGCCTTTGCTATTTCTGTCTTTTGGTAAAAGGAGTTGGGGCTCAGCAAGTTTCCCTAATTTTGGAAACTAGCAGTGGTGGTAAGGGAGAGCTCACGTCTTCCTGGATCAGGCTGTATCACTGTCAGTGATGCTTTATGATGAGAGAATTATTGCCCCTTATATTTGGAAGAGGCCTAGAGGATCAAGCTGCCCACATTTTTTTCTTTAGCTCTTCCCATGAATATTATCTTCTGTGATTTCCCAATTCTTTGCCTTGGATTGAGTTAGCTTTAGCTTGGGGTGGCAAATTCAACTTTTGCAATTCTACAGGGAAACAATTACCCAAACCTCCAAGGTCTTATAATCTCTGATTACAGGTGGAAAGACTTTCTTATCAAATTTGTAGGTTCTTCCCTTTTCCACTTTCAGATAGGAGCGTACCAAAAGTTGAAGAAAATGGGCAAAACAGCTTATTTCTTAACTTTCTTTTTTTTTTTTTTAAACAAGTACCTTAATGCTCTGAGAACCAAGAAACACTGATCGATAATTTAAGCAGTTACTTGGCCACCACCAGTCAAGGACTGCCGCTTCTCAGCTATGGTTTAAGGGGTCACCATTGCCTTAAGGCTCCCCCTCGCTCGCTGAAAACACATGTTAGAGTGTGTCACTTGTAATACCCACCTCAATCAAATTCTGCTGGGCAGAAGTCCAAGCAGGGAAACCCAGAAACAACAGATGTTCATGATAGCTATCCTCAGGTTCTTTGGTCTTTGATTGTGTTTTGCTGTCCATTTATTTTTGTAACTGTTAATTCTCTCCATTCCTCTCTTTTCTCCTCTGTATTTCAGAGAAAGTTGTATCTTTTAAGTGTTGTCTGTCTCCCTTCCTATTGAGAGACCTCTAGTCCTGTTAGTTTTCTTAGAGGCCATCATATTGTATCTCTTTCTGTGGAATGAATAGACAAAGAAATGTCTTTAGAATCCAATGCCTGAATTCAAGTTCTGTTTTCATAGCTGCGTAACCTTGGACAGTCCTGGAAAACTCATTTAATTCCTCTTAATCTCTTTTCTCTGGAAAATGGTTGAATAATATATGTTACGCCTTCCTTTCAGGTCTAAGTATAGGACTTGTCAGGTATGCATCATACATGAAAGAAGTTTATAAGGTGCAAATTTTTCCAAAATTCCAATTCTATTGCTAAAATAATTGTATTATTACTGTTTATTATTTAGTTCTTACCACCCTGAAATGCATACAGTGCTATTTCATCTCTTCCTGTACCTTCCACTTAATACTTTTTTCCTTTTCACTTTAAGATAAAGTGCATTTATTTGAACAGTTCTTCCTATTCTATTCTACCTTCTCCATTCATTCTTAGCCCTGGAAGTTGGCCCAGCTTTTCCTTTCTCACCTTTGTTATGACATGCCCTTGGGCAGATTATAGAGATATACCTCTTTTCATCACTAAGGTTACACACAATTTTCTTTTATCAAGACAATGCTTTGGCCTCATTTTCTTAACACTGAAAACATTTTCCTGACCACACATTAGAGTCAGGTGATTTCTTGAGCCTTCTCGAACGTGCCCTCCCTGTCCCTTATACCAGCCCTATCCTCTCCCTGTTTTTAAAATGAAAAGCACTTGGCAAATACTTAACCCCATTTGCTCCTCGCCAGACTTCCATTTCATCTTTGAAGCCCTGGATGTAAGTTCCAGACCCATCTGCAACGTTTCCTGGAACAACATCTTTTTAAATCAGATTGCAACATCTTCTTTACCCACAGTCTCTCCTTGAAGAAAATAACCAGCATTTGTATCCTTGGCTTGCTGAGTGGAGTAAGAACAAAGTTTTCCCAGCATCCCTCTTTTTTTTTTCTCTTGATTCAGTTCCCAGAATAAATACTGTCTCTTAGTGAAAGCTTTTGGATGAGAATCTAGGTCTTAGGACTTCTGGACTAGATTTCTTTCTTATTCAGAACCATGAGCTGGTTTATATTTAAACATAAGTGAAGGCTGAAGCCTTAATGAGTTGAGAAACATTTTGGCATGCCCAGAAAACAATGACCAAGTTCATGGAAATATCTACTTTTAAAAAAATTTAAGGAAGATTTTGTGACCAAACAGGTCATTCTATAACAAGATATAAATTGTAGTCAGAGTAACAGTAATTTCCTTTTGGGTAGGGGTTCCTGGAGATTCCAAGAAGACATCATGAAACATCTGAGTGAAATGTATTACTAGTGAAGTTTGGTCTGTCCTGGCACTAACTTTTTACTTGATCTGAGTTGTAGGAGGAACAGACGCCTTTGCATATTGCCTCTCGCCTGGGTAAGACAGAAATTGTTCAGCTGCTTCTACAACATATGGCTCATCCAGATGCGGCCACTACAAATGGGTACACACCACTGCACATCTCTGCCAGGGAAGGCCAGGTAGACGTGGCATCAGTCCTCCTGGAAGCAGGAGCCGCCCACTCCTTAGCTACCAAGGTAAGAGGAATGGTTTCATGCTGACATGGACCAGGAGCAATAGAGTGTCAAGAAGGGTAGATCTCCTTTAGGCCTCCGACTTCTTCTTCCTCTTTGAATATTTTAGATTCATTTTCTAAATGACCAAGGGGGATTGTGAGATTACATATAATATCTTCGAAAGGAGGGCTGGATTCTCTTCTTCTAATTAATGCCGGTGTTGTTTCTAGAACTTTATTATTATTATTATTATTATTTGGCCATGCTGTGTGGCTTGTGGGATCTTAGTTCCCTGACCAGGGATCGAACCCGGGTCCCCTGCAGTGGAAGCATGGAGTCCTAACCACTGGACCACCAGGGAATTCCCTCTAGAACTTTAATTAAGATGATTTCCATAAAGCAAGTGTTATTTTCTCTTTACTTTCCATGATAAAAATCTATAATATATTCCCCTGAATATATTATAGAAAAAAAAATACAATTCCCAAATACATTGAGCTAGTATTACTACTGAGGAAGATAATATTGCATTAGATTGGCAATACTGTATTTGTTGAGTTTTAGTACTACCTAGAAGTTCACGTCACATAATCTTGCATTTTTCCAGCCCTGGTTTCAGCTATTATGCCCTTTCTGCTCCCTACACTTCACCAGCTACACAGTGTCTAAACAGAACTGGGCTGGAGAGTCACACTTTATTAGTTGTTATTGTCATCTAACAAAGGATTTTACTTATGTTCAAAGTTTTGAGCTAGGGCAGAGTAATTTTTTCTCCACTTGACACATTATATTTGAGATCCCTCTTTGGATATGACTTAGAATAAAACACGAACACAGCTAATTGGAGCAAAAGAAATTGGACTAGTACAGAAGAGAAGAAGAATGAGACACATTACAGCCTACAACAAGTGAATTATTCACAGGGCAAAATAATTCCCACAAATACAACAGTGACTCAGATTACTAAGGAACGGGCATAAATACTGCATCTGGGGGAGAAGGGAGTTTGCAAGTACGAACTGAAGTACTGTGGTGGCATCTGTCCTCTTAGACGTAGGAACAGCCTGCTGGCTGTTACGACTTACCTGGTTGCCTATGGCTGTAAAACATGCTTTGATGTAAGAAGTTGGTAATTATTCAAATGCTGAAATCAGAAGGGTTGAAAGGATTTTTAAAATCTTTTTTTAAAAAAATCATAAACTAAACAACAAACATAGAGTTGATCCTTAAACAATGAGAGGGTTAGGGGCACCCACCCTTCACACAGTTGAAAAACCTCATATAACTTATAGTCTGTCCTCATATCCACAGTTCTTCTGTATCTTGGGTTCCCCATATCCATGGTTCCACATCCTTGGATTCAACTAACTGCAGACTGTGTAGTACTGTAGTATTTCCTATTGAAAAAAATCCACATATAAATGGACCTTCACAGTTCAAACCTGTGTTGTTCAAGGGGCAACTGTGTAATAATAATAGTAATAATAACCCAAGAGAGACTGGGTGATTGTCTCATCAGATGAAGGTGATAAATAAATGAAATTTAGATATATAAAATACAGAAATAGGGAATAAAACATAATCCCTTGTCTTCCAAAGATTTTTAGAATTAAAAATATATCTAAAACAATAGTAAATTAGGACAGTTAAATGGAAGAAACTATTAAACAAAACAGTTCCACAGTGGAACTGACTGGCGTTCTGAAGGGTAGTTGACTCATCGTCAGTAAAGCTATTTAAGTGTTGATAAATATCAGAGGGTAAATGAAATCCTGATGAGATTAACATAGGGGAAGACGGAAGACGTGTGATTCGAGAGATGCTTTCCAACCTCTACTTTGTGATTCTACAGTAAAGATTCTATGTAGTTTTGTCTCATAATAGTTTCCAAATTTATAAAGGGGCTGGATCACTATTCCAGCAAGACTTTAAGGATAAGGAGTTTATTTTTTCTTTCTTAACACATGGTTTGTCTCAGAGAACTCTACTTCATCCTGAGTGTCACTCCAATCATTGTGTGGATTGAGTTAGAGGGAAGAGAGCATTAACAGCAAATGTTGGCTTAAATGGACTTCCTATATTTGCCCCACACTTGGGAAAAGCAGATTTACTCTGCTCCAAGGACTTCTTAGTACCTAATGTTCAAAAAACAGCAAAAAGAAAAATGACATCTTAGCTAAAAATAATTTTTGTAGTGACACTGTGAAAAAGCAGTATTGCTTCTTGAGGGATATTCTGTATTCTGATGAAGGCTTAAATGGTCTGGAGGATAAGCCCTATCTTAGACCACTTAACCCAGGCATGTTTGCTGTGTGTGTTTTGCAAGCCCCAGTCAGCTTTAGAATTCTCCCACTCCCAATGTAGTGCCAGAAGAGCATGTGATTAGACTGTCTGGCCAAGAGGATGGATTTGAGATCATGGTGTAGGAACTGTGCCATCCTTGAGATCTGAGTCCAGGGACCTAGCTGTATTTGTAACACACTGCTAGTTACAGAGAGTGACATTGGTTAGGCACACAAGACATTGAATCTGTACGTGTAAACATGTGTAGGAGAGCAGCAGTTTAAAAGTTTGGTGTTAATCAGCTCAACATCCTGCCAGAAGTAGACTGTATTTTCCGAAAGGAATTGATCTTATATAAAGTGTGGGTCTTTTGAGAAAAGGGATAAAAGTCAGGACGAGAGGTGCTTTTTAAACGGTGAACTGCTTTTGTTCTGTGCACCATTTTATCTTGCTATTTCTGCAGAAAATGCAATCAACTGAATCACAAATAATTTTTTTAATCATAGCTGCTGAACTACCCTAAACCTTAAATAAAGAAATTTGGAATTCAGGTATTATAAAAAGGATAGAAAAACGAGAAAGCCTGGACAGGAGGTATTACTGTCTCAATCCTATTAATTGTAGAGGCAAGAAAAAGACAGGGTTGTTTTTTTTTTTTCACTCACAAATCAGAGCCATTTTACTGACACATAAATTCCAAGCCTAGAAAGTCAAATTTCAGTCTCTAAGCCCTCAAAATAAAATTTCTTTTGTTCAGTCTATCAAGCCAAACTCTTGCTTGTTAAACTTTATGCTTTGTCCTAGTCCTTGTTTATGGCTAACAGATTTAATGCTCCCAGTATTTTTCCCAAATGGAGAATCAACATAAGTTTGCTTAATATGTTAACCAGTAAAAAAAAGATTTTGTTAGCCGTCACAAAGAAAACTGCTACATTTTACTTTTGTTCTTCACATTTTCAGAAGGGTTTCACACCCTTGCACGTAGCAGCCAAGTATGGAAGCCTGGATGTGGCAAAACTTCTCTTACAACGCCGTGCTGCTGCAGATTCTGCAGGGAAGGTAAAAGTTTTCAAGCATATATGTTTGTTATATAACTTGGTCAAGTTGGAAGCTTGGGAGATCTGCATTTCAAGATATTTGGCTCACTCTTCTTAGAGGAATATGAATGTAACGGATGAAACTATACCAAATAGATAATGATGGCAGTGTCCGTGACCTGCCCACATATACACTGATTCAGAAGGTGTTTAAAAGAGCTGTGCCTCAAATGTGTGTTCCTGTCACAACAGGGCCCAGAACTTCTCTATGTTAAGAAGAATCCTTGCAATGTTAACGTAATAATTCTTACATGGCATTTTAGACTTTTAATTATGGTGGAATCAAGATGCCCTGTGCTAATGAAAGCTCAATGGATCATTTTCAGTTTTAGTTACGTTTCTAATAAGAAAATCATGAGGTATTTATTTTTATTTTTTCCTATTGACTATATTAATGAATTAACATGGACTTAATCGATACCAGTTTCCTTGCATCCTGGCAGCTTCAGGGCAGCTAATGCTAATTTATTAATACTGAAACTTCAACACACCCATTACAGAATGGCCTTACCCCGCTCCATGTTGCTGCTCATTATGACAACCAGAAGGTGGCGCTGCTGTTACTGGAGAAGGGTGCTTCCCCTCATGCCACTGCCAAGGTGAGGACCACAGAAAGGATTTACAGACTGTAGGGTGGAACTCTAATCTGACCGGACATGGGAATTGTTTTTTAAGCACATGGTGCTGATATAACTGCAACTAGTCCTGGCAATAGTAGCTTTTGGTATTGTCCTTTTTATTTTTTTCCTGACCGTTTGCTTCCACAAAGCCTTTTAAGATTTTTTACAAGTCAGCAAATACTAAGGGGACGTGCCCAGGTACCAGTAAAGATGACTCTGATTGCCAACACTCAGTGTTTTAGACACACAAGTATGAGTTTTGAGAAATTAAACGTAAGAAAGACAGTTCAGGTTTTCCCTTCTCTCGTATAAACAGAATGTTGTGATATACCTACCCTTTTATTCACTCATTCCTTCTGACTTCAAATTTTTCACTGTGCTCTATATGAAAGACTCTTTGTTTTTTACATGTTTCATTCGTGTTAACTATAGCATACATCCTTCCAAGTTCCTAGGCTAGGAATGCATTTTGGGGAGTATGTGTAGCACCAACTCATAAAACAGCTCCAACTAAGACCTGAACCTTTGGACAGAGTGTTTCCCACCATTTGACCTGCCTCTTTATTACACTGAAAATATCCATGAATGTCATATAACAGATAAAGTCATCACTGTATCTTTCATTTATTCATTCAGTAAACATATATTGAGAAGATGTCATAGTTTATTTAAAAAGAAAAATATTTCTTGTGGTGGGAAAATATTCATGCTATATTAGATGACATAATAAAGCAACAACTATTACCACTTACATGCCAAACACTGTGCCTAGCATTTTACATGCAATATCTCATTTAATCTCATAATAATCCCATGAGATTGGTATTATAATGATTTCTATTTTACAGATGAGGAAGTGAGATTTAAATAGGTTACTTTGGACGTCCAAAGTCACGTGACTAATAATTGCCAGAGCTAGGATTTGACCTCAGACAATCTGACTTTAGAGGCAGCACTCTTAACCACTAGGTCTACTGCATCCCAAAGCAGTAGAGGAGAATTATTCCACTTCTATTATATAACTATGTACATATATACTCACATGTCTATTTAAATTATACACATTATACATATATAATAAAATGGAATACTCTGTGAAAGTATATTTTGTATATAAACAAATTATATATAATAAACTATTATATATATATAACTTTGTACCCATACCTATATATAGATCTATATATGTATGTATATATACACACATATATTTTATTGCTACAAATATACAGCTTATAATAAAATATTTAAACTGTTAAAAGAGCAGGACAAATTTTTTTATTGCACATACCATTCTTATTTCTTTATAACCCTTCCGCTGTAATCTCATCAATCATGCATTTGTTTTATGTCTTTCTTCCTACTAGATTATAAACTACTTGAGGACATTAATCATGTTATATTCATATTTGCATATCTCTGAGGTGTCTCATTCAGTATTATGTGGGTTCTCAATAAATTTGAATGGAAGAATGAAGACTGAGCGACTATTCCAATGGAATAAAAAAAATCTGCTCATTTAACATGCCAGTGTTTTTTTCATTAACTTTCTAGGCTGACCATTTTGAACAAAGATATGACTTTATCAACACCCAATACAACACATATGTATAAAGAAGGGATTGTAGTAAAACTATAAAACACGTGTTCTTCTCCCACAATGGGCTCTCAATCTACCAGGGAGAGAAGACCTAACTTATAAAATAACGTGTATGGTTCTTCTAAAGAGACAAATGTACCCTTGATCTCCAGCCTCTATAGAGTGTGGTCCTTACTCTTTGGCACACATGAACAAAGTCCAGAAGACTAGGGAGAGCATCCTCTACTCCAGGGTCCACAGTAGGGGGGGTTCAGGAGGCTCCTCTAGTGTCTTCCACTCGTCTGACCTCGCCTGTCAATCAGCATGAGTCCTGTAGCTCAGGGGCCGCTCTGAGAGGCTGGCTGCCAGTTGGTTGGACCCCACTCCTAACTCCACTTTTGACAACTCTATTCACTACAGTTCCCCACCCCACCTCTCAACACATGTGGTCCCTTGGACCCTAGAACCTCTTTGCTTCTTTCTACCAAAATCCGGAATCTTTTCTTAGTCTTCATTGGGTTTTGTTGTTGTTATTGTTATTTGGTTCCAAAAACTTTGACTCTATGTGGAGTTAGGAGGGTTCTTCAGACTTGCAGGTTGAGTATCTGCTGGACAGTCAGACCTCTTATATTACTAAAAATTTGATACTCTGATGATCTCTTAGGTTGTTATGTTAAAACCTCCCTGTCTTCCTCCACATAGGTCTCTGACTTTACCTAAACTTGGTAGGTTCACTGATTCTTTGCTTAGCCTTGGTAAAGCCTGTGCTGCAGAAATAGGGGGAGTTGGGGCTGAAGAAAGCCCACTGTAGCCAAAAAAGTGTTTAAACTTATAGGTTCCACAAAAATCTATGTGCCCTTTTATTCAATAGAGCCCACTGTCCAAGTGCAATGTTCTAGAGGACGTGGAACATCAAGGACCTATGAAAGGACTTCCAAGAAGAGCTGATGAATTTCTTGAGCAGCTTAGAGGGACATATCATTCATCTGAATTGAAAGATGCTTATTTTGGCTTGGAGAAAGGAAGACAGAGTAGATAGATAATGTAGGGACGTTTGAAGATCAAGGTTTCATGACAACACATAAGGGCATTTCAATTCTCAAAACTCCTTTTTATTTTTTTGGTACCCTTTGCAGTTAGACTTCAGGAAATCCCATGACCTAAAATTCTTCTTAGAGTTTCACAAGAAGCCCTTGATCAATATGCTGTCTTTCCCTTCAGCATGCCACAGTCAGTGGCAAAGCCACTGTTTTTCATTTCTATCATGCATTTTTCATGGAAAATTCTACCTGACTTGATAAAGAAAAGGAAAGGAAACAATACAGGTTCCAGACTTATACTTGTTCCAGGGTTTTGTTTGTTTGTTTGTTTGTTCTTTTAACTAAGTATGGGGTTTAAAGTTTGGCTGTTGTAAACAAAGTATGAGTTCCTCTGGTCCTCTCCACAAACTCCCACATAAAACTAGTAGCCTCTTATTGCTACTTTTGAGCAGTTTGTAGAGATGAAGGGGGGATCCAGGATTTTAACTGACCACCTAATAGGATTAATTAATTAATTAACCTAATAGGATTAATAGAAGCCTATTTTATTAATATCTTTTTCACCAGAATGCAGCCCCTTAAAGACAGGGATCAGGTCTTGTCCACCTCTATATCCCCACACCTAGCACACTGACCAGCATACGCTAGGTACCTACTAAATAGTTGTTGAGTGAATAAAAAGTACAATCCAACCAGAAGCACATTAGTAGGAATGTTATAACAAGACCATAGAAATAATTCCATTTTATTCTCTTCTATTAAAACCATGTCTGAAATATAGTATTCAGTTCCAGGCAGCACAATTCAAGAGCTATATCGACAAACTAGAATCAGTCCAAAGCAGGTCATCCTTAAGGGAGAGAGCTCTAGAAATGGGGCTTCTGTCAGTAATAGTTGAAGGAATGGGAAATTTAGCCTGGAAAAGCAAAGACTAAAGGGAGATATGAAAACCATCACCAGGTATTTAAAGGACGGTCATATACAAGAGGAATCCGGCTTATTGCTCTTCAGGAGCAGCATTATGAGGGGGAGATTTTAAGCTTTGGGGCATTTGTGTCTATATCTGTCTTACATGTAAGTAGAATGGGGTGCCTTGTGACATGGGTTGCAAAGATTTGGGTGTTGTTGGATGGAAACTTATGATGGGCAAGAATCTGGATTTACTATAAACGCACTTTTAACTTTTCTGTTGATTCGAGATTCTTATTTCCTTCAGACATATATCACGGCAATTGCTAAGCTTACAAATTACATGTGTTTTATCTTTACTCTTTTAGAATGGCTATACTCCTTTACATATTGCTGCCAAGAAGAATCAAATGCAGATAGCTTCCACACTCCTGAACTACGGAGCAGAGACGAACATTGTGACAAAGCAAGGAGTCACTCCACTCCATCTGGCCTCACAAGAGGGGCACACAGATATGGTCACCTTGCTTCTGGATAAGGGAGCAAATATCCACATGTCAACCAAGGTATTCCGGTTTTGCCTCTTGCTTTAGTGAAGAGTCTTCTGAATGAATGTAAATGGAAACCAATCTAAGATAATTTGGAACACAGAGGGGGCAGGTTTTAAAGAGAAACAGGAATATCTCATAGAATTCAAGGGTAGCAAAGGAGTCAAGCCTCATGAGGGACTGGGAGATCACAGACAAGCAAGGAGTGAGGCTCACAGACTCTGCCTGCAGGGCTGCATGTTTGCACCTTGACTTTTCCCTACAGGTCAGTTTCATTTGCCTCTCCCTGTGGATCTGCTTCCTGTGCGTCTCTGTGTATGTGACCAAAGAGGCTACCCTATAGCTCCCATCGCTGCAGTTCAAGCAGTCAGTCCAGATTGCCGTAGTACCTGCTGGTCCTAATTCCAAATTCCAGAGAGGGAGAGAGGTGGCAGTTTCATCTGGGTTCCGGCCCAAGCAATTGCTTCTAAGCTGCTGGTCTATGCCCATGACCTAAGTCATTTTCAGCTGGGCTGAGCTTCAGAGGCACCTGTTGGTTGGGAGCAGGGAACTCAGTAAAATAAAGATTTCTGAGCCAACTTCAGTTCAGCCTAGCTTGGGTGGTTGTTGTGGAGGTGGTCAGATAATCAGTGTTTTTAATAAAGCACCTCTCCAGAGAATGGCCTTTGTGGACAGCATGTTAACTATAATAGAGTAATAGTTAGGGACATATCAGAAAAAGATATTATTCAAATATTTAGATTTTTACAAGTACATGTCAGTCTCTCTCCATATATAGCTATATCCCATCTATCTTATCTATATCTATATCTATCTATATCTGTATCTATATCTATATATCTATATATACTTCTATGTACTCCATTGGAGCCAGCTGCTGAGAAACAAAAGATTGGAGCCTATATTTATAAGTTAGCTCATCAGTTAGATCTCCTAATACTTTTTTGTAACACGTGGTGTGGGTTTAGTGAAAATTAAGTTTCTTAGGATTTTCCACAAATATACAAATAAGATGTTTTCCACATCTCACTGTTGAATTAATTAGTACTTTTGGAGACTCAGTTGTAAGTTGGTCTTAATAACATTTGTAAATGGGTCGTGTAGCTTATGTCCTTTAGAAAGAGCTGTGAAAAAGACAGGCTGTCTTGAATGCCTCTAGAGCCCTATTCTGTGTCTTTATCACTCAGAAGTGTTCCAGTACATCCCTTGCCTTACGCACTTCTCTCTTCTCTATCAAAAGGCCTCTGCGATCCTTTTTTAAAGCATGGTGAGACTAATTACACGGTTAGCCCTGCAAAAGATATTTGCATTTTAACAAGAATGAACATAATGAAGCCTTATGGTGAAATTCAGTGTGTCAGACGGTCATTAAAGTCTGGGGCATGGATTTCCTTGTGGTCATTAAAATCATGCCTCTCAGGTGGTCTTTTACCCCACTGGGGATAGTCTCACCATGAAACCATGAAATATTTCATTTAACATCAGTATACAAATGAGTCATGTAAGTGTTTACTGTCCATTAAAAACAAATCTTCATTCAAAAATAAACACAAGAAATCCATAAACAAATCAGGCAAAATTTTGAGTAGAATGGAAATTCTAGACATTTCATGAAACTGATCACACAGTGCTTCTGATGGTATAATTTTTAATTCATAAAAATTGTAGATACATATGTGGAATCAGTTCACTATGTTCTCCCTGATAGTATTCTTCTAAACATATTACTTCCTGTGAGAGAATTTTAGCAGTCAATTAGCAAATATTTAATGAGTATTTTTGAATATTTTCTCCACTCAGCAATGGAGAAAAATATTCAATTTGAATCACAAAGTATTTATGTTATCTTTATAACAAAGATTTCAACATTGGGTGGTGTCTTAAAGACAAAGGCATGATGTACTGATATTTGCTACTAGAGTAAAATGTTAGTAAGTATGTTAAGATATATCTGAATAACAATATAATATATAAAAATATAACCCTGGCTTTTGGTTGGTATTATTTATAATTATACATTATAATAACTAATAAATAAGTTATATATGAAATAAATAAATTATAAGATAATGCAACCATGAAAGTATCTCCGGTAATAAGCAAAGCTGATAATAAATTCTCCCGTTTTTGTAAATTACATATATTCTTTTTCTACTTAAGACCAACTAAAATCAGTAATTTCATATTCTCTAAATGATTATTTCTCAGTAAGAACTGTAATATAGAAATGATATTACATTCCTTATCCAATCACCATGTAATAATAAAATAAAACCGACTGTAGAGTCCACCGGTACATCTTAGGAAATAAATTACTTTCTTTGAAAAGAACTCCTTCAACATCTTTTATTTTCTTAATTTATTAGGAAGGTTTACATAATTTGATTTAGGTATGCAAGCTTACCATAATAAACTATAGAGGATTTTCATACTGGTTGTTAGTTTGCAATCTTATATTGTAGGAAATCCATTCTGCAAAATAATATAGAAAACAGCACATATATTTGAAAGGCCATTAAAGATGCCTTTGAGATATTTGATGATCACTTCAATAACATTTTTAAAAGACCAATGATCTCAAAGGAGAAATATTTTTATGTTTGCTATTTTAATATGGAGAAAAACAACATGAAGAATAATCTTCTGCTTTGTCCTAATATTCATACTTTAGGACTGTATACTATTTGTTTAGAAGTGATAACATTTTAATGCAAAAGGGTGCATATTCCATCTCATCTTCATGGTTTATGAAACTCAAAGTTGAGTTCCAGAATTCCTTGGTGGTCCAATGGTTAGGAGTGAGAGCTTTCACTGCCAAGGGTCTGGGTTCGATCCCTCGTTGGGGAACTAAGATCCCACAAGCTGCACGGCACAGCCAAAAAAAAAAAAAAATGAAAAACAAAAGCTAAGCTCAGCCAGAACTCTAAGAATCAAAAAGCCTTGGACTCTTAAATATAAAGCCCTTTCTCTAGTTGGAGAATTTTTTCTTTCTCTGTAAATATCACTCCGATTTTTTAAAGGTCAGAGAACTTGTCAGCTTATAGAAGTAAAGCAGGCCTGCAGAGCCATGGTTAGGAGGGCTGGTCAACTTTAATTGGATGTGAATTGGGGGAGAGGGGGTGCCAACTCAGAGGACAAGTAAGATACCTCAGTATACAGATTCAGGATGTGCAGGAAGAGGATAAATATACTAGGTATTTGAAGAATATAGCAGGAGAGAAACATACGGCATGAATATACTGTTAGCTGGAATATGAGCTCTACAAGGGCAGAAGCTTTTATTCACTGATATATTCGAGTGCCTAGAACACTTCCTGGCATATGAAAGGTACTCAAAAAACACCTGTTAAACATACAAATGATTTAGGTTTTAAAGATACTCTTTAAATTTCAATTTTGCTTGACGGGAGATACTTGCATATGTAGTGAGGCTGCGAGACTGTGGCATTGACTGAATAAACCACTTTTCCCTCCTCCTTTCTCTATTCTTTCATCTTTTATTAATTCTTAACTGTACTTTAATTGCATGTTCAAATAATTAAAATAATTACTTGATGTATATGTGCCAGGACATTTACATAAAACTGGCCAAATTTATGGGGCAATATATAAATGATGGGGTCACTATTTAGCACTTAGAGGAACCCCCAAAATAATATACTATCTTTGGATGCTGGAGAAAATTATTCTGAACTCATTTCCTGTAACTCTGGACATTTTTTTCATTGATGTGATGTTTTATTGATGAAAATATAGATTATTGCTGTGGTTATAATGTAGAAGTAGTAACCGGTTGGTCCATTATTTAAGGAACTAAATTCATTCAACAGGAGGCACAGATGGGTTTGAAATGAATGTTGTTTGGAAGCTCATTAGCTGAGTTATTTTAAAGGCTTGCATCATAATATAAGCACACAGTATAGAAAATGTAATTTGAGGAAAGTGTTGAGTAACTTAGAGAGTATGTCTTAGATGGAAAGTCATATTAACTTGGAGGGTTTGTTTTAGATATCAGAAGATGCAGTTTCTAGGGAGAGGCTATGAATTTTTTAGGATTTTTCAAGACATAGTATTATAGATGATACAATGTATTTTCTTCTTCAATTGTACCCCTTTGCTTCCCTTCTCTCTATAGAGTGGACTCACATCCTTACACCTTGCAGCCCAGGAAGATAAAGTGAATGTTGCTGATATTCTCACCAAGCATGGGGCTGACCAGGATGCCCACACAAAGGTAAAGCGAATCACTGTAATATTGTGACAGGTTCTGACTTGGATTATTCCCAGTAGCCCCCATTCACGTCACCACAAGTCCAAGTTCCCCCTCCTCAAAGCCCATTCTGAATTAGTTATGACTCTCCTGCTCACAAGTCTATAATGGTTCTCCATTTTTGCTGAAAGCAAGTCCAAATGGATAGCAGATATTAGGAATCTTTACAAAAAGATTCCAACTTTGCAGACTTAGGTTTACCCTCTCTCCCTCATTACTTCAGCTAGTCACGATGACTTGCACTTTTCTTCCTGTACTTGCTTGCCTCCATGCCGCCCCCTCCCCTTGAGTATTAACTACTAGAGTAGTAATTTATTTGTTTATTATTATTTATAGCTTGGTTACACTCCTTTAATTGTGGCCTGTCACTATGGAAACGTGAAAATGGTCAACTTTCTTCTGAAGCAGGGAGCAAATGTCAATGCAAAAACCAAGGTAAAATACATGTACTCATTTTTATTTGCTATAAGCAAATGGTTCGGCCATATGGACACTTCAGTAGCTCACCATAGTTACAAACATATTTTCTTTTTAGTTCTTCTTAAGTGATTTTGAATAAGCAATGTAGTTTTGTACAGTTGTTTGGGACTTTTCATTCTAATAACCTTTGACAGCCACGTAGGCGACATCGATTTAACAATTTACTACAGGATACAATAGATGCTGGCTAGAATATCTTGATGTTCTGGCCGATTTCCTTTACATTGTTTCAGGGCCATGGCCCTCCCCTAGCCCTCAGTCTCTGGTGAGGAAATACAGACAGGCAGCCCAGACTGCGTGCCTTTCATTTTTAATGAATTCTGTCACATTTGGACTACCACGTGGCTGTGCTCAGCGAGGCAATACTGTGTAAGGCCTGGCTTGGAAGTTTTCAGAGATAATGCAGAGCTGACTGTTCTTCCCAGTGCCATCTGAAGGGTCCTATCCTGCAAAGCATGATGGGAACATAAAACCACACTTTGGTACATTCAAATTATTTCAAGGAAGAGAAATGCGTAAAATAACTACTGCTACTATGCATAATATAACCTGCAGCTCCAATTTTCTTGGTCCAAAGAAGTCTGTAATTGCATTTTTTTAAGTTTATGTATCAGAAATCACTAATTGCAGCTGTGTGAATAGGCTCAAGTAAATTAGTGTGAGCATATTCAGGAGTTTTCAAAGTCATCATTCAAGATGCTACTAATTAACCACCACCATCTTGAGCTGAGGTGTTGTGGTGTCCCGATTTCCACGAGGAACTCTGGTCTGAAGTGCTGGGTTCGAGGCCTCTGCATGCGGTACCCTATGAGCACGTAAAACTAGAACAAGCACAAAGGGAATAAAAAGGCTCCAGGGCAGGGCAGAGCTGCTGGTGAGGCTTCCCAGGGGGATAAGACTCTGACAGACTACACAATTGACACAGAAAAAGAGAGAAAGAAAGTGAGAGAGAGAGAGAGAGAGAGCTGCCCGTGTGGACCATAGCACTCAGGCACACAGCCTGCCAAGCTGAGGTGTTGGGCGCAGCTGTTTCACACTAGGAACTCTGGTCTGAAGAGTGGGGTGCACTTCAAGTGAAAGTAGACAAGCACAAAGGAAAAGAAAAAAAGATATACAGGTATTCCACCAGACACGGCTCTGCCCACCAGAAGGACAAGATCCAGCCCCACCACCAGATCACAGGCACCAGTCCCCTCCACCAGGAAGCCTACACAAGCCACTGAACCAACCTCACCCACTGGGGGCAGACACCACAAATAACGGGAACCATGAACCGGCAGCCTGCGAAAAGGAGACCCCAAACACAGTAAGTTAAACAAAATGAGAAGACAGAGAAATATGCAGCAGATGAAGGAGCAAGGTAAAAACCCACCAGACCTAACAAATGAAGAGGAAATTGGCAGTCTGCCTGAAAAAGAATTCAGAGTAATGATAGTAAAGATGTTCCAAAATCTTGGAAATAGAATGGAGAAAATACAAGAAACGTTTAACAAGGACCTAGAAGAACTAAAGAGCAAGCAAACAATGATGAACAACAAAATAAATGAAATTAAATATACTCTAGAAGGAATCAATAGCAGAATAACTGAGGCAGAAGAATGGATAAGTCACCTGGAAGATAAAATAGTGGAAATAACTACTGCAGAGCAGAATAAAGAAAAAAGAATGAAAAGAATTGAGGACAGTCTCAGAGACCTCTGGGACAACATTAAACGCACCAACATTCAAATTATAGGGGTCCCAGAAGAAGAAGAGAAAAAGAAAGGGTCTGAGAAAATATTTGAAGACATTATAGTCATAAACTTCCCTGACATGGGAGAGGAAATAGTCAATAAAGTGCAGGAAGTGCAGAGAGTCCCATACAGGATAAATCCAAGGAGAAACACGCCAAGACACATATTAATCAAATTATCAAAAATTAAATACAAAGAAAACATATTAAAAGCAGCAAGGGAAAAACAACAAATAACACACAAGGGAATCCCCATAAGGTTAACAGCCAATCTTTCAGCAGAAACTCTGCAAGCCAGAAGGGAGTGGCAGGACATATTTAAAGTGATGAAAGGGAAAAACCTACAACCAAGATTGATCTAGCCAAAAAGGATCTCATTTAGATTCAACGGAGAAATTAAAACCTTTATGGACAAGCAAAAGTTAAGAGAATTCAGCACCACCAAACCAGCTTTACAACAAATGCTAAAGGAACTTCTCTAGGCAGGAAACACAAGAGAAGGAAAAGATCTACAATAACAAACCCAAAACAATTAAGAAAATGTTAATAAGAACATACAAATTGATAATTACCTTAAATGTAAATGGATTGGGGCTCGAGGAGAAGGTGCCGGAAGAGTAAGACATGGAGATCACCTTCCTCCCCACAGATACATCAGAAATACATCTACATGTGGAACAACTCCTACAGAACACCTACTGAATGCTGGCAGAAGAACTCAGACCTCCCAAAAGGCAAGAAACTCCCCACGTACCTGGGTAGGGCAAAAGAAACAAGAAAAAACAGAGACAAAAGAATAGGGACGGGACCTGCACCAGTGGGAGGGAGCTGTGAAGGAGGAAAGGTTTCCACACACTAGGAAGCCCCTTCACGGGGGGAGACTGTCGGTGGCGGAGGGGGGAGCTTCGGAGCCGTGGAGGAAAGTGCAGCAACAGGGGTGCAGAGGGCAAAGCAGAGAGATTCCCTCACAGAGGATCGTTGCCAACCAGCACTCACCAGCCCCAGAGGCTTGTCTGCTCACCCGCCGGGGTGGGCGGGGGCTGGGAGCTGAGGCTCGGGCTTCAGGGGTCGGATCCCAGGGAGAGGACTGGGGTTGGCTGCGTGAACACAGCCTGAAGGGGTTAGTGTGCCACGGCTAGCCAGGAGGGAGTCCAGGAAAAAGTGTGGAGCTGCCAAAGAGGCAAGAGACTTTTTCTTCCCTCTTTGTTTCCTGGTGCACAAGGAGAGGGGATTAAGAGTGCTGCTTAAAGGAGATCCAGAGACGGGCATGAGCTGCGGCTATCAGCGCAGACCCCAGAGACAGGCATGAGATGCTAAGGCTGCTGCTGCCGCCACCAAGAAGCCTGTGTGCAAGCACAGGTCACTATCCACACCTCCCCTCCCGGGAGCCGGTGCAGCCCGCCACTGCCAGGGTCCCATGATCCAGGGACACCTTCCCCGGAAGAACGCATGGCACACATCAGGCTGGTGCAACATCACGCCGGCCTCTGCCGCCGCAGGCTCGCCCCGCCTCCGTACCCCTCCCTCCCCCTGGCCTGAGTGAGCTAGAGCCCCCGAAGCAGCTGCTCCTTTAACCCCGTCCTATCTGAGCCAAGAACAGGCGCCCTCAGGTGACCTACATGCAGAGACAGGGCCAAATCCAAAGCTGAACCCGGGGAGCTGTGCGAACAAAGAAGGGAAATGGAAATCTCTCCCAGGAGCCTCAGAAGCAGCAGATTAAATCTCCACAATCAACTTGACGTACCTGCATCTGTGGAATACCTGAATAGACAACGAATCATCCCAAATTGAGGAGGTGGACTTTGGGAGCAAGATATATTATTTTTTCCCCTTTTCCTCTTTTTGTGAGTTTGTATGTGTATGCTTCTGTGTGAGATTTTGTCTGTATAGCTTTGCTTTCACCATTTGTCCTAGGATTCTGTCCATCCGTTCTTTTTTCTTCTTTTTTTTTTACTTTAAAAAAATTTTTTCATACTAATTATTTTTTCTTTTTTATTTGAATAACTTTATTTTATTTTATCTTCTTTTATTTTATTTTATCCTCTTTCTTTCCTTCTTTCTTTCTATTTTTTCTCCCTTTTATTCTGAGCCGTGTGGATGAAAGGCTCTTGGTGCTTCAGCCAGGAGGCACTGCTGTGCCCCTGAGGTGGGAGAGCCAACTTCAGGACACTGGTCCACAAGAGACCTCCCAGCTCCACGTAATATCAAATGGCGAAAATCTCCCAGAGATCTCCATCTCAATACCAAGACCCAGCTTCACTCAACGACCAGCAGGCTACAGTGTTGGACACCCTATGCCAAACAACTAGCAAGACAGGAACACAGCCCCATCCATTAGCAGAGAGGCTGCCTAAAATCATAATAAGGCCAAGACACCCCAAAACACACCACCAGACGTGGACCTGCCCACCAGAAAGACAAGATCCAGCCTCATCCACCAGAACACAGGCACTAGTCCCCTCCACCAGGAAGCCTACACAACCCACTGAACCAACCTTAGCCGCTGGGGACAGACACCAAAAACAACGGGAACTACGAACCTGCAGCCTGTGTAAAGGAGACCCCAAACACAGTAAGATAAGCAAAATGAGAAGACAGAAAAACACACAGCAGATGAAGGAGCAAGGTAAAAACCCACCAGACCTAACAAATGAAGAGGAAATAGGCAGTCTATCTGAAAAAGAATTCAGAATAATGATAGTAAAGATGATCCAAAATCTTGGAAATAGAATAGACAAAATGCAAGAAACATTTAACAAGGACCTAGAAGAACTAAAGAGCAAACAAACAGTGATGAACAACACAATAAATGAAATTAAAAATACTCTAGAAGGGATCAATATCAGAATAACTGAGGCAGAAGAACGGATAAGTGACATGGAAGATAAAATAGTGGAAATAACTACTGCAGAGCAGAATAAAGAAAAAAGAATGAAAAGAACTGAGGACAGTCTCAGAGACCTCTGGGACAACATTAAATGCACCAACATTCGAATTATAGGGGTCCCAGAAGAAGAAGAGAAAAAGAAAGGGTCTGAGAAAATATTTGAAGACATTATAGTCATAAACTTCCCTAATATGGGAAAGGAAATAGTTAATCAAGTCCAGGAAGCACAGAGAGTGCCATACAGGATAAATCCAAGGAAAAACACACTGAGACACATATTAATCAAACCATAAAAAATTAAATACAAAGAAAACATATTAAAAGCAGCAAGGGAAAAACAACAAATAACACACAAGGGAATCCCCATAAGGTTAACAGCTGATCTTTCAGCAAAAACTCTGCAAGCCAGAAGGGAGTGGCAGGACATATTTAGAGTGATGAAGGAGAAAAACCTACAACCAAGATTACTCTACCCAGCAAGCATTTCATTCAGATTTGATGGAGAAATTAAAACCTTTACAGACAAGCAAAAGCTGAGAGAGTTCAGCACCACCAAACCAGCTTTACAACAAATGTTAAAGGAACTTCTCTAGGCAGGAAACACAAGAGAAGGAAAACACCTACAATAACAAACCCAAAACAATTCAGAAAATGGGAATAGGAACATACATATCGATAATTACCTTAAATGTAAATGGATTAAATGCTCCCACCAAAAGACACAGACTGGCTGAATGGATACAAAAACAAGACCCGTATATATGCTGTTTACAAGAGACCCACTCCAGACCTAGGGACACATACAGACTGAAAGTGAGGGGATGGAAAAAGATATTCCATGCAAATGGAAATCAAAAGAAAGCTGGAGTAGCAATTCTCATATCAGACAAAATAGACTTTAAAATAAAGACTATTACAAGAGACAAAGAAGGACACTACATAAAGATCAAGGGATCGATCCAAGAAGAAAATATAACAATTGTAAATATTTATGCACCCAACATAGGAGCACCTCAATACATAAGGCAAATACTAACAGCCATAAAAGGGGAAATCGACAGTAACACAATCATAGTAGGGGACTTTAACACCCCACTTTCACCAATGGACAGATCATCCAAAATGAAAATAAATAAGGAAACACAAGCTTTAAATGATACATTAAACAAGATGGACTTAATTGATATTTATAGGACATTCCATCCAAAAACAACAGAATACACATTTTTCTCAAGTGCTCATGGAATATTCCCCAGGATAGATCATATCTTGGGTCACAAATCAAGCCGTGGTAAATTTAAGAAAATTGAAATCATATCAAGTATCTTTTCCGACCACAACGCTATGAGACTAGGTATCAATTACAGGAAAAGATCTGTAGAAAATACAAACACAAGGAGGCTAAACAATACACTACTTAATAACCAAGAGATCACTGAAGAAATCAAAGAGGAAATCAAAAAATACCTAGAAACAAATGATAATGAAAACACGACGACCCAAAACCTATGGGATGCAGCAAAAGCAGTTCTAAGAGGGAAGTTTATAGCAATAGCATCCTACCTTAAGAAACAGGAAACATCTCAAATAAATAACCTAACCTTGCACCTAAAGCAATTAGAGAAAGAAGAACAAAAAACCCCAAAGTTAGCAGAACGAAAGAAATCATAAAGATAAGATCAGAAATAAATGAAAAAAAAATGAAGGAAATGATAGCAAAGATCAATAAAATTAAAAGCTGGTTCTTTGAAAAGATAAACAAAGTTGATAAACCATTAGCCAGACTCGTCAAGAAAAATAGGGAGAAGACTGAAATCAATAGAATTAGAAATGAAAAAGGAGAAGTAACAACTGACACTGCAGAAATACAAAGGATCATGAGAGATTACTACAAGCAACTCTATGCCAATAAAATGGACAACCTGGAAGAAATGGACAAATTCTTAGAAATGCACAACCTGCCGAGACTGAACCAGGAAGAAATAGAAAATATGGACAGACCAATCACAAGCAGTGAAATTGAAACTGTGATTAAAAATCTTCCAACAAACAAAAGCCCAGGACCAGATGGCTTCACAGGTAAATTCTATCAAACATTTAGAGAAGAGCTAACACCTATCCTTCTCAAACTCTTCCAAAATATAGCAGAGGGAGGAACACTCCCAAACTCATTCTATGAGGCCACAATCACCCTAATACCAAAACCAGACAAAGATGTCACAAAGAAAGAGAACTACAGGGCAATATCACTGATGAACATAGATGCAAAAATCCTCAACAAAATACTAGCAAACAGAATCCATCAGCACATTAAAAGGATCATACACCATGATCAAGTGGGGTTTATTCCAGGAATGCAAGGATTCTTCAATATATGCAAATCAATCAACGTGATACACCATATTAACAAATTGAAGGAGAAAAACCATATGATCATCTCAATAGATGCAGAGAAAGCTTTCGACAAAATTCAACACCCATTTATGATAAAAACCCTGCAGAAAGTAGGCATAGAGGGAACTTTCCTCAACATAATAAAGGCCATATATGACCCACAGCCAATATCGTCCTCAATGGTGAAAAACTGAAACCATTTCCACTAACATCAAGAACAAGACAAGGTTGCCCATTCTCACCACTGTTATTCAACATAGTTTTGGAAGTTTTAGCCACAGCAATCAGAGAAGAAAAAGAAATAAAAGGAATCCAAATCGGAAAAGAAGAAGTAAAGCTGTCACTGTTTGCAGATGACATGATATTATACATAGAGAATCCTAAAGATGCTACCAGAAAACTACTAGAGCTAATCAATGAATTTGGTAAAGTAGCAGGATACAAAGTTAATGAGGCTTCCCTGGTGTCGCAGTGGTTGAGAATCCGCCTGCCAATGCAGGGGACACGGGTTCGAGCCCTGGTCTGGGAAGATCCCACATGCCGCGGAGCAACTGGGCCCGTGAGCCACAACTACTGAGCCTGCGCGTCTGGAGCCTGTGCTCTGCAACAAGATAGGCCGCGATAGTGAGAGGACCGCGCACTGCGATGAAGAGGGGCCCCCGCTTGCCGCAACTAGAGAAAGCCCTCGCACAGAAACGAAGACCCAACACATCCAAAAATAAATAAATTAAAAAAAAAAAAAAACAAAGTTAATGCACAGAAATCTCTGGCATTCCTATACATTAATAATGAAAAATCTGGAACTGACATTAAGAAAACACTCCCATTTACCATTGCCACAAAAAGAATAAAATATCTAGGAATAAACCTACGTAAGGAGACAAAATACCTGTATGCAGAAAATTATAAGACACTAATGAAAGAAATTAAAGATGATACAAATAGATGGAGAGATAGACCATGTTCTTGGATTGGAAGAATCAACATTGTGAAAATGACTCTACTACCCAAAGCAATCTACAGATTCAATGCAATCCCTATCAAACTACCACTGGCATTTTTCACAGAACTAGAACAAAAAATTTCACAATTTGTATGGAAATACAAAAGACCCCTAATAGCCAAAGCAATCTTGAGAACAAAAAATGGAGCTGGAGGAATCAGGCTCCCTGACTTCAGACTATACTATAAAGCTACAGTAATCAAGACAGTATGGTACTGGCACAAAAACAGAAATATAGATCAATGGAACAGAATAGAAAGCCCAGAGATAAACCCACGCACATATGGTCACCTTATCTTTGATAAAGGAGGCAAGAATATACAATGGAGAAAAGACAGCCTCTTCAATAAGTGGTGCTGGGAAAACTGGACAGCTACATGTAAAAGAATGAAATTAGAGCACTCCCTAACACCATACACAAAAATAAACTCAAAATGGATTAAAGACCTAAATGTAAGACCGGACACTATAAAACTCTTAGAGGAAAACATAGGCAGAATACTCTAGGACATACATCACAGCAAGATCCTTTTTGACCCACCTCCTAGAGAAATGGAAATAAAAACAAAAATAAACAAATGGGACCTAATGAAACTTAAAAGCTTTTGCACAGCAAAGGAAACCATAAACAAGAGCAAAAGACAACCCTCTGAATGGGAGAAAATATTTGCAAGTGAAGCAACTGACAAAGGATTAATCTCTAAAATATAAAAGCATCTCATACAGCTCAATATCAAAAAAACAAACAACCCAATCCAAAAATGGACAGAAGACCTAAATAGACATTTCTCCAAAGAAGATATACAGATTGCCAACAAACACATGAAAGAATGCTCAACATCATTAATCAATAGAGAAATGCAAATCAAAGCTACAATGAGATATCATGTCACACTGGTCAGAATGGCCATCATCAAAAAATCTAGAAACAATAAATGCTGGAGAGGGTGTGGAGAAAAGGGAACCCTCTTGCACTGTTGGTGGGAATGTAAATTGATACAGCCACTATGGAGAACAGTATGGAGGTTCCTTAAAAAACTAAAAATAGAATTACCATATGACCCAGCAATCCCACTACTGGGCGTATACCCTGAGAAAACCATAATTCAAAAGAAGTCATGTACCAAAATGTTCATTGCAGCCCTATTTACAATAGCCAGGACATGGAAGCAACCTAAGTGTCCATCAACAGATGAATGGATAAAGAAGATGTGGCACATATACACAATGGAATATTACTCAGCCATAAAAAGAAACAAAATTGAGTTATTTGTAGTGAGGTGGATGGACCTAGAGTCTGTCATACAGAGTGAAATAAGTCAGAAAGAGAAAAACAAATACCATATGCTAACACATACATATGGAATCTAAGAAAGAAAAAAAAAAAGGTCATGAAGAACCTAGGGACAAGACGGGAATAAAGACACAGACCTACTAGAGAATGGACTTGAGAATATGGGGAGGGGGAAGGGTAAGCTGTGACAAAGTGAGAGAGTGGCATGGACATATATACACTACCAAATGTAAAATAGATAGCTAGTGGGAAGCAGCCGCATAGCACAGGGAAATCAGCTCGGTGGTTTGTGCCCACCTAGAGGGGTGGGATAGGGAGGGTTGGAGGGAGAGGAATGCAAGAGGGAAGAGATATGGGAACATATGTATATGTATAACTGATTCACTTTGTTATAAAGCAGAAACTAACACACCATTGTAAAGCAGTTATACTCCAATAAAGATGTTAAATAAAAATGTAAATGGATTAAATGTCATGGATTAAACACTCCATGACATAAATCACAGCAAGATCCTTTTTCACCCACCTTCTAGGGAAATGGAAATAAAAGCAAAAATAAACAAATGGGACCTAATGAAACTTAAAAGCTTTTGAACAGCAAAGGAAACCATAAACCAGACAAAAAGACAACCCTCAGAAAGGGAGAAAATATTTGCAAATGAAGCAACTGACAAAGGGTTAATCTCCAAAATATACAAGCAGCTCATTCAGCTCAATATCAAAAAAAAAAAAAAAAACAACCCAATCCAAAAATGGGCAGAAGACCTAAATAGAGATTTCTCCAAAGAACATATACAGATTGCCAACAAACACATGAAAGGATGCTCAACACCACTAATCATTAGAGAAATGCAAATCAAAACCACAATGAGGTATCACCTCATACCGGTAAGAATGGCCATCATCAAAACACCTACAAACAATGAATGCTGGAGAGGGTGTGGAGAGAAGGGAACCCTCTTGCACTGTTGGTGGGAATGTAAATTGATAGAGCCGCTATGCAGAAGAGTATGGAGGTTCCTTAAAAAACTAAAAATAGAACTACCATATGACCCAGCAATCCCACTACTGGGCATAAACCCTGAGAAAACCATAATTCAAAAAGAGACAGGTACCACAATGTTCATTGCAGCACTATTTACAATAGCCAGGACATGGAAGCAACCTAAGTGTCCATCGACAGATGAATGGATAAAGAAGATGTGGCACATATATACAATGGGATATTACTCAGCCATAAAAAGAAATGAAATTGAGTTATTTGTAGTGAGGTGGATGGACCTAGAGTCTGTCATACAGAGTGAAATAAGTCGGAAAGAGAAAAACAAGTACCGTATGCTAACACATATATATGGAATGTAAAAAAAAGTGGTTCTGATGAACCTAGGGGCAGGACAGGAATAAAGACGCAGATGTAGAGAATGGACTTGAGGATACGGGGAGGGGGAAGGGTAAGCTGGGAAGAAGTGAGAGAGTGGCATGGACATATATACACTACCAAATGTAAAATCGATAGCTAGTGGGAAGCAGCTGCATAGCACAGGGAGATCAGCTCAGTGCTCTGTGACCACTTAGAGGGGTGGGATAGGGAGGGTGGGAGAGAGACGCAAGAGGGAGGGTATATGGGGATATGTATGTATATGTATAGCTGATTCACTTTGTTATACAGCAGAAACTAACACAGTATTGTAAAGCAATTATACTCCATAAAGATGTTAAAAAAAAAAGATGCTACTAATTAGAAACATAAGTTTTGGAACTCAGTTTTTTTATATCCTCTTTGAAGTAGGAACATAAGCATGCCTATACATAAGCGTATTTGTAACTGAATTAAAAATAAAGTTATTTTTTTAATTATTAATAATACTAATAACATTTGAGATTCAAAACTTCTAATCTGACTCTAACAAGAATAGCTATTGCCTAGTTTCTGAGTAGTTCTTGAGTTTTCATGAAATTGTACTTTGAGACTTATTTAAAAGCCTCCATATGAATTCTCAGGCTTTAGCGTGTGATACCTTTTTGCTGAGTCAGTTCACATATAAGTATTACTGGAAAGACTTTCTTGTTGGAATCCAGGTATTCTCCTGAAAGGCATAAATGCAGCAGTGCAATGAGATTTTGTCAGAACTTGAAAACATTTACCATATTTTTTTGTTAAGTGTTTGTTGAATTGGTTAGGATATTTAGAAGCCAGACATGTTGTCTATATAACATCATTTACCTCCCCTGGGTTTCATCTGCATTCAAATGGACATTTGGTTGAGAGAAAAATCTCATTTTAACTTTTCAGATTTTAAAAAAGTGAACTATGTAGATTTTACTTGCTTTTGGAAGTAAATATATCTTTTCATACATCTTCAGGGGAGTGGACAGATGTATACCTCAAAGGACATTCTTTTAATACATACTTCAGAATTTTTTCACATAAAATGACATTTTTGGAGGAGGAATCATGTTTTCTTCCTCACATCCCATATGTAACCATAGTTACTAAAAAATTGTTTTGTTGCTATGAAAATATAAACATATGTATTTCGTTTACTCTTCAAACATTCATCACTTGGTACAAAAATTCGGGAAAGTTTATAAAACTTTGTTATAATCTTTATAAACACAATGGAAAGGAGGAATTTTTTTAGGAAAAGAAATATTACTTACTTTATGCTCCTGAAATATCCATGGATTACTTGATTTGAGAGCAGAGTCCTTGCAGTAGCTATAAGTTTCTCAGAGTCCTTGTAATTGATTTATATTTCCAGGTTTCCTGGGGTCATTCCATTGTAGGGATATATAACAGACAAGGCAGAGCTGATGACATTTCAGCCTGGGGGCAGTCAGACAAATAGACTGTCACACATATGGTACATCCCCATGGATGGAAAGGCCAGAGTGAAAGCATAGAAGGAATCATGTGGCACCCTGTGCATTGTGTAAAAAAAATTCAATCAAGTAAATTTTAAAGATCTAATTGGCTTTACTGAATGATTCATGAATCAGCAGCATCTATCTAGCAAGTAGAGAGGAGTTCCCAAGGACTGCAAAAAGGGAAAGGTTTTTAAAGGCAGAACAAGGAAGTCATAAAGAAAAAAGATTATTGCAGACCTAGGTATCCTACCTATGGGGGACAGAAGGGGTCTAAGTGGCAGATTACCTCATCTTCCTTTTGGGGATGGTGAGGGCCCACGTGACAGATTACGTTCTTGGTGCTGACCAGAAAATTCCTGACTGACCAATTAAGACTACATTTCTGGGGAGGTTGAAGCTCCAGTTAGGTTAGGTATTAAGCCCCGGTTTCGTGGTGTGGCCTAGCACAAGTGACTTCATTTTGGGCCTATGGCTTTTCTTTTTAACAATTCCCCCCTTTGGATCAGACTTTCAGCTTAACTGAGAGAAGCGATCAAACTTTAAGGCATTAGCCTCACTCTCAGCTACCTCTCTGAAGTTCTCATGGTTTTTATCATCCCTTTGGTGGTATCCATAGGTTATGATGTTTTTTTCTACCCCTGTGATATTCACAGATTATAGCTTCAGGTTCACAATCTTTAAATTGGTTATTCTCTTCGTTCCTTTCCTGATGTTCCAGTCTTAGGGAGATCATTTGCTTTGTGGTTAGTGGCTGTGAACATGTATTTAAAGCTTTTGCAAGAACACGATGCACCAGGGAGATTATTATAATTATTATAAGCAGGATAATTCCCAATGTTTGGAGTGCACTTCTGAGCCATGGTGCCCAAGACCGAAATCAATCGAAATCAAGTAAGTCAAGGAAAGACCCCATTGAAGGAGTCACCTTTTAAAAGCCAAGTGGCTTGCTCAGTGATCTTATGTAATTGTTTCAGCTTCCCCAGAAGTGTTCATCCAAGTGCAGCAGGGGGTGTTGGCTGCAACACACACTCTTGCTCAGCTCAAACATAATCAAGGGCTGTCCTATTATCAAGAGTAACTTTGGCCACAGAGTCTAAGGACCTTTGTTGGGCAGCTCTTATCTTAGCAACAGAATCTGGAATATCTTCAAAAGTTAAAGAGAGGTTCCTCATTCACATTTACTCCTAATCAGGAATGTAGGGATCTGTCAAAGAGAGTTAATTTGGAATCATGAATGCCTCCTGGTATTAAGGGTCTGTGGACCATGTAGGCAGTTGCATTCTGGTTATTCTTGCCTTGTATCCCTTTCTTTGCATAGAACCTGGACACAAAGTTCCCCAAATGTGGGGTATTAATAAGAGACAGGGAAACATACCAGGGGTCTCTAGCCTCATGGACAGATCTGAGTTTTTGATGACAAATCCAGCAGTCTGAAAGGTTACTTCTCTTAGCAATGGCCTGGGGGATATGAATGGCGGTGTTATCTTTCCAGGCCAACGCTGGAGTAAAGGAAAGAAGGAGAAGAGAAGGTTTCACGTTTAGTTAAAGCATGAAGTCATGATCTGGTGTCTTGGAAAGAAGCAGTCTACCTTGATGTCAGCTACTTCTCTTCCTAGTCAGTTTAATTTGGAGGTCTCCAGCATTTGGATGGGACCAGATGTCAGCTGGCGTCTTCGTTAACTGTGAAATATGTACCCAAGGCTTGAATTGTTGAAGTTTAGCTGTCATCTGAATAGTAAAGGGGACTTGGTATAGTCCCTTCCAAGAATATTCAAAGGCAGGCTTTGTTCTTACCAATTCACTTTTATGATCTTAAAGTTATTCAGAAGCCTGCACTTGTCAAAAAGTTATTTTCTTGAATTTTTCTGAAGATGAAATACTTTTGCCGGAAGACTTTTGCAAAGTGTCAGAGTAAAACAATAGCTCTCTGCAAATGACAGAAGACTTAAAAAATGTCCATTATTAAAGACCTGATGGAATTAACAATGATATTTAGTTATTTCTGTGACACAACATTTTAGATAATAACTGGAATTAGGACATATCAGATTTCCAGGAATTTCACACAATTTATGAAATACTTATAACATATACCTGTATAAACACAACATAAAGAAGGCTTTGTGTTACTTCTTACATGCTTCCCATGTAATTTAACATACCAAATAAGCATAATTAATACCAAATAAGCATCTCCCTTTTTATAAGGAGAGAGAACAAATCTTTTGAAATGTTCCAGGGGCCCTCTGGAAAATTTCCATGTTAGTTTAAGATCAAAAAGACTTCATTTAGAATTTGATTTTGGGGAGGTTTGTCAAAAATACCAAAAGATTTTATAACACTTGATCAAATAGGGTCATAAGTCATTGTGAAACAATACTTAGTTACCTATTTAATCAAAATAAAGATTTCCTAGGTAGACATCGAAGGTTACATAGTTCTGAGCAAAACTTAGCTCTTTTAATATCTAGAAGACTAGGTTTATTTAAGTAATCAATGACCTGATAAAGACAACACAGAACATAGGTGATAATTTTGACAAGACATAATATCTTTGTTTTTTCTAGGCAGATTACTTAAAGAAAAACCTTTCGTAATCTCTTATTTTCAAGAACAGACTTATAGAAAACAAAAAATGTTGACCTTCTAACAGAGAAAAAACCAAATTCCAATTTTGCACCAGCCAACTTTTGATATTCAAACTTATTTACTTAACTAAATTCATTCTACTTATCTAGTCCTGACCACATGTAAAATTCCTTTTCCTTATTATTTCTAGTAGGCTTAACTAACTGCACATATAAGAATATTTAACTCTTAGTAACCTTTAATTTCTAGTGAAAACTAAGAAGTAAGCATTATAAACTGTCTTTTATGTCAGCATTCTGTTGACTGGCAGACTTATAAATACTTTTTATAATTTCTGGAAATATGCTTCTCACAATGGCACAAAACATGTTTGCTAATAGGCCCAAATATCTTTAATTCCTTTGTGAAAGGAAGCAAAGAGTGGATAAACCTATGCCCAGTCATAAATGTTTCAATATTTTATCCTATTTGGAAATGGTCTGGATATTCAATGACTATGCATCATTTAATTCAACTTAGCAAAACTTTAAGGTTTCAGGATACCAGAAAGATTTGGGGTAAGTACTGAAAAAGTTCATCTAGAAACTTTTCTCTCACTTACACCCATTTAATTTACTTGTTTTCAATAATTATTTTTAGACCACCCACAAAAACCTCATGAGACATTAGACAAAGTCTGTTAATGTTCTAGGTTATTTTTCTGGCTGACAAATTTTGCAAGAGATAACATGAACTTATTTGACTAATGAGCCCAGGTAGAATAAAAAGTTTTATGTCTGCATTATATTCAATGTTATTAACTCTAAAGGCATATCTATTTTCATTAAACCATCAAACTTAAACTAGCCTTTATTTACCAAACATTATCGCAGATCATGTGAACTTGAAAAGCATTTGGGTTAGTTTGAATCCTAAATTTGTAAAAGGCTTGCTTGTTTAAGCCAGTTAAATAGAGCTCTTTTACAAATTAACTTTAGCAATACCATTTGAAGGTAGAAAAATGCCACACACCTACAACACATATTTAGACACACATGAGCATACAGACAGACATAAACAGAGATCTTACAGTTTTCATTTAAAAATTTTCCTTGAACTAGATTTTTGGGCAAGAGTGCTGCTTTAGCAATTTGTATTTTTTTTAAAGTCCCCTTCCCCACCTCCTTTTTTTTTTTCTGCAGTTCTCTAGAGCTATACTTCTAGCTTTGCAAAGACTTTTAAGATAAGGACAGTTGTTCTCAATTCCTTAAAGAACTGGGTTGGAGCCTGGATGCTAATGGACTGACATACCCCTCTACCTATGTTGGAATGTTTCTCTCTGGTTACATTTAGCTTAGAGAAGATGGCCAAAAAAATTTTTTTTTAATCTGTCAGGCTCTGAATATCAGCTTCC
The DNA here is from genome assembly GCF_009873245.2 of Balaenoptera musculus. Taxonomy (NCBI): domain Eukaryota; kingdom Metazoa; phylum Chordata; class Mammalia; order Artiodactyla; family Balaenopteridae; genus Balaenoptera; species Balaenoptera musculus. The sequence goes on from NC_045789.1 coordinate 113,470,648, forward strand.
AATTTGGCCAAACCTCCGGTTATAAAGTTATTAAATCCTTTCAAATATCTTGTCAGTTTTCAGCCAGGACAAACAATGGATATTTCTGGTAATACTGAACAAACTCTTGGACTCAAGAGGTGTCCCCCAAAAGGGTGCAAAAGATATTGTATTCACAAGATCTAGAGTCACCTAAAGGCAAGCAAAAGAAAGAACTGACAACTTGCATGTCCCAGGCAGGCAGAAAGCCAAGCCAGGTACTTAGGGCATCAAGCAAAACAAGCAAGAAGGCAATGGCTATCCCTGGGAGAGAAAGGATCAATAACCAATGGATCTGTATTTGGAAAGGAAGGGACAAGTTGAAATTTTATTTTCCTCTTTCACCTGGGCACTATAGACAGGTTCGGTAGAACTGGGTTCGGTAAGAATTCTTACCTTTCCCTGGCTTCTGCCATTTTTCCCTGGATCCCCTCTGCAGGCTCCTGTTTTTTATTCATTTTAAGTTTAGCTTTCCTTGGCAGTTTAAGGGCATAGTGTAGCAGTTTACCAGAAAATCCCTCAAAGTCTCCTCAACTCTGAGAGGGGTCCATATGGGGACCCTCCTTCGAAGATAGACATGGGGGAGTCTGTAAGGCCATTAACATGGTGGGCTTTTGCTTACGGTCTCCTGGTCTCTTTAGAGCGGAAAAGACAATTCAGACAGGATTACTAAAATGAATACTTAAGTAAAGGAGGAAAGAGGGGAGCAGTAGCAGTTATGTCAGTCTTATAGTCTTTTGTTTTAGGTACCTCTTATATCTTTAATTTTTTCTTAGCTCTTTGCAACAGAACTTTCAATGGAGCTATTTTGGAATTCTGAAGCCTTTTGGAGGCTTTTGCGTACCAATTAAAATATGTATCCCTTGCTTTTAAGTTCACTTCTTAAATGATTTTGTCTAATTGGAATGTTCCTCATAATGGCCATTGTAATTTCCCTGAGGGCTGGCAGCAGTTTGGTAGGACCCTAGCTTCATATGGGGTTCAACTCACATTTCTGTCCAGCCATATTTTGCCACAAATGGAGTGCCACCCACACTTCTGTCTGGTCATATTTTGGGGATCCCCAACATGACAGTTACCAGGCAAAACTCTCAGGACACAGTAAGATTTTGACATTTTTGTAGATATCTATAGCTTCTGCGATTATAGTTCTTAGACATAAAATAGGCAGTTGTGCCAGAAGGTGCTGCACTTGACTCTTTAGAAGTTAAAGATCCCATCTCTTTTAGCTAGCCTTTACCTACACAAAGCAGGACAAACAAGTATGTGTACCTTAACACTGCAGAATTAAGTACAGTAAATACCAAATACTGCAGCCTGGCCAAGTAAAAGGCCCTGGTACACTACCAACAATTCCCAACTTGGAACCTGAGACTGAGGTGAAGAACTGAACCAGCAGACCTCAACAAATGGGGTCTGTGGACTGATTCCAAACAAATGGGGAACTGTAGTCAGCAGTTCCCAACATGGAATCTAGGGACAGAACCATAAGCTGGGGTTTCCAGTCAAATAGGAAATTGTGGTTGGGACTACCAGAAGTACCCAACACGGAACTAGTGATTCCAAACAAATTGGGAACCAACTGGAAAGCCCGTTAGATCTGGAGTTCAACACAAAAAGAGCGGAGCTCAAACCGAGAGGAACTTACCAACAGCCCCCAGAAATGGAGAGAAAGACAGTGAACTCAGATGGGAGTTTGCAGGTATCATGCCTGTGTTTCTTTTTGTCCCAAAATGCCATCAGAAGTTCACTTTGGATCACACTGCTGCCACCAAATGCGTGAAAAAAACAAAATTCATCTGAGTAAATGTTAAAGCTCTAATTAGCTTTATTGAATGATTCATGAATTAGGCAGCATTCTTCTAGTGAGTAGAGGGGAGCTCCAAAGGGCTACCGAAAGGGAAAGATTTTTAAAGGCAGGACAAGGAAGTCATAAAGAAAAAAGATTATTTCAGGCTTAGACAACCTCCCTATGGGGGACAGAAAAGGTCTATGTGGCAGATTACTTCATCTTCCTTTGGGGAATGAACGTATTACCTCATTGGTATTGACTAGAAAATTCTTGACTGCCTGGTTAAGATTAAATTTCAATTAGATTAGGTATTAAGCCCCAATTTGGTACTGTGGCTTAGCATAAGTGACTCCATTTTGGGCCTGTGGTTTTCTTTTTAACAGCACAAAGTCAGACACTTCATGTAGACAGGAGAAGCAAATGTGCCTGTTGGTCATGAGGAGGCAGTGACGCTAGATATAGGGGACATATACTCTTACAAGTTTAAGGTATGAATGGGCTACTCAGGACTTTGTGCCCAGGACACTTGGGTTTGACATACATGGATGAAATTTTATCGGGGGTGAGGCGGGTAGACAATAAAAAAGTAATCTGGTAGTCATTGTCTATCATGCTCTTCTACATAGGATCTGAACCTAGAATGACTGTGGAGAAATTACTTAACCTTGTTATTTTCAGTTTCATCATCTCTGAAATGGGGAGAAAATTATTCATTTATTCAGTCATTTGTTCATGCCCTCATTTAGGCACCCATTATTTATAAAACACCTACTGTGTACCAAGCACTCTCATTTTCAGAATGGTAATAAAGATTAAAAGAGACAATAAATATAAGGTCCAATATCTGGCATAAAATGGATGCTTAATACACAATAGCTATTAATGTTTCGCTGTGCCTCCAAGGATTCCAGTGCAGTTTGTTTAATTAATGTGCATATGGAACCAACCTGTACCATACCCACCACCCACTAGAGTTTTGAGCAAGATTGGCTTCCCACTAACCTCAACAAAAATTCCTCACAAATCACGGATTACAGAACTTTCATCTGAGTGAAAGTTTAGACTAAAATGTTAAAAAGAGCCTATTTTTAAAAGACATTTTTTCTGTAAAAAAAAAAACAAAACACTTTTTAATTGAAAGTGGACCACTCAGCTTCCAATGAAATCTTCTCTTAAGTGTGTACTTCTCTGACTGAGGTGTTCTCTGAAAGGAATATACGGTTTAGATTTACTTTCATTGACTTAGAATTCTTAAAGCTAGCCCAGAGGTTAATGATGAAGGAAGTCACAGTGAACAAGCAGCGGTTTGTATGATCTCCGAAGCTTCAGTTAAACACTTGACGGTTCCTGTTTCCTAGGGAAGAAATCACTGTGACAATGCTTTCTCATTATAAATCTTCTCTCAGCGTACACATTTTTAATGCTAACTAAGATGCTAATTGGTGAAAATATAACTCTAGTTATGATTTGGAGTCTGTTCATCTTGCTACTTCATAAGCCAGCCTCTTTGTTTAGCAGACGATAAGGTCGGGGGGGGGGGGGGCGGGGGGAGTTTTGCTGCTGAGAAAATGGGCTGCTGGTGATACTGTGCTCCAAAGACGCAGGCATCCGTGACGGTTTGGTTGTAAATAAGGCTAAGAAATTCAAAATAAAGGCTAACCTAGTTTTCCTCCTCCTTTTGCAAATCTCTGCTCGGTCTGCCTCCACCGTCGTCTGCAGAACGGCTACACGCCTTTGCACCAGGCCGCCCAGCAGGGCCACACGCACATCATCAACGTCCTGCTGCCGCACGGGGCCAAGCCCAACGCCACCACCGCGGTAAGGCGGCGCCGGCTGCCCCTCTCCGCGCAGCTCCTTCCTTGCCCCCGTCCCCATCCTCTCCAGGGGGGGCCGCTTGGCTGAGCTGAGTCCCCATGCAGCCTCCTTAAATGAGCCTCCGCACTCGGGAAAGCATGGGATTTCCAGAAATCAGCCTGGGATTTCCAGAAATCAGCCTGGGATTTCCAGAAATCAGTCTGGGATTTCGCTGAGAGCGCTCGTCCCGGGAGGGAGCGCTCGTCCCGGGAGGGAGCGCCGCGGCCTGACCCAGTCTTCCCTCCGGGAGGGGGCCCTGCGCTCGGGCTGCCGGAACGAGCTCGGCTTCCAGCTGGCTCTCGGCTGGGCGCGGAGTCCGCCCCTCCCGCCCGGCCTTCTTAAGGGAGCACAGTTTCCGAGGCTGCTGGCTCGGACTAAGCTGTTTGGGATGTGGAGCCACTGAAATGTAAACTAAGCGGTGCAATTTAGCAAACCGGCATCCCCAGTGGCCGCTGGAGCCTGCGTTGCTTGCTTGTGTCCTTTTGCTGCACGGTGAGCTTCTGCACAGCCGCAGCTAAATAGGTTACTGTGTTCCCCGTGGTAACATCTTACCTGCAACAGATGGTCTGACCTCTGTTGAGGAGTGAGTGTACTTGGTACTCGAATAGTTTTCTTCGGAGGCCTCATCCTCAGTTCCAGAGTTACTTTCCTAAGCATAGTACAGGATTCGGAGAGGGGTTTGACAACTTTAGGGTTAAAGCCGTCAAGCGCTTCTTATTAGAAAGAGCAAGCAGCTGCAGCTTGTTGTGTTACCATGGTGACCTGGGCTATAGTCTAAAGAAGTTACAAAGAAGATTCAGATGTAATGGTAAAAACTAGTGATTTTCCTAAGCTGTGCCTGTTTTGGAAGGAAATGCTGGCTCATGTGGAGCCGCGGGTGAGCTCATTGGCTCACAACATCGCCGTCCTCCTTCCCGGCTCTCACTCTCTCTCTTTCACTCTCTCTTCAGAATGGCAACACTGCCTTGGCGATTGCTAAGCGTCTGGGCTACATCTCCGTGGTGGACACCCTGAAGGTTGTAACCGAGGAGGTCACCACCACCACCACGGTAAGTGAAAGGAACCCATCGGCTTCGGCTCCCTTGTCGTGGCTTTTAAGCCACAGACATTTTCACTTACAAAATGTCTTGAGCTTTTGATTTTGAACTTCTTTTATTGTAGAGCATACATTGAAGTATGCAGATGTAAAGGCATTTACACAACTAATACAGGGATTTCAGCTTCCTTTAGTCAACATAAATCCATATAAAATGCGTGAATGTAATTTTATAATACTTAGTTCCTTTTTCTGTGACTGACTTCTTTTTTTCTGGCGCCTCTGCCCTGTTGCTGTAGTTGGGTGTGACACCTACCGCTGGCAAAATGGTAGGACACTTCCACAGCAAACTTTTTATCTTAGCCCGGAGGTCACGCCAGACTCTGGGAAGACCCTGATCCCTCCCTACTATGCTCACGACTGGGTCAGATGCATTCCCAGTGAGAACAATTCATCCTGCTTTTCTTCCTATTTCTGATTATTTTTTTATTCAAAAAGGAAAATCGAATGTGCTTAAGAGAGACACTGTGTCTGTATCTTGACAGAATATGTATTTAACATTTTTTATTTTCGCTGTTTGGAATATGACTGCTGATTCTTTAGGAGAGAGCAGTGATCGTCCCTGGCCTTTGCCAGAGAAACCCTGGAAGAGTGAGGAGCGTGATATTAATGAGTCCTAATGCTCTTGTGCTATTCAGCTGGAGCAAAGCTTAAAAGGAGGCCTCCTGAGAGGAAACTCACAGCTGAAAGTGTTCTCCTCTTTGCATATATTTATTAACTTTTCTCCTTAAGCATCAACTCTAAGAACAACAGTTCTTATTTCTCTTCATAAAGTAGAAAAGTAGAGCGACAGCAGAACATTTAGATGTTCCTGAGAGACAATAAGATCATGAATCAACAAATAAAAAATTCTGAATGAGGTTCTAGTAAACGCTCCAAGCTCGGAATGATGCATATAGAGTTTTGGAACACTTGGTTCTTTTGATAGAGGTAAGGAAAAAGAAGCATTTTGTTCTTCAGGCTGACAGCAAGTCCCTGTTGACAGATATTGAGGTAGTTGGTTTGATGTGAAGTTGTAAATAGAGTGGAGTATGATTTATTAATGAACTACAAGACAGAGACTGAAATTAGATGAGAGAATGGCACTGCTTGTTTTCTCAAGCAAAATCTTTGGCCAGTGTACCACAGTATTTTAAAAGATTTAAAGTATAGCATCAGTAAATTATATAGGAGAAAAACAAGTCTTGTCATCACCTAGCACTATACTTCTGAGTCACTAAATGTGGCTGAATCGTAATGGCTTTTTCTTACTATATGATTTGTTATACCAGGAAAATCTTCATATTGGGGACCTGTACATATATCTTTATTTGGCATCTTTGAAACAATGTGCACATCACAGATAAGTGAAGGTTTTGGTGGCAAGATTGGGTAAACACTTTTGTTCATAGAAGTCATGTTTTCTCTCAACTTGACCTCTTGCATGTTCTGGGAATTATGCATGTACATTTTTATCAGATGACCACTAGATGGCAAACTTGCATCTTTTAGCTATCTTGACCTGCTTTTCTTCCATTCATTTCATTAATTCATTCCTTTAGTGTTTATTGGATATAAAATATGTGCTGGGTTCTGTGCTCAGTGCTGAAGTGTCATCAACAGTGACAACATTACTCCTCCCTACCAGCAACTTACAGTGTAGTGGGAGTGAAGAATGAGACTTAAGTTTTGTAAGAAAATACCAATAAATTCTTGTTTAATATCAATAAAACTGTAGAATGTACATGTCTAATTTCAAAGAGATCTCAGGCTCATAAGTATTACTTAGAGTGAATGACTTTAACTATACAGGTCTATATTTAAAAAGAGGAGCAATTAACTTTTTAAATACTATTGCTAAAGTTCTCATATACCTTGTCAGAAATCAGACATATGGTCATATCTCCACACATGTAGCTCTAGGGGGATGTGAAAACTCCTCATAAGACTCTCTGTGAGCTTTTTTTCTCTTCTGGTAACTATTAATCTCTATGCTGCCTAGCTAATCATTGTTCCAACAAAAACCACCATACTTAGAAATCAAGTTTCTAGGTGAAAAGCCAACAAACAAATATAAAACATAACAACATGTCTGCTTTCAGTTGGGGAAATAAGAAATCATTGCCTACATTAACTAAACAAGTACCCCCTTTATCTAAATGGGTAGTTTTATTGGTTACATGTTTTAATGCTGCCCTATCTTTACTTTCTTCTTCTCTTAGAATTGGATTCTTGGAACTGTGAGTTTTATTGTTTTGTGAAATGGAATTTGGGGTTAAGGATTGAAAATATGAACTTATTCCTTCTGTGATGTGAGTCTTCTTACTTTATACTTCTTCTCTTTCAGAAGAGATTTTCATTCATTCTTTTCCCACATAACGATGATATTAATGATATTAAAAACTATAACTAAAATTTAGTAATTACAAATATGCCAGACACTAAGGGTAGATCTAGGATTCAAATTTAGGTTGTCAGATTCCAAAATCCATATTCTTAACCACTCTGATGTAACTGATCTTGGCTTTGCTAAAAGTAGCTTACCAGGAATTTTCAACTTTTAAAAACTCACTTAAATAGTGCCCTTTATTGATTTTCATGTATCATATTCAATATCATTTTCTAAAATCTACAGATTCACTAAAAATAATTTGGAACTACTCACTGGTGGTAGGCAAATAGCACGAGGCAATAATTATGTAAAATTAATCAAATTAAATTTAACGTTACTACCATTTGAATGTAATAGTTGAACTACAGCCATACATCTAACATGCGAATTTCACATCATTGATTTCATACGATGTGCCATTTGAGCAGCAATGTGAGTTCTCTGCCATCAGAGAAAGTTTCCTTTCCTATTCTTCCTTCTAGAATTCTTCACCCCAAAGTATGAATAAAGTCATTGTGTGGAGAGAAGAGTAAGGCAGCAGTTTGTAAAGGAAAAGTCATTGCTTCAGAAATTTGTGAGACATTTTTGGAATCATGGTTTGTTTCCTTAACCTTTGCTTTTCTAACTTTACTTCGTAAGACCTAGCAGAGGATATGAGACAGTTCAGCATTCTCTGGGGATTACAATCATTGTCTATTTGCCGGAATGGACATCAGAGTGGGAGGGACACATTTCTGGCAGCAGAAGCCAACAAGCTCAGTCTCCTAATGCAGTTTGGAAGAACTGTGAGATATGACTCATCCCTCTACTTACTGATCAGCTATCATCAATTATTTGCATAGTTTTAAAGTGATCGTTGCGTATAATCACTGATATGTAGAGCATAAATTACTGAATAAGCTACTAAAATAAAAATGACATTATAGTTATATTACCATTTAAACTTTGGTTCTAAATCTTATCTGATGCCATAAGTCAGTTAAAATGGGAATCATAAAAGTGGCAGTGCAATAAATACATGTAAAGTCATTTGACACTTTTTAAGTGGAGTCAAGAATTTTCTTTGAATACAGGTCCATTGACTAGAAGGCTAAGTTGTCATTCTTGAACAAAGAACGTCTATAATACATACTGTATTGAGTGTGTATGTGTCTATCCTATAATATCTATATCTATATAAAATTTATCCTGTGTATTATCTTAAAGAGACACTATTCTGAGTGCAGAACCTTTTTAAACTTTTGACATTTTTTCCCCAACGTGCTATAATTGTCTCAACCACACCTGAGTAGCAGTTATTTTTGGAGACTCACCTTTGTTGAGACTTTCCAAACCATTTACCTTAGTTTTTATAGAAAAATATTACTTATGTAGTATTTAACTTATATATAAAAATTATGTTAACATGTACAATTGGTATAAAGGGGTTTGGGAGCAGAACCAGGTTTAGCTTGTAGGCTGATGGGAGCCAATGTGTGTGGGCACTGGGAGGTGGCACACTAGCCAAGGTCACTCTCCACGCTCTGACTTATTGTGACTTGCTGAGTAAGTGGTACAAAGGAAGTGGTTGACCAGGGGGATGGGCTAAATGAGGAACAGTAAAGCACACTTCTTCTTTTGCACACACAAAAAAAACAGATATTATCCCCCATTTATAAAACACCATGTTAAGGACTCATGTTTTATTTTCTACATCATGATAAATGTTAAAAACTCATTATTAAGTCTGCCGTCTATCGCATTCTATTTGTTTTGCCACATTATATGATTTAATTACATCCTATTAAACTTATGCATCGTGCACTACTCATTTTAACTTTTAAAGTAGTTTCTAATCTTGACCATAGAATCTGAGATTCTATAGCAGAAGAAGATGCCCATGATCATTTAATTATATCCTTGTTTTCTTTGGGCTATTCGGATGTACTTGCATAAAACCATATTTATGTTTGGCTAATCAGGTTTTCAAAGGACACTTCATTTAAAGGGACAATTTTTTTTCATTTCTTATCACATTACTAATGAGTGGGAAGACTTATTTATTATCCATTAAACAAATATTAACTGACGACCTTTTAAGGGTCAGGCACTACGTCATGGACAAATGCATACTATATTTACTACATTGTATATAGAAAGCAGTTTTAATATCTGTGCCAAAAAATATCCATGACCAATATGATCAGTGTTACTTTTTCTATTGCCACATATATTTGCTGATAATAACCTTAATAGCATTCAATAACCAAACTAAAGCAAAGTTAGTTCCACTCTCACAAGTTCAAAGAGAATATAGTCACATTATCAGCATCTGAAAATAGAAACTGAGAAGGTCGGGCAATATAATTTAATCATTTAAAGTGTATTTCCATCAGTTATTTTCAAATGGAGAAGCATCTTCTTGTGGAAATGTTTCCTATGAAGGGCAAATACTCTAGAACATTTCTGCAAAAATGGACTTTCTGGTGTTGTCTAATGCAGTCGATATCCCTTAACATTTTTAATCATTTAATGTACATTTAGATACTTATTTTAAAAGTTTCCCCAAAAGTCATAGTTTAATTGAATGTCATTGTCTCTATCCTGTATTTTAAATGTAAGTCATTTTTCTGCAATCTATACACTTTCCTAATGCAGGAAAGTGGGTTGCAAATTGAGCTGCACAATAGACCCACCTGAGGAACTTTAAAAAATACCTATAGCTGGGCCCTGTCTTCAGGCATGCAGATTTAATTGGCTTGCGTTGAGACCCAAGCAACAATATGTTTTAAATTTCTCTAATAATTATAATATGCAGGTAGAGCTGAGAACCATTAAAACAGAACTTAGGTTATCGTCTTTCTGTGTTAAATTCATAAATTAATTAATATTATAATTAAATGGTATATTTTTAAGTTTGTTTACTCATCAAATTCTTATTGACTACCTGTTATTCTCCAGAACTTTGGATAGATGCTTTTATCTTTCCTACAGTGTTTAATTTGTTTTCAGTGAATAAGACATTATGGAATTATTTAGACAGCAGAAACAACATGCTGGAAAGCTGAATTTACTACTCTAGTCTTCAATTGTGCCTTCATCTGGATAACATGAGACTTTCTTTACTTTCTGCATTTCTTCCTTTCCTTTTCTTCCCAAAGAAAACCTGTGTGGTCATTATGTGGATTTTAAATGTATTTTGCATAATTTTATGTCATCAATTTATTCCAATATGTATTTGAGAAGCCCCTACTATGTTTCAGGTTCTGTGGAAACAACCTCTTTCATGACTCACACTCATGTGGGAGGTGGAGGGGGCACGTGCAGGTGTGTGTGTGTGATGTGGTGCACGTGATGCTATAGGAGTGGGTAGCGGCCGATAAACACGGTTGAACAAACACATTCATTGGGGAGGGTCAGGGAGTGTTTCTCCAAGGAAGTTACATCTTATATGAGCCAAGACAAGAGAAGAAAGAACACTTCTGGTAAAGAAAAGGATATATGGGGAAAAAAAGCAGAGGCATAAGAGAACATGGCTGCCAACACGGTTGTAGCGTGTGGTGGAGGAATGAGGCCTCCGTGCCTCTCCTTACTACATCACCAGGCATCTTCCCAGCCAGTTTGCCAGACCCTTGAACAACCCGGGGAGTTCATCCGAATGTAACTTACAGTCAGCCATCGTATGGACGGTTCCGCATCTGTGGGTTCAACCAACCTCGGATCACGTAGTAATGTAGTGTTTACTGTTGAAAGATATCCACGTGTAAGTGGACCCATGAGTTTCAAACCTGCATTGTTCAGGGATCAACTGTATTAAGTTTTTTTCTGAAGAAAATGGGCAGCCACTGAAAGGTTATACAGTATCACATTGTGATTTAATCAGTCCTTCTTAACATATGGAAATTATACCCATGTATGTAAATATATTCTTAAATTAATCAGTTGAATTTCCCTGTAAAATTATTTGAAGTTCTCTACTGCTTTTGGAAAAAAAAGAGTTGGTGGTAGGGGTATTGTAGCCAAACAAGTCTGTAGTATCTAGGTAGCAAAGCTTAAAAACCTAGACAACCTATTTACTGTATTTTGGTGGCTTTAGTTGAAGATTTTACTCTTATTTCAGGAGGTTAGTTTTTTAAATTTCTCATAACAATGCCAATTGATGAACTTAATACACTTTCAATGCAGAAACTAGAGATAGGAATTTGAGACTCAACTATCTTTAGGTGATATTTCAAGTCATGAGATGTGGATTTTTATCTTTTTTTTTTTATCTTTGTGGTATCCCTGGTGTCTTAAACAGTGCCTGGCATGCAATAGGCACTCAGAATGTTTCTTGAGTGCCTGAATGACTAAAAAGTTCAGAGGCCCTTTGTGTTTAAGATTAATTTAATATCAAAATATAGTGATGATAAATTATGCTAGCTAATATTTATTGAATACTAACATATACTAAGCACTGTTCTTAGAGCTCTTATATATTTCATTTAATCTTCATAACAATTTTATGAAGTAGTATTATTATCCTCTTTTACAAATGATGAAATTGAGGCACAGAGAAATAAAGGGACTTGCTAAGACCTCATAGCTAATAAATGATGAAGTTAGAATTTGAACCCAGGTAGCCAAACTCCAGAGCCTGGTCTCTTAACCTTACATCATCCATCAGGGATGGAAGGCAGTGAATCTGATGACTCTGGAGGGCTATTATGGAAGGCAAATAAGCAGCAAGCCAGAATTGTAGACCAGTGAAAGACTATAAGGATGGTTGATTCTCCACTGTTGATCCTCTAATCCCAGAAGAGATGCATCACATTTTCTGCCCCGAAGTTTATGTCTTTCACATTGTTTACAACTTCGTTCCAGTGGCTTTGTTTTTAATAAATTGCATATATTCACTGCTTCTTTTTAAAGCTTTTTCTGGAGACATTACTTAGTTCATTTTAGGGAAGCCCTGAAAACCTGAATCTGCTTTCTCAATATGGCTATTAATGCCATTGCTAAAGAATTTATTTTGCAAATGGGAATTCAAAATAATGAATTTTCTCTTGTACAACTTCACTGGAGTAAATGATCATTTATCTTTAGAAAGAACAAATGAGTTTCCATGAAGGGGAATAAGAGACTAAGCTTCCAAAATGTCCATGTGGAGAAGGTGGAGTGCTCGGGGCCTGATCGCTTGCTGATGCTGTTGACGATGGCCTCCTCTGTGATTCTTTTGATCTTTTGTTTGATTTTTGTTCTTAAGTTGAGCATTAATGATTTTTGTCTTTCCAGACTATCACTGAAAAACACAAGCTAAATGTTCCTGAGACCATGACTGAGGTTCTTGATGTTTCTGATGAAGAGGGTAAGACTTTTATTCACTCTTCTATGACATCTGTCATGGTCTTACACAAAGGAAACCATCCTTTTTTTCAGGGAACAAGCTGGTACAGTGGGTGTGGATGACAGCATCTTAGCACTTAAAGTAACCTTTTTACCTTTGTTTCAATACATTTACTTTTTCAATTTGGGAGAGGGAGGATTTTGTTTATATATTTTCAACTGGTGTTATCTTTAATGACTTACTAAATAACAGGACTAGGACAAGGGAGAGAAACCGGAAGTCGGCCATCTGTTAAAATATCTACCTGATAATACAATTATTGTTAATATGTTTTAACTATGCTAAAATACATTTTTTATTAAAATGCTTTAAAGTAAAAGAACATAACGTATACTCTATCAATGGTATATTGAGAAATCTCTGCTTTCTAATTGGTTCAAACATACAGAATATATTTTAAAACTAATATATAGAAAAAAATATATTTTAAAACTAATATATAGAAAAAAAGAGCCTTAGCGAAGGTTAAAAATAGCGCAGCAGTAAGTCATACAAATTCAACATAAGAATTTGATTCTTTAAGTCAGAAGATATGCCCCCTATAGTTTTAGAGTTGATAAAAATTATCTAAGCCAGTGGATTTCAAAGGTCTGAGAAGCTCTACGAGGAGCACCAGGGACTGCCTGGGGTGGGTATGGGGCATCATGCCAGAGGTACTGCCAGCAGGGTTTCTGGCTCCCCACCTCTACTTCAACTAGAGTAGTTGACTTTTCTTGAACAAAAAGAAAAATCTGCTAAAAAAATCATGAATGCAGCACATAAAGTATGCAACCAAGTTTCAGTAGTGCAGCTATTGGTCAAGTGTACCTGTAAGAAAAAAATATATATACATATATATATGTATGTACATGACATGTACATACATATATATGTATAAAAATATATATGTACATGACATGTATACATGAATACATTTACATAAGTGTATATGTTTGAAAAATTATTGCCATACTGGCCCTAGTAGTAAGCCCAATACTAACTGCTTTTATGGAGAAATATTAAAGGTATTTCTTTAGGTTCTTCAAGATGTATTCAGAAGGTAAAACTTTACATTGAGATGCCCTTATTTGGAACCAATTTGTTAATTCACCTATTGGTAACAGACATTGAGTTGTCTCAGCTTTTATAAGAACTTATGACAAGAACAAACAAATGTTGGGTCAATGTATTATTGTAAGTAAATTAAAAGGTATTGCCAAAGCTAATGGTTCCAAGTATTTATTATAATAATTTTGCGTTCCATCCTAATACTTGCCAATTTTCAGCATCCGTACGTGCACACTATATTTTATTTTGTGTGATCTTCTTTCTCATCTTCACTTACATGTTGAACAGCTTTTAAACAGTTTGGTGACCACTTTATTGATGGGGAAGTGCTTAGCGATTCAGGTACCTTTAGAGGAAATTGTTGAAGTGAAAGTTTGTCTTTGCTTTTAATTTTTCTTAACTGGCTAGAAGCAACTAGCTTAACATTTAAATCTGGGTGCCTAATACTAATCTGGTGGTTTTTGAAATAACATGTGTAATATGAGTGGAATTGCTTATGTGTGCATTTGGGTGTGTGGATTGTATTAACTTGGAAGCTTAACACCATGAATTGCTTATACTATTAATGATTTTTGAAACTATTATTGAGACCTATTAACATAATTAAATTATCTAATGAACATTATATAAATATTTTCCCAAAACTACTATTTCTTCTTAGAATACAAATTTAGAGAAAAATTAATTTTTTGATAAGTTGACATTGAATTAGCATGAACATGTTAACAACTACATTAGGCTACTTGATATGAAGTCATCTCATTCCTGGATAAAGATATATTTTAGATGTGGTTAAAAATATATTAAGTTAGTAGTTATAATCTAATTTTTTAAAGTTAGCTAGGAATAAAGTAACCTGTAAAAATTATTTAGGGGGCACTTTGGCATATAGGGAAAAATGAATAATGTAAAATATTCTATCTAGCAAGAAGTTTCCAAAGTATATGTGGTACCACTTTAAGCAAACCTATTACATGAAAATCTAACTTTATAAATCAGATAAATTAGATAGTGATTATTTAATTTAAAAATAGTTATTTATTTCCAAAATAATTGTTAAAGAATTCCAACATCCAAAGTATTTACTGGGTTTTTAGAAATTCCATTTGTGTGAAACATCCTCTTGGACCTGCCCATTGCATAATATAAGACCTAGCTATAACATCTTGTTCACTTTTGTTAAAACTATTATATATTAAAAGTTATTAGTGATAAGAACTCTTGATTTGAGAGGAATGTTGGCTAATGATCAAGAATATCTTTCATGGAGATGGAGGCAGCTCTCCATGTCTAGATATGGCCAAAAACTTAACGTTTTTCCCCAGAAAGAAATTCAAGTTGAATAATATTTTTGTATAGGATATATTTGAGTTTTGTGAAGTAACTTTTTAGTACAAACAATTAGTATAAAGGAATTTGACTAGTTGACATTGCCAATCCTTTAATTTTTTGTGCTCTTAAAGTGTTTTCACGGAACCTACCATCATTTATATGGACAAAGTGCAGCCACATGTGTTTGGATAGTATTAGCCAGTCCCTGTTTTCTTTACAGCTCTACTATTTTAATGATAGTCTATGTGTCAATACTCAGAAGAATATCCAAACCAAGTACAGATGTCCTTTCAGGCTAACTTGCTATAGTGAAGCAATGAGAATTTTCCACTCATGAATCCAATCAACAGATAGTGAAAGTGATGTTGTTGTGTGTAAAGCTCTATGACTGGTACCATGGGGGAATCAAAAGTGAACATATATGGAGAGGTAATGTATAAATTAATGAAGCGTAACTAAAGGCACTATGTCATCTGCTTTTCATATCTGCCTGGGAAAATCTGGAGAGGGAGAGACCTAGCACAGTCTCAAGGAATTGCTGAAAGCTGAGAGAAAAATAGGTGGGTGGCACAGGTTTTAGAGGGTGGAGAAGGAACAGTATGGGAAGGTCCCAAGATGGGGAAGGGCAAGAGAGAGACACAGAGTGACAAAATAATCTAGTCATTCATTTTGGCTGATGCATTAAGACACACGGGGCTTCGCCGTGGAATGTTTGGATTCTCAACTGAAAAGTCAAGGAAATTAGGATGTGTTAAAGATTTCAATTAATGATTGAAACAATTAGATCTGTTTCGTACAAAGATTAAATCAGCAGTGGCACACCGAAGGAGTGCATTAGGATGAAATTGGAAGGAAGCAGGTATCTGAGGGAAGAGAAAGCATTTACTAGACATCACAATGCTAGGTGCATTGTCTCATTTAATCCCTACAGCACCCATATGGGATAGGCTATGGATTTCCCCTCATTTGTTTTTCAGGTGAGAAAGGCTCACCTGAAGGTGAGGAGGCTAAGGCTTAAACACGTTAAGTAGTTTGTTCAGTGGCACAGAGCTGCTAAGTGGTGAATGTGGAATCTAAACCCACTTTGAAAGCTGTTGTAATAGTTCATTCATGATGTAAATGAGTCCTGATGGAGCAAGATGGCAGAGAAATGGAAGAAAAAGAGAAATGGGAATTCAGTCTAAGAATATTCTACTGTGCAGACTAAAACAAAGCTGTAAATGTAATCCTCTACATCTTCATAGGATCCTGAGCTGATTCCTGTCTTTGCTGACTCAGCTCCATAGCCATAAATTATATGGTAGGGCTCAGGGGTTATACACCTGTGTAACTAAATTACCTGTGGAAATGTGACCCATATATCCCTTACACTCAGAGATTTGTGAGTGGGTGGTTTGTATAAACTTCTCCACTAGTTCTCTGGGACGATGTGTACTAATAATCAAGAGAACTCCAGAATAACTGAGCGTTGGGATGAAATACGGAGGCACATCTATCTTCTCCTTTTGACACACTTCCACTGTGGACGCTTGACATTAGAGGGGCTCCTCACCCGAGGTTTCAGTCCTTTACCCACTTACCAGCAGAAGCGCTGAGTATTCTTAAGAGAGAGAGCTCAGCGACATGTCAGAGAATCTCCTTCTTCCCAGCACTGTGAAGAGTTGTCAGAATGAAGAATCCTTGGGACCTTCCCACTTTATCTTAATTTGTTCCCATACTCTTGTGATCTGTGTCTTATAGAGGCTGGTCATGGCTAAATGTGCCTCTGTCACTGAGGAATCTTGTAGTTTCCAGATATTAAAACATGAAACTTTAAAAGCAAGTAATACATCGATGCTATACAATTAGTAGGAAAGGGTTTTCATAAAATTGTTTGGAAAGATTGGAGAATACAATGAAAAAAAGTTAAGTCCTAAAACCTGGAAGTCAGAATTCTATTAAGTAAATATGTAATGGCAGGGAAGGGGTTGTTCAAGTATAGGAAACAAAAAGGAAATTCACTTTAGGTTTGTTATGATGCAGAAAAATAGGGTTTTCTTTTTGTTTATTTGTTTTACACCAAATAAGTAAGTTGATAAAAGAAAGTATGTTAGGGTATAACCATTCTTTCATAAGCTTTTTCAGTTATGCAAAATTCTTTCCAAGCCTAATAGAACTGTACTCAAACAAGAGTTAAATATTTAAATTCAAAATCTTATTTGATAGCAGACCTTCATCCCTTCCCACCCCCCCCCCCCTTGGCTAGGGTAGGGAAGTAGTTGTACTGTTTGCTGCTGTAGGGAATTTGCAGAGAAGCAGATGGGCAGAGAATGGGGTGGGGAAGAAGATGATTTGTATGCTACCATGCTGAATCTGAGATGCTTATAGGAAGTTCAGGTGGAGTCCAGGAAACATTTGAATGTGCATGTTGAGTTTGTGAGAGAGGTTTGGAATGGACGCAGATATATGTGTAGGCAAAATATAGGTGGTCCTTGAAGTTTTAAAAACACATGATAATTTGTCAAATGAGAAGAAAAGTCAGATGGGAAGTATCAACATTTAAGGAGAGTAGAGACTGAGAAGAAAGACTCAAAGAGGTAGGGGGAAGACCAAGGGAGATTTATGTCAGAGAAATTAAGGAGGGTAGTTTTCCAAAGAAGAAATCACCTCTTGGCCACTGATTAATTTGTAAAATAGAAAGCCTCTTTTAATAGGTTTGACTATGAAAGGAAGAGGACTCAGAGTGTGAAACAAAGAAGGCCTAAAGAGCTGGAGGAAGCTGTATTTCAAAGATGGCAGAAATATGGATGATACTGTGGAAAGAAAGGGCTGACAGAGAAGTAGAGGTGGAAGATGAAGGGCCTAGCAGACAAGGTATCTAGGAAGATGAAAGAAGATGAGGATTTAAAGGCCGGGATAGGCTAGCCTTGGACTGTAGAAGTCATCTCACTTACCAAGATGAAAGGCAAGGATATGATTATCTTATTTTTTGGACACATTAATAACATTTAAAGTGTTGAGCTGTATTATACTTTTCCCAAATTGATTTTTCA
This sequence comes from Balaenoptera musculus, assembly GCF_009873245.2. Classification (NCBI taxonomy): domain Eukaryota; kingdom Metazoa; phylum Chordata; class Mammalia; order Artiodactyla; family Balaenopteridae; genus Balaenoptera; species Balaenoptera musculus. Next base: position 113,488,555 of record NC_045789.1, read on the forward strand.
TTTTCTACTAATTTCTACAGGCATTTCTACTTTCCATCCCGCACTGCAGATATGTACTATCGCATAGCATGCTTTATACACACATATCCTGGGAGAGACATTTTATGGTAGCACTGGTGAGATTAGTACCTAAACAGCTAACAGTACCTAACAGTACCTTTCCAGCTAATTCCAACATTGGGTTAGCATCTGGCCACTGACAACGGCATTTAGGGATTTTGCATCTTTGGGCCATTTCTCTCTGAGACATAATTAAGACATCAGGATATACACCTAAGGCCACCATAGGTGTCCCCAAACCCCTAAACTTCACATTTGGTAACACGGAACCTAGGAGGGGATTTTTTAATGTAGCAGCTGTCTTAGTCAGATAGCATTGTAATAAAGCCATCAAAATGCAGAAATGAGGGAGAATGTAAAGGACATCCACTATTTCACGAACTCAGTGTAATCAGGGGTTTTGAAATTGTACATTGACTCCACACCAGAGGCACACAATTTGATACATTTGATTAAAAATGTACTCTTCCAGTTGCTTTCCTTCTGTCTTATAGTAAGTTTCTTTATGCGCAAGAGGGGGAAAGCTAAGTTCATGTAGTTTGTTTGCATCTTTTACAAGATAAAACTGCCGACACTGGGCCTTGCTTCTCCATACTGGGAGTCAATCCAGCTAGATTTCCTTCTTTTCTCTTTTCTTTCCTTCACTCTTATAAACCTTCTCTTTACCAAGGAATAACAAGAGGGGAAGATGAGAGGAATAAGACAGAAAACTTGAAGTGTAGGCCCTACTGTATTAAGGAGTTTTGAGTAATTTTAAGAACGAAGAAATTGTAGCTTATTTTGAGTTGTCTTTGTTCTCTGTAACCATCTTGGTTGCTAAGAGACTGTGGTGGGAGCTGGCAAATTAGGAGAAGCAAGATGAAATGCAAAAGCAGATTGACTCTGAGGATGGGCAGGGTGCCCTAATCTGGGTGAAATTAGGAATTAGATGCTAGAAAGCAAAGCTCAGTTATTTTAGATTCTTGGGGATTAGGGGTGGGGGGTAGTAGAGTGGGGAATAGAGAGAGAGAGAGTATATTCAAGCAGGCTTTGGGGTTTTACATAGTTTAGTAGGCCTCTCGCTCAAGGGATCCATAAGGTACAGCTTGTATTATATGTCATCTGCATTCAGTCATTCCCTTCACTTTTTCATAAATAAGAATAGGCTTAATTTTCTCAAATGTTAACAGGACTTGCATATTTTTTTCTGAAAATAATTTAGGCTTATATCCAAACCAGACAATGCCTGTGTTTTGGTAAACCAAGTCTTAGGATTGATCTTAGAATTCTTTTTCTCCCAGAAATAAAGCAATGGGGAATCCCAACTTATTTGACTCATAAAAATACTCCTATATAAAGATTTACCAATTAAACAAGAAGGGGGAAATAGTGGAACACATAAGTCCCACAAGTCCTATAATAAAATGTCCAAGCTTCGCAATCTTGTCACTCTGTTCAGACACCAGCTTTCTCCCTGGACTTTCTGCCATTGCTCCCCAACATGGACACTGCCTGTCGCTAAGTTATTCCACTTAGTATTCTCTAAGTATGTAATGCACATTACTCTTTTATTCATACTGTTCTTACTGCCCTCCATGACCCTTTACACACTAGCCTCTCACCTGAAATACCATCATCTCTGCCCATCAAAATTGCCCCCAAGCAATTGACCAGCTCCCATTCCTTCTTCAGTGGTTCCTTCTCCAGCTTCCTTGGGAATTTCCTAGGGCTACCGCAGCAAATTACCACAAGCTGGTGGCTCAGATTCATTCTCTTACAGATCTGGAGGCTGGAAGTCCATGGTGGGACCATGCTAACCTCTGAAGGCTCTAGGAAAGAACCCTTTCTCGCCTCTTCCAGCTTCTGTGCCTGTCAACAATCCTTGGTGTTCCTTAGCTTGTAGACACATCACTCCAACCTCTGCCTTCACATGGCCTTCTCCTGTTTGTCTCTGTGTGTCCTTCTCTTTCTCTTGTAAAAAAACACCCTCATTGCAATTATCCAGTATGATCTCGTCTAAATCCTTACTTTACTTACATCTACAAGGACCCTATCTCCACATAAGACCACATCCTGGGCTTCCAAGTAGACATGAAATTTGGGGGCAGGGGAGATATTACTCAACCCGCTACATTATTCTAAAGTGATCTCTCCCTCCTCTGACCTTTTTGGTTCTTAAAGTTCACCAACGTCATGCAATTCATGTTCATCTATATTGTTATTTATCTATGGATTGCTGCTATTGCTGCATTGTGTTTTGTGAGGGAACACTTTGAAGAAGAGAATATATACAAGAGTTCGGGGGAACCACTTTAACAAAATTAATTTTAAAAACTTATTCATGTTTTCATTAGAGTTGTCAGATTTATGAAATATTTAAACAGTACAATTATATTTTTCTTTAAATTTTTCAAAAATTATTCTGCATAAATGAAATTTAGCTCATATTTCATTGGTGTGTCAACATTTAGATCACTTTGTATTGATAAAAATAATAGCTGGCAATTATTATATTCCAGAACTCTGTTATACATCCTTATATGTTATTTAATTCAGATAACTGACACGTGAGATAGATTATTAGTATCATTCCCATTTTCTTCTTGTGGAAACTGAGGCTTAGGAAGATTAACTGGCCAGTAAGTAGTAGAATTAGAATTTGAACCCAGGTCTATCTGATTTTAAAGAGTAAACTTTTAATAACTACTCTGTGTAGCCTAATTCACTTAGCTAAAACTAAATAAAAATCTAATGATTTCATTGAGGAGCAATAAAAGTAATTTTAATGATGAGATTTGTAACTGCCAAATATTAAATACATTGATTTTTGAGAAAAAAATTTAGTGGTGAATAAGTTACATTTCTATTTGCTGTAAGGTCTTTTGTTCAAACTATCTTTGCCTTTAAGTAATTTAGAGAGCTAATAGTCTTGATTATGGGCTCTTAGGATCATGTATACAGGGAAGTAATGAGATGCTGAAGACATATTCCTCTGAAAAGTCTTTAATGCTGTATCTTTATAAATAAATTAGTATTGATTTAGAACAGTTATTTTAAACAGATGTGATTAAAATAAATATTTAATTTAATTATAGGAATGAATTACATTCTTTCACGTTTTCCCTTACATTGGTTATCAGGCTTTCAGTGTGTGATTGGTGCTCTTAAAGGATCATCAAAAATAGCTTCTCTCAGCTAAATTTTTCCCCCATCCCAGCACATTAATGGTATGGAGAGCATTTCTGTGAATGAGGTATTATTTATTGAATTTCCTGAAATGTGTGTTTTTGAAAGTGTTCTATTCCAGTTCATGGGCAGGGAATGTACTCGTACCATCTGTGCTTCCAAATGAGAGCTACAACACTTAGTCATCGCTTTTTGCCACTGCTTAATTATTATCTCACTTTTTTCCCTGTACTTCATCTTTGGGAAACCATCTAGTTTCCAACAAAACATCCTTTTTATGCTCTGTAATGATTTTAAAATTAAATTCCAGGTTGTTTATTAAAATGTCACAATCTGTCTATTTCGTTCTAGTGTTCTTTCCCTAATGTGCATATTTTGCTAATCTTATAAGTCATATTATTCCATTTAATACACCTCTTATTTGTTTTAGAGCAGTAGGTATTTCTTAGCATATTGTCAATTACATGAAAAGACTGTTAATGCTGGACATTATGTACAAAATTATTGATACTATAGACAGAAGCTAAGTTGTCTACATATTGTACTAATTGTTAAGTTAAATATAAAGCTATAAATCAGCTATCATGATAAATCAGCTATCGGGATAAAGAAATGAGTAAAGAAAATTGACTGATATTAAAAGAATTCCAATTCAGGTAATTATTCCTTCTTAGTAGGTAATAGGAAAATGGGTCAAATATTGTTTACCTGAGTTTTAGCACTCTTTAATTGCATGTGTTCTGGTTTTTTTTTTTCTAGTGTGCAGTGTTTCAGTGATGTCAGTGCTATTATGCTGATGTTTTCACAATCATAATCATATTTTGTAGTCGATATTACATCCAACAAGTAATTCTCCATCTTTCTCTGATTGCTTCAAGGTGATGACACAATGACAGGTGATGGGGGAGAGTACCTTAGACCTGAGGATCTGAAAGAACTGGGTGATGACTCCCTACCTAGCAGTCAGTTCCTGGATGGGATGAATTACCTGAGATACAGCTTGGAGGGAGGACGCTCTGACAGGTATTCACATAAAGCTTTCCCTTGATATCAGAAGTGAGTGCAACACACTTTTATGATAGTGAAAAAAGTAGACACCATTATTGACACTCGATAGGTATATCTCACTACTCTCAGCATTTAGCATGTTATCTTACTGCATTCTCTAACAACTTCAAGTGTCCATTTTAAAGGAAACTGAGGCCTAGAGAGATTAAGTAGTTTAGTAGAAGTCAAGCATTGTAAGAATCAGAGCCATGATCAGTAAAGAGCTCTGAACCATTAAAATATGATATTTTTAATCATCTGCAACTTTTTTCTCTAGGCACATTAAAAGGACAGTTTTGCCTATGGACACTCTTACTAAACGGCAGTTATAAGATCCTCCCAATCTCCTTGGGGTTTTCTGTTAGGGCCATAGTTTCTGTGAACAAAAGTATGTTGTGAAGAAGGATTAAAAAGTAACAAATTGAGAAGGAAATGTTGCCTGGAACTGATTTTTTCATGAAAAAGAATCAGAACAGAATCCCTAAAGAGCCTGGATACCAAAAGCAATCGTAGCAAAATCTGAAGGAGCCCAGATTTTATAGCCAAATCCAGGGAGGTTTGTATTATATTCTGAAATATACAATCAATTTCTTGGGTTATTACTAACTAGCATACCACGTGTTTATTATTTTTTGAGGTAAACTGATTAAGAACATTCCATGGTGCCTCATCAAAAGTATGACTGCCAATTTAGGTTAAGCATGTGGTTGTACATATAGTGTAATGTCTTTTGCTATTCAATTATCTTAGGTTTATAATTTTAATATTGGCTCTATTCTTGGCTGTATCCAGCACATTTGGAGTGTAAGAAATAAATGCCTTAAAAGAGGAGTCAATTCTGAATGGACAATTAGTAAAAACAAGCTTTTCTTGGGCCTTTCCCTTGAGTACTAATGCCTCCCTCCTATCTTTTTTTTTTAAAACAATTCAGTGTGCGTGTAATGAGTGCCTTTCTGGGCTGGCTTTGTGGTGGGTGCCAGAGGTACAAACATGACTAATATGTAATTGCTAAATTCATAATCTAATGGGGTGAGAGAGAGATGAAGCTAGTGGTACCCACAGAGGGCAGCTGGAGCCCTGAGGCTCAGGCTTCCTGGAGGGAATGAGCCCAAACCGAGACAGAATAATAGTGATGATGGTGAAGAAAGGTGGGGAGGGCATTTGAAGCCTTAATAAGGTGAGCAAAGGCTCGTGGTGTGTGAGAGAAACAGAATAGTGCAGTGTGGCTGGAGTGTAAGTATGAAGGAGGGGAGGTCACATTTACATTTTGGATGGATCCCCCCTGACAGTGATATAGAGGATGAATTTTAGAGGAAAGTTGTCAAAGGGCTAAACTCGGTAGTATCGACCATCTGAGAAATTATTGCGGTAATGTTCGCTGAAGTTGCTGGGACACGCCTTGAACTCTAATCTGGGTGGTAGCAGTCATGGGGAGAGTTTTAGAAATGAAAAATTTGAGAACATATCTGTGAGGTAAAACTGGCCAGATTTGGCAGTGGATTTCACGGGGTGGGTGAAGAAGAGGAAGAAGATGCGATTGGCTTCTTGGCTTCAATGACTTAGATAGAGAGTGGTCCTTGGGATCAGGGTACAGAAGGAGGAGCCATTTGGTGGGTGAGGGGAGGGGAACTTGTGTTGGTGTCAGTGTTCAAGATATTGAATTTTGACACACTGATTGATTTGGGCCTCACGGTCTGAGATTCTTAAAAGGCTTCAAATTTCAATAAATGAAATGTTAATGGCTTTGCAAAAATTCATAATAAGCTATGAATAATCATATTACTGTTATCCAAAAATCCTTTTTTTTTTTTTCAGCTTGATTTCTTTTATTAAGAATAAGTGCTTGATTTGATCCTTTTGTCTTCTTCGAAAGTACTTAGTACTGAGAAAGATTTAGAACAGTACTTTCTATAAGACAGGGGTCAGTGCTTGGAGGATTCTACCTAAACTGAATACTTCTCAGCTTGTAAAGACAGGGGATATGAAACAAAGAAGACGTGAGCTGTTGTCCAGGTCCACACTTGCATTTCTAGAACACCAGATGTATTCATGCTCTCCAAGATGGAATTATAGTCAGTATCTCATTTTCATGATTGCAATGCAATGTTTTATTTATTTTTTATATTTTGCTTAGACAATTCAATATAAGTTACCTTTTTTCGGTAACCATTTTTTTCCTTTTCATTATTTCTTTATTTGGTGTGCTTTCAATAGTACCATGCCCAGGTAGGTATTACATAGCATGAAAACATGACCTTCCTGGATACATCCACATTTCCCTGCTCCCTGCTCAATATGTGTGTGTGTGTGTGTGTGTGTGTGTTTGTGTGTGTGTCTTGGCAGGGGGTGCTTATATTCTAGAATTATGGATTTATTCTCAAATTAGGATTTTTATGTATTAAATTGAATATCTTATTCAAGCTAGAAGGGTGAATATTTTACTAGAATGAAAGTCTGTGACAGGCCCCAGGCCTGACTGTTTTAACTGTCACAGCTCCACCTTGTGGTTGATAAAACATTAGCATGGCTTCCCCAAAAGGAACCTAATTAGCCTATGTATAGTTGGAGATGATTTTAAAAAAATGATTCAGATGCCTAAAATGTACATGGATGCAGAAGAATAAAAATAGGTAAATTTTAATCACATTGAATAGAAACACAGTCAAGTTGATTAGTTGGATTTTGTGTCCATTTTATTTTATTATTACTCACAAATTAAAAATACTATTCAAATTCAATGTAAAACACTAAATAACAATGAACCACAAAAGATTCTCCATGTATTAAAGCAGACACATTGAAATTTTTGGATATTCACTTGCTCAATAGGTTTGAAAACACCGTTAATTGGATGTCTAATATTGCAGCTAACTAAGATAGTAATTATTATACTTTTCTGTGGAATTACAGACTTTGATACCACCTAATATGTGTCCAGAAGCCAGTTGTATCATGGTGAAAAAAGTATAAATTTCAGATCATAAAAAACTTTTGGCCTATCCCTTAGCTAAACAGCAAGTAAAAATTTACACTTTTATGGATATGTGTTATTGCAGATTTATTAACTGAACAGCACCACCTCTGACTTACTGGAAAAAAAAAATGACAACTCTGTTGCAAAATATTTGAATTTGCTTGTACTGTTTTAAACCAGGGTAGGCAATTTCTGATCCAGAGACTTGAATTATCCCAGACCTTTGTGCTGGTCATGATTCCTTTAGAGAGAATAATTTCTTTACTCTTGAAATATTCTTACTTCATTTATTTCATTTAAGTAGATTCTGTGATGTCATAGAAAAAAGATCAGTTAGAACTATAAACATTGATTAAATACCAATTAGCATTTTAGAAGGCAGAAAACAGAGTGAACTAGAATAAAGTCAGAGGATAGAGATATTTAGACATACAGTTTCAACTTATTCTCTCTCCCTCTGTCTCTCCAACTTTCCTCACTCTCTGTCTGCATCTTCTAATATCTTTTCCTCCCTACCCCAATCTCCTTTTTTGGTCTGTCACTTTGTCTCTTTCTTTCCTTTCTTCTCCCCCTGTATTTCTTTCCTGTTGGGGCTCTAGGAAAGACAAAAAGTAGCACCAACACCCCTTTGCTTCTCCTGTTTCAAAACCAATTGAAAGATAGACCCAGGTATCAGGTAGATGGATATCAGTAATCCACCTTTATTACTGATACACTGATTGTAGGATGTAACTCTACATTCACAGCCAAATGAGCTCTTTAATACCTCATTCCTAGAGCAGACAGACATCCACCGGTTATGGTGCCTCCCTGAGAGTGGCCGTTGAGACCTGGCTGCCTTTTTTTTCAGAGTTTACGCATTTACAGTGGTGGCAGCCACATCACTGGGTCGTATTTGAGGTACCTTCTTTTTGCCATTCGAGTTGTTCCCATCCAAGCTAAATTTCCATTTCCCCTTGGAGACCTACGTTTCTACTATTCCAGTGCTCCATTTAAGGGTTAATCTACATAGTGACGAAGTCTCTCCTTGCTGTTATGGGCAGGCATTTTTACTCCTTTACTCCAGTGCCTGTTGATCCTTTAGTACTGTTCATTCATATGAATCTAGCACTTTTAAATGTGCAAAGTCACCATCTGGATCTTTGAATTTTAAAGCTGAGGATAGAGATTAAGTAATTAACAAACCTGAGCCCAACAGAACTAATGGGGGAAGATGGTTGAGCCTGTAGACACCATATCATTTCAAGAGGTTGACCTCTCTACTGTTTTCCCTCTCTTGGCTCAACTCAAAACAAATAAAGGATAATAGAATTTAAGAGCTGTTGATCTTAGTGCTGCCTGGTACAAAACAATACAAGTGCAGGAAAAAAAAAAATGCTCAGTCCACTAATTGAGACAAGCTTTTGCTGAGATTAAAAACCCCTTTCCCCAATAATTTAATCGCCTTCCCATCCTCAATTTCAAGGTCACACCAAGGTTAGTCACAGCAGCCTGTTTATGAAGCGCACCATCAAAATCTAACTGCACAGCTGTAAAAACAGCTATAATATAAGCTGTTTCCAAGTGCCAGGATTAAACCCCCTGTGAATAGGTTTGCTAGGCACTCAGGCTGCTCCTGCCTTGGCTGCGTCAGGAGCCTCAATCTTCCCCAAGAGCTTATATAACATAAAAGAGCGTATTGTCAAATTCCATTTAGGTTTGATTTTATTATAAACACAGATTAGTATAGGTGTAAAAACATAGGCTCAATTAAATATTTATTTTGTTTTTTATTGAAGTATATTTGATTATTTATTTATTTATCTATTTGGCCCCACCATGTGGCATGTGGGATCTTAGTTCCCCAGCCAGAGATCGAACCCCTGTCCCCTGCATTGGGAGCACGGAGTCTTAACCACTGGACTGCCAGGGAAGTCACAGGATCAGACAGTTAACTTTTTTTGATTCATGTCACTTACCCTCTAATATTCGGCATTTATTTTGGGGGCATAAATCCTACAGCAGAATAGGAGAAGGGCCCCAAATTACTATGAATTATCTACCAAGTGATGATTTTCTCAAAAATAATTGAGTTGCTGATATTGACATCTCATAAAGATGACAGTATGTGGCTTACAGACTTAGGTATATTTGCAAAAGAAAATAGTTTCTACTAATAAATATGCTAACTTGATGTTTAGTCCATAATTCTGTAGCGCTTCGCTAGCCAAATACCCACTAGCTAAACGTAAATGAAACCTTGCTTCTATCAATATTGTGAAAGTTTGCCTATCTCTTTATTTTCTCCTATGGGCTTTGGGCTAATATTTTGAATACAGATCTTTAATATTTGGATTAACATGTATAAAATATAGTTTATTTAAGTTATCAATCTATTTGTCATTTGATTGTACAAATTGACTAGGAAGGAATGAAATTGCATCTATGCAAATGTCAAGGTTCACCAATTTCATCTGAGTATATAATTCAGAACTTTGAAATTCAGATTTATCAAAAATGTAAAGCATTGATTATCAAGGCCTAAATCCCATTTTGAAGCTAAACCTCAGTTTTGGTCAGTGTCCACTGGCAATTCGTTTTCGTGCTGGCGGATGTCTGTGTGGGTTGTGAGTTGGTCTTGGAAACAGTTTCTCGTGCTCGTGCATCTCATTGCCACAGCAACCAGCACTCTTCGGTGCTTCACTCACCACACACAGGACATGCACAAGGAACAGTGCTGTCCTTTGAAATAGCATTGTTGGAAACACCAGGGACAAACAGGAGGAACACCACTTCCGCAGGAAACATGCATCTGGCCACAGTTCATCTCACTCTGTAGCTTCCAGGGGTGTGCACCAACATTCAGTCATTCACAGTTGGAGAGGAGGAAAAAGAGGCGTGGAGAGAAAGGAAAATGAGTGAAAATGAAACCTGTGCTTTCATTTCATTCTCTCCAAGGGCTGTCTTATTCCCCTCCCCCGCCCCCTAATATTTTTCTTAGTTGCGGGGAGATTTACATTTAACACAGATTTAAGCAATCTATCTTGGAATTATCTTCTGTGTGAATTTCTTATACTGGCAGTAAGTAAGCTACAGTTGTTGGTTTCAAACATTTCTGGGAAGAAAATGAATCAGATTAGGAGTATCAAATTTTATCTTCTGGATTCCCTTGTGCCCTTGCCATTGAGTGGTAGGAACCAGTCAAAAGATACGTTAGTTTAGTTGTTGGACAGAGAGGTACGGCAACACAGAGACCTGTGTTTCCTTCTTCCACTGTTGCGATTTATGTCCCCCTGGAAGTTGCACTGTTAGCTAATAGCACGCTTTTTTCACTCTCCTGCCCGGCTCATCATTTCATCCTCCCAACCCTACTACTGCTGTTGGTATATGACCATGACCTCCTGCCAACCTACCAGCCTTCGATCCTTCAGTTCCGACAGGTCTCACACCCTGAGCCATGCCTCATACCTGAGGGACAGTGCCATGATTGACGACACGGTTGTGATCCCCAGTCACCAGGTATGTGACTTTTTGCCTTCACATTTCTGCTTTCTGGAGAGCTTTTTAGCATTATCTGATGCCAGAAATGTCCAGAGGAAGTTTTTTAATCTAAAAAAAAATTGTCTTAATTCAGTTGCTAATCTAGGATAAGGGATTTAAGAGTTTTTCTAAAACATAAAAAATGTTTCCTGCATTTTTCAGTGAGCAGAGTTTTTCTAAAATAGCATACTGCTTGTTTCTTCAGCTATACTGGATTCTTCCGTGTGGACATGATATATAAAACTCAATTCCTTTATAAAATCTCTGTTAAAGGAAAATGTAAGGTAGGATGCATTTGAGGTATAAGATGAAAGGTACAGGTTAAAATATGTCTCTCTATATTTAAAATTGTTTTCTATTAGAAAAGATGTAGAATTTGTTATGGAATATTTTCATTTTAGATATAATTTTATCAGCTTTGGCTGGATATAGGAAGTAGATGAACACCTACTCTTTTCAAAGACAATTACAGAAATGTGATCCTATATCAATAATATAATTTAAATGGGAATGCATTATAAAGATACATTTTAAATGCCTTGGTCTTCTATCATATTTTTAAATGAACGTTTTTCCAGGTAATACCACTTTCCTGTAATGCCATTTTTTTTTAAGTTCATTATATTTTAATGTAATTGAAGGAACGTCTTTTTATTAAATCCAGTGTTCTTTGTGTTTAGGTGTCAACTCTAGCCAAGGAGGCAGAAAGGAATTCTTATCGTCTAAGCTGGGGCACTGAGAACTTAGACAACGTGGCTCTTTCTTCCAGCCCTATTCATTCAGGGTAAGTAAATCAATATTATGCATCCAGATCAAGAGGTAAAAAGAGATGAGTGAAAATAACAGCTTTGTCCAGTAGCTTTAGCTGATGGCTAGCTTACAGGGGAAGTGACCTTTTTTAAAACTTGTCACTGCTTTATCCACCATGGATTCTATCCACACAAACAAACCAGCAAAAAGCGTTGAATTCAGCATAGAAGAACTGACCATTGTTTTAAAATAAGTCGTAGAATTGCGTCAAACAGCTTGCTAACTAACCAGAGTATACCAGTGGCCTCCTTACTGTTCACGTTTTTGTCTTTAAGATGGCCTTGAAAAGAGGGGCAAGATCATTTGCTTTTTTGAAAGTTCTATTTACTAAGATTAACTGACTAGTTTAATAAATGCCTTTGCTTATGTATTAATGCATTTAAAATAATGTTTACAGAAGTGTGAGTCATACAGATGTATAGAGGAGTTCACAAGCTGTTTGAAGTAGGGATGTTCTAAAAAGGAAAATTTGAAAGCAACCAGTCAGGTTCTCAGTTATCTTTTACAAGTCATCCAGATAATATATATGCCACTACTTAAGAACTGCTGCCTATTTATATTAACTCATTAAAAAGTAGGGCTTTGAGTTAGTAATTTTAAACATTCTTAAAGACGTTCTTAAGTTATAAGAATTCAATTATGTGGAATATAAATTCCTTAAGGAGTTTTAAATTGTAAAGTCTTCATGATTGCTTTTTTCCTTACATTTTAATGGTGTCAAGTTGTATAGTAATTTCATAATTACATATAAACTTTTAAGATGTTTTTATTTAATCACTTTTAATCCCTGCTCATATTTTATCTAACTAAATATAATATTTTGATTTAAATTATTATCCCAAACTCCCTTTCCATAATCCCCAGCACTATTTTTAGTAGATCCTTTCTTGTTCTGATTATTCTAAAATATTCTCCTTTCAGGAAAGCATTCTAAGATATTGTAGTTAAAAATGTTGTACTTCTTAGCCTGATCTTCCGTTAAAGGCTCGGAGAATGAATGTAAAATTAGTTATTGAAAATAATCATAATACTCTTCTTTGTTAAATAAGTAAAAGCTAGTTCTTGATGCAAGTGTTATTCAAGGGAATAAAAACGAATTAAACCTCATCCAAATTTACTTACATATTTTTAAGCATAAAATAATTAAAATCTGACAGCTGTAAATTATTCAAAAAGCATAACATTGCATTCTGCTACTAAGTTTTTCAACAATGATGGGAAGAAAAAAAAAAGAAAATTGGACCTAGGGTGTTGATGGATAATAGTTCAGAATCTAGAAACCATAATCTAGTATTTGAAGCCCATACCCAGCCTACAAAGTGACGAGATGATTTTAAGCAAAATGTAATTAACTATTAGTAACCGAATTTATAAAAGAGTCAAAGTGTTATGGTGATATTTCAATTTCCAAAATAATTTACTTTAAAAAAGGAATTTCTTAAAGAAGTCTTAACTACCGAAGGGCAGTAAAATACTCAGATGAAGTACATCAATATACATACCAATAGTATAAAACTAGATACATGTATAAGTAATTAGAATTGATTACTTATGATGAAACAAGAGTATCCAGTGGTTAAAGTTTAATCACTCATTAAAATAAGGATCTTTAAAATCTTGGTCTCTAATAAGTGAGTTTTTCTGTGAACCTCACACCTGATCACTGATGCTAATCCTCAGCTCTGGATTAGCATTAGGTGTACCTTGGTATCACCTGGGAGCTTTAAAAAATACTGATGCCTAGGCCCCAACTCAAATCAATTACATCACAGTCTCTGTCACTGGGGCCTTGGCACTGGTATTTTCTACAAGTACCAATAGAGCAGATATATATATCTTATACAAACTGTTAGAAAGGAGCAAAATTGCCTAAAAAAAGTTTGACTTTAAGGATGACTTAGGTAATTAACATATGACTAGTTACTTCAAATATTTTTTATCCTTTCCATTTACTTAAGTATTCCTTCTTCACACACTGTTGAATTCTACAATGTATCAAACCTTGTGCCAGGCACTAAGGAAAATAGATGAGTAAAACCTAGCCACTCCCTTTAAGAAACACACCTATGTGTTGTTATTTGAACTTGGAAGACAATCTCTGGAAGAGAGATAACATGATGGTTAAGAGTGTGTTTGGAATCAGGTCAATCAGAATTCAGATCCTGGCCCTGACACTCAATATGTGACACTGGGCAAGTTGTATAAAATATATAAGTTTCAGTTTACTTACCTATAAGATGAACGTTATATTATGAATTCCATAGTGGAGCTTTAAGGATTAGATGCTTCTTAAGTAGTTAGTATTTTGCCTAGAAAGAATAAGTACTCAATAGATTATAGCCATTAGTATTTATACAATCCCCATACACATTTTCCACATCTTTAGCAAATTCCAAATCAGTGAAACAAAATGTATTCTGAATCCTCTAAATGACAATAGCCAATGTGGTACAGTTCATAATGGCAGTGTTTGACTTATTATTTTTAATCAGGTAATCTATCATAAAGTTGTGTCTCTACTATAGTATTTGAATGAACACAGTGCAAAAGATGACTCTAAGAGGATGGTTAGTTACCACTGAAAACTCAATGATTCTGAGGATGATGGTATTTGAAAGCTACCATGATATGAATGTATATGAATAACATTCATAATCTATCATGTAACAATGACATGTAATTTTATTCATTATACACCAGATTCCTGTGTAATAGTTTTTATATAGTTTTCAAGGAACTGAGTTTCTCTTTAATTAACTGGGTGAATTCCTAAGCCACTTCAAAATCTGACCAAACTGTAAGAAAAAAAAAATTTTGATAGAAGGGATAATAAAGTTAGCTTTTATATGCATATGCCACTAATTTGATGTATAATGTTCTATTAGATTAGATAAAGGGATTTTAGATTAATGGAAGACACAGCTTCTACCAATAAGCACTATTAGTGATTTTCTTTTACTTCTACTGTTTCCAATGACTAATGTCTGTCACTATAGGAGAATAGGTATCAGTGATTAAAAAATCTGTTCTGACCAATAGATACAGCCAATAGCTAGCAAAAGAAAGGCTGACAGTAATATTTTTGTTGTTGCTTTTGAAGAAGTTACCTTACTGATTCACAGTCTAACCAACAATTATTATTTCTAGTATCCCAGTCATAATCACATCCAACACAAGGTTGGACAAGAATTTGAATTTTACAGTTCTTCCCTATTTCATAAGTGCATAATGAATCAACAGATGTAAGGCACAAGTTCCTAGAGAGAGCTAGTTTTGTGACTCATTTGAAATATTATTATTTCAAAAGTCTTTATTTTTATACTTTTTTAATAACAGCCAAGTGCCAACAAATAAATGTCAATTCATGATGTTATACTACAAGATATGATAACTAGAAGTCAATAAGAAAGTAATCTTTTAAAGGACTTCTTTTTCATAAAAACATGTTGAAGATGGTTCTGCTGTGAACCTAAAACTACTCTAAAAAATATAGTCTATTTAAAAAAAAAAGTAAAGATGTTAGCTCAAATAGTGGAAGGTGATATTTGAAACTCAAGGAAGTTAAAGCTGTTTCTCATTTGACAACGTTAATATTTATCTAAATACATATAGTAGTTAATATAGCTGTTAGTGTATTTCAAACACTCTTTTTTTTTAAAGGTACATGAAGGTAAATTCTTCTGGATGAAGAAAATTATTTTATAAGTAACAAAACAACTGTTTTGTAAGGCTGGGTTTCTGGTCCAAAGGATTTGTATATCATCAGGTGTTGAAAACCCAAGTGGACTCTGTGAAAAACGTATGGAGTGTTTTGAGGAAGAGCAGACTCAGGTAGAAGAGGACTGAAAGGCAGGACTGTAAAGTGGGATTCAACAATATGACCAGCGAGGAAGACAGCAATCCCCGAAACAGGGAGTGAAAGTCTTGAAAAAAGCACTAAGATTTTGTTTGCATAGTTTTTGTTACTTACTAGTAGGTAATTAATGTTACCTACTCTGCCTTATAGTCTACGCTATTGTGTGTCATTGGAGCTATTTTTAAAATTGTGCCTTTTCTGTTTGCATTTCTTCTGTAGGAGCCCAAAAGGTCACTACCATTATTTTGAAAGTATGAAAGAAAAGCTTTGGAAGCAAAACTATGTCCATCAAATCGAAAACTTTGTAACTCTCATTATAATGCCCTTCGATGCTTTGTAGCTTCTTGGACATTTAGATTTTAAGTGCCCACGTAAGCCAGAATTGAATAAGCCTACAAATCCATGTCCAGGGATTTTATAATATCCCAGTTCCCTAACCTGGGAGTTGCTACAGAGCTCCAGTACCTGGCTCTTCTCTCAGCATTTGCATAGAGCTGTATCTCATTTGTATTTCCATCTTTTTTTCAGTGAATATGGTATTGGTATATAAATAATATATCTCAGTTGAAAGTCACTTCTGATTTCCTTCTTTATATTTCACGTTATCCATTCCTTCTCTGTGCTAAAGTATCTATTCTGTTGCAGCCGCACCTCTCCATGTCTTGATCGTGACAACAGCAGGTGAACTTCTGCATAATTCTTTCTCTGAACATGTTGCCTCTTCCTCTCCTCCTTTTGTCATTTCCTTCTGCATATACCCTGCCTCAGGATGCTTTAGTGTGACCATACCTAGCCAGAGAGAGAGAGAGTGTGAGGGAGAATAATGTGTTTTCTCCAAATCATGGCCATATGGTAAAGAGAAAGTGGGTATTTCTTATTTTGTTGGAAATTAGGTGGGGTTGTACCAAAATGAATGTAGACCTAAAGTGAGAGCCTGTCTTGGTCATGGGTCTCCATATCTCAGCTTTTTTTGTGAGAACAAGTGCTACATAGAGCTGGAAAATGCTATTCCAGCAATTATGCAAATTGGTTGAGCTATTTTCAAGTTATAGTAAAGGTTATGATTTTAAGTGTCACTTAGCAGAGTTTTTTTTTTAAACTATATTCTAGGTGAACCAAGGGCTGAAAGTTTATTAATAGTGCATTTGCTTGCTAGTACTACTTTAAATGCAGCCTTTTGATATTTTACAAATTGTGCTATAGAATGATTCCAGTGTTCTAAAAAATCCATTATTCTATTTTATTTTAATAAAGTTATTTTTAAAGGTTCTTATCAAACTGCTGATTATTGTATTTTATTTTACAGTCACCCAACATGATACTAAAGATTGTCTACAAATAAAACAGTTTTCAACTTTGAAAAATTTACATCCATTCTTTTACTTTTTTCTGAAATACACACTAAATATTATGTTTCCATACATGAACATAGTGAGTGATAAATACTTTTTTGGTGATTTTAACAAGTTTGAGACACTTTTTTCAAAGCCGTTTTTCATCAGTTTTTCAGTTCATGGAATTTCAAAGATTGGGAAGGAATTAAGGAAATTATAGAGGAGAAAGAGCTCATGATATGGTTTTCTCATAGTACCCCAGAAATCAGGTTTAATTTAAGGCCCTCTTGCTATGTGTATGGGGATCACTGAAGCACCCTGATGACATTTTTTTCCCTATTTTCAATCAATAACTAACTGAATGCTGCAGTCTCCTCCCCGTCCCCACCCCATGGTCCTGGATGAATTAAAAGTAAACCTAAGGATTCATAACTTTTAGGGTGGAGGATATAGTCCTCAAAAGTGCAGAATCATTGTTTTCTGCTGCCTCCTCTGAAGCATGTACCTGTGTAGCTAATCAACTACATATTCCTAGGCAAGTCATCTGCATAATAATGGTGGATTGCTTTTGCTTTTATTCCTTTTAAATTGTGATAACATCGTATCTCACAATTTAGAAAACTTCAGTAAGAGTTTCTACTTTGCATGATTGTTGAATTTCATTTGGAGAGTAAGATATACAAAAGCCGAGTATGTTACGTGATGTTTTTTGTCTGTACAGTCTGAAGTCAATGTTTAGTGCAGTATGTGTATACATTTTCTGCAAAACTGCTCCTTGACTGTTTTAACCATACAGCAAAAATAGTGTATATTTCATGCAGGAGTAGCAGTTTATTTTCCAAATAGGAATGCTTCCAGAACATCTGAAATGGAATATTCCAATAGGTTGCCTACCCTAGTTAGAATTTTAACACCAGAAGGCCACCTTAGAGTTTAAGAATTTAATGTCTCTCATGCTATGGGTGAGAAAACTGAAACCTAAAGATGTTAAGTGACTTGCCCGAGGTTACAGCAATAATTCAAGACAGGGATAGATCTCTTGATAGATCAGAGTTGGATCCAGGAAAGAGCATGGTACTTGCTGCATTATCTTGTGCTCTGTGATAATAGTATTTGTATATCTTCTTTGAATAGTACAGTTCATAAACCAATGAAAACTCCATATTAAACTGCTTTAGCAAAGTTCCGGGTTCATTGCAGGTATTTAATAAACGTTAGTTTCTCTGTTTATTTTTTAGGTATTATATTATACTATAATTTTTAAGACAGTCAAAATATATAAAATCCTATGGGTGCCAGGAAAGGAAAATGATGGGAACAAGCATTTATTGAATTCTATGTGCTTTACCCGCACATGATTTCATCCTCACCCTGCCCTTAAGTGGTGGTATGATTATCCTTCATTGACAGATGAGGCTTTAGTCAGTGCTCACAAACGGTGGAGCTGAGCTTTAATCCATATATGATACCTCTGTGCATACTTAATTACATGTTTTTACTTCAACTCCTTTCATCTCCAACTGTTTATAGGCATTATCTTGTCCCATTTTTAATCTGAAAATATGAGAAAATCATATTTACTTAATCAAACCTAGCATGTGAACTGATTCATCTCATGATTCCCTCCTTTCCAACCTTTCACTTTTTCCTGTGGTACCAAAAAAAGTAAATGGTCTCTTATAATCTGCTTTTTGCTTTTTTGAAATTGTTTTTTTTTTAATGACTTTATTTCATTTATTTATTTTTGACTGCTTTGGGTCTTGGTTGCTGCGCGAGGGCTTTCTCTAGTTGTGGCGAGCGGGGGCTACTCTTCATAGTGGTGCATGGGCTTCTCATTGCGGTGGCTTCTCTTGTTGAGGACCATGGGCTCTAGGCACGCGGGGTTCAGTAATTGTGGCATGCGGGCTCTGTAGTTGTGGCTCACGGGCTCTGGAGCGCAGGCTCAGTAGTTGTGGCGCACGGGCTTAGTTGCTTCACGGCATGTGGGATCTTCCCAGATCAGGGCTCGAACCCGTGTCCCCTGCATTGACAGGCAGATTCTTAACCACTGTGCCACCAGGGACATCCCTTGAAATTGTTTTATACATCACAAAATAACTGTCCACTAATTCTACTACCTATCCAAATAGTGACACCTTTTGATTCTGATCTTTTTAAATGAAAATGCTCAAATGCTAACCCAATTTTATATTACAAATTATTGGGATTAATGATTAGCATGTTGACTTTTTTTTTTTTTTTAAACATCTTTATTGAAGTATAATTGCCTTACAATGGTGTGTTAGCTTCTGCTTTATAACAAAGTTAATCAGTTATACATATACAATATGTTCCCATATCTCTTCCCTCCTGCATCTCCCTCCCTCCCACCCTCCCCATCCCACCCCTCTAGGTGGTCACAAAGCACCGAGCTGATCTCCCTGTGCTATGCGGCTGCTTCCCACCAGCTATCTATTTTACATTTGGTAGTGTACATATGTCCATGACACTCTCTCACCCTGTCACATCTCACCCCACCCCCTCCCCATATCCTCAAGTCCATTCTCTAGTAGGTCTGTGTCTTTATTCCCGTCTTGCCACTAGGTTCTTCATGGCCTTTTTTTTTTTTTTCCTTAGATTCCGTATATATGTGTTAGCATACTGTATTTGTTTTTCTCTTTCTGACTTACTTCACTCTGTATGACAGACTCTAACTCCATCCACCTCATTACAAATACCTCCATTTCATTTCTTTTTATGGCTGAGTAATATTCCATTGTATATATGTGCCACATCTTCTTTATCCATTCATCTGTCGATGGACATTTAGGTTGCTTCCATGTCCTGGCTATTGTAAGTAGAGCTGCAATGAACATTTTGGTACATGACTCTTTTTGAACTATGGTTTTCTCAGGGTATATGCCCAGTAGTGGGATTGCTGGATCGTATGGTAGTTCTATTTGTAGTTTTTTAAGGAACCTCCATACTGTTCTCCATAGTGGCTGTATCAATTTACATTCCCACCAACAGTGCAAGAGAGTTCCCTTTCCTCCACACCCTCTCCAGCATTTATTGTTTCTAGATTTTTTGATGATGGCCATTCTGACCGGTGTGAGATGATATCTCATTGTAGTTTTGATTTGCATTTCTCTAATGATTAATGATGTTGAGCATTCTTTCCTGTGTCTGTAGGCCATCTGTATATCTTCTTTGGAGAAATGTCTATTTAGGTCTTCTGCCCATTTTTGGATTGGGTTGTTTGTTTTTTTGTTATTGAGCTGCATGAGCTGCTTGTAAATCTTGGAGATTAATCCTTTGTCAGTTGCTACATTTGCAAATATTTTCTCCCATTCTGATGGTTGTCTTTTGGTCTTGTTTATGGTTTCCTTTGCTGTGCAAAAGCTTTTAAGTTTCATTAGGTCCCATTTGTTTATTTGTGTTCTTATTTCCATTTCTCTGGGAGCTGGGTCAAAAAGAATCTTGCTGTGATGTATGTCATAGAGTGTTCTGCCTATGTTTTCCTCTAAGAGTTTGATAGTGTCTGGTCTTACACTTAGGTCTTTAATCCATTTTGAGTTTATTTTTGTGCATGGTGTCAGGGGGTGTTCTAATTTCATACTTTTACATGTATCTGGCCAATTTTCCCAGCACCACTTATTGAAGAGGCTGTCTTTTCTCCACTGTATATGCTTGCCTCCTTTATCAAAGATAAGGTGACCATATGTGCGTGGGTTTATCTCTGGGCTTTCTATCCTGTTCCATTGATCTATATTTCTGTTTTTGTGCCAGTACCAAACTGTCTTGATTACTGTAGCTTTGTAATATAGTCTGAAGTCAGGGAGACTGATTCCTCCAGCTCCATTTTTCGTTCTCAAGATTGCTTTGGCTATTCGGGGTCTTTTGTGTTTCCATATAAATTGTGAAATTTTTTGTTCTAGTTCTGTGAAAAATGCCAGTGGTAGTTTGATAGGGATTGCATTGAATCTGTAGATTGCTTTGGGTAGTAGAGTCATTTTCACAATGTTGATTCTTCCAATCCAGGAACATGGTATATCTTTCCATCTATTTGTATCATCTTTAATTTCTTTCATCAGTGTCTTATAATTTTCTGCATACAGGTCTTTTGTCTCCTTAGGTAGGTTTATTCCTAGATATTTTATTCTTTTTGTTGCAATGGTAAACGGGAGTGTTTTCTTAATTTCACTTTCAGATTTTTCGTCATTAGTGTATAGAAATGCGAGAGATTTCTGTGCATTAATTTTGTATCCTGCTACTTTACCAAATTCATTGATTAGCTCTAGGAGTTTTCTGGTAGCATCTTTAGGATTCTCTATGTATAGTATCATGTCATCTGCAAACAGTGACAGCTTTACTTCTTCTTTTCCGATTTGGATTCCTTTTATTTCTTTGTCTTCTCTGATTGCTGTGGCTAACACTTCCAAAACTATGTTGAATAATAGTGGTGAGAGTGGGCAACCTTGTCTTGTTCCTGATCTTAGTGGAAATGGTTTCAGTTTTTCACCATTGAGGACAATGTTGGCTGTGGGTTTGTCATATATGGCCTTTATTATGTTGAGGAAAGTTCCCTCTATGCCTACTTTCTGCAGGGCTTTTATCATAAATGGGTGTTGAATTTTGTCAAAAGCTTTCTCTGCATCTATTGAGATGATCATATGGTTTTTCTCCTTCAATTTTTTAATATGGTTTATCACATTGATTGATTTGCGTATATTGAAGAATCCTTGCATTCCTGGGATAAACCCCACTTGATCATGGTGTATGATCCTTTTAATGTGCTGTTGGATTCTGTTTGCGAGTATTTTGTTGAGGATTTTTGCATCTATGTTCATCAGTGATATTGGCCTGTAGTTTTCTTTCTTTGTGACATCTTTGTCTGGTTTTGGTATTAGGGTGATGGTGGCCTCGTAGAATGAGTTTGGGAGTGTTCCTCCCTCTGCAATATTTTGGAAGAGTTTGAGAAGGATAGGTGTTAGCTCTTCTCTAAATGTTTGATAGAATTCACCTGTGAAGCCATCTGGTCCTGGGCTTTTGTTTGTTGGAAGGTTTTTAATCACAGTTTCAATTTCAGTGCTTGTGATTGGTCTGTTCATATTTTCTATTTCTTCCTGGTTCAGTCTCGGCAGTTTGTGCATTTCTAAGAATCTGTCCATTTCTTCCAGGTTGTCCATTTTATTGGCGTAGAGTTGCTTGTAGTAATCTCTCATGATCTTTTGTATTTCTGCAGTGTCAGTGGTTACTTCTCCTTTTTCATTTCTAATTCTATTGATTTGAGTCTTCTCCCTTTTTCTCTTGATGAGTCTGGCTAATGGTTTATCAATTTTGTTTATCTTCTCAAAGAACCAGCTTTTAGTTTTATTGATTTTTGCTATTGTTTCCTTCATTTCTTTTTCATTTATTTCTGACCTGATCTTTATGATTTCTTTCCTTCTGCTAGCTTTGGGGTTGTTTTGTTCTTCTTTCTCTAATTGCTTTAGGTGCAAGGTTAGGTTGTTTATTCGAGATGTTTCCTGTTTCTTGAGGTAGGCTTGTATTGCTATAAACTTCCCTCTTAGCACTGCTTTTGCTGCGTCCCATAGGTTTTGGGTCGTCGTATCTCCATTGTCATTTGTTTCTAGGTATTTTTTGATTTCCCCTTTGATTTCTTCAGTGATCACTTCGTTATTAAGTAGTGTATTGTGTAGCCTCCATGTGTTTGTATTTTTTACACATCTTTTCCTGTAATTGATATCTAGTCTCATAGCGTTGTGGTCGGAAAAGATACTTGATACGATTTCAATTTTCTTAAATTTACCAAGGCTTGATTTGTGACCCAAGATATGATCTATCCTGGAGAATGTTCCATGCGCACTTGAGAAAATGTGTATTCTGTTGTTTTTGGGTGGAATGTCCTATAAATATCAATTAAGTCCATCTTGTTTAATGTATCATTTAAAGCTTGTGTTTCCTTATTTATTTTCATTTTGGATGATCTGTCCATTGGTGAAAGTGGGGTGTTAAAGTCCCCTACTATGATTGTGTTGCTGTCGATTTCCCCTTTTATGGCTGTTAGTATTTGCCTTATGTATTGAGGTGCTCCTATGTTGGGTGCATAAATATTTACGATTGTTATACCTTCCTCTTGGATCGATCCCTTGATCATTTTATAGTGTCCTTCTTTGTCTCTTATAATATTCTTTATTTTAAAGTCTATTTTGTCTGATATGAGAATTGCTACTCCAGCTTTCTTTTGATTTCCATTTGCATGGAATATCTTCTTCCATCCCCTCACTTTCAGTCTGTATGTGTCTCTAGGTCTGAAGTGGGTCTCTTGTAGACAGCATATATATGGGTCTTGTTTTTGTATCCATTCAGCCAGTCTGTGTCTTTTGGTGGGAGCATTTAATCCATTTACATTCAAGGTAATTATCGATATGTATGTTCCTATTCCCATTTTCTTAAATGTTTTGGGTTTGTTATTGTAGGTGTTTTCCTTCTCTTGTGTTTCTTGCCTAGAGAAGTTCCTTTAGCATTTGTTGTAAAGCTGGTTTGGTGGTGCTGAACTCTCTCAGCTTTTGCTTGTCTGTAAAGGTTTTAATTTCTCCATCACATCTGAATGAGATCCTTGCTGGGTAGAGTAATCTGGTTGTAGGTTTTTCTCCTTCATCACTTTAAGTATATCCTGCCACTCCCTTCTGGCTTGCAGAGTTTCTGCTGAAAGATCAGATGTTAACCTTATGGGGATTCCCTTGTGTGTTATTTGTTGTTTTTCCCTTGCTGCTTTTAATATGTTTTCTTTATATTTAATTTTTGACAGTTTGATTAATATGTGTCTTGGCGTGTTTCTCCTTGGGTTTATCCTGTATGGGACTCTCTGTGCTTCCTGGACTTGATTAACTATTTCCTTTCCCATGTTAGGGAAGTTTTCAACTATAATCTCTTCAAATATTTTCTCAGTCCCTTTCTTTTTCTCTTCTTCTTCTGGGACCCCTATAATTCGAATGTTGGTGCGTTTAATGTTGTCCCAGAGGTCTCTGAGACTGTCCTCAGTTCTTTTCATTCTTTTTTCTTTATCCTGCTCTGCAGTAGTTATTTCCACCATTTTATCTTCCAGGTCACTTATCCTTTCTTCTGCCTCAGTTATTCTGCTATTGATCCCATCTAGAGTATTTTAAATTTCATTTATTGTATTTTTCATCGTTGCTTGGTTCCTCTTTAGTTCTTCTACGTCCTTGTTAAATGTTTCTTGCATTTTGTCTATTCTATTTCCAAGATTTTGGATCATTCTTACTATCATTATTCTGAATTCTTTTTCAGGTAGACTACCTATTTCCTCTTCATTTGTTAGGTCTGGTGTGTTTTGACCCTGCTCCTTCATCTGCTGTGTGTTTTTCTGTCGTCTCATTTTGCTTATCTTACTGTGTTTGGGGTCTCCTTTTCACAGGCTGCAGGTTTGTAGTTCCCGTTGTTTTTGGTATCTGTCCCCAGTGGCTAAGGTTGGTTCAGTGGGTTGTGTAGGCTTCCTGGTGGAGGGGACTATTGCCTGTGTTCTGGTGGATGAGGTTGAATCTTGTCTTTCTGGTGGGCAGGTCCACGTCTGGTGGTGTGTTTTGGGGTGTCTGTGGCCTTATGATTTTAGGCAGCCTCCCTGCTAATGGATGGGGCTGTGTTCCTGTCTTGCTAGTTGTTTGGCATAGGGTGTCCAGCCCTGTAGCTTGCTGGTTGTTGAGTGAAGCTGGGTCTTGATGTTGAGATGGAGATCTCTGAGAGATTTTTGCCGTTTGGTATTACGTGGAGCTGGTAGGTCTCTTGTGGACCAGTGTCCTGAAGTTGGCTCTCCCACCTCAGAGGCACAGCCCTGATGCCTGGCTGGAGCACCAAGAGCCTTTCATCCACACAGCTCAGGATATAAGGGAGAAAAAAATAGAAAGAAAGAAAGAGGATAAAATAAAATAAAATAAAGCTATTATAATAAAAAATAAGAAAAAAAAATTATTAAGAGTAAATGTATTCAGAAAAAAATTTTTTTTAATTTTTAAAAATAGATTAATTTTTTATAGTAAAAAATAAGAAAAAAATTTTTAAGAAAAAAAATTTATTAAGAAAAAAAAATTTTAATTTTTTAAAATAAAAAATATAAAAAAACTTATTAAAAACTTTTTTAATTTCTAAAAATAGAAAATACGGAAAAAATTATTAAGAAAACATGTATTAGGAAAAAAAAATTTTTTTAAGTAAAAAAAAAAAAATGGACAGACCTAACCCTAGGACTGATGGTGAAAGCAAATCTATACAGACAAAATCTCACCCAGAAGCATACACATATACACTCACAAAAAAAGGAAAAGGGGAAATTAATATATCCTGCTCCTAAAGTCCACCTTTTGAATTTGGGATGATTCATTGTCTATTCAGGTATTCAACAGATGCAGGCACATCAAGTTGCTTGTGGAGCTTTAATCCGCTGCTTCTGAGGCTGCTGGGAGAGATTTCCCTTTCTCTTTGTTCGTACAACTCCCCGCGTTCAGCTTTGGATTTGGACCCGCCTCTGCATGTACGTCGCCTGAGGGCGTCCGTTCCCCGCCCAGACAGAACGGGGTTAAAGGAGCAGCTGCTTCGGGGGCTCTGGCTCACTCAGGCCGGGGGAGGGAGCGGTACGGAGGAGGCGGGGCGAGCCTGCGGCGTCAGAGGCCGGCGTGACGTTGCAGCAGCCTGAGGCGCGCCGTGTGTTCTCCCGGGGAAGTTGTCCCCGGATCACGGGAGCCTGGCGGTGGTGAGCTGCACCGGCTCCCGGGAGGGGCAGTGTGGAGAGTGACCTGTGCTCGCACACAGGCTTCTTGGTGGCGGCAGCAGCAGCCTTAGCGTTTCCTACCAGTCTCTGGGGTCCGCGCTGTTAGCCGCGGCTCGCGCCCGCCTCTGGAGTTCGTCTAGGCGGCGCTCTGAATCCTCTCTCCTTGCGCGCCGCGAAACAAAGAGGCAAGAAAAAGTCTCTTGCCTCTTCGGCGGCTGCAGACCTCCTCTCCGGCTCCCTCCCGGCTCGCCGTGGCACACCAACCCCTTCAGGCTGTGTTCACGCCGCCAACCCCAGTCCTCTCCCTGCAATCCGACCGCAGCCCGCGCCTCAGCTCCCAGTCCCGCCCGCCCCAGCGGGTGAGCAGACAAGCCTCTCGGGCTGGTGAGCGCTGCTCGGCACTGAGCCTCTGTGTGGGAATCTCTCCGTTTTTCCCTCTGCGCCCCTGTTGCTGTGGGATCCGCGCTGATAGCCGCGGCTCACACCCGTCTCTGGATTTCGTTTAGGCAGCGCTCTGAATCCCCTCTCCTTGCGCGCCGCGAAACAAAGAGGCAAGAAAAAGTCTCTTGCCTCTTCGGCAGCTGCAGACTTTTTCCTGGACTCCCTCCCGGCTAGCACCAAAGCCCCAGCCTCAGCTCCCAGCCCCACCCGCCCCGGCGGCTGAGCAGACAAGCCTCTCGGGCTGGTGAGTGCTGGTCGGCACCAATCCTCTGTGCGGGAGTCTCTCCGCTTTGCCCTCCACACCCCTGTGGCTGCGCTCTCCTCCGCGGCTCCGAAGCTTCCCCCCTCTGCCACCCGCAGTCTCTGCCCGCAAAGGGGCTTCCTAGTGCCTGGAAACCTTTCCTCCTTCACGGCTCCCTCCCACTGGCGCAGGTCCCGTCCCTATTCTTTTTTCTCTGTTATTTCTTTTTTCTTGTACCCTACCCAAGTACGTGGGGATTTTCTTGCCTTTTGGGAGGTCTGACGTCTTCTGCCAGCGTTCAGTGGGTGTTCTGTAGGAGCAGTTCCACGTGTAGATGTATTTCTACTGTATCTGTGGGAAGGAAGGTGATCTCCGTGTCTTACTCTTCCGCCATCTTGCCCCTACCTAGCATGTTGACTTTTATCTAAAAGATTTTTCATCAGCACTAGATATAAACTTGAATCATTATTTCTCTTATTCCCTCTTATTTGAAGAAAAGACTTCTTTTAGTATACAATTCTACATAGTCAGCTTTTTAATTAGTTGTTTATTCCGCAGTTACATTATTTGAGTCTGATTGGCTTAGGGTGTTTTCTTGCTAAATTTGTAAACATTTTTGTTCATTTTTACTATCTTCTCACAACTTTCCACTTTTACTCTTCCATTCATTCACTATTCAACAATTATTTATTAGCTACCTACTATGTGCTCTATTTACATTGTGCTAGGCACTGGGGGGACACAGGAAGAAATATGGAGAACAAGGTCATTGCCATTGTGGCACTAATATGGCTCCTATATATGGTTTAATTCATTTCTCATTGACCAGGAAAGCAAGTGATTCTGAGTAAGTGAAACCATCATGTGACATTTGGGGCTTAGACTGTGAGCATCTTGGCAGCAGCAACTACGTCTTTACTTTCTGTATTCTCACTCAGTTCCTAGCAGGGCACCTGGCATTTACTAGGAGGGTAACAAATTGTTGCATGAAAAGGGGTGTGGAAATTATGGAGTAAATGAGAACAAAAGAGAATTTTAAAAGGATCAGTCAATGACACAAAATCAGAGAAAGTAATCAAACATATAGTTACTTTAACATTGTTACAGCCAAGAACATAGCTACTTCAATTCATTCCTTAGAGCAGCGGTCTCTAACGTTTTTGGCACCAGGGACCAGTTTCATGGAAGACAGTTTTTCCACAGACAGTGGTCAGGGGGATGGTTTTGGGATGATTCAAGTGCATTACATTTATTGTGCCCTTTATTTCTATTATTATTACATTGTAATATATAATGGAATAATTACACAACTCACCATAATGCTGACAGGAGGCAGAGCTCAGGCAGTAATGCAAGCGATGGGGAGCGGCTGTAAATACAGATGAAGCTTTACTCATTTGTCCGCTGCTCACCTCCTGCTGTGCAGCCTCGTTCCTAACAAGCCATGGACAGATACCGGTTCATGGCCCGGGGGTTGGGGACCCCTGCCTTAGAGAATGCACCTCTAGAAGATATTCTAAATGGAGATGTTATATAGGCCATAAGCCATCACTGGAATAAACATAGTGGAAATATAACAGCATGTAACATGAAATAGGAAATTCCCTAAATGCCTTCAAATGGTACAAATAGTATTGAAGATTGATAATATTAAGCAGATGTATTACAGTTCCTTACTAGTTTGAGTCCCTGTTCTTCACCAGTGCTGCTAGTATTCAAAAGATGAAACAAAATCAGAGAAAGTAGAGAAAGTCAGAAACGTAGCAATGAGTTTGGAACAGCACTGGTTGAAACTTAAGTCACTTTTTTCTAGTTTTTATAAAAATCAACATAAATATCATAGTCAAAAGAAAATAGTAAAATGGAAAAGAAACCTTTATAGTCATCTAGAAGCGTTACCAGTTCTCTCATTCTTTTGAGCAATAGTGCATTTTAAAAAGCAAATAGAAAATAAATTTTTTTAACATCTTTATTGGAGTAAAATTGCCTTACAATGGTGTGTTAGTTTCTGCTTTATAACAAAGTGAATCAGTTATACAAATGCATATGTTCCCATATCTCTTCCCTCTTGCGTCTCCCTCCCTCCCACCCTCCCTATCCCACCCCTCTAGGTGGTCACAAAGCACCAAGCTGATCTCCCTGTGCTATGCGGCTGCTTCCCACTAGCTATCTATTTTACGTTTGGTAGTGTATACATGTCCATGCCACTCTCTCACTTTGTCACATCTTACCCTTCCCCCTCCCCATATCCTCAAGTCCATTCTCTAGTAGGTCTGAGTCTTTATTCCCGTCTTGCCCCTAGGTTCTTCATGACCTTTTTTTTTTTCTTCTTAGATTCCACATATATGTGTTAGCATATGGTATTTGTTTTTCTCTTTCTGACTTACTTCACTCTGTATGATAGACTCTAGGTCCATCCACCTCACTACAAATATCTCGATTTCGTTTCTTTTTATGCTGGAGTAATATTCCATTGTATATATGTGCGACATCTTCTTTATCCATTCATCTGTTTATGGACACGTAGGTTGCTTCCATGTCCTGGCTATTGTAAATAGAGCTGCAATGAACATTTTGGTACATGACGCTTTATGAATTATGGTTTTCTCAGGATATATGCCCAGTAGTGGGATTGCTGGGTCGTATGGTAGTTCTGTTTTTAGTTTTTTAAGGAAACTCCATACTGTTCTCCATAGCGGCTGTATCAATTTACATTCCCACCAACAGTGCAAAAGTGTTCCCTTTTCTCCACACCCTCTCCAGCATTTATTGTTTCTAGATTTTTTGATGATGGCCATTCTGACTGGTGTGAGATGATATCTCATTGTAGTTTTGATTTGCATTTCTCTAATGATTAATGATGTTGAGCATTCTTTCATGTGTTTGTTGGCAATCTGTATATCTTCTTTGGAGAAATGTCTATTTAGGTCTTCTGTCCATTTTTGGATTGTGTTGTTTGTTTTTTTGTTATTGAGCTGCATGAGCTGCTTGTGAATTTTGGAGATTAATCCTTTGTCAGTTGCTTCATTTACGAATATTTTCTCCCATTCTGAGGGTTGTCTTTTGGTCTTGTTTATGGTTTCCTTTGCTGTGCAAAAGCTTTTAAGTTTCATTAGGTCCCATTTGTTTATTTGTGTTTTTATTTCCATTTCTCTAGGAGCTGGGTCAAAAAGGATCTTGCTGTGATTAATGTCATAGAGTGTTCTGCCTATGTTTTCCTCTAAGAGTTTTATAGTTTCTGGCCTTACACTTAGGTCTTTAATCCATTTTGAGTTTATTTTTGTGTATGGTGTTAGGGAGTGCTCTACTTTCATAGTTTTACATGTACCTGTCCAGTTTTCCCAGCACCACTTATTGAAGAGGCTGTCTTTTCTCCACTGTATATTCTTGCCTCCTTTATCAAAGATAAGGTGACCATATGTGCGTGGGTTTATCTCTGGGCTTTCTATCCTGTTCCATTGATCTATATTTCTGTTTTTGGGCCAGTACCAAACTGTCTTGATTACTGTAGCTTTGTAATATAGTCTGAAGTCAGGGAGACTGATTCCTCCAGCTCCATTTTTCGTTCTCAAGATTGCTTTGGCTATTCGGGGTCTTTTGTGTCTCCATACAAATTGTGAAATTTTTTGTTCTAGTTCTGTGAAAAATGCCAGTGGTAGTTTGATAGGGATTGCATTGAATCTGTAGATTGCTTTGGGTAGTAGAGTCATTTTCACAATGTTGATTCTTCCAATCCAAGAACATGGTATATCTCTCCATCTATTTGTATCATCTTTAATTTCTTTCATTAGTGTCTTATAATTTTCTGCACACAGGTCTTTTGTCTCCTTAGGTAGGTTTATTCCTAGATATTTTATTCTTTTTGTTGCAGTGGTAAATGGGAGTGTTTTCTTAATTTCACTTTCAGGTTTTTCATCATTAGTGTATAGCAATGCCAGAGATTTCTGTGCATTAACTTTGTATCCTGCTACTTTACCAAATTCATTGATTAGCTCTAGCAGTTTTCTGGTAGCATCTTTAGGATTCTCTGTGTATAGTATCATGTCATCTGCAAACAGTGACAGCTTTACTTCTTCTTTTCCGATTTGGATTCCTTTTATTTCTTTTTCTTCTCTGATTGCTGTGGCTAAAACTTCCAAAACTATGTTGAATAATAGTGGTGAGAGTGGGCAACCTTGTCTTGTTCCTGATCTTAGTGGAAATGGTTTCAGTTTTTCACCATTGAGGACGATGTTGGCTGTGGGTTTGTCATATATGGCCTTTATTGTGTTGAGGAAAGTTCCCTCTATGCCTACTTTCTGCAGGGTTTTTATCATAAATGGGTGTTGAATTTTGTCGAAAGCTTTCTCTGCATCTATTGAGATGATCAATGGTTTTTCTCCTTCAATTTTTTAATATGGTTTATCACATTGATTGATTTGCGTATATTGAAGAATCCTTGCATTCCTGGAATAAACCCCACTTGATCATAGTGTATGATCCTTTCAATGTGCTGTTGGATTCTGTTTGCTAGTATTTTTTGAGGATTTTTGCATCTATGTTCATCAGTGATATTGGCCTGTAGTTTTATTTCTTTGTGACATCTTTGTCTGGTATCACGGTGATGGTGGCCTCGTAGAATGAGTTTGGGAGTGTTCCTCCCTCTGCTATATTTTGGAAGAGTTTGAGAAGGATGTGTGTTAGCTCTTCTCTAAATGTTTGATAGAATTCACCTGTGAAGCCATCTGGTCCTGGGCTTTTGTTTGTTGGAAGGTTTTTAATCACAGTTTCAATTTCAGTGCTTGTGATTGGTCTGTTCATATTTTCTATTTCTTCCTGGTTCAGTCTTGGCAGGTTGTGCATTTCTAAGAATTTGTCCATTTCTTCCAGGTTGTCCATTTTATTGGCATAGAGTTGCTTGTAGTAATCTCTCATGATCCTTTGTATTTCTGCAGTGTCAGTTTTTACTTCTCCTTTTTCATTTCTAATTCTATTGACTTGAGTCTTCTCCCTTTTTTTCTTGATGAGTCTGGCTAATGGTTTATCAATTTTGTTTATCTTCTCCAAGAACCAGCTTTTAGTTTTATTGATCTTTGCTATCGTTTCCTTCCT
Organism: Balaenoptera musculus; assembly: GCF_009873245.2. Lineage (NCBI taxonomy): Eukaryota > Metazoa > Chordata > Mammalia > Artiodactyla > Balaenopteridae > Balaenoptera > Balaenoptera musculus. The sequence goes on from NC_045789.1 coordinate 113,519,860, forward strand.
TTCTTTTTCATTTATTTCTGATCTGATCTTTATGATTTCTTTCCTTCTGCTAGCTTTGGGGTTTTTTTGTTCTTCTTTCTCTAATTGCTTTAGGTGCAAGGTTAGGTTGTTTATTTGAGATGTTTCCTGTTTCTTAAGGTAGGATGCTATTGCTATAAACTTCCCTCTTAGAACTGCTTTTGCTGCATCCCATAGGTTTTGGGTCATCGTGTCTCCATTGTCATTTGTTTCTAGGTATTTTTTGATTTCCTCTTTGATTTCTTCAGTGATCACTTGGTTATTAAGTTGTGTATTGTTTAGCCTCCATGTGTTTATATTTTTTACAGATCTTTTCCTGTAATTGATATCTAGTCTCATAGCGTGGTGTTCGGAAAAGATACTTGATACGATTTCAATTTTCTTAAATTTACCAAGGCTTGATTTGTGACCCAAGATATGATCTATCCTGGAGAATGTTCCATGAGCACTTGAGAAAAATGTGTATTCTGTTGTTTTTGGATGGAATGTCCTATAAATATCAATTAAGTCCATCTTGTTTAATGTATCATTTAAAACTTTTGCTTCCTTATTTATTTTCATTTTGGTTGATCTGTCCATTGGTGAAAGTGGGGTGTTAAAGTCCCCTACTATGATTGTGTTACTGTTGATTTCCCCTTTTATGGCTGTTAGTATTTGCCTTATGTATTGAGGTGCTCCTATGTTGGGTGCATATATATTTACAGTTGTTATATCTTCTTCTTGGATCGATCCCTTGATCTTTATGTAGTGTCCTTCTTTGTCTCTTGTAATAGTCTTTGTTTTAAAGTTTATTTTGTCTGATATGAGAATTGCTACTCCAGCTTTCTTTTGATTTCCATTTGCATGGAATATCTTTTTCCATCCCCTCTCTTTCAGTCTGTATGTGTCCCTAGGTCTGAAGTGGGTCTTTTGTAAACAGCATATATACGGGTCTTGTTTTTGTATCCGTTCAGCCAGTCTGTGTCTTTTGGTGGGAGCATTTAATCCATTTACATTTCAGGTAATTATTGATATGTATCTTCCTATTCCCATTTTCTTAATTGTTTTGGGTTTGTTATTGTAGGTCTTTTCCTTCTCTTGTGTTTCTTGCCTAGAGAACTTTCTTTAGCATTTGTTGTAAAGCTGGTTTGGTGGTGCTGAACTCTCTCAGCTTTTGCTTGTGTGTAAAGGTTTTAATTTCTCCATCAAATCTGAATGAGATCCTTGCTGGGTAGAGTAATCTTGGTTGTAGGTTTTTTTCTCCTTCATCACTTTAAATACGTCCTGCCACTCCCTTCTGGCTTGCAGAGTTTCTGCTGAAAGATCAGCTGTTAATCTAATGGGGATTCCCTTGTGTGTTATTTGTTGTTTTTCCCTTGCTGCTTTTAATATGTTTTCTTTGTATTTAATTTTTGATAGTTTGATTAATATGTGTCTTGGCGTGTTTCTCCTTGGATTTATCGTGTATGGGAGTCTCTGTGCTTCCTGGACTTGATTAACTATTTCCTTTCCCATATTAGGGAAGTTTTCAACTATAATCTCTTCAAATATTTTCTCAGTCCCTTTCTTTTTCTCTTCTTCTTCTGGGACCCCTATAATTCGAATGTTGGTGCGTTTAATATTGTCCCAGAGGTCTCTGAGGCTGTCCTCAGTTCTTTTCATTCTTTTTTCTTTATTCTGCTCTGTGGTAGTTATTTCCACTGTTTTATCTTCCAGGTCACTTATCCGTTCTTCTGCCTCAGTTATTCTGCTATTGATCCCTTCTAGAGTATTTTTAATTTCATTTTTTGTGTTGTTCATCGTTGCTTGTTTGCTCTTTAGTTCTTCTAGGTCCTTTTTAAATGTTTCTTGCATTTTCTCTATTCTATTTCCAAGATTTTGGATCATCTTTACTATCATTATTCTGAATTCTTTTTCAGGTAGACTGCCTATTTCCTCTTCATTTGTTAGGTCTGGTGGGTTTTTACCTTGCTCCTTCATCTGCTCTGTGTTTTTCTGTCTTCTCATTTTGCTTATCTTACTGTGTTTGGGGTCTCCTTTTCGCAGGCTGCAGGTTCATAGTTCCCGTTGTTTTTGGTGTCTGTCCCCAGTGGCTAAGGTTGCTTCAGTGGGTTGTGTAGGCTTCCTATTGGAGGGGACTAGTGCCTGTGTTCTTGTGGATGAGGCTGGATCTTTTCTTTCTGGTGAGCAGGTCCACGTCTGGTGGTGTGTTTTGGGGTGTCTGTGGCCTTATTATGATTTTAGGCAGCCTCTCTGCTAATGGGTGGGGTTGTGTTCCTGTCTTGCTAGTAGTTTGGCATAGCGTGTCCAGCACTGTAGTTTACTGGTCATTGAGTGAAGCTGGGTCTTGTTGTTGAGATGGAGATCTCTGGGAGATTTTCGCCATTTGATATTACGTGGAGCTGGAAGGTCTCTTTTGGACCAGTGTCCTGAAGAGTTGGCTCTCCCACCTCAGGGGCACAGCACTGACTCCTGGCTGGAGCACCAAGAGCCTTTCATCCACACGGCTCAGAATAAAAGGGAGAAAATATAGAAGGAAAGAAAGAAAGAGGATAAAATAAAATAAAGATAAAATAGAATAAAGTTATTAAAATAAAAAATAATTATTAAGAAAAAATTTTTTTAAAAAGTACAAAAAAAACAAAAACAAAAATGGGCGGACATAACCCTAGGACAAATGGTGAAAGCAAAGCTATACAGACAAAATCTCCCCCAGAAGCATACACATACACACTCACAAAAAGAGGAAAAGGGGAAAAAATAATATATCTTGCTCCCAAAGTCCACCTCCTCAGTTTGGGATGATTCGTTGTCTATTCAGGTATTCCACAGATGCAGGGTACATCAAGTTGATTGTGGAGATTTAATCCACTGCTCCTGAGGCTGCTGGGAGAGATTTCCCTTTCTCTGTTTGCACAGCTCCCGAGGTTCAGCTTTGGATTTGGCCCCACCTCTGCGTGTAGGTCGCCTGAGGGCATCTGTTCTTCGCTCAAACAGGACGGGGTTAAAGGAGCCGCTGATTCGGGGGCTCTGGCTCACTCAGGCTGGGAGGAGGGAGGGGTATGGATGTGGGGCAAGCCTGCAGCGGCAGAGGCCGGCGTGACATTGCACAAGCCTGATGCGCGCCGTGCGTTCTCCCGGGGAAGTTGTCCCTGGATCACGGGACCCTGGCAGTGGCGGGCTGCACCGGCTCCCGGGAGGGGAGGTGTGGAGAGTGACCTGTGCTTGCACACAGGCTTCTTATTGGCGGCAGCAGCAGCCTTAGCATCCCATGCCCATCTCTGGGTTCCACGCTGATAGCCGCGGCTTGCGCCCATCTCTGGAGCTCCTTTAAGCAGCGCTCTGAATCCCCTCTCCTCACGCACCAGGAAACAAAGAGGGAAGAAAAAGTCTCTTGCCTCTTTGGCAGGTACAGACTTTTTCCCGGACTCCCTCCCAGCTAGCTGTGGCGCACTAGCCCCTTCAGGCTGTGTTCACGCCGCCAACCCCAGTCCTCTCCCTGGGATCCGACAGAAGCCCGAGCCTCAGCTCCCAGCCCCCGCCCGCCCCGGCAGGTGAGCAGACAAGCCTCTGGGGCTGGTGAGTGCTGGTCGGCACCGATCCTCTGTGTGGGTATCTCTCCGCTTTGCCCTCCGCACCCCTGTTGCTGCGCTCTCCTCCGTGGCTCTGAAGCTCCCCCCTCTGCCACCCGCCGTCTCCTCCCGTGAAGGGGCTTCCTAGTGTGTGGAAACCTTTCCTCCTTCACAGCGCCCTCCCACTGGTGCCGGTCCCATCCCTATTCTTTTGTCTCTGTTTTTTCTTTTTTCTTTTGCACTACCCAGGTATGTGGGGAGTTTCTTGCCTTTTGGGAGGTCTGAGGTCTTCTGCCAGCGTTCAGTGAGTGTTCTATAGGAGCAGTTCCACGTGTAGATGTATTTCTGATGTATCTGTGGGGAGGAAGGTGATCTCCGCATCTTACTCTTCTGCCATCTTCTCCGACTCCCCCGAAAATAATTTTTTAAGAATTCCTACTTAGTGGGTGGCCTGCTGGCCCAGTGGTGGGCAGGGCGCAAGGGCCGAGGCTGTGGTTTTGTCCCAGGCTCACCTGGCTGAGGGTCGTGAGAAGGCCCGGAGGCGAACTTGATGAGGAGCCCCGCAACCTGCGCCCTGGTGAAGATCAACCCGGCCACAGCCGGCCAGGAGCCGGCTCTCTGTGAAAATGGCAGGGCCGGAGCTGCTGCTCGACTCCAACATCTGCCTCTGGGTGGTCCTGCCCATTGTTATCATCACCTTCTTCATGGGCATGATTTGCCACTACATGTCCATCCTGCTGCAGAGTGACAAGAAGCTCACCCAGGAATAAGTCTCTGACAGTCAAGTCCTAATTCAAAGCAGAGTCCTCAGCGAAAATGGAAAATACATTCCCAAACAGTCTTTCCTGACACGAAAATATTACTTCAACAACCCAGAGGATGGGTTTTTTTCAAAAAACTAAAAGGAAGGTTGTGCCTCCTTCTCCTATGACTGATCCCACTATGCTCACCAACATGATGAAAGGCAATGTCACAAATGTCCTCCCTATGATTCTTATTGGTGGATGGATCAACATGACATTTTCAGGCTTTGTCATAACCAGGGTCCTGTTTTCACTGATCCTCTGTTTTAAGCCTATGCTACAGCAAGAAATTGAACTACTCACATTAGATGCCTCCTGGGTGAGTTCTGCCTCCTGGTATTTCCTCAGTGTCTTTGGAGCATTTGCTCTGTGATTTTGGGCCAAGATAATGCTGCTGGCCAATCACGGATAATGCAGGAACAGATGACTGGAGCAGCCATGGCCATGCCCACAGACACCGACAAAGCTTTTAAGACAGAGTGGGAAGCTTTGGAGCTGACGGACCACCAGTGGGCACTAGATGGTGTCAGAAAGGAGCTCATGGCCAAAGACCTCCACTTTGAAGCCATGTTCAAAAAGGAATGACAGACCTCTATTTTTTTGAAGGCGAAGCAGGGGTTAGCTGTGTCAGGAACTCGGAGTAGCGCTTAACCTTGTAACTTTTGTTTGAGCTGGAGCCTCTTGGAATAAAAAGGGGGATGCATGAGCCGGCGGGTGTGCAGCAAGGATTGTTCTTGTCTGAGCTGGATTCCCCTTTATGTTTGAGACCAGAGGAAACATGAAGAGTGTGTGCTGGGTGACTTGCCCAGAAACAGCTATTTTTGAAATATTTTAAATTTTCCTTCTGGTGACTCTAGTAATAAAAGTAAGAGAGAGGGGGGAACTCAAGCTAGTGATAATATATAAAACTTAGCAAAAATTCAGAAATTTCAGAAAAAGTGTTGTCAGTTAAACCTAATTATTATGTACAGTCATTCTGTATTCTAAACCACAGTGAACTCCTGTTTTCTTGGGATCCAAAAAAAAAAAGAATTCCTACTTAAACGCTAGTAATAAGAAGAGCAGCCAACATTTTCTCATTGTGATTTGATAAAGACCAGAAATATCCACACTTCAGGATTTAACTGTTGATTATACTCCCCAGTTTGTGTCCCATACTAAAAACTTAGAGGACTGGGTATGAATTGGTAGGTCTAGACCGGCTCCTGCATATGGGAAGAAGTGTGTCGCCTCTTCTCATGGTCTCGTCCTGCACGACCTGCTTCAGACAGGCACTCTGGGCTCCTTCACATCCATTTGTATTACTAGCAACAGGGGTTCTGTTTAATAGCATGCTTAATGGGTTGTGTTCTGCTATGAAGAGGATGCTAAGGTATTTTTCCTTCACTTATCTAAAAATAACATAAATGTATTGTGTTTCTATCCCATAACTTACTTTGATGATACACCTTTGAAATGTTTTACATGTTGTCATTCATGCAATATCTAGGTGTGATGAATCTGGTATAGTTCTGTGCTGGTTAAGCTATCAGTAGATCCATAATACACCTATATGGTGCTTTCCTCTTTCTGTTTTGGTATAAAAAGCTTGCAAATGTAAGAATTGGGAAAGACAGTAATGTTATTTGTGTAAGGGTGTGCACACTGTGTGTGTCTTTGTGTATATGTGTATGACCATCAGATTGCCTGGTTTAATTTTTCCTCCTTGACCAAGTGCGTGCTTCCAAGTCTTTAATGAGTGTTACACTAACATAGTGAGAAGAACTCAAACTAAGCTGCAGAAACAGCCCAAAGGAAACAACTTCAAAGCTAAGACAAACCCTTTCTCTTGGTACACTTAAAATAAACAAACCAAGTCACCTTGGATCATTATTCCCCTATTTACAAGTAATTAGCTTGGCAAAAAAGGAGCAAAAATAATAGAGATGCCTTTACATTTCTAAATTACTACCTATGACTTTCCATATTCAATTTATTATAATTTGGGGAAAATCATGATACACAGATATCCTCCATTAGCATGAACCCAGGTTTTCCCACTTCAAAACCCAGAATAGAGGGTATTTATAATCTTTGTTTCCTATCTACCCCTTCAATTAGAATGGTATAGCAGAAAGATTTCTACGTAAGAAGTGAAAAAGTGCATTTTAACCAGTAAATTGGTTCTATCCAAAACATTTGATTATTTTGCTTTTCCTCTTTTTTTTTAGAATGTAATGAGTTAAAAACCTGCATCCTGGCTAAGACGATGTTGGAGCAGGATGCATGTACATGGGTTTGATCTTGGGAGAAGGCCTGTGAATTTTTTTAAGTCATAGAATTATACTAAAATGATCTGGACAAGATGTAATTTTTAAAAGTCAAGTTGAGTTTACTTAGAAAAGCTGCAATTTAGTCTTTCCTCTCTGCTCTATCCTTATATTATTTCAAAATATGGATTTTTCAGGACACACATAGAAGGAAGCAAACGTATTTGCATTTATAACAAAAGGAAACTCATCAATATTCTTTATGTAATTTCATTCTACTTTCTAAGTCAATTGGATATATTTTTAATTTACAATTTATATTTAATATTACCATTATCAAAAAAATTAGAACTCTTCTTTAATTACAGATCAAAAAATACAAAAATTAAAACAACAACCAAACTAAAATAAAGGCATCGGTATAAAGTAAAATAACTTTTAAGGACAAATTTTTGGCCACCATGCATATAAATAAAAAAGAGATGTTTTAAGAACAGAGCATTATGGAAAAAAAAATAACTTGACAAAGCTTGTTTATCTGCCATTGATATTTCTCAACACATCTAATTTTCTATTTTAATTTTTAGTTTCCTGGTTAGTTTTATGGTGGACGCCCGAGGTGGTGCTATGCGAGGATGCAGACACAATGGGCTCCGCATCATCATTCCGCCTCGGAAATGTACTGCCCCAACACGAGTCACCTGCCGACTGGTCAAACGCCATAGACTGGCGACAATGCCTCCAATGGTGGAAGGAGAAGGCCTGGCCAGTCGCCTGATTGAAGTCGGACCTTCGGGTGCTCAGTTCCTTGGGTAAGGGTTTCTGATAAACCTCCCACTTAGTCACCGATGAGCTTGTGTCCTCCACATGAAATCACTAGGATGGAATGGAAAAAGGTAGGTCAAAACATTTTGAAAGAAGATTGGCCCCTATGAAATTTTTTTAAGAATTGGAAATAATGCCTCAATGCTTGACTCCACTTAAATGCCTCTTATTTTAAGGCATTAATGGGTTAAACATTCAGGTTAACTATTACTCTTTCTCTTTGAATGTGATAGTACATGCTAGACTCCCAATATGAATAATCATCTTTTTGGTCGATAGTAGGAATTTTTTTAATCTGAGATTTAAGTGATGAAGTCATAGAGAAAAAAATACAGTTGGCCCTTGAACAATGCCGGGGTTAGAGGTGCTGACCCTCCACACAGTCAAAACTTTGCGTACACCTTAGAGTCGGCCCGTGTGGTTCTGTAATATTTACTATTGAAAAAAATCAGGGCATAAGTGGACCTGCCTAGTCGTTCAAAGGTCAACTGTACTAGTCTATTCCAAACATAAAGTCTTGTATAGTTACAAAACAGAATCATTATCTTAACTTTGGAGAGCAGTGTTCTTTATAGAACATCCAAAAATTTAGTCTATGTGATTTGTCTTTTCTGTTGTCAAAATTGCTACCTTGAGTCTTATAATTATACTGGCATTTTATTTAGGCATAGTGTTCATTAAGAGGACCAAATCAAGAATAACTTTCACCATGCTCATTTTAGCAATTTTGAGCAGAAATAAACATTTCTTCTTTCTTCTGTTTGTTTGTATGGCTGCTATTATATTAAGTGGTATCTCAGTATGCCAAGAAGTGAGTAGCTACTGCTGAAAACTGACAAAACGATGAAGTTTTGGAGGGGGACAAGTTTCAAAATATTTTGAAACAAATCAATTGTATTTAAGTCTCGTCATATCAACTCTTTGTGCTCAAAAACTGGGAGAAAATCCTATTAATCATGAACTCTTGCTTTGCCAGTGTCATATTGGGGAGAGGATTTCTTGCTTTAGAACTCAGGAAATGTTCTAAAGCCTTGTAATTTGGAGCAAACTGTTAACAGGTTGCTCCAAATTATGTTCACACGTGAAAAGGGGTGTGTCTGTATTTCCCAATTATGGAAACCACCCCCCATGTCCTCCTATCAGACAGACCAGAGATTTAGAAGGAGCCTGTGAAGTTCTGGGTTGCATCAGAAGATGCCATTATGGTTGGAGTAATTCCCCAGTGGTTCCTTTCATTCTGTATGTACCAGGTCCTTTCCCCTCCCTCATGTGCAGGTAGTTGTAGGCTTTTTAATACTCGTCACATCTGTTGAGGAATATCCATGAAAACTTCTGGCCTTGCTATGGAGTCAGAGTTTTTACTATATCCCCAACAGCTCTGTCTTTCCAGTGGAGCATATTTTTTTCTTTTTTGGCTCATGCCCTGGCGGTGAACCTAAGTAGGGACAGATCCGACCCCCACGCTCCCTCCTTCCACGCGCCTCCATTGTACACTCTGGGTCTCTGTTCTTGCTCTTTGTGACCAATGGAGGGGGCAGAACCAAATGCAGTGTGAAACCAAACTTCACCCTGTTCATCAGCTGGTGATGCTGGGGTTCTGTGGAAAACAACACCTGAAGCTTACTTATGTTCTTTCCTTCACTGCTGCTTTGGATGTACTCAGTAAACTTCACCTGCCAACGGCTCCTCCCCCACTTAATGAGGGAGAAAGTTTGGTCAGCCGCATCCTTCAGCTGGGGCCTCCTGGAACCAAATTCCTTGGGTAGGAGTGACTTAAAACAAATTGATGGCTGCTGGCCCCCATTCTTCTCTTTCTTCTGCAATATGATTTCTCTTTTTGTCATTGTGCCCATGACATGTCCCTCTCTATGATTTAAATTCTGTATAACCTATCTTTAGTGGACCATTTCTGACCCTTGTGGTATGTGACTTTTATTTTCGAGTGATGTTTTTCTATCTTTTCCCTTAAAGTGCTGTGACCTTCATTTTCGTTTAAAGCATGAGATCTACCTAGTTGTACTATGTGCTAGTTATGATGTGATTATGATAAATTTGGAGTCTGTATCAAAGCAACCTGGACTGAAAAATCAAAAGCCTCTCTAAATTTTGAGAGCAACCTAAAAACAGTAGGGCAGTGCATGTTCTGGATCCTGAATATAATAGGCATTGGACACAAATTGGGCTGCCTGCTGAGGTGCTCAATTAGGGCCACACTGTGTACGCATGCCTATTGTTTTCTTGAATGGAGAAAATATAAGGAAAAAAATCCCATGAGTGCATGTCTTTCTAGTTACCAAGTAGTTGACTTTTCTGACATCTCCTCATTTACAACACATCAAATTATGCAGCATATGAGCCATTTTCCCTCTTAAACCATTTTGTCACTTTGTACCTTGTAGAAAACGTTTTAAGAGATTGGCACACCTCATAGATATGCATGTACATTTCTTTTGGTTAAATGTGTTATCCTTACATTTATCAAAGGAGAAGTTCCAGAATGCCACATGCACTCACAGAGAAACATCATTGGCTTAAGGTAGCAGCATGGCCATGATGATTGGTGCCCCTGAGGTGAAGTGCTAGCTACCGTGGGACCATTTGCTAGCCTCAGGGCTTCAGAGGATGGCCCACTAGGTCCCTGTCCCCAGAAAGAGAAGAATTCCAGGTCACTTTGCAACAGACAGAGTCAAGGTGCTTGTCTCGCTATTGGTTAGCTCCTGTCCACACTGAATGTTCTGCCTTACTGTGTCAGGCCTGTGATCGTGGAGATCCCTCATTTTGCTGCCCTTCGAGGAAAAGAGAGGGAACTAGTTGTCCTGCGCAGTGAGAATGGGGACAGCTGGAAAGAGCATTACTGCGAATACACTGAAGACGAACTGAATGAAATCCTTAATGGCATGGATGAAGGTACTTCATATTAAAGGTTTTAAAAGAACTCTGAAGCGAAAGCATGATAATGATGCGTTTCTTCATGTCCTACGGGCGTGTGTGTGTGTGTGTGTTGCCTAATCCAGCTTGGGTCTGCTCGTCCTTGCACAGTAAAGCCAATCTACTGATCCCGGGTTGTGGTGAAGGAAAGTGCGGTGTTTATTGCAGGTACCAAACAAGGAGTCTGGGTCGTTTGAGCATTAGCTGCCCAGACTCCTTGTTTGGCACCTGCAATAAATGCCACAATTTCCTTCACCACAACCTGGTGTCAATAGATTGGCTCTACTGCACAAGGGTAAGCAGACCCAAGTTTGGTTTAGTAACTAATGTGTCCCTTTGTTATTTTACCACAGCAAGTATTCCGGTATGTTCCAATGGTGATGCATTGGAGTATACAATATATTTGTCTAGTCTTACTTTTGTTACATTTGGGAAAATAAAATCGTTAATAGTAAATATCTCATTTTAATAAAGAGATACAGCCCATCTCTATCTTTAGTGCAAAGTTTTCTAAAACGTGAGATAGAATAGATATTTTTGTTTCATAACAAAACAAACTGATACTGGATAATAAATCCATGATTTTAAAAAATGCCTAACTTGAACGTTTAGATATTTAAGACACTGATAAAAAGTGTTAAGCTTTTCTGTAGGAAAACCTACATATAACCATAACTACTGCATTATAGGATAATATAATTTTTAACTTTTTATTAAGGAGATAGGAAAATTAAGTTCACTCACACTTTATATATAATTTGAACAGGGAGTTAGGGTTGAATTTCATATACAAACCTACACATATAGCTAAGGAACCTATTTTTCATTAGGGCTTTAATCTCTGTAAATCCCAATTCCAGTTTAGGCCATTTAGCCCCATGTTGAAATATCTTAGTTTGACTAGAGGGAGGTGGCTCATTCTTAGGCCTCCTGAGGTTGCACAGAGATGAGGTCTCTCAGTCCTGATAACTGCAGATATGTTGCACTTTATGTAACTACACAAATAGGGCAAGTTCTTTGCCTAAGTGCCAAGAGCCTACCAGAGTTTGCACAGAGGTAGACACACAGCTGTGTGGCTGTTTGTCAAGTTTTATCAGTCTTCCAGGACCACCGGCTGTGGCTTCAGGTATGGCTCATGAATAGTAAAGTGTAGCCTGACAGCAGCTGCTCTAACATTTCTTTCTGCACCCTGCTGAGATTGAATAAGAAGAGAGGCGAGGCTTACCCTATCCAAGAGGTGGATGGAAGAGGAAATTATGCCTTCTAGATGTGTAGGTCAGCATCTTCCATGCAAGATGAAAAGATCAGGATTCTTACTGATAAAGCTTGTTCTGTGCAGTATTTAGCTGCTTCTACTCCTTGAAACAATTTCTTTTGCTTGCATTTAGTTTAGGATATTTCCATCTGAAGTATTTACCTGTCATTAACACTGCCATCTTGTCCTTGGATGGGGACCCACTCTTATAACTTTTTACATATGTAAAAGGCTCATTCTAAAACAGAGAATCAGATTTGTATATTTTTATGTTCATTATGTGTGGTAACCTGTTCTTTTATAAGTATAAGCTAGTATTTGCCAATGCATCGATCTTCAATCATGAATGATCAGATCCTGGGACTTCTTACTTTTGCTATCTAGTTATATTCAATAGTTAAGAAAAACATGGTTGCAGTTCATGCCTCTATAAGAATCGTAAATGATTTCTAAAAATGAATAAATTTCCATAATCCCTTAAAATTCAGTGATCCACTTAGTTCAAATTTTCAGCATTTTAAACCAGTCAGATTTATTGTATTGCCCTACATATTTACACTAATACAATTTATAAAGAGCCCAGTATCCCATTCTCCTGATGTTAGATGATCTGTTTGGTAAGTTAATGGTTTCAGGGGAATATTGAAACCCTGAATTTATAGTCACTGAGTTTTCTTTTAATATCCACAGTGATTATCTCAGAGACAACCATGCCACTGGAATGAACACACAAACACGAATCTTACCCTTCCAAGACAGATTTTATTCCTGCACTGCTCCCCTGAGAACTGAAAGGGCCGTATTACTTCTTAAAACCACAATAACTGGTTTTTGGGCTAACTTTGAAATTTGCAAAGAAAAGGAGCCCATAACAAATTTCCTCTCCATCATGTTGAGCCGAGAATAGAACAGGTTCATTTTTATTCCAGGTTTGCCCTCAAACCCCCTCATTTACAAAGGCAGCCCTGCAATACCGCATTTAGAACTAGATGCTTTTCTTTCACAGTGCCCTGGAAAGACCTAGTTTCCACAAAGAGAGAAAATGTGCCAGCTAAATGCTGACAGGTCTTCAAAGATTGCAGTCGTTTTTCTGGTGTTGTTAGGATAGCCTTACTTTTTAAATTTTCCTATTATTTAAAAAAGGAAGTGTTTTGTTACAACACCTGTTCACTATTAACTATGCCAGTGAGTCTGCTAGAATGCTTTCAGAAGGAAATCCTTGCTATATGAAGATGGGTCATTTCTTGTCTCAGTGCTGGATAGCCCGGAAGACCTAGAAAAGAAACGGATCTGCCGCATCATCACCCGTGACTTCCCACAGTACTTTGCAGTGGTGTCTCGCATCAAACAGGACAGCAACCTGATTGGCCCAGAGGGAGGCGTGCTGAGCAGCACAGTGGTACCCCAGGTGCAGGCCGTCTTCCCAGAGGGGGCACTAACCAAGCGGATCCGTGTAGGCCTACAGGTATGCCCACATCAAGATGCAAGTTAACTGAACATGGATTTTATTCCAGTGATTAAAAATCAACTTTTCAAATGGGAATTAAATGGCTAAAGAATCAAATTATTCCTGGGTGAGCAAAAGCTGCCCTAGGAGATCATATGTCTCATAAAGTTTTAGATGAGTGTTTGGTAACAGCAGTAAACTTTCAGTTGCCATATTTGAAGCCAGAAAACTGATTTATGAAATAAAGAGCAATGCATTAAGAAATTTGACATGGAATATAATGATATATTGTTAATTTTAATTTTTTTTTTCTTTTAAAAGGCTCAACCTATGCACAGTGAGTTGGTTAAGAAGATCCTAGGCAACAAAGCTACCTTCAGCCCTATAGTCACTTTGGAACCTAGAAGAAGAAAATTTCACAAGCCAATTACCATGACCATTCCTGTCCCCAAAGCTTCAAGTGATGTCATGTTGAATGGTTTTGGGGGAGATGCACCAACCTTAAGATTACTATGCAGCATCACAGGTGAGTCACATGTGACTACTGTAGTAGAAAGTTCTGAAAGAAAAAACTTAGATTGTTGTAAATATTAAATTACTTTGGTCATAAGATGCCTGCAAGGTTATATGCATTAATTCAGGAAAGGCACTCTAACTAGGGGAAAGGAAATGAACTAATATTTACTAAATAAAGCCTGTATGCGAAACTTTTAGACACTTCATATACATTGTTGTTTTTATCTCCACAGTAGCCCTGTGAGGAAACTTTAATCCTATTTTGCTGAAAAGGAAACCAAGATTGAGAGAAGTTCTATAACTTGCCTGAGATTATACCGTAAATATCTAGCAGAGTTGAGATTCAAACCCAAGCCCATATTCCTCAAAACCCAAGCTTTAAGCCTTCTTTGAAGACATCATCCTATACCTGTTGAAAAATAAATAATATCTTGAATAATTATACCCAATAATTCAAACTTTTCTGTCCAGGAATTGGTTATGTCTTTATCATTGATCTGCTGAACTAACTTTGGAAAAACAAAATGAAGGTTTTTAATGATTAACTGAATTTTGGTCTTTTCAATTGGAAGTTGTAATAGCTTTTAGTCAGCTACCAAACTCCAGAAAGACATTCCCAGAATATTGGTTGTCTCTGCCAATAATACCACCACAAATGGTGAGAGGTAAAAAATCCATACAAGTAACCTGTGTTAGAACTGCATAATTTGGCTGATAGTTTCCCTAATTAACAATAATTACATGGTATTGGCTTTTAGTAAATATTCATAGTGTTGTCAGTAGGAATAATGACCATCTCTGCTTGCTTAAGTATTGTTAGAATTTTTTTTTTCATTTCTCCTTCATATTAGCAGAAATGTTTACCCTTTTTTTATTCTCTCTTTCATTCTTCCTTATTAATGTTTTTTCTGTACTCTTGATAGCAAATCATTGAGACTTTACTGCATAAGTTTAATAATATGACATAATTTTAAAGTACATGGACTAAAATGAGGGTAGTGGGAAATCATATGCTTCACCTATGGCCTCCTCCCAATTACTCATTTCTGGTTATTACATAGCATTCCTGGGTATCTTTCCCATACTTTTTGGTCCATGTGTATATGATTAACCTTCCTACAATGTGCAGCATAATAGAGTGGATGCAAAACAAGTCAGATTGAAAAATGTCCTTGGCACATCCTGCCCTTATAGATGATAAAATGAAGATACCACATGGGCCTAGGCACCATCTGATCTAGTTATTCCAGCCCTCTGTCTTTGGATGGATTTGTAGTAAACAATTTCTTTAATTTATCTATTAATTTTTACAAATATGTTAACCTAGGTGTTTGGATTTTTCTGTTTTGCTCTGTTATATTTTATGGTCCTGCTTACAGTGTATATTTTAGAGGCCTCCAAGAATAAGTTTCCGTGACCTTTGTTTGATAACTCATTCCCTTCTTTAAGAAACCTTAGTCAACATTTGTTTTCATCTCAAACATACATTTCTCCTGCAGTGCTTGAAGACACTTTTGTCCTATCTATGCCAACTTAATTTCTCAGTAGAAATAAAAGCCAGCATCACCCTCCATAGTGATTTGTCTGTGTACAGAGATCATCCTTTGGCATTCAATCATTTGCTCATTCACTTTGCAGTATTTATTGAGCTCTTAATATTTTCCAAGCACTTTTTTGCCAGCCTTCAATTACAAATTGAGGGGAAATTTTCTTTCTTGAACATAATTGCATAAAATATGAAGTTAAAGAACAAAAGAATATTTGGATTTTTGTTTTAACAAAGCATTCAGCTCCTTGGTTGGTCAAAGGATCTTTTAAAATCATCAATTGTATATAATTCAAAATTATCTTCAGAGCCTCGCAATTACAATAAACGCTTTAGCATGTCAGGCAGAGAATAGAGTGCCTAGTAATTTGAAGCAGTTATTCAAATGACCTCCCTTAAATTTAGTTCCGTGAAGTGTGGTGTTTGCTGTTTGTTTTCAATGCGTCATTTTTTAGCATACAGTTTTTAGTCATTTTGCTTCCAATGTATCACCTTGAAGGGTGAGTGAACATAGCCAGAACCACAAAGACTTTATTTTACAATGCAGGGTCTGGAGTTTTGCCTAATTTTTTTCAACAATCATATTATTTCAGGTGGAACCACCCCTGCTCAGTGGGAAGATATTACAGGAACTACGCCATTAACATTTGTCAATGAATGTGTTTCCTTTACAACCAATGTGTCTGCCAGGTATGGTTATACTGCACAGAAAAACCTACTGTGAAATTGTGTGCCCCCGATGTCTTTTATTTTGTTCCTTACACTCTTTAAAAGTCATTTTTTTGGTATGGTTTTAAATATGGTCTGCATTTACCTTCATATTATAAACTAGACCTGCCAGTAAATGTAATAGTGATAATGCAATAACAAAGTACAGCCAGTCAGATTAAAATCTAAAGAAAATAAATGATTGTTGGCTATTACTGTATGACCCAGACTCTGGTTTTAGCAGCCACTGTTGATTTTTCCAGTCCCAAAGGTCTTAGGAATGATAGATTTCCTGCTGTCAACAAAATAGCCTGAACTACTTTTTCCAACAGAATGATAACCAAAACACAAAGTATATCATGGTTTGCTAAAACAGTTTAGAGGTTTCGGTGATGCTTATGCATCATAGCACATTTACATATTGCCCACTTATGTATCACACATCTTTAAAAAGCTTAAGCTATTTAGTTTTATTGCATGTGTATACACTAACTCAGTTTATTAATATGAGTTCTCATTTGCATGATTGTTAATGGATTGCCAAGCATTTTCCCATTTATTTAATTTGATTACTACAACAACTTTGCGACTTAAGAAGGGCAAGAGGCATTATGTCCATTTTACAGATGAGAAAACTGAAGTTGAGAGTGGTTAAAGCTTAAATTCTTATTCAGGGGGGAAAAAAGATAGATGCATGAATAACAGTGCACAGCAATAGCTGGGTGAGGTGACACATGTTTATAGTTCGAGCCACCCAGAGGGCTCAACTGTGAGTCTCCGGTTCTATGTGTCATTGTGCCCTGCCACTCAGGCATCCACGCTCTAATGCCAGAAAATGACAAGTTCTGAATGGAAAGGTACAAAAGAGGTACTAAAAGAATTCAGAGGAGGGTGTTTGCATCAGGGTGGTCACAGAGGGTGTCTGAGAAGAGGTGACTCATGGGATAGGTAGGAACCTAACAGGCAGATATATAAAAGTGGAAAAGACAGTAACATGAGCCAAGATGCAGAAGGGCATTGGGGGCTGGCAACAGTGGAGTCTCTAATTCAGCAATAATGCTGGAATGTTGGTTAACAACATTATTTACAGAAGGCCTTGTAGGATAGACCAAGAAATCATGAGTTATTATGTTATTGTATTAATAATTTAAGTTTTTCAGACAATTGAAGAAGCAGTGAATAAAGTATAGTTGAATCAGTATAAAGAGGAAGGTAATATTGAGTGCCTGCCAAGAGCCAGGAACTATGCTGAACCTTCAACACATTACAGTACATGAAATAGGACAGACCCAAAAGGACAGGTATTGCATGTAAATGAGGTACCTAGAATAGGCACATTCATAGAGACGGAAAGTTTAATAGAGGTTACCAGGGGCTGAGGTGAAGGGGAAAATTTGAAGTGGTTGTTTAATGGGTATAGTGTTTCTGTCTGGGATGATGAAAAAGTTCTGGAAATGGAGAGTGGTCATATTGCACAGTATTGTAAACGTACTTAATGCCAATGAATCGCACCCTTAAGAATGGTTAAAATGCTAAGTTTTGTATTACGTATATTTTATCACAATTAAAAAGAAGAAGAGAGATGGGTCAGGAACTGAAGGAAAGAAAGGCTAAGAAGATAAGGAAATTTCAGAATACCTAAAGATTATGGGCAATGAGTCGGGGAAGGAGAGTGATCATTGATGGAGAAAGGTTTCAAAGCAAGAGGATGTGGAATAAATCTTTGAAGTGTATGAATAGCAAATTGAGAGAATGGCCGTCTGATGGTCTCTGCTTTCTCAGTGAAGTTACCTTTCTGAGGGCCTGAGGTGAGGGGGAAGGTCCAAGGGTGTCATAAAGGTTTAGCACCATTACTGTACTGAATAAAATGGTATCTGAGGAAAAAGTTGCCAAAATATGTCACAGATTTAGCTGAGGCTAGAAATCATAAATTAGTCACAAAGCTAATAATTTCTTCTATTAATTGTATTAAGCAATATTTAGGAGTTCTGAAGCAAATGCAGATTTTTTTTTAAGTGGCTGGGTTGATCCAACTTTGGTGACTATGAGTCCTTTGGAAAAGAATGATGGAATGAGGAAAAAAGCTAGGTAGATTTTGTTGAAAAGAGTTTCAGGAAATGAAATGAAGAACAGGAGGGGCAATCATGGAAAATAGAAACTCATCCAGCGAGATACTTGTCATAATGTCCAATACTGGGCTTATACCACTAAAGGATTCTAAACCCTGAAGCTATATTTCAGGAGATTGAATACTCAGAAGAGTTTCCAAGGGAAAAAATTACAAACACAGTATCTAATAGTTGACCTTAAGCACCTGGTACCTCTTTTTCTCTTCCCCTCACCTGCTTCCTCCTTCCCATCTGTCCTCCTACTTTTCTTCCCTTCCCTATCTTTCTTTCCCTTCCTTTTTACTTCCTCTTATTGTCTCCTTTTCTTGCTCCCTTCTTTTTCCAAGAAGCATTTAATGATTACTTTGATCATATTGAAGGAACTGACTTGTTTTTCATTCAGTTGGCTTTCCTTATTCACAGTCGTAGAACCCACTGATACAGAGGGCTGACTGTATTCCACCATTTTAAATAAGGGACTTGAGCATCTATGGATTTTGGTATCTGCGGAGTTCCAGGAACCAGTCCTCCATATATACCGAGGGCTATCTGTATGTTAAATTTCAGATAACTGACCTTATTTTATTTTATAGGTTCTGGCTGATAGATTGTCGACAAATCCAGGAGTCTGTTACCTTTGCATCACAAGTGTATAGAGAAATTATTTGTGTACCATATATGGCCAAATTTGTAGTGTTTGCCAAATCACATGACCCCATTGAAGCTAGGTTGAGGTGTTTCTGCATGACTGATGATAAAGTGGATAAGACACTTGAACAACAAGAAAACTTTGCTGAGGTGGCCAGAAGCAGGGATGTGGAGGTACTGTATTTGAAAAACCAATTTTTGTTAATATGTTGTTTATACCTTTATTAATAAATCATATTTAAAATAGTATACCATAAATAGAGCCATCAAAAAAAAAGACCAGTCGACATCTTGATCAGTTAGAAGGTCAAGGTCTAAAATCAGCCATTTTTAGCCAGTTTGGACCTATTCAATTGGGATAGTCTCAGTGTATGTGAGGAGGTAAAACGACTCTTAAAGATTATTGTGGGAAAAATTATATGTCATTGATAAATTCAAAGTATGTAAATGAATATAGCAATTTATATGTTTTTATCTTTCCTTGTTATTATTTTTTGAGATGAATATTTATTTGATTTCTTTTTTATTATTATTATTATTTAATAGTGAAGAAAACAGTCCAGGAAGTATATACTTCATTTAAATGTGAAAGTATGATATCCAGGGCTTTTCTACATTACTTTTTCTTATTTCAGAATTTTCCATCAGTGTGGGCCTTTGGATATTGAACTCAAGTAACCTGACTCATTGTGATGTCAAAAAGGAATTTAAATTTAGGATTTAAAGATATATTGGTTTGCGAAGGTAACATGTTAGAGGATTAGAAATGAGACCATTAATATTAAATGCCACTATACATTTGAAGATTCCCGTTACTAGTAAGAAGAGGGAGTGCTGGTACGTGCTTTGTCACAGATAAGACCAAATATCAGTCAGGAGTTTAAAGATTATTGTATGCACATTTTAAGAATTTTAGTGTTCCAGGTAATACTACCACTTCTTCATGTAAATAACAAGTAATAATTACAGCTATTATATTCTGTATTGTTTTTCTCTATTTCCACCAGGTATTAGAAGGAAAACCCATCTATGTTGATTGTTTTGGCAACCTGGTGCCATTAACCAAGAGTGGCCAACATCATATATTCAGTTTTTTTGCCTTCAAAGAAAACAGACTTCCTCTCTTTGTCAAGGTAATATATACATGGAACTTTGTAATGCATTTAATTCAAGATCAAGTAAAGCTTTGGCTTCCTTTAGTAGAAGAAAATATTTGCTTTTCAGTCATTTCCAGTGATTTTTTTAAACCATTTCTGTAAAATTTTCAAGTCCTAGAAAACCAACCATTTTTAAAAATTTCAAATTCAACCTTAATTTTTAGTTATAGACTATGTTTAAGGCTAAGAATGAGGGACAGATAGACAATTCATTAATTAGAAAAACTGGCAATTCTTTTCCAAATTTTAAGGGAAGTCTCTCTCTCTCTCTCTTTTTTTTTTTTTTTTTTACTATTGTTTCTTTTAAATATTTGTGCTTAAATTTTTAAAACTTGTGATTTCACAATTGTAGAGACCAAAAGAGTTCTTAGTGACAAATATTTGTAATAAAGAGCTCTCAAAAGAACCATGATCTCGCTTAATCTATTACGAGATTATCCCAGGTATAGCTATAGACTAGATATACTTTCATAAACTCATTCAAAAAACATTTATGGAGACACTTCAGTGTACCATAAATTTGTTGTCCCTCTTTAGGAATATTAATCCACATTAGGAATTTGGCAGTAACATATACAAGTTTTATCCTAGATTCCCAGTTCTAAAGAGGGACAAAAATGGATATGAGTGAGAGATTCGTGAAATTGAAGTAATAATTCTATTTAAGTTTTAATAAGTCTGTTAAGTTTTCTCCAGATCTCTACTGCAGGCTTTCGTTGTGCCATTTCTGGTTCAGTTGTTTTGCCTGATTAAAGAAAGGCTCTTACAGATCACACATTAAGCAGTAACTGCTGAGGGGCAATGGATCCATTTAACACAAACAGCTGTATAATTGTGCTAATATTGGATATTATTGATGTGCAAAAGTCATTTTATAACCAACACAATATAAAAATAGGAAAACGACTTAAATAAACATTTCTCCAAACAAGATATACAAAGGGCCAATAAGCACATGAAAAGATGCTCAACAACTTAAGTAAATTCAAACTAAAACCACGGTGAGATCCCACTTCATACCCATTAGGTTGGCTATTATCAAAAACAAACAAACAAATAAACAGAAAATAACAAATGTCGGTAAAGATGTGGAGAAATTGGGATCCTGATGCATTGATTGCTGGTGGGAATGCAAAATGGTGCAGCCACTGTGGAAAACAGTATGGCAGTTCCTCAAAAAGTTAAACATAGAATTAGCATATGATCCAGCAATTCCTGAAGAATTGAAAGCAGGGACTCGGTTACTTGCAATGTTCATAGCAGCATTTTCCCAGTAGTCAAAAGGTGGAAACATCCCAAATACCCATCCACAGATGAATGGATAAACAAAATGTGGTATATGCATACAATGGAATATTATTCAGCCTTAAAATGAGTGAAATTAGCCAGACACAAAAGACAAATATTGTATGTTCCCACTTACATGAGGTACCTAGAGTAGTCAAATGCAGAGTCAGAAAATAGAATGGTGGTTACCAGGGGATCGGGGAAGGAAGGAATGGGAAGTTAATGGAAACAGTTTCAGTTTGTGAAGGTGAAACATTCTGAAGATGCATGGTGGTAATAGTTATATAACAGTGTGAATGTACTTAATGCTACTAAACTGTGCATGTAAAAACGGTTGAAATGATGTTTTATGAATAATTTAACACAAGTTTTTAAAAAGAACGAAATTCTGATATATGTTGCAACGTGAATGTATAACTCTACCTATACGAGGCACTTAGAAGGGACAAATTTATAGCAACAGAAGGTTGAATAGAGGTTACTAGGTGCTGGGGGAGGAGTAGAATGGGGAATTATTGCTTAATGGGTACAGAGTTGCTGTTTGGGATGATGGAAAATTCTGCATAGTAGTGATGATTGCACAACTTTGTGAATGTGCTTCATGACACTGAATTGTATGCTTGAAAATGGTAAGTGGGTAAACGAAACTGGTAAATTTTATGTTATGTATATTTTACCACATTTTTTTAAGCTAAATGATTTTTTTTAACCATTCTAAATGATAATAGGAAAGGGAAAAAGGAACACCTCCAAATCCTTATTTAGCATTATCTAATGATTTTTCCTGATTCTTTTGAGTATCTCATTAAAATAAATAGTGTGCATCATATGGGTGAAGCATGTATGCCTTTCTTGTTCAAGGTACGTGATACAACTCAGGAACCTTGCGGACGACTATCATTTATGAAAGAGCCAAAATCTACAAGAGGCCTGGTGCATCAAGCTATTTGCAACTTAAACATCACCCTGCCAATTTATGCGAAGGTATTGTAATCTGCTGTAGTGCAATTCAGGGAGTATAGGATTTGATTTTCAAATTCTTTAGAATAAATAAAAGCAAAGACACTGAATGCAACCATGTATAACAGTCATTTTTGATACCCTGTCCAATTTATGATTTTCCATTTAAGTAAGGGAAAAAGTAGCTCTACCTTATTTCACATTAAATTCACTTTGATGGAAAATTTTCTGTAAATACATATTGGATATGGAAGAGAGAAAATTCGAATTTAAGATTTAATTTTTTGGACTAATTTTTAAAAATTAAATAATTCACTTTGATTTCTTATTGTTTTTATGTGCCCTCCTAGCACCATACTAGTACATTTCACCCTACCAAAACTTTATGAGTCTATTAGCTTCGATTTACTACCAGTTCACAGGTGGATTATGTATTATGAAATTCAGAGCAACAACAGGATGTTTTACCTTGTTGCTAAAATAATTATTTGTTCATCTTGTAACCTATTGTTTTAGGAACATCAAATTAATTTTTCAACTCTTTTAACATGATTAGTATATAAAATACTCGCATGTTATAGGAGTAGATTTGAAACATAGTTGAAAGGAAAATTCATTAATTCTTGACCCAAATCTACCTACAGGTATTACTTTCTAGTCAAACCTCTCCCCATTATAGAATTCTTTGATTACTCTGATCAAATCAAAGAAGGCAAGGGGGATGAATTAAATGTTGGGGAGAACTTTATTTATTATTAAAAAAATGTTTAACCAGTATCCATTTTTAATGGAAAGCTCCCACATGGCAATTTATAGGAGGTTATAGCAAGTTATCAGTGTGAATTTTAGAGGTTGGGAAGTGGGATGAGTAGTGGCAGGTGAGACCTGGAGGAGAGGTAGAAGTATACTTATAATCCTAAATCTTGACTCTGCAATACAAAACATTTCCTATACTTCTTTTTATTCACCACAGTATATTTTTCTTACTTAATTATTCTTATAAATTAGAGGTCAGTCACATAGAGATAAGCGTGTAGTATCATGTTTAACATTGTAAATTCTTATTAAATGATAAAAATTAAATGAAATACCAGTATCTGTTTACATAAATTTACATATTATTCCAAGAATTAGAATACAGCAATAGGTATATTGATCCAGTAAGTGTACTGTAATTGCACTCCAATGGTACAGAATGTACTTTGGGGTTTGTAGCGCGGATCACTTTTGAGTCACTGAAGCAGAATACCAAATAAGAACCACAAAGAAATATGTACTGCTGGGGCGATCCACCTAAGTGATATGTAAAGATGAATGAGCTTTGTCTCAGATTTCAATGAGCTTTCAATGTGCTATAAAAGAAAGCATTTAGTTTATTATTACTTTTTATTTCTAAGTCAAGATATATCAGACACAGTTATTAATGCTGTGATGGTCCAGGACAACTTTCCATGTAGTAACTCAAAACAAAAGAAAAAATTGCCAAACAGTGTATAGTTCAGATATATTTTAGAACTTAGTAGCTCTTTATTATAATAGAACTCCTAAATACTGCCTGTGTATTGAAAATATTTTCACCATATGTTTATTTGTGGCTTTTAAGACTTTTAGCCAATATCTGTAATGGCTGAGATATTGTCATCACCATTTCTGTAGATATATGCCATCAAATCCATTAAATGTCAAACTTTGAGGCTGCTGGTAACTGAGCATCTGAAATTAGTATATTTATAATTTTAGTTCTTTTGTCTAGTAGATTAGTCTATTTATAATCTTGGTTCGTCTCTTGAATCTACAGACATTTGCATTTAAATCAATCTTCTTTAATTTTTGTGCTTGTTTTCTATACACTGTTATTAAGAAAAAATACAAGTACGCTGATGTATGCTTACCTATTGATATCTGTGGTCAGGGTATTTAGTCTTGTCTTTTCTTCTAAATACTCTGTACTCTTCCTGCTCTCTTTTTTCCATCTTGCATGGCATCTTGGGGCGGCAAGGAATCAGAGTCAGATCAAGAACAGGAGGAAGAGGTAATTGTGTGGCATTGTCACTTGTTAATGGCTGTGTTATTGCTATAACCACTGATAAGAGCACGTGGTTACCGGTGTTCTTAGAAGGGTTACACCGTTGTCCTTAGTAATTAAAGGGTCACGATCTTACTTAACCTCTCTGAGCCTGTTTTCTCATCTTATGGACTGATTTCAGAGGACAGTAAAATTTCCCTGTAAATTGTTACCTGTCTTTATGCAGCAATATAGATTTCTCTACCAACAGCTGAAGACCAAAACCATTATCTCAGTGGTTCTCAAAGTTTGGTCTGGAGACACCTGGAGGTCAAAACTCTTTCCTTAATAGTACTGAAACATTATTTGCCTTTTAGCTCCCATATCCTCACAGGCTACATAGGAGTCTTCCAGAGGCTCCATTACATGAGATGACATCATCACCCTGACACTCTGGAACGTGTGCTTGTGTATATTTGGGTTCTTGTATATTCTCAGCTTTCATTTGTAATGCAGATATTTATTTATATATGTTAAACATAAACAGAAGTTCTTCAGACTCCTCAGTATTTTTTTAGGAGTGTAAAGGGGGTTTAATAAAAAAAAGTTTGAGAACCACTGAAATAAAAAACTTTAAGGAGCATATAGTTCATCCATTTGACTATACTAATATTATAATGCAGAACTCTACGTATAATGAGCACTTCTTATAAGGTAAATTCTTTACTAAGTGCTCCACATACCCCACCAACACTGATCTCACAATCACCCTATGAGGTGTGTGCTGTCATATCATAGATGATATGTGACAGATGAAGAAAATGAGTCTTAGAGAGGTTACCTTGAATAAATAGCCATTTGAATTATACCTGCTTCGATCGTCAAAGCAAGTATGTGTTTGTTTCCCTTATAAAGGTCTGAAAATGCCCAAACATTATCATAGAAATGATAGAAATCTTTGGAAAAGTCCTTACACTTAACTGATTAACATATTGCTTCCTGTTTCTAAGATAGACAAATGGAATTGTTATTAGTTGCACGTAAATGTTGTCAAATATACTACTTTTATTTTTTAATGTTGTTCTGTTGGATTTAAAATACAAAACCATAGAGAAAAACATAATAATCACCCTTGTACTCACCAGCTTAAAATGTAAGGCCTTATCGGTTCACAGACTGCCCCTGAATTCACTTCTTTACTGATGCCCAGGCAGTGGAGCAGGATGAGAGGGGTGATTATAGACTCATTGTCCTGCCATGTATAACCGGATACACAGTAAACTTATGACAAGACTGAAGTCATTTTTCTCCCTCAACTGTGTGGTCACTCTTTGTCTCTCATATTCAATTTCCTTTCTGTAGTTGGTGACTCAGTCCCCAAGCTGTTCAAGATGATACCTGCATACCTTGTTGAAAGAGCAACACAATTATGAAACCAACTTTGCTATGTTCAAATGAGTTCTTCCATTAGGCTTATGATTTTTCTATTGAGTATTTTCAGGAGCTATTCAGGGCGACAGATCCAGTTTGTATTCTTTTCAGCATTTGGAATTCTGACTTATAACTAATAATGAAACTACTTCTGTAGAATGTAACACCCTGGCATGCTCTTTGTTCTTTCCTTTCTCTCAACTAAATTGACACTTACTGTTTAAAACCTACTTCACTTTTTTCCTGGCCTTTTCCGTAATATGTATTTCTAACATCAAACACACCTGCATCATACCTTCCCAGGAGTAACATGTTAGAAAGGACTTTCCACCCAGAGTGTCTAGAAAGGAGATTTGTTTTTTCAAAGTTAGGATAAGACTCAGAGACTCTAGGGAAGAACGGTAACAAATTACTCTGACCTTCCTCTAGCTTATGGCATTTCCCATGTATATAAAATAGGAGCTTACTGTACACATCAGGGGCTGTGAGGCAAGATGCTATTTGTAACCATTCAATTTATGTATGTTTTCTTTCAGATCGATATGACATCAGAAAAAAGTAAGATTTTAAATAAAATTGAGTTTGTTTGAAAGCTGGCTACAATAAAGAAAAGCATGAATCAAGATGCAAGCTAGTTGCCATTACTAACCACTATAATAATTATGTTTTTATATTATCCTTATTAATCATTAATATTTACTTAGAAGAGCAGCTTGGCCAGTTAAATTATGACTATATCTAATTTGTGAGCTAATTAGCAGTAAAATGCAATGATTATTCATCTAAGCATTCACTTTCTTTTAGATCCCTGTTAACCCTGCTATTGCTGTTACGCTTGTTTAGAAACCCACCCTACCGTTTTTGTCCATTTGTTAGCATAACATTGTCATCTCATTTTTTTAAAGCTCTGACATGACAGTATCACTTTTTATATCAAGCAACAACTGACATCAGTAGAGAGCTCATTATTTATGTAGGCTACACCTGCAAAAGTGATACTGTCTTAATAGTTTTCAGCTAAAGCTAACTCTCCCCTCACCCCACCCCAACCCCTACCCCTTGCACCTCTTACTGTGGTGAAGTATAACTGACTTTTCTAGGGCTGAGGTCTAATGGACTTTTGTGAAAACTTTCTGAAAAAAATAAGAACCAGAAAAGCAAAAATTAAAACCTCCTGGATGAAATTATTAATCACAACAGTATGTCATAATAGTGCTAATTTTAAATAATGATGCAAAGCCTAAACGTAATCTAGTACAAAGATAACTGGTTTTTACACACTTGAAGAGAGCTATCTTAGAGTTCATTTCAGGTTTGTAACATTCAATTAAATTTTTAGTTTGTTGGACTGTTTCTGGTGACTCTAGCTTCTTATGTGGAAGAGGTTGAGTTTTTCAGGTTTTCTTATTGCTTTTATGCCCCAAATGCTCTAGAAAAAAATCTAATTTTTAATGCTTATTTATTTTGATTCACTGTATTTCAGGGTGCTATTCCCAAAAGGAGAAAACTTAGAACCATGTTTAATATGGTCATCAGAACCTATGCAATAATCTTCAGGCTTTTTTTTTTCCCCCCTTTTTTTGAATTCCTAGCACAATGTAATTTACTGCTAAGTTATTGAAATACTTTTAAATGAGAGTCTCCTTACCCTCATGTTAAATCATTATTCAGGACTAGAATATTTGAAATTCTGGATGTTTTCATTGTTTTATATCTGAACAAATCTGTATTGATATAAATTAGTTTAATATATCTTTGTATATGCATTTCACATAGTATAGCTCCTCAACATATACTGATTCTCTCAAGAGAAGGCACTTATGTTTATAAAAAAATTTACATTATCATTGCCTTCATTAATTCCTTTTTTTAAAGAGATTTTATTATCCCACTTTCTTCTCTGGGACTACTATGTTTATTTAAATGGCCCTTTGTTCCTTGGATACAAGCTAGTAGGAATTAAAAATTCATCCATCTGGCTCAATCATTTTAAAAAAGTTACTATATTGCTATAATGTCATAGATCCTCCTGAATAACTCCCAGGTATTGTGACTGCTTTAAAAGTTTCAAATATAGACTCATGTTTGGCTTTCTTTTAGTATAAAGACAATCATAAAATAATCTTCAACCAGGCATGAAATAATCTCCAAAGGAGGGCTCTGTTGAAAGGACTCTTTCCTAAGGTCTTTTCATGAGTAAATCCTAAAAGAGTTTGAGTTTTCCCCCTTGCCTTTAATGGGTGCAGACCCCCACTACCTATGCCTCAAACATACTGCATCGAGCATCTTGTATGTGGACTTTTAGGGAAGTAAATACGCTTCACCACAGTAATGTTTTCCATATTTGTTCTAATTTCTTACCATTCTCCTGCCTGCACATTTCAGCAAGGCCACCTCTCCCACCAGTTTTATTCCACCTTTGCTTTGCATGGAAATAACTTGGCTTACATAAACTGTGCGTGTGTCCTGTGTGACTGTCTCTGATTTGGGTTGCCATGCATCACATTCTAACTTTGGACTCACATATAAGTTTAATCACAATCGTTGTTTTTGTTGTTTTTCTTTCCTTTCCTTTCTTTCCCTCCTTGGTCTGTCCATTATGTGTCTAAACAAGGAGGTTGCTCCAAGGAAAGGGCCATGCCTCTCAGCACAAGACTGTTTGTTTCGTTGTTAGTGTGAATTTCCCTTAGATGAAATGCCGGTTTGCAGCTGATTCAGATATATTTTATAGAGTCATTGTATATTGGCAGTACTAAACACACTGAATTCCAGATTTTTCTATGATTAAATAATGTCTATACATCATTAGACGATATTCTGAGTTTGCTACTACTGGCTTTCTCCTAGAGGAAATCAACTTTCTGCAATTTCTAATGCTTTTTTTCCTTTTTTTTCCCATGTTCATCTTTTTTCAACATTGATCCGTAACATCTGAACAATCTTGAGATATCTCTGTGTAATTTCACTGCGTTCGTTCTTTGTTTTGTGATTTTGTGTGTGTCTTGATTATTTGTTACAGCTTTGTTGTATGTGTGGATGTGCTACAAGTGAGAAAATTAAGCAAGTTATTTCCTGCTCATTTTTCCTTTTCAGTTTTTTTTCCGTTAGCCTTGCTTTGCTTTTGTATCCTGAGACCTTGTGGATCCACCATTCCCAGCCCATTTTTGTTGTTCCACCCGCCACGACAGGAAAAGACACTGTGTCGTTTCAGTCCTGATTACATTTGCCAATATCTTTTTTGATTTCCATTTTACTTTCAATGTTTTTCATTCACATCAAAGATGATGAGACAGAATCTACAGAAACATCTGTCCTGAAAAGTCACCTGGTTAATGAAGTTCCTGTCCTAGCAAGTCCGGACTTGCTCTCTGAAGTTTCTGAGATGAAACAGGATTTGATCAAAATGACTGCCATCTTGACCACAGATGGATCTGATAGGGCAGGTTCCCTCAAAGTGAAGGAGCCGGTGAAGGCTGCTGAGGAAGAGCCAGGGGAGCCTCTTGAAATTGTTGAAAGAGTTAAAGAGGACTTAGAGAAGGTGAACGAAATCCTGAGAAGCGGAACCTGCATGAGAGATGAAGACAGTGTGCCAAGGTCTCAGCCAGAGAGAGAATTAGTGGAAGAGGAATGGGTTATTGTCAGTGATGAGGAAATAGAGGAGGCTAAGCAAAAAGCATCTCTAGAAATCACCGAATACCCATGTGTAGAAGTTAGGATAGAGAAAGAGACCAAAGTAGAAGTAGAGAAAGACTCAACAGGGCTAGTGAACTACCTTGCTGAGGATCTAAATTCCTACGTGTCTCCTCACAAAGAGCCACCGCAGACAGCGCAAGATCTGGCAGGGGAGAAACGTGAGGCTCTGGGTCCTTGCAGGAGCTCTGAAAGCGAAGGGAAAGATAAAGAAGCATCTTCAGAGGAGACACAGAGTACGCAGAAACAGCCCAAACCAAGCCTGGGCATAAAGAAGCCAGTGAGAAGGAAATTAAAAGAAAAACAAAAACAAAAAGAGGATAGTTCACAAGCTAGTGCAGCAAAAACTGAACTTAAAAAAGGTAGTTCAGAAGAGTCATTAGATGAGGACCCAGGTTTAGCCCCCGAGCCTCTTCCCCCTGTAAAAGCTACGTCACCTTTGATAGAAGAAACTCCCATTGGTTCCATAAAGGACAAGGTGAAGGCCCTTCAAAAACGAGTGGAAGATGAACAGAAAGGGCGAAGCAAGTTGCCTGTCAGAGTCAAAGGCAAAGAAGATGTGCCAAAAAAGATAGCACAAAGGACACATCTAGCTGCCTCCCCCTCTCTGAAGCCCGAGAGACATGCGCCAGTGTCACCCTCCTCGAAAACAGAAAGACACTCTTCTCTTTCCTCTTCTGCAAAAACTGAGAGGCACCCTCCAGTATCACCAGTGAGTAAAACCGAGAAACACTCACCCTTGTCACCCTCCACCAAAGCTGAAAAGCACTCACCCGTGTCATCGTCAAGTAAAACCGAGAAACACTCACCCGTGTCACCCTCCGCCAAAACTGAAAGACACTCCCCTGCATCCTCTTCCACAAAAACAGAAAGACACCCACCTGTTTCGCCTTCAGGTAAAACAGACAAACGCCCACCCGGCTTGCCCTCTGGGAGAACAGAGAAACATCCGCCAGTGTCACCTGGCAGAACAGAGAAACGCTTGCTTGTACCACCAGCTGGAAGAATGGAAAAGCATTCACCCGTCTCAAGCTCTGGGAAAACCGAGAAGCACCTGCCTGTGTCACCTTCTGGGAAAACAGACAAGCAACCACCTGTCTCCCCCACCTCAAAAACAGAAAGAATCGAGGAGACAATGTCTGTTCGGGAGCTGATGAAAGCTTTCCAGTCAGGTCAGGACCCATCTAAACATAAGACTGGACTCTTTGAGCACAAAGCAGCAAAACAAAAACAGCCACAAGAAAAAAGCAAAGTTCGGGTAGAAAAAGAAAAAGGGCAGATAGTAACCCCGAGAGAAACGCAGAAAACAGAGAGTCAGACAATCAAACGAGGCCAGAGACTCCTGGTCACGGGACCTTCAGAATCCAGAAGAGCAGTCCGTGCTTCCTCCGTAGGGTTTAAGAGAGAAGATGTAGCTGAAGAAAAGGAGAAAGCGCTCAACCACAAAACACCTGAACCTGTTCAGCCAGCACCCGAAGAAGAAAGCCATAAAGATAGTGAAGTCCCCAAAGAAAAGCTGGCTGATGAACAGGGAGACATGGATCTCCAGATCAGCCCAGACAGGAAAACCTCCACTGACTTTTCTGACGTCATTAAGCAGGAACTGGAAGACAATGACAAATACCAACAGTTCCGCCTGAGTGAAGAGACTGAGAAGGCGCAGATTCACTTAGACCAAGTGCTCACGAGCCCTTTCAACACAACGTTCCCACTAGATTACATGAAAGATGAGTTCCTCCCAGCCCTGTCTTTACAGAGTGGTGCCTTACATGGCAGTTCTGAAAGCCTGAAGCAGGAAGGGGTAGCAGGTTCTCCGTGTGGCAGCCTGATGGAAGGGACCCCTCAGATTAGTTCAGAAGAAAGCTATAAGCATGAGGGCCTAGCAGAGACCCCTGAGACAAGCCCAGAAAGCCTTTCTTTCTCACCAAAGAAAAGTGAGGAGCAAATTGGGGAAACAAAGGAAACTACCAAGTTAAAAACACCACCAGAAATTCATTCCGAAAAAGGACATCCCTCAACCAAAGATGTTACTGATGGTTCTGAAGGGCAAGGTGCTGCAGTCACGGGGGGCACAGAGTCCTCTGCTGAGTGTTTGCTGAAGGAGGTCACCCTAGACCCTTCCAAAGACACGTGCCCCCCACAAGAAGGTGACGGCCTTGGCAGTCAAGGTGTATCATTAGCAAAAGAAACATCCGAAGGACTGACTGAGGAAGTGTCCTGTGATGAAGGTCCACTTAGATATGTTAGTTCCGCCCATGAGACACAAACTGATACTGAAGCTCAGGAATCCACAGCCACCGAGCCCTCAGATGAGGCAAAGCCCTTGCCGCTGCCTGGTGCTGCTGTAAAGACAGGCCCAAGGGCTGAATCAAAGCCCCAGGGAGTCATTAGAAGTCCTCAAGGGTTAGAACTTGCACTCCCTAGCCGTGATAGCGAGGTCCTCAGCCCTGGGGCTGATGAATCCTTCACAGTGAGCCACAAAGACTCCCTGGAAGCCAGCCCAGTGCTGGAAGATAACTCCTCACACAAAACCCCTGATTCTCTGGAACCGAGTCCTCTGAAAGAATCCCCTTGCCGTGATTCTCTTGAAAGCAGCCCTGTTGAACCAAAGGTGAAGGCTGGAATTCTGCCGACTCACTTTCCTCTTCCTTCCGCCATTGCCAAAACAGAACTCTGCACGGAAGTGGCCTCTATGCGGTCCCGGCTGCTCCGAGACCCGGACGGCAGTGCGGAGGATGACAGCCTTGAGCAGACGTCACTCATGGAGAGCTCAGGGAAGAGCCCCCTTTCCCCCGACACCCCCAGCTCCGAAGAAATCAGCTATGAGGTCACGCCCAAAACCGCAGATGCAGGCACCCCAAAACCAGCCGTGATTCCTGAATGTGCAGAGGAGGATGACTCAGAAAATGGGGAGAGAAAGAGGTTCACACCTGAAGAGGAAATGTTTAAAATGGTAACCAAAATCAAAACGTTTGATGAACTTGAACAAGAAGCAAAGCAGAAAAGGGACTACAAAAGAGAACCCAAGCAAGAAGAATCTTCTTCATCCTCTGATGCAGATGTTGACTCTTCAGCAGACATGGATGAAACAAAACACACAGAGAGTGTAGCGGATGAAAGCGATGTCCCTGTGGTTGTAACATCAGAGAGCAGAAAGGTTTCTTCCTCCTCAGAAAGTGAACCTGAGTTGACACAGCTGAAAAAAGGTGCTGACTCAGACCTCTTATCAGAGCCAGTTATTCGAGTGCAACCCCCTTCCCCACTTCCATCCAGCATAGACTCAAATTCCAGTCCTGAAGAAGTACAATTCCAGCCTGTCGTTTCCAAACAATACACTTTTAAGATGAATGAAGATACTCAGGAAGATTCAGGTAAATCAGAGGAAGAAAAAGATCGTGAATCTCATTTACCTGAAGACAGTCATACTGTTTCTACTGATGGCCCAGAGATGTCTTATGATGATCTAAACAGAGATGCTGATCAACAAAAACTTTGTGATGACCGTGGGTATGAAGCAGGGACTCCCAGCGGCTCAGCCACTCCTGTCTCCTCAGGTCTCCGCAGTTCCACTGGTGATGATGTCAGTGAGCAGCTAGTTATCCACAAGGAATCATTAGCTCTCCAAGACACTGGTGAAAAAGATACAGAAGAAGAAGAAGAGCTTGATGTTTCTGGAGTCGAATCTCCACAAGTAGATTGCCCCAGTGAAAGCTCTTCAGCTTTGTCCTCTTCGCATCATTATCCAGCATCTGAAGCAAAAGAATTAGAC
Source organism: Balaenoptera musculus (assembly GCF_009873245.2). NCBI lineage: Eukaryota > Metazoa > Chordata > Mammalia > Artiodactyla > Balaenopteridae > Balaenoptera > Balaenoptera musculus. The sequence goes on from NC_045789.1 coordinate 113,552,761, forward strand.
GAAGACATAGTCTGTACATCTTCTGCTACAAAAATGGAGGTCACAAAACCTGACCAAGCTTTTGAGAGCTTACCAGAGGACCGGCCCACTCAAGACTCATCCATTACTACTCAAACTGATAGATCGTCCTTGGATGTTCCAGTGTCTGACCCAGTGGAGACTGATGAAATCTCTGATCCTCAAATCATAAGCCCTTATGAAAATGTTCCTTCTCAATCTTTTTTCTCTAGTGAAGAAAGCAAAACCCAAACAGATACAAGACACACAAGTTTTCACTCTTCTGAAGTGTATTCCGTTACCATCACATCCTCCACTGAAGACGTAGAAGTGACAAGCTCCTCTGGGAGAACCGTTTCAAGTGAAGAATCTAATTTGGAGGACCAGAACTTGGACGTAGAACCCAAACAAGAAAGTACCTTGTGGGAAATGCAGTCGGATAGAGCCTCCTCATCTTTAGAGCCAACTGTACCAAATACATCAACAGTTGCTGGTGAACAGAGAAGCAAAGTCATCATCACAAAAACTGATGTGGATTCTGATTCCTGGAGTGAAATCCGTGAGGATGATGAAGCCTTTGAGGCTCGAGTGAAAGAGGAAGAACAGAAGATATTTGGTTTGATGGTAGACAGACAATCGCAGGGTACCACCCCTGACACCACTCCTGCTAGGACCCCAACTGAAGAGGGGACCCCAACCAGTGAGCAAAATCCATTTCTCTTTCAGGAAGGAAAATTGTTTGAGATGACCCGAAGTGGTGCCATTGATATGACCAAAAGGTCCTATGCAGATGAAAGTTTTCACTTTTTCCAAATTGGGCAAGAATCCAGGGAAGAGACTCTCTCTGAAGACACGAGAGAAGGGGGTACTGGTGCTGAGACCCTACAGCTGGAGACATCAGCTGAATCATTAGCACTCTTAGAATCGAAAGAAACAGTGGATGACGAAGCAGAGCTACTCCCAGATGACCTGAGTGAGGAAGTAGAAGAAATACACGCTTCAGATGCTCCACTTAACTCCCAAATGGGGATTTCAGCCTCCATTGAAACATCAATGAAAGAGGCAACTTCTGCGGGAGCTGAGGACCTCCCCACCATGGGAATGGGTGACACACCTCCCCTGTCCAGTGTGAAGCAGACAGCTTGCCCCGACTCCCCTAAACCAGTTGGACAAGTTCAGTTGGATTTTTCCACAGCCACTAGGTCTGTATATGCAGATCGGGGTGATGATTCTCCCGATTCATCCCCAGAGGAACAGAAGTCAGTCATTGAAATCCCTACTGCACCTGTGGAGAATGTGCCTTCTACTGAAAGCAGATCCAAAATCCCTGTAAGGACTATACCCACTTCAACCCCAGCACCTCCATCTGTGGAGTATGAAAGCTCCCTTTCTGAAGATTTCCTACCCAGCCTGGATGAGGAAAGTAAAGAGGACAAAACAAAACCAAAGTCTAAAATCCCCATGAAAGTGCCCGTCCAAAGAGTCGAGCAGCAGCCTTCGCATCTAGACCTGTCTCTACAGAAAACAGAGGCTCCTCAGGGACAGGACAGGACAAGCAGAGCACCAAGTAATAGAAGCAAACCCGAATCTGATGCCAGTTTGGACGCAAAGACCAAATGTCCAGTAAAAACTAGAAGTTACATTGAGACAGAAACAGAAAGCACAGAGTGGGCAGAGGAGCTTGAGTTAGAATCAGAGGAAGGGGCCACAAAACCAAAGATATTTGCATCCCGATTGCCAGTAAAGAGCAAAAGCACCACTTCTTCCTGCAGGGGGCCCACGAGCCCCACAAAAGAAAGTAGGGAGCATTTCTTTGACCTTTACAGGAACTCCATAGAATTCTTTGAGGAGATTAGTGACGAGGCTTCCAAGTTAGTGGATAGACTTACACAGTCAGAAAGGGAACAGGAGTTAGTTTCAGATGACGAAAGTAGTAGTGCCCTGGAAGTTTCAGTAATTGAAAATCTGCCACCTGTTGAGACCGAGAACTCAATTCCTGAGGACATCTTTGACACAAGGCCCATTTGGGATGAGTCCATTGAGACTCTGATTGAACGCATCCCTGATGAAAATGGCCATGACCATGCTGAAGGTATTTGCCAGCCGCTGGGATTCCCTGTGCTACGCATGTCATAAATTTGGTATAGTTTTTTTGTGTGTCTGTTTTATTTGGTGATTTGTGTCTCATTTTCTTTAAGCTTTCTGTAGTGGTTACTATGTTTGTGTAAGCCCTTTGTGTTTTGTGCTTTCTCTGTATACTCTCGTCTGTGGAAACAATCTCAAGATTGAGTAATGAGAATGCTTATGGAAAACATAAACATGATCGACAGGCAACGGGGATCTTGCCTTTTCTCTAGCTGCTGCACGTGAGGCCATGCAAGCTTTGAGTTTTGTTGTTCTGACGCTCCAGGCTTAGCCTTAAATTAAGCATACAGATATATTTGGTTTTGTTTCATATTATGAGGATTCATTGCTTTTTCTAATTACCTTTGAGTACTTTAAAATAATAAGTACTTAACAATTTTATAATGATTAGGAAGCCATTTGCGCAAGAAGATTTCGCATGCCATGAAATTCTAATTGTTGAGGATTTGTTTTTGATTTGGAAAGGTTGGATTTCAGATACCATTTGGTAAACACTTTAAGCAAACAATCATAAGGTAAAAACATGCTTTTAATTTATGTGGCAGGTGAATGGCGAATGGGCTCTGATTAGGTGCAGCAAACAACAAAAACTCAAACTTTGCATGATTTAAGTTGACTGTGAGGGGATGATGGCTCTTTGAATGATAAAAAAAGGGAAACCATAGATGGCGTTGAGAAGTAGCCTCTGGTCTTCCAATATCTCTACAATAAAGACTATTATTCTTAAATTTGGGTTATAAAAAAATGACCATGACCTAAAATGCTGCCCATCAATTAATGGGGGTTAAAAATCAAAGGGAAAATTATAGTCTGTGGGAGTATTATGTGAGCTTACTTAGCAGTAAGCAGACAGCAACTTTGCCCAAAAGACATATATACACACTAATATAACATACACATACGTATACATACACTTTATTTTTCCTTCTTCCAAGGTTACCAGGACCAAGACAAACGTTGTTTCTGGCCATACTGAAAAAAGCCAGGGTGGTCTGATCAACCCATGATCTCGGTCTCTTGTGAATCTTGGATGTGATTTCTTTGCAACATGACCCAGAAGTGATCTTATACTGCCACAGGCAATAATAGGAGGTCCTAACCAATTACTCCATTTCTCCATCCCATTTATGATTTTTCTGGTGTTTGATGAGCAAGATGATTCTCTTCGGGTGGGCAGTATCCTCTCAGATAAGTTTAAGAGGAAAGTCCTAAGATTACTAGAAATCAGTAACTTATATAATTATGTCCAGTGACTAGTCTTGATTAAAGAGATATGGAAGCAGATGGTTTTCATGATTTTTATTACATTTATTCCCCATTCCATTCCAGAAATCAGGCAAACGCACAATTTAATATGATTTAAAATGTAATAGTTAATTTGTGCTATAATCAAATATTTGGACAATTGACTGCCTTTCTTTGGATGATCAGTACTGTGGTTCCTCTCCTGTCATGGACAACCTTTGGCCATTCTGTTTTTGACCTTCTGTAGATCAACAGGATGAGCAGGAACGGATTGAGGAAAGGCTGGCTTATATTGCTGATCACCTTGGTTTCAGCTGGACAGGTAAAATGAGTGTGACCCATTTTTTTCAACAAAACCTGCTTGGTTTAAATGACATTGTTGCATCAGCCAACTGTCATTAACAATGAAAAAAGGTCTTTTTTTTTCTTTCCTTGAGGAAGACCACATGCAATAGTGAAAAGAATGATACTATGAACTAGAAAATCCAGGGTCTGCATTAACTCACTGCGTGAACCAGGGCAGGCCTTTTATTGTCTCTGGCATTTTGAATAATAGAACTTTAGATTAAGAGATTTTGAGAATATAAGAAGCCCTACTACCCTCCTTTGGGAGCTGTGGATAGCTAAACTTTGGGGAGATTATTGTGTTTCAAAACCATTGTCAGTTGTAATTGTCATAAAATTTAATTTGAGATTCCACCAGGGCTCCTTGTTATAGATACCTTGAATCAGATATCTTCATCCTGAACAATACTAAAATTTACTTCAGATGAATGTTGAAGTACATATGAATGAGATGTTCAATAATTTTCTGAGAGATGGGTATGTTTCAGTTTAGAAATTGTATGTTAAATAATTTTTTAATGGAAAGTGAATTCTAAAATCAGTATGGTTTATTTACAAATCATGAGTTGTAGGTTTTAAAAGCTATACCCTTTCATCTTTCCTGCTATTTAACATATTAAAGCAAGATTGTCCGTCTGGATTTTTTTCTTTTTTCTGTTTTTGTTTGTTTGTTTGGTCTGACTTCCTTTTATGTCACTTGTGACTACTTAATTGAAACAAGCAGTTTAAAGTTAATATTAATCTCCTTTCAGTTCCTTAAAAATTTGGTATGAATAGGAGATAGGAGTCATAATATCCTTAACAAAGATAATTGGTAGTGTAGAATAAATGACTAAAGCATTTAAAGTAATTTAAAAATACTGAGCAGATTTATTTAATTGAGGGATTTAGGGGAAGGAAGGGTATCAAAATATCTCTGATTGACTGACTAAGTAGGTAGCATTCAGAATTATTTATTTTGCTTCTTAAGTATTTATGAGTGTCTGTATTAAACGTAATATCTATTATAGTTGGTGAAATTTCAAACCTTACATTCACACTGAATGGTATAAAATGAAAAGTAAATAAGTGTCTCACACCTACATCTCGTCTTTGAGCCCCTTTCCTCAAAGGTGACTGCTAACACTTTCTCATGTATTCAGAAAAAAATCTGCAGTGCCCACATCTATGCTTATTATTTAAAAATAAGCAAAATTTTACTTAACAGTATTCTTCATAAATACTCCATCAGCATAGAAATATCTATGGCATTCTTTTTAATGGCTATTTAATTCCACTGTATGGAGGTACCATAATTTTATCAATGGCCTTTGTTGATGGCTACTTAGGTTGTTTCCTGTTAGTGGCAGTAGATATCCTTGTGCACCGATAGATTTTTTTTTTTTTTTTTAATTATTTATTTATTTATTTATTTTTGGCTGTGTTGGGTCTCCGTTTCTGTGCGAGGGCTTTCTCCAGTTGTGGCGAGCGGGGGTCACTCTTCACCGCGGTGCGCGGGCCTCTCACTATCGCGGCCTCTCTTGTTGCGGAGCACAGGCTCCAGACGCGCAGGCTCAGTAGTTGTGGCTCACGGGCCTAGTTGCCCCGCGGCATGTGGGATCTTCCCAGACCAGGGCTCGAACCCGTGTCCCCTGCATTGGCAGGCAGATTCTCAACCACTGCGCCACCAAGGAAGCCCCCGATAGATTTTTGTGGGTGTTTCTATAGGGCATATTCCTAGAAGGAAAAAAGCTGTGTAAATATATGTATATTTTTAATTTTGAAAGATATTGGCAAATTGCCCTCCAGAAAGGACACCTCCTTCACACACACACACACACACACACACACACACACACACACACACACGCGTGCACGCATGCGCGCACACACACCTCAATGTATAAGCAACCATATAGAATGTTAATGGTAGACTTTAAAGGAAAACTTTGAGGCTTCTTCCCTAGGTCAGTTAATCCTTCCCAGACCTTTTATTCATGTGACATCAAATCACAGAAAGGAGTTTATCCAACCACCATAATATAGCTACAACCAGTATTTATCCAAGTACCCAGAAACAGAATTTATAGTATTTGCAAGTCCCCTAATTATGATTAAAAGTGAGACATGGTCTCTTTCTACTGTTTTCAGTCATTTTCCATTGTCTTGGTTAAGAGTATAAGCCAGTATTAATGGTGTCTTCCAAATTTTGGAATTAAATGGTCCTGAATTTACATATTTTATCATCATTGCCTCAAACTTACTATTTCCACTATGACAGTGATCAATTCTATACCCAATTTTAAGGAAAATATCTGCAGTTAGTGCTAGAAGAACAAAGGCATACGAGAGTCATTTCTAATAAGTAGGAAAAAATAAAGGAACTCTGTTACAGCAATACAAAGAACACATCATTTACAAAATCACAAGGCAAGGTGTGGAGACTCAAACTATGAAGTTAATATATTTACAAAGGAGTATTTTCTCTTTTAGAATTAGCAAGAGAACTGGATTTCACTGAGGAGCAAATTCATCAAATTCGAATTGAGAACCCTAACTCCCTCCAAGACCAGAGTCATGCACTATTGAAGTACTGGCTAGAAAGGGATGGGAAACACGCGACAGGTAGGTGGAGAGCTATATGTAAAAGGCAATAGGCCGGAGGTAGAAAAAAGTCTTGTTCAACAAACCTTTTATGCAAATTCAGTAAAAAGATAAAATGACAGATGCCATCAACCTGAAGTGCTACTGTAAGCAAATGAGAAGGAGCTGTAACATTTCTCAAATATGCATGTTGCATAAAAATTCTTGTACTGTGTTCCTGTGAACAGCATTAACCAGTGGAAAGTGGTACTAGCACTGGCTGCTAACAGGAAAGTTATTAAAGTCCTAAAATTTTCTAAGTATTGACAGCAGACACACTTGCTTTATTAGCCATTGTTTTATTGATGGTGCATTACATTCAGTTCCTGCTTCCTGTACTCCTAAATAACTAAAATGGGGGAAAATATCAAGTAGATATTCTACATAATGATTTATATATGATATTCTGATCACATCAAATAAAATGGGAAGTGATACAGAACATAACTACTTCTTATCCCTCAGCTGGTCTAAGTTTGCCACTTTGTTTAATGCCTCTTTGAAGACCTACCTAGAGACCTCCCTTATTTACATCTAGCCCACATTTATCTTTCCTTCTCTTACCATTATTCTAGGTAGGATTGCCAGATTTAGCAAATAAAAATTGAGAGCACCCAGTTAAATTTAAATTTCAGATAGTCAACAGATACTTTTCTAGTATAAGTATATCCTACGCAATATTGGCGATATACTTTTACTAAAAAAAATTTGTTTTTTATCTAAAATTCACATTTGACAGGGTGTCCTATGTGTTATCTAGCAACTCTACTTTTAGGGCTTATGCCCATGCTGTGTCACCCATTTCGTACATAGCTCTTGTTTGTTTGCTTACTTTTACAAAGACCCTTAATTGGGCTTTGGTTGTTTCTTGTACAAACATCAAAATTTTAGTAAAGTTTTCCTATGCTTAAAATATATCACCAAAAAAATTCAGTAGGGCAACTAAATGAAAGAGATTTTTAAAAGAGTAGCCCTCAGATGTAATAAATAGTTTTTCTCTGATATCCCAGATACCAGTCTCATTGAATGTCTCACCAAGATCAACCGAATGGATATTGTTCATCTCATGGAGACCAGCACAGAGCCTCTCCAGGAGCACATCAGTCATAGCTATGCAGAGATTGAACAGACCATTACACTGGATCATAGTGAAGGTCAGACAATTTGTGTGTGTGTATGAGTGTCTGTGATGTATGGTTAATTCAGGCAACTGGCCCCACTGTCTTCCTTTTTTCAGAGCGTCGACCATGGCCTTTCTGATACGTTCTTCTCCTGAGACTTCCCTGCCCATTTTAGGTGCCCCCATCCCTCTCGTTCTTTGTTATTTCATCATTGTTTCAGTCAGCGTGGGCTGCTATAACAAAATACCATGAACTGGGTAGCTTAAACAACAGAAATTTGTTTCTCACAGTTCTGAAAACTGGAAATTCAAGATCAGGGTGATAGCATGGCTGGGTTCTGGTGAGGGCCCTATTCTAGATTGTACATGGCTGTCTCCTTGCTCTGTCCTTACGTAGGGGACAGAGAAATAGCTAGCTCTCTGACCTCTTCTTATAAGGGTGCCAGTCCCATTCATGAGGGCTCCACCCTCATGACCTAATTACCTCGCAGGGTTACCACCTCTGAATACCATCACGTTGGGACTAGGGTTTCAACATATGAATGTGAAGGGGACCCAAACATTCAGTCCATAACAGCCATCAACAGGGATGATCCATCCAGTGCCCTTTCCTCAGCTCCTTGATGGCACTTCTGATACTTGTGTCTTTTACTCTACCTTAGTGACCCATTTCTGTGCCCACAACCCAAACTAAATCATTATCAGTGGCTGTACTACTTCCAAGTCCCAACTTGAAGCATTATACTTACATCCTCTTTTACTTCTACACAATAATTCTGCAAACCCACTGGACCTCTTGTCATTGGTCCTACCCCCCTTTTCAGTATTAAAGTTTCTCGAATCCACCCTCATTCACTTCCATGCTCACTCACTCCCATTCTTTCTCCTTCTCTCTCTCTCATTGCTATTTTTACACTTTCTCTTCTTTCAAGCCTCCAGCATTACTCTTCTTTTTATTTATTCCAACCTGATGACCATACTTCATATTCCTTAGAAAAAATAGGAATACCTGTAAGCAAATGTCCATATTCTTTCACCACAAGGTCTCTCAACCTAAGTGCATCTCAGTGCTTATGCTCTACCTTCCCTGCTGTATGAAATGGCCTTCCTTTGCTAAAGCCATCATCTCTTCTTTTCTACTAGATCTCATCCCCTTTTACCAACTATTGACTTCACTCCTACAATCACCCACTCTGGCTCCTACAACTAGAACACTGTCAACAGCACTGAAACATGCTTTAATAGAGCCCGGCTTTAAAAACAAAGCAAAGCAAATAACTCCTTTCTCCCAGTATGCTCCCCTGTATGACTGCTCTGTTTCTCCATCTATTTCATGGGAAATCTCTTCAAAAGAATAGTCTAACTTTTCTGTCACTACTCTCTACTTTCTCTCTTCCCTTCTCTCTAGAACTGTCTCTAGAATCCACACAAGTCAGGTTTTGTCATCACCACTCAACAGAAAAGAATCTTGCAAAATTCACCAATTGTTTCCTCATCACCAAATGCACTGAGCCATTCTCAGTCTTCGTGTTCCTTTACCTCTTCTTAACATTTGACACAGAAAATTAATCCCTTCTTCTTAAGACATTTTCTTCACTCACTTTCCATGATAACCTCTCTTCTTGTTTTTTCTATTTTCTTATTTTATAGGATAGTCTTCCTCAATGTCTGTCTGCAGCTTACTTTCCATAGGTTTACATGATGGCATGTTCAGCAAGAGCCTCATAGCTCGTCCCATCTCCCATCTCTCTCCCTCTTTCCCAAGTCCCAGACACCTGGCCTCTGGGCTGTGCCCTGGGCACCCTACACCTTCTCAGGCTTCCAGGCTCTGGTGCTTCCTCTTCCCTGCATTCTGGAGTGTTCTTCCCTAAGATCACCAAGTACCTTTTTCTCTCACTCTATTCAGGCCTCTGCTCAAGTATCAGCTCCTAAGAGGAGCCTTTTCTGACAAATCTATCTAAAAAACTGGCCCTCTTTTCTTTGTACCTTTACCCTGGTTTCAGAAATATGAATCTGCAGAAATGCAAGTTCAGTCAGGCCAGAAGCCTCTTCTGTCTTGTTCACTGCTTTGGATCCAGCGTCTACAGCACCTACTACAGTGTTGATACTCAATATATATCTACTGAGTGAATAACTAGATAGATGAAGGTCAATCACACCTCTGCCGAAAGTTTTTCAGTGACTCCTTATTGCCCTTGCTATATGAAATTCCTTAGCTTGGCCTAAGAGACCCTTCCTCAAAAGAGTACTAACCTCAGAGTGTTGTTTAATACAAGTTAATACTTGCAAAGCACCTAGAATGGTGTCTGACACATAGTAAATATTCAGAATGTGTTAGCTATTTATTATTATTATTATTAATGCTCTTCTTACCATGTAGATTTATGCCTCAACTGGAATGTCGCAGTTGATACCTGCCTATCTTTAGGCCTCCTTAAGATGTCATACCCTCTGCATTTCTTTTCCTGATTCTTTAACCCTGAGTTGGATGCTCGGCATTCATTGACTGGCACCTGTGGCCCAGTCACTCTGCATTTAATTGTCTCTTACTTGCCTGAGCTTCCCTAGATGGTCAGCATCTTGAAGGCAGACACAGTGCCTCTTTCAGCTTTGTAACCATGACCGATCACAGACATGGCATGTAGTAGTCACTTAATAAATACCCACTTAATATAGTTTAGCTTCAATTAAATACTTAATTTAAATCGTTCTCGCCTGTAGGGTTCTCAGTACTTCAAGAGGAGCTATGCACTGCCCAGCACGAGCAGAAAGAGGAGCAAGCTGCTTCTAAAGAGGATGAGTCCTATGATCACCCTCCCATCGTCTCGGAGGAAGACATTTCTGTCGGTTACTCCCCTCTTCAGGATAGCATCTCCAAAACTGAGGGCGACGGCTCAGCAACAGAGCTCCTTCCCCAGACTCACAAGGAGCAAGTTCAACAGGATTTCTCAGGGAAAATGCAAGACCTGCCTGAAGAGTCAGCTCTTGAACAGCAGGAATACTTGTGAGTTCCAAAAGAAAGCCTATGCAGTGTCATTCCAAAGACACAAGCCAAAATGCAGAGGGTGCCAGGCATATACAAGCGTAAATCATTTTCAAATAGTTTTCAGAACTACAGGAAAAAAAGCAAAGTATTTGAGACATGACTGTGACGGCGTTGTATGGCACAAGTCTGCTTGAACCAACTTCCAGTTCCATGACCTTGGGCAAAGGCCTAAGCCCTTTGAGTCTCGGTTTCCACATCTATAAATTATGATAATAATATACACCTTATTCATCTTATAGGGTCAAAGGTCAAGGATATGCCTGTGAAACCATTGTTGAAACTGTAGACCGCACAGTTATTACTTGTATGTTTGCTGCACCTCACTTCTCTGTATATGTGCCCGTCACACCCTGGCTGGTTCAGAAGGTGAACAGTGACAGTGTAGGTGAAGCAGCCCTTGTGTGTTTCAACAAAGCTATGAGGTGGCTAGCAATAAAAATAGAAATGCAACACAGATTACTCACGTGGAATGAAAGGCCATTAGGGGTTGGGGTGGGAATAAAGAGAAGTCTTCTAGGGCGCTTCTGCCTAAAGGAAGCTGCAGAACACAGTCAGCTTAGAACTCAAGTTCTGGGCTTTCTGGAAGCAAAGGCAAAAAAGAGTTGTATAAGTGACACTTATTGTCTAGAAAAAGCAACCAGATCATGAGAAAGGCAAGCATGTCCCAGCCCTGAAATGTGAGAATAGCGTGTCAGGAGGCTGTAACACAACATCTCCTTTGTCCTTGAGTCAGTTTTGTGCTGGAGTCACTGGAACTTGAGAAAAGGATGAAAGTGGTATTGAAATGAGCTTTTCTTCCACGGAGCACTGCGCCCTCACCCGTCTACCTTTAGGTTGTAGGGGAGAACATAAAGAAGAGGTCAGGAAAAGAGAGAAGGAAAGAGAAAAAGATGGGAAGCAAAGAGGGGGTATCAGAAAGGCACTTTGGGCATTTAATATCTATGGAGTGACAGAAGATTAGAAGGAAGGAGCAGAAAAAGCAGATAATTTTTTCCTTTTAGGAATATTATAAAGATTACATTGCTTATCTCCAAACTTTATCAGTAGAAGAAGTTTCAATGCCAACAGATCTTCCTATCAAGTAACACAGTTTTCTGGGTGGATAATAAGAATCTCCCTATATTTATGATTATGGTAACTATATTAACATGGGGTTTATATATTGCTTTTTTAAAATTTTGCAAGATTTTGATCCTTGCTTCAAAAGCCTTATTGTCTACAGATCTTTTTTATATAAACCTCCTCAAATCATCAATATTACCTTGAGTTATCAAAGGAAAGATGAAATTATTATTTATTAATATCTCTCATTATTTATTAATTATCTCTACTTTGTAGAGATTAGGAAATGGTAATACATTTGAGGATAATTTTTATTATTTTAGAATACATTTTTCCCAATCAATGCTAGATCAGTGAGCTGTAACTGTATTCTATATTTTACATATAATTTTAATTCACATTTCATTTCTTAGCCAAATTTACAAAACCTCTTTAGACTTTCACGGACTGTGAAGACAAGTTCCATCTTCCCTTCCAAATCCCTTGCATCAGCAGGGGCAGAAATGCATATGCTCTCATGGTATAATTGGGCTTTTCTGTTTCAGTGTGACAACCCCAGGGACAGAAGTGTCAGAGACTCAAAAGGCTATGGCAACATCTGGCTCTCCCACCAAGACACCTGAGGAAATCAGCACCCCTACTGAGGAGGAGAGGCCATATCTCCAGACCCCGACATCAAGTGAGCGGGGAGACTCTCCCATTGTGCAAGAACCCGAAGAGCCCCCAGAACGTAGGGAGGAGAGTTCGCCTCGAAAAACCAGCCTCGTGATAGTGGAGTCTGCTGATGACCAGCCACAGGCCTTTGAAAGGCTCGATGAAGATGCTGCTTTTCAAAAGGTAGACTCTCCTCGTCTATTTCCTTGCCCACATGTAACAAAGCTACAAACCTTCTTCCAGTTTCCATTTCTCTGATGGCTTATGTTTTCACAGAAAGTTTTGCCAAATTAATTAACTTGGGCCAAGGGAAGCCCTCAATCCCTTTTAAAATCTGGGAACCAGTGAATCTAGAAAAAGATGATACATGGTTCCAATTCTAGCTACTTGACCATCAGCCCTAATTTTATAGCTGGAAACCCTTTTGCTAAGAAAAATGAACCCTGGGGTGAAACAATATACCAGATGTAGCTTTTCAAAATTAGTAATCTTGGGCATAAAGAAGACTAGTGAGGGGAATTAACCGGGCCTCAGGTAAGTAAGTCGGCCTGCCATGGGAAATTGCTGGAACCTGCACTCTTGTTAATCAGGTCCGTGCTGTCAGGTGATGAGCACACAAACTGTGGCTATTGAGTGGGGTTTACTCCCAAACCAAATTTTTCTCGTTAGAGGAAGGATTATTTCCAAGTGAAATCTCCTTATATTTATTTTAAGAATGACTCAGAAAAAGGACATTATGCCTAAATTGATGGCTGGTTCTAAATGTCAGAAAATCGATAGCAGCGTGAATATGCATCACTGTCTTTCCTTTGTCTTTAAGTGAGCTTTGATGTTGCGAAGAGAGGTGGAGAAACTCATTTAAACCATTTACTCTCAAAACGTGGTCTGAGTGGTTCATATCCCTCAGCTTTAACTGGAGGGCTTGAGCCCTCCCTACTCAGGACTCCTGAATCAGAATGAATCCCAGGGAGGGGAGGAGAGGGGAGAAGAATCTGCATTTCAGTAACTCTGTAGAGGATTAAATTAGATATATTTTTCCTTTTTGGATTCAAAAACATTTTATATGTCAAAGTATTTTTAAAGCATGAATATACATCTTTTAGGAAAGAATGTTTTATAAAAGAGTTAAAACTCTGGGGGAGAAAGTGATACGACATATCTTTGGGCTTAACATCTACATTTGTTTTTGTTCACTATGAGTGTGATATCTGCTAGCAGGATTTATCTAAAATCATAGTTTAAAATTAGCGGAGGTCCAGGCAGATGAGAACTGCTCCAAATTTTGGCAGTTATCTTAAATAATGAATTCATCCCATGAATGGATTTTTATTCCAAGTTTGCCTTTGTATAGAATTATTCATCTCCAAGTTTTTGGCTTAAATGAATCCTAGTAAAAATGTTTCGTAGGTGCTGTCTGGACTTAAAAGTTGCCAATTTTAGTCTAAGAATCTATAGGCTAATTGAAGCATAGGCTTGAGTCAGTTATCTGGATAATTCATATATTTAATCTGTTCTATGTATATAAATAAATTTTGACAAGTTGTCCTGTATTCCACATTATTTATATGGGCCTGTTCTACTTATTCTTGATGAATTTCCAATTCTTAAGCTTCCTATTTTGACCCTTATCTTCTCATGACCCTGACTTGAGGGTCCAATTTCAATCACTTTTCTTGCTGACCATATTTCTAGGCAGCAGATTCCTAAGTGTATTTAAAGAATAATTTGGTTTAAAATTTACATGTTTTCCTTTAGCAGGAAAGAATATAGAAATATAAGCGATATTTTAAACTACGTTGACAACATTTAGTTGAGTTTTCTTTTTTTTAATAGCATTCCATTAGGAAAGAGTGATTCGATATATAGCTCCCAAGACATACGTTTTAATCTAAAGTTATGTCCTTAGCTCCAGCTTTGGCTTTGGGCCAGACCCATAAAATTGGATTGGCCTCTGTACCTCAACTTCTCTGCAAAATGAGTCTAATACTATTTGTAGCCAGTCTTCCTTCCTCTATCTTGCCAGTAGGGAAATGTACTACTGGCCAGATAATAGCTACAGGAAATTTTGACTTCCTGCAGAAAGTTCTGCTACAAGAATTAAGACATTTCTATACCTTTGGTTGGATCATTCTAAGCCTAAGCCCAAGAGGCAATGGCTCACAAGTTATTTATTGTGCTGCCTAGGGTCTGTGTTTACATTTGGTTATTCACCAGGAGTTTGAGTCCAAGATGTAATGTGGGCAAGCTGCTTATTTCTTCTGATGGATTTTGACAGATGGGTGCTCAGACAGCTTTCAGAATCCAGAATTTTTTTTTTTTCATTCAATGAACAAAAAGCTATATTCTCACTGAAGTTTGAGCCCAGCATGCACTGTTTTCACTCCTGCTGGCTTGTCCACCAAAATCAGCATGAATAAAGCTTTCAGAAACCAGTGTGAGCTAAAGCAGAAACCAGTAGTGAAGGCATTCCTTAGCATGATAAACAAAACAGTGCTTCCATGCTTCCACCAGGAGCTAACAGAGGAATTAGGTGAGCTGGAGGCCAGCTCAGATGAGGAAGTGATGCTATCTACCAGGGTTGTCCGCCGACGAGTGATTATTCAGGTACCAGCTGTTAAATTACTGCACGTCTGGGACAGTTCTGTCCCCGTAACCCTTCGAGAGTGACCGACCTGGAGCGAGGGCTTGGCATGCTCCTTAGGTAGTGCATGGCCTTCAGAAAGCAGATCCCGTAACTCTCCTAAGTTCTGTTTGTGAAGAAATGCAGCGGTAATGACATTCGCCGCCTACCTCCAAGCGAGCAAAGAGCAAGATTTAGCCTCTTCAGTTCCACCCACCTCACCTCTGGCTTGTCTGTTTTTGTTTATTTGTTTGTTTGTTTGTTTAAGTTTGAGCTAACTTTGGTCAGATTCTCTAGCATGTTATTACCCACCTTTTTTTTTTTTCTTTAAACATACTACTTGACAAGATTTGGCATCTCAGCAATGCTTCTCAAAGCTCCTTTAATTTTCTAACGTTCCTGGCATTGTAAGCACTTGGGAGTAGTTCCTCAGCATTGATGCCAAACATGGAAGTGACCCTTTTCTTTCAACTGTGTAGGGAGATGATATGCCTGACATACCCCCGGAAACAGTCACAGAAGAAGAATACATCGATGAGCAGGGACACACTGTGATAAAGAAGGTATTATCTTAAGTATCTTACCATGGTTAATTTCAAGCCTCCTGTCTAAAATGTGTCAATACCCTGGCACTGTCACTCAAAAACAAGATACATGAATACAATATCTTCCAGGTTACTAGGAAAATCATTAGGCGGTACGTCTCCTCTGATGGCACAGAGAAAGAAGAGATTACAATGCAGGGAACACCACAGGATCCCATCAACATTGAGGAAGGGGATGGCTATTCCAAAGTCATAAAGCGCATTGTATTAAAGAGTGACACTGAACAGTCAGAGGTGAGACCGTCTGATTTTCCAGAACTGATTTTATGGAGAGGTGTAAAATACAGCTCACAAGAGATGGATGAGATTGTTTATTCCTATTGGCCTCACTTCTCCCCTTTATAAGGCAGTCTTCGTTTAGTTACACATTCATTTTTTTTCTTTGTGATTTTGTGGAATTTTTAGATAACCATCAGCGATATTTGTAACCATTATACTCATTGTCTTTGGTCCTTTCTAGGTCTACTTTCTCTTTAATTCAGTTGACCACAGCAGAAATCCAAAAGTCAAATTTTAAAAGACAGCAATCCCATCTGCTGGCAAGCAGTAGGTTCTGAAAAACACTTGTGCAAATGCACTGTGGTGCTTTGCCCAGTGGGCAACAGCAGCCTTCTGTAGGGCACCTTAGATAAATATTTGATTTCCAAACTTCTGCATTTCAGAGTCACTGAAATCAGGATCCAGAAACTCACTTGATTTATAGTTTTGTTTCTTTCTGTTTTACTTCCCTCTTTCAGAATCATATTTACTCTCTTTGACATGTAATTTGGGAGGTTCTTACCATCTCGCGTTCATTCACATCCTCAAAATTTTATTATTATACACATGAGGTTCTCTAAAAATCTACATTTTCAGTTTCTCATAGCTCTGACAGTTCCTCCTTTGGAGGTTAATTTTGTCTTCATGATGTCAAAACAAAGCATTTACACATGGGAAAAGAGAGTTCATCCACAGGGTGCTATGTCTGCACTGCACTGAGCAGTCAGTTTCTCAGTCATGAAGCTTCCTGACCAATTTTCGTTCAAGTGACTAATTAAGTGGTTGATTTGGTACTGTGTACATATAGTCATAATATAGATGTTGCTAATTGATTCTAGATTTTTCTTCTAACTGCTTCTTGTTGACAAAATGCTGTTTTCAGGATGTACCATTGTAATGTGTGTGTTTTTTAACATAGAAAAATTCATCATTGTTACATTTTGGCAGTCAGAAACTGTATATTTTGTGTCCTTCATTCATCAGGTAACTTTGTCTGAGCCCAGCATTTTGTCCAGTACCTCACAGTTTCAGGCTGAACCAGTGGAAGGCCGTAGAGTCAGCAAAGTTGTTAAAACAACTGTGGTGCATGGAGAGAGGATGGAGAAGCATCTGGGGGATTCTAGCTTAGCCACTGATCTTCCTTCAGCCAAAGATGACTTTGAAGAGGTATAAAGCATCATCACTTTGTCTGTGTGTGTGTGGAGGGGTATTTTATGTGTGCTTTGTGTTTGAGAAGAAAATGATTTATCATTGTGTCATTCCATACATGTATTCATGGAAGGATGCAGAATAATTCAAGAGAGTAGAATTCCTGTTTGAATAATGTGTACAGTGAAATAATATTTTACTCAACTTATTGTGTTCATTTGTGCCACCTTAAGAGCCTTAAAAAATCCATATGACCAGGATTCGCTTCAGCTCAATGAGAATCAGAATCTCTGAAGTCGGGACATGATTGTACCTCTTGCCTAAAAGTCCCAGAAGTGACTTGCACTCTCAATTAGTAAGGGAAAGAAATAGATATTGTACATTATCTTTGCTAGCTAATATTCTCAGATATTTCCAATGATAGGCATTAAAGAAAATTCAGGTATCTTTTATTAGTTAAGTTCTGATTTTCAATAATTAGGAAACAGGTCCACAGTGACATCCACAAACACTTATTACAGTTCAAAAATCCCAACATTCTGGAACTCACCTAGTGCACTGTGGTAACTTAAATGGGAGGGAAGTCCAAAAGGGAGGGGATATCTATATGTGTATACGCTGATTCATTTTGTTGTGCAGTGGAGGCTAACACAACATTGTAAAGCGACCATACTCCAATAAAAATTAATTTAAAAACCCCACAACTAATAGACTGGTAATGCTACAAATGCCATAATTGATAACCTCATATTAGCATCTTGCAATTTAAAATGAATTGGCTTATTTTATATAATAATTAAATATTTTGTTTCTATATCACCAGTTAAAAGAGGGTTTCAGGCTGCTGCTTATTGTCTAGGATGTTTTTCAAACTACACATTCTAGGTCTTTTCAATAAATGAGCAGCCAATTTGAATAAAATGTCACAATTTTCTATTTTTAATTCTGGATTTGAAACACTAAAGATATCAAAATGTTGGTATAAGAATTTTGATCCAGTGAATGGAACTTATGGTGCTGGTGAAGATCATCTGAAATAAGTTTCCATATCTTAAAAAAAAAAAAACAATCCCAACATTCTGAAAACCAAAACAAGTTTTATAAGTTAGTAGCAAGCTACTTTGGCAATAAAACTTAATGTGAACTGACATGGGGCTGTAATGACTTGGCAGTCTTTTTTATTCTACAAGAGCGAATATTCATGTTTTGCTATTGATATATCAATGGCTTTGATTACAGGATGCTGTCCCTATCCTATCTGAGCTATTAGAATATACAGTATATACATCATATTACCTTTCTAAAATCCAAAAGGAAAAAAAATCTGAAATCTAAAACACATCTGGCCCCAAATGTTTCAACTAAGGGACAGCGGGCATGTGCAAACATCTTTGAAACATTCTTTACTATTGAAACATTTTGAAGTTAAATGTTACATGTATGTCCTCTTTTATACCCACAATATGCATTGAGATTATATATGAATGCATTGGGATATTAAGAGCATACCTTATTTTAAATATTTTTAGTTCTTCACATTTTGACAACTGGTGACCTTGGACAATCAAAAGATGTATTATCTGATTATACCCGTTGGGCCTTATTTGTTCGTTGCTTGTTTTTGCCTCTGGTCATTATTCATTGTATTTGTCATTAGAGTCTTCACTGCAGAAAGGATGGGGGTGAGGCAAGCACGAAAGTAGAAGTCAACCAGTATAGTTTGCAAGAATTGTAAAGTAATTATCAATAGAACAAATCTCCCTCACAAATGGGAGAAATTTAACAGACTTGCTAAATAAAACTCAATACTTAGATCTGCCCCTAAGAATTGTTTTTCTTTACCCTTTCAAGCATGTTTGTTTATACTATTCATTAAGCAGAGTAATAGGTTATGTTAGAGTCTATGGTTTTTGATGGGTTTTGTCTTCTTTTCTTTTTTTCTTACTTCAGGCTTTGAGTTACACAGGTAGCCACATGGAAGTCCACTCCCCCAGTTTAGTAGAGAATGAAGTCCTGAAGGAGGATGGATCAATACTTAGAAGGTTTGGGTTAGCATGGGGTGATGCTTTGCCAACTAACACCTTTAAAAAGTTTTCCAATTTTAAGAAAAGAAAAATAGAGCCCCTGCATCTACCTTAAAACCCCTTGGGAACTGCAGACTCTCCCTGCATTGTAAGATTTTTGTCAAGTGGTACATCTGTCACTGTGTCATTCCTGAAGTGTCCTCTTGATGCTTTAAAAGTAATACTAAGGCATGATGATAGTCAGACGACTGTTCACACAGTCGCTCCCTGGGTTTCAGCAAGTCATCAATTTCGCTGAGGCCAAGCAGCTGGGATATTCCATTGTAGAGCACAGTAACAGGAATCTAATCAATTGCTCACAAATTAATCTTGTGACCAGCTGCCTTCAGCTCTTGGTAATCAATCCTTTGAATGGCACATTGTTTTTTTGTTTGTTTTTGTTTTAAACAAGCTGCTTCATGACTCTGCATGGGAGTGGCAAATAACATGAGCATGAGTTTGATATCCATGAACCTCAATGCACCTAGCGAGGCTGAAACCAGGGGCTTTAATAAGTTAAGAAAGTATCGTAAAAGCAGTAAGCAGCTCATTTGTGCGTATGAACAGGGACTAGCTATGAGGCTTTCAAGTCCACCCCCATCCCCATCACCTATTTGATGTGTAGACTTCAGCACTGTTGCCTTGGTCTACCCTCACCTCTCTCTGGGCCTCTCACAGCACTGTGAGTATTGACAAAATGTTCTCAGCTTTGCAGTGAAAAGACACAATGGAAATTGAAGTTACTGTTGTGCTTTTCACTTCATTGAAAAGAAGAGAAAGATTGTCATTTATAGTACTCTACAAAGCTATTTTTAGCCTGTAGAACATAATAATTAGAACAGTGAAATTAAAGGTTCTGTCACAATTCCACCCTCCAACCACATGTGAAAAACAGCGCCAGCTAGGAATGTAAAAGAGAGTAATTGCTCACAGAACTTTAAAAATGCTATATATGAATTCAGGATAAAGTGCTTCTTATACTCCGAACTTTTAAGTCTTTTACTCAGTTATTCATATGGAACCACATAAACCACAGACACCCTAGCATCGTGAGATCTTCACATGGGAATAGATTTAGAGATCAATTAATCCAAAATTCGCAGTGACGGCTGGTGAGTTCGAAGCTAGGGATATAGACATCTCAATCCACTTCCACAGCTACTTAGTCATGGAAGTCTATCTGTGATCTGCAACACTTTATCTTATATGTTGCTGAAGACATTTGATCATACCCGCTGCTTGAGTCGTATACATAAGCGTATTCATAAACATATTCGTCTACATGTGTGAGCACAAAACACCAAGGGATGTCCTATGATAGAAGCTTATCCCCCGACACTAATGCCATAGACGTTTTTACTAGCTCTTGGCAGCGATAGTCAGATATTCGCCTTTTGGGAGAAAAAAATATATGTGGATGCTGAATAGTTAGAAAACATAATCTGATTTCAACCACTGGAACCAAATTTGACCTTTTTATCAAAAGGAACAAATTTAAGTTGGCTTTCAGATACAAAATAATTCATGTAGAATCAAAGGAAAGGGGAGGTGAGAAAACACGAAAGAAGGAAGGAGACAAGATGTCCAAAGGAAAGCGAGAAGAGTTCTGGCTGAAGTCAGCCATTTTTTAAAAATCAAGGTGATCTTAAGAAATGCATAGAGGTGTTGGAAGGTAGAGTAATGCTAAGGGCAGCCCATGGGCAGAGCCCCCAGCTTCTGGACACTAGGAATCCATAGGAAAATGCTGGGTAAAGCTACGAAAACTGATCCTTCTGATGGTGGTGTACAGCAAGGCTGCATGGCGTCGTGGTTACAGATTCAAGCTCTGGAATCTTTGACTTTTGGCCCCACTGCGTAGTAACTGGATTATTTTTTATTTGGAGCATTGCTTAAATTCTCTGAGATCCAGTTTACTTACTTGTTATTATAATAATAGTACCTGGCCCATAAGGCACGTTCACCACATATTTGCAGAATGAAGAATTGTATTTACCAGTAGAGTGGGAGGGACTTACCTGGTGGTGCAGTGGTTAAGAATCCGCCTGCCAATGCAGGGGACACGGGTTCAATTCTTGGTCCGGGAAGATCCCACATGCCGCGGAGCAGCTAAGCCCGTGTGCCACAACTACTGAGCCTGTGCTCGAGAGCCCGCGTGCCACAACTACTGAGCCCGTGTGCCTAGAGCCCATGCTCCGCAACGAAGAGTAGCCCCCGCTGGGCGCAAATAGAGAAAAGCCCGCGCGCAGCAACGAAGATCCAATGGAGCCAAAAATAAATACATAAACAAGTAGAGAGGGAGAAGAGCTGAAAGGGAACAAATCACAGTATAATCATTTTCAAGCAAGGATGCAGGAAAATAATAGTACCGACGTAATAGTACGTCAGAGCCGCTTTTCTCAAGTAATCGCTGGTCTGATGAAGGGCCAAGAAAGCAGCACACTGTTGAGTAGCTGTAGGAGGTATAAAGTGGGCCAGTACTTGCGCTCTGGGAAGACTGAGGAAGGATTTGTCTCTCGGTGGTTTTTCTCCTTCCCCTCTCCCTTCCCCGCTGTCTCCAGATGAAGCTTCAGAGGCCTGGGTCAACCTTCAACTCTCGCTGGTAGTCACCTGCCTTTATACTGATAGGATATTATTCCAGTTTTTAAAGACCTATACCCCATGGAAAAGTTCTATTAGAACATTTTTGGGAAGTTTGAGTTGGGTAGTGCCTCTAAGGATTAAGCTGGCAGCTAAGGTATTTTAAATAAATTAACTTAAAAACTTTTTCTTAGTCTGTCAAAAATTACGTATGGAATCACTATTTCAGGAGGAGCCACATTCTTTCCTAATCAAAACATGAATGATTGTGTGGTTACTTTTTGAGAGAATCATATGAAAGCACGGTTTCATTTATTTGAAATATTTCTTAAAGGTTTAAAAAAAACTCCTTGTTCCAAAATACTTTTTAAAAATCTCATGAGTCATTTACGATGGGAGAACCATGTTTAAAAGAAAGAAGGGAAAAGATGGCTGTACTTGTTCTACTAGTAGCCCAGTGTAGAAATATCTAGAGGTAAGACAGTAAGCAGTACTTTCATATCATGGGTACTCTCAGACCAAAGGTAGTGGCTGCCTTTTAGCAGTGAAGAAAGAAAATAATGTTCTCTTGTCTGCTTTCCTCCAGGACAACAATGAGTAAAGCTAGAACCCAGAAGAGGGCTGTGGTGAAGGACCAGCATGGAAAACGCATTTACTTGGAGCACCTGGAGGATGTCCCAGAAGCACTAGACCAGGACGACCTCCAGCATGACCTCAAGCAACTCCTTCGGCATTTCTGCAAGGAGGACTTGAAGCAAGAGGCCAAATGAGAGGCTGTCCAGTTCTCACACCAGAAACCACACATTCACTCGATATGCAACTTCCCGTTCCATTAGAGGAGTGACCTAACTGGCTTGATTAATGGGATTTCCACTTTTAGCATATACACTGCATTTTGTTTGAGTTTTTCCCCATCCTCTTTAACTGTAAACTAATTTGTGACCAAAGATAGCATCCTTCATCCTGGATGCTGTATCCACTCCTTTGTTGTGTCTGTGCTCACCTGGGACCTGGCCACCTCCGTTATTCTTCTTGGCTTCTGCACAAGCTCCATGAAAATCCAATGAACAGAAGAACTTCACCTGCAGACCTCTTCAGATGACGATACCTAGGAATCCTTCAAAGAGATACCCGTGTACAATATATATAGCTAAAATGCTCAGACGAACAACGTATTAAAACCACTGCCTGTCATAACTACACTGGGCATCACGGAATAAAAGGCCTCTAGGAATTGCTGAACAGTGGTTCACTAAGATATTGCTGACACAATCGAACGTAATACAGTTCTCCTGCAAAAGAAGCACTTCAGACCTACCATGTCCTTAGAACTTCCAGAGTAGCCCTGGCTCCTAGTGAAAGATGGGTTAATAACCTTGAAGAACTGTCCTAACTAAGCACTTATTGCTGGTGCTGGCCAGCTGTGATTGATGACTCTCCAGCAGCCACTGAGGGAGGGGAGGAAGGGAGCAGCGGCAACGCTGAGGGAGGAGGTGAAGCAGCGAGGTATTCGGTTGCCAGCAGTGGCATCCGGCAGCTGTCTAACATCTTCAGGTCCTTTAGATTTGGGACGTGTTGGCAGGGTATTTTAAAAAGCTATAACTACTGTAGTTTTCCAGTTTTCATTGCTGCTTTAGCAAACCACGCTGTCTTATTGGTGGTACTTTCTCCTGGCCACTGCACTGTAGATAAATCATTGGAAACAAGATTTGCCCCCTACACAAACGGTTCAACTCCTTCACCGTGTTGGAGTGGTTTCTTTTATTTTTTTTCTTCCAGGTTTATATCTTCTCTAATACCTGCATGTAGCATTTAAGAATCAAACCACAGTTCAAACCCATCTTCTAATCACATGGATGGTTTTCATTCTTTTTACCCTCAGCAAGCACTTTTCACTTTTCAGCTAGGTCTGTTTTTTAGCTTGCAGACGAGATTGAGAAATCCTGAAAATTTTGGTTTGGGTTAAAATTTTGGGTTTATTTATTTGAAATCCAAACTCCCTTGGAAATCCTGAAGTGCATTTGTGCACTTTCCTGTTTGTTTGTTTCAAAGAAGGGACTTTAATCATCTGAGTGATTTCCGTGTCCTATTCCTTATTCCTCTAGTGGTTGAAGCTGTGTAGCATTTTAACATATATATATATATTCACAGATATATTCATATAAACAGTATACATTTTGAATCAGTTATTTGTTAAAGAAAAGTATATTCAATGAAGATGAAATTAAAACATTTTGAAAACCAGAGTCTATCCTCCAGGGATTAAACATTTTCGAATTCTATCTGGTCTTTTCCTGTTGTGCAAAAATGACTCATTGTTCTGAATGTCAAAAGCAAAGACGACAAACAATGGCATTTCATCATTTCAAGTAATTTTGCCAAAAGAGAAGATTTCCTGGGAGGGAGGTTTCCCACAAGCCAAATCTCCTAAACCTCGAATGCTAGCACGTTTGGCAGCTGGATAGGAAAGAAAGCATCTTTGGCAGCCAAAATGAAGGAGGCCAATGGTGAAACAGTTTGGACATACCATGGCCTCCTTGTCCACACCTTCACTGGAGCTCAAGAAAAGCATTTCTGTTGTGTTATTTGCAGTGCAGATGATGTCTGTGTAACAACATAATGGTTAATCACCTTTTTTTGATTTTGGTTTTTGCTGTGTAATCAAAAAACTTGAATAATGTGAGAAGAAGTGAATTTTCAGTTGATGAATCAGCATCTTGTTCCCATGGTGATAACACTAATTGAATATATCTATGAGGGCATGTATTAGTTAATGGAAAAAAATACACTAACAATACATAGCTGCAATGTGTACAATGGCTGATTTAATTAAATAAAATGTACAAGTGTTAAGTGTGGCAACAGTGATTTGTTCTTCTTTAGCACTCACCTGTGATTTCAGGAGGTAAGACATTATTAAAGAGATGAAATAGGTGTGAAGCCAAAAGAAAAACGGCTTGCCTTTGTTCTTTTTATTTGGTAACTGAATATGCTCTGTGCCCAATGCTGTGTTAAGCACTGGGAGAAACAGGAAGATTGTATCCCTGCTCTCAAAGAACTTTTATTGCTATTGTTATGCAAAGGGAGAAAAACAAAGATTTCGTTTTGGGATCACTAGTAAATGAGAAATAGGAACTTGTGGGCTTGGAGGAGATGAGGAGAGGGGATCCAGGGGTGGGCAGCACAGAGAAGGACCCCGGATTCACTTCTCTCCTGTAAGGTCATGGCTCTCAGGAAACACCTTCTGCCGTGGGGAACAGTGTTGAGCTCTGGGGTTTTATGTATCTCTCATTGACTGAGAATTAGAAATGAAATGGATCCGTTAATAGAAATAAAGACAGGGCAGGAATATGCAAAACTGAAATCAGTTTTGTTTGGAGACTATTTTGGGTTTTGCTTTTTGAAACATCCCTTTAGTGCTGCTATAGCATTTTTTACTGCAAAAACAGGACAGAAAGACATGGTTTAAAAATTAAGTTTTATTTAAATCTTATCTAGTATGAGATAGGAAACTCACTGGATCCGGCTTATCTGCCTGGTTGATTTACAAGACCTTCCAAAATTAAAGTACCAGTTATGCTTGAAATATTTCAAAGAAAAGAGAGTCAAAGTTAAAAAAAAATTTTTTTCCAGAGTGGGAGTGTCTGTGTGACCATCCCTCTTCCTCCCGTTTGTTTCATGTGCTGTGCTTTCTATTGACAGGAACTCTGAGCTTCCATTGCCTTGAGTTTGATTAAGGAGATTAAAGCATCAGAGAATGTTCAGTGTCTTCCCATGTTTAATTATGTGGTGTGCAAACCCCAGTAAAAAAAGGAACAGTGATTCATATGACCCTTTACAGAAATATATTTAAAATGTGAAGTTGGGGGGAACCCTCCAGACTGAGGGAAGATTATGCACATCTCATAAACGACTTGAATTAGCCATAAAGAGTTGCAAATTAAATACAGGCACATTGAAACAAACTTGAATTTGAACTTGGGATGCCTGTGTCATTTGTGCCATCACGGAAGGTCTGGGTGTGGGCAAGTAGACAAGCACATGAATAAAACAGATAAAGGGAAGCTAAACAAATATTTAATGAGAACCAAAATCACTACAAGTTTTTCTTAATTCATAAAGATGGTCTGCTTGTTTTCATTATGTTATTAAAAAAAAAAAAAAGCTGTTTGAACAAGTCTGTCTTCAGTCACCACTCCCTGCTTAAAAACTACACTGTCCTTCCTTCAGTTAAGGTATGCTTTCTGTTTCTGATCTAATTAAAGCTAGAATTACAATCTTGGAATGAATCACCTATGTAAATATGTAATACAACTTTTTCTCACTCTAAGAATAGAACATTTAAGAAAATCTTTTAAAGACCTTAAGAAAAACCTTCATTCCCACCCAACTCCTGCACACGAGTTAAAATATTCTTTTTTGGTTATACTCCTGGGAAAAAAAGAAGTACTCCCTTGCTTTGGATTAGCTCCAAGGTATGGAGTAAAACGATACACATAAATATATTTTGGGTAGAGCTGTTACGTATGGTAGCCAGAGATATTTGACAGTGGTATTTGCAGTACTTCAACAGATATCTTCAATCACTAGAAATGCTCAGTTAATACATCCTTGAAATATTTCAGTGAGGCAATATGACACAAAGGTTAAATAGATGATCTTGGAAAAGACTGGAATCAATCCAGCTATGTCGATATTTATGTGACTCTGTGAAAGTTTACCCACTGGAACACAATTCCCTTATCAATAAAATAAGAGAAGATAATACAGTCATCCCTCATTATCCACGGGGGATGGTTCCAGACCCCCTGCGGACACCAAAATCCGCGGATGCTCAAGTCCCTTGTATAAAATGGTGTAGTAGAGTCAGCCCTCCAAATCCGCGTGTTCTGCATCCAGGGATTCAATAGGTGAAAAACTGATCCACGATTGGTTGAATCCAAGAATGCAGAACTTCGAATAAGGAGGGCTGACTGTACTTGCCTCAGAACCCTCTGGCCTTCCCAGACCCAGGGAAGGGCAGCAAGTCCTGCCCCATTTGTCACCCCCTTTAATCCAGAAGTGCCACTGTGGCCTATGTGTCTTTGGAGGCCATTAGGTATGGACCCATATTTGTGACCTTCCGCTTCTTTGGGGAGGAGTGAGCCCCTGGATTGGTATTGAAGGTGTTAGCCCTCTAGGTTAGAAAGTAAAGTTAGCTGCTTCCTCTCAGGGCCTCGCAGGACATGCTTGTCAATTAAGCCCTTTGGTTCACTTCCCCTTCTGGGGAAGGATTCTTCAGGATCGCTTATTCTCATCAGGCTCTTAGCGCACAGTTCTGGTGTCCAGTCCTTTTTCAAACTTCCCACACATACTCTGTTTCGGGTTTTCTTTCTTTTCCACTTTCAAAACTAGAGAATTAGATAAAGCCACCCAAACTCTCCTACGTCCAGCTTAGCTGCTGCAAAGAGAAGTGCTGGCAGGGCCCTGGGCTGGACACAGCAGCTGCCTTTGCGGTTGTGCAGAAACAATTGAATTACAATGTCCGTGTGAAATCCACACCCTGCCAGTTTTTCTTGGGTGTTGATCAGAACTCAACCCTCCTCTAGGCCACGATATAGGGTTTACGTGACACTAGTCTAGCAGCAACTTCTAGATGAGTTGGACCTTGTGTGTATTTTCCAAGTGACTCACAAATATTTGATACCTTAGAGAACCACCTCCCCCGGCCACCCACTCTCTCACCCCAAAAAGTCAGAGGAACAATTTGGAGAGTCTATTGTTCCCACAATGCCGTTAGCGTTTAGATTGGTGTGTTAGTTTCCTAGGACTGCCATGACAAAACACTACACACTAGATGTCTTAAACAGCAGAAATGAATTTTCTCACAGTTCTGGAGGCCAGAGATCTGAGATCGAGGTGTCAGCAGATTGGTTTCTTCCGAGGCCTTTCTCTTTCTCTTAGGCTTGCACATGACCGTCTTCTCCCTGTGCCCTCACGTGGCCTCTCTTCTGTGTGTGTGCATCCCCATGTCTCTTTGTACATCCAAATATCTTCTTATTAGGACACCAGTCAGATTCCATCAGGCCCACCCAAGTGGCCTCATTTTAAACTAATCACCTCTTTAAAGGCTCTGTTTCCAACTACAGTCACATTTTGACAAAATGACGGTTAGTGCTTCAACATAAGAATTTTTGGAGGACACAACTCCACCCACAATTGGGTTTAGTCCAAAAAAACAAAGCCCACTAGGTATTTTAAGTAGGAAAGGATTTAATGCAGGGAATTAGATACTTACACAAATGTTGGAAGAGCCAAAAGAGTGAAGGCAAGGAAGCCGATGCTACTTGAAGAAACTTCTTAAGTGCAGAAATCAGAACTCCAAGCAGCCACTGATGGGTTGGGCTCTTTGCAGGAAGAAGTGTGTGCTGCCTAAGAGAAGGCCCAGACTTGAGTGCATAAAACCCTCCTCTGTCTTCTGCCAAAGTCCAGGCACGCTCCCCAGCTGCCCCTTGACAAATAATTTGCTTCCTTTTCTTTCCCTTTCAAACATCAGGCAAACACATCATTGGCAGGATGTATCACATGATGCCACTGGAAAGGGATGCCAAGAAATATAGTCCTAAGCATCTTCCCCTGCCTGCAGGGAAGAATGTAGAATAGAGCACCAGCAACACAGGGGCTGAGCCACAGAATAAGTCTTCATTCACTCACTCATGCACTCAAGACCTACTCTATTCCAGACATTTCGCTAAGTACTTAGGGTAGATTGAGGCCAAGATGATCATGAGTTTTTACCATTGCCAGTCACCATTGAAAGTGCCCTTGAAACTTCTTTAATTTCTACCAAAACCTATGAAGTATATATAGATGAGGAAATTGAGGGACAAAGGGCTTGGGTAATTCACTCAAGATCGTGCAGTTGAAAAACAGCAAAGCTAGGATAAGAACCCAAGCAGATGACTCCAATAGCAAACCATGTTCCGTCTTTGAAAGACATAATCCCTACCCCTTGAGTTTATAATCTTGCAGTAGAGACATATGGAACCAATAATTTCACAAATAATTAATTAAAATTTAAGTTTCTTCTAGAGTAATACCTTGTTACCTTATTCATAAGGAAATAAGCCCTGTTCGATACCATCCTCACTTCTATCCTTCTGCAAAATCTCTTTCTCCCAAAACAGACTTTCTCTTCCTCACCTGCTTCATACTCAGCTGATGACCTTGACTCTGTTTTATAAGAAAGCAGTTGTCAATGGGCATTAATTACTTCAGTGCTGTATTGGTCAGGGTTCTACAGAGAAACAGAAACAATAGGATGTATGCATAAATAGAAAGTTATAATAAGGAATTGGCTCATGTGATTTTAGAGGCCAAGCAGTCTCAAGATCTGCAGTCAGCAAGCTGAGATCCAGGCTGGTAGCATTTCAGCCCAAGAGCCAGCAGGCTCCGGACCTAAGAGGCGATGTTTCAGTCTGAGTTTGAAGGCAGGAAAAGGTCCATGCCCTAACTCAAGGCAGTCAGGCAGAAGAAGGTCCCTCTTACTCAAGGGAGGGTCAGCCTTTGTGTTCTCGTCAGGCTTTCAGCTGATTGGATGAGGCCCACCCACGCTGGAGAGGGCAACTGGCTTTCCTCAGCCTACCAAGTCAATTGTTAATCTCATCCCGATATGCTCTCACAGACACACTCAGAACAATGCTTGACCACCCAGGGCCCAGTCAAGTTGACACATAAAATTAACCATCACAAATGCTTTTCCTCTTCCTACCTCCCAAATTATTCATATCCCCATGCACGCTAGCCCTCACTGTTCTCACCAATTATACTCTACTGGCTCTCTCTCCCACCTAGGCACACTTTCAGGTTTCTCCCAGTTTCTGAGAAAACAAATTTATCCTCCAGTCCTGGCGACCAATGCTCGCTCTCTCTCTCTCTCCCTGCATATGCTTCCCCAGATTCCTCTTTCACAATCCTCCTTCAAGTCTGGCTTCAAAAAAATCTACAAACTTAACGCATTAGAAACTAGGGGGTATGTCTAAGCATAGGTCAAAGGAAAACTAAAAGCCTTAAACTAAGGGTCATAATTCTTATGCCTAGAGTGGCCAGACAGGAAAACAATGTGTGAGTTGTCTGGGCAAAGAAAATAAGAACTAGTAAGGCCTGTGGCAAACTTAGAGAGTATGCCACATGTAATATATATTGAGATAAATATAAACCTTCAAGAATCAATTTATTAATTACAATAAAAAAACAGTAAAAATGCAAAATCTATCTGAGAGCTGTCTTTTGAAACAATAATATAGATAATTGCCACTAACATAAACAAGAGGTCAGAGAAAGCAGAAATGTGCAATGGTAAGAAAGAGAATGGGGGAGTGTGATATCGTGATTTATAATGAGAAATATATTTGGTCTTGGTTTCTGGCACGGAGTTCCTAAAACCCTGGGAATTTCTTGAGGGACAAAAGCAATGGGAGCATCTTTTGTTATTTGGTCTCTTTTCCTCAGTTCCTCAAATGGCTTCAGAGCCACAAACGTGAAATAGATGTCTTGTTATTCTTAACAAGCCCTTTCCACTACGCCTAAGTTTATGTTAATGCGGTGACTTTTGGAAAGCACCTAAGGATGGGGACTGGTTGCCAGGGGAACCAACCTTGAACAGAGGGGTGGAATATTCCGTCCACCACCCCATCCCCCAATTTCCAGGGAGAGGAGGGCGCTGGAGGTTAAATCAATTACCAACAGCCAGTGATTTAGTCAATCACGCCTGCGTAATGAGGCCTCCATAAAACCCCAAATGGCTGGGGTTTGGAAAGCTTCTGGATGGGTGAATGAACACTTGGAGATGTGGGGAGAGCGGGCGCTAGGAGGGAGAGGACATGGAAGCTCCTTTCCCCGCACCTTGCCCTGTGCAGCTCTTCCATCTGGCTCTTCCTGAGTTCTATCCTTTTATAATAAACCCGTGATCTAGTAAGTACAATGTTTCTCTGAGTTCTGTGAGCTGCTTTGGCAGATGAATTGAACCCAGCCAGGGGGTCATTGGAAACTCTATAGCTGGTTGTGCAGAAACACAGGTAACAACCTGGGCTTTTGACTGGTGTCTGAAGGGGAGGGGACAGTCTTGTAAGACTGAGCCCTGAACCTGTGGGATCTGTTACTGTCTCCGGGTATAGTGTCAGAATCTACCCCATCCAGCTGGTGTTGGAGGGTTGCTCCTTAGGGTGGGGAATCCGCCCCCTCCCCCCACCCGCCCCCTCCACCTCGCCAATACACGCGCACGCGCGCGCACACACACACACACACACACACACACACACACACACACAGGAATGAGGAGCAGAATCTCTTTAGGAAGATAATCAGGGAGGAAATAATTATAAGAAAATGTTACCTAATTTTATGTAAGTAAATGCAGAAACCTGAATAAAAGAGATGATTTTGTTTAAAAATTGATCACAGAAGAGTTAGTAAAGGTAAACCCTAAAGTGATGGTTAATTTTGTCTGTCAGTTTGATTGTGCTAAGGGATGACCAGAGAGCTGGTACAACATTACTTCTGGGTGTCTGTGCAGCTGTTTCCAGTAGAGGGTAGCATTTGATGAGTAGACGGAGTAAAGAAGACGCCGCCTCACCAACGCAGGTGAGGATCGTGCATCCCATTAAAGGCTTGAACAGAACAAAAGACAAGGAAAGGGCGAGTTTGCTTTAGCTGGAACGTTTATCTTCTGCCTTATATGTCATTGCTCCTGGTTCTCGGGCCTCGGGACTTGGCCCGGAACTTATACAATGGACCACCTGGTTCTCGGGCCTTCGGGTTTGCACTGGAACCCCACCACCGGCTTCCGTGGACCTCCAGCTTGCAGACAGCAGACCATGGGGCTTTCGCAGCCGCCATAACTGTGTAAGCCAGTTCCTCACAGTGAATCTCTTTCTGTTACGGGGGAATGGGGCGCGAAAGGATGGTCATGTCTCAGGTCGCAGGTGAGTCCCTGGGATGGGCCGCCAAATGAGGGTCCTTGGCTTCGTGTGGGAATGGTTTCAAGAGCAGCCATAAGGAAGTAAAAGCAGGTTTGTTTAGAGAGATATACACTCCATAGGCAGAATGCAGTCTGTCTCAGAAGGTGAGAGTGGCCTGGGCTGCAGGGGTGGTTAGTTTTTAATGGTGGGTACTTTCATAGGCTAGTATATGGGAGGATATTCCAACTATTTTGGGGAAGGGGAGAAGATTTTGAGGAATTGGGCGACTACCCACTTTTTGGCCTTTTATGGTCGGCCTCGGGGCTGTCATGGCGCCTGTGGGTGTGTCATTTAGATGCTGATGTATTACAGTGAACGTAGAGTGAAGCTCAAGGTCCACTGGAAGTTGAATTTTTCACCATTTTGGATCTAATTGGTTCTAACCCGTCAATGGCTGTGTTATTCTTTTAAAGGTTGTGCTCTGCCCCCTTTCCTTCTGTCTAATTTCTATCTATTTATATATATCCTACTGGTTCTGTTTCTCGGGAGAACACTGATTAACACACCCAATAACCATGGAAGAAATTGAGAAAGCAGCCAAAGACTTAACCCCACAAGAAAGCTCCAGATCTTGGTGCTGTCACAGATGGATTATATTAAGCTTTCAGTAAACAGACAATTCCAATACCATTTAAACTGCCACAGGGCCCTGGGAGAAAAGAAAATGTCCCATTAGTTTTTTTTAACAAAGCAAGTATATCTTTGCGACCAAAACTGGACAAAATGCGACGAAAAAACATCCAAAATAACAATAACAACAAAAAAACCTCATAGACCAGTTTTACGAAGGCATAGCTATGCAAAAATCACAAATAAAATAGCAAATATAATTTGGCACACATTTTTAAAAATAATAAACCATAACTAAGAGGCTTCATTCCAAGATGAAAGTGGCTCATTAGTAATAGCTGTTAATATATTCCCCATATTGAAAAGTGAAAGAGAGAAAAACCCATAGTTGGGCAAGAGGCATTTCGTAAAATGTAGCATCCAGTCTTGATTTTTTTTTTTAACATTTATTTATTTATTTATTGGCTGCATTGGGTCTTCGTTGCTGCACACGGGCTTTCTCTAGTTGCGGCGAGCGGGGGCTACTCTTCATTGCGGTGCGTGGGCTTCTCATTGCGGCGGCTTCTCTTGTTGCAGAGCACGGGCTCTAGGGGCGTGGGCTTCAGTGGTTGTGGCACGCGGGCTCAGTAGTTGTGGCTCACGGGCTTGGTTGCTTCGCGGCATGTGGGATCTTCCCGGACCAGGGCTCGAACCCGTGTCTCCTGCATTGGCAGGCGGATTCTTAACCGCTGCGCCACCAGGGAAGGCCCTCCAGTCCTGATTTTTGTTTCCTTTTGAGAAGTCAGAAGCGATATATTCTTCCGTAAAATGATCGCGTGATACAGGTGTACGTACAGACAGCACTTCCTTAACACATTTAAGTCACGCCCACTTGAGCACGGCTTTGCAGCGATAGAGAACGCCTTCTCTGACTGCGCACCACACGAAACCACGTGCCTCTCCTCAGCGAGCTAGCCCTCCGCATCACCAGCGTCGCATGACAAAAATAAAATAATTTAGTTTTAATAGCAAACGAGTTTGATAGTCTTTATTCAAGGGAAAAACAACCAATGGATTGAAGGAATGCAGTGCCTCCCAAGAGGTGGGGCACCCTTCCTGAGGGGTTTGGGACAGGAGTGAGTTTCCCAGAGCATTAGAGGAGACAACTCAGAATCAGGGCATGATTGGCCAGGAGGTGGAGGATTTCCTTATAAGGCTACAGGCCTTATTTTCTAGGGTCAGGTAAGCTAGTTGAACCTAAGTTGGAGGGTTGTGATTGGTATATTAGGATTCCTTGACAGTGATGTGTTTCCTGGAAGTGGCGGCTGACAGATTTGTGACGTGGGCCAGACCACTGGGGCGGCCTCTATTTTGTGGGTCCCAATGTATGATTTCCTTTATCACCAGTGAAAGCATTTCTTTCTCTTTTCTTCCCCCCCATCCCCCATGGCTTTTGTTTTATGAAATTTTTTTTATTGACGTATAGTTGATATACAATGTTATAAGTTACAGGTGTACAATATAGTGATTCACAATATTAAAGGTTATGTTCCATTTACAGTTATTATAAAATATTT
Source organism: Balaenoptera musculus (assembly GCF_009873245.2). Lineage (NCBI taxonomy): Eukaryota > Metazoa > Chordata > Mammalia > Artiodactyla > Balaenopteridae > Balaenoptera > Balaenoptera musculus. Next base: position 113,586,393 of record NC_045789.1, read on the forward strand.
GCCATGGTCCCTGTGTTGTACAATGTATTCTTATAGCTTAATTTATGCTTAATAGTTTATACCTCTTAATCCCCTTCTCCTATGTTGCCCCTCTCCCCTTCTCTCTGCCCGCTGGTAACGACTAGTTCTATCTGTGGGTCTGCTTCTTTTTTCTTTTATTCACTAGTTTGTTGTATTCTTTAGATTCCATGTATAAGTGATATCATACAGTATTTGTCTTTTTCTGTTGTACTTATTTCACCCAGCGTTAATACCCTCCAAGTCTATCCAGGTTGTTTCAAATAGCAACTTTTCATTTGTATCCAAGCTTGTCTCTTTGCAAGGTGATATCATTTCTGGAATATTTATGAACACTCGCATATAGAAGTTTCAAAATTAATACATTCATTAAGTTATTTAAAACATAAGAACAGAAAGAATGTGCAATAGAGGATTCTTTTGTTCGTTACACATATACTGCAAATAGAAAGAATTTACTTTTTGTAGTTCACAGATGATGTAGCAATTTTAAGCAAAATTTGTACTTCATAGAAAATAACTTTTATTTCATTGCTTTTTTGCCTTGTAACCCAGATTATTTTTTAATGAATTAAGGGCACTATGGAGGGGACATGTGCCCCTTACACCATAATTCATCTTTTTTAACCTTGAACAATGGGAGCATTCCTATTTTAGAACTCTGAACAAGACAAAAAAGTCCATTATTTCCATTACTGCCCAGAATTGATCAAGAAGTATTAATCAATGCAAATTTGAATAAAAAACAAAGAAATTAAAGCATAAAACCTGGAAAAGAAGTGGAAAACATCAATTTATGCAGGTAATATGTTTGTGAAACAGGAAAACCAGAGACAGACCGAAAGAAAAATTAGTCAACAATTTTGTCACTCTTTTCAAGATTAGCATAGAAAATCCATAACTTTCCTTAACATAGGAAATCTCCAAATTAAAAATAAAAATGGAAGAAAAAATACGTATAATTTATAATAGCAACAAAAGAGATTAAACTCCTAGTTATAAATTTAACAAGAAATGTACAGGACCTATTAAAAAATGCTTAATGGCTTTACTTAAATAATTGGATAGATATACTATCTTGTATATAATTATAAACTATTGTAAAGATGTCAGTTTTCCATTAATTTATTTCCTAATATGATCACAATAAAATTTCTTATAGGATTTTAATTTGAGTTTGTATGACAAAAAACAAGCATGTGAAATTAATCAAGATTCTAGGGGTTAAAAAAAAGGAATGTTTGTAACAAGGTAGCCTGACTGGATATTAAAATGTATTTTAAGCTACTGTTTCTAAAATAGCTTAATATGAGTGTAGTAAGTGACAGCAAGAGCAATGAAATAGAATGGGAAATCCAGAAAGAGAAATTGATCCAAAATAAGTTGAAATTTGGTATATGATCAATGTAGCCTTTCAAATCAAGCAGAAAAGAGCAGACTATTCTATATAGTGTTATGTCAAATGACTAGTTATTTTGGGGATGAAATAAAGCTAAATCCCTATTTGTTCTCTTCACTAAAGCAAATTATAGATAGCTCAATTAATTAAATGCAAAATTTTTTAAAGAAACCATAAAGATAATAAAAGAAAGCAGTAGCAAATTTTTTTATTACCTTCAATAGGGAAGATATTTGTAGTCAAGAAAAAACCCAGAAGCCCAGGTGGAACAAAACCCATACATTTGATGATATAAATATTTTAAATTTGCACACAGAAAAAACATAAGCAAAATTAAAATATAAATGAAAAAGTATGAATTTACTGATTATATAAACAGACTGCATATGTCAACAACCTAACAAGAAAACAGCAAAGGATACGGACAGACTTCACACAGGTATAGGAAGAAATTCACATGACTTGTTTACCTGAGAAAATAGCCCCGTCTCACCTACAATTAGACATCATAAAATAAAACAATAAGATACTATTTTTAAACCTGTCAATTTGGACACTCTTAGAATTTTCATTAAGACCAAGTATTAGCTCAAGTGTGGGAAAATGGTGCACCTATATGCCAGTGGGAATAAAAAATAATTTACAAAGCAATGCCTTTCAGAATTAAATATGTACAAATTCTTTGACTCAACAGTTTTACCTTAAGGGATTTTTTTGATGGTCTTCATGGGAAAGGAAAATATTGTACCTTCAAAAAAAAAAAGCAAAAAACCTGGAGACAAATTTTGTATCCATAATAGGATGCATAATGGAAGAGTATGTAGCTGTTATCTTCAAGTACGTCTTATATGAATAAGTAAAGTCCAGAGGAAGGGGTATAGTATGCCCACATCTGTGTAGAGCGTAATATATATGTGTTGGTGAGACTGTGTGAATCTATTGGCAGCTGTTCCCCAGGTTGTATGTACGAGAGACTAACCCAGTACTATGTAGCCTCTGGCTGTGTTTAATTTCTTTCTTCTTCTTTTTTTAAAAACCACATGCTATTTGAGAGAGAGGATCTAGTTATTCAATAGGTGATTAAGCCCAAGTAGAAATAGATACTGATAAAGAGCTATTGTTAATACATAAACAACACTTTAATTTTAAACAAATGGGGAGGTACATGAAACAGGGAAATGTAAATACAGACAGTTGCAGACTTATGATCATTTAATTTTGCGATGGTGTGAAACTGACATGCATTCAGTAGAGACCATATGTGGAATTTTGAGTTTGGATCTTTTCCCAGGCTAGCGATATGTGGTACCACACTCTCTCATGATGCTGGGCAGTGGCTGCAGCCACAGCTCTCATCACCCATGTGATCATGAGGGTAAACAACTGATACCCTTACAACCATTCTGTCCCCATACAAACATTCTGTTTTTTACTTTCAGTGCAGAATTCAATTGCATGAGATATTCAACACTTGATTATAAAACAGGCTGTGTGTTAGATGATTTTACCCAACTTTAAGCAATTGTAAGTATTCTGAGCATGTAGGCTAGACTCAGCTATGATGTTCTGTCGGTTATGTGTATTAAATTTTTGACTTACAATATTTTCAACTTACAATGGGTTTATCAGGATGTAACCCCATTGTATGCTGAGGGAGATCTGTATATAAAAGAGGAATAATCCCTTATACTATTTGTGTGGAAAGAATTTTAGCTACTTATAAACATAAATAATACAAACATCTAGTAGTTTTAACTTTCACTTCATTATAGAGACAACACAGAGAGACTTTGGTCCATGCCTGTTGAGCCCTCTACAAATAAGCAGTTCTTGTTATACAGTTGATCCTTGAACAACACAGGTTTGTACTGTGAGGGTCCACTTAGTTACAGATTTTTTTCCATAGTAAACAGTACAGTACCTCACGATCCTCAGTTGGGAACTGTGGATATGGAACCACAGATCCTGAGGGCCGACTACAAGATATCTCCGAATTTTCACCTGCTTGTAAGGTTAGCACCCCTAACTCCTGTCCTCCCATATTCAAGGGTCCACTGTACTATCATTAGTACAATTTTCTTAGCTATCATTGTACATAAGAGGATTTCCCCAACATGCCACTAGAGGGCAGCAGACGATGGGTCATTTGCCAGACAGCTCCAGGTGGTAGCTGCCCCAATAAGAGCGGGAACCGCCCAGCTCAGGAGCTTTGCGACTGGAAAAGTTGCTTAACTTTTCCAGATCTCAGTTTTACCGGGAAAATGGGGAGGAGTTGTGGACTGGAAGACTCTAAGACCTCTGCCAGCTCTAACAAGCTGTGATTTTAACTCGCAGTTAGACTCACTTAGTGACTACAGGGACTCAGTTAGAATTTAACCACGTTAAAGTTTAACCGTTAAATAAACAAAACCGATTTAAGCCAAACTCTGTTCAGATACTATTCTATTCCTTTTTAAAAAGCTAACAGTGAGCAACAGTCAGCTCTACCCACCACCAGAGCCTCCCATCAAGCCTCTTAGATAGCCTCAACCACCAGAGGGCAGACAACAGAAGCAAGAAAAACTACGATCCTGCAGCCTGTGGACCAAAAACCACAGTTACAGAAAGATAGAGAAGATGAAAAGGCAGAGGGCTATGCACCAGATGAAGGAACAAGAAAAAACCCCAGAAAAAACAACTAAATGAAGTGGAGATAGGCAACCTTCCAGAAAAAGAATTCAGAATAATGATAGTGAAGATGATCCAGGACCTCGGAATAAGAATGGAGGCAAAGATTGAGAAGATGCAAGAAATGATTAACAAAGACCTAGAAGAATTAAAGAACAAACAAACAGAGATCACCAATACAATAACTGAAATGAAAACTACACTAGAAGGAATCAATAGCAGAATAACTGAGGCAGAAGAACGGATAAGTGACCTGGAAGACAGAATGGTGGAATTCACTGCTGCAGAACAGACTAAAGAAAAAAGAATGAAAAGAAATGAAGACAGCCTAAGAGACCTCTGGGACAACATTAAACGCAACAACATTCGCATTATAGGGGTCCCAGAAGGAGAAGAGAGAGAGAAAGGACCAGAGAAAATATTTGAAGAGATTATAGTCGAAAACTTCCCTAACATGGGAAAGGAAATAGCCACCCAAGTCCAGGAAGCGCAGAGAGTCCCATACAGAATAAACCCAAGGAGAAACACGCCGAGACACATAGTAATCAAAGTGGCAAAAATTAAAGACAAAGAAAAATTATTGAAAGCAGCAAGGGAAAAACGACAAATAACATACAAAGGAACTCCCATAAGGTTAACAGCTGATTTCTCAGCAGAAACTCTGCAAGCCAGAAGGGAGTGGCATGATATACTTAAAGTGATGAAAGGGAAGAACCTACAACCAAGATTACTCTACCCGGCAAGGATCTCATTTAGATTTGATGGAGAAATCAAAAGCTTTGCAGACAAGCAAAAGCTAAGAGAATTCAGCACCACCAAACCAGCTCTACAACAAATGCTAAAGGAACTTCTCTAAGTGGGAAACACAAGAGAAGAAAAGGACCTACAAAGACAAACCCAAAACAATTAAGAAAATGGTCATAGGAACATACATATCGGTAATTACCTTAAACGTGAATGGATTAAATGCCCCAACCAAAAGACATAGACTGGCTGAATGGATACAAAAACAAGACCCATATATATGCTGTCTACAAGAGACCCACTTTAGACCTAGGGACACATACAGACTGAAAGTGAGGGGATGGAAAAAGATATTCCATGCAAATGGAAATCAAAAGAAAGCTGGAGTAGCTATACTCATATCAGATAAAATAGACTTTAAAATAAAGAATGTTACAAGAGACAAGGAAGGACACTACATAATGATCCAGGGATCAATCCAAGAAGAAGATATAACAATTATAAATATATATGCACCCAACATAGGAGCACCTCAATACATAAGGCAACTGCTAACAGCTATAAAAGAGGAAATCGACAGTAACACAATAATAGTGGGGGACTTTAACACCTCACTTACACCAATGGACAGATCATCCAAAATGAAAATAAATAAGGAAACAGAAGCTTTAAATGACACAATAGACCAGATAGATTTAATTGATATATATAGGACATTCCATCCAAAAACAGCAGATTACACGTTCTTCTCAAGTGCGCACGGAACATTCTCCAGGATAGATCACATCTTGGGTCACAAATCAAGCCTCAGTAAATTTAAGAAAATTGAAATCATATCAAGCATCTTTTCTGACCACAACGCTATGAGATTAGAAATGAATTACAGGGAAAAAAACGTAAAAGGACAAACACATGGAGGCTAAACAATACGTTACTAAATAACCAAGAGATCACTGAAGAAATCAAAGAGGAAATCAAAAAATACCTAGAGACAAATGACAATGAAAACACGACGACCCAAAACCTATGGGATGCAGCAAAAGCGGTTCTAAGAGGGAAGTTTATAGCTATACAAGCCTACCTAAAGAAACAAGAAAAATCTCAAGTAAACAATCTAACCTTACACCTAAAGAAACTAGAGAAAGAAGAACAAACAAAACCCAAAGTTAGCAGAAGGAAAGAAATCATAAAGATCAGAGCAGAAATAAATGAAATAGAAACAAAGAAAACAATAGCAAAGATCAATAAAACTAAAAGTTGGTTCTTTGAGAAGATAAACAAAATTGATAAGCCATTAGCCAGACTCATCAAGAAAAAGAGGGAGAGGACTCAAATCAATAAAATCAGAAATGAAAAAGGAGAAGTTACAACAGACACCACAGAAATACAAAGCATCCTAAGAGACTACTACAAGCAACTTTATGCCAATAAAATGGACAACCTGGAAGAAATGGACAAATTCTTAGAAAGGTATAACCTTCCCAGACTGAATCAGGAAGAAACAGAAAATATGAACAGACCAATCACAAGTAATGAAATTGAAACTGTGATTTAAAATCTTCCAACAAACAAAAGTCCAGGACCAGATGGCTTCACAGGTGAATTCTATCAAACATTTAGAGAAGAGCTAACACCCATCCTTCTCAAACTCTTCCAAAAAATTGCAGAGGAAGGAACACTCCCAAACTCATTCTATGAGGCCACCATCACCCTGATACCAAAACCAGACAAAGACACTACAAAAAAAGAAAATTACAGACCAATATCACTGATGAATATAGATGCAAAAATCCTCAACAAAATACTAGCAAACAGAATCCAGCAACACATTAAAAGGATCATACACCACGATCAAGTGGGATTTATCCCAGGGATGCAAGGATTCTTCAATATACGCAAATCAATCAATGTGATACACCATATTAACAAATTGAAGAATAAAAACCATATGATCATCTCAATAGATGCAGAAAAAGCTTTTGACAAAATTCAACACCCATTTCTGATAAAAACTCTCCAGAAAGTGGGCATAGAGGGAACCTACCTCAACATAATAAAGGCCATATATGACAAACCCACAGCAAACATCATTCTCAATGGTGAAAAACTGAAAGCATTTCCTCTAAGATCAGGAACGAGACAAGGATGTCCACTCTCACCACTATTATTCAACATAGTTCTGGAAGTCCTAGCCACGGCAATCAGAGAAGAAAAAGAAATAAAAGGAATACAAATTGGAAAAGAAGAAGTAAAACTGTCACTGTTTGCAGATGACATGATACTATACATAGAGAATCCTAAAACTGCCACCAGAAAACTGCTAGAGCTGATTAATGAATATGGTAAAGTTGCAGGATACAAAATTAATGCACAGAAATCTCTTGCATTCCTATACACTAATGATGAAAAATCTGAAAGAGAAATTATGGAAACACTCCCATTTACCATTGCAACAAAAAGAATAAAATACCTAGGAATAAACCTACCTAGGGAGACGAAAGACCTGTATGCAGAAAACTATAAGACACTGATGAAAGAAATTAAAGATGATACCAACAGATGGAGAGATATACCATGTTCTTGGATTGGAAGAATCAACATTGTGAAAATGAGTATACTACCCAAAGCAATCTACAGATTCAATGCAATCCCTATCAAATTACCAATGGCATTTTTTACGGAGCTAGAACAAATCATCTTAAAATTTGTATGGAGACACAAAAGACCCCGAATAGCCAAAGCAGTCTTGAGGGAAAAAAATGGAGCTGGAGGAATCAGACTCCCAGACTTCAGACTATACTACAAAGCTACAGTAATCAAGACAGTATGGTACTGGCACAAAAACAGAAACATAGATCAATGGAACAAGATAGAAAGCCCAGAGATTAACCCACGCACCTATGGTCAACTAATCTATGACAAAGGAGGCAAAGATATACAATGGAGAAAAGACAGTCTCTTCAATAAGTGGTGCTGGGAAAACTGGACAGCTACATGTAAAAGAATGAAATTAGAATACTCCCTAACACCATACACAAAAATAAACTCAAAATGGATTAGAGACCTAAATATAAGACTGGACACTATAAAACTCTTAGAGGAAAACATAGGAAGAACACTCTTTGACATAAATCACAGCAAGATCTTTTTTGATCCACCTCCTAGAGTAATGGAAATAAAAACAAAATAAACAAATGGGACCTAATGAAACTTCAAAGCTTTTGCACAGCAAAGGAAACCATAAACAAGACGAAAAGACAACCCTCAGAATGGGAGAAAATATTTGCAAATGAATCAACGGACAAAGGATTAATCTCCAAAATATATAAACAGCTCATTCAGCTCAATATCAAAGAAACAAACACCCCAATCCAAAAATGGGCAGAAGACCTAAATAGACATTTCTCCAAAGAAGACATACAGATGGCCACGAAGCACATGAAAAGATGCTCAACATCACTAATTATTAGAGAAATGCAAATCAAAACTACAATGAGGTATCACCTCACTCCTGTTAGAATGGGCATCATCAGAAAATCTACAAACAACAAATGCTGGAGAGGGTGTGGAGAAAAGGGAACCCTCTTGCACTGTTGGTGGGAATGTAAATTGATACAGCCACTATGGAGAGCAGTATGGAGGTTCCTTAAAAAACTAAAAATAGAATTACCATATGACCCAGCAATCCCACTACTGGGCATATACCCAGAGAAAACCGTAATTCAAAAAGACACATGCACCCGAATGTTCATTGCAGCACTATTTACAATAGCCAGGTCATGGAAGCAACCTAAATGCCCATCAACAGACGAATGGATAAAGAAGTTGTGGTACATATATACAATGGAATATTACTCAGCCATAAAAAGGAACGAAATTGAGTCATTTGTTGAGACATGGATGGATCTAGAGACTGTCATACAGAGTGAAGTAAGTCAGAAAGAGAAAAACAAATATCGTATATTAATGCATGTATGCGGAACCTAGAAAAATGGTACAGATGAGCCAGTTTGCAGGGCAGAAGTTGAGACACAAATGTAGAGAATGGTCATATGGACACCAAGGGGGGAAAACTGCGGTGAGGTGGGGATGGTGGTGTGCTGGATTGGGCAATTGGGATTGACATGTATACACTGATGTGTATGAAACTGATGCCTAATAAGAACCTGCAGTATAAAAAAACAAACAAAACAACTAATACTAAACTTTCATTGGGTTATTTGTATGGAAATATGTTAATATAAATGTTTCAGACATTACATGAAATTTCTAAAAATCTTATATTTGTATTTGTATGGAAATATGTATGGAAATATGTTAATATAAATGTTTCAGACATTACATGAAATTTCTAAAAATCTTAAATTTGTATTTGTATGGAAATATGTATGGAAATATGTTAATATAAATGTTTCAGACATTACATGAAATTTCTAAAAATCTTAAAAAAAAAAAAAAAAAAAAAAGCTAACAGTTATGGAGAGCTTCTTATGAGCCAGATACTGTTCTAAGCACTTTGCTTGTACACAACATTCCATTTGAGGTGTCTGCAGTTAACGCTCCCATTTTGCAGAAGAGGAGGGTGAGGTAACTTGCCCAAGGTCTCTCAGCCAGGAGGGGTAGGGCCAGGATGTGAGAGCTCTGACATCAGAGGCCACAATTGTAATAACTGCTCCATCATGCTGGGAACTAGAGCAATGAAAGGCAACCCAAATGTCTAATAAAATGTCATTAATTGCATCTGGCTGGCAATTCATAGTTTTGTCTTTACAGAAAATGACTTTCTTGGGAGCTTTTCCAAGGCATATAATCATGCAGTTGTATCCCATACCTTGTTATTTCAGCAATATTTTGTTACCATAAAAGCATTGTAATCTGTTGATTGCAATGGGTGTTGATCTCTGCGCTAATCTCTCCCCCTCCCCATAGCTGCTGGCAATGTTTCCAACCTCCCCATGGGGTTTTCTAGCCTAACTTAAAACAAACTTGACTAGAATCTGCTATTTCCTCCAAATTCCATATCTCTTCCTCCCCAACCTTAAGGCCAAAAATTTCACCTACTGTTCCTTGGTAGGTGGAGAGGAGCCCGGAGGAATGTAAGAGCTCAGCCAGAGAGGAGGACTTGTGGACGGCATATTCAAGGAGTACTAACAGACCAGTATTCATGACAGTGGAAGCTGGTTCTGGGGAACGATGAGAAGTAAATCTGAAAAGGTTTTTTAAAATTAAATTACCAAAAGTCTTAATCCAAGCTGTGGAGTTTGGATGTTATGGGGTTAGCCCTGTGCAGCCACAGCAGGTATTTGATTAGGAAAGTGCTGGGTAGAATGCGTTGAAGGGACACAGGACACAGACAGGAGACACAGAAAGCTGTGCTGTGTGGTGTAGGAAGGAGACCCTGGCAAACGTGGAAAAGAAAAGAAAATCCTGATGGTGTCACCAAGAGCAAACTTTTTGAAAATAAGAACATTATTGGAAAAGTAGGATATAATTACCAAGGACAGGGTTTATTAAAATAAAGCTGTAATTAGTATTAAAAAATGTGTTTATACATGGGATTTTACACACAGTGGAAAATTTTTGAAGAGAGTTACTGGTATGTGGAGTAAAATGTTATTTTGCAAAGGAGAAATGCACATACAAATACATGTATACATAACTAATGCTTTGAAAAAAACTAAGGGGGATTAGGAGAGACAGGGTGGTCTTCTGCACGTATGTGTGTGCGCACGCGCGCGTGCCCGTCTGTGTGTGTGATTTGGCCTGAGGCGCTACCTCCATCCTCTCCCTCTGACTGCAGCCCCCATCTCTGAAGCCCGTCAGCTGCCTACTTGCTAACCCCCCTTACCCCCAGCTACCAATAATCTGTTTGGGGGCCACCTCACTTTGTGTGTCCTCATCTTGGGCTCTTCCCAGGCCAGCTCCAGGCCACTCACCTTTTCCTGTCCACTTGGCTCTTGTGCATTCTTGCCCTGTTAATATCTGGAAGTTCAGGCCAAACCAAAGCAGACCTGTTTCTTGCCTTTGCCCTGCCACCACAGACCATTCCAGAATCTCTGGGCCTGAGTCAGGCGATTTCAATCTCCCCAGTTCCAGAGGACACATGCCTATCTGCGCAAGTGGTTTCCTTGAAGCTTCCCCCGCATAGCTGGGAGTGAAAGCGGAATTCACAGGACATCAGCAGTCTCTGCAAAGTACAGGCATCCCCACTTCTCTAAAGTTTGCTTTATGCTGCATCGCCTTTACAAAAGACCTATTTTAATACTTGCTTTCACCAACTGAAAGAAATGCCAAAGGTTTTTTGCGTCTATGGAAAAAGGCAAAAATTGAAAATAGCGTTCAGTGTCTGTTTTGCAGGAGCCTTTATAGAGGCAGCGTGCACCCTCAGCCCCGAGAGGGGCCCCGCCCAGCTCCTTCCCTGGGAACTACACTCAGCATTTCAGCGTCAGGCCACCATAGTTTTGACCTGTGTCCGTGAGCATCTGGGCTTTTGCTCCATTTATTTTGTGTATCCAGAGCAAGACGTGTCCCTAAGGTAATTGCGTCTTTGCTGTATGTCACTTCGGCTTACAAAGGTTTCATAGGAAGGCTCTGCTTTCAGATAGTGTTGGGGGGGAACCTGTACTCCACATCATCAGGCCTGGCTCTTCCCCTACCTTCCCCTTTCGGTTCAATTCTTGCAGAGTGAGTGATGAGCTAGGGTTACCAAACTGGCTGAGCACCTATAGTTCTTGCCCTTTGGGGGTCACAAAAGCTCCAAGCTGTGAGTCAGCAGGAAAGGATCATTTAGCATCTGAGACACACACACTCACACACATATGTGCACACACTCTTGCTCAGACTCACAGGCTCTCTCTCTCACACACACACACACACACACACACACACACACTCTCACACAGTCATGCACAACATGGAAGAAGGGTAAGATGGACAGTAATCTTCTGTGAGTACGAAAAGGAATTCTTTTCTGCTTTTCTGTGCTTTCCAAGTTTTCTGCCTTGAAAATATGTTACTTTCACAAGTAACAAAATATTAAATATTAAATATTGTAAAATATAAGAATAAAAGCAAAATAAATTCTATGTAATTTACTCCAATTTGGTAAAACTCCTCAGAGAAAGAATATTTCCTCTCTTATATGTCTAATGACCCATTTGACTCGTTTCTATTTGTGAAAATTTATGGTTTCATTCTTTACCTTGCAGAAATCCTTACTAACTTATGTAATAAAAATCAGTGAAATATTTATATATTTTAAGTTATTGTACCTTGAAAAAGAGACCTTCCAATTGTGCTGATTTCACATTTGAAAGCTGAAAGTTCAGTTTGCGGCTTTATATTGCATTAGAAATGGTTGTGGCTCATAAATATTTATTTAGGAAATCTGATTAATGCATGAATGTTCTTCCTTTCCTTCAAATAATCACAACAGAAGCCTGGAATCACACACATAACATCAACAGAAGTTCGCCCCCCACCCTGCTTATCTCACCACAGACAGGAGGTTCTGAATGTCCTCTCGTTCTGGCCTCCTGTGTCATAGTCAGTCACCTGGTCATCTCCAGTGAGAGTCACAGGTGACCCAGAATTTGGTCAACAAACTCAACAAATCATTCAAAAGGGATATTGGAATTTCCACTTTCAAAATAAATTTTTGAAAACAGTTTTCATAAACCAAATCTGAGTTTATGTATAAGGAAGTGAATATTCTTCTTTAATTACCCACCTCCCTGCTTGCCATGGGATCTGAAGGTGATGGTGAATCACATCCCCTCTCCTGAGAGTTCTCAACCAGATGGAGAAAAGTTTAGGAGTAAAGATCAGCTTTACTTTGGTAGTAAGATAAAGTAGGAGTAGGCAAGGATTTGGGCCAAAATTGGGCTTCCTACTCTGTTCCCACTTTTTTATGCTGACTTTTCCACCCAGTTTGAAAAGGTGGGTGGAGAGGCTTTGCCCTGATGACCTTACTTTTCATGTAGTGGCAGTGTTACTGGACCAAACTTGGGTCCACTCACCCACACACAGTAAAGCCAATCTACTGACAGTGGGCTGTGCAGTGTTTATTGCAGGCATCAAACAAGGAGTCCAGGCAGCTAATGATCAAAAGACCTGAACACCCCTGGCTCTCAGGGGTGAGGGAGAATTTTGAGGGGTGTGTGATCAGCTCACGGACATGATTCTAGTTGGTTGGTGGTGAGGTAACCTGGGGTCAACATCATCAACCTTCTGATTCCAACTGGTCTGGGGTCTATGTGCTTGTAGTCAGCATACAGTTAACTTCTTCTGGCTGGTGGGGGTTTCAGTATCTGCAAAATAGCTCTAGAATATGGCTCAGAATATTATCTCTAGCCCTCGAGGAGGAACTAAAGGTTCCTGACTTTGTTTAATGGCTAAACTATTATTGCTTTGTCTTGCTTGACTGTTTTCCTTTGTTTCTGCATTTTCTCACTTCTCTGATTAAATTTATTCTTTGGAACTCAGGGAAGGCCTAGGAGGGTAAAGTTTTTCTACAAACAAGAGGCAGATGGAGGACATGGGGGGCTGGGGGTGGTCTCTCCCGAGAAGACCCCATAGGGTCCTGCTTGGTTACAGCAGGGTAATGTCCTACAAGAAGACATATGTCCTGCAAACTTTCTGGACCTGCCAAAGCAAGGTGAGAGGAAAAGAAATCATTTTCTTCAAAAATTGTTCATTCATAGGGAATAGAGCACTCTCTTTAGCAACATGAGGAATGTGGTAATAAATGTCATGCTTACTACTGAACATATCTGAATTCTTTTTTCCTGTTGCTAAAAATGTAGGACTCTGTAGATGCAATGAGGTGATTGGTGGATCAGCTCTCACAATATCCATGGTGTTCTTTTACTAGTGCTTTACTTAGGATTTTATATATTTCCTTCCTTTGGATTAAATGAATGGACTTAATGATCATTAAAGTGAAGAGACTAAATTATGAGGAGTTTTAAAATAAGAGTTCAGTTTCAGAGCTAACAGCAGTGTTTATTGGTCTTTCTGTTTGGCTTAGGAATGATGGAGTAAACAGATCATTATGGCCTCATGCCCTTCTCTATCAGGGGAAGATCTGGTAACTGAGCTATCCCTGAAACAAACTATGAGTCTTGCAACAAATGGAAACTGATGAATAGAGGTCTTATTTGTTTCTGGCTTGGATTCCTCAATAATGGTCCAAGATTTTGTGCAGAGAACCAAGGTTTGGTGTTGATCCAGGGTTTTGTATTGGGAGCCAATTTGAATCAAGAGCCAAGAGCTGAGGAAAGGTCAAAAGCCTTGATGGGGGAGGAAGGCTGGGGGCAGAGATGAGGAAGAAGGCTTCTCTGTTTGGCCTCTGTATCCACAATGGCTTGGTTTCTCCCTCACCCTCAGCTCCTGCACTAGTGGAGGCTGATCCTGTTCTTCTGAACTTCAGTTTCCCGGAACGTGGGCAGATGTGTACATATGGGTAAAGTTCTTCGTCTCAAAGGAGAAAGAGGAAAGTTAATGCCCTAGCAAATACCTAATTCCCAGCACATAGTGGGTACTCAATAAATGCCCTTCTACTAAATGAAAGTAGTTTAGAAATGGTTGTTTGGTTCAGGAAGACCCTTGGCTGTTTCACTGCTGATTAGCACCTGAACCAGATGGTGAGGAGAAGAAGATTGAGAGGGTGAAATAAACACAAGCCTGGTCATTACTTCTTAACACTGGTGAAAATAGAGTTGACCAGTTGCAGCTGAAATGCAGTTAGAACTGTGGATAATCATCCTTTATCTCCTCCTGGTCTCATAGGCACAGATGCTTGAGAGATGCTTGAGAGAGGTGTCTGTGAGATTATTTAACACTCTGACTTTATCAGATATTCATGTTAAGAAGTTTCATGTATTTTTTTCCTCCTTGTAATGTTGTGTTATTGTGATTTATAATGAGGAATATATATATTTGGTTAGCAGCCGAACCCAGTGAGTCTAGTAGATCAAAGCTCCTTTGGAAGCAGACACCTTTATGAAAAACATCAGCTATCACTTTGTCCAGTGGGATCCTCCAGCCGTGGTGACCTTGGGTACCAGATGTGAGCCCCACCTTACCCTGTGGAAAGCCCAGCCATAAGTGTCAGAGGTCTGGTAACTCCTGGAGGGGGGAGGCAGCTCTTTGGGGCATTGTGTACATTAGCTGGCACATGGTAGGTGCTCAGTCAACAGAGAGGAACTCCTTTATACGTGACCCGGAGAACAGCAGATACCATATGACTGGTTTCCTGAGCAAGGCTGAGAGAAAAGCCATTCATCCTATAAACACAGAGAGGATAGGATTTGGTCTTACTAAGTCCACCATGTTGGTTAGAGCGGGCTCCACACAAAGTTGTAAAGGACTTAAAGGTCACTCTTACCTATTCTCTCAAGGTCCTGATCTCTTCTCCCTTCTTATGTTCCTGTTTTTTTATAGTCCCTCCTCTGTGATCCATGTCATAATCCCTTTTCAAGAGATCATTGATTGAATCATCTCGCTAAGGAGAAAATGACTAAGAAAACATTTATTTTACATATCCCAGACATATTTGTCTTTTACTGGGGTCGGACAAAGGAATAAAGCTCTAATCCAAGGAGTACATTTCCAGCAGTGGAATTGAAGGCGGTGGATTAATTGGGACGGGCTAAACCACCATATCATCGATCAAATACAACAGAATTTTATATCCCATTCACACAACAATCCAGTGTGGATGTTTGGGTGACTGGATAGCTTTCCTTCACATGGCTATTCAGAGACCCATGTGCTAGGCCTTACAGGTGCATGCGGACAACGGTGGAAGGAAAGGAGTGTAGAGAGGCCCCGCTGCTCTGTTAAAAGCTCCCATCAGGAAGTGGCAAAATCCCCTGTGCTAACGTTTCACTGGTGAGAACTCAGTCCCCTGGCCGCAAGGCCTTGCCCATTAGAGTCCTATCACCCTGGAAGAAAAGGAGGATGGATTTGGGGAGATAACCAAGGGTTTCAGCCACAATCCCAGAGTGTGGAGCTTTATTGCTCTGGAGGGTGAAGAGAGGCAGATCTTTTTTCACACACAGTCAGGAAACCACGTCCTGTAGTCAGGCAGCACCTAAGCTGAAGCCTCGTGCTGTGGCTGAAACTAATTCCCAGGATTTTTCAGACAGACTCACTAACGTCATTTAACCCTTTGTAGTTTTCCCTAGGTTTGTAATGGTAGAAAAGTACAACATGGACCTGTATATAGGTGGCCACTAGACCCAGAGCCATTCACCAGCTCTTCCACTGCTCCAAGCAGACCTTGAACTCAAGGAGTAAATCCCACATTCCACTCAACCAGACGGGGCCCCTGCTCGCTGACTCACGGTCCTTGCTTTGCTTGGGATCAACCTGGCCCCAGGTTTCACCTCTTTTCTCTTGTTTCTTCTCTTTTCCCTCAACTATTTCATTGCAAATTAGCACCTGAACCAGATGTTGAGGAGGAGCTAGAGATGGTGAGCTTAAACACAAGCCTGTTAATTACTTCTTAAAACTGGTGAAAATGGAGTTGACCAGTTGCAGCTGAAATGCAGTTAGAACTGTGGATGATCATCCTTTATCTCCTCCTGGTCTCAGACACGCAGATACTTGAGAGGTGTCTGTGATATTATTTAACACTCTAAATTTATCACATCTTCATGGGAAGAAGAGTTTAAAGCGTTTTTTTCTCACATTATGATATTGTGATTTATAATAAGAAGTATATTTTAGATCTTCGTCCCCTTTTTAAAAGCCCTGGAATTTCCTTAGAATTTCCTAAATGATGAGAGCAATAAATGTGTCTTTTATTATGTTAATGAGATGACTTTTAGAAAGCACTTAAGGGTCGGGGGCTGGTTGCCAGTGGAGCCGAGGAAATGATTAGAGGGTTGGAACTTTCAGTCCCACCCACCGACCTCCGGGGAGGGGAGAAGGGCAGGAGCTTGCGCCAATCACCAACGGCCAATGAGTTCGTCAGTCATGCCTATGTAATGAAGCCTCCATAAAAACCCAAAAAAAAGCTGGGTTTGGAGAGCTTCCAGGGTGGTGAACGAGTAGAGGTACCTGGAGAGGTCGTGGAAGCTCTGTGCCCTTTCTGCAAACCCCGCCCTATGCATCCGTCCCATGTGGATGTTCCTCTGTATCCTTTATCATATCCTTTAAGAAGAAACCAGTAAACGTAAGTAAAATCTTTCTGTGAATTCTGTGTGCTCCTTTGGCAAATCAATCAAACTCAAGGAGGGGATCATTGGAAGCTCTAATCTATAGCCTGTAGGTCAGAAACACAGGTGACAACCTGGGTTTGTAATTAGCATCTGAATGGGGAGCAGCAATCTGGTGCGACTGAGCCCCTAACCCGTGGGATCTGATGATGTAGCTGGGTAGAAAGTCTCAGAAGTGAATTAAGTTGTAGGACACCCAGCTGGCCTGGAGAATTGCTTGATGTGGGGAAAAACCCCAACACATTTGGTGATGAGAAGTGTCAGGAGTGAGGTATTCTGTGTTGAGTAGTAAAGGAGACACATGGGAAAGAAAAACAGAAGAAAGACTCATAGGAAGGAAAGACCGGGTTTGTTTGTTTGTTTCCTACACGGTTGGGAAGAACTGTAGTGTTTTCTTTTCAACAGTGTAACAAGAAATCATCGTAACAGTGCATGTTTATTGAGAGATTGTGTGTCCAGCATGGTCTTAAATACTTTATGTACATGGTTTCATTTAATTCTCACTAGAACCCTAATGGTAGATGCTTTTATTACCCCTATTTCATAGTCACAAAAATTGGGCCATAGCCAAGCACACATACCTAGTAAGAAGCGGTGCTATCTGATTGTAGAACCCAAGAGTTGAACCTTTATATTACCCTCCATATTCTAATAGCAAACTATGGCATACTCATTCTTAGAGAAAGTATGGTGAACATATTTTTCTTTTGAGAAAGTGAATTAATCTGTGATATTCTCCTTTCCTCCATGGGGTTAGAGTGGAATGAAATATCTAATCGAGAGCTGAGATCTCCCATTCTATGTTGTTAACTCAGTCATTAAAGCAATGCTCCCTGGACAGACTTCATCAAACTAGCTAGCTGGCGATAGAGTACAGGCATACCATGTTTTACTGCACTTCCATTCATTGCACTTCACAGATACTGTGTTTTTTACATATCGAAGCTTTGCGGCAACGCTATATCAAGCAAGTCTATTGGTGCCATTTTTCCAAGAGCGTTTGCTCACTTCCTGTCTCTGTCAGTATTTGTAATACAATATTTCAAACTTTTTCATTATTATGTTTATTATGGTGATCAGTGATCTTTGATGTTGCTACTCTGACTTGCCGAAGGCTCAGATTATGGTTAGCATTTTTTAACAATGAAGTATTTTTTAAATTAAGGTATGTACATTGTTTTTCTAGACATGATATAAACATAACTTTTATATACACTGGGAAATCAAAAAATTTGTGTGCCTTGCTTTATTGCGATATTCGCTTTATTTCAGTGGTCTGAACCAAACCGCAGTATCTCCAAGGTATGCCTGGGTCATGGAATTTAGACGACCCAGCCTACTATAAGAGGAGAAGAAAGTTAACAGCAAGGGAAAATGGAAGGCAGAGAGAGGGAGCCACACTGTGTACCCTTGTCCTCCACACACAGGACAGAATAGACGCTGCTGGTCACAGTTCTGTTGACTGGTCTACCTAGCTTATGAGGGAGGTCTCCTGTGAGGTTAGATGGCTGCCATCATGCCTCACACTATATCCTTTTCTGCCCTTTCTGTCCTGTAACTCAACAAGTTGCAAACGTTTCTCTAGCAGGTGCTAAAGAGGGTGGCAATGAGTACAGAGCAGGCAGCTTGGGTCACCTGAGGGCATGCCAATAGCTGTGCCTAATGACAATATCGGAAAGCCCAATTTGGCTCCAGAAAGTTCCCTTGAGCAATCCCTGATATGGTGTTGACTTTTGTGAGGCCTCAGCAATGCAGAGCACCTGCAAAAAGGCTCATTAGCTACAGGAAGTCTCTTTTTCTGTTCAACTGCACCTCCAGATCAGAAACATCAAACTCCTGGCAGGCAGAGCCTGTCAGCAGCTCAGGGAAATCTTTCCTTTGGTTTCAGTTCAAGAGGTTTAGCAACCTCTTCAGTCACCTGTGAAGGAACTGAAAACCCACAGTAAACTGCAGCCAACTCACCCATTTATAATAGTTATGACCATGCACACTATTTCTCGTTGTAGAGTTCCAAGCACTGTAAAGCCCTTTTGAGAATTAGTCTCTCTACTCAAATATAGAATTTGTATGTTTTTTCCCCCCACAGAGCTTGCCCTTTCTCTGTTCTATTTCATAACATCTAAAAATAACGTATAATTTACTATTTGTTTTTGTTTGTTTGATTTGCCCTGCAAAGACCTTTTATGATATATTTTTCCTGGATATATAGAGATCTTCTTCACCTTACGGTGAGGTTATGTCCTCATAAACCTATTGTAAGTTGAAAATATCCTAAGTGGAGAATACATTGAATACACCTAAGATACTGAACATCATAGCTGAGCCTAGCCCATCTTGCACATGATCAGAACACTTAATTAGCTTACAGCTTGGGTAAAATCATCTAACACAAAGCCTATTTTTTAATAAAGTGTTGAATATCTCATGTAATCTGTTGAATACTGTACTGATAGTGAAATACAGAATGGTTGTGTGGGTCCAGGATGGTTGAAAGTGTATTGGTTGTTTACTCTCTTGATCACGTGGTTGACTGGGAGCTGTGGCCGCTGCCCAGCATCACAAGAGAATGTGGTACCACATGTCGCTAGCCCAGGAAAAGATCCAAACTCAAAACTCAAAGTGTGGTTTCTACTGAATGCATATGGCTTTCATACCGTCGCAGAGTCAAAAAATCGTTAAGTAGAATCATTGTAAGTTGGGGACCATCTATAAATTAATTCCATTCATAGTAAAGTGACTTCGGAGATGATTGCAAAGCAAATTTTCAGTTAAACAAGTCTCTCCTTCCTTCATACAATCAGTCTTTATTTACTGCATACTATGTGTCTGTACTCTTCTAGATCCTGGGGATATAGCAGCAAGTAAGAGACAAAGATCTCTTCCCTCATGGAAATGGGAGGCTTTCCTAAAGAAATAAAATATATAGCAACACAGAGAGTAAAGGTCCTATTGAGACGAATAATCAGGGAAGCATAATAAGAACTAGGGTGTAGGGGTGGGACTGTAATTTTGAACTGACTGGGCAGGGAAAGTCTCACTAAGGTGACACCTGAGTAAAGATTTGAAAAAGGCAAGATAGTGAGGCTTACAGCTATGTGGGGAAGAAGGACTGGTCAGAGAGAAGAGTGAGTGTGGTCGTTTATATATAGGTTGATTCCTTTTGGCCCTTGTGTTGCAAAAGGGAGACAATAGTTCCATAATGATTGACTGTGTTTATGGCTGAAACCTATTGCAATGGACTGCGAGTTTGTGTTCCCCCCAAATTCATATGTTGAGACTAATCCTGATGTAATGGTGTTTGGAGAGGGGATGTTTGGAGAGGGGGTCTTTGGGAGGTGATTAGGTGATGAGGGTGGAGCTCTCATGAATGGGATTAGTGCCCTTACAAGAAGAAACTAGAGAGCTCTCTCACTCTTTACCTCCTGCTGAGCATGCACCCAGAAGTCGGCAGTTTGTAACCTGGAAGAGAGCTCTCACCAGAACGCCACCATTCTGGCAGCCAGCCTCCAGAACTGTGAGAAATACATTTCTATTGTTTATAAGCCACCCAGACTATGGTAATTTGTTTTAGTAGCCCAAAAGGACTGAGACACCTATGAAATTAACTAATTGGTTTGGAAGGACAAAACAGTGTGAAGGAATCTCAAAAGATTTTGTCTAAAATGGCTGTGTTTAAAATAAAACAGTCAAATCTGTTTATAAAAGGCATTGTTAAATTCAAACAAAACATACTATATTTTGTCAAATTACTGATTTAACTGCATTTCATTCTGAAGCAATTATTTTTTTGACAAATAACAGAAAAGCTTCTCTGATAGAGAAAAAGTAAAGGTATGAGACAATGATCAATACATTCAGGTAAAAAAAATTAAGAAAGTAGATCTCATGTTAAGTGTTCTTACCACAATAAGATAAAATTTTCGAAAATGAATTCAGGTAAAAGTCTTTCTTCAAGGGCAAATTAACCTGACTTGGTTTTCCACCTTCTATTTATAAGTCAAATAAATCTAATAATTTGAAGGTACTTCATTTTGTAAGCCTGATATGATCCACATCCCTGAATCTTCTATTAATGACTGAGAATATCCCTAAACTGTTTTGTGTGTGGAATCAAGAATCCTGGTCATCCCCTCCATATCTGAATAACTGCACTGGGAAATCCTTTGGTGCCTATGCAATTATTATCCTATTTTCCAAAATGAGAAACTATAGGGAAGAAAATAGTAAGAAGGCAAGAATGCTCTAACCCTTTAGCTGGTTTCACTCAATGGTAACTTTGTCAAAGTCCCAAGAAGAGAGGATAAGCATCCTTCATATCTGTCCTGTGTTGGAGAGGGGGCTCTGCTCTGGGCTTGAAGTGGGTCCATCACACCCTCACCTTCTTGAAGGTCAGTACAGTTTCTGCCCTCAGCAAGTGTTCGGGAAACTTTTCAGTGTGGACACAATGATTAATTTAGTCTTAGAGTTCAAAGCCTTATTCTATCATTTTGAGTAAGTGACAGCACAAAGAGAGTACAGTAAAAAAGAAAAAAAACAAAAACCCAAACCCAAAGCCTGGGAACAAGTCTCTCTGGAAATGCACAGAAGTTTCCAGATAGGGCTCTGCAGTCAAGTCAGGCCTGACCTTGTAGGCTCTGCCCCTCCAAGGCATCTGAGCATTTAAGGTCACAAAAGGTCATGAGCCACTAGGCACTTCAAATCTCTCATTTAAACATTGCCAACATCCAGATAAGAATTCCTCTTTTTCATTTTCCTAGCTCCTTTTAAATGCACTAAGCACTTGTTACTGTTTTGGGACAATAAAGTTGCAGTGACTTCTTCCTTTGTAGAGAACTCAGGAATCTCCCAGGATTTTCAGGGACTTCATGCTCTCCAGCAGTGGTTTTAAACTTTTTCTTTGTTTTTCTATGTTTGTTTGCTTTTAATCTGAAGTGCGTTATGTGGCTTGTCAGCTAAATGGTTCTCTCTGTCCCGTGTGTTGTTCTTAATGATTCTCTGTGGCATCTTTTTCATTTCTCACTCCCTGATCACCAGAAGTTAATAACAGTAGAACTCTAAACAAATGAGCCACTATTTCCAAGGGACCGTTTCTGCCAGCATTAGATTATTTTTGTATTGTATGAAATGGTTTCCTAGGAGGATTTTATTTTCAGTAACCACAGTCTTTTTTGCTTCTTGATTTCATGGATGGTAGAAAAGAAAACAGTTTGGGATATGTAGAAAAATTGTCTTTAAAATCTCCAGCTACATAGCATATAATTTCCTATAAAATGTTTATTGTGAAGCACAGAAGAGCCTTTTAATGGAAGTAATCACAGGTGCTTTAATATAAAGTTTGTATAGAGAGAGATTTTATAAGCTAAATTCTATATCCTAGGGCCCCTTTAAGTTCAGTGGGAGAACTAACCATAGTGCTGTGATTTCAGCCTGTGGCCAATAATTTTCCCAAACTGTTTATTCACTTGAAAAAGTCTGTAACAGTGGAAAATGACTTTTAACCGGTGGAGAGATGTTTGTTTGAACCGTATGAAATAACCGTTTTTGCAGGTCAAAAATGGTGGAATAGCAGCAATGTTATAGGGTCCTGTTTAATAGAAGACTTAAAATGATAGAAGTTAAAAAAAAAAAAAAAAAAGTAGAGTGCTAGATCCACACAGAGACCTGAAGCAGTGGGAGACATGGAAGCTATAAGGATAATATAGAGCAGTTGGGCAACCAGGGGCTGATTCTCCACATGGGCTGCTCTTTTGCATTGGTTCAAAGTTCAGTGCTGTCTGCTTTTGTGGAACATTTACAGTGAGCTAGCTACCATGCTATCGAACCTCTGTATGATCTATACGTGCTGTCTAGAGATACATACTATCAATAATCTGTGAGGTAGTAATACTGTCAACCTGCGAGGTATTTTTATCTTCACTTTATTTACTTATTTATTTACATTATAGCTGACTGACAATGTTGTGTTAATTTCTGCTGTAAAGTGATTCAGTGACACACATATATACATTTTTTACATACTCTTTTCCATTATGGTTTATCACTTTATCTTCACTTTTAGAGATGAGAGATTTGAGGTTCCCATAGTTGAAGTAACTTCCAAGGCCAGAAAACATTTGTCTCGTCTTGTCTGATTCTAACATTCCTGCCCTGAAACATTATGCCATTTTTGGCTTGTGACCAAACAGCAGAGAAAGCCTAGGTGCTGGGGAGTTTTGTGGGTGCTCTGCTTTCTGTATTACCAAGAAAGAATCAACACCCCAGAGCAAATTCTACGGTGTTCCTCCTTCTCAGGCTACTCTTCTTTCTTTCTGTGTCAGAGCTTTAAAGCCACCAGGTGTCAGAGTCATGCAGATTTTGAAAGAAATCATTCCATTTCCTGCTGTACCTCAAGAGATTAGACTGTCTTATTTATAGTTAGAGTCTGTTACAAATTCCATCGTTTATTTTTCCAAACAAGAATGCATCAAAGGTAGAAAACAGCTCAGCTACAAGAGCTGTGGATGGATAGGACTGGGGCAGGAGGGTGCTAAGAAGACAGGAGGTTTTCCTTTCCCCTTTCTTGGTGGCATTGTCTTAATTTCATTCCAGGGTCCTGGGGCACTAAGAACGTTTTAGGAGATGGTGAATGATAAACTCTCCCAAATCACCATATTTCCTTTTCCAAATTATATCCAATTTATATTTAAAAAAATAAATAGAAATACAGATGTATTATAAAAAGGGACACAATGTGAAAACGAGGGAGAGAAAAGCCTTTTTAAAAATTAAGGCCTTGAACACATCTATAATATGTGGATTCACAAATGTAAATTCAACTGTGAACGGTTAGTTTCAGAAGCTTTATAAGCTGTGAGAATGCCTTTAACTTCCCACCTACCACACAAACACACACACACACACACACAAACACACACACACACACACACACACACACATGCCCCCTTCATGGGTCTAAGCTTGCCCTTTGCCTTAGACATCTCATGTTTGGGAGCTTAAGTTAGATTTCTTTTTAAAATCTCTTTTCAACCAATCCTTCCAAAACAAATCTGGTGAAGTCGATGCCATGCAGGGTTGAGACGTGGTTAACTGGCTGGGCCGCAACATGGGTTCCTGTACGGATCCAATACTGCTGGAGAATCTAGAAATTTTCCTAGAAGCTTGTGGGAGAAACTAGCTCTACTTTTCCAGGAGGTTGGTGTATTGACTCATTCATTAGACTGTTGTTTTTACGTTGTCTACTTTAAGTCAGGCATTTTGCCAAGAGTTGTGGATACAGATGGTTTTGACATAGTTCCTACCCTCAAGGAGAAATGACAGTGGGATTCAGACAAGTAAATTGTCGATGACACTGTACTGTAGGAGACTAGAAAAGGAGTGAGGGGGCCAGGGGATGCTAGACTACATCATGCGGGGTCAGGTGAAGTGTCTGCCAGGGGTACTGAAGTTACAGAGCTCTTCGTACAGAAACCTTAGCCTTAGTGGCACGGTATTGCCTACTAGGTACTTTCCTTCGT
This sequence comes from Balaenoptera musculus, assembly GCF_009873245.2. Classification (NCBI taxonomy): domain Eukaryota; kingdom Metazoa; phylum Chordata; class Mammalia; order Artiodactyla; family Balaenopteridae; genus Balaenoptera; species Balaenoptera musculus. The sequence goes on from NC_045789.1 coordinate 113,610,959, forward strand.
GTGCAATACTTTTGCAATTGATAAAACAAATGCATCTTCCTCAACTGACATCAGACAAATGTGAAGAGAAGTGACATGCTGAGGCAAAACAGAAAGAGAAATGAGTACATCTCTAAAACTCTAAACATTTTTCCATTCATATGTTATCAGTCATAGATAGAATAGCCATCTGTAAGAACTGCTGTAGCCAAAGGGATTGTATGCACCGAAGAAAAGAGGGCATCTGAGTAACTTGTCTAGGAATTAATGGCCATCTCTACTACTCAGGAAAAAAAATCCATCAGCCCTTTCTCCTGTTTCTCAGTGGCTAATGAACCATGTAAAACTCCATTTTTGTACAGCAAGTTGGCTGTAAGGAGTGTTTAGGAGGAAATCAGCAGCGGCTAATACCTAGAGTTAGTTAAATATCTCCCAGCATGGTATAAATCATCTTAAATGGAATTAATCCCCATCCTTTCAGTTTGTTTCCTAATGTGGGGTCCAAGGACCAGGTGCATCAGAACCATATAGGATGCTTATTACAAGTACAGGTTCTTGGGTCTCTCTTCCACATCTACTGATTAAGAATCTGTTTGGATAATGGCCCTAAACATGCATTTTAAAAATAAAATTCAGTAATTTTATGCACACCACAGTTTAGGAGTACTGCTACGGCAGTTTACAATCTTAGAGTAAAATCTGGCATAGATATACATGTAAAGTAAGAACATAAAGAGAGATATAAGGAATACATTTAACCCATGATAATAAATATGGATAAAAAGAGAATAATACTGATTATATTGCAGTCCCAGAGACCACTGAAACACAATTTATATCGAGCAAAAATGCATGAAGAAAACAAATTGATGCTTTCTTCTTGGACCTGCTAAGATTATAAACAATATCTTTCAGCTGGACTTGAAAAGAATTAGGGAGACCTAAAATCACTATTTATCAAATTTGCTGAATTATAAAATAGTTCCATCCATGTGACATGAAACTACTAGATACGTTGCATATGTAAACAGCAGGGGGAAGGTTTACCATGGGTGCGGACAGAGACACAGATTCCTCTTCCGTGTATCTATCATGCCCTTCAAAGAGGGGGAAAACAACTTTAAATATGCTACATGCCTTTCAGCATTAGAATCCTCTTTGCTAATAAGTGCTAAGCACAGAGATGTTAATCGCTGACCAGCCTCAGATCCAGGAGCTTTAAGTAGCTTTCCTGATGGGCTTAATTGGCTTTTGCACTATGTGTATCTTGCTAGTGCTAAGTTCAAGGTCTATTTCATAGACACTAATGGTACCTTGGTATAAGTACAAATTTCAAACCAGAGCCAATTTTATTCCATGATAAGAGTCAGGATCTGGAGTGAGGGGGTGTCCTATTAACAACCAAGAAGAATTATACAAATTTTATCAGCAGCTTTACAATCAATTTTCTTTTTCTTTTTTTTTAATTTTCAAAATTTCTTTAATATCTGGCTTAATAATAAAAGAGCTGGATTGCCATAACTGTTTCTCCATTCAATCTGTTCTGTTACAATATTTTTTTTATTATTTAAAAAAATTTTTATTGGAGTATAGTTGATTTACAATATTGTGTTGGTTTCAGGTGTACAGCAAAGTGAATCAGTTATACATAGTTCCACTCTTTTTTAGGTTCCTTTCCCATATAGGTCATTATAGAGTTCCCCGTGCTATACAGTAGGTCCTTATTAGTTACCTATTTTATATATAGTAGTGTGTATATGTCAATCCCAATCTTCCAATTTACACCCTCCCCAAGCAATTTTCTTAATTATCCAGGCTTGGGCAAATGGACATGCAGGTAGAATCTCACCTTTCCTTGGCCACTTTTCATTTCATAGCTGATGCTGATTCCTCCCTCCCTTGCTCTAACTCTCCCTCTTTCCTGGGGTTAAGTACTACATTTTCCTAGCCATCCCTGCTAAACAAATAGTTCTGGGTTATGATCTGCATTGGCTGAAGCTAATTTGATGAATGAGAAAAAACAGAAAGTTCAAAAGTCTGCATCGCGTTCTTAGATTTTCCTATGATGTAGGAAAAAAGCAATTAAGAGTGATGGGGAAAGGGAAAAAGGAGAAGGAGAGAATTATATAAATATGAAAAGAAAACAAGATTATGCCAACTAGACATTAGATGTCAGTATCATTTTATAAAGATCAAACTTGGAAGAGGAAACATTTTTACCTGTTATTAGGAGTAACAGTTTTTCTCTTCTTGTTATGGATTGAATTGTGTTGAAGATGTTGAAGTCCTAACCTCCAGTACCTGTGAATGTGAATTTATTTGGAAATAGGGTCTTTGCAGATGATCAAATTAAGATGAGGTCATTAGGGTGGGCCCTATCCAATATGACTGGTGTCCATAAAAAGAGGAAATTTGGGCCCAGAAATACAACGTGACAGAGAGAAAGCAGCGTGAAGACATGGGGAGAATGCCTGAGGCTACCAGAAACTAGGAGAGACATGGAATAGATTCTTCCTTCCAGACCACAGAAGGAACCAGCCCTTCCAACTCTTTGATTTCTGACTTCCACCCTCCAAAACTTGAGACAATACATTTTTGTTGATTAAGCTGCCCAGTTCATGGTACTTTGTCATGGCAACCCCTGGAGATGAGTGTACTTCTTGAAAATACTTCTTGAAAATGATATTTAGAATTAAATATACTTCTTGAAAATGATATTTAGAATTAAAAAGAACAAATTAAAATGTTATGAAATTGTAGAACTTTGCTCTGTGGGACATAAGAATTTTCTAAGGAATTATCTGGTTTGGTAAATGGATTGTTAGAATTTGAGAGTGGGAAAATAAGGTTGATAGGCAAGGTGGTAACTCAAGTTGAAGTCAAATTTTCTGAAAAGCAATGAAAATAGAAATAGAATTACCATGCACTAAAATAACAGAAAGTACAAAAGCTCTGAGTCTCAAGTTAATCTCAGGCCACTGGGTATGGACTGATAGAGCTGAGAGGGCTCTTATAATATGGCACAAACTCCTCTTTTTCACATGATGAAATTGAGGCCCGGGAAGTTAAATTGCTGGCCAAAAAATAACTTTTAGCTTACAAAGCTATCACATTGGATATATGAACAGAAGCTTGATATAGCAGAACCAATTCCATATACTTTATGACGCGAAGTGACTAACTCAGAGACAGGCATCATTGTCTGCCAGTATGATTCCAGAATCCAGCCTTGGCTTAGGAGGCAAGGGTTTTAGGTTTCTGCCGGGAGACTTTCAGTCATTCAGCAGCTACATGCCATGTTTACTCACCTGAAAGGCGCAAGGAAATTAAGGTTTCAAGGGACACAGGAGTAATTATTTCCTCCGTATCACATTTGTTTTATACGGTTTGAAGGTGACATGCAAGATAATCAGGTGATGTCTCCCTCTTTCCCTCCCTCCCTCCTCCTTCTCTATTATCATTAGATGATAAGCAGGAACTGTTACAAAATCGACTAAAATTCATGGACACAGTATTAGAATCTCTAAGATCTCAGGCTGGATGGCGATTTTACACAGCAAAGAAAAACAGGAAATCTTGAATGCTACAATTGGAAGTGAGCCCCATTTATCAAGACCTCCGGGTTTGGAAGGACTTGTTGGACATCGCTACAGGATGTCCAACAAGAATCATAATTTGATGGGGCAGTGGCTTCATTTCTGAACTAAAAGCTCATATTCATAAACTGCTGGTATGCCAGTGAGTGCTTTGCTGAGAAAATCTTATCTCCTAAAATTAGAAATTGGCTCTAATTTTTAGGAGCTATGCCTCAAGAAATATACTTTTCAGGTTGGCTATCTCACCTATCATGGTATTCTCTGATAATTATACCCATAAACTCAAATTAGGGCAGGAATTCTGTACTTTGGTCAACTTTTTTCTATCAAAGTAAGCTTTCATAACCCCTCTCTAACAGTAACTAAAAAAAATCCTTATTTTAGATTTGCAGAAAAAAATCTGAAGTACAAAGAGTTCCCGTATACTTCACATCCAATTTCCTCTATTATTATTAGCATCTTACATTAGTATGGTACATTTATTACAATTAATGAACCAATATGATACATTATTATGAACTAAAGTTCATACTAACTCATATTTCCTTAGTTATTACCTACTGTCCTTTTTCTATTCCAGGATACCACAGAACATTTAGTTGTTACATCTCCTTACACTCTTATTGGCAGTGACAGTTTCTCAGACATTGTTATTTTTGATGACCTTGACAATTTTGAGGGGTACAAGTCAGAGAACGTCCCTCTATTGGGGTTTGTCTGATGTTTTTCTCATGATTAGACCAGAGTTATATGTTTGAGGGAGATAAGACCCCAGAGGGAATGTGCCATTTTTATCATATTTCAGGGATACATTGTACCCATCTCACTGTGACATCGCTCCTGGTGTGAAACCTTTATCTCCTGGCTCAGGTCGTGCTTGTCAGTTTTCTCCACTGTAAAGTTACTCTTTCCCCCCTTTCTGAACTCTACTCTTTGGAAGAAAGTCATTCTCCACAGCCCACACGTAAGGAGTGGATACTTATGGTCCACCTCCTTGAGGGAGACATTTACATGAATTATTTTTAACTCTTATGCACAGGAGACTTATCTGTTCCATTTATTTATTTATTTATTTATTTATTTATTTATTTATTTATTTATTTATTTAATATATATAAAAATAAATATATATATATGGCTGGCTGTGTTGGGTCTTCGTTTCTGTGCGAGCGCTTTCTCTAGTTGCGGCAAGTGGGGGCCACTCTTCATCGCGGTGCGTGGGCCTCTCACTCTTGCAGCCTCTCTTGTTGCGGAGCACAGGCTCCAGATGCGCAGGCTTCAGTGGTTGTGGCTCACGGGCCTAGTTGCTCCGTGGCATGTGGGATCTTCCCAGACCAGGGCTCGAACCCGTGTCCCCTGCATTGGCAGGCGGATTCTCAACCACTGCGCCACCAGGGAATCCCCCCTCCGTTTATTAATTTATTTGATCATTTATTTATATCAGTATGGACTTAGGAACATTTTTGTATCTTGAGTTACAATCCAATACAACTTTATTTTGTTGATTAAATTGTTTCAGCTTTGGCCATTGGGAGCCCTTTCATTTGGCTCCAGTATTCCCTTTGATACATTCCCATCACTGTGGGGTATTTTTTTACTCACTTCTTTACGTAGTGGCACTACAGATATCCCGGGCTCATCTTGTTTATTTCCTGCTCTAGTCCTAGAACCAGCCATTTGTCGGTTCCTTTCATTGGAGAATGGTATAAAGATCTGGGCACTAAGTGTGCTCACTGCTACTGCAATATTGTTTCTCATAGGCCTTCTCAGCTGACAGAGCAAGGAAATGTATGTGTATAATAACCCTTACATATACATATATTGAAAAATATTATCTGTAACCATCTGTATCTACATTAGGCTACATATGAGTTCATATTGATGTCTCCAACTCTAATCCATTGTTACATGAGTCATTCTAACCTCTTCCCCTTATCTTACCATTCATTTATGTTACTTATCTCCCATTCAAACCAGCTGCTTTTCACTTATGTAATGTTTGCTTCTAGTATATATGTATAGTGGTATCAGAATTATTAACCGATACCCCCATGGGAAACAAATTTATCAGAGTACAGTGCTTATATACAATTTCTTTTGCTTTCAGTCTTACACACTCCACTCTTTTCCAAAGTTACCTTGATCAGGACCTTTTCCCTCACATTCTTTTGTGAGGTTTTTTCATACATTTGTGATACAGTTAGATTGTATTGTCACATTCTGCATTCCATCCTTGGATCCCCTGACCTCCTATGTGATATTTTTAAAATTTGCTTTGAGATTCATTCTTTGTACTGTAAAATTCTATGGGTTTTGACAAATTCACAGTGTCATTTATTCACCATTGCAGTATCAATACAGGATTGTTTCACAACCTTAAAAAATGTCCCGTGTTTCACCTATTCAGTGTGTCCTCCACCCTTAAAACTCTGCCAACCATTAATTTTTTTTTCACCATTGCTAGAAATGTATCTTTTCCAGAATGTCATATAATTGGAATCATGTATGTACTTTTTCAGGCTAGCTTCTTTCACTTAGCAATATGGATTTAAGATCCATACATGGCTTTTTGTCATTTAATACCTCTTTTTTTATCCCCCCTGCTAAAACCATTCCATTGTAATCATGTACCAGTTTGTTTACTCATTTACCTTTTGAAGGACATCTTGGTTGCTTGTAGTTTGGGGTATGAATACTGCCATATAAACATTCTAATACAGATTTTTGAGTGGACATACAGTTTTATCAATCTGGGTAAATACATAGGAGTGTGATTGCTAGATGTATGGTAAGACTGTGTTTAGCTTTGCAAGAAATTAATAAACTGTCTTCTGAATCGGCTGTGCCATTTTACAATCCCACCAGCAAAGAATGAGAGTTCCTGTTGCTTCACATTCTCACCAGCAATTGGTATTATCAGTTTTTTAAAAAATTTTAACCAAACTAATGAGTGTGCAGTGCTTTCACTTTGCTGTTTTAACTTGTAATTCCCTAACGATGTATGACGTTGAGTCATATGATTATTTGCCATCTGTATATATTCTTTGGTGAGGTGTCTAAGGTGTTTTTTCTGCCTATTTTTAAATCGTGTTTTTCCATTTTTGACTTTTAAGAGTTCTTTGTATGTTTGGGGTACAAGTCCTTTATCAGATATGTGTTTTGCAAGTATCTTCTTCTAGTCTGACTTGTCTTTTCATTCTCTTAACAGTGTTTTCCACAGAGCAAAAGTTCAACTTAACAATTTTTTTCTTTCATGGACTATGCTTTTGGTGTTGTATCTAAAAAATCATCACCAACACAAAGTCACATAGATTTTTGTCTCCTAGAATTTTTATACTTTTAGAAGAAACTATAGAAGAAGTGCTATAGCTTTCCATTTTATATTTGGGTTTATGATGCATTTTGAGTTAATTTTTGTGAAAAGTGTAAGGTCTATGTTTAGGTTGCATCATTTATTGAAAAAAATATCCATTCTCCACTGAATTGCCTTTCCTCCTTTGTCAAAGATCTATTGACTATATTTGTTTGGGTCTATTTTTTTTTTTTTTGGCTTTCTAGTCTGGTCCAATGATCAGTGTATTATTCTTTCACCAATACCATGCTGGTATTGATTACTTGATTACTGGAGCTGTATAATAAGTATTGAAATTGGGTAATGTTAAGTCCTCTACGTTCTTCTTCAGTATTGTGTTGGCTATTCTAGGTCTTTTGTCTTTTCATATAAATTATAGAATCATTTTGTCAATTATCTACAAAATAGCCTCTTGGGGTTTTGATTGGGTTGCACTGAAGCTATAGAACAAGTTGGGAAGAAATGACATCATAACAGTATTGAGGCTTCCAATCCATAAACATGGAATATCTCTCTGTTAATTTATATCTTTCTTGATTTCTTTCATCAGAGTTTGTAGTTTCCTGTATACAGATTTTGCATATATTTTGTTAATCCTTCATTTTTTGTGCTACTGTAAATAATATTTTTTTAAAACTTCACATTTCACATTGTTCATTGCTGTTACTTAGACGAGCAATTGAATTTCTTGTATTAACATTGTATTCTGCAACCTTGCAATATTCACTTATTCATTCCAGGTGTTTTCTTGTCAATTTTGGGAGGTTTTCAACATCAGCAATCCTGTCATTTGTTTAAAAAAAAGTTATTTTTCCCTTTCCTTTTCCAATCTGTGTACTTTTTTTATTGCATGAGTTCTTATATGATGATGAATAGGAGTTGTGAGAGTGGACATCTTTGTCTTGTTCCTAATCTTAGGGGGAATGTGTTCAGTTTTACACTACTAAGTATGATATTAGCTGTTGGTATTCTATAGATGTTCTTTACCAAGTTGAGAAAGGCCATTTCTTTTTCTTTTTTTCCAGTTTTTTATGTTACATAAAAATTGTATACATTTTGGATTGTACAATATGATGTTTTGATATCCATATACGTTGTGAAATGACTACCATCATCAAGCTAATTAACATATTTGCCAATAGTTACTTCCACCCTTTTTGTGGTGAGAACACTTTAGATTTACTCTTAGCAAATTTCAAGTATACAATACATTATTATTAAAATGGTCATCATGATGTACATTAGGTCTCCAGAACTTATTCATCTTATGACTGAGAGTTTGTCCCCTCTGACTCACATCTCCCTTTTCTTCCTACTCCCCAGCGCCTGGCAACCACCATTCTACTCTGCTACTATGAGTTTGACTTTTTTCTTAGATGCTACATGTAAGTGAGATCAGAAGTAAATTTGTCTTTCTGTGTCACACATGACAGGATTTCCTTCTTTATCAAGACCTTATAATGTTCTGTTGTGTGAGAATGTGTGTGTGTGTGTGTGTGTGTGTGTGTGAATTCTTTATCCATTCATCCACAGATGGATAGTTAGATTGTTTCCATATCTTGGTTACCGTGAATAGTGCTGCAATAAACTGGGAGTGCAGACATCTCTTAGAGATGATGATTTTATTTCCCTTAGATATATACCCAGAAATGGGATTTCTGTATCATATGATGGTTTTATTTTTAATTTTTTGAGGAAATTCCATACTGTTTTCCATAATGGCTATAAAACTTACATTCCCACCAATAGTGTACATGGGTACTCTATTCTCCACATCCTCACCAACACTTATTATCTTTTGGCATTTTGATAATAGCTGTCCCAACAAGTATAAGGTGATATCTCATTGTGGTTTTGATTTTAATTTCCCTGATAATTAGTGATGTTGAACATCTTTTCATATACCCGTTGGTCATTTGTGTGTCTTCTTTGGAAAATGTCTATCCAGGTCCTTTGTGCATTTCTTAATTAGTTTTTTGTTTGTTTGTTTGTTTTGGTTTTGGTTTTTGCTACTGAGTTGTTCCTTACATATTTTAGATATTTACCGGTTATTAGATATGGTTTTCAAAATATTTTCTCCCATTCTGTAGGTTACTTTTTCATTTTTCTAATTGTTTCCTTTGCTGGGTAGAAGCTTTTTAAAGTCTGTAGACCCATTTGTTTTTGTTTTTTGTTACCTGTGATTTGGTGTTAAATTCAAAAAATCATCGCTGGGGCCAAAGTCAAGGAGATTTCCCCTATGTTTTCTTCTAGAAGTTTTACAGTTTCAGGTCTTAAATTCAAATCTTTAAATCATTTTGCATTGATTTTTGTGTATGGTGTAAGATAGTGGTCCAATTTCATTCTTTTCCATGTGGGTAACCCATTTTCCCAACACCATTTGTTGGAAAGGCTATCCTTTCCCCACTGTATACTCTTGGTGTCTTTGTCGAAGTTTAGTTAACCATATATTCATGGGTTTATTATCTGGGCTATTTATTCTGTTCTATTGGTCTATGTGTCTGTCTTTATGCCAGATCAATACTGTTTTGATTACTATGGCTTTGTAATATAATTTGAAAACAGAAAGCATGATTCCTCCAGCTTTGCTTTTCTTGCTCAAGAACACTTATCTATTTGGGGTCTTTTGTGATTCCATACAAATTTTAGGATTTTTTTCTGTGAAAAATGCCATTGGAATTTTAATGGAGATTGCATTAAATCTGTAGATTGCTTTGGGTGGTATTGACATTTTAAAAAATATTCTTGCAATCCATGAACACAGGACATTCTTTCACTTATCTGTGTTTTCAATTTCTTTCATCAACGTGTTGTAGTTTTCAGTGTACAGATCTTTCACCTACTTGGTTAGATTTATTCCTAAATATTTTATTTTTCTCATGCTCTTGTAAATGGGATTGTTTTATTTATTTCTTTTTCAGTTAATTTGTTGTTAGTGTATAGAAATGTAACTGATTTTTGCACTTTGATTTTTGCATCCTGCAACTTTACTGAATTTGTTTATTAGCTTTAACAACTTTTTTGCGGAGTCTTTAGGTTTATACATAAGATCATGTCGCCTGCAAACAGACAATTTTAAATCATCCTTTTCAGTTTGCATGCCTTTATTTCTTTTCCTTGCCTAAACAGTCTGGCTAGGACTTCTAGTACTCTGTTGAAAAAAAGTGGAGAGAGAGGACATGCTTATCTTGTTCCTGATCTTAGAGGAAAAGCTTTTAGGTTTTCACTGTTGAGTATGATGCTAGCTGTCGCCTTGTCTGTATTATGTTGAGGTATATTCCTTCTGTACCTAACTTGTTGAGAGGATTTTTTATCATAAATGATGATTTTTTATCATAAATGATGTTGAATTTTGTCAAATGCTTTTTCTGCATCTATTGAGGTGATCGTATTATTTTTATCCTTCATTTTTTTTAGCATGGTGTATCACATTGATTTATATCCTTATGTTGAACCATCCTTGCATCCCAGGGATAAATCTCACTTGATCTTGGTGTATGATCCTTTTAATCTACTGTTGAATTTGATTTGCTAATATTTTGTTTAGGATTTTCGCATCTGTGTTCATCAGGGATATTGGCCTGTAATTTATTGGGCTATAGTATCAAGGTAATTATGTCCTCATAAAGTGAGTTTGGAAATATTTCCTCATGTTCAACTTTTTGGAAGTGTTTGAGAAGGGCTGGCATTAATTTTTTCTTAAATGTTTGGTAGAATTTACCAGTGAAACCCTCTGGTTCTGGACTTTTCTTTGTTGGGAGATTTTTGACTACTGATTTAATCTCCTTGCTTAACATAGTAATATATTAATTAGGGGCTGATGTTCATATATATTTACGACTGTTATATCCTCTTGATGAATTGACCCCTTTATCATTATATGATGCCCTTCTTAGTTTCCTCTTAAATTTTCAGACTTGAAGTCTATTTTGTCTGATATAATTATTGTTACCTCTCTTCTTTCGATTTTCATTTATATGGAATATCTTTTTCCATCCCTTCACTTACAACCTATGTATGTCCTTAAAGCTGAAGTGAGTCTTTTGTAGGCAGTATAAAATTGGGTCTTATTTTTTAATCCATTAAGCCACTCTGTCTTTCATTGGATAGTTTAATCCACTTAGCTTTAAAGTAATTATTAATAGGTTAAGACTTACTATTGCCATTTTGTTCATTGTTTTTTGGCTGTTTTGTAATTTCCTTCCTCTCTCGCTGTCTTTCTTTGTTATCTGATGATTTTCTGTAGTGGTATGCTTTGATTTCTTTATCCTTTGTGTATCTACTATAAGTTTTTGCTTTGTGGTTTCCATAAGGTTACATAAAACATCTTATAGCTATAACAGTCTATTTTAAGCTGATAATAACTTTGATTGCATACAAAAACTCTACCCCTTTACTCCCTTACCCACATTTTATGCTTTTTGATGTCACAATTTACTTTTTATATTGTGTATCCATAACAAATTATTATAGCTATAGTTATTTTTAACACTCTTATCTTTATACTTGTCTTTAATACTTACCTTACTTTATACTAGAGTTAACAGTGACTTACACCTACTATTGCAGTATTATAATATTCTAAATTAGACTATATATTTACCTTTACCATTGTTTTACACTTTCATATGTTTTATGTTAATTAGTGTCTTTTCATTTCAACTTGAATAACTCCTGCTTTAAGCATTTCTTGTAAGGCAGATCTTGTGGTGATGAAATCCCTCAGGTTTTGTTTGTCTAAAAAAAGTTTTTATCTCTTATTCATTTTGTTGTGGGTTTTTTGTATAAATTTTTAAATTTTATTTTTAAAATTTTATTGGAATATAGTTGATTACAATGTGTTAGTTTCAGGTGTACAGCAAAGTGATTCAGTTATACATATGCATATATCTATTCTTTTTCACATTTTTTTCCCATATAGGTTATTACAGATATTGAGTAGAGTTCCCTGTGCTATACAGTAGGTCCTTGTTCGTTATCTATTTTATATATAGTAGTGTGTGTATGTTAATCCCAAGTTCCTAATTTATCCCTCACCCACACCTTTCCCCTTTGGTAACCATAAGTATGTTTTCAAAATCTATGAATCTGTTTTTATTTTGTAAATAAGTTCAGTTGTATCATTTTTAATTAGATTCCACATATGAGTGATATCATATGGTATTTGTATTTCTCTGTCTTACTTCACTTAGTATGCTAATCTCTAGGTCCATCCATGTTGCTGCAAATGGCATTATTTCATTCTTTCTTATGGCTAATATTCCACTGTATAGATGTACCACATCTTCTTTATCCATTCCTCTATTGATGGACATTTAGGTTACTTCCATGTCTGGGCTATTTTAAACAGTGCAATGAACATTGGAGTGCATGTATCTTTTTGATTTATGGTTTTCTCCAGATATATGCCCAGGAGTGGGATTGCTGAATCATATGGTAGTTCTATTTTTAGTTTTTAAAGAAACCTCCATAGTGTTCTCCATAGTGGTTGTACCAATTTACATTTCCACCAACAGTGTAGGAGGATTCCTTTTTCTCCACACCCTCTCCAGCATTGATTGTTTGTAGATTTTCTGATGATACTCATTCTGATTGGTGTGAGGTGGTACCTCATTGTAATTTTGATCTACATTTCTCTAATAATTAGTGATGTTGAGCATTTTTTCATGTGTTTGTTGGCCATCTATATGTCTTCTTTGGAGAAATGTCTATTTAGGTCTTCTGCCCATTTTTTGATTGGGTTGTTTATTTTTTTGATATTGAGCTGCATGAGCTGTTTTTATAGATTGGAGATTAATCCTTTGTCAGTTGCTTCGTTTGCAAATATTTTCTCCCATTCTGAGCGTTGTCTTTTCATCTTATTTATGGTTTTCTTTGCTGTGCAAAAGCTTTTAAGTTTTGTTAGGTCCCATTTGTTTATTTTTGTTTTTATTCTCATTACTCTAGGAGGTAGGTCAAAAAAGATCTTGCTGTGATTTATGTCAAAGAGTGTTCTGCCTCTGTTTTCCTCTAAGAGTTTTATAATGTCCAGCTTTATGTTTAGGCCTTTGATCCATTTTAAGTTTATTTTTGTGTATGGTGTTAGGGAGTGTTCTAATTTCATTCTTCTATATGTAGCTGTCCAGTTTTCCCAGGACCACTTATTGAAGAGGCTGTCTTTGCTCCATTGTATATTCTAGCCTCCTTAGTTATAGATTAGGTAACCATAGGTGAGTGGGTTTATCTCTGGGCTTTCCATCTTGTTCCATTGATCTATGTTTCTGTTTTTGTGCCAGTACCATGCTGTCTTGATTACTGTAGCCCCCAAAACAATTAAGAAAATGGTAATAGGAACATATATATAGATAATTACCTTAAATGTAAACGGATTAAATGCTCCAACCAAAAGACAGACTGGCTGAATGGGTACAAAAACAAGATCCGTATATATGTTGTCTACAAGAGACACAATTTAGACCTAGGGACACATACAGACTGAAAGTGAGGGGATGGAAAAAGATATTCCATGCAAATGGAAATCAAAGAAGGCTGGAGTAGCAATATTCATCTCAGACAAAATAGACTTTAAAATAAAGACTGTCAGAAGAGACAAGGAAGGACACTATGTAATGCCCATTTTTTGATTTGGTTGTTTGTTTTTTTGACCTAGAGCTGCATGAGCTGTTTGTATATCTTGGATATTAATCCCTTGTCATTTGCTTTGTTTGCAAATATTCTCTCCCATTCTGTGGGTTGTCTTTTCATTTTATGGTTTCCTTTGCTGTGCGAAAGCTTTTAAATTTAATTAGGTCCCATTTATTTATTTTTGTTTTTATTTCCATCACTTTAGGAGGAGGATCAAAAAAGATATTGTTAAAAAAAAAAAAAAGATATTGTTGAGATTTATGTCACAGTGTTCTGCTTATGTTTTCCTCTAAGAGTTTTATAGTGTCTGGCCTTACAGTTAGGTCTTTGGTCCATTTTGAGTTTATTTTTGTGTATGGTGTTAGAGAATGTTCTAATTTCAGTCTTTTAAATGTAGCTGTCCAGTTTTCCCAGCACCACTTATTGAAGAGGCTGTCTTTTCTCCATTGTATACACTTGCCTCCTTTGTCATAGATTAATTGACCATGGGTGTCTCCTTCATTTTGGAAGGACAGCTTTGCCAGGTAAAGTCTTCTTGGTTGGCAGGTTTTTCTTTTAAGACTGAATATATCATCTCATTCTCTCCTGGCCTACAAGTTTCTGCTGAAAAACACACTGATAGCCTTATGGGATTCCCTTATATATGAAGAGTTTCTTTTCTCATGCTGCTTTCAAAATTCTTTTTGTTTTTGATTTTTTACATGTTTATTATAATGAGTCTTGGTGAAATCCTCTTTGGATTGAACTTGGGAACCTATGCGCTTCACATAGATGTCCATATCTATCCCCAGATTTGAGATGTTTTCAGCTATTATTTCTTTAAATAAGCTTTCTGTTCCCTTCTCTCTCTCTTTTACTTCATGGACCCCCCCTAATGTGTTTCACTGGATAATGTCCAATAAATTCCATATGTTTGCTTTAGTCTTATTCATTTTGGGGGAGGGGGGTTGTTCATCTAACTGGATAATTTCAAATGACTTATCTTTGAGTTCACAGGTTCTTTCTTCTGCTTGATCAAGTTTTCTGTTGACATTCTTCACTGCAATTTTATTTTAGTCATTGAATTCTTCAGCTTCAGAATTTGTTTGGTTCTTTTTCATAATTTCTATCTTTGTTGACTTTCTTGTTCATGGATTTTTTTCCTGATATTATTTCATTTTGTCTATCCTCTCTTATAGCTTGCTGAGCTTCCTTGAAAAAATTATTTTGAATTCTTTGTCCATCAAGTCTTCAATCTCCATTTCTTTGGAGACAGTTATGGAAAATTATTGTGTTCCTTTGGTACTATCATTTCCCTTGATTTTTTTCATGTTTCTTGTAGACTTGTCTTGATGTCTGCGCAAGTTTGATGCAACAGTTATCTCTTCCAAATGTTATGGACTGGCTTTGGTAGGGTAAGATCTTTATCTACCAGTGGGTGTGAGGGCACTGTCTGGGTGGGGTGTGGTGGTTTCAACACCGGGGAGGGTGCAGCAGCATAGTCTCCATGCAGCTCTGTCAGTGAGGCCACAGGTCTGGGGTGTGGGTGCTCTTGCTGCAGAGCTCATGCTCTAGGCACAGGCACTCGTGGACTGGCTGCTGAGTCAGAATTTGTAGCATGGGCATGGGCAGAGCAGCCACAAAGCTGAGGTCTGGAGTATGGGCACTCATAGTGGCTGCAGCTCCAGATCCAGGGTGTGTGCAGGATTGTGGGGGTGGGGCAGACCTGGTCTTGGGGTGGTGCAACAGTGGCTGCTTTATGGGAGTGGGTGAGCATGCAGCAATGTCTCCCTCTCCAGGGCTTCACTGCAGTGATGGCTGTTGGTTGCATCAGTGGCAAAAGCTGCTGGTGCCGGCCCCTAGGCTCCACACTGATGAACACTATGGGGCCCTCAGCTGTGAAAACTATAGGGAGTCTGCAGCTGTCCGCTGCCACAAGGGCCACTGGAAACCATGGTGTCACCTGATGCATGGCTGATGCTGAGAGTTCCCACCATTCTTTTTTGTTCCTAGCCATTTCCAGAAATCTCACTTATGCCAGTCTCCCCAGCAATTGTTTGTTTACATTTATTCTCTGCTTTTTGTTCCACTGTGTTGCTGCAGGTTCTTATTGCACTCATGAGCCCTCCCAGGGTTATTTTCATTCATGGGTAGCTGTCTAATTGTTGAGTTTGAAGGGGGAGCAAAGGCTTATATCTCCTATTCCATTATCTTGCTGACATCAGTCAAGGAAAGCCACTTCTGTTCTTTGTTTGCCGAGACTTATGATCATGAACGGTGTTGAATTTTGTCATATGCTTTTTCTGTAACTTATATGATCATATTTTTTTAACATATTGACATGATGGATTACATTAATTGATTCTCAAATGTTCAACCAGCCTTGCATATTTGGAATAAACCATCTGATTATGGTATTTAATTTTTTTAATAAATTTTGGGTTCAAGTTGCTAATATTTTATTGAGGATGTTTACATCTATATTCATGAGGGATATTGGTCTATAGTTTTCCTGTCTTATAGTGTCTTTATCTGGCTTTGATATTAAGGTAATACTAACCTTATAGAATGTGTACACTCTGCTTCTGTTTTCTGGAAGAAATTGTGGAGAATTTATATAATATTTTTCTTAAATGTTCAGTAGAATTAACCAGTGAAATGGGCCTGGCACTTTCTTTTTTTTGGAAGTTTCTTAATTATTGATTCAGTTATTTTAATAGATACAGGCCTATTTAAATGATCTGTTTTTCTTTGTATGAGTTTTGGTAGTTTGTGTCTTTCAAGACATTAGTCAATTAAATCTAAGTTATCAAATTTGTGAGCATAGAGCTGTTCATAGTTTCCCTTTATTATTCTTTTGACATCCAGGAGATTGGTATTAATGACTCCTTTTTCATTTATGATATTAGTACTTTGCATCTTTTCTCTTTTTTTCTTGGTAATAATAATTTTTTTTAATAGATTTATTTTTAATTTTTATTTTTGGTTGCGTTGGGTCTTGTGCAGGCTTCTCATTGCAGTGGCTTCTCTTGCTGCAGAGCATGGACTCTAGGCGCACAGGCTTCAGTAGTTGTGACGCACGGGCTCAGTAGTTGTGACACGCGAGCTCTAGAGCGCAGGCTCAGTAGTTGTGGCGCACGGGCTTAGTTGCTCCACAGCATGTGGGATCTTTCCGGACCAGGGCTCGAACCCGTGTCCCCTGCATTGGCAGGCAGATTCTTAACCACTGCACCACGAGGGAAACCCCAACAATAATTTTTTAAATCTCTGAACTTTAAAATTTGCTTCTGTCCAAAATGTCATTATTCACTTTGTCAAAATTTCTCTTATTTTTAAAATAAACTTCTTTGGGGTGTATATTGGATTGACTCCCTCTTGATGAGATGCATAGTTCTTCAGATATCATTTTGTTCCAGGGCAAGGAGCACCGCCAGAGATAGACTCTAGACTCAAACGGTCTAATCTACAACAAATTAAAATCCCACTTAACTGAAGAAACATCACAAATAACCCCAAGGCCTTAAATAAAGTGTCAGGGCACATTTTTTTGAGACTGTTTCCATGAGGTCATTTGTTTTCAGTCCTACTTTCTGGCATATTAAATCATAGTGTAAAGAATGTTCCCATGCCATGCCTCAAAAAGTTTGCAACTGTCTATAAAGAAAAAAATTATTAGTCTACAAGTTTGTACAAATCCAACAACGTTCTACATAAACCTTACTGTCACCCCATTCTCAGTCTCTTTATCTTCTTGTAACGTTTGTTATACCCACATGCAAAGAAAATTTAATATCTTCAATGGAAAACATTCAACCACTGGCTAATTCTCTTCAGATTTCTCTATATGCTAGGAAATAATTATTTTATTATGGAGGTAGAGTGGTAATCTGCTCCCAAAAGTAGAGAAATGGATTAAAACTTGATTATCCAAATAAAATCAAAATGAATAATTAGAAGATATGATTTAAGCTCTCTTAAACCTCATAGAGGACAGGGCATGTAAAATGTGAAATCATCATATCATCATACAGGGTTAATTTTAGGACAGTGCCACTAAATCAACACAGGTGTTTTGATCTCTTTCTAAAACACAGGTAATGTAGCCATTAAGCAACTCTGGAATCAGAGAGAGATTGAATCATAGTTCTGATATTACTAACTCTGTAGTCCTAGGCAAATTACTTAATTCTCTCTAAGCCTAAATTTTATCATATATAAAATGGGGAAGCAAATAATTGTTGGTTGATATAGAAATGAGAAAATGGATGCAAAGCATTTTAGATGAGTGCCTGGTACCAGTGCCTATAAATATTAATGATGATAATAATGATGTTGCCAATGGTAATGATTAGTCCAATATGTTCAGAGGAGAGCAATAAGTACATTTGCCTACCTGACTTTAGTGGTGGCCCTTTTAAAAACAACTTTATTGCAATCTACTTGGCATAGTATAAATTTCACTGATTTAAAATGGTAAACTGGGTGGTTTTAGTGTATTTACAGAGTTGTGCATCACAACCATCTAAGTTTAGATATTTCATCATCCCCAAAAGAAACCTCATATATATTATCAGTCATTTTCCTTTCCATCCCCATCCCAAGTCCTAAGCAACCACTAATCTACTTTCTGTCTGTGTAGATTTTCCTATTCCAGATATTTATAGAAGAGAAATCATACAATATGTGATCTTTTGTAACTGGCTTCTTTCACTTAGCATTATGTTTTCAAGATTCATCCATGCTGTAGCATCTATTAGCACTTAATTCCTTTCATTGCCAAATGATATTCCTTTGGAAGGATATACCACATTGTGTTTATCCACTCATTAGTTGATGGACATTTGGGTTGTTTCCACTTTTTGCCTATTATGAATAACACTGTTCTAAACATTAGATATATCCAAAAATGGACTTTTACTGAAACATGTGTTATCCTATGGAACAATCCTTGACAAAGTAGAAATTCAATACTACTTGACTCCTCAAGCCTCCTAACCTTAGTTCTATTGATCTAGACTATTCTAACTAGATATTTACCAGGTGAGAAAAATATAAACACTATCTGAATTTGTCACAGATTCTTGTACTGCTTCACATAGGGCTTCCAGTTCAATTTGTTAAAGAAGCAAAATGAAGATTTTAGACAACTACCTAACTGTTAATCTGATATTTGAATGTAACGCATGGAGGAAAAGGGATTTCTTTCCTACATCTTTAAACATGCTTTTATCTAGGGTGGAGTAGGAAACAAACTCCATATCCTTGATTTAGTTGGAACATCTATTCTTCTCTGAAGCTTTTATGTAAGGTGAGGGAGAGAGGGAGAGAGAAAATACCAATGAGCAATTACCTACCTGAATTTTCTAGGCAAGGTAGATGTCCCAGGAAATTAAGGAAGAGGTTGTCCAGTAGCCCTTAACATGGACAATGCGCTGTTAGTAGATTTTATGCACCACAGATTTTTTAAAGACAATCTTATCATGTCTACAAGCATTTTGCCATCAATCTCACTGGTTAATATGTACTCTATTATTTTCAACTGCTATGCTCTTTTCTGTGGAAAATCATGTATCCATTCAACCCAAGCAAAATCAGACTGCTTTAGGAAATGTGAAATTTAATTGACTAGTACATTGCAAACTAAATATAGTCACTGGGCTCTTTATTTCCTGCACTTGTTTAGTTTACAATTCACATTTGGGTATTTTCTCCTCAGTAACCACATTTTGTTAGAGGTCTCTAGAGCCTGAATCTATTTTGTTTATTGGATTTCTTCCAATGCTTCGTTTTGAGACATTGAGATAGCTTTCATTCAGAGTAACTGAGAACTTACTTGCTGTTCTCCATCCACAGTATACATTTGACCTTAGGAGACCCTCTAAGTTGCTCTCCACTTGCACATGCATATTGTAGATCTCACTGCCGTCTTGGATGGAATTTCTTTCCCTCAGCTTTTCTGTCTTGTTACTAAACTGTTCTATGTTGTAATGTTTTTAAGAATGAGATCATGTTCACTTGGGCTCTTTAAAGATACTCCTTGCTCTTCATAACTTTTATTGACAAATTATTAACCTCTCCTTTCATCCTAATGGAGCGTCTTGCTTTTGCCATCCCAGTCCACAAGATATGCTCTCTTTGGAACCAGAATCATCAGGGAGGGTCTCCATATAAGAATATTAACCCAGTTGCTGTATTAAAGATTGTGAAATTTTAGAGGGTCATCCTTGCAAGAAAAAAAAAATGGGGCTTCAATTAGCTATTAATGCTGAAGGCTGTCTGTACATTTTTGTGGTGAGGGGAGTGGAAAAAATTCTAGTTTGAACTCTATTTTCTATGCTGTGTGTGTGTGTGTGTGTGTGTGTGTGTGTTTAACCCTGGGAAAATCTGATCACAAATCCTTACTTAGACAACTTTGAGCTGAACAGTTGCATTTTCTTCTGGTCCAGCTCAGTCTCTTTCATGTGCCTTCTCTTACTTAACAAAACATATCTACTGTTCCAAAAGCCACAAGGTTGCTTCAGAATGTTCCCAACTGCCTAACTGGCTCCTCTCCACACAAAGCTGTTACTGGGCTTTCCATTTCCCGTCCACCGAACCCTCCATTTCAGCAGCAGCAAGACACAGCCTCTGCTTTGGCTCCAAATCTCTTCTGAAGAGGCACATTCAACCGGGAATCCTTCATCATAACAAACTTGTTTGTTCTTCAGAACTAAGTACATACTTGAATTAACATTTTCTTCTAACAACCAGGTGGTCCTGGCTCTTTAGAGAACATGCACATTTAAAGGGTTAATGTAGTTTTTTAGAGTTGTGTTTTTTGTTTCGTTTTTTAGTTCACCTTTTCTTCATCCAAAGCAAAGTTGAGATTTGGAATTATTTGCTGTAATTCTCACTGCCTGGCTGCCTCATTTTACTCCTTTGGTTAACTGACTTTGTTTTTTTATTTTATTTAAATATCTGGTTGTTAGCAGACAGAAGGGCTGTACCATGTTAATGAGGCCAAAAACAATGACTCATCCTGCGTCTGGAAGTGCTGATTTTACCCTCATGGAATTGAGAGCAGAGACCTCTTTAATCAAGATGAGACGATCAGCCTTGCTGCTATGGTGATAGAAGGCATGTTTTCAGAGGTAGTCAGAACTGGATGGCACTTCAGCATTCCCCTGGGGAGAAAGACACCACTGCCAGCAACTCCACTCTGATCGCAGGCAATTTCAGGAACCAGTTGCTTACCCTGGTGATGGTTCTTAATTATGAGTCACAGCAGTATTAGGTCAGGCATGTCTGGAAAGTTGTTGTTTTAGTCTTACACTTTTTAAACTTTGCCTGAGTAAAGTTCATTTTGGTACTACTTTCCAAACACTCTTATTTTTTTTAAAATGACTTACTAATGAAGTTGCTTTTTGTTGAGAAAAGAACATCTTCAAACACAAACCTGAAAAAGCATCTATGTAACACCCCACTTCTATTCTATCACCAACCCCTGGGAAACTATAGGGTATTGTATATGAGAGCTTTATTATTAATTAATATTATTAAGTATATATTTGTTGAGGACCTACTATGTGCCAGGACACAGTAGTAATGGTTTCTGTCTTAGAGACACTGACATCTGGTTATTAATAGCTACATCTTCTTAAAAAAAACTTCTTTTTCCTTATATCAAAAATATTTCGTATTACAGAGCATTTGGAAAATTCAGAGAAGCATAAAATATAAGACAGGAATTATCAGTAATGACAATATTCAGACATGTTTATTAAAATTTTAATGGATATTCTTCCTTGATTCTTCTATTTATATAGATGGTGGTTGTTACAAAGATAGCATTCCATTCATGTGTGCTTGTCCTGCTTTTACAATGAATATATCAACTGTTGCTATTGATTTTTATTTTCCAGCTTTTATAATAAGCCCTATGTATTAGTTAGGCCAATGCTACCTATGATTATAAATATGCTGCCAAATCTCAGTGACTTAACCCAGGAGAAGCTTATATCTACCTTACCTAACAAACCACTGTGAGTAGCTCTGGTCTGTGGGCAACTTTTCACATGTGGATTCAGGCATCCAGGCTTCTTCCCCTTGTGGCTTGGTCCTCCCCTAGAGTTTGAAAATAGTTTGCCTTCAGTGGCAGATGGAGAAAGAGAAAACGGAGAACGCACATCTGTTTCACAGATTTTAAGTTTGAAAGTGACCTGCATCATCTCTACTCCCATCGCATTCACATTGCTGGAACCAGTCGCAAGGCTCAACTTAGCCTCGCAGGAAGCTGGGAAATGTAGTCTCTAGCTGGGCAGCTACTTCCCAGTGATGATTCTAGGCAATGGAAGGGAAGCACAGAATTTATGATGATCAGTTGAATGTTACTTACATGTTCCATCCATCTGCTCAGCCAATATCTACATTCAAACTTCTTTCTAAACACAGAATATGCCTACTTCCTCACCAAGGAATTTTCAATCAATGCATCCCCCAAATCTTAGATCTCTGGATGAGAAACAGTCCTCTCCACAGATTTGGACGTGGCTCTTCATGATTTGGCAACATTTGGGTTAAAAGGCACTCCCTGACACCCATATCATGGTGGAGCAGGGACAGGATAGCTAGAATAGTGAGAATTCATAGTATTTATGTCAATGGGACTTAGCTAAGTATTGTGGACCACAATTTCGTTGTTTGTTCCAGGAAAAATTTGACCTGGAAAGACATGGGTGTAAATCAAGAAATAATTTTATCGTTTGCTTTAGGAAATTCTCACAGATTTTTCATTGAGATACAATGGTCTACTCACCTGGGTAAATAGCTCAATTATCAGTAACAGCTTACTTATCAAGGCTTCACTTCAAGACCTTCCCTTTCACTTACATCTACCAATCCTAGACTATTATAGCACATACTTTGCCTTAATTCAAATACTTCCTCACCTTGAATGACTTGTCCTAAACCAATTGATCCTGGACTCTGAAATCTATCAATATCCCATTTCTGACTTCTCCCTCCTGAGACACAGCTAAACCTCCAACGAGGCAGTAATCTCTTTTACTGCAATGAGGCCTAAAAAATTTAGATTTGTTTTAACAGACTGATGACACTGGGGCATTCAACAATTGAGAGGAAAAATGGGAATCACACAGAAGTCCCTGCTCCCTGGTAAACTTGAAATCATGTTGAGTTTGTGGCACTGTGAAGTCAGTCCCTCTGTCCTGGCCAGCGGGTGAGTGGTAGGTGGGGGAAGTGTCCCTTGATTCAATATGGAACCAGCTTTCTAGTAGGGATTCCACTGGTGGGAATGGCCATATTGGAGTGGGCTTAAGAGACTGTCCTTTGGTTCTGTTGAGCTTTCCGTTTGTGCAAGTTTTGGGGTTTGAGGATAATGCTTAAATGTTCAATTTTTTTCATGGGCATTGAATATCTTTGTTTTCTTTAAATTTTTATTTTATATTGGAGTACAGTTGATTTACAATGTTGTGTTAGTTTCAAGGGTACAGCAAACTGATTCAGTTATACATATACATATATCTATTCTTTTTCAGATTCTTTTCCTAAATAGGTTATTACAGAGTATTGAGTAGAGTTCCCTGTGCTATACAGTAGGTCCTTGTTGATTATCTATTTCATATATAGTAGTGTGTATATGTCAATCCCAACCTCCTAATTTATCCATTCCCCCCTACTTTCCCCTTTGGTAACCATAAGTTTGTTTTCTAAGTCTGTGAGTCTGTTTCTGTTTTATAAATAAGTTCATTTGTATCATTTTTTGTTTTTTAGATTCCACATATAAGTGACACCATATGATATTTGTCTTTTTCTGTCTGAATTACTTCACTTAGTATGATAATCTCTAGGCCCATCTTTGTTGCTACAAATAGCATTATTTCATTCTTTTTTATGGCTGAATAATATTCCATTGTATATATGTGCCACATCTTCTTTATCCATTCCTCTGTCGGTGGACATTTAGGTTGCTTCCATGTTTTGGCTATTATAAATAGTGTTGCTATGAACATTGGGATGCATATATCTTTTCAAACTATGGTTTTCTCCAGATATATGCTTAGGAGTGGGATTGCTGAATTATATGGTAATTCTATTTTTAGTTTTTAAAGGAAACTGCATACTGTTTTCTACAGTGGCTGTACCATCAACAGGCTTTTTGTTCAGGATTGTGGATTCTTTGGCAATGTAACTTCCTCCCTCCATAACTTAGAGTAGATTCCTGTCCCAGGCAGTTTCATATACCAGGACTTACAACTAGAATTTTATCCCAGACCTCATTCTCAGGTCTGCTTTATTTCTTGGCTTTCTTGCCCCACACCTTTCTCTTAACTTAATGATGCCTATCTTAAAACTATCTTTAAACAACGGGCCTAGGAGGGAAGGAAATATCTTTATTCTGATTTTGTGTCCCAAGACTGAGCCACGTTGTTTAACTGAAAACATAAAGGGCCTCTGTTGTTCGAAAAGTTTTCAGTTACCTATTGATGTTTGAGTGCTAGAATTATGCAGACTTCCCAATTGTGAGAAACCCCAGAGAGCTGCATTCTCTATACTTCCTTTCATTTTTGCTTGCAAACTGGTCAATTCTTGCCCGAGCTCATCTTTCTTCCAACAGCGTGCTAAAAAGAGCCAGTAACGCGCTAACATAACTAACATTCTAATTTAGAGCTGCAAGCTTGGCAGGTACTTACTTATTAGCAGCCAAGTTTTTTCAAATCAGTTGCCACTGCATAACATGACTCTCCCTCTTTCCAATTCCTCCATCAATTTCTGCCATCCCCTGAATGATGGCACTTACTGTAGGATTCTGTTAGAACAGCATACAAGTTGCAGTGCCAATTTTAGGATGAAAACAAATGTCTCAGTCAGTGATTTGAAAAAAATAGAAGTGTATTTCCTGCTCCTCACACAGACCTATGTAGGTATTCCTTGTCAGCAAGTGACCTTCCATGTAAAGACTTGGGGACCTCCATTCACACTGTGATCCTGCACTCCCTGCTCTCCTGCCACCCAGAGCCTCAGAATCCTCACTCAGACAAAGGATGGGGAGAGGACAGAATGCACACCTGGGTTTTCAGGTCTTTGGCCTTAGAAGTGACACACAATGTTTCTGTTCACATTCCATTGGCGAGAAGTAGTCACATGACCGCTCGTTGCCGGGGCAGGTGGGGGAGGACTAAGACATGCAATCCCTCCCCAGGGCCAGGCAGCGACTTTCCAGTGACACCATTGTACTTAGGAAGGAGAATGATTTGTGGTGACAAGTTAGTCATCTGCCAGATTTCCTCTTTTAGGGCAAATTTCTTTTTGATCTGGACACCAGAACACTAATTTTCTATGGTGGCAACTAATAAATACCCAGTGAATCCATCCTCTCTTCTCCACATGCACTGTTACCATCAGGGCTCAGGAGTTTCCATCGTCCACCTGGATCACTGCCTTAAATTCCTAGTTGAAGTCTGTATGAGTTTCCTACTGCAGCTGTAGAAATTACCACAAACATACTGGCTTAAAACAACTCATATTTATTTTCTTACAATTCTGAGAGTCAGAACTCTCCTTGGGCTAAAATCAGTGTGTACCTTCTGGAGGCTGTCTGAGAGAATCTGTTTCCTTGCCTTTCCCAGCTTCTAGAGGCCACTTGTGTTCCTCGGCTCAGAGTCTTTTCCTCCATTTTCAAAGCCAGCAGTAGAGCATCTTCAAATCTCTCCTGCACGCTCTCTCTCTCTCTTTCTGATGGCTGGTTCTGTAGTCACATCTTCTCTAATTTCCCTGCCTCCTTTCTTCCCTTATCAGGACTCTTGTGATTATACTAGGTCCACCCAGGCAATCCAGGATTATCTCCCCATCTCAAAATCCTTAATTTACTCACATGGATAACATCTCTTTTGCCATATAAAATAACATATTCCCAGGTGCCAGAAATTAGGACATGGACATCTTTGAAGGGTTATTATTTTGCCTACCCCAGAATCCACATCTCTAATCTTGACCCACTTCAATATATGCTCCACACTGCTGCCAGAATGATCTCTCTAAAGTACAAAACTAACCAAATCATTCGTATCATTATAATTTTTTTTTTTAAGAAGTAGTACATTTTATTACTAGACTAGTCAATTTTGGAAAACCACTTCTCAAAGCAAACCTAATATGAAGAATCAAATGAGATCACACCAACTGGAGAAAATGCATATCAGATACAGAAGCAGGAACATTTGTAATTTCCCAGCTTACTTTGTGTGTCCTATGACATACATGATTAAAAAAAAATTTTATTTTTAATCCTTTGGTGTAATCATCTAGTCTTCTAGCAATTCTTTTTTTTTTTTAAATGACATTCTATTTTATTTTATTATTATTATTTTTTTTGGCTGTGTTGGGCCTTCGTTTCTGTGCGAGAGCTTTCTCTAGTTGTGGCGAGCGGGGGCCACTCTTCATCGCGGTGCGCAGGCCTCTCACCATCGTGGCCTCTCTTGTTGCGGAGCACAGGCTCCAGACGCGCAGGCTCAGTAGTTGTGGCTCACGGGCCCAGTTGCTCCGCGGCATGTGGGATCTTCCCAAACCAGGGCTTGAACCCGTGTCCCCTGCATTGGCAGGCAGATTCTCAACCACTGCGCCACCAGGGAAGCCCTAAAAAATTTTTTTTAATTGAGGTATAATTGACATAAAATCTTATATTAGTTTCAGATAAACAACATGATGATTTGATATTTGTATATATTATAGCATGATCACCATAGTAAGTCTAGTTAACATCCATCATGATGCATAGTGACAGTTTTTTTTTCTCATGATGAGAACTGTTAAGATCTGCTCTCTTAACAACTTTCAAATATGCAGTTCAGTGTTATTAACTACAGTCACCATGCTGTACATTACTTCCCCATGACTTATTTATTTTATAACTGGAAGTGTGCACTTTTGACTCCCTTCACCCATTTCCCCTACCACCCTCCTCCACCCCCATCCTCTGTTTCTAGCAACCACCAATCTGTTCTCTGTATCTACGAGCTGTATTTTTTTTTTTTTAAGATTCCACATATAAGTGAGATCATATGGTATTTGTCTTTCTCTGACTTATTTCGCTTAGCATGCTAAGTGCAAAGTCTATCCATTTATCCTTCGATGGGCACTTAGGTTGCTTCCATATATTGACTATTGTAAATAATGCTGCAGTGAAAATGGGAGTACATATATCTTTTTGATTTAGTGTTTTTGTTTCCTCTGAGTAAATACCCTATTTTTAACAGAATCTCCATACTGTTTTCCATAGTGGCCACACTGATTTACATTCCCAAAAAGAGTGCACAAGAGTTCTCTTTTCTCCACATCCTCACCAACAGTTGTTATATCTTGTCTTTTTGATAATAGCCATTCTAACAAGTATGAGGTGATATCTAATTTTGGTTTTGATTTGTATTTCACTGATGATTAGTGATGTTGAGAATCTTTTCATGTACCTGTTGGCCATCTGTATGTCTTCTTTGGAAAAATATCTATTTGGGTCCTCTGCCCACTTTTTTATTGGATTGTTGTTGTTGTTGTTGTTATTGAGTAGTTTGAGTTCTTTATATATTTTGGCTATTAACCCCTTATCAGATAGATGATTTGCAAATATTTTCTTCCATTTGGTAGGTTGCCTTTTCATTTTCTTGATGGTTTCCTTTGCTCTGCAGAAACTTTTTTGATATAGTCCCACTTGTTTATTTTTTGTTGTTGTTGCCTTTGCTTTTGGTGTCAAATCCAAAAACATCGCCAACACCAGTGTCAAGGAGCTTATCACCCGTTTTCTTCTTAGGAGCTTTATGGTTTCAGGTCTTATATTCAAGTCTTTAATCCATTTTGAGTTAATTTTTGTTTATGGTATAAGATAATGGTCTATTTTCATTCTTTTGCATGTATCTGTCCAGTTTTCCATCACCTCTTATTGAAGAGATTGTCCTTTTCCCATTGTATATTTTTGGCTCTTCTGTCATAAATTAATTGACCATATATGCATGGGTTTATTTCTGGACTCTCTTCAGTTAATTTATATATCTGTTTTTATACCAATACCATATTGTTCTGATTATAATAGCTTTGAATATAATTTGAAATTAGGGAGCATGATGCCTCCAGCTTTGTTCTTCTTTCTCAAGATTGCTTTGGTCATTCAGGGTCTTTGTGGTTCCATACAAATTTTAGGGTTTTTTGTTCTATTTTTGTGGAGAATGTTATTGGAATTTTGATAGAGATTGCATTGAATCTGTAGATTGCTTTGGGCACTGTGAACTTTTTAACAACATTCTTCCAATCCTTGAGCACCAAATATCTTTCTGTTTATTTATGTCTTCTATTTCTTTTATCAATGTCTGGTAGTTTTCAGTATAACGATTTTTACCTTCTTGGTTAAGTTTATTTCTAGATATTTTCTCTTAATGCAATTGTAAGTGGGATTGTGTTCTTAATTTCTCTTTCTGATAGTTCATTATTAGTATATAGAAACACAACATATTTTCATATATTGATTTTGTATCCTGCAACTTTATTGAATTTGTTAATTAGTTCTAACAGTTTTTTGTTGGAGTCTTTAGAGTTTTCTATATATAAAATCTCATGTTATCTGCAAATAATAACAGTTTTACTTCTTTCTTTTCAATTTGGATGAGTTTTATTTCTTTGTCTTGCCTAATTGCTCTGCCTAGGACTTTGAATACTATGTTCAATTAAAGTGGTGAGAGTGGGCATCCTTGTCTTTTTCCTGATCTTAAAGGAAAAGCTTTCAGCTTTTCACCATTGAGTATGATGTTAGCTGTGGGCTTGCCATATATGAACTTTATTATATTGAAGTACATTCCCTCTATATCCACTGTGCTGAGAGTTTTTATCATTACTGGATGTTGAATTTTGTCAAATGCTTTTTCTGATCTATTGAAAGGATTGTATGGTTTCTATCCTTCATTTTGTTAATGTGGTGTATCATGTTGATTGACTTTTCTTATGTTAAACCTTCCTTGCATCCCTGGAATTAATCCCACTTGATTGTATTTTATGATCCCTTTAATATATTATTGAATTTGGTTGCTAACATTTTGTTGAGGATTTTTGCATCTATGTTCATCAGGGATATTGGCCTGTGTTTTTCTTTTTTTTTTTTTGTAGTGTTTTTGTCTGGTTTTGGTATCAGGGTGACACTGGCCTCATAAAGTGAGTTTAGATGTGTTTCCTAATCGTCTGTTTTTTAGAAGAGTTTGAGATGCACCAATGAAACTGTCTGGTTCTGAACTTTTGTGTCTTGGAAGGTTCATCACAACTCCTAATGTCTCTTTATCCATTATGTATAAGTTCCGTTATTCTTACCATACATGATATTGCATGTCCTTTGCTATCTGCTACTAAACCACCAATCTCTCTAGTATTATTTCCTGATACATTCCCTGCTCTTCTACTTTTTGCTTCAGCAACACTAAACTTCATGTAGGTTTCTGAATGTATCATGACATTTTAGCCTTTCATTTTTTCCCCACATGTTGTTCCATCTACCTGAATCTCCTCTTTAGTTCTTCTAGAAAGCTTCTATTAATGTTTCAAATGTTAACATATGTACCTGCTCAACTGAAGTCTTTGATAATTGCCTTGCATAAGCCTGACAAAATCCAACTATTGATTTTCTCTATACCAGCACCCACGCAGATGAACATGACAGGAGAAAAACATTTCACTGTGCTGACTTGTCTCATATTTTATTTGTGACCATAAACCCTAGTGGGCTCTCAGAACTTACTGTCAACACAAGTACATTTCCCTAGCCTGCTCCCTCTTCTCCTTCTCCCTCCCTCAACAATATTTCCTACCTTTTCCTCCCCTCTCAAAGCCTAATATCCCATCTTCCATCCTCTCACTAAGCTGGGGATTTTGCTTCCTATTTAATTGAAACAGTAGGAAAAAAGTGAAGAGAATTTCATGCTGCCCGTCTAAAACCTACCGTCCTGTATGTAGTGAGTTACTGTTCTCCACTTTTCCTCCTGTTATATAAAAGGTCTGCCAGTGCTTCCATCTAAGGCAACCTTTCTTCTGGGGCACTGGATCCCATCTCCTTTCAAGGACTTTGCTCCTGCAGTTGTCCCCCCCCCACCCAGTCCTGTGTCATATAACCGACAGATTCAGAAGCCCATGAACCCCGAGCACAAGAAATACAGAGAAAATACATATCATATGGAGAAAATACACAACCATAGTGATATGGTTATATTTTTAAAATCAAATTTGGGGAATTTTGGCAATAATTTCTTCAAATTTTTTTTTATTTCTTCCTATTCTTCTCCTTTTATGGGGATTTCAAGTATACATGTATTAGGCTGCCTGAAGTTGCTCACAGCACATTAATCTACTGCTCATGCTTTTTCAGTTTTTCTTTCTATGCTTCATTTTGCATACTTTCAATTGCTTTGTCTTTAAGTTCATTCATTTTTTCTTTTGTAGTGTCTAATGTGCTAATAATCCCATCCATTGTATTTTAATCCCAGACATTGTCATGTTTATATCTAGAAGTTCTTTTTGGACCATTTCCTATATATATTTGAATTTCTACTTAACATTCTCAACCTTTCCTCTACTTTCTTGAACACAAGAAGTATAGTAACTGTTTTAATGCCCTTGTCTAATTTTATCATCTGTGCCCTCTCTGGATCTGTTCATCTTATTGATTTTTCTTCTGAACATGGTTTGTGTTTTCCTGCTTCTTTGCATACCTGGTGATTTTTATTGTATGCCAGACACAGTGAATTTTACCTTATTTATTGCTGGGTATTTTGTACTCTTGTAATTATTAAAAAAATTTTTTTTTCTGGGGCTCAGTTAAGTTACTTGGAAAGAGTTTAATTCTTTTTGAAGTTTTTTTTTATGATCTGTTAGGTGGGATCAGAAAATCCTGTAGGGCTAATTTTCTTCCACTACAGGAGCAGTGCACTTTTGAGTACTCTATCTGATGCCTGTGAATTACAAGGATTTCCCACTCTGGATAGTGAAAGCACAAACTATTCCCAGGCCTATGTGACCCCTCATGATTAGCTCTCAGGTATTTCCCCCCAGACTTGCTAATCATTACTCACCTGAAGACTCGAAGCGGATCCTCTGCAAATCTCCACAGCACTCTCTGTGCAGTTCTCTTCTTCCTGGAACTTGGTCCTGTGAATTCTACTTGCCTTGGCCTCCCTGTTCTCATACCTCCTTCTCCTCAACTCAGGGAGACTATTGAGTAATTCTTGGGCCCCCACCCTCACCTTGTGTTATGGCTGGAAACTCTCTCCAGGCAGTGAACTTGGGTAATCATAGGGTTTACCTTGTTTCTTCCTATCTCTCAGAGGTCACTGTCCTGTGGCACCTAATACCTAATGCCTGAAAACCATGGTTTGCTTTTTAACTGTTTTGTCTGTTTTTAAAATTGTTTCAGGCAGAAGGGTAAATTCAACCCCTGGTATTCCATATTGACATACTTAATTTTGGATGCTTGACTTCTTCTGTCTCCGATTCTCCAAATGTCATATTCATACAGTCAATTTCTGTCTTCGGCTGCATATTTCCCTCCTTACTTCTGTCCAAATCTTTTTTACGTCTTATCCTATTAATCAGTGGTGACCTTCACTTTGTTCTCATCCTACATTTAATTAACTCCCTGTTTAGTATCTAATCACTGTTTGTGTTTATCATCATAAATGTACTGGGGGAGAGTGGATTGCAAATAGCTTTCTGTTTGTGAAGACTTCAGGAACATTACTGCATTTCTGATTAGTTACTCCACACTTTTTTCTTATTTCCTCTAGGCCAGAAGTTCTCAGCATGACCCGAGAATATCTGAGGGGTCCCTGAGACATTAGCAAGGTTTACATAAGGTCAAAACTATTTTCATAATAATACTAAAGTCTTAACCGCCTGTTTTATTCTCTCATGATGGCAGTAGATTTTTCTAGAGGTTGCATGACATATGGTGACATTGTTGCTCTAAGATCTAGTGGATGGTGTGCTTGTATATTATCATGTTTGAAAACCTTTTTTGGTTTTAATTTCTAATTTGGTAAATGTCAGTAAACATACCCACATCAACAATATCTTTATGAGTTTGTCAATTGCTTTTAAGGGTACAAAGTGTCCAAAGACTTAAGTGTTTGAGAAACATTGCTCTAGGTTTCATAAATTCATCCTTTTCATTCCACATTTAAAATTGGTAATAGCTATTTGCCAATTCTTGGGTCTTATTACTCACAAGATTGGCTACTAGATTGGATGCCATCTATAAGCTGTCAATTTATCTGGTCTTCTTGAAAATGAGACAGTTTTTTTCTCTATTACTGCTAATACTGGTGTGAATGTTAATTTTATGTGTCAACTTGACTGGGCCATGGGGTGCCCAGATATTTGGTTAATGTCATTCTGGGTGTGTCTGTGAGGGTGTTTCTGGATGAGTTTAATATTTGAATTGGCAGTCTGAGTAGAGCAAACTGCTCTCCCTCATGTGGGTGGGTCTCATCCAATCAACTGAAGGCCTGAATAGAATAAAAACACTTACCCTCCCTCTAGTAAGAGGGAGCTCCTCTCATCTGACTGCCTTTGAGCTGGGACTTCAGTTGGTCTTTTCCTGCCTTCTGACTTGAATGGAAAGATGGCTTTTCTTAGGTCTCAAACTTTCTGGCTTTCAGACTAGAACCAAACCATTAGCTTTTCTGGGTCTACAGCTTGCCAATGGCAGATCATGGGTCTTCTGAGTCTCCATAATTATGTGAGCCAATTTCTTATAATAAATCTCTTTATATATGCATATATCATATTTGTTCTATTTTTCTAGAAAACCCTAACTAATACAACCAATAGAACAAAAATAACAAGGGGACGTTTCAAAGGATCTTGGATCCTTTTGAGTGTTCATAGTCATTTTCACCCATCTGTAGTTACCAGACTGATTATCCAGGCTGAGTAATTCCATCAGGACTTCCTAGGCCTGTCTAAGGGAACTTGCCAGCCCCAATAATATTTAACAGCAACCTAAATGATCTCTAGAAAAATAGATATGTCAATTTTAAAGGACAAGTGGAAGTGAAAAAAAAAAGAACAAAAACCCAAACAGGCTCCTAAACAGCAAGGTCCATGTGTAGGAAGATCTGGAGATGAATGTAATCAGGTGGAAAGAACAAGTATTTCAAAACTAAAACTATGAATAGTAAGAGTGTTCTGGAATTTCTCTCCTATGTGGTACCTTGTCCTTCCACTATGGTGACCAGAGTAGAGCATGGGGGCTTAAAGGAGCTTCAGATGATTGGACAGGGGAGTGTATACTAGACATGAAATGAGGAAACTTGGATTTGAGATAAAATGTTGTCAGTGAGTGAGCTTGGATATGTAATTTAATCTCTCTGATAATTTTTTTTTCACACACACGCACACACACTGTATTTTATTTTTACAAGAGATAAGTAAACTGAAACCAAGCATTGTAAATGGATGACCACAACAAAAGCAACAATAATTGCAATTACCAAACATGAAACACACCATACTATGTCATAATATTGACATTCAGTCCGGTAATCCTCCACTGTAACAGGTCCTTTACTTTGCAGTGAAAATTGATTTGTATATATTTTGCCTCTGAGTCCTTGTGGGATTTTTTTTTTTATTCAAACAGAAAGTCACAAAAATTATAATCATTCTCATCAGTTCACTCAGTCCCATGTAATAAATTTTTTTTTCATTTTGATCTTTTGTTAGCACTTTTATGAATTCATCAGTTTTCCATTAGAGTTCTGAAAATGCTTATTCATTCAGTTCAGCAGTATAGTCAATTACCAGAAACCTGTACTTGTCAGAGTCTTTTCATGAATTACTTGAAGATGAAACCCTTTTATAGGAACATTTTTGCAAAAGCATCAGAGTACACCCAGAACTGTCTGTAAATGACAAAAGACTTAAAAATGACCACGGTTAAAGATTTGATGAAAGTCCATAATAATGCAATTGACAAGGAAATTTAGTTATTTCTGAGATATACATTTTAAAATAATAACTAGAATTATGACTTATAACATTATACCAGAACATATAAGATTTTTAGAAATTTCATGTAATGTCTGAAATATTTATATTAACATATATCCATACAAATAACCCAAAGAAAGTTTAGTATTAATTGTTTTTTGTTTGTTTATACTGCAGGTTCTTATTAGTCATCAATTTTATACACATCAGTGTATACATGTCAATCCCAATCACCCAATTCAGCACACCACCATCCCCACCCCACCGCGGTTTTCCCCTCTTGGTGTCCGTACGTTTGTTCTCTACATCTGTGTCTCAACTTCTGCCCTGCAAACCGGTTCATCTGTACCATTTTTCTAGGTTCCACATACATGCGTTAATATACGATATCTGTTTTTCTCTTTCTGACTTACTTTGCTCTGTATGACAGTCTCTAGGTCCACCCACGTCTCAACAAATGACTCAATTTATTTCCTTTTTATGGCTGAGTAATATTCCATTGTATATATGTACCACATCTTCTTTATCCATTCGTCTGTCGATGGGCATTTAGGTTGCTTCCATGACCTGGCTATTGTAAATAGTGCTGCAGTGAACATTGGGGTGCATGTGTTTTTTTTGAATTATGGTTTTCTCTGGCTATATGCCCAGTAGTGGGATTGCTGGATCATATGGTAATTCTATTTTTAGTTTTTTAAGGACCCTCCATATTGTTCTCCATAGTGGCTGTATGAATTTACATTCCCACCGTGCAAGAGGGTTCCCTTTTCTCCACACCCTCTCCAGCATTTGTTGTTTGTAGATATTCTGATGATGCCCATTCTAACTGGTGTGAGGTCATGCCTCATTGTAGTTTTGATTTGCATTTCTCTAATAATTAGTGATGTTGAGCAGCCTTTCATGTGCTTCTTGGCCATCTGTATGTCTTCTTTGGAGAAATGTCTATTTAGGTCTTCTGCCCATTTTTGGATTGGGTTGTTTGTTTCTTTAATATTGAGCTGCATGAGCTGTTTATATATTTTGGAGATTAATCCTTTGTCCATTGATTCATTTGCAAATATTTTCTCCCATTCTGAGGGTTGTCTTTTTGTCTTGTTTATGGTTTCCTTTGCTGTGCAAAAGCTTTGAAGTTTCATTAGGTCCCATTTGTTTATTTCTGTTTTTATTTCCATTACTCTAGGAGGTGAATCAAAACAGATCTTGCTGTGATTTATGTCAAAGAGTGTTCTTCCTATGTTTTCCTCTAAGAGTTTTATAGTGTCTGGTCTTACATTTAGGTCTCGAATCCATTTTGAGTTTATTTTTGTGTGTGGTGTTAGGGAGTGTTCTAATTTCATTCTTTTACATGTAGCTGTCCAGTTTTCCCAGCACCACTTATTGAAGAGACTGTCTTTTCTCCTTTGTATATACTTGCCTCCTTTGTCATAGATTAGTTGACCATAGGTGTGTGGGTTTATCTCTGGGCTTTCTATCCTGTTCCATTGATCTATGTTTCTGTTTTTGTGCCAGTACCATATTGTCTTGATTACTGTAGCTTTGTAGTATAGTCTGAAGTCAGGGAGTCTGATTCCTCCAGCTCTGTTTTTTTCCCTCAAGAGTGCTTTAGCTATTCGGTGTCTTTTGTGTCTCTATACAAATTTTAACATGAGTTGTTCTAGTTCCGTAAAAAATGCCATTGGTAACTTGATAGGGATTGCATTGAATCTGTAGATTGATTTGGGTAGTGTAGTCATTTTCACAATGTTGATTCTTCCAATCCAAGAACATGGTATATCTCTCCATCTGTTGGTATCATCTTTAATTTCTTTCATCAGTGTCTTATAGTTTTCTGCATACAAGTCTTTTGTCTCCGTAGGTAGGTTTATTCCTAGGTATTTTATTCTTTTTGTTGCAGTGGTAAATGGGAGTGTTTCCATAATTGATCTTTCAGATTTTTCATCATCAGTGTATAGGAATGCAAGAGATTTCTGTGCATTAATTTTGTATCCTGCAACTTTTCCAAATTCATTGATTAGCTCTAGTCATTTTCTGGTGGCATTTTTAGGATTTTCTATGTATAGTATCATGTCATCTGCAAACAGTGACAGTTTTACTTCTTCTTTTCCAATTTGTATTCCTTTTATTTCTTTTTGTTCTCTGATTGCTGTGGCTAGGACTTCCAAAACTATGTTGAATAATAGTGGTGAGAGTGGACATCCTTGTCTCGTTCCTGATCTTAGAGGAAATGCTTTCAGTTTTTCACCATTGAGAATGATGTTTGCTGTGGGTTTGTCATATATGGCCTTTATTATGTCGAGGTAGCTTTCCTCTATGTCCCCTTTCTGGAGAATTTTTATCATAAATGGGTGTTGAATTTTGTCAAAAGCTTTTTCTGCATCTATTGAGATGATCATATGGTTTTTATTCTTCAATTTGTTAAGATGGTGTATCACATTGATTGATTTGCATATATTGAAGAATCCTTGCATCCTTGGGGTAAATCCCACTTGATCATGGTGTATGATCCTTTTAATGTGCTGTTGGATTCTGTTTGCTAGTATTTTGTTGAGGATTTTTGCAGCTATATTCATCAGTGATATTGGTCTGTAATTCTCTTTTTGTAGCATCTTTGCCTGGTTTCGGTATCAGGGTGATGGTGGCCTCATAGAATGAATTTGGGAGTGTTCCTTCCTCTGTAATTTTTTGGAAGAGTTTGAGAAAGATGGGTGTTAGCTCTTCTCTAAATGTTCTATCGAATTCACCTGTGAAGCCATCTGGTCCTGGACTTTTGTTTGTTGGAAGATTTTTAATCACAGTTTCAATTTCATTACTTGTGATTGGTCTGTTCATATTTTCTGTTTCTTTCTGGTTCAGTCTTGGAAGGTTATAACTTTCTAAGAATTTGTCCATTTATTCCAGGTTGTCCATTTTATTGGCATAGAGTTGCTTGTAGTAGTCTCTTAGGATGCTTTGTATTTCTGCGGTGTCTGTTCTAACTTCTCCTTTTTCATTTCTAATTTTATTGATTTGAGTCCTCTCCCTCTTTTTCTTGATGAGTCTGGCTATTGGTTTATCAATTTTGTTTATCTTCTCAAAGAACCAGCTTTTTTTTTTTTTTTTTTAAAGCATGATGGAAAGCAGTCACTTTTAATTTTAGCTGAATTCATTTAGCCATTAATTTAACATATAATATTCCAGACACTGAGCTACATCCTGGGCATAGAGAAATGAGTACAACACACAAAGAACCTTCATTGTATTCTATCGCAATTCAGGGGTGCTTTTTTAATTTATTTATTTATTTATTTTTGGCTGTGTTGGGTCTTTGTTTCTGTGCAAGGGCTTTCTCCAGTTGCGGCGAGTGGGGGCCACTCTTCATGGCGGTGCGTGGGCCTCTCACTGTCGCAGCCTCTACCGTTGTGGAGCACAGGCTCCAGAGGCGCAGACTCAGTAGTTGTGGCTCATGGGCTTAGTTGCTCCACGGCATGTGGGATATTCCCAGACCAGGGCTCGAACCCGTGTCCCCTGCATTGGCAGGTGGATTCTTAACCACTGCGCCACCAGGGAAGCCCAAGAACCAGCTTTTGGTTTTATTGATCTTTGCTATTGTTTTCTTTGTTTCTATTTCATTTATTTCTGCTCTGATCTTTATGATTTCTTTCCTTCTGCTAACTTTGGGTTTTGTTTGTTCTTCTTTCTCTAGCTCCTTTAGGTATAAGGTTAGATTGTTTACTTGAGATTTTTCTTGTTTCTTGAGGTAGGCTTGTATAGCTATAAACTTCCCTCTTAGAAGTGCTTTTGCTGCATCCCATAGGTTTTGGATTGTCGTGTTTTCATTGTCATTTGTCTCTAGGTGTTTTTTGATTTCCTCTTTGATTTATTCAGTGATCTCTTGGTTGTTTAGTAACATATTGTTTAGCCTCCATGTGTTTGTGTTTTTTACGTTTTTTTCCCCTGTAATTCATATCTAATCTCACAGCGTTGTGGTCAGAAAAGATGCTTGATATGATTTCAATTTTCTTAAATTTACTGAAGCTTGATTTGTGACCCAAGATGTGATCTATCCTGGAGAATGTTCTGTGCACACTTGAGAAGAAAGTGTAATCTGCTATTTTTGGATGGAATGTCCTATAAATATCAATTAAATCTATGTGATCTGTTGTGTCATTTAAAGCTTCCTTATTTATTTTCATTTTGGATGATCTGTCCATTGGTGTAAGTGAGGTGTTAAAGTCCCCCACTATTATTGTGTTACTGTCGATTTCCTCTTTTATAGCTGTTAGCAGTTGCCTTATGTATTGAGTTGCTCCTATGTTGGGTGCATATATATTTATAATTGTTATATCTTCTTCTTGGATTGATCCCTTGATCATTATGTAGTGTCCTTCCTTGTCTCTTGTAACATTGTTTATTTTAACGTCTATTTTATCTGATATGAGTATAGCTACTCCAGCTTTCTTTTGATTTCCTTTTGCATGGAATATCTTTTTCCATCCCCTCACTTTTAGTCTGTATGTGTCCCTAGGTCTGAAGTGGGTCTCTTGTAGACAGCATATAGATGGGTCTTGTTTTTTTATCCATTCAGCAAGCCTGTGTCTTTTGGTTGGAGCATTTAATCCATTCACTTTTAAGGTAATTATCTATATGTATGTTCCTATGACCATTTTTTAAATTGTTTTGGGTTTGTTTTTGTAGGTCCTTTTCTTCTCTTCTGTTTCCCACTTGGAGAAATTCCTTTAGCATTTGTTGTAGAGCTGGTTTGCTGGTGCTGAATTCTCTTAGCTTTTGCTTGTCTGTAAAGCTTTTGATTTCTCCACCGAATCTGAATGAGATCCTTGCCGGGTAGAGTAATCTTGGTTGTAGGTTCTTCCCTTTCCTCACTTTAACTATATCATGCCACTCCCCTCTGGCTTGTAGAGTTTCTGCTGAGAAATCAGCTGTTAACCTTATGGGAGTTCACTTGTATGTTATTTTTTGTTTTTCCCTTGCTGCTTTCAATATTTTTTCTTTGTCTTTAATTTTTGCCATTTTGATTGCTATGTGTCTCAGTGTGTTTCTCCTTGGGTTTATCCTGTATAGGACTTGCTGCACTTCCTGGACTTGGGTGGCTATTTCCTTTCCCATGTTAGGGAAGTTTTTGACTATAATCTCTTCAAATATTTTCTTGGGTCCTTTCTCTCTCTCTTCTCTTTCTGGGACCCCTATAATGCGAATGTTGTTGCATTTAATGTTGTCCCAGAGGTCTCTTATGCTGTCTTCATTTCTTTTCATTCTTTTTTCTTTATTCTGTTCCATGGCAGTGAATTCCAACTTTCTGTCGTCCGTTCTTCTGCCTCAGTTATTCTGCTATTGATTCTTTCTAGTGTAGTTTTCATTTCAGTTATTGTATTGTTCATCTGTGTTTGTTTGTTCTTTAATTCTTCTAGGCCTTTGTTGAACATTTCTTGCATGTTCTTAATCTTTTCCTCCATTCTTTATCCGAGGTCCTGGATCAACTTCACTATCATTATTCTGAATTCTTTTTCTGGAAGGTTGCCTATCTCCACTTCATTTAGTTGTTTTTCTGGGGTTTTATTTTGTTCCTTCATCTGGTACATAGCCCTCTGCCTTTTCATCTTGTCTATCTTTCTGTGAATGTGGTTTTTGTTCGACAGGCTGCAGGATTTTAGTTCTTCTTGCTTCTGCTGTCTGCCCTCTGGTGGATGAGGCTATCTAAGAGGCTTGTGCAAGTTTCCTGATGGGAGGGACTGGTGGTGGGTAGAGCTGACCATTGCTCTGGTGAGCAGAGCTCAGTAAAACTTTAATCCGCTTGACTGTTGATGGGTGGGGCTGGGTTCCCTCCCTGTTGGTTGTTTGCCCTGAGGCAACCCAACACTGGAGCCTACCTGGGCTCTTTGGTGGGGCTAATGTCAGACTCTGGGAAGGCTCATGCCAACAAGTACTTCCTAGAACTTCTGCTGCCCTTGTCCCCATGGTGAGCCACAGCTACCCCCCGCCTCTGCAGGAGACCCTCCAACACTAGCAGGTAGGTCTGGTTCAGTCTCCCCTGGGGTCACTGCTCCTTCCCCTGGGTCCCGATGCACATACTACTTTGTGTGTGCCCTCCAAGAGTGGAGTCTCTTTTTCCCCCAGTCCTGTCAAAGTCCTGCAATCAATTCCCACTAGGCTTCAAAGTCTGATTCTCTATGAATTCCTCCTCCCGTTGCCAGAACCCCAGGTTGGGAAGCCTGACGTGGGGCTCAGAACCTTCACTCCAGTGGGTGGACTTCTGTGGTATAAGTGTTCTCCAGTCTGTGAGTCACCCACCCAGCAGTTATGGGATTTGATTTTACTGTGATTGCGCCCCTCCTACAGTCTCATTGTGGCTTCTCCTTTGTCTTTGGATATGGGGTATCTTTTTTGGTGAGTTCCAGTGTCTTCCTGTCGATGATTGTCCAGCAGCCAGTTGTGATTCTGGTGTTCTCACAAGAGGGAGTGAGAGCACATCCTTCTACTCTGCCATCTTGTTTCTTCCCCTCTCTGATAACTTCTGCCCTATAAATCATAACTGTTTTTGTGAGGCTAAAATTAAATGGATGACTCAATATTTTCTTCTCTGGTAATTTCTCTAAGGAAATAATCAAGGATCTGTGCAAAAAGTTAGCTACAAGGATGTTCATTACTTATTATTGATAGAATAAAAGTAAAAAGAAACATGCATGTTCACCAATAGAGAATTGGTTAAATAAATAACGGTATATCATTTGGGTAAATAGTTTAGTATGAGGTTATTAAAAGTAATGGTATAGGAGCATATTGAAATGAAATTTGTTTATTATATGCTAGCAAGTGAAAAAAACAACTTATATAAGGGAACATATAGTATCATCTTATTTTTGTTTTATGTCTGTAATTGGGAGAACTGAACAGCGAGTTTTTCCTTCCTGTAGATGAAGAATGATAAGAACAAAAGATCCTCAGCATTTCAAGCCTCTCTTATGAAATAATCAGTAAAGGTAACAGGGCTCTGTCATTTTTCTAGTAAGCTTGGAGGAGAAGTAGGAGAGAAACCTGTTAAGAATGAGAAAGGCTATTGGTGATCATGAGGCAACTAGCAATGCGTTTTCTTTTGTCAATGAAAATAATCAGTAAACAATCTGTAATAAGAATAGAAAAGAGTTTTATTTGAGCCAAACTGAGGACTAGCTTGGAAGCCCACTTCCCAGATTACTCTGAGAAACTGCTCTGGAGTAGCAGAGTTTTCAGCACAGTATTATATCTTGTCAGAACAAAGAAAAGAACATTAAACACATCAGGGTTACATTTCCTCAAAGTTTAAAAAAAAAAAAAAGAAAAAAAAGAACAGTACATCATGTACATAGCAAGTTAGCATGGCCGTTCACCTGGGAAGGGAGTATTATCATCAAAGGATAACCAGCACTGGCATGCCAGGAAGAGAGGCATTTAATCCTTGTTTTTTAACATGGACTTTTTTTAAAAAATAAATTTATTTGTTTACTTATTTATTTATAAATTTTTGGCTGCTTTGGGTCTTCTGTGCATGGGCTTTCTCTAGTTCCCGCAAGTGGGGGCTACTCTTCGTTGTGGTGCGCGGGCTTCTCATTGCAGTGGCTTCTCTTGTTGCAGAGCACGGGCTCTAGGTGCATGGCTTCAGTAGTTGTGGTGCGCAGGCTGAGTAGTTGTGGCTCGCGGGCTCTAGAGCGCAGGCTCAGTAGTTGTGGTGCATGGGCTTAGTTGCTCCGCGGCATGTGGGATCTTCCTGGACCACGGATCGAAACCGTGTCCCCTGCATTGACAGGTGGATTCTTAACCACTGCGCCACCAGGGAAGTCCAACATGGATATTCTTTCCTTATGGTCATTGTGTCTTTTTCTCTAATAATTAAAGCAGATGTACAGTGTATGTTTGATAGGCCGCAAACAGGCTGTTTTATTTAGCATCAAAGTGAAGTTAACTCATGTATAAGTCAGAATGACTTCCCCATATTGCAATATGTGAAAATTTCTTTTATCACTTTCTGTGTTGGAAGAATTAGTATTTGTTTTTGGGAGGGTGTGTGTATTCATGCTTTCAACAGATATGTTTTAAAAAAAAAAAAGAGTGAATGTGGAGCAAAAAGGTGGGATTAACTCAAAAGAGAAACTTGAGGTGTCAGGCTGCTGGGATCTGGAGCTTCATAATCCTTCTTTCTTTTCACTCCCTCTTTCCTTCTTTCCTGCCAAGTGGCATCATTGAATCAGCATAGAAATCACATAGGAAACATTATACAGTTGACCCTTGAACAACACGGAGGTTAGGGACGCTCACTCTCCATGCAGTCGAAAATCCTTGCATAATTTATAGTCAGCTTTCCCCATATACACGCTTCCTCCATATCCGCAGTTCTGCATCTGAGGATTCCAGCAGCCAGGATCCTGCGGTGGTGTCATGTTTACTACTGAAAAGAATCCACACATAAGTAGATCCGTGCTCTTCAGACCTGCGTTGTTCAGGGGGAAACAGTTTGAGGCGAGGAGTCTTCTGCAGCCTCCATGCCTCAAACCCTGGGGACGGCTCTTAGGGAATGGTAGCAGATTGGGTGGTGAGAGACCGCTTTCTTGACGTCTACCGAATGTGAGATGTGTTTACCTGTGTAAATTTTCAGGAGTTTGGTGGCCTTGGCATGAGTCAGAGAGCAGGGCAGCCAGTTTAAGAACAAGGTAGATGCCCACAGCGGCCATCTCTTGGCAAGGGGCCCTCTCCTGGGACAATTTTTATCACTGAGCCTGTGACAGAGTAGATACTTGGTCAATGTTTCCTTCTGTTCTTGTTTCCTTCCTGTAAGGGTATTTAGTTTTGTCTTTCTCACTCATCACATTTAATTGCCAGCCCGGTGCCTGTTTGCCGTCCCAAAGCGCTTCGTTTTCCCTGTCTCTTCATATATATGTAAGCTTATGCCTGTGTATATTCAGCGTTTCATCTTTTAGCAGAGTGGTCTCAAGGTGGATGAGCTAATTTTCTTACAAACTGAATGAGGGGAGCGGGAGCGTGAGATCAGTGGTCACTTTTCAAATCTGTCCTCAGCCCCGCACCCTAGAGGGAGCCCCTCCCTCATAGTTTGAGTAATAGGAAATCTAGTTCTTTTGTTTGGGGTGAAGAGGTGCTCATGCATATATGCAAAGAGCAAATATGAGAGGAAGGTAAAGTCTGAGGGCTAAGGCTTTTGGAAGAAAGACTGTGGTGACTAACCAAGCCCATCTTCGGTGGAAGATGTCTCTGAGTCACCTGTGTTTGCGACTGTGATACGAAAAGCAGCATTGTACACATAGCACCATGTAATCACAGATCAGTTCTTCCCACACAACAGCAAATTGTTGCTTCACACCCCGCAGGAACAGGTTCTAGAGACGAACTGCCTGTTTTCCTTTTGTTCACTTTGCGGAGCAGAATCCAGTGGGTGGATGGTGAATATCTCTGATGTTTACTTAGTTGTTACACTCCCCGGGCTCGACACCCCACTTTCCGACTTTATTTATTTAAAG
Source organism: Balaenoptera musculus (assembly GCF_009873245.2). Lineage (NCBI taxonomy): Eukaryota > Metazoa > Chordata > Mammalia > Artiodactyla > Balaenopteridae > Balaenoptera > Balaenoptera musculus. Next base: position 113,653,999 of record NC_045789.1, read on the forward strand.
TGATTAAAAAAAGAAAAACAGCACTGAAGAAACTGATCACTAAATGTGGTTTCAGGCACCAAGTGTTCTTTACTTTTTTTTTTCCGAGTTTTTCACTGAAGTTCGGGCATGGTGTCCGGAGGGCTTAAATGGGCCCTTTTTTGGGGACTGGAGTTCTTGGAAGAACTTCCAGTGGCGTGAAATGACTAAACTTTCCTACTGCCAAGGAGTTCTGTGGGGGGAGAATTCTCTAGCACTGAATTCGCTGGGCACATCAGGAATATAACACAAGAGAGAGGCTTCTGTGGATGAGATGTAGAGTTTGGAGGAGATAACGATTCATTTTCTTTTTCTTTTTTCACCATTCTCATTACATGCATAGAATAGAAGCTTTAAAGGGGACGATAAAAACAAAAAGATTTTTTTTGACTTTCCCAATGTATTTGTTATATGACAATCTTTGTTCCTAAACTTTTTGAAAGTTTGATCCAGTCTCTGTGCTGGTCTCCTCCCTTCCCTGGACACCCATAGTCTAAGGGAAAGTAGCCCACCCCTAGTCCTGGGGCAGGTCCTTATCAGTCTAAGCTGAACAGGGTAAGGCATGTGACCTAAGAAATATTTCTTTGCTGGGGGGTGAGGGGTGGCGAGGAGAGGAGAGAGAGAGCAATCCAACCTTCCATTGGATGTTGTCCTGTCCGGATGTGTCACTAGAAACCATGTCATGTATTTTGGGACCGTGAAGTCTTTTAAACTGGATTATAAAGTTTATACCCTTGGAAGGGCAAGCTGAAAATTGTTTATGTTGTTGTCACTGAATTTATCAGGTTGTTTATCAACCCTAGAACTAATTCATCCATCTCTCGTTCTGTGAAATAATGTATTTTCCTTGTTAAGCTATTTGGAATTCAGTTTTCTGTTCCTTGTGGCCTAAAAAAGTTCCAAATTGGTACATTGATGCTGAAAGTTTATTCTTTAACTATAGTGAAGTTTTTTTTTCTTTCTTCAAGTAATTATGACGTAGGCAGTTTACAACCCTTGGCGTTACTCTGAGGCAACTCATATATGGGCTGGGAGCCTCAGCTTTTCTAACTGTAAAAGAGGAGAGCAATTCATTAATTTATTTGTTCAACTACAAATTATTAAGCACCTACTATGTTCCAAACACAGTTCTACGAGCTGGGAATATATCATGAACAAGAAAGACAAAAATCTCCACCCTCATAAAATAGATAAAATGAGGAAACCATATGTTAAATAGTCATTGTAAAGAGAAAAAAAAAATTGGGGAAGGAGGGTATGAAGTGTCCTGTAGGAGAGTTAGGTTTGAAGTCTTGGATAAGATGGTATGAAGTCTTAAATAAGATGGTCAGGGAAGGCTTTACTGAGAAAGTGACTTAATTTTGCAAACAAATAAGTAAGTGAAGGAGACAGCCACTTAGATCTCTGAGGAAGAGTGTTTCAACACAGGAAAAGACAAGTGCAAAGGCCCTGAGGTGGGAGCATCCTAGCATGTTCACAGAGGTAGTGATAAAGGTAACAGGGAGCAGTATCAGGTCCAGCCTCGAAGGCCACTCTCAGGACTTTGGTTTTCACTCTGAGTGATAAGGGGAACTACTGGAGGGTTTTGTGCAGAGGAGTGACATGCTTTGACTTCTATTTTAACAGGCTCATTCTAGCTGCTACATCAAGAGTAAACAGAAGACAGATAAGAGTAGCTGAGAATCCAATTAGGGGGCTATTCCAATAGTATAGAGAACAGGATGGTGATTTGGCCCAAGGGAGGTAGCAGAAGCCATTGTCAGAAGTGGTCAGATTCTGGTTATAATTTGGAGGTAAAATTGACGGGATTTCAAATAGAGGAATCAAGAGAGACACCAAGATTTCTGGCCTGATCAGAGGAAGAATTAAATTGCCAATTCTTGAGATATGGAAACAGCTGTAAGGGGAGCAGGTTTTGGCACAGACGATTGAAAGCTCGGCTTTGGACATTTTGCGATGCCTAGTGGGTCTACAATGTAGATTTTAGGTAGGCAGTTGGATCTACATGTTTGGAGTTTAAGAGAGTGATCCAGGCTGGAGATAATGACGTATTTGAGAGTCATTAACATAATTTAAAGTCATTGAGACTGGGTGCAATTATCCTGGGAGTGAGTGAAGATAGAAAAAAAAGAAGCGTTCCAAAATTTAAAAGCCAGGTTGTTGAAAAGGGACCAGTTAGAGATTGGGAAGAAGCATCTAGAACGGTAGGAAGAAAGTTGGGCAAGTGTATTGTCTGAAGGACAAGAGAAAAATGTTTCAAGATTGAGACAGGAAGCTGTGTCAAATGCTGCTGAGAGAGCAGGTAAAATGAAGACTGAAAATTGGTCCCTGGAATGAATGACACGGTGGTCATCGGTGACCTTGGGGAAAAACTGCTTTGTGGATTCGTGAGGGTGGGCTTAAGGGGACAGGAGGAGAGACGTGGCAGACAGCAAGCGCATGCAGGCCTCTCAAGGAGTCTGGACACGAAGGAAAGAAATGGGGCGTTGGTGGGGATGTCTAGTGTAGAGGAAATGATTTATGATGACGGGGTGAGGCGGGGAGACTTGCAATGCCTGCCAGCAGGTGTGAGGGGGAAGGGTGTCGGCCTCTGCCAGGTGCACAGACTATTTATCCACAGCAACGGGAGAGAAGGCCAGGTGCGCAGACAGAGATGCAGAGGTGGCTTTATTTCTTGCTGTGAAGTCAGAAGCCGGGTCCGCAGGAGAGCACGTCAGCTTACTTTGGAGAACTGTTTTATTTGACAGGAAAGCAGCAGTACCATAAGTGCTTCGCACTGCTCTCTCAGGCCAAGGTGGGTTATGACTGCCTATTGTTCCCATCACGGACACGTGGCTTAGTATGCTCATACTCATTATCTTTTCTTTTTTAAATAAATATATATTCTCACTTTCATCTGACAAAGGAGACCATGGAAACTGAAACATTTGTAGAAGTCAGTAGAATTTTATTTAATGAAATCACTCAAAGGTTGTGCTTTCTGTGTTCACCCTTACGTTATATATAGTTTTTATTTACACAGAGATTCAAAATTTCAGTTACTTTAGGCTAAGATTCCTTGAATTTCCCTAGAATATACTGATTTACTCCATTTCATTTTCCCTACTTTCGGCTACATTACTACCTCGCTATTGCTCATTTTGCTGCTGAGACATTTGAATGTGAGTATATCCTTAGCAATATTGGTAAATCTACCTAAACAGGGCAGCTCATATCAAAACAAGAATTCTACACGCTTCTGAGTAAGGAATAACTAGAACATTGGGAGTATTACTATCAGTGATTAGAACAGTTAGAGCTGCTACCATTTAATATTTTCCACCAAATATTATTCTAGGTACTCTGTACCTATCATCTCTAACCTTCACAATATCCTTATTAATTGGTTTTTTTCTTCTCATTTTATAAACACGAAAACGAAGGTTCAGAGGGAAGAGGCAAATTGCTCAAGAGTGTCAAAGACAACAACGACAGAACCGCACAATAAACCCAGGACTCCGATTGCACTGTGAGTTTCCCATTTATGGTTTGGCCACAGTTCAACAACTACTAACAACATCTCCCTTCCTGGCCCTTATATGGATCCACGGATACAAACACACAGTTCTTGCCTAGAGAGGCATTACTCCAGTAGAGAACACACAAAGATGTATTTCCAAAATGATGTGGTTGGCGGAAGAGGTGAACACAAAGTATTATGCCAGTACTGAGAGAGTGAGTGAGTGAGCTTAGGGCATGGTCTAGGGAGGTTTGCTGGAGGGGATGATAGTCTAAATTGAATTTCAAGGAATGAGTAAGAATTAGGTTGAAGAAGTAGGGGAAGAATATTCTAGAAACATAAACGTGTGGTGCTTTTAATAAACTAAAAGAAGTTGAGTACTTCTGTACACTCAAGTTCAAGTTGAGTAGTAGTGGGGGATGAGGTGCCTGCCTGTATATTGGAGATGATAACACAGAAGTATTATATGGTCAGATTTGGGTTAAAAATGGTATCTAGCTAGCAGCCATGAGAAGGATGGAGCGGAAGGCACATTGAGAAATTTTTAGGACTCTTGTTTTAACTGCTTTGTTCTCAGAAGAATTTCCCGAGGAGAGACAGATTTTGTGCACACAGTAAGTTAACGTGTCATTATCGTCACCAAGTACGTTCTTAGACGGAAGCTCAGTTCAGTAGTTTCATCTTTATGTCAAAGGTAAATTATGGACTAATGAGACCGTATAGGATGTGTTGCCATTGGCACTAGCCAGCGTCACACATGCATAAATAATTACAGTACCTCTTAAGAAATAAAAATGGACACATTGTCAGCAGAAATCACAAATTTATTAACTCTTAAATATATCAATCAGTCATTTACCATTATGGCAAGAAATATATACAGTGTCCCATGGTAAACTGCAGTGTTTCAAAATGAGAGAAGATAATTAATAAATGTGTAATTAGGTTGTGGTGGAGAGAACAAATCACAATTTCCTCACGTCTTAGTGCGGAAGACAAACTTGATCTACAGTAATACTTCAACACCACATGCTAGAAGTGTAAAAAAAAAAAAAAAAAAAAAAAAAACCACCCTATACCTATTTTTAAAAAAAAATACATGTATGCCACGTATAGCTGCTGCACAAAAAGGTAAAAGAAATTAAAAAGGGAAAAATGAGGCCATTACTTTTTCACAGATCTCATTGGCAGGTTAACATGGCTCAATACATTTACTGTATATATTTATTTTATTTTAAATATATATTGTTTTAAATCGTGTAATAATTATCAGAAAAGCTTCAATCCATCTACCATACATCCACTAGCAACAATATCTAAGGTGATTAGTAATCAACACAGAAAGGTGAAATGAGAGAAAAGAGGGAGGGTTGATTTTTTTGTTTATTTTTTTTTGCTTCTGCTTTAAAAATAGGCTTCTGAGGATTGTGAATTACTATTGTTAAAATAACGTTGATGAAGATACCATGCACTATAAAGCATTTCAGGGAGGAGAAAAAGCCCCACAGGAATTGAATAAACAAACAAAGGAGAAATGAGAAGCACAAAGAAAACAGGGACAATCCCTCCCGCCCCCTTTTTTTTAAATAGGAAAATGCTAACTCCTGGAAGGAAGATAATGTTATTCTGACATATGAGAGAAGCTACAAAAGCACAAGTCACAGAGACAGAGTTCAAAACAAACAAACACTTAGGAGAATGGAAAACACCTGCAGTCCTCTCTAACTTCAGAAAACTAGCCAGTGATGACACAGGAGGTGTGCATCCTGCAAGGCAGAAGGAAGTGCCTTTGCACAGATTCCTGACCCACGACCAGCTTGGTACTCTCCTGGCAACTGCACCAATCAGTAAGATGTGGCGCAGGTACAGTAGGAACCTACTTGCTTTTATTCTAAGTTTAAACAATTCTAATACCTCCAACATAGGATCCCTACGTCCCAACTCGAGCAGAATTACAAACTTTTGAAATCTTCTTGACATCATTTTTATGGGCCCAGAAGATGATCAAAGCACTGGTTTAGCCACCTCCAAAAGGCCTCAGTTTTTATTTTACCTTCATTATGCAAATTTCACTTTTCTCACACTACTAGACAAAAAGAGAAAAAAGTAAAGAATGAAAAACAGAAAAATATAAAGGAAGCAAACAAAAGTAATAAAGAAATAGGAGAAAATGAAGAAAAAAGAGCACAGGTTTGAGAAATGAACAAAAAATTCAATTCAGCAAATTTCACCAGAACAGTGCAAGTATACCCTAAAGTGATCAAACTCGTCAATGACGTGAGTTTTTCCAGTTTACACAGTTTGACCAAAAAAGACATGACTTTAGGTAGTAGCAAACCCACCGATTCTCGCTTCCACATTCATAAGTGATTCTGCCCACATATCAACCCATTTAATTGTTAAACAGCAACACAGCTTTCAGTGAAAAATCATCCATTTCAACCAGGATCACACCAGGAAACTGAAGGTAATTTTTTTTTGCCTTTTTTTGTTAAACAAAAAAGCTAAAACAGATGAACAGCAAAGAGTTTTTAAAAACTTACATTTCTGTTACAAACTGTCATTCAAAGAACGATAATTTTGAAGTCTGTTAAGTCTTGGCATAAGCAGAGAAACTGGATGAATAGGTTTGTACTTGGAGTATTGTGGAATTTTTTTTGTCTTACCTCCCCCTATTGTTTGCCAACAGTGATTGAAGTTTGCATGGAACATCTCCATAGTTGAAGTGTAAACAATGTATAGGAAGGAATATATGACAAGATGATGCATCACATATGCATTACACGCAGGACCTTCACAACTTCATGCACTCAGAAACATGCATGAAGAGGAGGAGAGGACGGCCCAGGGTTACCATCCAGGTGAGAACAGAGAATGCAGAAGTGGCACTGTTGATACTTAGCTGAAAGGAGAGAGGGGAGACATAAATTAAACTGTTTTACAAAGTATCATCAAGTTGCTTTGCCAAAGATTAGGCTAGGCTATGATTTTATAACTCAGCGGTTAAGTAATAGATTGAAAATACTATGTATAAGAGATCTTTGCTTGCAGTCATTAATTGCTTAACATTGTGCATTTTCTCTTTTAATATGGATCTTCTACTTTAATCTGTCAATTTGTCCACACAGAACTAAGCTAAAAATAGACAGGGACTCAGGCTGCAATCACATGATTAAATCTAAACATACAGTTCAAGCATTCATGTTTACCAGACAAATTAATAAATGAATAGCATTATTTGGTTGAAAGAGACTAAAAGTTTAAATTCATCCTTTAGCTTCTGTCATTATTCTTAGACTCCGCTGGAAATCAAACCTAGAAGTCAATTTTACAGCCTCAAAAGTAGGGAAAACATGATTATTCTTATTTAATTGGGGGGTCTTCTTTCTTTAAACCAACAGCTGGGAGCACTGCTTCTTCCAAGGTCTGACAAGGTTCAGTGCTTTGAATGGGGAAAAAACTCACAACAGTACCACACATATCTGAATTCTTCTAATCCAAGGTAAGAAGCAAATCTTAGGAAATAACAATGCAGGCATGAACTGAATTACAGTCAACTTTCAATTATCCTCTGGAATTACTCACTTTGTGAGTTTTAAATTTCAGCTTGACTTCCTCCTCGTGGTCAAATACCATTATACTCAGTCAGGCAGGGCAAATTAATCTACGTATTAACCTTAGCCAAGCGCAGAACAGGAACCTCTTGAAAAACAGTAAGACACCAAAAGATCCTAGAGCCTGATATAAATTAGTTCTGGGTAATTGAGAGCTGTCTGAATTGACCCAGATAGAATTGACTTTTTTTTTATTAGGTGCATATATGTTAACAAGTGTTATACCCTCTTCTTGTATTGATCCCTTTATCATTATATAACGAACGCTCTTCTTTGTCTTTTGTTATAGACTTTAAAGTCTATTTTGTCTGATAATGAGTATTGCTACCCACACTTTCTTGTCATTTCCATTTGATTAAATATCCTTTTCAATCTCCTCACTTTCAGTCTGTGTGTGTCTTTAGCTCTTCAGTGAGTCTCTTTTAAGCAGCATATAGATGGGTCTTGTTTTTTTTAATCCAATCAACCACTCTGTGTCTTTTGATTGGAGCATTTAGTCCATTGATATTTAAAGTGATTATTATTATTATTTTTTTTTAAGGTTAAACATTCTATTTATATCAAAACCCAACTTTATCCTGGCTTTAATGGAAGCAAATTCATCAATAATATTCTTACTAAAACTATTATTTTCTTCTTTTTTTTTTTTTTCACACACACACACTGTATTTTATTTTTACAAGAGATAAATAGACTGACACCTAGAATTGACTTTTGAGGTGAGAACTCCAGGATATTCCAAACCTGCCACAATCCATATGCTGAAGGTAGGGTCTCCTCAGCACTTCAGTACCTTGAAAATGTGGGTTATGCTACACAGTGGTGCCAAACATTAGACTCAAGAGCTCATGCAAATATGGTTTTCACGGAAATAATGTGAGGAAATATCCTCAAAGGGAGGGAAAACAGCCGTGCAGCTTTTCGGTCATCAGCTCCAATCACAAAAAGTATCATACGGAGCAGGATGTTACTTACAAGACCCACATGCTACATTGGTCATTCATCCCTTTCTGCGCTGAAGTTGATTATAAACTTTTAGTTTTTTCTTTGGTATTGGTGATAAGTTGCTTTCTAAACTAGAATATAAGAAGAAGTTCCTTAAGGGCAACATCTTTCACCTTTCATTTTATCTGGCACAAGTTAAGCACCTATGTGATGTGCAATAAATATGTCTAATTATTGATTGGAAGAGCAAACATGACATCTGAGGTAGAGTGGTGTAGTGAGAAAGATGCTGAAATACCTAATACTTGCATTTTAAATGCTATATTTCATAAATTTCTCCTAATATCTGTAATTGAGCACCAGTAGAAAAAAAATCTATGAAATGAAGCTCCTGATATTATTCTCCCCACAAGTATCTGTGGGGGGATTGGTTTCAGAACCCCCGAGGATATCAAAATTTGCAGATGCTCAAGTTCCTTATATAAAATGGCACAGTATTTCATATAACCTACACACATCCTCCCATATACTTTAAATAATCTCTAGTTTACTTATAATACCTAATACAATGTAAATGCTATGTAAATAGTTCCCTGCAAGACAAATTTAAGTTGTGCTTTTTGAAACTTACTGGAATTTCTCCACCCCTGAAAATTTTTGATCTGAGGCTGGCTGAATCTGTGTGTAAGGAAACCATGGATAAGGAGGGTCAACTGTATTGGTCGTTTTAGAAACTTTTTCCCCTAATTTTTCCCCTTCCTCTGCCAATTGTGACAATGAAGTCATAAATAGTTTACCTTATTACATGAATTCTCCCTGATTTAACCATAAGAGAAATCAGCTTAATAGGGTATCCTCTAGTTCCTATCTAAAACTATTGTATACTTTCTAGGGCAAGTTTCAACCCACAAACGGCTAGTCTGATTGATCTTTCCGGAGAATTATAGACTGCTTCTCATGAAACATTAATTCCCACCAGTGTAACTGACCACTAAATGACCACTAGCATTAAATAACAGATGCCATGCTATTAACAATGGAATAAGTAAAAGACGCTGACCAGGGGTATATTAACAAAGAAGCTGACAGCCTGGAAATATTTACTTGATGGGTACTGTTCGCGACCCCGAGCGATGAAAATGAACATTCTGCCACTTTCCATCCCGGCGGTGCCACACACGTGTCTCTTCTGACTGCGTTGTTTTTGGCATTCCGCTGCCATCCATGTACTGCGTGAGCCTAATGTATGCTATGCAGGCAGCGTCATCGCCTACCAGATGTACGTGGGGGTTCAGGATAATAGTGTGGATTGGTTTATTGTTTTTGGACAAAGCTGAAAGAGAACAACATGGAAAAGAGAATTTAGTTTCTATGTGAAGTAAACCAAAACCAATAATAACTTCAGTTGGGACCAATAAATAGAATGCCATTCATTCATTCAACTATTAATTCTCTGCATTAATGGAGTGCCTGGTACTATGCAAAGTATAAAGAAAAAGAGAGCAGAAGTAAATACAGTCATTATTTTCTTTGACTCCCTTTGTAGTTAAATCGTATGCCACTCCGAAAACTTTGAGTGAGAAAGCTGGAGAGACATATTTATTTATATTGGGAAGTGGTTAGGAACAAGCCATAATATGAATAGAGATGGAGAAGGACGGGCCCAGGTACACGGCGCAGTTCCTGTCTTTCCAGTGAAGGAACCACTGGGGCAGTTGACAGGGTATCCTGCAGGCTTGTTCGTTTTTTTGTTAGTTGGTGAAGTACGTGGAACAAGGGGAACATGTCAAGTATCAAGCATGGAGACTGCTGTCTCCTAATCAGGCTGGCCACAGTGTGAATCTGTTTCCCCATCTCATCCTGTGGCTCCTTTATTTAGTAGTGTCCATTCTATGTTTGTTAGTCCAGCTGTGGTCATCCAGTAAAAATCCAAAATTTGGTGTTGGCCATATAGCCTGATTCTGATTCTCTAGCTCTTTCCTTTGGTTGAGCAGCCCTCACTAGGCTCCAGCCTTTGTTGTTCTGACAATAGCTATTTATTCTAGTTATTCAATGACTAAGAGATATGAAGATTTAGTGCAGATAATTGATTGATGATACTACTCTCTTAGATCACTAAAACAGGTAGAACTGTTTTACCTGTTATCCAAACAAACACGTCCTCCATTTTCAGAAAAGATCTGAATAAATTACTTAGTGCTACAGTCACGTAAAAAAGAATATCCCATTATGAATAATATGTATTTATGGAAAGTAATGATGTACAGTGTTATGTTGAGGTAAGTTAAAATATTAATGGGTTAATTATTCTTTTACTACAGGTGAGATGGTGTCAATCGAGAGTCATTTGAAGAAAAACATGAGATGCTGTCAATCACAGTGCGGGATGGAACAGGAGAACATTTACTGAAGCTTTGTTAAGGCCAATTTACCACATAATTATCTTTGCTTGCAAATGTCTAGTGCATATAAGACAAAGCAATTCATTAAATGTAAAAATCCATGCCAAGGCAGACATTGTCAGTGCTTATAATTACTGGACATGAGCTTGATTATCCTAATCATTACTACAATTCCTCTTTAATTCATCAAAATCTCACTGCAAAAGGTGAATTCCCTCCCTGCACCATGCAAACACAACATGATACCTAATGTCGTTAGGTGTAAGGAAAAGGAGCATAAAAGGAACTTCTGGTTTACACTTTACTTGGTGACCTGAAGGAATTCTGCAGGAGTTTCTTTTGACACTTTCTCTTTCCTCTGAGACCATTAAAATTCTTGTAATTGGAACTGAAATATTTATCTGATTACTCGTCTTCATTTATATTTTACCTTGAAAAGGAGCACTAATTAATTATGCTTGAAAGCCCTCCTCTATGTCAAATATTCTGGCATGCTGTGGTTTCTCTTATCTTTTCATATATAAACAATGTTTTATGAAAACCTGAAACAATTCAACAATTTTTGGTAACTCATTTCACAGCTTATACTATACATTCACTGGGACTTCTATGGGGTATATTCAATCAACATCACTTTTTTATATAAACTTACTTAGATACTTTTCAAAACATACCAAAACTTTTAAGGCTGTCATGCTTTTCAATTTCAAATACAAAAATATAAAAATAGGATGCAAAATGCTGGACTAAGGTTAAAAACTCTCATTGCAGCAAAGAGCCAAAGAATCTTGTAAATTTGGGAGAAATTCAAAGAGAATTTGCAAAAGGCATGATATTAAATTTAGAATAAATGTACCATTCTCAAAGTAGAATCGATGAAAGTCCATCCCTTCCACTAAATTACCCAAAGCTTCAGGTTCAAAAGCAGTAAGGCCTGGGTCACAGATTTTCCTGTAGGAAAAAAAATAATAAATGAGTTAATGTATTTCGTTGTTTCACACATATCTATTCTTATTTATCAATCAGCCAATGAAGGAGTTTTTTAAAAAAACACTACAAATAATATAAAATTTCTATCACAGGGCTTGGCAAGGTGGGTTGAGGAGCAGACCCTAAAAAAGAATATTGCAGAGACCTCAGATAGGGACAAGATAATAAAACCAGTTCCAGCAGATGATAATCTATCAATCATGCTTTAGGAAGTTTCCTTTTTTAAAATTTCTACTTTTCAATTTCCAAGGTGAATTCTCTAGGCTTTCCCCAGTTTTTCTAATTCCCTAGTTTTTTAGTTGTTATAAGTTTATTATTTTTTAAATGCTCTCCAAGTCCAAGCTACCCTCCAAGTCCTACAAAATCAACTTTGGCTCTCAAATTAAATACTTTTGGAATAATTTTTTTTTTAAGTTTTAAATTAATTAATTAATTATTTTTTGGCTGCGTTGGGTCTTCGTTTCTGTGCAAGGGCTTTCTCTAGTTGCGGCGAGCGGGGGCCCCTCTTCATCGCGGTGTGCGGGCCTCTCACTATCGCGGCCTCTCTTGTTGCGGAGCACAGGCTCCAGACGCGCAGGCTCAGTAGTTGTGGCTCACGGGCCTAGTTGCTCCGCGGCATGTGGGATCTTCCCAGACCAGGGCTCGAACCCGTGTCCCCTGCATTGGCAGGCAGATTCTCAACCACTGCGCCACCAGGGAAGCTCCTCGGAATAATTTTTGACACCATCTACATTCATATCAAACATATATATATGATTGATTTGAAGGTAGGTGTCACATCCTACACTTTCTGGCAATGTCTGACAGACTTAAGTAAACTTTAATTAACAAGCTTAATTAACTTAAAATTAATGAGCGATTCAAATGCACATTAGTTTTCTTTTTAATCCTAGAAATGTAATTCAAGAAAAAGATATACTATTTTAAACGTTCAGAGAAAGCCAATGGGCTTTCTTGGAAAAATTTATTCAACAAAGAATTGTTCAACACCTACTATGTAGCAGATATTCTTTGAAACAAACATTTTATAACACAACAATTAATACTGGAATGGAAATAAATACAAAGTGCTCAAAAACCAGATGACTTATATGTGAGAAAGGAAAGTTAAGAGAGAAAGAAAAGTTGAGCTGGGCTTTCCGGAATGAATAGGAGTTTTCCAGGTGTGTGGAAGGGGGTAGGCAGAGGAGGGCAGCAAGTACAATGGCAGAGTATGGTTGGGGAATGATGGGTAGTTGCTTGATATGGTGAGCCCTGGGACTGGGTATGTATTTAAGTCCCATGGAAACAGAGGAGAAAATATTTCCTTGGGCCTGTGGTGATCAGCTTAGGCTTCTCACAGAAGGTGCCGTAAAATCTGGATTTGAAGAATTAGTAGTTCACAAAGTTAGATAAAAGGAATACATACTGAAAGATTTTGGATCATTTCTTAATTTGGTGGGGTTACATCTAATTTCGTATGGAAATTGCCCATTTGGGAGGCAAAATGTTTTAACTGTTCAACAGAAATGCAAGTTTCAAAAGGCTCACTCGTTATGGTTCTTGAACGTATGGTTCACAGAATTTTGGAACTGATTATTTCTTAAGAACACTTTTAAAGTAAAAAATCACAGTGGTTTATTCGTTGTGGTAAAGAAAGCCTTAGTTGCGGGTGGGGTGGGAGTGGGTGGGGATTTTAAACTTTGCCTCAGACTTCCTGGTGGGCAGGTATTAAAGCTCAAAGTTAAATATACATAATCTCTTTCCAAGTAGTAAAATGGGAAAAACAGTGTTCCCATGGTAACAGGACTTTATTCTGCCAGGGGCTATTACTTTCTCTATAAATATGACTTTTGGTTGTCAACATTAGTGAATCCAAATTTTTTACTACTTTATATCAGCACCAAAATCATCTGAGAATCACTGTACTATGGTGGATCTTTTTACCCAGCCATTGAGTCAATATACTTGAAAACCTGTTCATGTGTTCTTTCTCTCTCTCATATGTTTCTTCTATGTCAGTAATGTATGTATGTATCTCTCTCTCTCCTATCACAGGCTTTGGATTAATAAGATTCACAGAGCTGCCAGTTGACCTGTGGGTGTGTATGCTCTGAACAGGTGTTCTAAGGACCAGCTGACAGGGCTGTACCCATACACTGTACCACGCAAAAAGCTCCCAAATGGAAGGTCCTCTTGGATTACCCCTGGGTCTGAGTGTACAAAATCAAGCCAGATTACAGGCAAAGGAATTCGTGAACTGATGTGATTCCAAGGAATTGCATTATTTAAAATACCCTATTTTAAAGTGTCTGAGAATATAGGAAATGCTATATTTTGCCACTTTTTCCTGGCTAACACCACCAACAAAACACACTCTACCAATCCGCAGGGGAATGTTATTCCAAAAGATTTTTTTCCTAAGTATATTATATTTGAAGAATCATATGGGTCTAACAAAGTTATATCAGCAAAAAGAATAAAAGAGAACAGGTCTTACGGCACAGAATTCTAAACAGCTCTTTAACAACTGTTCAACTGTTTAATTCTCTGACAACAAACAGTGTTCTTTTAAACTCCATTTCTTACTATTTCTTTCGTTCTAAGTATACTTTTATTAGGTCCTGTTAAAGAATTGATAAACACAAATACATATATATGTACATACTTGTGTTTATGTATTTGCACACACATTAATTTAATTTTGTAAGAAGCAGTCCTGGATTTAATTTAGTTCTTATATTCAGTTACTCTCTTCCATATTTTATATTTGGCTATCTATTTGTAACTGATGATAAAAAAATATCTTATTATATAAAACTTGGAAAGAAGCAGGAAATAAAAAACAAAACACACAGTTTCATCTCCCAGAGGCAATATCTTTTTTCCTTTTAAAAACCAATTTGTCATATTTCATTCTATTTTTATATTTTCTCTTATGTAGTTGGAATAATTACGTACACACACATTTATATCCTGCTTTATCTTCAGTGAATACTCATAAGCATTTTGCCAGATCGCTAGAAATTCTGTATAAGTATCCACGGTACCAAACACACCACAGATTAATTAATGTTACCATAGTGTTGGGCATATAAGCTGTTTATAATTTTTCACTATTTTGAATATTGGTTCCATAAATATCTTTGTTCACACTTTTTGTCTCTGTTTTAAATTCAAAATCCACGCCCATGTCAAATTTTTATAACTAGGAACATAGGGTTAAAGTAGTGATTTGAACCTTTGGAAACACTTCCTGGTATATAACTGCGACCCAAACCCCTGCTGTCACCACTACTCTGAAAGTCTGTCCCCATTTATATTCCATCAGGTGGTGGGAAAAGTCACTATTGTCCTGCAGTATCTGTGCCCCTTTGGTGATCAGCGGAGTTTTTATCCCTGCTGATTTGATCGGCAGAAAACCTCCTATATTCAGATTTGCACACAATTAGTGGACATCAACATGCTTTCATTAGTTTACTTGTCATTTATATTTCCTCTTTTGCTAATAGCTCAGTTCCTTTACCTATTTTTCCACTTTTCAACCTTATCTTCTCAATCTAAATTAACTTTTGACACATTTTACAAATATTTTTCTGTTTTTTTTGTCTGTTTCATTTTGGCTTTAAAAAAATTAAAGTATATTAAGATTCATCTATTTAGGTAGCCTAATCATTTCACTTTTTCATTTCAATGACTTCCCCTGCTTTTAAACTTAGATCTTTCCAAACAGAGATCAAACTCATTTCTGCATTTTAACACTTTCATTCAAGAGGACCTCACTAGTATGGTATAAGGGGAAAGTTGAGAACTGATTTTTTTCTCCACCCAAATAGCTAACTTACTGACCCACGTTCTTTGCACAATAAGCCTTCACGCCCTATGTGAAAGCTTTATTTTTATTTGAACAAAGTGACTTCCTTTAATACCTATGGTAAACTTTAAATTTAACATTAGAACCCTTTCTTCAAATAAAATTTTATCTAAGAGGCAAACCCCTAAAAGAGATGAAGATAAAGTTGAGCTGTGCTGGCTGGAAAGGGAAAAGGCTGCCAGACGGTGCCTCCTAATCTCTTTCTCGGTCCCATCACCTCTGCAGAACTGCGAGGAAAAACATCCCTTAAGCCAAAGTGCACTATTTATGTGCTTTCCTGTTTCTTGTGTCTTTGCTCTCATGGATTGCTCTGCCTGGAATGCCTTCTCTCACATGGAGGCGCCAGAGGGTCAGGCTTCTGTGCACTGACAAAGAAATCCCCATTCTTCCCATCAGAAGTCTCATCTTCTCTCTCTGACATCTTAATTACATTTATTTCTCTCCTAGAGGCACTTGAGTCATTTATACGTTGAAATGAAGCTACTGTGGGTGTATCAAACCTGGCGTTAAATATACATGAGTCAGGTACATTGAAGAATGCACTCATATAGAAAATACTTTGTCATATGCATGAAAGCAAAATAAATGTGCCTCTACTCACGTGTAAGCTTCAAAGTCCCCACTGTTGATAGCTTCGATGAGTTGTTCAGTAACTTTGATAATCTCTTGCTTTCGTGCTAAAGGCAAAGATAAGGAGTTGGGTGAGAATAAAGGGCAAAAGCCATATAAAATTACTCTAATGACACTGCTATTTTCCTTAAACAGGGTGTTACCAGTTAAGACACATCCCTCTCAGAATCTTGGTGTTATCCTCTCTACAATCTTGCTGCTCAAAGCGCACAGATCAACATTAGGTCCCTCTTCTGGGAGCCTGGCAGAAACACAGATTCTCAGGTCCTACTCCAGACCTACAGATTCAGAATCTGTATTTTACCAGGACCCTCAGGTAAGCATGTTCACGTTGGGGAAGCACTGCTGCCCTCCCTTTGTTAGAAAACAACAGTCACCCAGAAGGTCAAGGTTATATTTTTAAAAAGTAGTTCTTATTACCTTTACCAACATGATTGAGTTTATTAGCATTTTTGTGTTATTTTAATCTGTCTTCAGAGTATAGCGGACACCTTGCATTGAGACACTTAACTTTAATTATTTGCATTTTTTTTTATTGTTCAGCTCAACTAACCCTACAAAAGAGGGTGCTAACGCTGTAATTGCCATCATATTTAGATAAATGGCCTTCCATAAACTGTAAATTGGAAAAACAAGGTATGAATCAATGCCGTGGATGGAGATGGAAGTCCCCCCGTATGGCTGTCAACTCTGACAACAAACATGATTTGTTTCTATTCCTAGCCCATAATCGGTAAAATTATTAATAGTTGGCTTGGCTCAAATCCCACCTACTTCATCTGCCTCAAGTGTTCTTTCCCTTTTTGGAAAGCCTACCTTGTATTATTCATTTGGCAATTAAGCATATGCTATATACCATGACAACTTCTTTAGTTAAATTATTGTTTTAAATTGTTACTAAACTTGGTTTACTGTGTAGTGTCTTCCTAGTTAAATTAAAAGCTCCCTGTGGGCAAAGAACATGTTATTTCTTTGTATCCTCGAAAAAGCTTTATCCAATGTCTTTAATAAAATAGATGTTCAATAAGTTGAATTTGATCAACTGATGTTGATAACCTTTTCCTGATTTTAGAACAGTATTCCCTTACTAAGGAAATAAAGGCATAAAATATTTTAAAAATTTAATTGAATTGAATTTTGTTTAAAGAACATTGTGAAACTTTCTTAAATCACTGGAAATAAACTGGGGGTAACCACAAAAAGTTATTTCCATCTATCTTAGTGAGGCTGCTATTCATCATAGGAAAAGCTGAAGTCTGGTTTTAGTTCTTATTGATTAAAGTCAACCAGTTTGCATTTTTAATGAATCTGATTTTTTTTAGCAGATTCTTAACCACAAACTTAAAGTTTATATTCACTTTCAAAACTCCAGGTTATTCCCCTCATTACTGAACTGCAGGAGACTGAGCCCCCTTGGGCTTTGGCGACCCCATCTGGGCAGTGTTTATCTGTTGGTTGATTTTGCTGTGCCAGGTACTTCCTTTCCCCTTTGCTATCATTTTGTAACATACATGCTGACCCTTTTCCCTTCCCCTTCTTTTCCTTGGGAAAATGCAATGAATAAAGACTTATTGGTACCGAAAAAAAACACAAAAAACCAAAAAACTCCAGGTTATCCAGGTTGTGATATTCCTTATTTAAAACAAATGTCCTGGTGCTTTGTGATCACCTAGAGGGGTGGGATAGGGAGGGTGGGAGGGAGGGAGATGCAAGAGGGAAGAGATATGGGGACATATGTATATGTATTACTGATTCACTTTGTTATAAAGCAGAAACTAACACACCATTGTAAAGCAGTTATACTCCAATAAAGATGTAAAAAAACAAAAAACAAAAAACAAATGTTCTGTAAACCTAACTTGACTTTACTGAGACTGTATGAGACTACCTTATAAAATATGGTTTGTCCACAAATGGTTGCTAACAATGTCAAGGTTGATAATATCAAAAAATAATCTCCATACAGGTTAGATTCCATATTCAGTTATTTACATAATTTCATTTATATTGAAAAAAATAACATAAGGTTTCTTAGCTCCTATACACACCTAAAACATTTCTTGCCCATGATCATTTGATGAATGAATAGCTATAATATATCAAACATCAAAGCATACTGACAGATGTAGTGGCAGGGAATAATTCTGTAATAGGGATGGTGCCAATGGCACATTTTAGCTTAATTTAGTTAGGCAATAAGTGATTCATCTGTCTGTAGCATCAACAGTATGAACATTTGGCAAAAACGCATGACAGCTGACCCAATTCCAGAATATAAAGGACACTGATGCAGAGGAGCTCAGAAAATGAGATTAGAAAAATGTGACTACCAAAACTTCCTCCTCGTATTAAATCCTCATTTAAAATTAACAGATTTCTTAGGATGCTATGTGGCTAATAGGAAAAAAAAACTACAGTTTAGAAAACAATGTTAATTTTTTAGAAAAAGAAGGAAAAAAATGAACATAAGATCACTGCCCTTTGAAGAGCTTCATCAGGCGAAGAGTTAGTTTACAAAGTGCAAACAGTTCAGGGTCACCTTCTGAAGTTCCTGAAAGTCTCTAGATTCCTTCAGAAGCATAATATGCAATTAGAAACATCGGTGTACATGGCCACGTCTCACCCTGAACCACTATGGAAACACTCATTAGCTCCTCAACAGTTTGCATCCTACAACTGGCTTAATTTTTGTCCTGCATAATCAAAGCAACACAAATTGCCTTCTTAGTTCTTATGTTCAGAAACAGTGGTGCTGTAGCTGGCAGGACGGCAAATGGGAAGTAGCCAGAATGCTTCTGTGCTGCATCATCATAAAAGCAACGTGCCCCTCTTGGCTCAGGAGGGGCCTGGAACTCAGTAATCTTTAGAGTGCTTATTTCCCTGGAGCAGAGGCGCTTGAGTCAGGGCAGCATATGACAGCTGGCTCTTTAAAGGAAAGCCGAAGGCTGGGAATGACTCATTTGTATATAGAAGTCTGTTGTGGTTGGAACTGTTGCCGCAGTGACCTAGCGGAAGGAGGAGGGTTTGATGCTAGCTATATCTCCTCTCGCCAGCAGTGAGGCTGAGGAACAATCACCGCGCAAGGTGCCTGGATGCCTATGTTCTGGGGGGAGGGGTCACTATCCTCTGGCCTTCCCTCTTCCTGAATGTCAAGTGATGGCCACTCCGGATGTCAAAGTGGGGAGAGCTTGAGCGGTGTCACTAATTACCCTGAAGGTGAGGGAAGAGTGTATCAGTAAGGTGTTCCCTGAGTACCAGAAGCTTCTAACCTCATGGCTAGACACTTGATCACAGGGAACTGATTACCAAATAGTTTTATTTATAGAATTGAGGTGCTCAAGCCTATACCCACAGGGTCCCAATGTAGTTTCTGGGGATTTCCAGGTTCCAGGGGGAAAGGCAGGAGAGAAAAGCAAACGGGAGAAATGCTCTAGATCCTGAGTGCGATTACTTTCCATGCAATTCTGCGAAAGAATTGAGAACACTGTCATGTTCAAATTCATATTTTTTGTCTCTTTATTGTTCTAAAGAAGCCTGCAAGAGAAAGATAAGAGTGTGAATGGGCCCAGTGTTTAAAAAAAAACACCTCAAAAACCAAAAAAACCCCCTGGGAACTGAGAGTGATTATGTAATAAAACAACTGATAGATTTCAACATTTCTCAAGCATTATCAGATCTGAGCATCAGGACAATTTTCTGAGATATGCAGACCGATGTTATCTCTCTGGTTAACAGAGAAGTACAGAGTACAGGCACTGCCCAAAGGCACAGAGTTTGCTGATTACTCCTTTCTGCCATCTTGAAATACTCCCCTTTTTTTCTCTTCTCTCTATTCTCATCATCTCACTCTCATTTGCAATGTGAGAGTTGCAAATTTTGAACATTTTAAATTGAACATTTAAATGTTTCAATTCCTTTTAAAGGCTCGGTCTGAGGCCCTCTTACCATATACTGTTATCCCTATGGTTCTATCTACACCAGGGTTTTAAATTGCTGTCTGTATCCCACGACTCCCAAATTGTTACCTTGTTTCTAGACTTTTCCTCCAGGTCTGTATGTCTGTGCTTATTTTGGAATCTCCGTTTGGATATCTTTAATGCGTCTGGAACCCAACATACCCTAAACTGAGCATAGGAACTTCTGTGGCCACAAACCTATTTGCTCTTCCAGGGACCTCCATCCTGGTGAACGGCATCATCCACCCAGGTGCACGAGCCAGATAGAAGCCTGAGGATGTTTTTGACTTTCTCACACCCCCACTCCGAATCCAATCCTTCAAGTCCTATTGATTTTGCCTTTTCAAGGCCTTACACATTAGTCCACTTCTTTTCTTCTCACCATCACTCCGGTACAAGCACCCATCATTTCTTGTCCAGAAAAATTATCTGAAGAGGGACTATGAAACCTCGTATAATCTAAACTGTGTCCATCTCACCAGCCCCACTCAAAGGCTGCCTTACTTTATCCTCTACACCCCACCCACGGCGCCTTCTCTCAGCAATTCAAAACGACCATGCTTCCTCCTATTGCCAGCTCTTTATGTGAGCTGCCCTCTCTTCTTGGGAAAGTGTCCCCCATTTTTGCCTTCATTTCTTTTATCAGCTTTCAACTCACCTATTATTTCTTCAAAAAATCCTACTTGGAGTCTAATTTTAGGAGATGGTCCCCGTGTTTTAAGTACACACATATCCTACACCTGCTGTTTAAAAGCACTTGGTACACTTGTATTTACGTACTTCTTTGTGCGTATTTGATCAGTTTTCTCTATTATTATGTTGTAAACTCCAGAGGGGTAGGTACCTCACCATTACAACCCGCATCTAGCATAGTACATGGCATAGAGTAAATGTTCAATACATATTTGAATGAACAAACTCAAGTGCTTTCTTATCCAATCATCCATGAGTCATATAATTTATCCTTAGCAATTACCGTGTTGTTTCCCAGGGTATGTCTTCAGCCTCTTCATCGTTTCTTTTGCTTGTTCTTGGTAATCTCATTTATTCCTCTGGCTTTGACCATCTCCTGAAGACTGCCAAATCTCTATGAGGGACCTTAAATCTTTCTGGGCTCCAAGTTCATTTTTGTGACTGCAATCTAAACACTCCCTGTTGTCCTGGCATTTCACACCTGGGGTGCTCAAAATTGACGTCAAGCATCTTCCTTGCAAAACCTGCTGCTTCCCTTGTATTTCTCATCTTGGATGGTGGCATCGTTATCTACTCAGCTGCCTACACCAAAATCCTTGACGCCTCTTTTCAATTCCTCATACAGTTGATCACCGGCTCCTCTTTATCCATCCAAATCTTTCTCAGATCCATTTCTTCCTCTCTGGGCTCATTGTCATTGCTCTGATTCAGGCTGTCGGATGTTCCTAACCCCTCCTGCCCTGAGGTCTCCCCCCTCTCCTCCCATACCCTCTCCTCCCATACCCTCTCCTCCCATACCCTCTCCTCCCACACCCTCTCCTCACCAGCCCCTCCTCTCCTCACTGCTGCAGAATCATCCCTCTATAGAACAGAGCTGACCGTGCTGTCCCCCCACTCTCTGGAGGCCAAAGCTCACACTTCTTTGTTTGTTTGTTCTTTAAAGGTGTTCCTACTCTATTTTTTTCCAGCTTCATTTCCCGACACTTCTTTTCCCCCAGGGCTCCCACATAACCTATTCTACAGCTACACCAAGGGGCTCACTCTTTCCCAACTAGTCCTGGCTCATTGATAATTCTGTGCCTTTCCTCTCGCTGTTCCTTCTGCCTGGAAACTCTGTCTTCTGTCTGGAAATCGCCCTCAAAACTTTGCTCCAATGTCACCTCTTCTGTATGGACTTTCCTGAGTGTTCCAGACGCAGCTATTCAATCTCACTGTTGTCCTCCTATAGCATTATCACAGGATGTTCACAGGACTGACCAGGACATGACCACTTTCTACCTTTAACACCTAGTATTGAGTAAATGTCTCTGAATGCATGCACATATGAATACATAAATACATGGATAGACAATGTATATAAAGTTCTGTGTGCATTTTAATACATTAGATAAATGCCAAGTATGGAGGTGACGATGATCATGTCTGGTAGCAGCCTGGCTGTGCTTATGAGAAGTGGAAAGGCATTCATGGGTCCTGCGTATCTCAAAATCAGCAGAATTACCACCATATATGAGGCCACAGTATTTCCACGGGGAAGTAATCTGTATAGGTCTAGAAAGATTAAACTAGGCACATCTATCAATGTTTAAACTTATAATTTCTTTTATGAGAGTTGAATGGAGAGAAAGAACCAAGTTATTTGAGCTCAGGCTTTTTCTGAATCTTTGTTCAGATTTTAAATTTATTAGTTTGAGGTGAAACTATTTAATAATAAAACTTATTCAGAAGACTAGTTGGCCTACAATGAAACTTGGGTTAGGAAATAAACTGAATTTATACATGCAAATTGAGATTCACTAAAATGTTAGCAGAGTATCGAATATTAAAACCTTTTAGTGAACTGTGCCTAAAGATTTACTTATTCAGTGATCAAAAGTTGTTTAGCTTTTTTTATATATATCATCTTAGCTTAGCAATTCTACTCATTTACTCTTTGTCAATATTTATTCTATTTATTCTCTCACATAAATCATACCCGTGTTTTCTTTGGTCAGTCTCCCAAGGCAATAGAAATAAAAGCAAAAATAAACAAATGGGACCTAATCAAGTTTACAAGCTTTTGTACAGCGAAAGAAACCATAACAAAACAAAAAGACAACCTACAGACTAGGAGAAAATATTTGCAAATAATGTGACCAGCAAGGGCTTAATTTCCAAAATATACAAACAGCTTATACAACTCAACAACAAAAAAACAAACAACCCAATTGAAAAATGGGCAGAAGACCTAAATAGACATTTCTCCAAAGAATTCATACAGATGGCCAACAAACACATGAAAAAATGCTCAACATCACTAATTATTAGAGAAATGCAAATCAAAACTACAATGAGGTACCACCTCACACCAGTCAGAATGAGCATCATCAGAAAATCTACAAACAATAAATGCTGGAGAGGGTGTGGAGAAAAGTGAACCTTCTTACATTGTTGGTGGGAATGTAAATTGGTACAGCCACTATGGAAAACAGTATGGAGATTCCTCAAAAAACTAAAAACAGATTTGCCATATAATTCAGCAATCATACTCCTGGGTATATATCTGGACAAAACTATAATTCAAAAATATACATGCACCCCTAGGTTCATAGCAGCACTATTCACAATAGTCAATATATGGAAACAACCTAAATGTCAACTGACAGATGAATAAAGATGTGATACATATGTATAATGGAATACTACTCAGCCATCAAAAAGAATGAAATAATGCCATTTGCAGCAACATGGATGGACCTAGAGATTATCATACCAAGTAAAGTAAGTCAAAAAGAGAAAGACAAATACCTTATGATATCACTTATATGTGGAATCTAAAATATGACACAAACGAACCTATCTATGAAACAGAAACAGACACACAGATGTAGAGAACAGACTTGTGGTTGCCAAGGGGGGTGGGGAGGGATGGACTGGGAGTTGGGATTAGCAGATGCAAACTACTGTATATAGAATGGATAAATAACATGGTCCTACTGTATAGCACAGGGAACTATATTCAATAGCCTGTAACAAACCATATGGAAAAGAATATGAAAAAGAATGTATATGTATGTATAACTGAATCACTTTGCTGTACAGCAGAAATTAACACAACATTGTAAATCAACTATATTTCAATAAAATAAATTTTAAAAATTTTGCTCTATTTAATTTAACTACTACTTCTCCGTTTCTCAGAGTTATTGGGTACCTGCCTGCCAGAGACTTGAAGGACAGGGAGGTCAAGTGACTTACTCAAGTCATCCAGCAAATTCAGAAGCTGTGCCAGGGCTGGAGCTTTATTTGGCTGAGGTACTGTCTGCTGTTTAATTCACTAATCTATGTTCCTTTCCAGCCCATAGTGCCTAATTCAATATTTTGAAATAATAAACTTAAATGAACTACCTAAATGTCTTTGAACTTTCTCTGGGAAGGTGACTGATGACTTAATTACTGAGCCAGAGTTGTAATTAATTAATACACCAATTCCACAAAACTGGGTATCCCATGGTTTTATTGTCTTTTTCCGTGCTTCCATTAACAAAAATAACGCTTGGGAATAGTTTTTATTTTAGGCAAATATACAAATTAGGATCATTTTCATGTTCTGGGTAGTTTTATAGAAAAAGGTGTCTATCAACTCAGCTAAAAAGGTGCCTATCAAACTCAGTTTGGAGTTTCCTGTGCAATTAACAGCTTGTTTCTTAGTGACTATTTTTATTTCACTAGTTTGATATATTAGTTAATATTTGGGAGAGTAATTTCCATTATTTTGGCTTTTAAAATCAAAGTCATCGAAGATTCTGGAGTTGATTGGTTTAATACTCTATTATATAATATTTTATCCAAATATAACACCTGGAAATTACCAAACTTCTAGTCAAGACGGCTTTTCAAGAAATTATTGTAAAGCTCACTTATCCAGAAGTCACTTGTTCAATAACACCAATATTCAGCCTTTTAATTGCTAGAGGCCCTCAAGATTTAAAAGATAAAATAAATTATTCAAATCATCTTTGTACTTTGCTCTATAAAAACCTAACTACTCTTAGTTTCAAGGCATAGATTGTTAATTGGGGAAGTACTATTAGTCTTAGTCCTGTTAAATTGCTATGGTCTGACAATAAATGATTAACAAATATTTAAGAACAGAAAAGTCTGGCATTGCGATCATTTAGTGTAAGTGAAAATAGGTTTAGATTTTTTAAAAAGGTTTGTGAAGGTATCATTGGGTTACAAAATATGGCTGTGTCATTCCTAAGATGAGTCTGAATCTGAAGATGAAAAAAATATTTACTATTTTTTTAAAAGATTAAAGGATGTGTAAAGTATTTATAAAGATTTTCATTAAAAATGGCTTACATAAAAGTTTCAGGGTCTAAAGAAGCTATATATAGTTATATAGAACATTTGCTGATATGAAAGAATTCAGTCCATCCACATTAAAGTAATTGGGTAACTTTTCTGCCACCTGCAGCTGACTTGCAGAAGCTAGAAATAGGACAACATTATGAATACCATTGAGTATTCTAAGTATTAAGATGTTTTATGAATTAGATAGGTGTAGTACCATTTCCAGTTAAGAGTTGATGACATGGAAAAAAAAAGATTTTAAGAAACTGGTTCAAAGATTCATATCAACTGCTTAGATTTAAGATTAAAATTGTAGTCTCCGGGCATCAGGTGTATATATTTGCATGACAAGAGAAATACTAAGCATTCTCAAGAGGTATCTCTTTCTTCCACTGTAGAACCAAGGTGATGGTCAAAACTATTGTCTCGAAAGAAAAATCAGACTAAGAAAAGAGAGAATGAGACTTAGGATTTTTAAATATTTGGAAAGTTATTTTTTGCCTTGTTTTTGGGGGGCTTGTTTTGTCGTGAATGAAATCCAGCTTTCCCCAAATCTTGGAACTGTAATGATTCCAACTAACCCCTCCAATCAATTTTACATGATATTAGACAAAACAGGGCATGTATCTTTCAGGTCAAAAGTAAATGCCAACCTGCTCATGCTCTGTCCTCAGTATGGATAGGCAGTATAAAACATTGAGAAGGGTTAAAATCTTGTGCAGCCGTGAGTGTAGGCTTTTATTTTTTTCAATGATTTCTACTGCTGTTGCTCAGCTTTTAATTAACTTAGTTTCTTTTAAGTAACTTATTCCTTTATAAAAAGTATAAAATTTGACTTCAATGAAAAACAGAATTCACTATATGCTTAGATAAGTTTATTTATAACTACACTTTCCTGAATAATTTAACTGGTAGATTCAAGAGCGCTCCCTTGGACCAAGAATGCAGGAGGAGCCTAGAAGGCTATCCACTATCTTTGCTCATTTTGCAAAAAGCAAAAATAAAAAACAAAAAGATCCACCAAAATTAATTGAAGTGTGATGTCTTTGGATTTTTTTGAGAAAGACCCAGGCTGACTACAGTTAGAGTATAAAAAAATGTTATTCTGTGACTACATTTATTAAGTCCCATATATTTTTTTAAGGTCTTTTCCCCTTGTTTCCAGGTTCACACAAGTTCCTAACCGCATTTCAGTATTTCTCACACCAGTGTTTGCTTCAATGAGGTTGACACTAAGCAATTTCCTCACCCACCACTGTACAGATTATACAGATATTTTAACTATAAGAACATCATTTCACTTCTTTGTAAGTGTTAAATAATACTCATCTCATTGTGACCCATTTCCCTTGACGAGACTGACAAGTGAAAACAGCAGATCTTACTACTGCTCAAGAATATGCAGCAGCGTCTGCTGTCATTGTAATTCCATGCTTTCTAGCTAATTCTCATCTTCAGCAACTTTCATTGCAAAGTCTATCATTATCCAATCCATGCTTCCAGAATCATTGAATGGAAACTGCAAGAGCAGATTAGGTTTAGTAAAGTGGAAAAAAGAGAGGCCAATTCACAAAATATGACATAGAACCCAGTCACACCACACATTGTTCAAAAGAACTAGAGCATCTACAATCAATAGTAAATTAGGGAACTACTGAAAAAAGTTAATGGAACAAATAACGTATCTATAGTTAAGGAATGTTTTTAATTTGGAAAATTATGGGAAATTAATAGACTCTCTTGATAAGTCAACTGTATAATGCATTTGTCTACAGCATTGTAGATCCAAAGGCCAGGGCTCGATGTAATATATGTGCCTATATGCCTAACTTTGATGATCTGATGATTATTATAGCCTTCTGAGATGTCAGACCATGGATTGAAAAGGCATAGCAGTAGTCAGTCTGGATAAATTTATAATGGCTTATCACAACTTGCAAGACATACTTAAGGTCTGGAGGAAAATAACCTCCCATTTTCACCACACACACACACACACACACACACACACACACACACACACATTCACAAAAAGATGTGAATTCCTGTAACTCTTCTCATGTCCCCATGCATTTGACAGAGAGCAGTGACAAGACTCCTAGGACCAAGAGTCATTTCTGTGATTAGTTACTACATTTTTCAAAACTTAATTTGGGAGGGTGAAAATATCTTATCAGACCAAAAATTCTTAAATGAGTTTTCATGGCTAATGCTTTTTATTAAAGTGATATACCTCACACTGGCACTATATAACCACTTTAGCTCTGGGATATTCTGATCTAAATTCAGCTTAGAGAATTGATTTAAAAGTATGTGGACCAAAAATGTTGCCTACCAGTTCAGTAAAGTACGAGAATGTTGTTGCCATTAAGACATCAGCCCCTGCAGCCACCCCTGACGATGCACCCTGAGGGGGATTCAAGATGGAAAAAACAAGGATACTGGCCCTAGATAGTTAAGATGAATATCAAAGGAATGATTTCAATGAGCCCAGATGCTTGCATCTTCCCATATATAGCAAAGCACTAAATTCACTAACTTGAGATGTCTGTTTTTGTGTGTGTGTGTGTGATTAGCAGTAATCTTTTGATGTTCCACTAATTTTTTTTTTTTTTTCAGCAAAAACTCCTACATACCCTGGCTCCTCCCTTACCTCTTTGGGACACTTCCTCAGAGCTATCTGAGAGGCTGCCTCCCAAGCCATAGTCCTCAGTAAGGTCCTCGAACAAAACATAACTCTCAACTTTTAGATTGTGCATTATTTTTTCCTGTTGACAAGTACTTGTTGGAATATCTTGGCCAAATTTTACAAGACCAGTAAAGTTATTCTTGTTTTAATCAATGTGAGTATAGAAAGAATTACATTTATGAACTATGTATTTCAGAACTAACAACATATTACTGTTGCTTTCATTTATTCTAGGATATATTATAAATGTAAATTATCATAAAATGTAACATAGTAGATACATATTTGTGAGTATAAAATACTTTTTTTCCATTACTTGTTGAATATAAAAGATGAACATTCATCAAAGACACCACTCAGGTTATCTGATGAGTAATTAACAGTCCACACTTAGAAACTTGAAGTTCCAGGGGGACAGACCACTTAGAATGCCTATAAAGGTTATCTTTAGCACTTGCATAGGCAGATTATACAACACATCACAAACCACTGAAGAGGAAATTCTTCAATAATTCACAACACTGTTCATGTTAGAAAATTCTAGTACAGACTCTAAGGACCTTACCAACTCAGATACAGGAGCTTATACATTCATCCCAAACAAACGTTTTGTTTGTTTTATCCTCCATAACAAACAAGCAAGCACCACACTTCATTTTTATTAACTGTTCATATATTTAAATAGCGTTAGTAAGTTCCATCTTAGTCTAATCTTTTTTTTTACTTATAAAGGTTATAAATGAAGAACTTCTATTTCCTGAAGAGATTTAAAAACACAATCTCATATGCTCATACCGTTTCTACACTGGTCACAGTACCTCTAAAAAAATCACTGGAGTCTCTTTAAAGTAAGCTGTCTTTTCTGTCATTCGAGACTGTTAAGATTTTCAGAGGTAATTCTCTATTCTTCAGCAGTATCTTTACATTTTTGTTCACCGTAACTCTATACAATGTAATAGTATACAATTTTTTTTAAAATTAGAATACTATAATTCTCAGTAAACTAGGCTAAGTAGAGAGTAAAAATACTCTGTACTCAAAATAGACACCACCACAGCAAGTTATTTTCCCCAATTGAAAACATTCTCTAGTTCAAATTGAAAACAAATGACATTCTGAAGCAGAATTTCTTTATTTTCTTTCTTTTAAATTTGAAAACACATAGTGATGATGGGTTTTTGTCTATTACTTAAACTTTCCCTAAAATCCCAAATTCTCTCCTTAACATTTGCCATCTGTGTTTTGCTGGATAGACATAGTGTAAATAACCACATGTAGTGATGTTAATGAAGAAACCAATAATCCTGTAATAAATTACTTCAAAAACAAACAAATAATAGGTCTTTCACACTTAAACTGTTAACTTCTGTCAAGATGCTTAGTTTCCCTCTGAGGAAACACTGAACTGGCTAATCACAGTCTCCAAGAAGGACATTTTATGTTATGGTTCTTGAGATAGTTTGCTTGAGAATTTGGCATAGATACACTCCTTTTAAAATATGTATTTTACTTTTGTCGAAAACAATCAGTCTACATACTTCTCTTTTATTCTCATCAGTGATAATCAAGACATACTCAAAATAAGCCAAGTTTTCAAAATACGTGAAAACATCCAGGGAAAAAAGGATCAGTTTAAATGAGGAAAGACTGAGTCATTACTTAAAATGTTATGTTTAATTAAAAACAAAATATGTCTCTAAACTCAAAAATTTTAAGAGTTCAAACAAAATTAACTTAATGCAAAAACCTCACAATTAATTTACTAACTTATTAAGTGCCTACTACATGATATCATGGAAGCAAAAAAACAGTGAATTAAAATAATCTAATTGTTTAAAATTCATGACAAATTAAAATAATACTGTTACCTTAATAAAAGCTTTTTAAAAATATTGGCTTTGGTTTTAAACCAAATATGAATTTATTTTCTGTACTTGGGCAGCTTCTTTGTTTGCTTATGTAAGTAGATTGGCTGGATTCTATATTGTGGGTCTTAACGTTTACAGATGTTTACCCACTTATCAAAATAAATGGCTTAGAAAATAGAAACACTGATGCTACAATAAAAATCACACGTCCCTTTAGATTTATGGACTCTTTTAGTAGTGAACCTCTGTGCTTATATCATGTACTCCTAGGAAAGAACGGCCAGAATTAATATAATTAATTTTGCTGACTATCATGGGCCAGGCATTTAACAAATATTATCTCTAGTTAACATGACTACATTTTGTTATTGTTATTATTGTTAGGTTTGAACCATACGAAATTTTTACTTTTGAAGGTAAAAAATGGTTAAGTATTGAGACATCATTATCTCCACTGTACACAATATGACTCAGAGAGGTTTACATGGGCAGCTGGATTGCTTAGCTCATAAAGGGCTGGGCTGTAATTCAAATCTACTATCTTTGACACCAAAACACATCCTCCATCCAAACAGGAAAGAGGATCCTGTGACTTACTTTTGAAATTTTCATTTTGTATATTTTTAGTTTCTAAATTATGGGTGGGGGCAGGGAACATGTGGACAAAAACCTATGGAGATAAAAAGTTGAGATGTGATCATAACTTTTAGAGAATTCTAGTCTTTTTAGTGACTATTAGGACATGGCATGGTTGATTTCTATCTTATTTCCTTCCTCCATCAATTAAATACTTATTATTCCTACTCTTGCCAAACACTGGTCTAGATACTGTGGATATAAATGTGGACAAACCAGTCAAAAATCTCTGCCCTGAAGAAATTTATATCCTAGTAGGGGGAGAGAGACCGTAAGCAAATAAGTAAAATCCATATTCCAGATAATGATAAATACTAGGAGAAAAGGAAAGCAGAGAAAGAGAATGGGAGCACTGGATTTGGAGGGAAACAATTTAAAACAGGGTCATCAAGGAAGATCTGAGAGGGTAACACTTGATCAGAGACTAAAAAAAAGAAGAGGCAGCAAGCACATGGAATCTGTATCAGGACATATTAGGCAGGGGATGGCAAGTGTAAAGGCCCCGAGGCAGCAACCAGCTTGATACGTATCAG
Organism: Balaenoptera musculus; assembly: GCF_009873245.2. Taxonomy (NCBI): domain Eukaryota; kingdom Metazoa; phylum Chordata; class Mammalia; order Artiodactyla; family Balaenopteridae; genus Balaenoptera; species Balaenoptera musculus. Next base: position 113,684,660 of record NC_045789.1, read on the forward strand.
GATAGTGTTCCTGAGACATCTAATAGCAGATGAAGTCAGATAGTAAAGGGAGGTATAGCTGGAGGAGGTCCTGATCACTGAGGGCCTTATAATCCATTCTAATGACATTGGCAGCCAATGGAAACAAGACATAATCTGATATATTTTAAAAGCATTACTCTGACTACTGTGTTGTGAATAGACCATAAACAGGTAATACCAAAGCAGGGAGACTGGCTAAGAAGTCATGTCAATAATGTAGGCAAATGATGCTTTTGTGGACCAGGGTGACGGAAATGGAGTTAGTGAGGAGTAGTCAATTAAAAAATAAATTGAGTGTACTTTGAGGGGAGAACCCGTAGGATTTGCTGATAGACTGGGTATATGAGCAAAATTGAGGAGACAAAAAAAAAAGCAATACCTATAACTAGATCTGTCTTTTTGTACCAAATATGATGCTACTTTTCATATGATGGACTGGCACATTCTACTTAACAACACTGACCAAGGGAAAAATGTTACACTATTACATCTCAAAAGAAACAAAGAAAAGATAGACTACCTAATTCACTAAGTGTTAAGGATAAACATTCATGTACCTTGGAAGAAACTTTCTTTAACATAGAATAAAATTTTAATGCAAAAATAGCCATTCATTGGGGAAATGGACCAGCAGATATAATTTCATTAAAGAATGTACTACATGACTGAGAACTCCTTGAGGGAAACGGTAAGCTTTTTTGGCCTCAGCCTAGTCTATCATATCTAGTACATAGTAGGTGTTCAGTGATCTTTTTAAAAAAACTAATTGAATCCGAATTTTTCAAATAGAGGTCTCTTTGTTAGGAATTACATGTGTTACATGCATCTGAAATGTTCTGTATTTGCTCACGTATGACTATTTGTAGCTATGTCCTTATGTTTGTTTTTCAATGAATATATTATTCTTGTTTTAGAATTATCTGGATACAAGCCAGAAACAAAGAAGGTACATTATCATGCAGAATCATCTTTATCTTTTCTAGACTTACTCATGAGGGCAAGAAGCGTGGCTAGCGCCTCCGTAGCGCACCTTACACTGCAGGTGCCCACGGAACATTTGTTGCGCTAAACTGAATAACGAAAATACTATTCCAAATGCAAATAAATAAAAACCCTTTACTTCTAGATAGTCTCTTCTATAAAGTGCCTTCATTCAGTAATGCTGTTTTTGCTTCTCCCTGTAATATCTTAGTTCTCCATTTAACATATTGGTCTGAAATTGAATGACTTATAATCTGGTAGAATGAATTTAAAAATGCACAGGACTAAGATTTATTTCTTTGACTACTTTAGACCTAGTTTCTCCTGAGAAAATCAAAGGAATTATACTGCAGAAATCCATACCAGAAAAAAAAAAAAAAACACCTAAGGCCATTTCACTGACAAGAAGAATCACTAAGGGATACAAACATATAATTTCACATAATTTCTAGATATGTTTAATTCATAGAAAATAATAAAAACTCAGCAGAGGACATAGTATTTCACTAAAGTAATTATTTTATTCTAATAAATAATTTCAGAATTATAAAGTTCATAGTTAATAAAAACAAATAATTATGATTTAACTTCTGCATAGAAATTCATGAGGTCAAACAGTAATTCTAGATATTAAGTAATTTTATATAGTAGATACTTTAAAAACATGGAATACAACCCCATAATAACTCTTACTGGAATGTAGTTAAAGTACTAATTTTACAGTCCATTAGTACTATAATAACTTTGGATACACAGGTTAGCAGAGAATTTTTTCCCATTGTAATAACATTCCCTAAAACTGCAGTGATTTATTCCTATGAGCCCAGTGATTTAATTCAACTTTGAATTAACTATCTTTCTATAGTTATTCTGAATAGTTTATATTATTAACATATATTACTTTATTATATATTATTGTACAATGTATAATTGCACATATTTTAAAAATATGAGACCTTATAACAATCATTTAATAGTACTGCATTAAAGTGGGGTAGGAAAAAAAACTTGCAACTCTGTATTATTGATTTCATCATCTAAATTCTGTAACCTGGGGAAACCTGAGCCACAGAGAAGTTATGCAACTTGCTTAAAGCAAGTTGGATAAAAGCTGGAACTAGAAACAGTGTAGACTCTAGATTCCAATCAGATCCTTGATAATATTTTTTTACCTCAGTTAAAAAAAGTAATAAAGTTATAATCCAAAAAAAAAGATAAAAGGAGACAGAGAGAGTAATAAAATATTCTAAACCTTGCACATGTTAAATTTAGCAGCTTATTAAATTTTTATCAGGTAATGGGAAAAATAGATGCGTGAAAAGAGCAAAGTCTTAACACTCAATATATGCAACTATATTATAATGTAAATTAGATCTTGTTGACCATGAAATTTTTGATTATATAAATTAGTAGTCTGATTACCTCCTATAGTAACTGCCATATAAAGTAATATCTATGAATAGTAAACGTTAGATTTTTAAACTCTTAAATTTTAAAATAAATTCAAAGTTGAAAATCTGGTAGCTTAATCAAGATTTGGAAACTGATGGAAAGAATCTTATAACATATATGCTTTTAGAATTTATGCAGTATTTAGTAAAATCATGCTACATTATTTCCCTGTGGAGTTTTCTAAAAGTGTATGAGAATTTTTTGCAAATTTGCTAAAAAAGCCATTTATAAAAACTTAGAACTGAGAAAGGGTATTACTATAGAATGAGCCTACGCTTCTCTAATGATAAAATGAGTAGCTACATGCTTTTGTTGGTTGGTTTCATTTGTTTTGTTTTGATTTCAGACTTTGTTTTAACCTGGGGTTGGCAAGAGTTCTTGACCCCATATTTTGTCAGCAGGGCTAAACAAGCCTGAGGCTATCACTGACAAATTTAAGATTCAAATCTCACAGAAGGCAAAGAGTAAAGAGAAAAACAGAGTGAGTGCGGAGGGTAAAATAAAGGAATGTGGGGGAAAAAAAAAGAGAAAATGAAGTAATTTTACATCGGTGGTAGAATGGAATGAATTCTGCATCAGTCCTATGAGTTATTGATCTTGATCTAAAAGTTAAAAGATCAACAGGTAGACACACACATGCAGACAAGAATTTTTCTAAATAAACCTTTTTAAAAATCAAAGTTTGGATTAGAAACCTAAAAGAAGTTACTGTACACTGCACTACAGGTCTTCTAAGACACTTTCAATCTAACGGAATGACATAATCATCAAAAGTCCTTAAATAAAATATCCAAGAGTTTCTTAATTTGCAGATTCTCTTGAAGTAAGAAATGCATGCAAGGCAAGTGCTGAGTTACAGACTGCTTAAGGTGGGAAGGAGACTGGCATCAAGCGGTCCTCTGCCCCAGGGAAGCCTACACAGAAACGATGATTTGCACTAAACAGTAGAATTTGAGTATTTAGTCATCACACTGTCCACTACTGTCCAGATTTACAGAAGACACTACTGTCCACTACTGTGATCTGTGTCCAGATCACAAAAAGCTCACGAATCAAGTGATTCTGTAGATTAGCTGAGACCATGACATCCAGGTGTCATCATATACCTGCCTCCAGTCAAGAGATAAAGCTGTCAATACCTGTGTCCTTAAACTGGGCCTTATGCAAACATTCTACGCAGCTTCATTACCATCACCTACTTGTCAGCAAAAGGAAAAAGAGTATAAACAAGCATGAAGTCCCCACATGCAGCCAGTCTCACATTTCTGCAATACATTTCTGCTTGCGGTACAGAGCCCCACCGGCCTAGAGCTGTAAGAAAGATGAAATGCAGCAAGAGATCCAAGCAGCTGCTGAATGCTGAGCTGAAGTGAGATGCCGGAAGCAGGATGAGCGACAGAGATCACTTAAAGGCACACAGGAGCCCAACGTCGACAGGGGTTGCACAGCTCTGGCATCCTGTGAAAGAGCAGTAAATGAACCAAACTGATGTGCACGCATCAGGAAGAAGTAGCTGACTCTGAGCAAGGGTGCTGGGCAGGCTAGGAGGTGGAGAGACATTGTGGCACACAGCGACAGGCCCTGCGAACCGTGGCTATAGCCACAAACCAAAGGACAGTCTTCACATGTATACAGCGTCAAAAGGACCACTTTAGGGACACCCACACCCACTGAGAGCAGTACCGCCAGCACTGCCGTCTACTCACGAAACGCCACTAACGCCAGCTGTTTGACAACACCTGAAATTAGTGAATTACTAGACATATATTCAAAATGGAATGATTATTTTATTAATTTTGGACCTAAAAAAATCATATTTTGAAAACACCATAAATTCTAATAGAAAACTTTTTTTTTTTTTTAAGTGTATAATGGCCTGTTATTATCACAGTGCTTCTATGGTAATAACTATGCTTCGTTAAGATGCTTATTTGTTTTTAAACTATTAGTATCTCTCTGTTACACTGAATTTATTGATGTAGCGTCAGAGATAATATTTGGGTTGAGGACAGGACAAAATTAGGAAGCTGCTCACAAGGTCAACACTAGGAAGTCAATACGTTGCCTTGGAGAAAGAAAACACAGGACCAGAAGCTTTTTAAGAGGACCTGTAAAACAACGCCAAGTCCCTTAGGGTGACTGTGAGTTGGGGCAGAAAAATGTTGTGGTTATAACTCAATGCTGAAGGTTTTTAAGAAAAAGAAAATAAAAGGACGTTTAGATATGAAATACACTTACCTTGGGTCTCACTTTTTCAGTAAGTTTTCCTGATATTTATTGAATTAAATGTGAGAAATGGCTTAAATGATAGCACAGAAGATTCATATAAAGCACACAGAAGAATGTTTTGCCTGAGGTGTTGAAAGCTCTTGAATAAAACTAGTTTACAAAGAGAAGACGTGGAGCTCAGGCAAACAGTAGACATTTAGTAAACATTCCCTGAATGAATGAAGAAATTGAGATAGCTTAGATACAAATCAAGGGTGACAGGGACCAGGGCCTCTTGAAAGCCAAAGGCCATTCTGAATGGAAACTAATAAGCAGAGTTCAAGGAAAATGGGTCTTCCCCAAATCCCGGCTCTCTAGGTGCTCTAGGTTCCACTGAATGGAAAGGACCATTAATCTACTACAACTTCTGCTTTCTTCCTCCTCTGACAGTTGGTAGTCTTTCTACCTTTTTCCTCCAGAAGAGGCCAGAAAAGGGTACCCTGTTGTTGGTTCACCTCATTTCTTCCTCCGGTTAGGTCACCATGATGTTTTAATTCCCCCTCCCCGTGTTTCTTTACAGTGGAGGGGAGGTAGACCTGTCCCTGCCAGGTTGGTCCTCAGGGACGGGATGGAATGTGCACCACACGGGCAGGGGAAGCATGCAATATGGTGTTCAAGGGATCCATACCCCACCACGAAACGATGCCAGTCGAGGTGCTGGTGTCAGGGGGGACGACCAGCAGGAAGGAACGGAGCGTGTGGCTGCATGGAGGGGAATACACCTTTAAGAGTATGTTAAAAGTTGTGGTGTTTCACCCTGATAACAAGGTTGTATACAGAAACGATAGAGTTGGAAAGCGTGTGTGTCGAAGAAAGACATGCAATTTTGTGGATAGGATATAGTTTTGTAGCGAGGGTGTGGTTTTGGTCAGGGGATATAATTCATTGGTCTTTGTGAGCTCCTAGATGTTGGATATATGTGTAACTTTGGGTTCTAACAGAGCTGGACAATAAACACATTCCCTACCAGGCTATTCAGAGCTATGGCAAACTCTGAGGTAAAGAGAAAAGAGTACAGTCATTCAAGTGTATAAATATACGAGGGTCTTTCTGAAAGACAGTGCACTAATAAATGGAGAGATTCCCACACAAGCCTATCACCACCATAATATATGTATCAAAAACATTTATGACAGTTTTATGTGCCACCTGTCTTACGGTAAGAATGATGGCCTGGGTGATCTTTCAAAGGATCTTCTAAGTCTTAAAGTTTTCTGATATCATTCAATATTAAAAAGGTTAACCACCAAAAGGCTGTATGAGTCTTAAAAAGAACACAAATGAGGCCTAACACATATATGACTCTGTGGCCACATCCACCCTAGGAAAATAAAGCAGACACTTGAAAAATTTATTCATTGAGTTTAAGGAAAGGAACCAAGGCACTTTGGGCTCACTTATCAACTGGACGTTTCTTTTGATCTCAATATTACACTTAATTTCTCTAACATCTGGTGTGTGTAGACTCAGCATAACTATAAAGACAAATACTGTCTCAATTTGGGAAATCCCAGTGGTGAGATGAAACCCGTATCATTGTGATTTCAAGAGAAGAACTGTTGAGAAGTTCTGATATAATTCCATTTCACCAAATAAGTATAAGCTATAAGGTGAGACTGTCAGGGACTCTGTTTATATATTGACATTTACACAGGTCAATAGCAATCATCCTAAGCCAATATGTAGTATAGGGAAGAGTCCAATTCAGGTGAGAAAGACCACTTATTAAAACCCTGCTTGTAATCACCTAAGAATAAATATATTCCTCAGAGGATGACTTGCATACAGTGAGGTGTTGGTATTCTCCTAATTTTATTCAGTTATTTAAAGATTCAGTCTCACCAGTGAATAATGCACAGGTTATTTCTTCTTTTTGATTCCTGTTCAGGAGAAGAATGTAAAAAGTCATATAAACATTTTGTTCGGGTGAAAGAGCTAATGACTCCAAAATACTTGTAAAGATGATGCTTTCTGAATCATTGGGAAAGCTAAATGGCACATCTGCTTATTTGTTTGAAAAAAAATCTCTTTATCTAATAAGACTGGCATCAGTGATTCATAAAATTACTTCAGTTCAAATTTTAGCTCAGAGGCAAGAGGGAGATGAATAGATCTACTAGGGCTTCCCTGGTGGCGCAGTGGTTGGGAATCCGCCTGCCAATGCAGGGGACACGGGTTCAAGCCCTGGTCCGGGAAGATCCCACATGCCGCGGAGCAGCTAGGCCCGTGCGCCACAACTACTGAGCCTGTGCTCTAGAGCCCGCAAGCCACAACTACTGAGCCCACGTGCCACAACTACTGAAGCCCTCGCGCCTAGAGCCCGTGCTCCACAACAAGAGAAGCCACCGCAATGAGAAGCCTGCGCACCGCAACAAAGAGTAGCCCCCGCTCGCCGCAACTAGAGAAAAGCCCGCATACAGCAACGAAGACCCAACACAGCCAAAAATAAAATAAATAAATTAAAAAAAAATAGATCTACTAAATAAAATCCTCGACACAGCTATCCACCTTTCCACTGTAAATAATGACTGACTACCTCTAGCAAAGTTAGGTCAGTGTGCTAGTAATCTAAATAGAGACTACATTTTAAGTGTCAGCTGTTCTGTATGACCAAAGAGGAAGAAGTCAGCAGAGGTGACTAGTAACTTGTGGTCTATAGTCATTTTTATTTCTTAAATAGCCTATATGTCTCCTTGACCTGAGAATTTCCAGGTTCTTTATTCTATAACATGAATACAATTTTTCAAAATTATATCTTACTAAGCTACCTACAGAATTAAAGCCTATGGGGATACTATTAGGTAATAATCTTTCCAGATAATGTTTAATTATCTGATGGATCATTTCTCTGAATTTGTTTTATACTTCTTTTCCTTTAATACTTCTGTTTTAAATATCCCTGTTTTTACCATTCTTTTTCTGGAATGGCTTCTAGACAAGTGGCCTGTAGGAATTGTAGTTACGTATACTAAATTAAAAAAATAAGAATACAAAACTGCATGAACAATGGCAGCAAAATTAACACTTCTAAAACAGCCCTGAGTGAGAGAGGGGCATGGACTTAAATATACTACCAAATATAAAATAGCTAGCTAGTGGGAAGCAGTCGCATAGCACAGGGAGATCAGCTCGGTGCTTTGTGACCACCTAGAGGGGTGGGATAGGGAGGGTGGGAGGGAGACGCAAGAGGGAGGAGATATGGGGATATATGTATATGTATAGCTGATTCACTTTGTTATAAAGCAGAAACTAACACACCATTGTAAAGCAATTATACTCCAACAAAGATGTTAAAAAAAAAAAACAGCCCGGAGACCAAAAAGAAGAAAACTGATGGCAAATGTGTGTTTAGTATGTATGTGCAGAGGCACTGAGAAGATGTCGAGAGAAATGCTGGCAATGACTCATATATGGAGCTAAGAGAACCTGGGCAAATGAACTGAATGGAGATCAAGAATATATTAGACAAGTGCATGAAAATCTAGGTTTAAAAGGCTGCCAAATGCAGAATTTCATTGAAACCCAATTGAGACTACTGAAAGTTTTAAAAAATGGTTATTCTCATGCCCTATTCTTGAATATAAGTTGTTTTCTAGACATACATATACCTTTTGTATTACCTTTTGACTGATATATTTAGAATTTGATATTATGATCCCAAACATTCATTACTAGTTTAAAATCACAATGTCCTTGAATATACCACATGTTGTCTGTAGTTTAAAGACAGAGAAAAGAATATAATGTGAATAAAAAATGGACAAAATCAGTACATATAATTAAAATAATAATGCACTTATAAAAAGAAAATTATTTTTGTGTCTCAGAATAGGCCTAGTTCCTAAACTTATTAGTTATTTGAAACAAATACTTCTCTTCTGATATATATGTAACTCTGAGTTGGGATTTTCTATTTCTGGTTTAATCATACCTTTCACATCTTCATCCTCAATTGTTGTATTTGAACTCTCAGTTGACTCCTGTTGAGAAGAAAACATATTTAAAGTTGCAAACAATGAATAGCTTGACTTTTCTTTTTCTTAAAAAATTGGCAAGTGATATACATATCATGCAAAATTCTTCAGCAGGCTGTGCGCATATGCCGACATGCAAATGTACAAATATGTTACGTGGTTTTAACAGAAATAAAATGTCAAATGTTGCAAAAGTTTCAAAAAGGGAGTACTCTGGTTGCCTAATCCCCGAAGCATGATAAATCAAGGTGATTTGTAGAAGCAGTCAAAGTATGCAACTTATTTTAAGAGCTGTGTAAGGATGTGTTGTGTTACAGTGCCCCATAAGGTGTGCTTTCTCTAAGTATTTATGAGAAGTTGAATATATTAGCCTAATGAATTTGAACCTTAAAAAACAATATTTTTTATCCCCAATTAATTAGTAATTAGTCCCTTCTTTGTGTAAGGCACTGTATCAAGCAGTAAATTTATAGGCTATTTATCAGCCTGACTTCTTTGTAGAGAGAAAAAGCATTTAATTGAATCATTCGACGAAGAAGCTGAGATATGGTGAAGGTGCTTTCAAGAAGAATTTCCATGTTTGTGATCAGCACAGTGGAATTATACGAATAATTTACTTTCAAGGAAAAATCAGATTTTTTTCATTCATTTCTAAATTAGAAACTGGCTTTATTGATAAGAAACTTGCTCCCATAATGAAAAGACAAAGCTATTTCTTTGTAAAACTACAAATGAAGTTGCAGATTAATAAGCACAGTTAAAAGGACACTGTAACTGCCAGTATTAAGACACGTTCCTTAAAATGGTTGACAAATTTTTCCATTAATAATGTATTAATAAAATATTTCTAGCAAAGAAATTTAGTAATGTTCATAAGAAAGACACAATTTTCTACTTGGAGTGATTAAAGGCTACTGCCAAAAAAAATTGGAAACTTCTAATCAATAGCTATGTGTTCAGCAATGAAAACAAATTTTGGAAAATGATGCAAACATTAGTGTACTTTTAGAGATTCAATATTCAAAAAAATGATCAATTTATACAACTATGATATATAATATTTAATCCAAAGGGACAGACTAATTAAAGATATATCCAGAGTCTCCACAACATAAAACCAAAGCAGAGTCTTCATGCGTTTCTTAATGTGACCTAGTATTCAAATTTAAACTCAAGATGAGGATAAACCCATGCACTGTAAAAATAAACTAATTCATGTAAGCAGGAAATATCATGCAACAACTCTTACAAATGACATAGCTAGAATTATCGAAGTGTCCACTCCAGCTGCTATGCTTGGTCTTTCACTTGCTAATGATATTGAAAATAATTGTTCACATGTGTGATGCTCTTGACTACCTCAAGTCTTTTAGGGACTTGGAACATTTTAAGTGTCATGACTGTAAAATACATCTCATATTAAGGAACATAACACTTCATGTTTTTTTACTTTAGTGATTTTAATATTGACCAACTAAATGTTAGACCAGAGGAAATGTGTTTTCTAAGACTTTAACACTAGATAAGAGTAAGGAAAAGTAAGACCCATGACTATACTTAAAATTTGAGAAAAGTCTGATGAAGTATTTTTCCCTCCCCTTAGAGATATAATAATGGATGAGAAGTAACAAAGCAGAAAGATGGAATACGTTCGGGAACTGCCTCCTTTCATCCTACGGATATGTATACAAGTACTGTTTAGTTAACCTGCTATGCAAACAATTTACAATGGATAGGAAACATCATAGTCTTCTTTCAGGATAAGCAGTTACATGTCTGTTACTGAAATGCATATAATTCAACAAAAACAAACATACTTCACAAGAAGTGAAACTCCCTGATTATCCTCAAGTCCATGTCAAACAACAAAAACACCACAAACAACAGGGAATTAAAAGAAAACAAAGCACACTATGACAACAGAATGAATAAAATTCAAAAGCAACATTAAATTTAAACAAATAACTATGAACTCAAGTTGATTTTTTTGAAGACAGTGGAATGATATAGCAAGAAATTCTAAAATTTCATGCAGAACACATCTAAAGTACAATGCAGACAGGCATGGGGGGGAAAAAACCAGATGGAATTGTTTAAGATACACAGTCATCTTGACATATAGACTTGTTAACTGGACTTTTCCTGACTAATTGCACCATTCATTTCTCTTTCCCGATGTCATTCATTTTTGTTTTCAAAGAAATATGTGTATAGTTCCAGATAAATTAGGCCCAAAAGAAAGTATGGTTAGAAAAGGGTAAGGGTTTTCTTTCCTAGTTTGAGACTATGAATTAATTTTGCTTTGAATATTTGATGAGATGTGTAATCTTATTAAAGCAAGATGATGTTGATTCTTTCTGAATACCTTGTTTCCATCAGGGTTGTGGATTACAGTAGTTTGGGGCTCCTGAGTGAGAACAAAATAGAGAAAGAAACAGTTCGCATTGGTAAGTACATTCTTAACTAGTGCAGGGACAGAACCGAGTGAGCCAGCTGACACAACTAAATAGTGACAAGAGCTTAAGCAATGTTAACTACTGTCAGAGGTTGCAGCTGACAAGATCTCTGATGAAAGATCTCCCTGGTGAGCCCATGAGATACAGCACCTCAGTACCTAGCAGCAGCATGCAAAAGACCTTATTCGTGATCAGCGTACAGACAAGGCTTTGAAGTTTGGAGACCTAAAGAGGCACTTGCTGTTTCACAAAGTCCTATACCAGATAGAGCTTTCCTTTCTTCTTTAACAAACAGCCTGTTAATATCTGTCCCATAGAAAACTGGCCAAGGGCACTGGAGATTAGAACTTTTTGAGATGATCTCAAAGTCTTTGTGAAGATATTTTTCAGCTGTATTAATTTGAGAATGAATTATGGTGTCACAATACACAGATAAATACCCTTGGAAAACCTAGAATCATTGGACGACGCTTAAAAAAGGGCTATCCTAAAGAATGTATTTCACAAGTCCATAAGAAATTCTGAGAAACACTGAAAAAGTTCTAGAACTAATCATATAATCACTGTAATTTGAGACGCATCGCTGTTAAATCCCATGTTAATTCATATATATATATAAGAAATTTCTGCTTTATAGACTTAAATGAAAGATTTGTTTGTAAAGTCATGTTTTTCCATGAAGAAAATATTATTTTTCCTATTGCTTTCTACTAGAAAATTGAAGAAATATTCCCAAGTGGAAAATAACAGTCAAATACCTGATGTAAGAAATGATTCAGTGTCCATACATCAACGGCATGCTTGGCACTTTCATTATATGATGTCTTAGCAACTGGGAGTTACTGCAACCCATGGAGAATGCTCTTCAATCATAAGCACTCTGCCCACTAGACTATCTCCTCTCCACTACACTTTATGCTGCAGTACTTAGAAAGCATATTTACTGCTGCCCTTCTTCCCTTCTCTGGCTGGAGGTATGATCAACACTGTTTTTTTGCTAGTAAGTAACCTGCTATCTTGAGGTGTCCTTCCTTTAAATGTTTTTAAATTGACCCTTCTGGTTAACTCTAGTGGGACAATCTCCCTAACATTTTCCATTCATCTGAAATTAACAGTACAGAGGACAGTAAAAAACCATTAACATTTCTGAAACTCATAAATCAAAACATGGAATAATTTGGGGAAAACATTATGAAACTAAGCACATTGAATGCCAGTATTCAAACCTTGAATTTTAACATAATACGGTCTCAAAGTGTTAAACTGATTGTGTGAATTTGATAGAAATGGACAAAACTGATTCCCACTGATAATTCAAAGCTCTGTGCTATGCAATTTCATTCTTTGGATTAAAGTGAAACAGTGATAATTTAATTTAAAACACAACAAACAAAAAGCTTTAAATTATCCAGTGCCTTTTTATCTCAGAAAGTGAGGTCTTACAAAGCCCTGCTGTCGTAATAAGAGGGAAACGGGAACTCTGAATAAGGTCCACATTTACTTTTGTCTAGCAGTAATCCTCTTAGCTCTCCTTGATGTCAACAGTTGTGTCAGGAAAGGAAGAAACCACTGTTTGCATATCTAGAGCTATCATCAAAAGAAGAGCTAAGAGCAACCGAAGCGCATTTCTAAGGCAGCATGCAACACTTTTAACTGAAGACCACAGCTATCGTCAGTACAATGGTCAACAATGAAATGAGGTCATCTCATGTTAGAAACACACTGTTTGACAACTACCTTAACAAAAAGAAAAGAACTTTTCTCATATCTCAGAAAGCAAAATCAAGAACAAAATCCAAAAAAATAAAAAAATAAAAAATGTATGTATCTATATAGTGAAAGCAAATGAGAGAAACAACAAAAACAGTAAAGAACTTAAGAAGGGTTACAAAGAGTCCAGGTATACCAGCGCCGGGGTAGGAATATTTTCTTTGGGGCTGGTTACCACGTTGGCTTTGTTGTTTATCTGTAGGTATGCAGAAAATAGAAAAAGAGATGCCTTAAACCCCTCGGTAGCCAATGTCTCTATACACAGCATGTCTACGTGGAGATATAGACATGAAAATAAAGAGCCACTGAAGATGAATGTGAAAGACACTATGATGACTGACAGGAATGATGATCAATTCTAGTCTCCGATGGTCACACCCAGGCTAGGACTGTGTCTGTGATGGTGGAATGACAAAACGGACTTGGCTGCTTTGGCTGTGCCACCTTAGCAAACAGACAAAGAGCTGCTTCAATGGAGCTCAAATCAAGTGTCAGAGTATGAAATAAATGTAAACATTTTCATACTCTTCAGGTTGGATTCTGTTTCCCAGCTTCCAATTTTCATTGTTATGAATATATTCCTTTTTTCATTTGATTCTTGAGCCGGAAGTCACACACAGACTGTCTTTCTCTGGGGAGCCATCATCATTTTGTTTCGTAGGTATCAAATTAAACACTTAGGTCTTCTGATGAAATGCAGGCTTTATAATAAAATATCTTAAAATGATAAGTCTGGGTCTCCTTTAAAAAATACATCTTCAATTATAAATGAGCAAATTGAACTCTTTACTATATTCTGGATGCAAAATGACTTTATTTTTCACAATTGTTTGAGAGGAAAACACTATGTATTCTGTCAAATTACTGCTATTGTTGAAGACTATTTGGTAATACCATTCCCTTGCTTTAACATAATTGGTTTTGACCTTAAAGAAAGATCATTATCACTATGGAAGCCACTTTGTGAAAACAACTCAGAGGGTCAATAAGTATTATAATGGCCCAGAGAAGACTCTTTGTTGACAAGTGGCAACTTGAAACTACAATTGAGTTTGGTTACTAAAGAATCAAAGACTGAAAAGTAATAATCAACATTCACTTAAACTCATGCATGACATTGTGATTATCAAACAAATATAAATTAACATTCATTGTCTTGCACTATATTATCTAGTTATTTTCTTTACATATTATTATCTAAAAAATACATCCCATAATTTTAGTATAAATGTACTTAAGGACTTAAAGAGAAAAACATTCTGCATAAAATAAATGAATACCAAATGAATATTTATAAGCAATTACACCAATTTAATTGTTTAGACTTTCTAAGAATTCTTTTCTTTCATATTTTATACCTACAAATCATATTGAAACTGACACTGAGAGGAAGACAGAAGGTCCAAAAAATTAACTTGGGTATGTAATATTTTGCTTTTCTATTCATTCCTATTTGTGTGACTATTTGGTACCAGTATTATTTAAATACACTATAACACTGCACTCTGTGACATGCAAGAAAAGAGAGAAAACTTGGTGCCCTTTACTGGATAACCCTTTAAATATTAGACCATCAATCTATGTTTTGTGGATAGTTTAAAATTTTTCTTTAAATAGAAGTGTGCAGAATTTAACATAAAATTTGTGCAACAGCCAAAAAGAGATAAGAGATAATGGAGTTTATTAAAGAAGGGTCAAAATTCAGTATTCACTTTAGTACACAATATATGAGAAAAGAGGAGGGACACACATGCAAATAATTTCCTATTCAGGAAGAGCGCTTGGCAAAACACAGCTGACTTCTTATCAAATGATCAGAAGTGTTTAAGATTAAAGCCCACAGGTATTTAGTATACTCCATTTAGTTTGTATCAGTGATTGCAAAGAATGAAAGAGGAATATACTGAGATCTTTTCTGTTTTGAGATATGAGACTTGATTTTTTTCCTAGGTTGTGGTTGCCAAGAACTGCTTTATTTTAGTGGAAACGTCTCACGGGCATACCTATGCACACAAACTTATCCGTATAAGCGCACACACATCAACAGACACGTTCACACACACATTCACTCACAGATACACAGCATACACACACTGTCGTCTCTTCCAAATGAGGGCCATTCTGTCTGGATGAGCCATCCTTTATTGTCAGGCACGGCAAATATGAATTAAATGAATATGTCCCTCAACCACCACTTTTACTTGAGTTTAAATGTACAGTTAAAAACTTTTTTGTTAAAGATTAGCTTAATGATTTTTTTACTGTAGAAAATCTTTTGAAGGTATTTGTAATATTGATTAATTTAAAATAATAGGAGAATTTCTAGGTAAAAGGCTAGGAGGACTTCCTTTTAAAGAGTCAAATATTAAGTATGGGCTCAATCACAGCTGTCTTTTAAATATACAAGAGCTCTGGCACTTTTGTTTGTGAAATGTATTTATTTTATGTTATGGAAGCAGAGTATTTTTATTTAAAAAAATTAAATGAAACCAGATATTTAAATGATGCACTGAACTATGCTTACAAGGCATGGGCAAGATATTCTTATTTTTCAGGTGTTGAGTTCATTCAGTTTTAAGGTTAATAAATATTTTTTCCAAAGGTTCTTAACTTGGATGAAACCTTGTAAGATCACTTTCACACAATTTATAAAACTCCATGGTGGATGCATTCTGGTTTATCTGAACTAAGAATCACTCCTATTTTAGTAATCATGATCACCATTTAAAAATAATCCTATAGTGTTCCTTCACTTTTCACAATAATTATAGACATTAATTATGTCATGGTTTCTTCTGTTTTAGGAGAAAATTGCACTTTTTTAATAGCATATGGATGACGGTATAAACTTTTTACATATTTCCAAATATTCCATTTCAAAGAAAAACAATAATATTTGAACATGGGCACTGTGTTTGATAGTTAATTAACATTAACCTGTAATGATCCTATACTTTCTCCACTTACACTAACTTAGGCAAATAAGACTGTTCTATTCCTAAGTGTGAATTTTCACAGGAGGAGAAATCTGGCAGATAGAGATCCTCACCATCATCTGAACACTCGAACTGGACTTCCTTTTCTGAATTGACCAGTCAAAGAGAAAGGAAAAGAAAAAAAATATGACCGGTTGAATTTTTAAAGTATCAAAGCATGGAGCACAGAATAATTTTGTCTTTAAAGGTGAACTATAAGTTGACTGGAAGAAAAAAGTTCTGGAAATGTTTCTTTCTATATAAGGATAGTAGTGAAAATAAATGTCTCAATAGAAACTGGGAACTCTGCATCACCAAACAATACAGAAAAACACAGGGGAATAAAACATTTGGAAAATTTAAAATATCACATTCCCGCCAATGTTACATTGGGAAAAAAGCAGACATCAACAGTCATTACTGAACTTTAAGTTGAATAAACTAAGCAGAAGGAAGAGAATATTACAGGTTGAGGAAAGGAATTAATCAAAGGTAAATGCCAACCTAACGGGAATCACAAGTGCATGGTCACCATAGCTCTGGAAATTCCCAAATCACACACAGACAGGTGCTGAAGAAATGACTGGGCATGAACATAAGAAGTGACAAATGATTTTCTAAGTTATATATTCAAAATGAACTGACCACTTGACTTTGGGTCAAGTTCAAACGTTAGAAAATTAATTAATTCCCAAGAACGTTGAAGTGTTCATGAGGAATGTAGGTGTCTGCCATTGGAAGAGAAAGAAAAGGATTAAAGAAATAAAACATCGAGGTAATACTCTGGAAAGATAACAAACATAATGCATGTATAAGGTTATATTCAATCAAAGGTAAATTCCTCTGAAACAAAACAGAATCAGTAGAAAATAAGCTGTATTATTTTGTTTAGAAATCCAAGAAAGTCAAAATATTCTGCCATTATCTTTCTTGGAAAATTTTTCTAATATTTGTTCAGGATATTCATGTTAAGTCTGTCTCAATACCTTATGATAGAAGAACAGGAACAATTAAGACCTTTATAAAAACTGCCCAAGCAGAGAAATATAGTCATTTGAATTTTGATTTCCTAGACTCAATGATTTGATTTTTTTTTTCCCCCCGTGGGCTATAAATTTCAGCAGCCTTCAAGAACATAGCATAACTATTTGGAAAAGCATTTGGTTTTCAGGGATTTTCAGGTCACCATGACAGTTTGAGGATGTAGTAAAACAGAGAGGATTTAGACGTTCAGTTTCTATAGTAACTCCATATAAAGTCTTATTCTGTCATGATTATTTAATATATAATAAGTAGAAAAAAATGCAGCTTTTCTTGGTATAAATATTAGTCATTCCTGTATATTAAATTATTTTATATTTCAACCTTCATCCTTTATCAGGAACTATAAAAAGTATAAGCTGCAATGACTTAGAATTTATATTTAACATTTAAAAATAATCCAGCATCTGAAAGTCGGAAATGAGTTTAGGAGCACCTGTTTAACTTACCTTTACTCCATCTGGTTTCTTCAACAAACTCTTGGCTGCTGCAAAACGAGAGTAAAATCAGTTTAGCGAGTTATCCATAGAAACCGACAGCCAGGCAACAAAACAGGTTATTGTTTCCTTCTACCACCTTTACTGATTTATGGCCAACATATGCCAAGTTATCAAGGTCACATTGATGAGCGCGAGCTTACAGGACATTGAAATACAGTATCACTTTTCTTAATCTTGCCACATCAAATTTAGAACTAAATTCTTATTTAGTTCATTGAATATAATTGGACACTTTGCCACTTATATTATTGGACTTTATTTCACTGTTGGCTGTGAAAAGGATACTGGAACTTTAACTGGACTATGCTTTTGTAATCCAGAAAGTTGATTTCAAGTCTTTAGCCATCAGCTCACAGATTGTTATTACATGTTCATTCACACCAAAAGTATCAGTTCTGCCACTTAAGTCCCTCTTCCTAGAGGTTTAAAACTCGTTTGTGACAATTTGCTCTGGCTAAATAACATTCTTTTTCATAAATATATATTTGAAATCAGATAATTTCATTTTTACAAAAATATTAATAACTATACTTAAAATGAAATGGTATATTATTGACCTAGAGCAAATTTTTTAAACGCTTAGCATATGACCTTTAAAAAAAGGTATTATGTATTTTCTTATACTTCAAAATCAGAATACAAAGGTCATAAACAAAAGCCTTTTACACTGAAAAATTAAAACTCATAAAATTTGAGGCGAGATAGAAAACAAAATGAAATCTTCAACTAAATCAGAGAACTCCTAAAGTACATGGTCTTACATGAAACTTTACTTTTTCGGAGGGAGCTTTTAGCATTTCTTCTGTCACTGAACTCCTTGAGTATATTAAAAAGTGAAGTGAAAAATATACTTATGAATGGGTACCTACACAGTGAACGGATTATGTAACTGTCAATGACAATTAGTAGATCAAGTGTAGAACATCCACAAACATGTAGGACAAAGTACACACTTATGCTTCCATTTAATGTTAATTTTATATATATATATATAGTTATTTAAGTACATCAGAATAGAATTTGGTATCTGAAATGGAAACACCTAGCTATAATAGAACTGCATGAACATGTAATTTCCTGACATCTGTTTGATTTGGGCCATTAGTTTGATATCACTTTGATAAAATTTTAAATTTATTTAAAATATACAAAAATGTTAATTTTATTTAGTCTTTAGCAACAAAGCTATTAATTTATTATTAATAAGACTGTAAGAAATAGTAGTCTTAGCTATAATACTGTGTGGCTGGAGCTAAAAAGCAATATTAAGTAAATCCTGTGGCAGTTAATAGGTTAGAAAGCAAATTCAGAATAATTGGAATTGCAATAGCAAGCGAAGAGGAGACAATGATTCAGGGTAAGCAGGGATTTGGCCTGGGAGATGCAGAAATGTCCCTTTTGCTTACTATTCACCTTACCTCACAAGAAATACATTCCACATAACGGGAGAAAAGAAAAAATAAAAACAACTTTATAACCATATACTTATGGACAAGTTACTTTAAAGAGCATGTCTGGCAATGAAACAGAATGAATACTCAAAACTAAAATGCAATATCAACTATAAGATGTAACTGCGCCTAATGTTATACCAGTTGGTTTTGAAATGACGGATAAAAAAAAGTTTGCTTTTCATGCTAAGACATTCAGAAACAATATCAAATCCACATATTAGTCGTGAGTTTTTAGTTTACGTGATGATGAAAAGGAAAATGTGAGGTAAAAAGCTTCTATACATGGGTACATGTATTAATAAAGGCCCAATTTATGCCTGAGACTTTAACAAAATGTACAATCTTAATTCTGGAGATTTTTTTCAAGTTAGTTTGTCATTAACAATACATACCATAGAAATCATCCTACTTTTTAGTGATTCATTAATGATTGGGCCACAGTGAATATTAATTTATTTGAATATAGCATGTATTAGTTAATATTTAATGAGATATTGAACTCACCCATATAAATGTCAACTATATTAATCAACTGTTCATAAAACAGGTAACTTGACAAAGGCAGTAACAGGATTTTACTACACCAAACAAATTGGACAAAATGCATACAATTGACTAACACAGTCCCTCAGTTTGTAGCATTACTCATTGTGTTATTATCATTGTTGCTGTTTAACAGGTCAGTGGAAGCCTTTGGAAAGCCTCCTGCAAACTCACATTATATACAAAGGGAGACAAAAGGTGACCATTTAATAAAATGGTAAACAGTAACTAGAAATTGGTTGAGAAGTTTGGAAAACATGATAATGATATAGATCATCACCTGACATCACTACAATACTCAGAAGTGAAGTATGTAGCAGGAATAAATTACTGAAGACATAGCTGGATAATTTGATGCTGCAGATCACTCTTATATAAACAGTAAGCAAAGTAAAACGGTAGTATTTTTGGTATAATCGTCTGACAATTGTTCCACGTTTAAACAGCCAAACAGTTTTACCAATGCAACTGCCTTGCTGCTTCACTCCCTCTCCATACATAAGACTGATGAGCTTTTACCAAAATTTTATTTTTGGAAACCTGATCCTTTGAGGTAACCTATCAAAAAAAGGAGTTCCAAAACTCAATTTCTGGAAAGAGTATATACTTTATGTTGACTTCGGCGAGTCACTTCTACAATAAAGAAATAGTTTAGCTTCTTTCAGCCCATTATTTAAACAAACTTATTTTTACCAAGAAATCATTTCAAGGAACGTTTACTACTGTGGGGTAGGTTCTCTGTAAATTCTTGAGTTTAGATACCTTCGAAAGTTGTAATCATTCTTACAGCAGGCCAAGCTACTACAGAACCGTACTTTCAAAAGAACTTAGGCCTAAGGGAATTGGGTTCCTCAATAATGGCCTTCTTCTAAAAATCTTGCTTACTGGGATTCCCTGAGAGAATGAGACAAAAAAACAAACTATTCATAGTTACTACTTTATGAGATCTCAATTAATTCTAGGTTCAAAATGCTGAGCTTCAAGCTGGGGGGGAGGACGTAGTTCCAAAGTGTGTGCACCCCCGCAGGGATGGCAGAGGGGTTCCGAGTCCCGCTCCAGTGCCGACCAGAGGCGGCGCTGCTGGGGCGCTCTCGGGGAGAGTGCAGTCACGGGCCTAACGCCTCTGCGAGACGGCGCCCACAGGCGTGCAAGGAATCCATGGCACACGTTTGCCACCCCTGAACAACAGTGTTTTTCTAATGATTAAAGAATTGAAAATTAAATTCCAAAGAAGATACCAGAGAGGAGAGGAGGGGCTCGAGAGCCGAGTGCTTAACACGTGTACCTGAAAAGTTCCTGGTAGCCAGCATAGTTGTCAAGATGGCACCCTGTCAGAGCGATAAGAATACAAAATTAGTGCTGCCTTTGCAAAGCACTGACCTAACAAAGAAGCCGTTTTTGATAATAAATCTTCTCCTAGCCTTACTCTCAGTCAGGGCATGTTTGCTTGGCTTTGGCTTTGGTTTCCTGGGAGTAGCGGGGCCTATGTTTCTCATAATGCTGGGACCACCCTTGTGGGGGCGGCCAGATTCCGATGATGAACCCTCACAGCTGTTTTCCACTGAAGGGAGGGACCACGGCACGCATGGCCAGTGATCCTAGCTCTTCCTCGTAGCTTTAATACCAGTGTAGATTCCGTTTCCCAAACACCCAGGAGAAGAAGAGTCCTGAGGCTCACACGTTTAAAAGCCTTTGCCCATAGCTCTGTTCCTCACACAGAATCTCTGCTCTCGCTGCCAAATCGCCCTCCTCACAAAAGTGGAACGTTTCTTACCTTCAGTTTTCTTCTGGCATTGAATTTCTTCAAGCAGTCAACAGTCTCCTGTCTGTGCATCATGGAAGCAACAGTAGAACGTTGCTGGAAGAGGAGAAAAATAAACTTAATTGAGGATATTCAAAAGATATTCATTCCTCAACTTCATCAAATTTTTATTAATGGTGCCTGCATCCATCTGACAAACTTATAAGCATTCAGCTGCAAGAGTTTCCTAACAATGAAAGACTGATTTTAGCCAAGACTATTTGTAAGACAAATTTTAAAGGAGAATGTATTTTTCATTTGAGCTCCTGAGATCTTTGGAGAACTGTCACTTACACAGATCCATGGGTGTTTCAGTGCCTCCGAGGCTGTGATACGCTTGGCAGGGTTGATAGTAAGCATTTTATTGATGAGGTCTTTGGCTTCAGGAGTCACTGTGTCCCACTCTGGTGATGGAAACTTTAAAAATATGTTTATAAAGGGTTTAAAAAATAGATACACTCAGTGGAACAGAGAAGAGCCAAATATACTAATAATTTCCTTAAGTAGTGAATTTCTTGTATAAGTTAAATTGTATCTATATATAGACAAACTGATGTAGATATATATATCCCCCCTCTATGTATATATCTATATATTAAGATATTGAGTGTAACTGATAAGGGACAAACATGTACACTAAATTGCCATAACTAGTGATACATTCTTAAATTTGGAAAAATAAACTCAATCTTCTAGTCCTCTCAAAGCATATTTGCTTTGATATGAAAATTCAATTTTATGTGGCCTTTCTCGTAATTATTTATGCAATTTTGCAAAAGTCAGTAAAGCTGAGACATTGTCACATCGTCATGCTACTATGCCAAGGTTCAAAATAATGTGTTACACACTTCCACAACTCATCAACAGTAATAGCAGAGATAATAAAACAGCTTCAATTCCTGTTCCAAAACTGACCTATAAATTGTCGCTATTTGGAGTGCAGCAGTGAGAAGAAATTTGAGACTACAAATTTGAGCCTCAGCAGGATTTCATTTTAACACTTCAAAAATGATAAATTTCACCAAAAGAAAGTTCATGAAATTTACTCTTATAACTTCTATTAGTAATCTGTTTGTATAGTAATAATATGATACAGAGATTTATTCTAAATTTCTGTGTATAAATTTTTTGTTGATAATTATGTAACCTCACTTTCACTTAATAAGCATATTTAGTAGAAATAATATTCTTGATGGGTTAAGAAAAATGTATATCGCATTAGTTTCTAAATAAACAAAATATCAGGTTCTTTTCTCAATTCACGAATTTTTATAGACAATCTTGAGAAAAAAGGCATTGTCACTGTGCCTTAATGGACTAAAGTTAGTTCACTTTCAGTAGTCATAAAATGGGCAGTTTGTGATCCACTGGCAAAACGAAACATAAGAAAAATGATATTGACTCTTTAATACTTGCAAATTTTTGCCAGTTTAACAACTGTCATTTTAATTCCAGAAGTTTATTTTAGGCAGTTGTAAAAACTTGCTAATCAGGAACTATTGAAGAAACACTCAACCCTGCTTCTTTATGATGTGCAGATCTTCTGATAGTAAATGAGGGGCTGGGTTCAACCCAGATAAAGGTGGGCCCTTTTCTTATTTTTCTAACTTTCACAAAGTCATTCCTTCACATTCACCAAGCAGTGCATTGCAGACCTGTGTCTTCCCAGAGGGGTGCCTAGTTCTAGTCTGTAAAGATGGTGAATGTGCTAGCTTGGCCAGGTAAATTACAATTTGGTTTAATTATCATTAGTCTGGCTAAAATGGAATGCTTCAAAATTAAAAGATTTTAAATACCTGTGATACACACATTCATCTGAATGTTACGTTTAGTCAGAAATGCATTGGGGAGTTCATGAGACCTCATACAATATAATACAGACTTCTCATAACTTTTCTCACAGCCACATTGAGCTTTTAACTTGTACACAGAAGGTGGACCCAATATTGCCTACCACTTAGTTAGCCCACTTAATAACATAGGAAGAGCATGTCCAGACCTTGCATTCTGACTTCCAGAGGACTGTGTGAGGTAAAACCAGAGGAGGTGGTAAATCATATTTACAGACATATTAATCAAAGGAGAGAAAATTATACCAAAGAGCACAAAGTTAAGCCCAAAAGACAAAGTAGATAAGGTCTTACTCTTCAGATACAGAACTTAATTCATATGCCTACTTTCAAATATTCTAATTGTAATGAAATGTATTGGAATTGTGCTTTTCAAATATTTTTCAATTGTGAAACCCATTCTTCAAATGAAAGCTCTCAGAGAAGCCATTTGGGTAAACAAAACAAAAACAGTCAAAACTGACATAATGGAACGATGTTCTATTTGATACATGGATCACTGCAAAGTATTGTTGGTATATAAATATGTGATAAGCATTTGAAAATATAATTCAGCTAAACAGGTAGTAACCATTTCTAAAGCAAAAATCTTTTAATTTTTATATGTTTTAAAATGCACTAAGATCCAAATGCTTTGACAAGCAAGGTCCTTCCTTAGAGACTTCAAACTGTTTACCTTTCAATCTTAGGAGATATTGAGCTAAAAGGAAATAGAAACTGGATATAGATGCTGCATTGCTTATTCTTTATCTCCCTTCCCCTAAGAGAGAGGAAAATAATAAGGGACATTAAAAAAAAAAAATAAGGGACATTATTGAAAATTATGGTTAAAATAGCAATGAGAAAAATCTGGTTCTCAGGCAATAAACAAAAAACCCTCGTCTAAAGCTGGATGAACATTTATTACATACATCATAAGCTCCAGCCTTGATCTGCTGATAGAGTCTGTGCTGGTCTTCATCCCAGAAGGGTGGATATCCAACCAGTAGAATGTAGAGAATGACCCCTGGAGGGAATGAGCATATTAACATAACGTTAAGTCACAGACAACAATAAGTTAAATGTGGCAGATCCACAATGATATTAAGCCACACCCATTCAAAGAGGGGAAACTGGATTGTTGGTAAACTACAGAGGGACGTGTTCTGATATACTCTGAAGTGTTCTGTGGAGGGTGAATGCTGTTCCCCCTATGCTCAAGAGCTCTGATTATGCACCAGGTCCAATGCATGCACCAAAGAATTCTAAAGACGCACAGCAGGACAACAACCGAAGATGAAGCGCACCTGCCATTTTGGCTGACACACTTGGCCTCCCTGAACCCCGCCTATATATGAGCTCCCTGCGCTTTTATCTATTTAGACACCATGTGATTTTAGTCACTTTGTAGGCTGACATTTAAAAACATAACGTTATTTATTTCCTTAGTCATTTTGCTGCTAATTAGGACATTTTGTAGAGCAATTGTGCCCTGGTTATAGATTCATGCTCTAAATAGTCAGGGTCCCTGGGAGTGTGGATAACATATAAAGAGATGAAAATCCTTTTCTCTTTAATGACCTTAGTCTTCAAAAATAGAGTTTTTCAGTAAAACAACTAAACCAGTGTTACTACAGAAGAGTATATGTTACAAAGAGGGAAAAGTAAGAGGAAAGTGAAACTGTACATAAAATTCAAAGAATTAGATGCTCAGCTTTAATATAATTTGAGATCTTTTTCATAAATATCAATATGTAATTATTCACAAATTAATTTAATCAATACTTTTAAATTAACTTTTAAATTAAAAAAATTTAACTGATTTAACTTTTAAATTAAAAAAAATCTTTTAACTTTTAAATTAAAAAAAATTCTTGCATTTGCTAGTTTTTAACTTGCCTTGAAATCATATCTGGGGTCTAAATTTCTCCCATGACTGTCCTTTTTATCATCATATGTCCCTTCCTCTACTTTTGAAATACTTTATTACCCTGCTTAAGGTCTTCACTTTCTTTTCTAGCCCATTGTCCCTGCCATTACTCTGAAGTCTCCTGCTTTCGTTTCTCTTGCTGAGTCCCCTTAACTGGGGAAGCCTGGGAGAGGTGGTAAGACAGGTGATACATTGCCTGGAGGGCCTGAGTCTTCTTTTTCCCTTTGCCAAAGCTGGTCTCTTCGTTTCCTTACCTTTACGCTGTTAGTGACACCTAGTCCTGCTCCTGTCCATCAGACTTGACATCTGTATACGATAAACACTGTTGCAGCTAAAATGGCTTTAAACAAGGGTTTATTCACCCTAGACTTTTCTAACCTGCTTCAGGAAGGCTCAGTTCAAAAGCCGATCACTACTGGAATAAAGCATTTTAAGCAACATTCTTAAATAAAAACCCAACAAGGCTTTAAAATCAAGATCGAAAGTTACTTCACGGCAGTAGAGTTTAAAAAAAAAAAAAAAAAAAGGACAATGCAGAAAATTACAATATATTGGTACCTCACCTTCACAACATGAAAATATTTTTTCCATCACTACATTACAGACTTAATGTGCATCCATTTAAATTTATTTTCATATTTTTACTATCTGATGTAACAGAGGCATCTAATAACAATGATGATGATGAGTGTCTGTGTTTGTGTCCCCAGGATGCAAGGAGAAAAGAGGATACACCTAAGTAGTTTTAACCCTCTGCTGTGGTTTAGGGGGTGAAGAAGAAAATCAGCTTCGTAACTGGAAGAGTCTATAGCAATTTTTTTTTTTCTTTGTGAAAATTTATGGAGTAATTTTTATGCAGTAACATAGCTTAATAACACAGGCTGCATTTAAAAATTTTTTTAAACATCTTTATTGGAGTACAATTGCTTTACAATGGTGTGTTAGTTGCTGCTGTATAACAAAGTAAACCGGCTATATGTATATATATAGCCCCATATCCTCTCCCTCTTGCGTCTCCCTCCCACCCTCCCTATCCCACCCCTCTAGGTGGTCACAAAGCACTGAGCTGATCTCCCCGTGCGATGCAGCTGCTTCCCACTAGCTATCTATTTTACATTTGGTAGTGTATGTATGTCAAAGCTACTCTCTCATTTCGTCCCAGCTTACCCTTCCTCCTCCCCGTGTCCTCAAGTCCGTTCTCTTATAGTGATTTTTATTAGACATTTTTCTAGTAAACATCTGGAGTTAGACTGTTATAAAATTATAAAGCAGACTCACAACTGTGACATTTAGCGTTCTGGACCTAGGCCTGGCCTGCTTCTGACGCTTTGTTCTTGTGCATTACATCTACGGGTAGACACTTGGTATGGTACTTCTCTGGGAAGGGAAGGCTCACAGACAGTTCATTCCCCAAGAATCAGCAGCCACTATGTAGATAAATGCTCGTGATTTAATTGCTTGATTGAGGGATTTCTACGAAAAATGTACTTTTAATAAAATAATAGCATAAATATAGTGGATTTAAAAATACTTTCAGGCTGGAAGATTTAAAGAAAAGAGCTACATAGACATTATTGAGCAGACTGATGTGAAATTGTCAATGCCTATTTAAATAAACACTGTTTTGTAAGCTTACTTTGCCTTGCTCATTAGACTAGATTCCAAGGCATTTCTGGGTTATGTGCTTTTTTGTGGGCCTATTTTCTGAAAGTACAGAACAACGATGAGAGTTGTGGCATATTAATAAGGATAATATTAGTAAATTTTATTGTAGATAACACTTGCTGAGCACTTACCTGTGCTTTACTGCATTACCTCATTTAATCTCTATACAATACTATGAGGTAGATGTTATTGCTCCCATTTTACAGATGAGGAGACAGAAGCCGAGAGCTGAAGTGACTTAATTGTTTGAGCCACAGGCAGCCTTGACAAAGTCATGTCTTAAACATTCCCTGCAGCCACTTTTTCTTTATTTATGAACTTTAACAAGAATGGTCATTTTACGTTTTAAATTGTTTGTGTTGTCTAATTGAGAGGCCTTGACTTTCACTAGGAAGGTTTCAATTTGGTTCTGCCTTAAATATTCCCTGCAGCCACATTTTCCTTTAGCTATGCACTTTAACTTGATTATTTTAAAGTTTTTGTTGTCTATTTGAGAGTTCTTGCCTCACTAATAAAAATCCGATTTACATTTTCCTCATAATCCTAATATTTTACCTTTTTCTCCTAGGTCAGAGAAAAAAAGATGGCACTAAGACATCTATAACTAAAGCACTAATCTCTTTAAAAGCCAATCAAAGGGTCTTCATTTTCTTTGCAAGAACACTTCAGGGGGTGATATGACCTCCAAATGTCAGATGTCTCTCCTGATGTTAGCAGCCCTTCATGATCACTGCCTAGATATTTCACTAGGGATTACAAAATAATAATGATATTCTAATTCTATTACACCTTTCTTAGTCTAAGAATAACTTACTTAATCAGCTGTTTGGTTACCCTGAGATATAGTTCATAGAGGAAAGATAGGGTAATTAATTTTTTCCTTCTTTATTAATCAGTTTTCAAAATAATGCACTGGTTCCCCAGCATCTTCCAAAGGCTAGGATTTCTGATGCATTTTGACCATTATTATGAATGCATGGATTTAAACTTATTTGATGCTTCAATCCCTTACTTTTATTTTTCTTATTTATCCTCTAGTTATCCCATCTTTAACCAGTAGAAGACTCTTCAGTTAGGCTCCTGAATCCTGTTAATACAAACTCTGTGGCCTTTAATAGTTTCCGTTCTTTCTGGTTATCACCAGATGCTCCTGGATAATCTTGCACTTTTCCTAATCCAGACTTGGAATCAGCCACTTCTATAAGGAATCCTGATTTCTTATAGTGGCAAACAGTATACAGAGACCGAGACTGGGTACTCTGAGGAGTGCTCTGTGGGAACTACAGGCTTCTTCAACAAATAAATTGAGAAAGGAGGAAAGAGGAGTGAGAAGAGGGGGAGGGAGAGAGGAGCAGAACTTACAAATTAAAAGAGACTTACGAGACCAAACTGATAACAAAATTATGAGACAAGCGCTTCCCTGGTGGCGCAGTGGTTGAGAGTCTGCCTGCCAAGGCAGGGGACACGGGTTCGAGCCCTGGTCTGGGAAGATCCCACATGCCGCGGAGCGGCTGGGCCCGTGGGCCACAATTACTGAGCCTGCGCGTTTGGAGCCTGTGCTCCGTAACAAGAGAGGCCGCGATAGTGAGAGGCACGCGCATCGCGATTAAGAGTGGCCCCCTCTTGCCGCAACTGGAGAAAGCCCTCGCACAGAAACGAAGACCCAACACAGCCATAAATGAATAAATAAAAAAAATTTAAAAAAAAATTATGAGACAAGAGGGCAAATAGCAAAATTACTAGATATTTGATAATTTTAAGCAATTATTATTACATGACATTTAAAAATATTTCTATTATTGGACTTGACTTAAATAATCTTGGGGTGGAGGAATTAGCAGGGTGGTGAAGATGAAAGAAGATTAGCCGTCAGTTCATTATACCATTATTCTCTCTACTTTGTACAGAGAATTTTCCCTAACATTTTCCATGAAAAGTTTAAAAAACTATTTCGACATGGTCTGCTTCATATAACGTTTAAAAAAATGGAAACTATCACTAGTTTTCATTACCTTATGTACATATTTGTGCTTGGGAGATGCTAGAGATGTTTGATTAATAAGAGTTGAGAAGCACTGATTACTGATTAGGTAGAAAGACTACATTATCACGAACATTCAAAACTGATTTTTAATAAAAGCTAGAGTTAGAAAAATGATTACTCCTATAATCACATTAATGATTAAAACATTCTAAAGGCTGTTCTTATGAAAAAAGAGGTGAAGAAGCAATGCTGAGAAACTCTTGAGAAGTCAGTGAGAAGTTAATGGAGCAATCTAACAAGGCATCCACTTCATCTTCTCAGAAAGCAAAGGGCATAGCATG
Organism: Balaenoptera musculus; assembly: GCF_009873245.2. NCBI lineage: Eukaryota > Metazoa > Chordata > Mammalia > Artiodactyla > Balaenopteridae > Balaenoptera > Balaenoptera musculus. Next base: position 113,713,645 of record NC_045789.1, read on the forward strand.
AGCTTGTGTGCAAAATGCAGGTGGAGTTTGGAAATTAACTAGTGAGGGATAAGTATGGCTCCTTTTTATCCCTTATGCAATAAATAAATAAATAAATAAATCACAATTCAAATAGGGAAAGTGTTCAACTAACATTCTGAGACCCACAGAGCCAATGATGGGTAGAACAAAGATCTAAAAGATCAAGGCCAGCAAGTTAGAAAATTATTTTTCCGATGATGAAAGCTATTTACACCATGTAGTAGGGGTGGCAAACTGACAGGCTTTCTGGCACCAGGCTGAGGTGAGTGCAGGTGCCTGCTGGGCATGAGGTAGGCAGGAACCAGGGCAGGGCATGTGTCCGTTTGTCTGACAGGTACAGCGGCCATATAAGAACAAAAGCATCTTGTTATTAGCTCTTTCAATTACTTTACAGAAGCCAGAAACTGATAGTTTCCAGAAAAATCTTCTGATAATAAATTATAAAGATAAATGTTAACACCCCCCAAAATAAAAGGTCCAACTGTCTGGCCAAGATATCTGTAGACCACTTGTTTGCAACTTGTGCTCTACAATGTAAGAATCCTAAGATTTGCTGCCCTAAAGGAATTTGCAACTAGCTGAGTTATGCTGCCCAATGTTGGTGTACACCAGAATCACCTGGCAAACTTGTGAAAATGCAAATTCCTGAACTTCATCACAGAGAATCTGATTCAATCGTTCGTGGGTGGGTCCCAGAAAAGTTGTATTTTTGATAAGCACTCAGGTAGGTCACTTTGAAGCATGTGATCTGTGATCCACAGTTTGAAAAACATCAAGTCAGGGAAACCATAAATACTATATCTAGAGAAATGTCTGAAAGTGTGTAAGTTCAGAATAAGAGGATATTGGTAGAGACTGAGACTGGGAGTGAAGCTCCATGGGTTGAAGACTGATGAAGATGCGGGTCATAAGGGATGAAGGCAGATTGCCTTCTAAATGTGAGGCACACCTGGAATGGTCCAGTGTAAGTGCTGCAGAACCGGTTGGTAAGAGCAACAAATTGTCCAGTAGGCTTGTGATTTCAAAACGGTAAATACTTTCCCAAAAAGCGCTTGATGCTGACTTATTCCAGCTGAAATATGAAAAGGCTAAGGCTCAGAAATCACACAATTGCTGGACCTAAACTGGCCAAGAAAGAAAAAAGAAATATATTCCATAATATTTCAAAGATTTGTCAAAAGTTACTGTACATTCTGTGACAGCCACTATATTATCACTCATAATTGTTCTGATACCTAATTCAGGTAGAGAAATAGCAAGATAAGGGATGTGTGTGTGTGTGTGTGCATCTGTGTGCCCGCTATGTTTATAGACTTACATTTATTATTTTTTAAAGCCAAGATGTAGAAGGAAGTTCGGTTAAAAACCAGTGATTCAGCGACATCTATAAACATTTGCTCATCCCATTAGGGAATTATGAAACTAGCTATATATGCAAGAAAACTATCAAAATCAATTTACTGGTGTTAATGGCAGAACACAGGGCTATGTTCTTGCTTCACTAATGTCTATCATTTACTTTCCAGTAAAGGACTAGTAGCTTTCAAAGCCCAGGTACAGCTCAGATTATATTCTGCGTGAGATCACAAAAGTAAGGTAATGGTGGTGAGGATTTGAAATTCCCTGCGTACAGACTATTGCATGTTTCTAATAAAAATAATGCACAGGCTTCTTTGAGCCATTATACCAGTGCTGTGCTTCACTCTGTTCTGTGTCAACTGCCCAAAGACAGCCTTAGTGAGAGCTCATAGTTTAATTCACATAGAAGATTACCTGCCATTTTGGTAAATGGCTTATTCTGCATTTCTTTTGTTATCTGGGTTATGTAATTTCTTACCACACTACCCAATGTCTAGCCTTGCAAAGAAGTAGTTATTCAATTGGCAAGAGCTAGTGCTGATGGGTGATTGAAAAAAGCTGCTCTCAAGATATGCCATTACCTAAAAGCAGTAAAATAATGCGTATGTTACTTTGGTGGTTATTATGGGGATGGGGATGAGGAAAGGTGCACCATCTTATAAGTAAAGTGAATTTAATGTAACTATCAAGACATATAATAAAATGGTAAAACAATATTCTAAACCCACAGCAGAGATTCAGAAATGTAACAAAAAGCAGAAGAATCCATTATGATGTTCCTGGTAGTGGGCAGTGGGGGGTTATTTGCCCCAAATATGTAATATTAGAATATCTAAGACATTGCTGTGGTTAGCTGCATGATCCCAAGGCATTCGAGGCATGCAATTAAAAGATGCTACTGTCTCTAAAGAAAATGGGAGCTGGTGGCAAATATATGCTTTAAACAGGGCATGGCTTGTTCACAAAGGGATTTGGCTGCCTGTAAAAAAACCACGTAAAAAGAAAAGGTAAGAAATCAAAAAATACCTAGAAACAAATGACAATGACCCAAAACCTAGGGGATGCAGCAAAAGCAACTCTAAGAGGGAAGTTTATAGCAATACAATCCTACCTCAAGAAACAAGAAAAATGTCAAATAAACAACCTAACCTTACACCTAAAGCAATTAGAGAAAGAAGAACAAAAACACCCCAAAGTTAGCAGAAGGAAAGAAATCATAAAGATGAGATCAGAAATAAATGAAAAAGAAATGAAGGAAACAACAGCCAAGACCAATAAAACTAAAAGCTGGTTCTTTGCGAAGATACAAAAAATTGATAAACCACTAGCCAGGCTCATCCAGAAAAAAAGGGACAAGACTCAAATCAATAGAATTAGAAGTGAAAAAGGAGAAGTAACACCTGACACTGCAGAAATACAAAGAATCATGAGGGATTACTACAAGCAACTATATGCCAATAAAATGGACAACCTGGAAGAAATGGACAAATTCTTAGAAATGCACAACCTTCTGAGACTGAACCAGGAAGAAACAGAAAATATAAACAGGCCAATCAAAAGCACTGAAATTGAGCCTGTGATTAAAAATCTTCCAACAAACAAAAGCCCAGGACCAGATGGCTTCACAGGCGAATTCTATCAAATATTTAGAGAAGAGCTAACACCTATCCTTCTCAAACTCTTCCAAAATATAGCAGAGGGAGGAACACTCCCAAACTCATTCTACGAGGCCACCATCACCCTGATACAAAATCCAGACAAAGATGTCACCAAAAAAGAAAATTACAGGCCAATATCACTGATGAATATAGATGCAAAAAGCTTCAACAACACAAGCAAGCAGAATGCAAGAGCACATTAAAAGGATCATACCATGATCAAGCTGGGTTTATTCCAGGCATGCAAGGATTCTTCAATATACGCAAATCTATCAATGTGATACACCATATTAACAGATTGAAGGATAAAGACCATATGATAATCTCAATAGATGCAGAGAAAGCTTTTGACAAAATTCAACACCCAATTATGATAAAAACTCTCCAGAAAGTAGGCATAGAGGGAACTTACCTCAACATAATAAAGGCCATATATGACAAACCCACAGCCAACATCATTCTCAATGGTGAAACACTGAAACCATTTTCTCTAAAATCAGGAACAAGACAAGAATGCGCACTCTCACCACTATTATTCAACATAGTTTCGGAAGTTTTAGCCACAGCAATCAGAGAAGAAAAAGAAATAAAAGGAACCCAAATTGGAAAAGAAGAAGTAAAGCTGTCACTGCTTGCAGATGACATGATACTATACATAGAGAATCCTAAAGATGCCACCAGAAAACTACTAGAGCTAATCAATGAATTTGGTAAAGTAGCAGGATACAAAATTAATGCACAGAAATCTCTTGCATTCCTATACACTAATGATGAAAAATCTGAAAGAGAAATTAAGGAAACACTCCCATTTACCACTGCAACAAAAAGAATAAAATACCTAGGAATAAACCTACTTAAGGAGACAAAAGACCTGTATACAGAAAAGTAGAAGACACTGATGAAAGAAATTGAAGATGATACAAACAGATGGAGAGATATACCATGTTGTTCTTGGATTGGAAGAATCAACATTGTGAAAATGACTCTACTACCCAAAGCAATCTACAGATTCAATGCAATCCATATCAAAGTACCAATGGCATTTTTCACAGAGCTAGAACAAAAAAATTCACAATTTGTATGGAAACACAAAAGACCCCAAATAGCCAAAGCAATCTTGAGAAAGAAAAACGGAGCTGAAGGAATCAGGCTCCCTGACTTCAGACTATACTACAAAGCTACAGTAATCAAGACATTATGGTACTGGCAGAAAAACAGAAATATAGATCAATGGAACAGGATAGAAAGCCCAGAGATAAACCCACACACATATGGTTGCCGTATCTTTGTTAAAGGAGGCAAGAATATACAATGAAGAGGACAGCCTCTTCAATAAGTGATGCTGGGAAAAGTGGACAGCTACATGTAAAAGAATGAAATTAGAACACTTCCTAACACCATACACAAAAATAAACTCAAAATGGATAAAAGACCTAAATGTAAGGCCAGACACTATCAAACTCTTAGAGGAAAACATAGGCAGAACACTCTATGACATAAATCACAGCAAGATCCTTTTTGACCCACCTCCTAGAGAAATGGAAATAAAAACAAAAATAAACAAATGGGACCTAATGAAACTTCAAAGCTTCTGCACAGCAAAGGAAACCATAAACAAGACGAAAAGACAACCCTCAGAATGGGAGAAAATATTTGCAAATGAAGCAATGGACAAACGATTAACCTCCCAAATATACAAGAAGCTCATGCAGCTCAATATCAAAAAAACAAACAACCCAATCCAAAAATGGGCAGAAGACCTAAATAGACATTTCTCCAAAGAAGATATACAGATTGCCAACAAACATATGAAAGGATGTTCAACATCACTAATCATTAAAGAAATGCAAATGAAAACTCCAATGAGGTATCACCTCACACCGGTCAGAATGGCCATCATCAAAAAGTCTACAAACAATAAATGCTGGAGAGGGTGTGGAGAAAAGGGAACCCTCTTGCACTGTTGGTGGGAATATAAATTGATACAGCCACTATGGAGAACAGTATGGAGGTTCCTTAAAAAACTAAAAACAGAACTACCATATGATCCAGCAATCCCATCACTGGGCATATAACCGGAGAAAAGCATAATTCAAAAAGACACATGCACCCCAATGTTCATTGCAACCCTATTTACAACAGCCAGGACATGGAAGCAACATAAGTGTCCCTCGACAGATGAATGGATAAAGAAGATGTGGTACATATATACAATGGAATATTACTCAGTCATAAAAAGAAACGAAATGGAGTTATTTGTAGTGAGGTGGATGGACCTAGAGTCTGTCATACAGAGTGAAGTAAGTCAGAAAGAGAAAAACAAATACCGTTTGTTAACACATATATATGGAATCTTAAAAAAACAAAACATGGTTCTGATGAACCTAGGGGCAGAACAGGAATAAAGACGCAGACATAGAGAATGGACTTGAGAACACGGGGATGGGGAAGGGTAAGCTGGGACGAAGTGAGAGAGTAGCATCGACATATATACACTACCAAATGCAAAATAGATAGCTAGTGGGAAGCAGCCGCATGGCACAGGGAGATCAGCTCGGTGCTTTTTGACCACCTAGAGGGGTGGGATAGGGAGGGTGGGAGGGAGACGCAAGAGGGAGGAGATATGGGGATATATGTCTATGTATAGCTGATTCACTTTGTTATACAGCAGAAACTAACACAACATAGTAAAGCAATTATACTCCAATAAAGATGTTAAAAAAAAAAAAAGGTAAGGATAGGATTGAGGAAAATGGAAGGTGGCTCTGCTTATGGCAAAATGGGTTGAAATCTGTGAGATGCCCTGTGGCTCTTCATGAGGTGTGTGTGTGTGTGTGTGTGTGTGTGTGTGTGTGTGTATACGCACGCGGGCGCACTTATGTTTGTATGTGTACTTGCAGTATCTATCTAATATTTATTTACATTTTTCAAGAATGTGATATAGCTCAGACAGCAAGGGGGGAAACAACTCTTCATCTATCTTTTTTCCCTCTTCCAGCCAAGTAAGTTAGAGCTTCAACCCTAGAAGTTACCTCACATTTCACAGAAGTGAAATCCCATTATGACAAGATATGCCATTATTTTAAAAGGTTAGCTATACAAACTGTATTGTGGAAATGCACTCACACAGAAAATCCAAAAACAAGTGTACCCAAATTTACCAAAGTAATATTAAAATTGAGCACCGTGTGTTTAGTGAGTCTAAACCCTGATGACATGTCATAGTTGTTAAAAATGCAGCTGCCCACACTGAGCTCAGAGCCACTAAAGCAGAGGGCCCATGTAGGGGCTGGACAGTTCTGTGTATATAAGTTTCAGCACTGATTCTGCTCCACAACCAGGAAAGAATCTCTAGTACAAAATATCAGGGTTTTTTTGTTTTCTTTTTAAAGGATCTGATATTCTTCAAGGCCAGTAACATTGATACTGTCATAGTTGTTAAAAATGCAGCTGCCCACACTGAGCTCAGAGCCACTAAAGCAGAGGGCCCATGTAGGGGCTGGACAGTTCTGTGTATATAAGTTTCAGCACTGATTCTGCTCCACAACCAGGAAAGAATCTCTAGTACAAAATATCAGGGTTTTTTTGTTTTCTTTTTAAAGGATCTGATATTCTTCAAGGCCAGTAACATTGATACATTGTAAAAAGTGTTTTCAAATGCAAGAACCAAATTAATGATTTATTTAAGTTATTTAAATGAATGAGATATGATTCAGGAGCTGTGAAGGTGGTCCATAATAACATCTTTGGCAACGTAAAAGGCGTGCAAGAAAAAAAATTTAAAAGTGAACGAGGAAAGCAGAGAGAGAATTTAGTATTCAGGCGAGGGCATCATAATATTCAGCTGATGACCAGAACTACAGTGCTGAGTCATCTATTTAAATGTGTTCAGTCCCTCTCTTCTAAGGCTACAGATCAGTCATCTAGAAACTTCATTTATAAAGAAACACTTTCTAATAATAATAGTAATAATAACTCACACTTACTTATTTTAAAAAATCCTCTCGGAAGTTCTAGGAGGCAAGTGCTATTATTATCTCCATTTTTATAAGTGGAAGCTAGGGTACTGAGACTTGCCCTGGTCCTGACCCGTCTACACCGCAGCCTCTCTCCAGTGCCTGGTCCGAGGGCCGCACCCAACCCCCACCCCCTAACACATCCTCCATAAAATGTATCTGCGTCTGCCTGTCTCTCAGGGTACTCCACTCCCCTGAAAATTCATCAGCAGAAACGGATCTGTGATGGGGCTGATTTATTGCAAGGGAAATATTTGAGTTATCTGCCATTAACCTTTACATCTGAACAATAACATTTTGTGGCAATGCTCCAACCCAAAGGATTTTAGAGTTCCTGCTTAGGAAATATTCTCAGGGAGGCAGGAGGAAGACAGAGCTTGGGGCACACCTAAGACCCTACCCTTTAATTAGGCTACAATTCCAACTTTTTAGAATAATAATAGCTGTTTCCATTTTAAATTGCTTTACAAACTCTAAAACGTCTTCATTTAATACACACCCTATTTGACCCTCATATAATTCTATGAAGGTAAAATATTTCTATTTTATAGGTAAAGAAGCCAACTCAGAGACATTAAGGAGATGGGGTTAGCAGGTGCAAAGCAAAGACTTGAACCCAGGCATTGTGACTCCAGACACTGTGCTCTTCTCACGTCTGCCTTCCTAGGCATGGAGGTAACTCTAAGAGCCCGAGATGCACACAGTCTGAGATCAAGCACCAAGCTGTTGTGCTAATGATGTAGTGTCAGGAACCCAGAGGGTTAGCTCCTGCCAACAACTCCAGCAGAAAAATTTTCAGAACACCCTGAAGTATCCCTTTTGTTTCAGTCTCTCACCTATTTGAAGTATACGTTGACATGCAGAAATTCTGTTATAAAAACTGTGGTGGAAATCCTCCCCATTCTATACCTTTGAGCATGCATAGGCTACTTTTTGATTAGAGCTGGTTGTTAAAGGCCTAACTCGGAGCTCAGTCCCCACAGAACAGTCAATCACATTCCAAGATCCATTCTTTCCCTCTTAATCCCTGTTGAGCATCTCGTGGTACAGACATGACATCTGTGCTAAGGGCTTCCTGGTGGAGGTGACAGGATGGGAGTATAAACCCCACGACCTCTGGGGGGGATTCTCTACGGCCCTGATCTCAAAGTGCCTCCTGGACCATGAGCTTTAACATTACCTGGGGACTTGTTAAAAATGCAAATGCTCCTGCCCCAGACCTCCTGAATCAGAAACAGCAACCTGCTTTTAACCGGCTCTCCACGTGACTGTGTTGTAGACTAGAGTTCGAGAATGACAACTCTACACTGATTGCTAGAGACCATCAACCTCAAATTTAACAGATACTATTTTTAATTGCAACAATACTGGTGTACTGCAAAATCGGCATGAAAACGATTCCTTACCACACGCCCACATATCCACTGGCTTTCCATAAGGATCTTTGCGTAAAACTTCTGGAGAAAGATATCCAGGTGTGCCAGCAAAACCTAGGGAAAACAGATGTTAATGAATTAAAACCAACTTGACAAAATCAATATGAAATGGCAAACTATGGAAGAAACTTCTTTGGGCTTCTTTATCTGTTGATCTGTTTGTCAAGATAAAACAAGGCTCTCAGAGAACTAAAATAATGTGGGACGAGTTTCTCTCCATAGCAGTATCAACACTAACCTGCCCTGCTTTGTAGCTTATTAGAAAAAACACATCTTTCTGCAGATATGAAAGCCAATCTGTTGTGCTGCACAGTGTGTGGACTTCAGGCCATTTGGTCAGCAGTTCTGATTCTTGTTGATGTGTGAGTTAAAACTAAACCTGTGAAAAGAATCAGAACAGCCTCCCCTACACCTGGAAGGAAATTAGGAGAAAATTGAAGATAGGGTTACAACCTTGCCAAAGATGATACTTCTCATGGTACCTACCTAACTTTATTATGAGAGGTATTCACCTATAAAAGAGAAGGACCCAAAACCTGGATCTGGGGGACAAACTTAAAGCAAATTTTCAGTAAATATTTTTGGAAGTGAGGTGGTCTGTACAGGGTGGGGGATGGCACTGAGAGTAACTGAGGAACTCACTAGGAGAAGGAATGAGTCCAAAATACATCCAAGAGCTCACTCTGTACTAATAAATAATCAGTGTGTACTTATAACTGGCAACTAAAGAGAAGACTCAGGAATATTCAGATGAATCACTGTTGAACAAGTATCAGCTAGACTTTTAACTTAAGGGATGCAGTATGAGAAATTAGATGGCCAAAGAAAGTTTCCTATCGTATAAATCAGTACGTCCAATAAGGTACACTTAAATGACAATTTATAGCTAGAATTTAGAGTAAAATATTTCTTATTTCTGAAAATAATGGTTTTCAAATAAAAATATATACTTAAAAAAATACTGGGCTTCCCTGGTGGCACAGTGGTTGAGAATCTGCCTGCCAGTGCGGGGGACACGGGTTCGAGCCCTGGCCTGGGAAGATCCCACATGCCGCAGAGCAGCTAGGCCCGTGAGCCACAACTAGTGAGCCTGCGCGTCTGGAGCCTGTGCTCCGCAACAAGAGAGGCCGCGATAGTGAGAGGCCCGTGCATCGCGATGAAGAGTGGCCCCCACTCGCCGCAACTGGAGAAAGCCCTCGCACAGAAACGAAGACCCAACACAGCCAAAAATAAATAAATAAATAAATAAAAAATAAAAGGAAATAATGGCCTGAAATGAAATTAAAAAAACAAAAAACAAAAAACAAAAATAACTATTCCTATTTGGAAGTTTTCTTTAAAGGCACACGAAAACTGGAAACTGTTCTTTAAAAGGATATGTAATCAGGAATTCCTCTGACTACAAATCTCTGGTGAAGCACCTTATATATTTAACTGCGACGCAAAGTGTCCAAGAAAGGAGCTTTTCCCCCATCTCCATGACAAATTTGTACCTAAAAACAAGCATATGTATAACAGCTGGTTACTTCTTTGAACAAAATTACATTAGAAAATGAGGCAAAGGATTTGGGATATCACTTTTCTCCCCATTTTCATTACTTTTCCTTTCCTTGTTGGGTTTAGAGGACAGTGGGGTGGACAATGAGAAGGGACTTCCAGAAAAGACCTGTGGGTTGTAGTTAAGCTTTGCACGGACCACAGTGGATCCACCTCTACCTCAGACTTTACTTGATAGAAACGTTTGCTCAGTAGCTGTGAAGGAGAAAGAACTCCTGGGCAACAGTGGTGGCTCCCCTGAGTGAAGTACAAGGAGTACCTGCAGGAGAGATGAGGAGTCCGCTCTCCTAAAGTAGGGTAGGCACAGTAGTTTTCAAGAGCTACCCAGTGCTTCTCACTGCCATATACCTGCTCTCTCATTCCAACCAGCCCTCTCTCACTCCTCCCAAATTGAGACACATAGGGAACCCAATGGGAAACCAATGCCAAAGACCAGATCAAAGACCGAGGTCCCAGCTGGCACTTTACGTTCCTTTACCATCTGGTTCTCCCCTTCATTCACCCAACATGACTTCTTTCTACTTCTGAGCACTTAACCTAAAAATCTCTTTAAGGTCTCTTGAAGATAAACTTCTCATGCTCACCCTCGATGATACTTTTTCTGTTCCTTGGACCTTCAATTTTTTTTTTCTACCTTTACTCTAACAGAAGGTGGCTCTAAATTATTTCCATGTTAGAGATCTCTTTAGCTAACTACAGTTCTCAGTGGTTCTTTCTTACTCTGAATTTTGACTACCCTTTTATATGCAATCTGTACCCTCCTATCTAGAGTTGGTAAACTTTGATATATGTCTTAAATAACTCAGTAGAATACCTGGCCTGGAGCAGGAAATGTTAATGATATTGCATCTAAGTAGAAAAGATAGGGAAATAAATCACTAGGTAAGAAATGCAACAACAATCTTAAGTGTAAATTATTACAAACCTCTTCTGGAGACTACAAATGCTAAGAGCACAGCTATCATTTGAGCAGTCAGTGGGGTCCTTACTCCTAAGAATAGTGAGGCCTACATCTAAATGCACGAACATTAAAACAGTGCACTTACGCCACAATGTGTTCTCATGAATACAAAAATACTGAGGGTAAGATAAATTAGGTCTTCTTTAGCAGCAGATTAAACTCCTAAGAATCTAGTTTATGATGATATATGCCATCAACAGGAAATTTAATGAGAGCTTGCCTTCTTTACAGACAGCATACGTTTCTCACTCTGAAAAACCAATAGGAGTATCAGAACAGATCAAACAAAGAGAAAACAGAATTACTTACAGTTGGAAATGTATCCACTGCAACATACTGCCATTAAAAAAACCCTTACTTTAAAAAAAAGAGACATAATAGCAACCAAGCAAAATAATTCTTCCATGAAGTAAGATCATGGTAGTTATCCTTTTTTCCTAGCAGCAACAAAAAAACAGAAATGTATTGAAAAGAGCATTCCCAGTCCCACAGGAGAAACAGGCTGTTCTCTTTGGTAAATTTCTAGCCTTCCTAACAAGTATGTTATAGGGTGTTACTTCTAGCCTTTTTGGCTAGTATTCAAAGAGATCAGGGCTAGAAAGACAGAAGAAGTAACATGGGAAAAACAAACACTGGAACTCGAAAATGAGAAAAAAGTAATCAAACACAATAGACAGCTTCTATAATGGCCTGTATAGCTTTATTTTTCTTATTTGTAATAGACCTCTCACATTTATTGAAATAAAATTATGTAAAAGCCTGAAACTCTGGCATTATACAAATGAAGAAAGAGTTCTGCTCTTTTCTTATTAAAATAAAAAGGTTCCCCACTCAACACTTATATTTTAAAAGATAAAATTAATCAAACACGTGAGACTACAGCAGATGATACTGAATAAATATCAAAACAAGTCATTCACATTAAAATATGCCTTTACTCCTAAAACCTAAAATATATCACACAATACCCCCAAAAGAAATGTAGTACATCATATGCCCACTTTTCCTTCACTTAGGTAACCATGAGGATTCACTTGAACTTGTAGAATAAACTATTCTTTAAAAAAAAAGCTTAAAAAGAGCTAAAGAAAAAAATAAAAAAGAAACAAGTATTCTCTTAAGCTTAGAAACTATGTGTTTCTATACTTTTGAAATGCTGAATTTTCTTAGAACTTATAACGCACCTCTTAAAAGTCATTACCCGAATAGCTACCTTAGCAAGAACTTAACTGATTTCACCATACTAAAGAGAAAATGGGAATTTTACTCCCCATCTGTCGTTGTTTCTCTAGGACCAGCTTGCTATGAAAGATGAATTATCACAATTTGAAAATTTGTATACTTTTATATGGATGTTATTGCTTTCACTAGCCTGATATCTAGTCATTCACTCAACAACTTTCACTGTGTAGGCCAAGTACTGTGACATGTGTTTCATTCCAAGATGGTTTTGAAAACTTACTAAACAGCTTTCATAGCCCAGGCATTTTCCAATGCTCTACTTCACTTAGTCTCATAACAGCCCCATAAAGGAGTGTTTATTATCTTCATTTACAAAAAGGATACTGACCTCACAGAGTTAAAGGGACTTGCCCAATGGCATGTAGCTATTAAGAATCAGAGCCAGGATATCAGCTGAAGTATTTTCATTCAAAAAGCAGAAACTTTTCACTACACACAGTCCCTCAAACAGCTTTTGATCTAGCAGAAGAGATAAAACATAGAGCCCCAAGCAAGAGAGATTTCAGGAGCTCAACTCCAATACTCTTGTAAGCATCATCCAAGTTGTTGATGTTAAATTGGAGCCTTGGTTCTGGTAATAAGGCTTCTGGCTTATTCCTGATATCCAATCATCATCTTGTACACAGTTCTGGCAATTACATCCCTGAGCCTAAGTCCTTCTTTTGGTATCTTGTGAAGAAGGGTCCTGCTTTGCTCTAGAAAGGACTAGAGTCCTGTCTTTGAACCCAATTTCCGGGGCTCTGATTTCTTCTAAACAGATTCCCTTTAGAGTTCAGGGCTCCTGTCCTTTCTGCATGTTACCTGTAACTTGCTTTCTCGTATATACTCCTTAGTTCAAGCTGTCTTCATGCATAATTTGAACTACTGCATTAGCCTAACTGGTTCTTTGCCTCCAGGCTATCCTTAAAGCCATCCTCCACAGTGCTACCAAAATCAACATTACTTAACATAAACCCAATTATGTCCTCCTCTACTTAAAATTTTTCACCAGATCCCTGAAACTTCTAAGATAAATGCCAAATCCTTCAAAAGGACATAAAATCCTTTCCTAATTCATCAACTACCACGCATCTCAGTATACTTTATACTTTAGCTATAACAAACTTATTGTTATTCCTGAAATAGAAAAAAATTGTTTTATGCCTCTGAGATTTTGCATGTGCTGATCCCTCTGTCTGGAATGCCTTTATCTCCTTGCCTACCAGTGAACAAAACTCCCATTCAGCCACTAGGAAGGCAGAAGCCTTACCCCAATCACTGAAACTTTCCCCAGAGGCAGAATTTCATAATTCTTCTCTTGTACTCTAGAGCACCTCATGCGTGCTTCTGATACAGGTGCCCTGACACTGCATGCTAAATACTTATTGATATAGAAGTATGAGCATCTCAAGGGGCAGGACCTCTTAATTTATGTATCTCCAGTGATCTGGTCTGCCCATTTCTGTGATAGCCCCGCTACTTCCTGTTGGACCCCAACTCCTGTTGTTGGATATTCTTTATCTGTGTCAACCATACTCTTTCCTACGATAAAAAGATGTTTCTGAATCTCAAATTTACAGAACTAATTCTAGGTCCTACCTTCTTTCAGTTTGCAGTTAAAAGGAACAAGCTTATTTATATGTCAAAATATGACACACCAAATGCCAAATTTGGAGGTATTAAACTCACCTGGTAGGTAAGGAGAGCCTGAATGTAAAAGGCAGTATTAAACTTGAGAAGAATCACCGACAAGGATAATGGTCAGGTACTACTGAAACAGGACAGGCAGCAGAAAATGAGGTCCTGAATTAGGCTGCCTTCAGAGAAGACAGGCAAGCCTGCCTCACCAGTCACTCCCATTAACTAGCTGGGGCAGATCAGAGAGACACAGTGAATCCTGGGAGCTCTGTGTACATTTCAGTACATGTGTATGTTTAGGGATACAGAGAAGTATTTGCACAGAAAACAAAAGAAGTAAAGCACTTATTGATCTCTCTTTGTATTTGTTGTTGTTGTTTAGAGGAAAAGCAATTCAAAGGGAAGGGCATTTTAAAAATTTAATCTCAATACATTGAAAGTCAGAAAAGAAGTAAGACTGAGGCTCTCAGAGGTTATATTTTAGGACACTACGTGAAAAATGGGTTAATACTGGGAAATGGCAGAAAGAGAAGCATAAAATCAGTGGGTGAAATCATTTATTTCGGCTGAATATCGAAACAATCCATACGCCTGGTTAGAAATACTATAATTTAAATTTGTTTAATCTCTTCCTTAATTGCAAGGAAACGGAAATTTCATCATATAGAAATTTTGAAATTATCAAAATTGTAGAGAGGAAACTGGCACTTTGGAGAAATAGAAGATGAGATGAAACACACACACATATATAGATATATAATATCATATATTATATAAATCTCTATCTATATATACACTTTATATTTTTAAAACTTAAATTTGCTAATCACAAAATATGTAAAATATTCTGCAAGTACTTCCTGAGTACCTACTATTTACATAGGCGTTTTTAGCATCAAGTGAGGCTGTATGTGAACAATCAATGTTCTCTCAAATACTCTTTGAATATTACAATCCTCCTATTAATTCTTAGAACAGAATCCATTTTTTTCATCCATCCTTTAAGAAAAAATTCTATGTGTTATTGCTCTTCTATTCCCTTAAATTATTTTTAGATTATATATCCTTTAATGTCAGTAAAATCAGGTACATATAAAGGTCCAGTATCTTAAAATTAGTCAAGTTGTCAGAATGAACATTTCTATTCTATTTTGGTTAGGAAGTGGGATCTGACTGGAGCCAGAATAGTACAAGCAGCATGAGGTAGAGAGATTCTACTCACCAAACCACGCCTGCTGGTCTCCTTGAACTTCTATGGCTAAGCCAAAGTCTGCCAGTTTCACAGCTGCTCCCTTGGATTTGCTAGCTAAAAGCAAATTCTCAGGCTTTATTTAGAAAGAAAAAAGAGAGACTGAAGTGAGAACCTATTTTAAGTGACTATTCAAAACTAACATTTTATAAGGTTAGGAAAAAAAAAAAAGGCATGCACTGTCCTCTCTCCCGCAGACTGTCATTCCTAAATCCCAGGGAAAATATGGTTAGAAAATGATAACAAATGACCATGTGTGCAGGCTTCAGACAGATGCCTAAGTGTACTGGAGAGATACTGGGCTGAAGAGAGAATACGCTTGGGGAGCGATCAAATGAATGGGAGCACCTGTCTTGACCTGCTCACATGCTTCCAAGGGCTGCTTGAGGTCCAGACTTGGCCACGGACATTGGCTTTGAAGCCTAACAGAGCACAGACATTTTCAGCAGAAGGAAACTTGGCAAAATGATAACAAGAGTTGGACCAATCTACAGACATTTGGCAAATGAAACTGTGCAAATTAAATCCTAGTTGACTTCAAGAGTTTGGACCCGAATGCAGTGATTTTGATTCCTCAATGTTTCCAAACAATTTCTGTACAAATTTTGGAGTTTTATTCTGAATTATGTATTAAAATTGCTGTCTTTAAGAATCTGTTTATTCTTAAAGGCAGTAAGAGTCTACTACTATTTGCCAAATGTTATAGTTGGATTTTTTTCTTCATAAGCCAGTTTTTAAAAATATAATTTATATGTCTTCAAAGTGTGATTTAAAGTATTACTTATATATTTATTTTCACATCTCAGAATACTATAAGAAAGACACATTTTTATTTTCTTGGGTATTTATCGTTACTCAAGGACTGATAACTCAGTCTTGGAATAAGGCTGTGCCTACACCACTGTTTCCCAACCAGGGCATCGAGACACATTGGTACTTGGCAAATAAGCACCGTGGCAAAGTCTTGAATTTCCATGGACTGCCTTTGTGGGTTTTAAGAAATGGAGGGAAAAGATGGTCAGGAAAAGGAGGCTGATTAATACGTACAGTAAATCTATCATCCTTAGCTATGTGGATGAACGTATGTCTGGATTGGTACGTATATTTGGGAGAGTGGTTCAACATCTTCTTACCTTGGGATAAGACCCAGCAAATTTAGAGGTGTGTCTCAGACTGAAAAAAGTTGGGAAACAATGGACTCTGCAAGTGTCAAAACGACTGTCTGAAAAATCTAAAAATTCAGTCAGTCAAATTGGTTTTGTTTATATGTTGACAAACAACTAATTTCAATTTTTTTTCATGAAATTGGCTACTTTTTTTCCTTACTGAATTAGTCAGTTCTGTTGGTTGTTTTGACCTTGGGTAAACACAGCCTAAACCAATATTTAATTTATTAATTAAGCCAGCCATGCAAATTAGCAAAGACTCATAACCAGAACTCAGAAGAAATCAGGTTAAGTCTACAAGAACTAGAGTGTAGGCAGGTAAGTTTTAATCAAGTACCAGACTTCTTCGGGCTATTGCTTCTCACTGCCATCAGATTCATCACTGTTATGACAATTGGTAATTGTAAGGAAAACGTTGTAATTTTTTAGGGCTGATAGGGTTTTTACCTCAACACTAAATACATGATAATTTAATTTCGATGTTGGGATGACGAGGTCTCAAGTATATGGAAGATCTTCGTACTAAAATAACTTTTAGTAAAATCTAACATTTGACATTATTTGGAACTCTTGTTCATCTATCAATATACTATAGTATCTAACCATGCTATATCATCAATATTTGACATTTTATTTTCACAACTAAAGTTTATGGTCCACTGCACTCATGTACCTTTTACTTTAATTAAGAAGTGACTCCCAGCTATTCATTTATGGAATAAATAACTTGGAAAAAACCACATTAAACTGTAAGTGATAGTTTATTTCTCTGTAACCTTCATGTTCAAAAGCATTGAGATGTCAGAGAGCTCTGCTAATACACATCTGTCCTAATTTGTCAAGCACAGACTCATTCAGGGAAAGAGTTCCAATCACTTTAGAAATCACAATCATTTTAGGTCTTTCAGATCTCAAGTGAGCAAATGCCAGTGTCATCAGTGAATAAACAATTTAATGTGCTTTTATTCTTATCAATAAATCAAAAAGTTCTGGGCAGTGCTGTGTGCATTATGCCCTTAAACACCAGGTATCTGCCAATTCAGAAGAAAGGGAACACCTTAGAGTTTTATCATGCATGGCCTCTTGAATGACTGGGGCAAATATTCATACCTAGAGACGACCTAGAAGACCTCTCTGTAGGGCCTTGTGAGTCATCCAGGAAATAATAAATCCATCTGGATCAGTGTTTCACCTTATACCCGTGAAGACTGTTCAGCTGCAGTTATGCACAGGAAAAGGCATGTCTATTTCAAGGTTACTGTATAGATTTAAAAATAAATAGCACTGAAATGGCTTCATGTTTAAGCATATCTTTTAGGCAAACCTAAAATATAGAATTATGGAATGCAAACTGAAAAATTAGGATGATTACTGACTTTATTAAAGGCTCATTTGCTTTATAAAGAAACATTAAAAATATCACACACACTTATATACAATTCTTTGGAATATATTTGTTTGAATAATCTTATTACCATGTTCTGTAAGGATATGGAAGGCTTCATCACCAAGAATTTCTAAAGCAGCATTTAAACCAGGGCACCACACAGTTATTCTGATTTTCTTTAACTACTACCATTCATATGGCCTCCAACTTAAAAACATACTGCGCTATAAAAGTTCACTGGCAAGTAGGTTAGTTCAGATTATGAATGTCCACAGAAATTAAGATAATATGTGGTTGTATTCCACAAAAGCTGAAACAGTAGAATCTCTCACCTAATCAGTGGCTACTTCTTTAGAAAGGATGACCTTTACATTCTTCACTGCTAATATTCTATTATTTTGATTTTCTAAAACAAATGAGAAAGGTGAGATCAGAAACTCAGGCCTTCCAACACAACTATGGTTGATCATGGGGCACAGCACTATGAGAGAAACGGGCAGCACAATGATCTAGAAAGAGGGTGAAGGCCTGGATTTATTTCCTGGTCCTGACTGTTATTAACTATGTGGATTGGGGCAATTTAGGCTCTTGAAGCTAATTAACTAATTCTTCATCTCACAAATGAACATTATAGATACATATTTTATCTCAAAACAGTATATATAAAATTATAAAATCCCACTGGATTTAATCACAGGGGCTCGTAAGGGACATTATATGCGTTAGTGATTAGCTATTATACTGCAGTGCAGCTGGCCATTTCAATGTGCATAACATTGAATATCTGTAATGAATGCTCATGACTTGAGAAATGTCTGTATTTCTAAATTAAGTGCAATCTATTATGTTAATATTTACACATTGAGATTATCTCTAAATTCTTATAATGCATCACTGTTTAGGTTGGTTTTTAAATAGATTCTACTGACATTCTCACACACAGGTTCCCTCCCCGCCCCATTGCTTCCTAATGATGCAGGATTTTCCACGACATCTGGTCTTAGTGTCAACAACCATTTATAGCATATCAGCTGTAATGAGCAGCAACTGTTTGCAAGTTTTGTTCTGTACTTCCATATGGATACAATGGCAACTACTTCCATTGTGATTTGGGATTTTCTTGAAACTGTCCAAGTATCTCAAAGTACCGAGGCAACTTGCTGGAATCACTTTCAGAACTGGAAGAGACTTGGGAGATAAAATCATTCAAACCCTTCAGTTTGAGGTAGAGAGGTTCAAAACGATGAAGCAAGGACTTGAGGCCAGATTTCCTGATCCCTTCCTTTTAAAAGACGTGATACTGAGGAAGCTCCTCTGATGGTACAAAAATCATTCATTTTCAAAAGGTAGTCTATTCAGCAGATATTTTTAGGAGAATTTAAAGTAGTCAAAAATATTTATGACCCATAATCAAATAAAACAAGGGGAAACTTATGAAAAAGACGTAATTTTGATTTTGCTTCTCAAAAATCTCATAAACACATCATGAGGATTTCTCAATTAGCATGATCTTTTTTTTTTTAATTAATTTATTTATTATTTATGGCTGTGTTGGGTCTTCGTTTCTGTGCAAGGGCTTTCTCTAGTTGTGGCAAGTGGGGGCCACTCCTCATCGCGGTGCGCGGGCCTCTCACTATCGCGGCCTCTCTTGTTGCGGAGCACAGGCTCCAGATGCGCAGGCTCAGCAATGGTGGCTCACGGGCCCAGTTGCTCCGCGGCATGTGGGATCTTCCCAGACCAGGGCTCGAACCCGTGTCCCCTGCATTGGCAGGCAGATTCTCAACCACTGCGCCACCAGGGAAGCCCTAGCATGATCTTTATTAAGGAACTGATTGAGCAAAGGCGATGATCATCTTTAACATTAGTCACATTAACATCTTCAACATTAGTGATATCACAGATTTATCTGTGCACATACGTGATATCTATCTAACCAATGAAACTCAAACATTTGGAAATTATAAGGGTAGTGAAATCATGTGTGTTTTACTTTTTTAAAAAAGCAAAACATTTTTAATGAATATTATTTTAATGAATATTATAAAGCAAGTTATTAGTTTTATTATTCTATATTATTTGATGCTTACATTCCCTTGGATATTAGCTTTTAAGAAGTAAAATTGTCTTTTAAAATTTCTTTCTTCTATTGGAAAGCCTCAATATTTCAACATGAAGTTAATCAGTCAGTGCTTTGGTGCATTTTCAGCCTTTGCCAAAGAAGGTGTGAACAAAGCTCCTAGAAATCAACTAAATGAAATTTTGCATGAATTAAAAAGCCTGAATATCAGGCTCGCTCATGCACACGGTGGAGGTCCTTTTGTGCACGTGGTACAAGTGACTTTTGCTTTTATTTTCACATGGCATGGATACCTGAATTTATGTACTTAGCACGGGGAATTTCTAGCTGATGCATGCACGGTGAGTTTGTGATGAGGAAGTACTATTTCTATCATCGTGCATATATGAGCAAGTTCGTAAGAATCACTCAGTATTCCATTACTGTTTCTTGATTTGCCTCTGCATTATCAGCACACACTATCAAGTAGCTTGAAAGAGCCCCATTGGCGGGGGCTTCCCTGGTGGCGCAGTGGTTGAGAATCTGCCTGCCAATGCAGGACACACGGGTTCGAGCCTTGGTCTGGGAAGATCCCACATGCCGCGGAGCGACTGGGCCCGTGAGCCACAATTACTGAGCCTGCGCATCTGGAGCCTGTGCTCCGCAACAAGAGAGGCCGCGATAGTGAGAGGCCCGCGCACCGCGATGAAGAGTGGCCCCCGCTTGCCGCAACTAGAGAAAGCCCTCGCACAGAAACGAAGACCCAACACAGCCATAAATAAACAAAAATAAATAAATTAAAAAAAAAAAAAGAACCCCAGTGGGACTTCCCCAATCAGCTGTTTCTCCACAGCCTGACATACACTACGTACTCCATAAAGAAATACTAGAATGACTAAATGAATTATGGAATTTGTCACATGTATAGTTTGTTTCTAATATAGCTAGACATACATTATGCACAAGTGATGTGTTCTTTAAACATTTTTTTAAAAAGATGGCTCTGAGAAAAGTGGAATAATTGTGATTTTATAATTATGCTAAATGTAGAATTAATTCACTATTTGATATTATCTACCACCCATGGTGACAAGGATTTACTGAATGCTTGTCAGAGTCCCAGAAAATGAATTCCTTTCTTTTCTGGTCATACATTCGATTTTATTGACATTTCTATGAAACTGTTAAAAATCCCCCCAAATCTCCAGAATTACTATCTTCATTTAAATATCTATATCTATTCAACTATCTATCTATCTACCTACCTATCACTCTCATATCCATCTACCCGTCTAAACACTGTTCTTCAGGAGGTAGGCTTTAAGAAAGACAGTATTTTCCACTTAGGCAATTCACTGGTGCTGATTTGTTGCTAAAAGATTCAGTTGTATGTATGAAGCCTCCTATCCAGATAGCTGTTTATGAAGTAGTTTAGTAACCATTTCTGATACACTCCAAACTGAAGAAATCTTACTACTTTGTGTGAAATATGGTTACTTGAAAAAGCACAGCTATATAACTGTCTCCTTTGACTTACTTTCTTCTGTCAACCGATTCACAGAAATTGTATTCTCCCGGGTCCTAAATGAGACAACACATCTGACTTGATATGCCTTTATTTTCTGTGACATCGAGAGTTGTCACTTGTTACTGCAGCCTCTTTTCGACCTAATATATTTTTGGATGCAGCGCTTGTCTGATGTACTTCCTTCTTTCTGGGACGCACAGAACAGATACATTTTCCACATATATTTAAGTGATCTTTAATTCACCAGCCTGTACGTTCCATACATACAAGGTCTGTTTTTGTTTTGCTCTGTAATATATGCCCACAGCCCAGACAGGGCCGTGGTAGGTGCTCAAGAAATGTCTGATTAATGTTTGTTCTTCTCTTTTGATACCTGAATTTTTAATCAGCAGTTCACAAATATCCAACACCACTCTTCATAAACAATCTATTTTTAAGCACTCCAAAGTGATTGTCTTGATGTGGCCTAAATTAAATGTGGCAAATCCATTTCGTTCTTCTCGATGTCTCAGTTTCCAAAGGCTGTGGACAATGCCACTTTACTGATTTTCTAAATGGGACATTTTTGCTTTTTATACCAGTCTTTTGTCAAATTATGCTGCCCTCCTACTCTACATTAAATCTTAAATATGCCTTATTCTCTTATCCCTAATGATACAAATTTTGTATAGCTATGAAAATCCATAGGTGGGGATTATTTTAATCCCTTGACTCACTAAATTTAGACCCATTTTCCCAAATAATTCTTAATATTGCTCGCAAGATTATTTTCCCATCATTGTTTTGAACTATTCTTTGATCTCTATAATGGTTTTCAACTCATTTATCTAACTGAATTGAGAAGTGGTAGTGATTAAGCTTGCAGACCCTGGAACCCAACTGCTTGGGCACAAATCCTGTCTTGCTAGCTGAGTGACCTTGAGTAAGTTCTTCTACTCATGGTTGTCAAATCTCCCCTTAGGTAACATGGGGATGGTCATAGTGCCTTCCTCATGAAGTTGTTCTGAAGATTAATATGATGATACAGTGCAGGGTATACAGTAACTGCTTATAAATGGCAGCTGTGGCCATTTTTATTATTAAGGTTCTGCTTTGATTCAAACCCTCTCAAAGACTAGAGTCATATACCTGAACTATAGTCCTATAATTACGTTAGCACTGCTATATGTCCCTAATATTGCTTGAATCTACATCAATTGGCCTGACACTGAATGCACCTTAGACAAAGGTAGTGGTCCACGTATCCAATGGATACTGCCTGGTGCTGACTGACATGCTTCTGTTATGCCAACATCCCACCACCCTGAACTTTCTCCTGTTGTTGTTTCTGCTGTGCCTGCTGTGCCTTAGCCTTGTCTCTAGGTCTCGGTAAGTTTCCATCTGGTGGATTCTACTGTCTAATAAGCCCCCAAGTGTGGCAGTTATTCAACTATTCAAACCGAGATCTGTATGCTATCACTGTATCAAAGAGGATATGCTTATCCTCTATTTCATTCAACATTAGTTAACATACACAACAATCTGTTTTATTCAATGTTGTCTTTTATATTATAAATGTGCTTTTGGTTGAACTTTATTCATTCCTAAATTAAAGGACTATGCTGCAAGTATTAACAAGGTATAAGGTCCCACATTAGGTACTGTAAAGGAACACAATACGTTAAATAGCTATTATCCTAGGAGGGATTTATAAACAAACTGTACAGTACGCCTACGCTCACAGGTGTCTGTGATAATGATGAAAAATGTAATACTTCCTGTGTTTTTATCTCACTGATATGGACAAATTAAACTGCATGCCTGTAGTGTACATGAATTAACATATGAATCATGACAGGGAAACAAAAATATATGGCCCAATAGTAGTAAGGGCAGTATTTTGATTAAAGCCTGATAATAGGTTTCAGCAGTTGATCTTTTTCATTTTAATATATTGGTAAATATGCTATTGTAAGTTGTATACTTATCAGACTATGCATGGTGGGTATAAAAGACACAAATCAAAGCCAGTGACTGAGCACACTTAAGGTGTGCATAAGTTGTCTCTCACGCACAAGTTTGGGCCTCTCTTAGTATATTTATGTCATGGCCTATTGAAACAAGCATGAGAACTAGACTCAACTGAAGTTTATCCAAGTCAGCAATTTGATAGAAACTAAGACAATTATAGAAATTATAACAAGCTCTATCAGAAGTTCATCTCTATCCTCTCCTAAAATCAGAGTAAGAATAGAAAGCAAAAACACTTTTCTCCCTTGCAAGAAATCTCATGGGTGATGCAGCAGGCTATTTCTTTTAGTAGTAGCCTCTCTGGAAATCACCTGCCTGAGTTTTTAATTAGTGACTTTAGCTCATATGTCAGAAAATATATTTTTCTTCCCCACCCACATCCTAGGCTCACTGCCATCTCTGATTAAAGTTACAGTCTTTGGGGACTTCCCTGGTGAACTAAAGAAAGCCCGTGTGCAGCAACAAAGACCCAACACAGCCATAAATAAATAAATAAATAAATAAATAAAAAGGAAGGAAGGAAGGAAGGAAGGAAAGAAGGAAGGAAGGAAGGGAGTTCCGGTCTTTGAAGAGCTCTGCTGAGTTTGGACACTTACAAAAGGGCAATATCATGACCTCACAAAATATATTTTGAAAGTCATGGAATAGAATTCACATTTTTCATCCTTGGCTTTTAGAGTATACTTATAATTACATAAATGTAGTAAAATGTTTCAAATGATAACTTTATTAAATAGCAAAAATAATGTGTAGGTCTAAATACGTTCACTTAAAAAGGAAAAGTAGCATTGTGAGTTCTAAGAAGTAACAAAAAGGGGCACTGTCTTTACATGGCTAGTAAGGAATTTTTGAGGTGATTGCCAAATATATGGATTTTCACAGGAACATATTATTTTTCCTTTATCCTGATGGGTAAATTTGGTGTTAGCAGATGGACACAGTCCTATCTTGGTTCTCCAAAAGAACAAGTCATTAACCTACTTTTCCTTTAGACATGGAAAGCTCTCAGATTCAAACTGAAAATTAAAGGAAGATTCTAGAAAACTAAGGCAATGTTTTGCTTACAAATCACATCTTCAAGTAACTCACTGTGGATCGTTAGAGATATATTCTTGTAGAACATACTAAATGAATGGAAACTACAGGTTTACAATTTACTATAACTAGAGAAGACTAGAGAAACCAGCCTAGGTCCTCCCACTGAACACATTACAGTTCAAGACATTCTAAATTATCCTTTGCCACCTTTGTACTAAAGCCTGGAAAAGGCTGAGGTTTCAGATGAAAAATCACAACTATACAATGCTCACATTTGCTATTTCCCCCACCCAGGAGTTTCTCTCCATTTAAATTTCTAGGCCTTCACTATTTCTCTGAAATTTCATAAGTAAAGCTAGAATGCCAAGAGAAGAGGTCAGAAAATTAATAAAAGGATAGTCTTCTCTGAAATATTTAATTTCTAAATGATCTAAACAATTTTCAACCTCAATGGTTATCAGAAGCTGAGTCAAGTCTTAAAAGTATTAGTATCAAATATACTATTTGATAATAAAATTTGTTTTACCCTTTTTCCATCTGTTTTAAAAGGCAATGATATCTTGGCCCCTAGGAATATAAATAAATAAAAACCCAGGGAGCCTCAATGTCCTCAGAATTCCTGGGACTAATGTTAAGGGAAAGAGACTTCAGCACCCAGAATGGGATTCTTTAGCATCAATCACTTGGGCCAAAAATCTACCTAATACATTTATCTCTATTTAACTTATAATTCTGATAACCATTTACATATTAGGTAAATATAATATGACTATAAAATCACATGTTTGATCAACAAACATATTATTATGCCCACAGAACAAGTTTAGAAAGAAAGAGATCATCAGTCCTACTCAAAATCACATTAAATGCTGCACCCATTCTTAGGAAGAAGGAAATATAACCTATTTATTGTTAATGTTAGGCAATGGTTTCTCTCTGGATGAAATGGGATTTATGTAAGTCTCAAGTGTGCATTAGAGAAGAGATGATTGTGGCGAGGGAAAGTGTCTTTGTAATGTGTCAGAATGAGTCCACACAACTTTACTGCTCATATTTTTGCCTTTACAGGTATAACTGCAGCTGAACAGTCATTAGGAATTGTGTGGTGGTTTGTCTTCTCCAAGGGCATTCATTACTCACCTTCAGGTCCCGATGGACTACGCCCATCTGATGGCAGTGTAGCACAGCCTCCAGGATCTGCTGAATGCAATGACTGCATGCAAACACCAGGGGGCGTGTGTTAGTTCCAAGCTTACACTCACTGTCTGTATAGCCTCAGAGAGACTGGGTTAAAGTGCAAAACTAGCAGACAACTGGGGTTGTATTTAAACATCTTCAGTAATGTAAACATGCTCAAGTAGAGTGACTACTACCTCAGAACAGTCAGGATCTTGCCAGATGTGAGCCAAAATGTGGGTCCACTTGTTCTAGAAAAATCCATCTTAAAAATATTTAATTCAGGAGCTCATTTCCCGGTTATAAATCCTCACAGGAAATGAACTGGAACACAACTATAATTTTTATAGCTTTTGTGCTCCACCTCCACCCCACACAAAAAAAGCTGTTTCTCTCTTCTCTCCCATTTTTCTAGTATCATTCCAAAGCTGTCACGTTAGCAGTCAAGGCACCATTAAGGTTAAATTAGGATACGTAATGAATTTTTGATAAATCATTAACTTCGCATGCTTTAATTTAGCTGGCAATTATTATCTCTTGCCTGAGGGTTCATCAGACTCAAATGGAGCAATGCGTAACCAGTTGTTCTGCTACAGCAACCCATGGTCTCAGAACAGAAGTGGTGTTTAAATCTACAGGCGGACATACATCACAGGCCAAGTTTATCTCCAGGCAAATGCTGGTCACCTCAGGAAAGCCTGCCCCCAAACTGCCTCTGGTGGTTTACTCCTCGGAAACGTTAACAGGTTGTGTTCTCAATACTGTCCTTTCCTTTTTGCTATGATGTATATTTAGCCTGTAGATGAGCAAACTGAAAGAGCCATCATGCATTATCATTTCATCATTTAGTCATTTTAGGGAAAAGTTGGGAAAGGCAAGGGAACCATTTTAAATACCCACCCTCTGCCCTTTCCCCAGAAAAAAAAAACAAAAAAACTTCCTTTGATTCAGATTTATGGACTCCATATACTGACCTTCAGGTCCCTGTGAACTATGCCATTTAGGTGACAATGATTTACACTTTCTAGAATCTGCTGTATACAATGACTGCAAAGATACAAGGGCAGAATGGAAGGGAGAACATTTTAAAGGCACATAATCACATTGAATACAAAATAAAATGAAAGTTCGAACGAAACAAACAACAAACAAAAATTATATTTTTCAAATTTTTTTAGCTTTACACTGGAATTAAATAATGCTGAATAAAGCTAATTCTGGTTCTAACAAAAATGACATCCAACATAGAATTTGTGACATATTCAGACAAAACAATTTGAGCTGTGTGTTTTGCATTGCAACTCCATAAATTAAATCATTTGTATACAGAAGTCAATATTTCCATATTCAGGGAGAAAATTTTATAAATAATTCCCACAGTGTTCTGGGAAAATTCTTCAGTGAAATAAAATTTATGGGTATTTCTCATACACATCTAAACTGTTTAAAATCTGAGGTCACAATTAAACATAGGTGTTGAAACAAGAGGGTAAACAGATGAAGTGGCAGGTGAAACAAAGGTCAAAAAAAATGGAGGGAGACATTTACCATTTTGACTTAGAAATGGTGCTGCTTGTATAATATATTAATAGGAAAACTAATGCACGTCTCCAATAACAGGGAGAATTTAAAGTAAACCCATGGCATAAAACAAACTCCTCTTCAGTATAGTCATACTCTGGGGAAGGGCTAAGAACTTACAAAACATAAATAAAATTTAAAATCCCCTGCAGCACTGCTGGTTGTTAGACACATTTTCATACACCCCAGTGAAGGAAAACTTATGCTTATTACTATGTTAAAATGCACAACTTATGCTATTCTTATTAAAGGCTCACTGATGTCAAATAGACTGCTAATTAAATTCTACGGTAGACGTCATCGATGGGCACCTATAAGGTCCCATGAGCTGTCATATGACATACAGTAATGTAGAACATATCACACTGATGAATTCTGTACAAGTTCACTATGCGATTCAAATGCAGGTATATACAGACATTCATTCATTCTACATTCATTCATATAAGGATTAAGCAAATACTTTAATGAGGATATTTTCAATCATTTAATGTACAAAATAATACTACTCCAAAGTAAATTCTTGAATTAAAAAAAAGTAATCACCATCTGATTTATTACAACATGTCACAAAATTGATCAGAATTGTGATTTTCTAGCTCTAACTTGATTAAGTGTACCACTAAAACAGCTTCATATTGGTTGTTTTTGACTATACAGCTTATTGGAGTGTTGGTAATTATGTGTTAAATCATATGACTCTTTTTCCTTCTACAATAATGTTCACTTTATACTACTTTTTAGGAATACTTCACTCTCTCATCTCAAACCACTGGTATAAGTTATTGGGCTTAATGAATAACAGAAAATAAAGAAGTAAACATGAATTCATATTAAATAAACTTCACCATATGTTACCAGTGAGAATGAATTCAATTCTTAACTTCTTGAGGACTAGTACTAGTCAGATTTTTACAAATTATTTGCTCTCTACGCTTGTAGTTGAGAAGAGAATGCTTCTTCTCCTTGATTATGTGTGGGACCTATCCTAAAATGTATCCCAGAGTAAATTCCAAAATTTAATATAAGCATGCATATGAAATGATCCAACCAACTGAGGGTCTATCCTGTTATCTGTAGGGCTGCTCAATAGTGAAAATGGTCTCTAGATTAATTTCAACCAATATTTTGAAACACAATAACAACCTGTTTAACATAACTTTGAAAAGAAAAATAAAGGAAATTCCCTAACTTTTTTTTATTACTTTGATTAAAAAGATTACTCTCTTGGAAAGTGGGCAAATAGCTACTTCCAAGGCTATTCTGAAGCCCTTTTCAGAGGCCTAATGTGAGGATCTGGCTTAAACTGAACAAGTGATGATTCACTCATTATAGCCTAAGTGACATGGAACTTTCTATTTGACTTTTGCAGGAAAAATTCCATTAAAAAATTAGAGTGTAGTCATGTGCAGAGAAGATTCACAAAATGTCATAAACAGTAGCATTAAACCAAAAAGATTAATTAGAAATTTAGAAGTGAGCCTGTGTATACATGTGCTACTTTGGAGGGATGGGGAACCTTCTATCAGCTGACTATCTGCTGAGGGCCAGGCTGCAGGGGGATTAGCAGCCTTTGGAAGCTCTGAAAGCATTAGATAGAGAACCAGCAGGCACAGACCACCAGTAACAGAATATATATAAAACATCTCATTTATATTGCTAATAATGAGCCAGGGCCAGATTTTTCAAAATGAGTACCAACTGCAGAATATATGTAAGAAATGCCAAGGAAATTAACACCAAACAGTCTAAGTAATGTCTAAGCAAGTAGATTAATGTTACTTCACTCCAAAAACATTGCCTAGGAAGTCTCAAATTAGACAAAATGTTAGCCATTTCTAACTTCTGTAAAAAATTTTGCCAATTAACAAGATTGGGAAATCCTCTTGAATCCTCTGAAGTACCTGAATAAATATTTTTTCGAGTGAGAGT
Organism: Balaenoptera musculus; assembly: GCF_009873245.2. Classification (NCBI taxonomy): domain Eukaryota; kingdom Metazoa; phylum Chordata; class Mammalia; order Artiodactyla; family Balaenopteridae; genus Balaenoptera; species Balaenoptera musculus. Next base: position 113,742,635 of record NC_045789.1, read on the forward strand.
TCCAAGGACGTTAATGAAATTTCCAAAGCGTTAAACAGCTCATAATGCCTGAAGGAGACCACTGGGCCTTTTGGAGTCTGTTTCTTTTTATGGCCTCTGATTAGACATGGGCTGTTCATGGAACTTCTGTGATGAGGGAGATGCTTTATATCTGCTACGTCCAGTCGGTTGCCGCTAGCCACTCGTGCAATTAAGCACTTGAAATGGGGCTAGTGCAACTGAGGAACTGAACTTTTTATTTTATTTAATTTTAATTAATTGAAATTGAAATTAAGAGTCATATGCATAAACAACAAGGTCCTACAATATATAGCACATGGAACTATATTCAATATCCTGTGATAAACCATAGCAGAAAAGAATAAGGAAAAGAATATATATATGTATAACTGAATCACTTTGCTGTACAGCAGAAATTAACACAACATTGTAACATAGTATCACCTATACTTCAATAAAATAAATTTTAAAAAAAAAGAGTCATATGTGACTAGTGGCTACCATACTGGGCAGCCTAGCATCTAGAGAGCTCATAACTTTGATAAAAAAGTATATTTCTTTATCAGAAGTCATTCCAGTTAGGCTTTTTTAAAAAATAAAATATGTATTCTAACTATAGATACTAGATAAAAATAAAATTTAGGCCAGATTCACAGTTTTTTTTTTTCTTCAAAGAATCATCTTGGAAATCCTTAAGAGAGAAATATCAATTAAGAGGGACTCATCAAGAAAAGTCCAAGATGGTATTATGAAAGTCTCATAATCTTAAGCATCATAATATATTTGTAGAGAGATATACTGAACAAGTGTCATCTCAGTGCTGAGTCTTGTATCTTGCCCAGGGCAAGTCACTTACCTGGCGTCGGCTTCACTGTAATATTCTCTTGCCACTATATCTTCAAACAGTTCACCTCCAGTAACTCTGTGAAGACAAACAAGATACTCACATTGAAAAAGAAGAAAAAACTAGGCATCAATAGATTTGCACCAGTGTTCATACAGAATATATATGTTCAGATTATTTTAAAAATTATCAAAACATAAAGCATATTAAAACATTATAAGACTCCATAATGGTCAATTTATATTAATCTAAACAGTTCCATCTTTTCTGTTTGCCTTTGTATCACTAGATCCCGAGGATACAATTTTCTGTATACCATAAATATACTCAGACATATCTTATAGAAAATGGTTTCTACGAAACTCTTCAATTCTCTAAATATTAACTAAGGTCTGACAAAGTGTGTGGAACCATTTAGGAACATTTTCTGAACAAAAAGAGAGGATAACACATATCATGGGTGTAGAGTGTGAGTTTGCAGGCTGTATTTCTCTGGAGGGGCTCGATTTTTAAACTGCAATGAACATGCCTTTATGGGCTAGAGGTGACCTTCCAAAATACATACACTTTGGGGCTGAGTGCTTGATTTTCCTCGTAAAGCAATTTCCTTTATGTTCCATGTCTTTGCCGGTAAACTAAGACTCAGGTTTTGGCAGTGCCTGGGAGGCAGCAGTGACCCCTTGCCAGCTAGGAAGGAGCCATATCTGTCTGCCCTTTTTAATAAAGTGAAGACTTCCCCACAACTCAGCAACTAGATTTGGTTGCTCCAGGAAGTTCATTCAGACCGTGGACTTCGAGGTTCTCTAAATAAGGAGATGTAACTATCTCTGGGATTCATTTCTTCTCCAGGTCCAACAGATTACTGCTTTGGGGCTAGAATTCCCTAACCAGTGATTCTCTGGCTTAGGCTTTTCTTCTCCCTGCTTAAAAAATGAGTTTCTAAATTTTAAGAAGTCATGTAATTTTGTAGTAAAATTTTAAAGTATGGAAATGTACCAAGTCCTCCCCTATCTCTTGATCCCAATTCCACTCCCAGGAATAAACCGATTTTAACTTTATGCGTGTCCTTCCAACTTTTTGTGTATCTTTTAACATTTATACTTTTCCCTTTGCAAACACACACAAAGAAACACTTTTCTCACTAAAGTGCGATTGTGCAATATACAAAAATTAGGCTAATTGTGTTTTTCATTTTACATTAAATCATGGGCACTGTTTCATGTCAGAAGCATTTTTTTCCCCTATTGAAAATAAGTAGTGTGTATGCGTGTGTGCACGCACATCTTTGAGAGTATTATTAGAAGATAAATTCTTAGAAGTAAAATTACTGGATCAAAGAGTATGCACATTTAAAATTTTGTTGGGAAGACAAGGAAAATTACCTTCCAAAACGGTGGTACCTCCAACACTGTGAAAGTACCGACAGGCCCGCATCATTATTAATAATGGTTATTGTCAATAAACGAAAATGCCTACCTAATCGGAAAAAAGTTAGCTCATGTTAATACGAATTTGAGTATTAGTGAAATGAATCCTTTTCTTATGTATTTATCAGTCATTCCTTCCTCTGTTATGATCTGACTTGATTTTAAAAGAAACTTTCAGCTTTGGAGTTTAATCTCATAAGAGCTAACATTTGTTGAGCACTTATCATGTGACATGCAGTGTGCTAAGCTTTATATTAACTGATAAATTCTCATAATTTAGGACGGTTTTACCACTAGCCCAGTTTATTGATGAGAAAATGGAAGTACAGAGAAGTTAAGTAACTTGCCCAACTTTACACAGCCTTGAGTGCCATATGGGGGCCATCCACTCCACAGCCCATGCTTTCAATCACTACACAGTACAGCCTTTTCAATAATTACACTGTCCACTTTTCTAGAGATTTAGAAGGTATGAGTCATTTGGTCAAGCATCGAGTGAAGGTATAAAACTTGCTGTATGTACATTAGAGAGTGTGAGATAAAATTAATCTAAGATAGCTTTTGGTGGTTGTTCTTGTTTTTTACTTTAATAAGTTCTGAAATATCATCCAATGATAACATGTTCCAGGGATCACCAGTTATTATTACTCTCGTCTGTATTTTCCTCTCCTAAATGAAAAGATGTGATACTAAAAACTGTAAATTTGTCTGAAAGTTTACCCAACTTTCCCCCATCTCCATTGCATTCTGGATATTTGTAAGTCCTTTAATGTTGAAGTTACTATTTTCAATTCTATTACTTTCACATATAAAATGGACATCTAAAATGACTATTTAAAGCTTCATATGGGCTTGTTTTGAAAACTGTGGTTATGTGCACATGTAATTTCATTTACTGGCACAGCTAAGTTTTTCTCCCAATTAGAATCTGTGATATTAACACAATCATACAGTGTGCCCTAGACAAATTATGATACAAAGTAATTAAATATTAGACAGAAAGAACTTCCAACAAATCTATTACTGTCTCTATAACGATGATAACAGTTTTGTGGGATTTCTTCCTTTGAACGTGACCAACGTAGATATGATATATATTCATATTTATCTTTGTTTCTGACCACAGGTACCAAGAAAATCTGTATATATTACAAACAATTTTGGATTGTTAAAGTGTTTTACAAATATTGATTAAAAAGCCCATTGTCACTAATAAAATTGCTACTGCATATATAGTAGCTTCTTAAATATATTATATACTCCATGAGAATTGTCAGATCCTAAATCACTAGGATCAGGTCTTACTGATCTTTGTTACCTTAGCACTGAACCCAGCAACTAAGACATAACATTTGTTCAATTAATGAGTACTGAAATAATGATTAAATGAATTAACCAAGTCAGAAAATCATGCTACCCATCTACTATAAGTTTAGAGATTATACATGTGCTTAAAAAGAAAAAGGAAAACACTAAAATTTAGCCATACGTGACGATAGGTTTTATTTCCTAAGGGGTTTGTATCTAAAGAAGAATACTGAAAAGTCAGGTGTAACAATTAAACAAATTTAAGGGGTATAGAGAGTTTTATGTAGAGTTGGAGATTATATAGTCAACTGTCTCTGACAGTACTCTTTCTCATTTTCTAGCATTCATTTTTCTCATTATTTAAAAATATCCTTGTGTAAATGAAGCCATTTTATCAATTTTGCTATATGTATGATAAATGTCTGAGAAGGAAAAAATGGAGTTCTAATAGAACACACTGCCTTAAAGAGAAACTATTGAATTTTCTAACTTTAACACATTTCTATACTCACATGATTGTTTAATGGAGCACAAAATTAAGCAGCAGTTATTGCAGATTTTGGAAAATTTTTAGTATGCTATGTGAAGTTTCATTCAAAGTCACAAATTAAATCAGTCTCATGAATAAACCGTTAGATTAATTAATTAGAGATTTTGTGAATAAATTGGTGTCAGGGATCTGTATGATATGAGGCATATCAATTATATATTTGAAGCATTAATTATCATTTATGAACCTCTAGAACATTAGAGCTTACAGGAAAAAATGATAACTCTAGAACTATGAAAAGATGAGACTCCATATATCAAAAAGATTTTTGTTGTTGCTGTTGTTATTTATGGGAATGCTGATTCATTTTATGCTTTCCAGAAAGAATGAATTATTCATGCTCCTTGTATATATATTTGTGAATTATATCAGGAAGAGTTGAAAGTAGTTTCACCTTGAATAAAGCATTTATAAAATTTTGAGGATTACAGCTTTGACTATGACACTGAGCAGCTACTAGCATCCAAGATGTCAAAGATTGGACTTTGGAAGAGAAAATGGCGCCACGTTAACTCAAGAACCAGCAATGATGCAGAGATTAGAGCATGCCCAAGGTGGTGGGGTAAAACCCATGAACCTCAGGCTGTAGCCACGCTGGAAAACAGGAACCTAGAGCAGGGCCCAGCTAACGCACAGTGAGGAGGCAATCTCTCCAAGGCAGGGCCAGGAGTGTCTCCTAGAAAAAGGAGTAATTCCCCCTGGAACTCCAAGTATAAAGCTGAAGAACAAACCCAATGAGCAGAGGCCACCGGACCTGAAATCCAAGGCTCTGAACAGAGACAGCAGAAGTCATGTTAGCAAAGAATCACCATAGTCAAATTTTTTGTTTGTTTGTCCAAAAACATTTCATATGCTGACTTGCATTTGGGTAACGGGTGTGTCTTCCAGTGACCTCCCGGGCAGAAGCTGTGAGCGGTGACGTGTTTGTCTGTGTTACCTGCATGGTGCCCGGCACACTGCCTTCCATACTGCTGAACGATAACAGCAAATATCCATTGGGAGCTCACCATGTGCCAAGTCGAAGTACTGTTCTAAGTCCCTACGGGTTGTAACACAACAATCTCATGAGGCAGATACTAGTGCTATTATTTCTGTTTTATACACGAGCACACTGAATTAGTGGAGGTTAAGGACTTTTCCCAAGAACACACAGCACAAGAAAGAAAGGGTTTGTTTATTCCCATTGTGCTGCCCTAATTGTTTCCCGTTAGACACAAGCTGGAGAGCAGGAGAAGAGCAGGTCAAACATCTCTGGAGAGCCCAAAGGATCATGTGAAAAGACTGGGAAGAACAGTGACATAAAGGCATTCCTACTTACATCCCCTTTAATTCTTGGATTAAAGTAAGACCAACTGCTGGTGAGGGCTGGTCAGAGTGAAGCTGATCACGGTTCATTAACAGGAGTGTTACTGGTCTTCCTGGCCAGACAATCCTTCACCACGTGGGATGGTCCCTTGAATAGGCAAGACTGTCAGCACCAGGCCCCACAATAGGTGCCAGCAGCACTACCTTGTCAGTGTGTCAATCCCACTATTCCCAGTCACCCCAAGGTCCCCCTAGTGTCCCTGATGAGAACCACTGAGCTAAGGGAACAGTCTATGGAGGTACAATCGAAAAGTCAGGCCTTCTTAGCACCATCTTCTAACATATATAGTCAACCAAGCCAACCTCTGGGCAGACATCTATGATGGAACATTGTATCTTCAGTACTTTACAGCATGTCTGGCAGATAGAAGGAGCTTAATAAATCTTTATTGAGCAAATAAATTATCAAATAATTAAATGGATGAATGAAACCAGTCCACAATTTTATGGCTTAACCCATATTTAAGCTAGAAACTGAGGGTAAAGAGGCCCAATTAACTTTCATATTATTTATCTACCAACCTCTAGACAAATCCTGCTGACTTTATCTCCAAAATGGATCTTGAATCAGGACTTCTTTCCATCTCCACTCTAATGTCACCAGTCCAAGTCATTACTGTCTGTCACCTGCACTACTGCAATGGCCTCCTAATTGGCACCATCTCCTCTCTTGCCCCTCTGCCATCAATTCTCCAGACAGTAGCTTTAAGTGTACACTGAATCCTGTCTCATGGCTACATGAAGCTCTTAAATACCTGTGCACTGCTTTTCCAGGCAAAATCCTTACATGACCTGCATGTCTCCTGACGCTCCTTGCTGCCCCTCTCCATCCTGCTCCAACCACAGCAGCCTTTCTCCAGTTCCTCAAGTGCACCAAGCCCCTTCCCATCCCTGGGCCTTTTCAAGTGCTTGTCTCTCTTCCAGAACATTCCCAGCGTCTCTACCTTTACTATTTGGTGAGTAAATCCCTCTTATCCTTCAAAACATGGCTTAAGTTTTATATCCTCAGACCCCCTACTGGTCTAAGTTATCTTACCCCCTTAGAACCCTGTATTATTCTCCATAAAACTTATCACCATTAGAATCACATATTTCTTTGTGTACACATTTGTTTAATATTTGTCTTTCTACCTGTATGGTTGCTCTGGGAGGGTAAAATCTGTTCCTGCTTCTTCACTATAAAATATCAAGTGCTGACACATAGTGCCTGTGACAAGCTCATTAAATGCTCATTAAGTGAATGATCCCAGGGTTTTATATTTCAAAGAGAGCAGACGTGTGGGAGGATCACATATCAACGCCATAATGTTGATGCTCCTGACATCATATCACTTACCATTATATTTTATAAGAAAGCAGGGATCTCTCAGGCAGTTTTCCCCTGGAAATCATATATTTCAGTTTTAGATCTTATAGTATCTTTCCCATAAGACAGAGTTTGTCTCTGAACTAATCATGTCTGATCACAAACGCAGGAAGTATTTGTTGAATTCATTATAAAGGCACATACTTGGATTAGAGATTGAGAAGGGAAGAAAAACATGGTGTTCTGAGGGCAGACAGCAGAAGCAAGAAGAACTACAATCCTGCAGCCTGTGGAACAAAAACCACATTCACAGAAAGACAGACAAGATGCAAAGGCAGAGGGCTATGTACCAGATGAAGGAACAAGATAAAACCCTAGAAAAACAACTAAATGAAGTGGAGATAGGCAACCTTCCAGAAAAAGAATTCAGAATAATGATAGTGATGATGATCCAGACCTTGGAAAAAGAATGGAGGCAAAGATTGAGAAGATGCAAGAAATGTTTAACAAAGACCTAGAAGAATTAAAGAACAAACAAACAGAGATGAACAGTACAATAACTGAAATGAAAACTACACTAGAAGGAATCAATAGCAGAATAACTGAGGCAGAAGAACGGATAAGTGACCTGAAAGACACAATGGTGGAATTCACTGCTGTGGAACAGAATAAAGAAAAAAGAATGAAAAGAAATGAAGACAGCCTAAGAGACCTCTGGGACAACATTAAAGGCAACAACATTCGCATTATAGGGGTCCCAGAAGGAGAAGAGAGAGAGAAAGGACAGAGAAAATATTTGAAGAGATTAGAGTCGAAAAATTCCCCAACATGGGAAAGGAAATAGCCACCCAAGTCCAGGAAGCGAAGAGAGCCCCAGGCAGGATAAACCCAAGGAGAAACACGCCAAGATATATAGTAATCAAATTGACAAAAATTAAAGACAAAGAAAAATTATTGAAAGCAACAAGGGAAAAATGACAAATAACATACAAGGGAACTCCCATAAGGTTAACAGCTGATTTCTCAGCAGAAACTCTACAAGCCAGAAGGGAGTGGCATAATATATTTAAAGTGATGAAAGGGAAGAAACTACAGCCAAGATTACTCTATGAGTAATGAGATCTGGCAAGGATCTCATTCAGATCTGACAGAGAAATCAAAAGCGTTACAGACAAGCAAAAGCTAAGAGAATTCAGCACCACCAAACCAGCTCTACAACAAATGCTAAAGGAACTTCTCTAAGTGGGAAACACAAGAGAAGAAAAGGACCTACAAAAACAAACCCATAACAATTAAGAAAATGGTAATAGGAACATACATATCAATAATTACCTTAAATGTGAATGGGTGAAATGCTCCAACCAAAAGACACAGGCTTGCTGAATGGATACAAAAACAGGACGCATATATATGCTGTCTACAAGAGACCCACTTCAGACCTAGGGACACATACAGACTGAAAGTGAGGGGATGGAAAAAGATACTCCTTGCAAATGGAAATCAAAAGAAAGCTGGAGTAGCAATACTCATATCAGATAAAATAGACTTTAAAATAAAGAATGTTACAAGAGACAAGGAAGGACACTACATAATGATCAAGGGATCAGTCCAAGAAGAAGATGTAACAATTATAAATATATATGCACCAACATAGGAGCACCTCAATACATAAAGCAACTGCTAACAGCTATAAAAGAGGAAATCAACAGTAACACAATAATAGCAGGGGACTTTTAACACCTCACTTACACCAATGGACAGATCATCCAAACAGAAAATTAATAAGGAATCACAAGCTTTAAATGACACAATAGACCAGATAGATTTAATTGATATTTATAGGACATTCCATCCAAAAACAGCAGATTACACTTTCTTCTCAAGTACACACGGAACATTCTCCAGGATAGATCACATCTTGGGTCACAAATCAAGCCTCAGTAAATTTAAGAAAATTGAAATCATATTAAGCATCTTCTCTGACCACAACGCTCTGAGATTAGAAATCAGTTACAGGGAAAAAAATGTAAAAACACAAACACATGGAGGTTAAACAATACGTTACTAAATAACCAAGAGATCACTGAAGAAATCAAAGAGGAAATCAAAAAACACCTAGAGACAAATGACAAGGAAAACACGACGATCCAAAACCTATGGGATGCAGCAAAAGCAGTTCTAAGAGGGAAGTTTATCGCAATAGAAGCCTACCTCAAGAAACAAGAAAAATCTCAAAATAAACAATCTAACCTTACACCTAAAGGAACTAGAGAAACAAGAACAAACAAAACCCGAAGTTAGCAGAAGGAAAGAAATCATAAAGATCAGAGCACAAATAAATGAAATAGAAACAAAGAAAACAATAGCAAAGATCAATAAAACTAAAAGCTGGTTCTTTGAGAAGATAAACAAAATTGATAAACCATTAGCCAGACTCATCAAGAAAAAGAGGGAGCGGACTCAAATCAATAAAATTAGAAATGAAAAAGGAGAAGTTACAACAGACACCGCAGAAATACAAAGCATCCTAAGAGACTACTACAAGCAACTCTATGCCAATAAAATGGACAATCTGGAAGAAATGGACAAATTCTTAGAAAGGTATAACCTTCCAAGACTGAACCAGAAAGAAACAGAAAATATAAACAGACCAATCAGAAGTGATGAAATTGAAACTATGATTAAAAATCTTCCAACAAACAAAAGTCCAGGACCACATGGTTTCACAGGTGAATTCTATCAAACATTTAGAGAAGAGCTAACACCCATCCTTCTCAAACTCTTCCAAAAAATTGCAGAGGAAGGAACACTCCCAAACTCATTCTATGAGGCCACCATCACCCTGGTTTTGGTGTTCACCAAAACCAAAGATACTACAAAAAAAGAAAATTACAGGCCAATGTCACTGATGAATATAGATGCAAAAATCCTCAACTAAATACTAGCAAACAGAATCCAACAATACATTGAAAGGAGCATACAACATGATCAAGTGGGATTTATCCCAGGGATGCGAGGATTCTTCAATATACGCAAATCAATCAATGTGATACATCACATTAACAAACTGAAGAATAAAAACCATATGACCATCTCAATAGATGCAGAAAAAGCTTTTGACAACATTCAACACCCATTTATGATAAAAACTCTCCAGAAAGTGGGCAACTCGCCACTATTATTAAACATAGTTTTGGAAGTCCTAGCCACGGCAATCAGAGAAGAAAAAGGAATAAAAGGAATCCAAATCGGAAAAGAAGAAGTAAAACTGTCACTGCTTGCAGATGACATGATACTATACATAGAGAATCCTAAAGATGTCACCAGAAAACTACTAGAGCTAATCAATGAATTTGGTAAAGTTGCAGGACACAAAATTAATGCACAGAAATCTCTTGCATTCCTATACACTAATGATGAAAAATCTGAAAAAGAAATTAAAGAAACACTCCCATTTACCACTGCAACAAAAAGAATAAAGCACCTAGGAATAAACCTACCTAAGGAGACAAAAGACCTGTATGTGGAAAACTATAAGATAGTGATGAAAGAAATTAAAGATTATACCAACAGATGGAGAGATATACCATGTTCTTGGATTGGAAGAATCAATATTGTGAAAATGACTATACTACCCAAAGCAATCTACAGATTGAATGCAATTCCTATCGAATTACCAAAGGCATTTTTTACAGAACTAGAACAAAAAGCCTTAAAATTTATATGGAGACACAAAAGTCCCCAAATAGCCAAAGCAGTCTTCAGGGAAAAAAACGGAGCTAGAGGAATCAGACTCCCTGACTTCAGACTATACTACAAAGCTACATTAATCAAGACAATATGGTACTGGCACAAAAACAGAAATACAGATTAATGGAACAAGATAGAAAGCCCAGAGATAAACCCATGCACCTATGGTCAACTAATCTATGACAAAGGAGGCAAGGATATACAATGGAGAAAAGACAGTCTCTTCAATAAGTGGTGCTGGGAAAACTGGACAGCTACATGTAAAAGAATGAAATTAGAACACTCCCTAACACCATACACAAAAATAAACTCAAAATGGATTAAAGACCTAAATGTAAGGCCAGACACTATCAAACTCTTAGAGGAAAACATAGGCAGAACACTGTATGACATAAATCAAAGCAAGATCCTTTTTGACCCACCACCTAGAGAAATGGAAATAAAAACAAAAATAAACAAATGGGACCTAATGAAACTTAAAAGCTTTTGCAAAGCAAAGGAAACTACAAACAAAATGAAAAGACACCCCTCAGAATGGGAGAAAATATTTGCAAATGAATCAACAGACAAAGGAGTAATCTCCAAAATATATAAACAGCTCATGCAGCTCAATATTAAAAAAACAAACAACCCAATCAAAAAAATGGGCAAAAGACCTAGATAGACATTTCTCCAAAGAAGACATACAGATGGCCAAGAAGCACATGAAAAGCTGCTCAACATCACTAATTATTAGAGAAATGCAAATCAAAACTATGATATCACATCACACCCGTTAGAATGGGCATCATCAGAAAATCTACAAACAACAAATGCTGTAGAGGGTGTGGAGAAAAGGGAACCCTCTTGCACTGTTGGTGGGAATGTAAATTGATACAGCCACTATGGAGAACAGTATGGAGCTTCATTAAAAAACTAAAAATAGAATTACCATATGACCCAGCAATCCCACTACTGGGCATATACCAGAGAAAACCATAATTCAAAAAGACACGTGCACCCCAATGTTCACTGCAGCACTATTTACAATAGCCAGGTCATGGAAGCAACCTAAATGCCCATCATCGACAGACGAATCGATAAAGAAGATGTGGTACATATACACAATGGAATATTACTCAGCCATAAAAAGGAACAAAATTGGGTCATTTGTAGAGATGTGGGTGGATCTAGACAGTGTCATACAGAATGAAGTAAGTCAGAAAGAGAAGAACAAATATTGTATATTAACGCATATATGTGGAACCTAGAAAAATGGTACAGATGAACCGGTTTGCAGGGCAGAAATAGAGACACAGATGTAGAGAACAAACGTATGGACACCAAGGGGGGAAAGTTGCAGGGGGCGGGGGATGAATTGGGCGATTGGGATTGACATATATACACCGATGTGTATAAAATGGATGACTAATAAGAACCTGCTGTATAAAAAAATAAATAAAATTCAAAAACAAAACATGATGGTTTATGATTCTAGGGAGACAACTTGCTATGTTTATATTCCATGTTTTGAAGGACTGAACCCATATACTTTTTTTTTTTTTTTTTTTTACTATAATTGAGTACAGAGATCAAGAATATCTATATGTTCAACTTCTGTTTGACATTATGCCCCTCTCATATGTTCAAAAACGTTCAAAGTTCTTGGTGAATGATGAGTTTTAAGTTGAGTCAAGCGGTGCAACCACGACATGAGCAGAATGAGATTTGTCAGCCAGTTCTGATAAAGTGGCAATGGTGGGCATGGAGGCGGCTGAGCAAACTTGGGATGGACGGATTCAAAACACAATTCTGGTTCATTGTTAATGCCATTGTTAGTATCTTTTTTTAGCTAAGATCAACTTATTATGTTGGTTATTTTCTAGCTGAATACCCAGTATTTGATAACACCTCTGAAGTAGTAGATTATCTGAGGTTGACCAGAAATGGTTTTCTGAATGGACGCCAAATTGTATGATGGAAATCAAAAAAGGCTGAGAGGTGCTTTAATAGAAGGTCCAAAGAGTTTCTTATTGATTCTGATGTAGATAGATTTGTTGAGTCATACTAGGAATTACAGTAGAGATAATAAAACTGAGACAGGCCATTGGAACTGTTCCATTCAAAACCTGAGTCAGGCCAGGAGGAAAGGCAGCACACTGGGGGAGGCTCAGTGTGGGATATTGAAGCAGGACAGGGTATTCATGGGCACTGTCCAACCTGTAGTATTAAGCAGAGTGGGGGAGTGGAGTGGGGTGGCAGGGTCTGAAATCCTTCAAAGGAGCACTTACTTTACTCCTGCTTTTCTGTGTAATCAATCTTTCCCTTCAATGTCATTCGGGATTTCTGTATCCTCCGTCAATTCTAAAACTCATGCCAACTCTGCTTTTTAATCCCCTCCTCATTCCATCTTTCGCAAATGTAGATGAAAAATTTGAACCACTATCAGAAGTTCATATTCTTAAAGTTGTTTTTCCTCTTCGACGACCAAGGAAAAGCATGAATGAAAACAGTGTTGCTAACCACAATTAAGGGCACATGGAATAAAACAAATGCAGAAATGAGATAGGTTATTTTTGTTCTGTTAACATCACAGACCTCCTCAAGTGAGCAAGTCAGTCATTAAGCTTATTATATTTGTATGTATGTGTGTATGTGTGTGTGTGTGTGTGTGTGTGTGTGTGTGTGTGTGTGTGTGTGGTTTAACAAGATGCCTTAATCTAAGATTGCTTACATGCTCAGGCAATGTTTTGCAAAGATGTACATTTCAAAATGAACGCTTCCTGAAGGCAAGGAATAGACCACGATTCTATGCATTAAAAAAAAAAAAGTTTGATGCAAATTAAAATCATAGTGAGATACCAACTCACACGCATTCAGATGGTTACTATAAGAAAAACCAGAAAATAACAAGTGTTGGTGAGGACGTAGAGAAACTGGAACACTTGTGCACTATTGGTGGAAATGTAAAATGGTACAGCTGCTGTGGAAAACAGTATGACAATTCCAAAAATTTTTTTTTAAACAGAATTACCATATGATCCAGCAATTCTACTTCTGGGTATATACCCCAAAGAATTAAAAGCAGTTTCTTGAAAAGATATCTGCACTCCCATGTTCATAGCAGCATCATTCACAATAGTTAAATCACGGATGCAACTCAAGTGTTCATTGGCTAATCAGTGGATAAGCAAAATATGGTATATGCAGACAATGAAATATTGCTCAGTCCTAAAAAGGAAGTAAATTCTGACATATGCTACAACATGGATGAACCCTGAGGACATTATGCTAAGTGAAATAAGCCAGTATGATTTCACTTACATGGGGTACTTAGAGTAGTCAAAATCAGAGACAGAAAGTAGAATGGTGGTTGCCAGGGACTGAAGAGAGGGAAGAACGGGGAGTTATTGTTTAGTGGATGTAGAGTTTCAGTTCTACAAGATGAAAAGAGTTCTACAGATGGAAGGTGATGATGGTTGCCCAATAATGTGAATGTGCTTAATGCCACTTAACTGGACACTTAAAAATGGTTAAGCAATTTTTATGTTATGTATATTTTACAATAAAAATTTTTTTAATCAAAACAATATTTGATGATGATAATAATGATGATGGCAATGAAAAAGAGTATAATCTAATGCAGACTAAATAAGTATTGCTACTTCCTATTCCTCTGTGGGTCCCACAGGGATTTAGGAAATTATCCATACCATAAACTTGAACGTTAATAAACAGTTCTACATCATCCAGTTGTTAAAACAATTTGTTCCACTGTTACTTTTCACTTCTAGGCAGCATGGTCAAATTGGTAATGAAGTAGATTCAACATAATATCAACTGGTTTGTTATTAGCCAATTGTGTGAGGTCAGGTCAGGTGAAAATTTTTTTCCGTGCTGTATTTTGTCTATTCATAAAATGCAAAGAGAAAAGACAGCATTTCTCCGTATTCAGAGCCACCAGATAAGGGTTGTGCAATTTGTGCTGTATACAAAGGCACAAGCCAAGGAGGCAAGGGAGGGCTGTAATCCAGCCTTATTCCACTCCCTAAGCAAAGTGCCCATACCAGGAGCTTTTCCTAATGGCACAGAAACACCAATAGGCTAACAGTGGCTCTGTCCATATCTGACCAAGTTCCATGAGTAATTCAGCTCACATTATCCCCAACTCACCAAGATATGACTACCATGACCCCAGAACCCCTTTGGAATACCCAAGGACACTCAGTAAGGCAGACAAAGTGTTCTCATCCTGGGCATATCAAATTTGAAAGTAAATGCTCTTTCTGTAGTGTCTATGAGGTGTGAGCCATTTATAAAATGCTTTATAAGTCCTAATGGAAATCTTAAAATTGAAATTTAAGGCTATGCCAGCTGTGTTTGGAGATCAGCAGAACTGTTTGCCTCTCTCATGTCTTATCACAGAACATACCTTCTTTTGACTTGGGGTTAGCCTGCTAAGGGGCACATTATCTCCTTGGCAATTGATGACTTGCAATCACACAGCTTTGCACCAGTCCTACTCTTAGCTCACCAAAAATCCAACGTGGCACATGCACATATTTTCTAAGGATGGATGAGTTGATAAAATAATACGCTCAGCTCTCCAGAAGAAGACACACAACAGACAACACAGTGCCTACGCCTATATAAAAAGAAAAAAAATGAGAAAACTGATAATCCATCCAGGTAGACTGCGGTGTATGCCCTGTTGAGGCATCAGGCTCCCCTGCCAAGCATGGGCTTCTGTCCCTTAGAATTCCAGTCCCTGGAGCTGAAGCTGGGCCCACACCCAAATGTGCAAGACACTCTTGGAGGTGAGGGATCTGGCTGAAGAGAGTTGGTTAAAACCTGGACCCACAGTTTGGCAACAATAATCTTCAGCTGAAGATGTGACACCAAAGGAGAAATCTCTCTCAACGCTCAGGTAATTTGCAATGTAATTAAATCATACAGAGAAAAATTCCATTCTTATAATTACTATCTAATTTTCTGCTTCATCTACCCAAGTTAACAGCATATCTTTTCACATTTTAAAAAGAAGTTAATTTATATATTTATAGCAAGTTTTTAAAAAATAGTGAAGTTACTGATCTTTATTTGATGACCTCAATAGTTAGTAATTTCCTATAAATTGTATATATTGTATTTGTTTTGCATATATCATATATACATATAACATCTCACTTATAAAAAAACAGATTCTCATTTTAAGAAGTGAAGGAAAAATTTCTAACATATATCATACATCTCAACAAGATATCTGATACCCCAATACTCTAATGTGCATAAAAAAATAAAAGCCAAAAACAGGAAAAAAGCACTCACCATTTATAGATTTACATATACTACAGATATTCTAAAGAATCACAAGAGACTATTATAAAATATGTTTTTAAAAGAGTGGAAAAGGCCACCTCATTGGAAACAATTTGAGTCCTGTGAAGAAATCTATTAACTGCACAATTGAAATTCAGTAAATCTATCAGAAGTTCTACTATATAAAAGATAAACTAAAATCTTGATACTTGTGCTATCTCTTAGTCATTTATGAGACTAAGTTTCAAGCAATGCAATGTGGACGTGACTGTTCTAAATTTACCTTCATATTGAAATCACTGTCATTTAAAAAATCTCTTGTATTACAATTTTTGCTCATATTTTGTTATTTATCATGCCTGGACAATCAGAGGAAAATAATCACTTTTTTAAAAATATCTGCCATTAGCCCTCTGATCAATGTTACTAAGTGATCATCATCACCTTATAAACTACATATCATTAATTTTTTTACATATACTGAACCACTCCAGGACTCCTGCTGATGTTCTGCTGAATTTTCCTGTGAATTCCTGTTTTCATTGTTAATGCCAGGGCAACTGCCTTTGACTAAAAATATCACTGCAGCTAAGTTTTGTTTCATAAGTTAATTGGGCTGAAACAGTTTGCGTATCTCAGTAATTCATCTAAAAGTTGGCTTTAAGCACCAGAAGAATGAGCCTGAATTTAGCCGCAAAATGTTTGGATCATCTTATGAAAGCAGCAAAGCCACTGTAAATGATGGGCGAATTTATGCTCCCAAACTAAGATTCTAACATATTTCTGACCAACATTATTCCAGAAAGAGTCCTGGAATAGAGGTGACAGATGAGTGAACCTGGTGATTCAATGATACATCCCTATAAGACAATACTCCGAAACATTGGGGTTTTCCAAGATGACAGGTATGAGTTTTGACTCTTCAGGAGCCCAACAGACTCTCTGCTGCAGAGGACATATTGTTCTTGGGGATCCCTGTGGGTGTGTAGATGTTTACAAAGGAAGTACTCAAGCTTATGTGGCTGCAAGCTATTAAATGGTGCTTGTTGGGACTTCCCTGGTGGCCCAGTGGTAAAGAACCCGCCTTCCAATGCAGGGGACATGGGTTCAATCCCTGGTCGGGGAATTAAGATCCCACATGCCATGGGGCAACGAAGCCCACGCGCCGCAACTACTGAGCTCCCATGCTGCAAACTACAGAGCCCACGTGCCCTGGAGTCCTCGCGCTGCAACGAAGAGCTGGCATGCCGCAACAAAAAAAAAGATTCCACATGCCTCAACTAAGACCCGTTGCAGCCAAAAAAAGAAAGAAAATAAATAAAGTAAATATTTTTTTAAAACGGTGCTTGTTGTTTTTTGAATTCAGGGAATAACAGGAATTTCCCCACTAAGTTCTCCAGTTAGAGACACATTTGTTCTCACATTTTCTTCCTGATAATACAAATAACCATGAGGAGTTAAGCTTGTCACTTATACATCAGTATTTTTTACATACTAATTCTACAAATATTACCGAACTGTATCCCTAATATGTACGAGGCTTGCCCGTACTAACAGACAGGGGTATAAAGAATCAAGTTGTAAGTTCTATCATCAAGCATTTGGTCTATTGGAAAAAGCAGAAAATTAAATCTCTAAAGATATCTTTCTGTGGAACATGCTTTAAAGCATAGGTCTGTTTTTAAATCCTTAAGACCTGGTAAATCCTAGTAACTAGAAAATCTTCTCATTTACATAGGAAGTATGTGCACCTGTAAGTAAAAAAGTTCCACCCAATACTCAACTTTTTGGCATGATAAAAGGAAGAAAAATTAACATGAATGTGGACAATGTAAGAGCTCACTGATAAATACGCAGTAAGTACCTTCCACCCTGGAGCATTATACCAATGGATGCCCAATGTCAGTAAGGCTGGGGGGTCCTCTCATAGCATGTCACCTATTGCAGTTTATGAGAAATTCCTGCTACTTTCTCCATTTTCACAGAGGGCTTTAGACCACTGCTTTATGAATTCAAAAAGTTACACTGTTTGTACACAGGATAAGCAAAAAGAGAGGAGGGAGTAATAAATTCACAGAGGATTAAAGAGAGGAATTATAAATTCTTTCTGGGAGTCAGAGAAACCTTGAAGACTGATGTGCTGTTGGAGAAAGAATTTACATAAATGAGGAAGAGTTGGCCAGGAAGAAACGTGGGACAGGAATGCCCAGGCAGAAATGGGAGTTTAGTTAGAGAAAGATGGAGAGAGAAAGGGATCAAAAGGATTGGAAATAGGAATCTCAATCTCTTCTTATTTGGTCCCAATATTGTTTCCTTCCATTGTTCACAATAAATACCCAGGATATACCTATTACCAAAGGGACTTACAGAAGCTATATTCTCCCAAATGCTATAAACATTCTTTTTGGTATGCTCTAGAGATCATGCTTTCATACTGGAAACTGGTAGTAAGTTAATTTCTAGTATCACAACATTTTCCCAAATATCTGAATAAAGACTCATCAAACTAGAATCAATCTAGTTTTTGTTTTTGTTTTTGTTTTTGTTTTTTAAAGATAATGCTGGATTAATTTTCACACAGGGTTACAGAAATAATGCTTCTGGAAGGGGTATCTAGGGCAGTAATCTCATTTTTTAAAATATACCAAAAATTAGTCCTGGTTTTATTCCCAATGTTTTGATTTAGTCAATAGCAAATAAGTAACTTGTTGCTAGGTTTAGCACTCATCCTCACAAATTCTTCTTCATGTTTCAGCTTGAGTACTCACTCTACTGCCAATATACTACACTTATTACCGGACAACAGATTTCTTATTCTTTACTTTGTATTTTTACAAATATTACTGGAATATTACTGAATGATTTATTGCACACGTGTATGCACACACTTGCACACACACCCACTTACTTCATAAGTGTGAAAAAACATAGCTCCATTTGCTTTTGTAATTTTATCTAACTTTTTATTGGCTATACAATGTTCAACGAATTTCAAAACAAACAATGAGAATCACAGTAAAGCTATAGGAATTCAGATTAATTAGCTGAATAGGCATATTTCTGAATTATGGAATATTTTTCTCAGGAAATGAAGCTATATTTCTTTTAAATAAAAGGTAATAAAGCCTTTGCCTCCTTTGCAAATTAGAGGTTCTGCCAGAGCTCCACTAAGAAACAGCTAAGAATCTTACATCAGCATGCTATAGGCAAATTATTGTGTTAAGTACGTATTTGAAATCTCATTTATACTCACTTTCTTAGCATACTGCTTATCTAGAACAGAAAGACAGACTAGGCCTAGATCATTCAATTACTGTTTTAGAAAATGAATAGTCTATTTGTGTATTGGTGCATTATTTAAACTAGCTTCCAAGAGGTATGTAAGACAGCTTATCATCTGTCAAATTACCTAAATTATCTAATTTTCTCACCTGAACTCTAAGTGCATGTTCTAATGTTTCTTATTCAAGTTAAAATACAAAAAGAGTAACAAATTTGTACTTAATAGCCACCTACAAGAACCTATACAATCTTAGCTTGCCTCCACTTTTTATGACAACAGCTCAGTAAGAGGAAATGTACTTAAACTTAATAATTAATTGTGCACTGAATCAAAACTATTTATTGGTTGCTTATTATGTGCAAGCCACTGTGTTAAGTGCTTAATTTATTGGTTTAATCATTTGGTTTAATGGAATTTAAAAAAAAATAAACAATTAGGTTCTCAGGAATATAAGGCTTAATTTAATTTAATTAATTACTGCAGAACTACAAACTCCTAATTCACAGTTTGTTTCATCACTATTCAACAGTAAGACAACATGATCTTTAGATGCAGATTTAAAGATGAAATATATCTTTATATACACATTAAACACAGTATTTGTAGGAATTATTATTGATAGCAATTCATCCCTGGAATACAAATGTTGTCAGTATAATGCTAATCAGCTTTAGCACGATGCCAAATGTAAAGCACACTCAGACGCTCTGGACCTGGGTGTTTCAAGTCTAATGTGTGGGTTTCCTTCACTGAGAGCATTCTTTCTGTCTCTGACAGAAGCCTCACTTCTCCTTCCTCTTATATATCCTGCCCTGTCCTGCCATCAGCTCCACAGGGAAGAGGGTGTTGCAGACATACTGAACCATTTTGTGGGACCCTAGAAAGGAAACCGTAGGATGTTTCAATGTCTTGTCACATCTCCAACTCTTAAGATGGCAGGTAGATTGATGGATGGTGCTATTCTGAAGTTATCTAATGTTGGAGAAGGAAAGATGATTCACTAGGAGGCACTTCTCAAGATCAGAGGGAGCAGAGGTGGTGGTAGAATTCTATTTTAATCACTTGGATGTTGTCTATTTAGCTACATTATTCAAGTCGGAATATACCTATACTCAACTCTATATAAAGAACACGTAAGAACAAGCAAATTCAGCATAAGGTCATATATCCCTATCAAGATTTGTATTTTGCTTAAGCAAATTTTAACATTAGCAGTTGCTGGAAAAAGGGGGGGGGTAAGAACTTAGTGAAAAATATTACAGATTGTGATGGTGTAAAAGGAAACTAGCCTTAGAATTTAAAAATTCCTCAGTGAATCTATGAAATAGACAATTCTCATGCTTCGTTTAAACTCCTATTTGTATCTATTAAATATTTACTTTTCCATTGATAAGACGTTTCCTATATCAATTCTTTATACTAAAGCTGCTTTACTGCCTGGTAATCAAATTGAAACAGATGAGGATCAAATGGGAAGACTTTCACACATGTATAAATTATCACCATCTTTCTAAGAAAAATATCTTTTTTCCCCCCTGATTCTTTGTATTTGAAATATTCCAATTATTTCCTCTGGACATGATTCTTTCTCTGTGCTGTTTACTCTTGCCATCATCCTTGAGTCTTTGACCTGAAGTATACTATACTTAGATTATCATTTGTTAGATTAAAATAGTGCTATTAGATTTACAAAAGGAATTTGGGGTGACTGTTCAGTTTTCCCATTAGGAATTTGCATTTTACACTACTTGAAAGCTGCAAAATCACTAAACTTAGAAGCATTTGAATTAAATTAAGAAATTCAAAGCTATATAAGAGGAGCTATTCAATGTAGCATTATCCCTAATAGCAAAAGCATAGAAACAAGCTAAATGTCTATCTTTGCAAGAATGGGTTAATAATTATGATGCAACAATATGATTATTACACTAAAACTAAAATTATAGTAATGAGGGTGATGTATGAACAAAAAAAATGTGTTTATAGTATAAGAGAAGGTATTAGAACACAAAATAATTCAGTATATGCATATCATTGTAAAAATGTAAATACGCATGAGTTTTCTCTCATTTACTTGTAGAACACCCAACTCCTTTGAGGTTTATGCCACCTGCCATATTACCGTCTGTCACCCTCTCATCTCTGTTACCCTTACCACTTACATATGGTCACCTCCAGCCCCCTCCCCCACATGTCTTCCATCTATTATCTTCATTGACTTCACTGTCTACTTAGCTCTTCCCACACTCTACCCTTTTAGTTCCTTGAAGCAGTTCTGAGTGATGACAAGGTCAAAGATGCAGGCAAGGGTAGGAGTAGCTGACATAAACTTAAAGTATAAGTAACTAAATACATACATCAGAATTTCTTTTTTTTAACATCTTTATTGGAGTATAATTGCTTTACAATGGTGTGTTAGTTTCTGCTTTATAACAAAGTGAATTAATTATACATATACATATGTTCCCATATCTCTTCCCTCTTGCATCTCCCTCCCTCCCACCCTCCCTATCCCACCCCTCTAGGTGGTCACAAAGCACCGAGCTGATCTCCCTGTGCTATGTGGTTGCTTCCCACTAGCTATCTATTTTATATTTGGTAGTGTATATATGTCCATGCCACTCTCTCACTTCGTCCCAGCTTACCCTTCCCCCTCCCCGTGTCCTCAAGTCCATTCTCTACGTCTGCATCTTTATTCCTGTCCTGCCCGTCCAAGCCCCTTCTTGATCTCAGTGATCTCCTCATCCATTCCACACTGAGGGGATGATCACCAGAACACTCATCAACATTCTCAAATCTCATTTATGTCACTGTTCATCTTATACTTGGTCTCTCCACTACTTTTGACACTGCAGACCATTAGTTCCATATTCTCCTGTTTCCATGAGAATCTGTTCCTAGGAATTTCCTCCTGTCTCATGCTCATTCACTTTTTTTCTCCTGTCTCATTCTCATTCATTTTTTTTCTCAGTCACCTCCTTAAGCTTTGACATGCAATAAGGTAATCCCTTGTGAAAATGATACTTCCTATGATTTAAACTGGATATGCATGCCAATGAATATGGAACTTGGATGTCCCACAAGCACCTTAAACTCAATTAACCTTATTTGTCTTTATCCCAAGACCTGCTTCTCCTCCCATATCCCAAATCTCCTTTAATAGTACAACGAAGTTAACCAAGCCAAAAACCTGGTTAATCATCATTGACTAACTTTACCCTCTTTTCTCCATCAGTTAAGAAGCTCCGTTAATTTTGCCTTTTAAGTATTTCTTGATTCCCTCTACTTTTTTGTCATCCTTTCTATTGTTGCCATGGCCACGTAATATCTCAACTGGACAAATACATCGGTTTCGTGACTGTTCACCCTCCTTCCAATTTTACCTCTTGCCACATTGCAACCAGCATGATCTGTCTAAAAAGCAAATCTGACCATGTGACTTCCTGGCTAAAAGCTTCTCCATGGCTGCCCACTCCCTATGGGCTTCTTACTAGGCTCATTTTGCACACATGTGCTTCAAGTGCAATGTCAAGGCATCACTGACCTTCTCCCCAAAAGCTAAGACTCATTGGCCTCTAGCATATAGTTTCAAGACCTTACTATGACATACACAGACCTCATGATGTGGCTCTTACTGGCAGAGCTCTTTTTATTCCACACAAATTGTCTTGGACTTTGGCTACTTGCATTATGTCTCCGTGAGTTTTTAATATGATTCCCTGCTGATAATGCCTAGATGGCCTAGATTTCCTTTTCCTTAAGTTTACACTTTCTTCAAGAAAGAAGCCCAAGGCTTTTTCAGGCAGACTTCTCTAAAATCCACTTACAACACACTGTGCTTGTTTGATTTAAATTACGCATGACACTGAGACCGTCTGCTCTACACCTAAATCCCTAACTATATTTCAAGATCAGTAATGGCAAGGACCATGTCTTATTCATTTTTTTTTTTTTTTGTTATCTCCTGTGCCTAACACAAGAGCCTAACACAATGCCTGAGACATATTAGTAGCTCAAAAACATTACTTGAAAAAGAAGTAGCTTAATAAACATTACTGGGAAAGAGCAGATGCAAATATGAAATCAGTTAAAACAGAGAAGTGAAATTATGGACAATTTTTATTATTAAAATTTTCCTTTAATGGGGGATATAAAACTCCTATCCTTCCAGTCATTTGCACATTTATTTTTTTAACAAGTATTTACCAAGTGTCTATGTATGAGAGCCTATATTAGGTGAAGGATATGATGATCCCTAACCTTAAAAAAACTAGAAAATATACAATATAGTAGGACATCATCAAGTATAAGCAAATACCCATGTGATATATAAAACGATATCAATTCAAATTTCTGAAACATAAATGCTTAGCTACTACTACAAATAAGTCAGTGGAAACATCAAATGAGAGCAGTTAAGGCAATTAGAGTCTTCAAAAAAAATAACATGTAACCACAGGATGTGGTTAATCCCCAATCAGACCACAAATATCTTGCCACTAGGTCACTAGTTGCAGATAAGCCAATGATTAGAAATGTTTTTACCTAGAGCCACAGTGTGCTGGTTTGTGAAACAGAATCAACAGGGTATGGGGTTGGTGATTAGATAGGGTCATGTTCCTATAAATTTATTCAATATAGCAAATTAAGAAGGGTTCATGCAATACTCCTTTTTTTTTTTTTTTTTTTGGTTGCCAAGTGCTTGGAAGAATACCTTTCACATAGAAGTTATACAATAGATGAACAAATGAATATGTGTATGCAAGACAAATGCCATTGGTCATGAGCTTTGCCCCACAGATGACAGATTCACTTTAATTTGAGGTCTAAATCACTTCTGGGAATGTTGAAGAAAGAATAGAGAAGGAGTTTTTCTGAACTCAAGAGTTTGACTTCCTGCAGAATAGAAAAATTTAACAGAGGCTAGTAATGTTCCCAGATGAACCTCTGGAAGATTTTGTTGGGTTATTTGATATTCTGAAATACCAAACAGAGTTTCTATAAACTTTCCTCATTGTAAAATGTTTTAATCTCTATTAGTTTTTCTATGAAGTTGTCATATTTTCCTTTCAATATAATCTTCAGTTCTGACTAAGAAAAGAGAGATTCGGTCAGAAGAGGGAAGGAGGGAGAGAAGGAAAGGCTCTCCCCAGGAAAAATGAGTTAAAGATGTCATCTTATGAGTGTGAAATCAGCTCTGTAATTCTGGCCCAGTACAGGGAGCAGGAATCCCTTTCTTTTAAACCCCTATCTTTTCCTAAAGCTCTGAATGTCCAACACTCTTTATATATTTGCAATATATATGTACAGTTCATTCCAAAAAGTCCAATTTACCTTCTCAAGAAGACAATGAAGTTTCTCTACTTCTCACCTGCCCCCAACCTTGCCCAAATCGTTATCTTTTTTTTTTTTTTTTTTTTTTCCTTGAACTCCTGCAGTATCCATTTCCCTTGCTTCCATTCTGGCCTCCTATAATTGCTTTGCCACACTACTGCAAGAGAGAGTTTTGTAAAAGAAAACAGATCCTTAACGTCCCAGCTTTAAGCTCTCCAATGGTTTCTCACAGCACAGGGTATAACACCCTAATTCCCTTTCTTGGCCTTCAAGGCTTTTTGAGCTCTGGCCCATACTTATCTTATACATCCCTGTCCCCAAGTCCTTGTGATGTTTTAAGCCACACTGACCTTCCTTTGTCTCCTCAATGAAGTTACTCTTAGATCTGTACCTGTTGTTCACTGTGGGTGGAACCTCTACTTCTAGATCTTTTCAATATTTGGGCTTCTGCTCCTGACACCTCAAAGTGGCCCTTCCCTCATCATCCCCTTTAACTCAGCCATCAGCCCCTTGTCATTCACCATGTATCATCCTGTTTTCTTCACAGCGTTAAAAATGATCTGAAATGATCTTGCTGGCTTTACTAGTTTATTTACTTATTATCTATCTCCTCCTCCCCTGACTACTAAAATATAAGTTCTGTCTTTCCCATCACTGTATTTCCAGGGCTTGGAAGAGTATATGCATATAGCAAGCATGAAATAAATGTCTGCTAACTGAATTAATTAATAAATCATCAGATTCACTGGCATTAAGATCCGTCAACCAGAAAAGGCAAATCAGAGCCAAAGAATGAACATTATAGCAAGTACTGAATGGAACTGAAATTGGTTAAAATGACAAGCTTAGAAGCTAGCTTGTGCGAGAATTGTGGGTCTGCTACTTAGCTATTACTGTGTAACCTAGGAGAGTCACTTAACCTCTTTGAGCTTCAGTGCCCTCATCTATAAAATGGCAAAAAATAGTACCTAATAGTATTGATGTAAGCATTAAGGAGTTAAAAGAGTTGAAGAACATAAACAGTATCAGGTACACAGTAGGTACCCAATGAACATTAGTTGTAATGATTATTACTTCAATACAGTGAGACCACTTTGGTTACTATATAGCAACCACATAACTAGGCATCATTGTACTGGGTATCAAGTTTATAAATTTAGAAGTAGAAGGGATTAACAATAACTTGATACTTAAAGTACAAGATTTAGAAATAGAACATATCCATATATTGTGGATAGATGTCTCAAATGATTTTTTATGGTAAAGTTATTTTTTTATTGTTGTAAAATATGCATAACATACAAACTATTCTTTTAAGCATTTTCAAGGGTACAATCTAGTGGGGCATGAAGCACATTCACAACATGTGACCATCACCACTATCCATTTTAAAAACTTTTTTATCATCCCAAACAGAACTCTGTAACCATTAAACAAAACCTCCCATTCCCTTCTCTCCCTCAGCCCCTGGTAACCTCCACTCTACATCTGTCCCTATGAATTTGCCTATTTTAGGTACTTTGTATACATGGAACTATACAATATTTTTCCTTTCATGTCTGACTTACTTCACTTAACATAACATTTTCAAGGTTCATCCATGTTGTAGCACGTATCAAAATTTCATTTAAGGTGGAATAATATTCCATTGTAAGTATATAGCACATTTTATTCATCTGTTTATTTGATGATGGACACCTGGGTTGTTTCCACTTTTTGGCTACTAATGCTGCTATAAACCTTGATATAATAGTATCTGAGTCCCTGTTTTCAATTCTTTTGGGTAAACACTGAGAAGTTACATTGCTGGCTCACATGGCAATTCTATACTTAACTTTTGAAGAACTACCAAATTGTTTTCCAAAGTGACTGCACCACCTTACATTCCCATCAACAATGCAGAAGGGTTCCTAATTCTCACATCCCTGATAACACTTGTTATTTTCTCTTTTCTGTTTGCTGTTTTTGTAATAGTCACTCTAGTGGTGTCTCATGGAGTTTTGATTTGTATTTCCCCTAAGAATTAATAATGCCAAGCATCTTTTTCATGTGCTTATTGACCATTTGTATATCTCCGAGGAAATCGTTACTAAATCCAATGTCATTAAGATTTTATCCTATGTTTTCTTCTAAGAGTTTTATAGTTTTATTAGCTCTTAAATTTAGGTCTTTGATCCATTTTGAGTTAATTTTTGTATATAGTGTAAGGTAAGGGTCCAACTTCATTATTTTACATGTAGATATCCAGATATTCTCTAATGATTTTGTTACGATGTAGGAAAATGGCTGAAAAGGCCATTAAAATTTGTATATGTCTATAAAGATTAAATATGCATCAAAGTGTTTCCTTTAGATATAGACTATAAAACAACAGAATATTACAATTACCAGAATTTTTAGCAATTCACTTCTAAATACCTCACACAATAATTTGGGAGAACTGGCTAATGTTTAATTCAAACCATTATAGCACAAGACCCTCACCCAAAGGGCAGAATTCATGCAATTCAATGCTAAGATAATATCTCTATGGAAAATATTAAATTGGCTTTTATGTTGTCAAAGTTTAGAAAAATCATTTGTAGCAATAATAGATATGTACAAATAGATTCTCCTAAATTGTAAATATTATAAATAGTATTAATGAACCAAGTTCATTCTTGTTTTTTCTTTATAGTTAATATAATCTAATTATTTAAGAATGCAGTTCTAAATATCAGAAAATTCCCCACTCATGCATATATGTCTCTATTTCTAGTTTCCATAACTTTACTATTTGAAGCCTAGCTCTCAATTCTCCACAATTTCAAAAGAGCTGAAATAACTTGCTGACAGAACAAGGTGTATATCAAACCATGTCATCGGATGAAGTACCCCTACTACAAATTTAAAGGTATACTACTAAGAGATCCATAAGTTTCTATCCATTTATCTCTCTACGAGGCATTCAGATATTATAAAAATAAGGCTATGATGTTTTATTCACTGTAATCAAATTTATTTTAGGATAATGTTATTACTCTTTTTTTAATGAAAAGATTTTACATAATTAATTATTCCTATGTGAAAAACAAAAAAATCAAATCTATTTTGAGATATTTTATAAGAAGCAATGCCCTCTAGCAACTAGGAAAAAGGCATTCATGCTTAGAGTGGCACAAATAAGTATAAGGAAGAAATGAGCAGAAAATATAGAGATGAATACAATCTAGAAATATACAATAATAAGACTTAGATACCTTGAGTAGCATTCAGAAAAACGTTTGTCATTCACAGGGTCCAAGTCAGACTTTGGTTGAATTTTTGCTCTACCATTTACTGTTCTTAGGGAAGTTATTTAACCTCTTTATCTATCATTTATAGACTAATAGTTATTTTGGGTTTACATATGATAAAGTTTATTAATATACACAGCAAAATCCTTAGCATATATTAAGAACTCAACAATGTTATCTATTTTTATTATTATTATAATGTTATAAAAGCATGGAGTTTTGCTGTCAGCCATGACTACATCTTGCTTCTATTCTTGATGCCTGAATAGGGAATTACAATAAAAAGTTTATTTATAAGCTGAATAGAATAAATTTATGTGAAGGAAAGATTTCAAAAGAATATCATATCTTATTCTAAATAAAAATACAAAGAACCATACATTTTTAGAGCTTTTACCTGATACATAATTTATTCCACTTGCCTTATTTAGCCAGAGACACTATGGTACAGAGAATATGATACATCCAAGGTCATACAAATAGGCTATACATTTATAGTAAGCAAATTTATTATAATCTCAAGGTTTCAAACTTTCTCAAGTTTTTGGTCAGATTACTACAATAAAAGAACTATAAAATGCAAATGCTTGTACCCCCAGAGATCCATCAGCAAGGGAAATCGTAAATGGATATCCAAACTTGGTAATTATAAACACATACTTCACAGCATCAGAATATCATCTTTCCTAGGTCCCACCATCGCTACAATTGTTTTTGTATCCAACGCTACATATCTGTGTCCAGATCCTCTCTCTCATTATGTTCTTTTGTTTTTGTAAGACCCACCAGCTGCTGAGAGACAAGATGTCTTGAATGGTTCAAAAGAACGAATATAGCTGAGACTTAGTCTTTTGAAAGACTAGCCTAGCCCTGCTTCCTTTGTCTTTGGCCCACCTCCTGTGTCCTTAAT
The DNA here is from genome assembly GCF_009873245.2 of Balaenoptera musculus. Classification (NCBI taxonomy): domain Eukaryota; kingdom Metazoa; phylum Chordata; class Mammalia; order Artiodactyla; family Balaenopteridae; genus Balaenoptera; species Balaenoptera musculus. Next base: position 113,771,285 of record NC_045789.1, read on the forward strand.
GGGAGATATACATACATCCACTCCCACAGCTGAAAAACTGAGCTGGAAATATCAAGGTGGCCAACTACCAAATGTGACTTTATGCCCTGAGGGTATTTGCCATAATAGCTGACATTTAAAGAAACAGGTAAACTTTATTAAGCACTTGCTTTGCTGGACACTTTGTGAACACTGTCTTATTTAATTTGTTCAAACACACTTAAGAAGAAAATAATATTCCATCTGTTTTAGAGATGAGAGCATGAGGCTTGGTGCAGATAAGTTGCAGAAAATCACATAGCTGACCTGGGACACATAAGTGGATCTGAATTTACGTACCAAGCTCTTAACCAATGCTTACTGCATCCTACAACAGTAACATACTGAATTTACTTAGTTTTTTTTTTACCATATTTAGTTATCACCACATTCCTAGGCATGGGTTTTTATCTTGGGCTATATTATATCTAATATTTATTTTACATCAACTATAAATTATATTTGACACTAGAAAAATATAGAAAACAATAAAAATGAAACAACTGCGAACTCTAAAATGAACACATAGGGGCTTTCCCGGTGGCACAGTGGTTAAAAATCTGCCTGCCAATGCAGGGGACATGGGTTCGACCCCTGGCCCAGGAAGATCCCACATGCCATGGAGCAACTAAGCCTGTGCGCCACAACTACTGAGCCTGCACTCTAGAGCCCGCAAGCCACAACTACTGAGCCCACATGCCACAACTACTGAAGCCCGCATGCCTAGAGCCCATGCTCCGCAACAAGAGAAGCCATGACAATGAGAAGCCCGTGCACCACAACGAAGAGCAGCCCTCGCTCGCCGCAACTAGAGAAAGCCTGTGCACAGCAACAAAGACCCAACACAGCCAATAAATAAATTAATAAATAAATAAAAATTATAAATAAATAAATAAAATAAACACATAGGCAGAGACATTATAGGATAGTAATGGACATTTATCTTGAAAGCTTGAGCCAATGTCAAAAATAAAATTTCAATGTCTGAAAAAGAGAAATCAAAAAGTAATTATCAATCAAAGTTCTGCTATAAACAAGATTCCTATACAGCTTTGCTCATATTTCAGGAGGAAATTTGGTTTTAAAAAAAGGACATGTAAAGAAGACTCCTCAGACTGAGCTATGGGTGATTTGTCTTCAAAGGTTAGGTTGACTTCGATACTCTCTCTCCTGTGTTCCTCCTTCTCACTGGGAAAGCTTCCCGGTTTCAAAGGGGCTACAGGTCCAGTGACCCTGTACATACATCAGGTCTTTATTCTCTGCAAACTGTCTTAGTCCCCTAAGATCTTCAAAAAAAAAAAAGGCATATTTATAGAAACATGTAGGTCAGGTTGCTTCAAAGTTGCCTTGAAGAAAGTGCCAGTCAGACAACTGAAAAGATTTCAGATTAAGATCCTTATAGAAATAAAAAGAAAAATATACATTTGCGCTTTAGTATACATGAACAAAGAAAACTAATTGTTCTGAGATCTAGCCTCTGAATAGCAACATAAAGAGTGCCATCTTTAAAAAGGCTTGTAATAATAGGAAAACTAAGTTCATTAGTAGTCTGTGATTTGCATTAAAATACTTTCATTAAATTAATTTTTTTCTTTTAAGTAGAGAGTTCAAAATTGCTAATATTTTATCATCTAAATTGACAGAGAATTAGAAAACTCAATCTGTAAACGTTCATAATAAGTTAAAAGAAGTCCTGAAACTACATGATATTAATCCAAATTAAATGATTATTTTTCCCAATGATATTCACAAAAGCAGAAATGACAAGTGAAAAAAAACCAAGTTACATTATTTTAATATTTTAATTATTATTTGTGGATAGGTTTCTGATTTCTTTTCGTAAAATCTATCTATAGCTGTCTTGTAATATGTATGTAGACATACATATTTAGGTATATCTGTCAGTCTAGCTATCTATCTATATTATACTTTTTCTATGTGAGATGTTAGTTTCATCAGTGTTATTAACAGAACACAGCCTGCACTAAAGAAGTGGGAAAACCCATCTAGACACAATAAATTCAATTAACTAAAAAAATACACTCTCAAAAAACTGCAAAAGCTCACATCAATCTTCTTTAAGTGGTGGGACATCTTGTCCCTAATTGCAGCAAGATTATTTTATCAATACTTCAAGACGGGTAAAAATCAGGAGGACATAACAACAGTCCTTAAATAAAAAAATAAAAGGAACAGTCTCAATATCTGTTACTTAAAAAAAAAAAATCTTTGGCTACAGTATCCTTTAAGACATGGTGCCTTCTTCCTCTCCACAGTATGGCTTACTTTATAAACCGGATACTGAACTGTTTAAATATAGTACATTTACATATGAACTGTTTTACTCTGAATGTTGGCAGGTAAAGGGAAAAGTGCCTGGAAATACGTCATTAGCTGACAAGGACTGACTGACCTTCGACTCTTATTTTTTTACATTGAAAGCTCTCTAAGACCATTTAAAAGATTCAAAAAACACGGCAAAAGTGGCCATAACTCATACAGAGAAAAGGATATGTAAAATATTTATTGGTAGCAATTTCAACCTGGTAGATTGGGATAAAATTTTCATGAAAACACACGTACACACACACACTAATGAAATTGATTTTATTACAGGGAACTGGATAGTTTGAGGTGATCTTTTGAACACTAACTTATTCAGAAACTACAATTATGTTTCTAATTTGCCTGAGTATTTTCATACTGACTTCAATTCTCTTCTTTTAGGAAAAACACAGTATATGAGGGCTTGAAGGGGTTACTAACCATTTCCTCAATTGAACTCAGGCCCACTTGGCCTACCCTGGATATCACAATAAAACACACCAGGCTTGTGGGAACCTGCTGGTGGAGAGGCAGGGAGATAGTGAAGACCTTGGCTCAGCCGTGTGACAGACAGTGATTCCAAGTATAACCTTGAGACACTGTACAATTAAGCAATCAGAAGCTTCCAGATAATAGAGAGACTTTATAGACCTATCTCTATACATTTTCTAACTCCCACCTCTGAACTGATGTAAATCCAAACTTACTCTTCCGTCCTACCCCAGGCAAAGAAATCTCCCTCCTTCCAAAATCAGAGCTTCAAATATGATATTAGTTTATTCCTGCTTTTTCCTTCTGAATCAGTATCTCCTGATTCTCACCTCTTTTTCCTGGGCCTTCAATATGCCCTTCTTCATTGGCTCCTTCTAATTAGCCTTTAAATGAGTCTTCCATCAAAACCTCTGTCTACCCTCACTTTCTCTCCCACCATTAATCTCTCATCTTTTAACTAGCTCCAGCCAATGTCTCAAGGGCATTTCATGCTGTGCATAAATTTATTCATTTTAATCTACGTCCTCATATTACAATGGAATTACTATTTACATAGCCCCCATCACAGTGAAGCTAAATTCCACTTTCTTTCTTACCATAGCACCCAGTGGTTTACTACGTTCTACCAAACTCTAGCACCAAAATACCTCTGGACTTGATCCCCTCCTCTCTACCCGCCGTCCCACAGTTAGAGCTTCACTGTGTCTCACACAGACTACTAGACGGCCTCTTATCTCTAAATTTGTCTCTCCCTTCTACAAATATATTCTCTATATATTCTAAAATGCAGTATGACTATATTAGATTCCGTGAACAGCATCTGAATAAATTATAAGGTTTTAGAGCCCAGAAAGGACTGTTGAGATAATCTCTTCTAGTACAGAATACTGGGGTAATATTTCCAATCACTAATAGATCTCTGTTAGAACCCAAAGGTCCTGATTCTTCACTGCATATTTGTCAAAGCTGATTTCCAAGTTTGAGTCTTGGTTTATAAGCTGAGACACTTCTTTCTCACTTTCAATACCATGCAATCATTAAGTGCTCTTCACAAATTATAAGGAATTTGTGAAGGAAAATATGCTTTGGAACTTAGTAAGGTTTTGACAAACGTGTGTCACTAGACAAATATCATTGAGGAAATGTTTCTCTCTGCTGACATCAATGGAAAAACACTATTTGCCAACTCTCAAATTCTGTTAAATGTTAAATATGTATTCAAAAATGGCTAGAGAACATTGTAAATGAAAAGAATAACCCAAGAGGCAACAGAAAGATGCTGTCACTCACCACCACTAGATTTGAGAACTCCATAAAGGTTCTTATAAGCCCAGTTCTACCAGGATATGTCCTCCTTTGTCAATACCATAGGCTGTGATAAATAGGTGGAAGAATTTGAAGAAAAAAATAAACAGAGCATCTGCACACTCACTTCTTCAAGTTTTAACAGCCAATTAGGCTTTCTACAGTAATATTTATAGCCTCACAAAACTCGGGTAATAAATGTAATCATTTTTCCCTTATGGGGAATGTAGGCTGCTAAAACTACAAAGTAAGGGGGTATATTTTATGCATTTGCTGTCTTAAGGAACTTAAAAAGAACGGTAATTGTTTATTTGAAGATTACCATCCACTCCTTAGACAGAAAGAAAATAGACAGACTAATGCTACGTGTCTGTATGCTAATTGCGCTGTTTTCATGAAACAAAATGTAAAACAAAAATTAGAGAAATGCCTCATTTGCCCGACATCTTTAGGAATGGGGATATTTTAAGTTATTTTTCCAAATAACAAAAAAATTACTCCTTTAAGTTCCAAAACTGTAACTATTTTTATGGCTATATCAAAATATACTTTAAATATCTCTGAATTCTTAATTTAAATATACAAAATATAATCTTTTAATGACTCAGGATCATAATTAGGATTATAGAGTTCTGTGTTCTGTACAGTATGTGGTGCTTAAGAACTACAGAGGTGAGCAGAAAAATTTGCTCCCATGCTAAGTCCTCTCAAACCATGATGATATTCTGGCTCTTGTTTCTTTGTTTTTTCCCTCATTTAAAATTTGCTTATTTCCTTGCTCAGTCAGGCAGTCAGCTCTTTTTCTTCTTGTTCCTGCAATCACTTTATCAGCTCCCTATTACTCTTTGGTCTGTACTTCTCCCCTCAAATTTCCAACTTCTAATTATCAGAGGATTTGGATATTACATTATAAAACCTGTTAAAATATATGAAAGTCAATATGTTCTGATGGAAAGTCTGAGATTCTCATGGAAAAAAGTGCATGAGTTTTAGTGTATATGTTTTTTAAAAAATATTTATTTTAGGGGCTTCCCTGGTGGCGCAGTGGTTAGGAATCCGCCTGCCAATGCAGGGGACACGGGTTCGAGCCCTGGTCTGGGAAGATTCCACATGCTGCAGAACAGCTAGGCCCGTGCGCCACAACTACTGAGCCTGCGCTCTAGAGCCCACGCACCTAGAGCCGTTGCTCCAAGACAAGAGAGGCCACCGCAATGAGAGGCCCACGCACCGCAATGAAGAGTAGCCCCCGCTCACTGCAACTAAAAACAAAGCCCAACGCAGCCAAAAATAAATTAATTAAAAAAAAAAAGAAATGTATTTCCAATAAAATTTTAAAAAATTATTTTATTATTTTTAAAATTTTTGGCTATGTCAGGTCTTAGTTGCGGCATGTGGGATCTTTCGTTGCGGTGCGCAGGCTCTTCGTTGCAGCGTGAGGGCTTCTCTCTAGTTGTGGCGTGCGGGCCTTCTTTCTCTAGCTGTGTCGCGTGGGCTCCAGAGCGCATGGGCTCTGTAGTTTGCTGCACGCAGGCTTAGTTGTCCCGCGGCATGTGGGATCTTAGCTCTCTAACCAGGGATCAAACCCGCGTCCCCTGCATTGGAAGGCAGATTCTTTACCACTGGACCACCAGGGAATTCCTGGTGCGTAGGTTTTTTGACAAAAATTTTAGTCACATTAAATACCTTTCTTGCTTACTGACTTCCTAATAAATGGGAATTTAGAAATGTAAACTGTATGACTTTTTTTTGAAGAGAAGCCTTGCAGGTCTCTAATAAGTATCTTCTAGCTAAAGTAAGAAGATGCCTAGATGTCAACTACGAAGTTCTTTTAATATTTTAACTTTTGACTTTTCAAGAAAATACAGAATAGAATAAAAAGCTACATTCACAGCTTCCCAATGTTTAATCCTGTTAACACGTTAACATATTGACACATTTGCTTCTAATCTACCTTCACCCTGTCTTTATTTTAAAAAGAAAAAAAAAATCACTCCATTATTTTCAGAAAAGCTAGATATGCTCAGTACAAAGAACTAAAACAATGCAGAAAAGTACAAAATAAAAGCAAAAAGGAGAAAAAAATTATTCCAAACCCACAAACTAGAAACTGCGTGTGTGTGTGGGCGTGTGCGTGTGTGTGCACGGAGGAGGATAAACTGATGATTGAAACATAAAGAGACATTTTTTTTTTTTTTTTTAATTTTTTTTTATTTATTATTTATTTATTATTTTTATTTTTGGCTGTGTTGGGTCTTCGTTTCTGTGTGAGGGCTTTCTCCAGTTGCGGCGAGTGGGGGCCACTCTTCATCGCGGTGCGCGGGCCTCTCACTATCGCGGCCTCTCTTGTTGCGGAGCAGAGGCTCCAGACGCTCAGGCTCAGTAGTTGTGGCTCACGGGCCCAGTTGCTCCGCGGCATGTGGGATCTTCCCAGACCAGGGCTCGAACCCGTGTCCCCTGCATTGGCAGGCAGATTCTCAACCACTGCGCCACCAGGGAAGCCCGACATTTTTTTTTTTAAAAGCCTTTCCCTGCTCCTTTTTCTTTAATAAAGTTTTTTATTTATTTATTTATTTATTTATTTATTTATTTTGGTTGTGTTGGGTCTTCGTTGCTGTGCACGGGCTTTCTCTAGTTGTGGTGAGTGGGGGCTGCTCTTCGTTGCGGTGCATGGGCTTCTCATTGTGGTGGCTTCTCTTATTGTGGAGCATGGGCTCTAGGCACACAGGCTTCAGTAGTTGTGGCACGCAGGCTCAGCAGTTGTGGCACACAGGCTTAGTTGCTCCACGGCATGTGGGATCTTCCCAGAACAGGGCTCGAACCCATGTCCCCTGCATTGGCAGGCGGATTCTTAACCACTGTGCCATCAGGGAAGTCCAAAGAGACATTTTAAAAAATGGGACTCATCTGCTTATTAATCTTAATTTACAGAATATTGTTTAATTAAATTTGAAATGAACAGAAGAAGAAGTAATCAAAATAACTCTTAACAACTGTTAGCAGGTACATTTCTTAAAAGATCATTCAATTTTTAAAAAAGAGAACTCTGAAATAAATTGAGACTAGAATAATTTCTAACTGCATGTTTTAGTTTAGATGGCATCAGCCATTTCCCTGCTTTCAGTGAGGGATGAGGGTATTAGCATCCTCATGTTCTCTTCTAATTCCCCTCTCTAACCTCTCTATTTTGTTAATTTATTATAATTTTTAAATTGTCTGGATTTATACATTCACATTCTCTTGGTTGTCAATAATTCCCAAAATTGTTTAATATTTACGTCATCTCAGACAGGATTAAATGCTCATAGCCATGTCTTTTACCGTAGTCTTTTTCATTCACGAATTCTTCATTTTAATTGATTTGCTGGATTTTAATTTTTCAAGTAGTTCCTCCAGTCCTGCAGCCCACCCCCATCCCAACACACAGTAAGAGTCCAGTGAATTTTATATTTTTGGAGTATTTTTCATGTTTGAGAATTTTTACCACTGTCTCTTCCCTTTGATAGCATCTTGCTTCCTGGATGCCTAAAGAATTCTCTTGTTTTCTTACAAGTGTATCAGCTTAAGTGGGACACATCTCAGATTCATGTTCTGATTATAAATTTCCTGGAACATACTGTACTTTAATATACAGATTCAATTCTTCTTCATTTTAAAGAATTTCTGTTGCATTATATGTTATATTCCATGTTTTGGGTTTTCTATTCAGGGACACAAATTACTCTTATGCTGAATTAGCTTCAGTTCTGTTCCATATTTGTAAGATTCTCTAAAGCTACTTTATTCTCATCTCTTTCATTCATATACACTCTCATTATCATGAGTGTTCTTACTATGTTACTAATTAAGACAATCTGGTGTTTAACAACTACCTTACATTTTGTTAGTCACTTAATTGATAATGATGCTCATTTGGTCCTCAATTTGTTTCCTCAGGTATACGATATATCCCTTTTATCTTCTAGGCTTTGGGCTCTTTATTGAATATGTGTTCTTATTAAGTTGTTCTTTACTGTGAAGCAGCTGTGAGATTTTCTTTGGGTTATCTGTGTTACAGTTTTTTCTTTGGGTTCTTTGGTGTATACTATATTTATTTATTTCATTTAGCTCTAGTAGGTTTGTATAATTGTTTGCACAAGTGCTGTGCATTTCTGCATAAATGCTAGGATGCATTTTTTGTTTTTTTCATTCTCCACATGTTTGCTTTCAGTCAAGATCTTGCATTTGCTCTGAAAGAATGTGCCTGATCTGAGTTTCTCTCCACCATTAGTAAGACCATATGCTTTTTCCCCCACTTCGAGCTACTAATTGAAGGCTGATTTTGGTGTCTCACAATCCTACCATCTTTCCATAGCTTGGGAGACTAATAGGGAGGAGAGGGTTGCAGAGTTTGGCTGTGTGGTGTATATTCTTTTGTAGAATACTTGAGCTCTACTCTAAGTTAAGGTAGATGCTTTGTACCAGAGTTCAATCCACCTCACTGGGGAAAGATATTCTATTCCCATGGAAAGATATCCTCATACTTTGGATCATTTTCCCAACGGTGAAATGCCCATTCAATTCTTATTCACATCGCCCGTTTCATTCATTTCTCATAGGTCTCTGCTCCTGGTACTTCTCAATCAAAAGAACAGAAAGATAAGGACCCACAAAGTGTATTTCTTTACAAATTTGGGTATTTGTGAGAGCTGTCAGAATTGACTTAGCTCAGTGGTACAACTCTAGAAGTACAGAGTGGGTTTAAGAACCAAGCTACACTATGTCTCTCTGTTCCAATTCAGAATTGTTTGTTTTTCATACTGGAGATAAGGTTTTCAAAAAGGGTGCTTTAAGTTATGGCTCATTCCTTATTGGTTCATGTTAGTTTAAGAAAAAAGAAAAATATCCAAAAACTCTTAGCTAGTTTTGCTTATTTGGTAGGTATTGAGGGACAAGGGGCAGTCAGATTTTATGTTGTAGTTTCTTTTTTTTTCTTTTTTTTAACATCTTTATTGGAGTATAATTGCTTTACAATGGTGTGTTAATTTCTGCTTTATAACAAAGTGAATCAGTTATACATATACATATGTTCCCATATCTCTTCCCTCTTGCATCTCCCTCCCTCCCACCCTCCCTATCCCACCCCTCTAGGTGGTCACAAAGCACCGAGCTGATCTCCCTGTGCTATGCGGCTGCTTCCCACTAGCTATCTATTTTACACTTGGTAGTGTATATATGTCCATGCCACTCTCTCACTTTGTCACAGCTTACCCTTCCCCCTCTCCATATCCTCAAGTCCATTCTCTAGTAGGTCTGTGTCTTTATTCCCGTCTTGCCACTAGGTTCTTCATGACCTTTTTTTTTTTTTTCTTAGATTCCATATATATGTGTTAGCATACGGTATTTGTTTTTCTCTTTATGACTTAACTTCACTCTGTATGACAGACTCTAGGTCCATCCACCTCACTACAAATAACTCAATTTCGTTTCTTTTTATGGCTGAGTAATGTTCCATTGTATATATGTGCCACATCTTCTTTATCCATTCATCTGTTGATGGACACTTAGGTTGCTTCCATGTCCTGGCTATTGTAAATAGAGCTGCAATGAACATTTTGGTACATGATTCTTTTTGAATTATGGTTTTCTCAGGGTATATGCCCAGTAGTGGGATTGCTGGGTCGTATGGTAGTTCTATTTTTAGTTTTTTAAGGAACCTCCATACTGTTCTCCATAGTGGCTGTATCAATTTATATTCCCACCAACAGTGCAAGAGGGTTCCCTTTTCTCCACACCCTCTCCAGCATTTATTGTTTGTAGATTTTTTGATGATGGCCATTCTGACTGGTGTGAGATGATATGTCATTGTAGTTTTGATTTGCATTTCTCTAATGATTAGTGATGTTGAGCATTCTTTCATGTGTTTGTTGGCAATCTGTATATTTTCTTGGGAGAAATGTCTATTTAGGTCTTTTGCCCAGTTTTTGATTGGGTTGTTTGTTTTTTTGATATTGAGCTGAATGAGCTGCTTGTAAATTTTGGAGATTAATCCTTTGTCAGTTGCTTCATTTGCAAATATTTTCTCCCATTCTGAGGGTTGTCTTTTGATCTTATTTATGGTGTCCTTTGCTGTGCAAAGCTTTTAAGTTTCATTAGGTCCCATTTGTTTATTTTTGTTTTTATTTCCATTTCTCTAGGAGGTGGGTCAGAAAGGATCTTGCTGTGATTTATGTCAGAGTGTTCTGCCTATGTTTTCCTCTAAGAGTTTGATAGTGTCTGGCCTTAAATTTAGGTCTTTAATCCATTTTGAGTTTATTTTTGTGTATGGTGTTAGGGAGTGTTCTAATTTCATACTTTTACATGTACCTGTCCAGTTTTCCCAGCACCACTTATTGAAGAGGCTGTCTTTCCTCCACTGTATATCCTTGCCTCCTTTATCAAAGATAAGGTGACCATATGTGTGTGGGTTTATCTCTGGGCTTTCTATCCTGTTCCATTGATCTATATTTCCGTTTTTGTGCCAGTACCATACTGTCTTGATTACCGTAGCTTTGTAGTATAGTCTGAATTCAGGGCGCCTGATTCCTCCAGCTCTGTTTTTCTTTCTCAAGATTGCGAAGCGCGTATTTTGACTCTGGCCCCAAGTCTATAAGAACTTACAGTTTCAGTCTCTGTCTTGGTTCCAAATCCAGGTTGACCTAGCTCCAGTTAGGTGTCCACACCTAATCCAATAAGCTTGTATCCAGAAGGACAGAATCAGGTGACATGCACGGTGGCTCACACTGGGGTATGGGTAGGATTTGTTCTCCATGAATAGGATGAGAGTAGAAAGGAAATTTGAATATAAAACATATAAACATGTAAAGCATTTAAATCTAGGACACATGCTTCCATTTAGTATAGCTATCTCTTTGACCTGCATTTATCAAGTTATAATTTACATATGGCAAAATTCACCCTTTTTAGTGTACAGTTCTATAAGTTTTGAGAAACACATATAGTCCTGTAACCATCACATGCGACTGAGACAGAGAAGGCTTCCATCATTAACTTGTATTTAAATATCCTCAAAATTATTTATCTTAAGAATCTTTCTTCACTTCGCTTTAAAGAAACAAGCCAATAAGTAGCTATTTCTCAGGAGCTTTCATCCAAAAAAATTTGTCTTTAAGGAATAAGGTAAACATTGTATATATTGATACTGGGTCTTGAGTGATTGGATCATATGTAAAACAAAACAAAGGCTATTTCTACTCATAGCCTACTTCAGGTTGTTATTTACATAAATACTGAAGGAACTACCTTAAGTTAGGACTTCATGAAACACATAAAGTGTAGGAGGTCCCCATTCTCTAGGGACTGACAGAATGCCTCTCAGGTAAAGGGTCTCTGTGATATATATAGTACTTATTGTTATAAGTTTAGACAATGTCTGAATTTGGACCACAGCTTGCTGACAAATATACGCTATCCCATGGCACTCTGCCAGTGGAGAGGTAGAAAAGCTTGGGAGATAATCAAAGGTCACAGCTTTATTTAACACCATCACACACCAAATAGGAAGATAGGCATTCCCTATTGGGGCAGAGACAGTGTGTCCTCCAGTGACTGCTCAGCCGTTTAGCAGAGTCAAATCCTGCCTTTAAAAGGTGGGGCTCACCAAGTGGCCTAAAACAGGTCTCATCTTTCACCAAGGGCTTCTAATTTTAAATTGCTGCCATGCTAAATTTTATCTTGAGTGTCTCCCTGAGTCTCCACCCAGTTTGTTCAGATCTAACACTGGTTTTAGACAAGACTCTCCCAGGGCCACGGATTTCAGTCTGTATTGTTTAACACACAGGCTGCACGGGGCACAAAGCAATGCAAGATGATTAAGAATTTGAATGAAAGCCTTATATATCAATTTTTAACATCAGTTAACTTACAAAAATTGTAACCTCTGTTGATATCACTCTCTGCGATAATAGAATCCACTAGGAAGAAAGTAAAAACAAAAACCACGGTTTCCTAGGAATCAAGTTAGAGGTCCTATTTAAATGCTATTTAGAAATGCACTGTAGCAGCGTTATGGGTTGCTACTTGGACTCACTTGGTAAAAATGAGTAGTATCACATGTTATGAAACTCAACTCCTGTAAAAGGTGAGGCTGCAAGATTCTTCAGGATAACTTTGTTCAGAACTAACATGTCTCTAGTAATACTGCCAGTGGGAAAATTCAACTGATAATCGCTGTTAAAGCACTTATGGTCTGAAATGGGACCATTTAAGAGAAAATGAAATTTCCAGTTTTACTTGTTACAGCTAAACTTATCTAAGACAAAGGTAAAAGCAAAATGTAGTCACAAAGACGTAGTTCATACAACAAGATACTTGTTCAATTTTTTTCCCCAAATGTTACAGAATTCAGAGTCTAACACACAGATTTACCTCACCTGAGCATGCATTTTATTCCAATTGCGGACAAACCTCCCAGTGGCTCAGTGTACAGTGTAGATAGACTGAACTGCCTAAATCAGGGCCAACATCGCTCTGATGGTGCATGCTACATATGCCTTTAGAGACCTGAAAAACCTAAACTACTTTTCCATGAAACTTAATCATTAAGCTGGGCCATGGAGTAATCTGATACTCGTATTTGCATTATAAGATTCAATGGAATGCAGGAGTATACGTGGGTATTTCAGGTATTTCCAGTAATCTCCACTGTCACTAGAAAGGAGTTCCTTATCTATAGTGGGTCAAGAGTTGCCACAGTCTTTCATGGCTCAGGGGAACGTGTCTCCTGGGATCTCACGCTCTCAGCCTCATAGTACGGTAAGGCTGTACAAAACCTCATGGGGAATAAAATATGGAAGGTGAGGAGTAACCTGGGAGTCTGGGGGTTCTCGGGATGACTACCAAAAGCAGGGCTAAAGAAGGGCATAACGAAGTGAGTTCAAGTGGACGCAAAGCACCAAGGCTGCGTGAATTGTAGGGTGGGAGCAGGGGAAGTTCCTGGGCCTCCCTCTTCACCCCTGATGATGGCAGGCTCTTTGTTGGCAGGCCTCCTCTTGACTCCAGATGAAGGGGGTGAAAGGTCTCTTCAGCCAAACCAGGTTCTTTATTGCCATCCAAATAAATTACACATCAGTACTCACTTTGGCTCAAAGTGATCTCTGACTAGAATTCTATTCCCTCTATGTGTGTAAATTTATACACACATAAACATCATTTATAGGTAATGCTTTTTAACCCTCTAGTTAGAAAAAACTCTGTTTTCCCCAAATTCCCTGAGCACAAATATTATTATATATTATTGCATCAACTACCAAAATCATATTGTGAGCAATTTGATGGCAGAAACAGGGCCATCATCTTTGTATTCCCCATAGCACCTAGCACAATAACATCACACATTAGGTGCTCAATAAACATTTACTGACTAACACAATGAGAGAGATGCAATAGAAACTTTTTTTTCCTCCACAGAGCTCAGACTTATAATCACAAATAACACCTATTAAGTGCAGACTCTCTATCAAGTTCTGTTCTGGAAGTTTTATATCAATCAGATCATTTGATTCTCACAGCAGTCCTAGGAGTTACATGGTACTGCTATTTCTGTTTAACAACCAAGGAAACTGAGGCCCTGAGAGGTTAAGCAAATTGGTTCAAAGTCAGACAGGAAGTAATTGGCAGAGCTGTGGGTCAAATCTAAACAAGTGGGTTTCAGGACTCTGGAGTCCTGTACTTAACCTCACTGTCTGGTTGCTGGAATACGGGCAGAGTTCAAGCCAAAACATTATTTCTGAAGAAAAGATGAAAGATGGTTCCTAAGACTAGACAGGCTGAGGACTTATTTTTCTTCACTTTCTTCAATTGACTTATTCTCTTCTTTCCTTTTCCTTTCTATTCTTGCATCTTCTTCCCCTTGCCTTTCCTTCTGTTTCAACTAGGCTCCCTGGTTGAAGGCCACAGAAACCAACTCTGGCTTACGTGAGAAGGAAAGGGGTCTAGTGGCAGGCTATGGGGTAGCTCCCAGAATCAGAGGGAGGCCTGAAGAAGCAGGCTCAGGAGTCAAGAACCAGGAAAAAGCTTCCTGTTTCCAGGCCACAGGATCTGCGGGGTCTCTTCTAGGCATCTCATCACGAGTTCATTCCTACCATTTTCAGTCTTTTAGTTTCTTGGCTTAGGTTTCAAATTCCAGAGAGAAGGGGGAGCACATGACAGTCCTAGCTCGGGTCATGTGCCCACCCCTTAAATAAAGGAGAACAGGACACCTTCTAGAACAGACTCGCCAGGCTACAAACAGTTGGCCCTCTATAGTCACAGATTCTGCATCTTCAAATTCAACCAAGGGAGGGTCAAAAATATCCAGGAAATAAAAAAAAATTCCAGAAAGTTCCATAAAGCAAAACTTGAATTTGCTGTGCCCTGGCAACTATTTACATAGCATTCACATTGTATTTACAACTATTTACAAAGCATTTACATTGTATTAGGTATTACAAGTAATCTAGTGATGATTTAAAGTGTACAGGAGGATATGTGTAGGTTATATGCAAATGCTACACCATCTTATATAAGGGACTTGAGCATCTGCAGATTTCAGTATTCAGAGGGAATCCTGGAACCAATCCCCTATGGATATTGAGGGACAACTATATAATGGAGAAGGCTTGTTCCCACAGTTAAATTGTGGTGGTTACCAAAAGAAGAGGAGAATAGATAATGGGCAACAAAAGCAAAAGTGTTCACGATGCCCATCTTTTATCTTAAAAAAAAAAAGAATGTCCTCTATGTCTTTATCCATTTTTGCCTAATAAGCCATCGAAACCAGTGATGGCCTTATTCACTACTCACAGATCTCTGTGGAAGATGGAACTAGAGGCTGAGTCACTCTCTCCTGCTGTTTTTCTGGGTCCCATATTGGCCTGCTGTCCTTTCTCATCATCATCACTTTGGACCAAACATAACTAGGGACTTCATAGCTTCTTATAGTGACTGTGAGTTAAACATGATGTTTTCAATTCCTTAATCAATAGTCTCCAGAACTTTTTCAGTCAAGGAGAGGAAATACCACAGGTTAGAAATTTGACCTATTTGTTGATTAAATTATCTATAGATTAAAATAAAACCAGGTACTGCTAGAAACTGAGTAATAAATTTTAAAATTAACAAAAAAGACTGTACTTTGGTATAATCAGCATATGAAATTTCAGGCTTAAAGCTGAACCTCTAAAGTGATTTTTTTTCTAAGCCTCACTGGATGTCTCTCCTCAGCCTTTTGTGCGTATGTGCGCACACACAAACATACATGCACACACAAACATACATGCATACACCTATATACATATATGTATAGATGCATACATATGTATATAAATGTACATGGATACTCTCTGTATATGATAAAACATATACAGTACCCACAGGATAATTCACAGGTATTATCTGATTTCATAAATTATCATGTTCTCCATACATCTTTATTCTTTTTGACATTTTGAATCAGAAACTCATATGATGAGAGGAAAATTCGTTAAGCAGAATCCATAAAGTTGTCTGAGTTTATCTGATAATGTCTAAACTAAATATGCAAGATTTAAAATTTCCAATATGATTTAGCATATAGACCTTAATGCTTAAAAAATAAAAGCAATTTAAAATATTTAGTTCCTGTTCTGCAAAGAGAACATTTAAATATTGCCTCCAATATTAAAGTGGAAGCCATTGTGTTTAACAGAATGTCAGCTAGCATGTAGCAAGACTTGCTCTCATCTCCCAGACTTCTAGCTTCTTCAAAGGCATTTTCCCCTTTGGCTTGGTTCCTTCCTGTCCACCTCTTCTCTTTATCTGCCTATTGTGGACCTCTGTTCTTTTTTGCCTACCTGCATTTATTTCTCCTTTGTTAACTGTACCCTTTTTTCCTTTCAGTAAACTGGCTTGACCAACATCCCTTTCAGCACCAAAGGCTACTGTGTCATTCCCTTAGTCAGAATAATTGGTTCAGGGATGGACAACACAACTCAATTTTAGTACAACTGTTGGAATTAAATGGGAAAAAGAGGCTTTCTTTGTAATGAGACTTATTACTGTAAGGAAAATCTAAGCCTGGAATTCTGGGGGCCACCATATTGGGAGAATGTGCCTGACAATCAAGTAGAAAAAACTGGGGACTAACTGAACTTGGGCCACTTTTGAGCCACATTTGAAACTAGATGTACTTTTACACGTTACTGTCACCACTTTTCAGCGAAACTCTCCCAAATTCTATCTACCAGGTGATTCTAGCTCTCAAGGCTTTGTTCCGACTTCTCTCAACAGAACAACCCTAGGATGTGAGGATCAGCTCAATTCTCCTTTATCCAAGCATCTTCTGATTCTCTGCATTTGGATTTAGTTCAAATTGGTCCAACTTTCATAAACCTAGGGTTTATCTCTGTATTCCACAAATGAAACATCTCCGATACTACTGATTGAGGGTCTATAACATCCAGAATCTTACAGAGAAGCCACTTTTCTATGAACACTTGCTAGTTATAGTAAAAAAAAAAAAAAAAAAAAAAAAAAAAAAAAAAAAAAAGGATGAAACTGATACTCTCTTAGCTCCATGTTGGGGGAATGCAGTTAAAAGCATAAGTCCATGGAGTGGGGGAGGCGTGCACAGTTTGAATGAAAAATAACAGACTTCAGAAAGCCCCACATTAACATTTGGACTGAAGGGGGAGAAGATAAAAACAAATCATTCAAAACAAATGCAAGCACATGATACTCCACCATTTAAGTTTTGTAAATAGAGAGCGGTATTTCACAGTGGTTCACAGCATTGTCTTCAGTGTCAAGAAAATCTGAGTTTAAGCCCTAGCACAGCCATTTACTCTGTGACCTTGGACAAAACAATGAACTTTTCCTGCCCCAATTTCCTTACCTGTAAAGAGGAAGTAAGTAATACTATATACTTCATAGAGTTACTGCGCAGAATAAATGAGACAATGTGTAATAATATGCTTTGGGAAGGGGGCTTCATAGTACTCAACAAATGTTAGCTCTGATTTAAGTCAGACATTCCTTTGCAAAATTCAAATGATTTTCCAATAATATAATGCATTGATAAGGGCAGTTCAACAACATTGATCTAAGCAAATTTCACTTGATTATATATCATCTTATTCTTGGGTTTTATTCACATACTCAGTAACTTTGTTTCAAATAAATAATGAATGCTTCAAATCAGCAGAGACCAAGTCAACACCATAGTCCCTAAAACTCTCTTTACATTGCAACACTCGGAAGGAAAAGTGTGGTATTCGTTTTTAATCCCTTTTTGCTTTCTTTAGGTAAAGAGATTACATGGACAACCAAAGAGAATTTCCACTTTGAGGTGGCCAACAAGAGAAATAGTTAACACTGAAGTAGTTACAGAAACAAAGCTTTAAGTTTGAGCACATAAGAAAAGTGTTCTTCCTTCTCTAGACTATCAGTAACTAACACTTTAAGTTTTTCCAAACTCCAGGCATACATTTCAAGAGTATAAATATTGCAAGTCCTAAGGCACTATGCCTTATCTGTTCATCATTTCACTTCTATTCATAGCCCGAAAGTGTTTTGGGTTTTGTGACTGTCAGCTAGGCACGCCCTCAGTAAAGGTCCATATCATCACTAACGCTAGGACAAGAAACCAAACGCTGATGATGCCGTTCACCCACATCAGTGGCCTCTTTGTTCAAGTAAGGGCAGGCAGAAAGGATTTCTTACTGTCCATGAAAATGCCCTAGTTGGGTCAACGTTTCTGGAAAGGGTTGAATAGTTTTCAAATTCCAAAATAAGAGATTAGAAAAGCAAACAAAAGAGGCTTTCTTTCCTCAGGCTCCAGTCAAGAATGTGACCGCTAAAGAAATATATTAGGCCATGTATACATTGCATGCTTCAGTCTTGGCATTTTGTGGGTTTGAGAAAGAGAATGACAGGAATGACTTCAATTACCTAAATAATTACAGTCATTAGCATCAGGCTCCCAGGGTAACTGAATATCTTACTTTTCTTGCTGGCTAAAAATAAGTAACCAAAATGTTCCCAAGAAAAAGTCAAGGTAGATGGTAAATATCAATTAATTAAGCATCATAACAATCAAGAAAAATCAGTATTTGAACTTAAGTACATCATAATCATCATGCCTGAGAACATTACATCCATTTTGACCATACAGGCTTAGCTACTTCACATTTCTTAAAACATGTGTTCGTGATGTCACATTTTGCTCCAAAGTAGACACTTTGCTAAACAAAATCTCCAGTTTTAGTTTTGGTTAAAAATCCATTTCTATGATTCTGAGCATGCTAATTAACTAGTATTTAGGCAACAGGACCTTCAAATAGCTAGCACTGTGGCACCATATGTACCCGAAGTAGCAAGTAAATGAAAGGAGACCTAAAATATTCACTTCAAACTCTCTAAACTCTTTACAAAACAAGTTTGTATTCTTTCCAGAAGCTTCCTCAGATACTCTTATGCAAAAATATTTATTGAATGCCTGCTTTGTGCAAGCACTATTCTAGGCACTGGGGATAAAACAGTGAACAAAAGAGAAAAAAGTCCCTGTATTCATGGAGCATTCTAGTGGGCAGTAACAGATAACTGACCAGATATAGTTTAAGTTTAGTTTATGACAGGTTAGGTGGTGATAAATGTCAAGGAAGGGGGGCAAAAAAGGCCAAGAAGGAGTAAGAGTTGGTAAAGAAATAAGGGCAACCCTTAGGGATACAGGGAAGGCCTTCTTGAGAAGGTGGCCTATGAGCTGAGCCCTGAAGGGAGGGAGAGGTAGACTAAGCAGGTTGCTGGGAGAAGAACACTCAGGGCCAAGGAAACAGGAAGGGTAAATGTCTAGCTTGTTCCAGGCTGTGAAGAAGGCAGTGAGTGTGGCTGGCGCTGAGAAGGCAGGAGGAGAGGGGTAAGCCATGAGACAATGGAGTGCTCTGAGCAGAGCAGTCTCTGGCTGCTGTGTTGAGCATAGATGCAGAAACAGGGAGACCAGTCAGGATGCTTTTACAGTGACCCAAGCAAGAGATGAGTGGTCTGGGCCAAGATGGTGCCACAGACATGGTGATGAGTTATCCGATTCTGAATATATTTTAAAACTAACAGGAGTTACTGATGAATCAGATATAGTAGTTAAGAAAAAGAAATGAGTTAATAATTACTACAATGTTTTTGGCCTGAGTGACTGCAAAGATGGAGTTGCCAGTAACTGGTAGGGGCAAGTTTGGCAGTAGGGAGATGAGAAGGTCAGTTTTAGACATTTTAAATTTGAAATGATAGTTAGAAATCCAAGTGGAGATGGTGAGTAGGCAACAGGATATTCCTGGAATTCAGGTAGAGGTCTGAGCTGCAATTATAAATTTGGGTGCCATTAGTTTTTATATGAAATTTAAAGCCATGATACTAGATGAGATACCGAGGAAGTGAGTATAAGCAGAAAATGTAAGGTGCCCAAGCAACAAGCTCCTGGATCACTCATCTAGGAGATGAGGAAGAACTAGCAAAGAAGACATAGAAGGATAGAAGAAAATTACCTATATGATAGATCTGAATTACATCTATGGTATTTTGAATATATGCATGTTACTTAATGAATATCTAAACAAACTTCAAGTGCCTTGAAGAGAGGGACAAAATCTAACTCGTGGTGGGCCCTAGGGACCAGCACGGTATCAACTATATGATAAACACTAAAGGTATTTTTGAATGAATAAATGAATTCAGGATCGTGAGGGTTTTGTTTAGCTCAACAAATATTTACTGAACAGCTTCTAGTTTCAGAAACTGAGTAAGACACTGGGAAAGAAAGATACATAAATAGAGACCTGCCTGGCAGGGAAGACAGATGGGTTAAGTTGATAGTGAATTGGTTTAATTTCTTGCCAAGGGCACCATCAAGCCAATAAACATAAAAGTATCAGGTATGGATAAAAACAGTATGTTCTTTAAAGAAATATATTTGTTAAGATCTGATTCCCTCCCCTCTTTTTTAGCAAGATATATGAGAAATTACAGTGAAAGTTAATGAAAAAATCATAATTCAAGATAATAAATCTATATATAAAACTTTTCAAATGCACTTCCATCACTACACTAAAATAGCAAAGAAGAATAATGAACAAGATAATGAATTGTAATTTTCTTCAAAATTCTATGTTGAAAGCTTTTTTTCTGAGGGTTCAATAACAGTCCTGACTGTCAGGTTATTGATTTGGAATTCAAAAAATTCAAAAGCATTTGTGAAAAATCAGACTCCTATTTCTCTCCCACATATTTTTTCAAACAAAAGAGACATCTTCCTTGAGACAATTATTCTCGTCTGTCAACATCTTAACAAAGTTACAGCCACACCAACACATACGAAACACATACGGAACAGACACACACAACCAAATGGCTTGCTGGGTGGCCAGAGAGACTGGTGATTAAATAGGGAGGCAGATGGGCTGAAACACTGACTGACAGATACACAGGCATAATAAACCAGACTTAATGGCTAAATACTGATCATGCGGAACTATATAATTGGTCAAATATTATCCACACAATTATTACTAAATCGTGAGTGGCCATTTTTAATATTTCAAATATTTCAGTTCTACTTTTCTAATTCAAATCAATTAGCAAACCGGTAATTTTCGTAAGTTTTATCCAGACTACTGGGAAAGAGTAACTCTGTGCATGTAGATGTTGGCCCTCATCCCCTCACAGAACTGGCATACACCACACAATGTGAGTGTATAGTATATATAACATGTATACCCCAAGAATGAACACACGCAATTGAAACTGAGGTAACCTCAATAATTGCTTCTACTTTCTTTGACCTATTTAAAATGTCAAATAATTCAAGACATTTATCCAATAAATATTTACTGAGTGCCTACTATGTTTTAGTGCTGTTTATATCCTCACTTTAGCTAGTAAAAAGAAGTTGGGTTTTTTTCCAAAATCTGCTTGTTTGTCAAAAGTCACATACTTTTAGATGTTTTACTTATTTTATTCACATATTCAAAATTGCAAAACACTGAACTGGTAACTATTTCTGAGTCTGATAATTGTCTTTAACAAAATGTCATTGTTTTAACTGTTCTCAATTACACGGCTATCAATTAGCTAGTCAACACATTAACAAGATAAAATATTCTTTTCTCTAATCAGATTATTGTAGTTATTTTAGAAATGGAATGTTCCAAACCAACAGTAGGTTTCAACAAAAAAGTTTCAGGTCCAATTAATCACCATATCTATTACATCTACCTCTTAAATTACTCTCAAAGCTTTCCACTTTCTGCATTCCCACTGCACTGCTTAGATCCAGAAACTTGTATCTCATGCTAGGATGCCAATATGTTTCCCGACTTGTAGCTGGAATGACTTTTCTAAAATATCTCATTATATCATTCCCCTTAATGCCCCCTTTCAAAAAATCAGGTTTTAGTTCAAGGAATGAAAACTAGGGAACAGGCTTTGAGAACCGGCCCCTGCCTGCTTCTTCAGTCTCACAGCTTCATGATGCTCCCTTTCTCCCCTCAAACTCATCCAGACTGAGGTACAAATGTCTAGAATTCTCTACAGTCTCTCTCCTCTGGGCCACTGCACATGCTGTTCCTCTGGGCACTGCAGGAAGAAGACAGAATCTGTGACTGACTAAATTCTCCTTATCCTGCACATCTCAGCATAGAGTCTCCTCCTCCATGCTGTCACCCGGGCGGTCATTAGGCGCCACTCCTTTCCGTGAGCTTTCTCCATCTCAGGGCTCTCCACAGTTTATTGTCTCTCTTCCTGATTAGGCTCTAAGCTCCTAGTGGGCAGGGACTATGTCTTATTCATGGCTTTATCTCTAGTATTTTTTTAAAAATTTATTTTATTTATTTATTTATTTTTGGCTGCGTTGGGTCTTCGTTGCCACATGCGGGCTTTCTCTAGTTTGCGGTGCGTGGGCTTCTCACTGCGGTGGCTTCTCTTGTTGCAGAGCATGGGCTCTAAGTGCATGGACTTCAGTAGTTGTGGCTCACGAGCTCTAGAGCGCAGGCTCAGTAGCTGTGGCACATGGGCTCAGTTGCTCCGGGGCATGTGGGATCTTCCAGGACCTGGGCCCGGACCCATGTCCCCTGCATTGGCAGGCGGATTCTTAACCACTGCGCCACCAGGAAAGCCCTATCTCTAGTATTTAGCAAAGTGCCTGCCATATAATTAGCACCCAATCAGTATTCTAGTCATTGGATGAATGTATGATAATAGCAAATCTATTTACAGAGAATGTCTAAAGTACCAAAACTTGGGAGAAAACTAACAGCAAGCCAACAGCAGCACCTGCCATGTTTGGGTGTCTCAAGTAGAAGTGAAAAGTAAGCAGGGATCAAGTAGGACTTGGGCTTCCTGCCTACACAGTCCAGGCTGGGAGATGGAATGGATGAGAGCATGGCAGAAAATACCATCACATCCTGAAGAAGCTGACTGCTAAACTTAGTCCAACATCTTTCAAATTGTAACTTTTCCAGATTCTCTTACATAGCAGAATGTCACTGACAGTCCACAGACACTAACTGTCTCTAAAATGACAATTAATACCCAAGATAGCAATTCCAGCTTTGTCCAAGGAGAAGCATCTGACCCAGGAGCTGAAAGACATTTACTTAAGAAGGCAGCACTTTAATCAGCATCCAAGATTTTATACTTAATTAACTTTTTGAGAAAACTGTGCTTTCAAAATCTGGTTGAACAGAAGAGTCAGTAAATCTCTTTAATGATTATGGACAACAATTTCCAATGAAGTGTGATTAAGGAATAGTCTTCAGTTGTTTATTCTATCAGTCTTGGTGGCCTATAGTATATGAGAAACACATAGCTCAGACTTCTAATTATCTTAAAACATGTCTTAAAAACTTTAATTTCTAGCCTTGATTTCTGACCTCCAGCTGTAAATGACTATGCCTTGTTTGTCTTTTCAATTCCAAACAATTTAGGAGTTTTAAATTAATTTTATAATATTCAAGATTAAAAAAAAAACATTGTATGATCTTCTGGTTTCTGGTCTGGCATGTAAGGAGTTCAGAAGTTGTCACTCTGTCCTAAAAACAAGTAAAAAGCTAAACAAACTAAAAAATTAACAATTTTCCATAGATCTGTCAAATAAGGTCAGAAGGCAGACTGCTGCCCCCGAAACTGAAGAGACTGACAGGCAGATATAGAAAATCACAACTTACTGAAACAGAAACCTCTGCAGGAACCAGTGTCGTGGTAGGAAAATCTGACCTATAATTGACAAACTGCTGAAGGCTCAGTGTGGACAAGCCTAGAAGATAAAGCTCCATGGGTACCCAGTCATGTGAGGGCCCAGACTATTGAAAGTTTTACCTCTAGGAGTTCTATCAGGCCCTCACAGTAAATATCAAAGGAAAATCTTCTTGTGCTTCCAGCAGTGAGAGGGGAAAAGGAACCATTTTGAAACACGGCAGAGCATTCTGTTTTTTTTAACAAGGGCCGCCTCAATGAGATCATCTTACCAGAGCCTAAACTCCTGAGGTATTAACAGAGCCTAACTAACTCGGGGGGAATGTAAGTGGAAGAAGGGAAACACCCAATTCCAGCTTTCTCTAGTTATCCTGTCCCACCTAAGGGGCGGGGGTGGGGTGGGGGGGACAAAGCAAAACTGAGAAGTACTGGTGAAGTTGACAGTCCAAGGGATGAGGCTCACCAAAAGACTGAAACCTAATCATAGGACTGCAGAACGCTTCCCCTCCCCCAACACCTTACCAATACATTACTAAAGGCCTACTAACCACGGTTCCTTTTACCCAGTACATTATGTCCATCTTTCAACCAAAAATTACAAGACATACCAAAAGGCAAAAAGCACACTTTGAAGAAACTTAACATGCATCAGAGCCAGAATCAGATATGGCAGGAATGT
Source organism: Balaenoptera musculus (assembly GCF_009873245.2). Taxonomy (NCBI): domain Eukaryota; kingdom Metazoa; phylum Chordata; class Mammalia; order Artiodactyla; family Balaenopteridae; genus Balaenoptera; species Balaenoptera musculus. The sequence continues at coordinate 113,795,334 of NC_045789.1, forward strand.
TAGAATTATTAGACCAGGAATTTTAAAACTATGATTAATATGTTAAGGAGATTAATGGAAAAAGTAGACAACATGCAAGAACAGATGGGTAATGTAAGCAGAAAGATGAAAATTCTGAGAAAGAATCAAAAAGGAATGCCAGGATGAAAAAGAAAACACTGTAACAGTAATGAAGAATGCCACTGATGAGCTCCTTAGTACACTGGACCCAGGTGAGGAAAGAATCTCTGAGCTTGAGGAAATGCCAATAGAAACTTCAAAAAAAAAAAAAGGTGGATGGTAACAACAATAACAAAGAACAAGGGAAGCAAATAGAAAACAGTAACAAATATGGTAGATATTAATCCAACTATATCAATAATCACTTTAAACATCAATGAACTAAATACATGAAAAGAGATTGTCAGAGTGGATCAAAAAACAAGACCCAACTATATGCTGTCAGAAAGAAATTCATTGTAATTATAAAGACATACTTAGATTAAGACTAAAAGAATGGAGAATTATATGTCATGCTAACACTACTAAAAAGAAAGTGAGAGTAGGTATATTAATAATAGACAGAGCAGACTTCAGGGCAAGGAAAATTATCAGAGAAAAAGAGGGGCATCACTTAATGACAAAGGGGTCAATACTCCAAGAATATGTAACAATTCTTAATGTGCATGTGCCTAACAATACAACATCAAAATACGTAAGGCAAACACTGGTAGAACTGTAAGAAAAAATAGGTGAATCTACTACTGTAGCTGGAGACTTTAGCACCCGTCTATCAGAAATGGACTGATCTAGCAGGCAGAAAATCACTAAGAACATAGTTGAACTCAAGAGCACCATAAATCAACTGGATATAATTGAGATCTATAGACTACATGTATAGATCTATAATTGAGATCTATAGATGACTTCTATACTTATACTTCTGTATAAACAACAGCAGAATACACATTCTTCTCCAGCTCATATGGAACATTCACCAAGATAGATGACACTCTGGGTCATAAAACACACCTTAACAAGTTTAAAAGATTAGAAATCAAACAAGGTCTACCCTCAGAGCACATGGAATTAAACAAGAAATCAACAACAGAAAGAAAACTGAAGGATCCAAAATACTAGGAGATTAAACAACACATAAGTCAATGAAGAAATCGCAAAAGAAATTTAAAAATATTTTGAATTAAATGAAAATGAAACAATAACATATCAAAATTCGTGGGATGAGCTACATATAGGGAAATTTATAGCACTGAATGCACATATTAGAAAGGAAGAAAGATATCAAATTAATATGCTAAGCTTCCACTAGTAGAAAGAAAAAGAAGAGCAAATTAAATCCAAAGTAAGCAGAACAAAAGAAATAATAAAAATTAGAGCAGAAACCAATAAAAATGAAAACAGGAAATCAATAGAGGAAATCAACAATAGCAAAAAAAGCTAGTTCTTTGAAAAGATCAATGAAATGGATAAGTCTCTAGCCAGGCTAATTAAGAAAAAAAGAGAGAAGACATAAATTATTAATATTAGAAATGAAGGAGGAGACATTACTATAGATACCATGGACATTAAAAGGATAATAAAGGATTATTATGAATAACTCTATGCCCACATATTTGATAACCCAGATGAAATGGACCAATTCCTTGAAAGACACAATCTGCCAAAATTGCACAAGAAGAAATAGACAACCTGAATAGGCATATCTATTAAAGAAATTGAATCAATAATTAATAACCTTCCAAAACAGAAAGCACCAGGCCCAAATGGATTAACTGGTAAATTATACCAAACACTTAAGGAATAAATGATACCAATTCTTCACAATATGAAGCAGAAAACAGAAGCAGAGTGAACACACTGCAAAACATTCTATAAGGCCACCATTGCTCTAAAACCAAAACCAGATAAAGGCACTATAAGAAGGAAAAATTATACACCAATATCCCTCACGAACATAGATACAAAAATCCTCAACAAAATATTAGCAAACTGAATATGACTATGTATAAAAAGAATTATACACCATGAGCAAAAGAAATTTATTTCAGGTATGCAAGGCTGGTTTAACATTTGAAAATCAATGTTATCTATCAATAACATCAAAATAGGCAAAAATAGAAAAATCACATGATCATATCAGTTGATGTAGAAAAATCATTTGACAAAAGTCAATATCCATTCATGAGAGTAACTCTCAGTAAACTAGAACAGTTCCCCAACTTCATAAAGAACATCTACAAAATACCACAAGCTAACATCATATTTAATAGTGAGAAACATGAAGCTTTCCCACTGAGATCAGGAACAAGGCAAAGATGTCCCCTTTCATCACGCGTTTCCAACATCAAACTAGAAGTCCTAGTTAATGCAGTCAGATAAGAAAAGGAAACAAAAGGTATACAAATTGAGAAGGAATAAATAAAATGGTCATTATTCACAGATGACATGATGGTCTATGCATAAAAATCCTAAAGAATTGACAACAAAACTCCTGGAAATAAGCAGTTATCACAAACTGCAGGATACAAGGTTAATATACAAAAGTCTACAGGTTTCCTATGTGCCAGAAATGACCAAGTGAAATTTATATTAAAAACACATTACCATTTACATTACCCTCCCTAAAAATGAAATACTTAGGTGTAAGTCTAACAAAATATGTAAAAGATCTATATGAGGAAAACTACAAAACTCTGATGAAATATCTCAAAAAAATAACTAAATAAATGGAGAGCTATTCCTTGTCAATGAGTAGGAGGTCAAGATGACAGTTCTTATCAACTAGATCAACATAATCCCAATCAAAATCTCAGCAAGTCTTTTTGTGGATATCAACCACCTGATTCTAAAGTTTATGTGGAGAGCCAAAAGACCAAGAATACCAACACAATATTTAAAGAGAAGAACAAAGATGAAGGACTGATACCATCTGACTTCAAGACTTACTATAGGGCTTCCCTGGTGGCGCAGTGGTTGAGAATCTGCCTGCTAATGCAGGGGACACGGGTTCGAGTCCTGGTCTGGGAAGACCCCACATGCCACGGAGCAACTGGGCCCGTGAGCCACAGCTGCTGAGCCTGCGCGTCTAGAGCCTGTGCCCCGCAACGGGAGGGGCCGCGATAGTGAGAGGCCCGTGCACCGCGATGAAGAGTGGTCCCTGCACCATGATGAAGAGTGACCCCCACTTGCCACAACTAGAGAAAGCCCTCGCACGAAACGAAGACCCAACACAGCTAAAAAAATTAAATAAATAAATAAATAAATAATGTAGCTATTAAAAAAAAAATTAAAAAAAAAAACGACTTACTATAAAGCTACAGTAATCAAAAAAGTGTGGTATTAATGAAAGAATAAACAAACTGATTAATTGTATGGAATAGAAAGCCCAGAAATGAACCCATATAAATATAGTCTCTCATCTTTGACAAAGGAGCAATGGAAATACAACGGAGAAAAGAGAGACTCTTCAATAAATGATGCTGGAACAGGTACATATTAAAAACAAAATTTAAAAAACCCCCTAAATCCAGACATTACACCCTTCACAAAAACTAACTCAAAGTGAATCACAGACCTAAATGTAAAACTATAACTATATAATTAAAACCATAAAAATCCTGGACGATAACATAGGAGAATATGTAGATGATCTTGGACATGGGGATGACTTTTAAGTACAACATCAAAGGCACGATCTATGAAAGAAAGAATTGATAATGTGAACTTGATTAAAATTTAAAAATTCTGCTCTGCAAAAGACACTGTCAAGAAATGAGAAGACAGGTTATAGACTGGAAAAAAAATATTTACAAAGACATCTGATAAAGAACTGTTATCCAAACTACACAAAGAATTCTTAAAGGGCTTCCCTCGTGGCGCAGTGGTTGAGAATCTGCCTGGTAATGCAGGGGACACAGGTTCGAGCCCTGGTCTGGGAAGATCCCACATGCCTTAGAACAGCTAGGCCCGTGAGCCACAATTACTGAGCCTGCGCATCTGGAGCCTGTGCTCCACAGCAAGAGAGGCCGCGATAATGAGAGGCCCACGCACCGCGATGAAGAGTGGCCCCCGCTTGCCACAACTAGAGAAAGCCCTCGCACAGAAACAAAGACCCAACACAGCCATAAATAAATAAATAAATAAATTTTAAAAATTAAAAAAAAAAAAGAATTCTTAAAACTGAACAATAAGAAAATGAACAATCTGATTCAAAAATAGGCAAAAGATCTGAAGGATACCTCACCAAAGAAGATATGCAGATGGCATATAAGCATATGAAAAGATGCTCCACACCATATGTCACTAGGCAATTGCGAATTAAAATGAGAAAACCATGGGAATATAAATTGGTACAGCCACTATGGAGAGCAGTATGGAGGTTCCTTAAAAAACTAAAAATAGAATTACCATATGACCCAGCAATCCCACTACTGGGCATTACCCAGAGTAAACCATAATTCAAAAAGACACATGCACACCAGTGTTCACTGCAGCACTATTTACAATAGCCAGGTCATGGAAGCAACCTAAATGCCCATCAACAGAAGAATGGATAAAGAAGATGTGGTACATATACACAATGGAATATAACTCAGCCATAAAAAGGAACGAAATTGGGTCACTTGTAGAGATGTGGATGGACCTAGAGACTGTCATACAGAGTGAAGTAAGTCTGAAAGAGAAAAATACATATCATATATTAACGCATATATGTGGAATCTAGAAAAATGGTACAGATGAACTAGTCTGCAAGGCAGAAATAGACACAGATGTAGAGAACAAACTTATGAACACCAAGGGGGGAAAGTGGGGGGTGGTGGTGGTGGTGATGGTGGTATGAATTGGGAGATTGGGATTGACATATATACACTAATATGTATAAAATAGATAACTAATAAGAACCTGCTGTATAAAAAAAAATAAAATTAAAAAAAAAAATGAGATAACTGCTATAAATCTATTAGTGTGGCCAAAGTCCAAAACACTGACAACACTAAATACTGGTAGGATGTGGAGCAACAGAAACTCTCATTCATTGCTGATGGGAATGAAAAATGATACAGCCACTTTAAAAGACAGTTTGGCAGTTTCTTATACGACTAAATATACTCTTACCATATAATCCAGCAATTGTGCTCCTTGGTATTTACCCAAAGGAGTTGAAAACTTAAGTCCACACAAAAACCTGCACATAGATGTTTACAGCAACTTTATTCATAGCCCAAACTCAGAAGCAACCAAGATATCCTTCAGTAGGTTAGTGTATAAACAAACCGTGGCTCATCCAGGGAATGGATTATTAGTCAGTGCTAAAAAGATATGAACTATCGAGCCATGAAAAACATGGAGAAAACATAAACATATACAGCTAAGTGGAAGAAGCCAATCTGAAAAGGTTACATACTGTATGATTCCAACTTTGACATTCTGGAAAAGGCAAAACTATGGAGACAGTGAAACGATTAGTTGTTTCTAGTTAGAGAGAAGGGTGAGATAAATAATTGGAGCACAGAGGATTTTTAAGATAATGAAATTATTCTGTATTAAACTACAATGGTGGATACATGTTATCATACATTTGTAAAAACCCAGTCAATGTACAATACCAAGAGTAAACCCTAATGTAAACTATGGACTTCGGGTAATAATGATGGGTCAATGTAGATTCATCAACTGAAACAAATAGATCACTGTGGTGTAGGAAGTCAACAGCGCCAAGGCTGTGCATGTGTGGGGATGGGGGTATTTGGGAATTCTCAGAAATTTCTGCTCAGTTTTGCTTTGAACCCAAAACTCCTCTAAAAAAATAAAGTTTATTAGAAGTGTAAAAGTTTAAAGAAATTGTTTAAAAGTTTCCAAAGTCCTAAATTACATAACATTTTCTCCTTACTTCATAAAGACAAATATGGGAATTGATATAATATCAAGAAATCCAGATTTATATTAAAGAATGAAAATTACTAAAGTGAACAAATGAAACAGAAATTGGGCCTCTGGAATTTAAGACAATTATACCTGACAATAATTCTAAAGAAGCCATCAGATGGTATTCATCTTGAAGAGCCTCTTTCCTCCTGTAGGTTGTCAGCTAAAGAGTACTCATGAGATGAGGTTATATCTTATCCCACTCAAACTGAAAGTGTTTGTTAACATAAAAGAACTATGCTGTGTGGGTGAAAGGGTTGACTTTGCCACCTTGGAGCAGCACCATAATACATGAGAAAAGTTGAATGTTAATTTTGCCTTTTACTCAGAAAAGAATCAAAAGGATATGAGTATCTCTACCCCTTTCTATTAAAAGTACAGGATGTCATAGTCATTTAAAATGTTTTTTTCTTAAAAAATGCACAGGCATACCTCCAAGATACTGCAGGCTCGGTTCCAGACCACCAATATAAAGTGAATGTCACAATAAAGTAAGTCACACGAATTTTTTGTTTCCCAGTGCATGTAGAAGTTATGTTTACACTATCCTGTAGTCTATTAAGTGTCCAATAGCATTATGTCTAAAAAAAAAAAGTACATACCTTAATTTAAAAAAATACTTCATTGCTAAAAAAAATGCTAACCATCACCTGAGCCTTCAGCAAGACATAATCTTTTTTTCTGGTCGAGGGTTATGAAATATTTTGAGAATTATCAAAATGTGACACAGACATATAGAGTGAGCAAATGTTGTTAGGAAAAAATGGGACTGATAAACTTGCTGGATGCAGGGTTACCATAAACCTTCAATTTGTAAAAAATGCAGTCTCTGTGAAGCACAATAAAGCAAAGTTCAATAAAGCAGTATATGCTTGTAACATATTCATTACCATTTTATTAATTCTCTAACAAATACAACACTGAAATTATTTAGTATAACATTGTGAAACCTGTATTTTCCCAACTGTGAACTTCTACAGTTCTAGATTTATAGCTTTCCACTGTAATGGACATTAAATTTCATTTTAACAATAGCCAGGATGTTTTGATTCAAACGCAATTGTTTTTAAAAACAAATAAGAAATGCAGTATCTTTAGAGCATCCAGGGTTTCTTTGTTATTTAAAATATCCTCCATTTTAAGTAGATTAACTGTTTCTTGCACGTAAATTGCCAACTAACAGCAAAATTCCGCAGACAACTTTGTTCTAAAAATTATTTTCAGACAGATTATACAGTCATCCCTCAGCATCCGTGGGGATCCCCAGCCGCTATTAAAATCCAAGGATGCTCAAGTTCCTTATATAAAATGGTACAGTATGATCTTATACTATACGCATATCCCCCCTTATACTTTAAACCATCTCTTGATTACCTATAACACCTAATACAATGCACATGCTACGTCAATAGTTGCCAGCTTCAGTAAATTCAAGTTTTGCTTTTTGGAACTTTGGAATTTTTCTTTTCTCAAATATTTTTGATCTATGGTTGGTTCGTGGGTGTGGGACCTGAGGATATGGAGGGCCGACTGTACCTTTTTACTTTATTCCTACCAACACCTTATGTACTTCAGGGACTATCTACCTGGATGTTAGTGCAGCCACCTTCTAACTGGGTTCACCACCTCCAATCTAATCTCTCTTTGCTCCAATCCGTGTACATAGCAAAATACCACAGCACTTGATTTATTTTTCTTTCTCTTGACAGGAGTTTAACCTAGAGACTTGTGCTCAAGTACTATCTTGCAACAGTAAATAGTCTTCAATACTGTGCTTTCACATTCTGATCTGAGTGTAAAATTATTTTTGCTACTACTGTTTGTTAACTACAATGTTTGGTGATATAAATTAAAGGAAATATTACACTTGGTAGGTTTTAAGACAGATAAAATTTGCTGTAAATAATAAGCAAAAGGCATTCAGAAAAAAAATCATACTAGGCCTCCACCTCCCAAAAGAATTAATAATCACTGGAATATACATACCTTGTGAAATACAGGAGAGTATCATCAGCATAATAGAAGAATTTTACTAAATTACCATAAAGATGACTGAGTTACTAGGCGCACATACCAGATGTTTTCACAGACACTGTGAAACTTGTTATATTTGTGTTATGTAAATGCTGCTGACCTGTTGGTTATATAACCAAATACTCTAGTAGGTAAAAAGATGCCATAACATAACATTTCATTATGTTTTTTTGAAGGCAAAAAATGGTCATTCACCTTCCCTTCAATCTGCTTATCTGCAGCGCCTGGTACAGAGTGAGTACATACCAAGTGTTTATTCGCTGAACGAAGAAATATCCCCAAGGACATAATTATGCCTGCCTCAGCTTCAGTTCTTCCCACTGTTTCCTGATATCCCTGACTGAATGAAGGTTGCCTCACTTTCCCAATCCCCTGTATAACTCTTACAGCTTTTACCACACTAGGTCTACACCACAGATATTTTGAAGGCATCTAAGCCCCTAGCTAAACTATAAAATCTTTGAAAAAGGATGGTGTCTGACTTATCCTTTAGCCCTAATATTACCAATATAACTATCAGCTCCCCAGTCCAAGGAGTGTATTTTGAAAAAGTATTTTTAGTATTATAATTTCAAATTTGTAAAAACGAAAACTCAACATGTTTTCCTAACAATAAGCACAAAACATGCAACTTGACCAGGCCTTCTGGCTGCTAGAAATATGATAAAATGGGGCCGGAGGAGGAAGCACAGCAGATTCTCTCAGGGTACTGCTTTCTGAATTTACCCAAATGGGACATTTATTTTAAAATGCTCAGAAACATTGCTTTTTTTTCCCCCTTAAAACATTAGGCAAAGTGTCTTGCTTTTAGTAGGCGCCTATCACATATTTGATGAATGGAATTTCTTATTTGGGGACAAAAACACAAACACTTTAAAACAGAAGAAAAAAAGAAATACTTCGCATACCAAGATATGACTTTGCTAGAGAAAAAAAATATATTCTTTTTAAAGACGTAATAATAGCATTTTCTCCAATACTTTAGACTCGTGAGAAATTTTCTAGTATTTAAAAATGGTACCAGGAGTCCCATTAATTCTATCAGAAATCTCAAATTGATGTGAATAACATCCTGGCTTCACAGAATAGAAAAGAATTTGAGAGATGTCTAACAAATTTCTCATCTGTACCCATGGCCTCATTCTCTTTGAGAAAAATAAGGCTTAGAGAAAAGATACTGTTAAATGTTTAGCCCTGGGTGGCTTTGAGACTGAAACTCAAATCTTTTCATTCTAGGTCAGCATGCTTTCCATTGAGCCTTAATCTAGTCTATTTTAGTTCCCTATTGAGATTACCAAAATTCAACCCAAGTGTCATTCTCTTACACATTTACTTAAAGTGTGATATATCTATATGTCATTGTGTACATTCACCCAACAAGCACATAATACAGATCTTCTCTGACACATAGATCCTGAAATATACATGCCATATTCAAATGACTGCCCTTGTCAAGGTCTTTTTTCCTATCAGTCCTAGAAATGGACTGGATCTGCTTTATTTCCTAAGGCCAATGGCTCTGCCTTTAGGCTCCTCCCTTGAGGACTGTAATTCTAGCTCCATTACTTCACTGTCTTATCTTCTGCTAGATTTCAGATAAATCCACATCTTTTGCCTCCGGGAGTTGCTGAGATGTGTTTATAAACCCTTCTAGGCACAGACCTTGACAAAAATGATTCTAAAAAATCAGGCAGTTCAATATTTGCTGTGAAGATATCTTTGCTTTCATGCAGGCCTTTCCCACTGATTCCTGAGTCTATTTGCAAAACTGACTATTAACGCTTTGTAGTTGGAAACAGTGGATAGATATCTGAATAAAAAATATAAATTAAAAGTAACAAAAAGACACCTTTTTTTTTTTCATAGAACTCATGGCCCCTTCTGTTTTGCTTTTTAGAAAAGGAAAGAATTCCATTAGAAGAAGACTCAACACACCTATAAAAATAGAACTTCCCATTAGATTCTGAATAGCTGACATTCCACAGGAAGTATGCACAAGTACCACATTGCCAAAACCATCATCAAAAGGACAAACACAGAGAACATTCCTTCTTCAGGAATTCAAGTAGTTATTTTATCTTGGAACTGATTGGCAAAGTGACTTCCAATTTTTCCATGAGTATTTCATTGATATCTTTAAGATCATACTTTTCTTAACTATGTTTAAAACGTGCATTTTTCTAAAGCTACTTACTTTTCTTCTTCCTAGAATACCACCACCACAATTAAATAATTTAGAGGAATTATTTATTTATATTTGTTATAATCTCTTTTTAGTTATTGAAAATCTACACTTTTAGCCATTGATTTCCAACTGTCTCTAAAGCTGGGTGCTTTACTGGATTGTGTTTAACTAGTTTATTAATCTCATTTACTGGAAAAGCATTTTGATGAGAATTACTGATAACTCTCCTCTTAAACTTTAAACATTGAAGAATAATTGCAACAGATTTCAAAATAACAGCAGATTTCATGTTACTATGGTTCAAACGTAAACTCTACATTTTGGTTTCAGAGACATTAATAGCACAAACAAATATCATTGCTTCAGATATGATCCACTGTAATTGAAAATCTTATTTTGTTTTCACATGAAATGCTTTCTTTATATGTTCTGCATCAATTACTAAGTGCTGAATTTTTTAAAAAATGGTGCACTTTAAAAATAAACTTTATTCTAAACAATGTGATTCTTATCATTCCCTCCATTTAGTAAGGAAATCTTACCTTTAAAAATCTATAAAATTTAAAACATGGATATAAATAACTTGATGACTGTGGAAAAGCGGCATGGCATGGGAAGAAGGATGCCTCTTTCTTTTATATTTGGCCTAACACTGAATTGCTTTTTGGAGCTGAAGGGGATCAGAATATGCCCTGCCAAAATATGCCACTTTGGCATAAGGATTATATTGAGCTAAAGGCAAGTGAGAATCAGCAAATACAGGAAGAATTCTCTACTCCACGCCCTTAATCTGCCTAAAAGCAGGACATAAATTTCCCTTTGAGGAAGGTGTCTGCTTCCATCTAAGCAATTCTTACCATCTAAGACAAGGAGTTGACACCCTGAGTCTAATTGCTTCTTTCAATTTCATGTCTTTGCTGTGAGCTCATGTGCACATAAATATTAATAAAAATGTTGTGCCTTTTCTCCTGTTAATCACTATCTTTTCTTAGTTTAACTCACATGCCTTCATGCATTGAACATAAGAGGGCAGAGAAAAAATTTTTTCTCTCTGACTGAGCTGTGATTAAACCCAATTAGCCAAAGTGGAGAGGGAAGGCGGAGGGGCAAATTAGGGGTTTGGAATTAAGAGATACAAACTACTACGTGTAAAATAGATAAGCAACAGGATATATTGTATAGCACAGGGAATTACAGCCATTATCTTGTAATAACTTTTAATGGAGTATAATCTATAAAAATACTGAATCACCATCTGTATACCTAAAACTAATATAATATTGCAAATCAACTATGCCTCAATAAAAATAAATAAATAAAATGAATACATTTTAAAAATAAATAAATTAAATTAAAAAATAAACCCAGTTCTGAATGGTGGTTTAGGTAATGAGCATTAGCAAAAGTGTTTTTTTATTCTAGTATTCATCACAGCATGAAGGACATATCCCAGTGTATAATGCCATACGCTTGATTATACTGTAAAGAAGATCTGACAAATTAGACCTATCAAGAAATCACAACATGTCTAAAAAAATGGGGTGGGGGCATTTCTCTCACTAAATAAAGAGAAAAAAAAACCACAAAAAACCAAAACCCTGTGCTCTTAGCCCTGCACAGCAGTAAAGAGGCACTTCCCAGGGGTGTCAATTGGGGTTGAGTAGGAAACCTGGGCTTCTACCCCCACCTGTCAGTAATAAGATGGCACCTCCTCACCCCTGCCATTGTGATATCAGAGGAGGACTGTTAAAAAGATGATTTAAAGTAAATTCAGAGTCTCATAATACCCAAAATGTCCAGGATATAATACAAAATCACTCATCATACCAAGAATCAGGATAATCACAATATGAATGAGAAAAAACAATGAACAGATACCAATATAAAGATGACAGTGCTGTTGGAATTACCTGACAGGTTTTTTAATCAGCCATAATAAAAATGCTTCAGTGAACAATTATGAACACACTTAAATGAAAAAAAAGTAGGAAGTCTCAACAAAGGAATAGAGGATACACCAAACAACCAAAAGTCAATGGTAGAGCTGATAAAAACACAGTAACTAATAAAATTTTAAAAACTCAATCGATGAGCTCAACAGCAGAATGGAAAAAAACTGAGGAAAGGATATGTGAACTTGGAGAATATAAATTACCCAATCTGAACAAAAGAAATAAAATAAATTTTTAAAAAATTGAACAGAGCCTCAGGGACTTATGCGACTATAACAAAAGATCTAACATTCATGTCCTCAGGGTTCCAGAAGGAGAAGAGAAAGTGAGGCTGAAAAAGCAATCAAAGAAACAATGTCTAAAAATCTTCTAAGTTTGGCATAAATCTACATACTCAAGAGATTAAGTGAATATCAAATAAGATAAACTCTTAAGAAATTCAAGGCAAGACACACCATAGTCAAACTTCTAAAAACTATAGACAAAGGTACATTTTTTAAAGCAGCCAAAGAGAAATAATACCTTATCTTTAGGGGATAAGCAATTAGAATGATAGAAGATTTCTCATGAAAAACAAAAGAATCCAGAAGGAATTGGCCCAACATTGAAAGAAAATTACTGTCAACCTAGAGCTTTATATCTAGCAAAAATATCCTTCACAAATGAAGAGGAAATCAAGACAGTCTCAGAAAAGGAAAACAGAATCTGTTGCTAGCACATCTATACTCTAAAAGAATGGCTACAGGAAATTCTTAAAGAAAGGAAATCATAAAAGAAGGAATGCTGGAACATCAAGAAGGAAGAAAGAACAACGGTAAAAGTAAAAATATGAGCTTTGAGAAAGACTTGAAAAGAAGAACTAGTGCAACTTGGAGTGTTGCCAACCTACAGCCACATGAACAAGCCATGAATAGAACATGACTGTGGAAAAAACCTTGTGCAGCAGGACTGTGCGTATCCAGAGATTTAGTCTCTATTCTCTAGCAAGTATGTGGATCACCAATATGGCAGACATGTTTGGTTGCCTATCCAACAGGCAAGACTTCCCTTCCTGCTACAGATTGAATTTATGATTGGTCAAAGCCAACTGCTATAATTCTATCCCCGTTACTACTACTTGGTTCAGACATGTGCATGAAAAGCAATTCTAAACAGTAATTCATTATCAGCTATCTTCTGAGGGACTGCTGGGAAAGGTTTTCCCTATAAATAAAAATATATGCAATGGGATTAATGTTTCCTTTTCTTCTGCCTTTGGAAGTCACTGTGATACCTGAAAATGAGGCAGCAAACTTGAGAACATTAAGGGGAACCTGAGGGTGAGGACAAATCCACATACTACAAAGAACAGAAAGATGGAATGAACTTGGTTTCTTAATGACATCATTGGAGGGCTGAATTAACCAAACTTAGTACTAACCTGTCATTAGACACATTTTACATGAAATAATAATTTTTTTCTTATCTATTCCCCAAATATCACATTAAATGCTAGAGAGTAGTCCATCATATGAATGTACTGTAATTATGCAACTGATTCCCCATTATTGGATTTATAAGTTGGTTTTCTTTTTTTTTCCACTATAAAGGACAATGCAATAAACAGCTTTCAGTATAAACTTTATCTGAATTTAGGGTAATACTTTCCATGTACTTTGTTCTGAGAAGGAAAATTACTAAGTTAAATGAAATGGACATTTTTGATATGGAGTATCAATTTTATTTTCAGAAAGTGTATCCTTATTTAACCCCTAGCAGTAATGCGTATGGCCTGTATCACTATATCCCATCCAGCCAGAGGGGATGCTGTGGCCTGCTCCCCAAGAGCACTGTTTTCCCTTCATTCTTATTGATAGAACCTTGGTTTATAAATCCTGATTAGTCTAAGTCAATCTTGGTGACTCCATTCTCCTTGCCAGTGATTGGCGAGGGGTAGGCATGTGACCTAGCCCTGGTCAATGAGATGATTATTGGGAGGCTTACTAGGTGAATTTTTCATTCTTAAAAAAAAAAAAAAGAGAGACAATGTCTTCCACTATAAATTACCATGTCTCCATGTAATAATTTGAACCATGCCAGTCTGAGAACAAAGCCAGTGAGCTGGGCTAAAAGATGGGAGTTTGATGATGTTGTTGAACCCCTGAATTAACCAACCTCAAGGGTCCATGAGCCTTCTTTTTTATATAAGATAATAAGTTACAAACACTTCAAAAAAATTCAATGGAAAATTATGCTTATGTATAATCAGCCATCTTTGTACCCCAAGGTAAAACTGAGAACTACTTATGATATCACAATGAACAATCCCAAAGGAAACAGACTCATAACTGTTTCCCTTATGAAGATTAACTTAAATTTTAAATAAACAATGCTGAGCATTCACCTCATTTCAAAAGAATTAGAGTTGAATGTAATTTGAAGAACATTTAAAAATATTAAAGGGTCATTAATTTGGACTGTAACTTGGAGAAAAATCATCCTTAATTCAAGATCTTCAAATAGACAGCAAAAATAAACAAACACAAAGTATGTTGTACTTACAAATCAAACACCAAGTAATGGAAGCCCTCTTCCGATATGCTGTCGTGAAGTCGCACTAAAACAAAAGAAAAAAGGAAAAAGAGAAGAAAGTTTGTGTTATATGTATGCCAACAATCAACATTAAGCCAAGACTTTTAATAGGCATCTGTCTCCTAAATTAAAATGTTAGCAACACTATTTTAGCTTCTGATGAGTCAGCATCCTTTATAGCAGGGCTTCGGTTCAGACAGACCCAAGGTTTAAGTTCTGGTTCTGATAATTATTAACTGTGTGATCTTAAGCAAATTAATTAACTTGTAATGATAACAGTACTTATATTTTATAAAATGGTTGAGAATATTAAATACAACAATACAAGTAAAATAATTCGCATATTGCCACGCAAAAACTAAATAAAAGTCAATAATTGCTATATCTCCATATGTCCAAAGTTACCAGGCTCTAGCAATTCTTCCACTGAGAGTCTCTTCCCTGTCGTTCCTTTTGCTATTATCCTAGAGTCTTAAGAGTCTAGTAAATGGACTCCATGCCTCTTACTCTCCCTTTTTTCTGGGAAATTTCTATATAGCACTCCCCAGCCAGCCAAAACAGTTTTTATTATGCTACCTCTAAGAGCAAGTCACCAAAATCTATTTACCAAATCATCAGCCAAAAATGTACAGCTAGAGCTTTTAATAAAATAATCTACTTTAATAGATTTAGTATTAAGGATATTAACGCTACTCTAGATTTTCCAGTGAGCTAAACGTTCAGTGATAACTAGCCAAAACCAAAGTTTCTCTCTTCTGAATTTAAAGTACTCATTGTTTACTGCAAAATAACCACACATGCAAAACTCACTTACTTTTTTTTTCTGCTATTTATTTTTGCCTAAGCCCCCTGACTCCCTTAGATGGTAAACTTCCTAAGTATCCAATCACTTAGGGGGGCTTGGCCTTCACTGGGAGCAACGGAGGCCAAGAAAAGCAGCAAACTCATAGGACACAAATGCTTTTGAAAAGTCACCAAAAAAGGATCATGATTTCTACTATGATCTGTCCTTAGTACTTTCCCCATGCAGTGATGACCACCATATGGAAAATGTGGATTCAAAAGAACACTTAGATGGTCACACAAGCTACTATAATCCACAAAGGGAGTTTGCAGTACCCATGACATTCCCAAGGTCACAGACATAACAGAATGTCCATTCTTTACAATCCAATTCCATCCCCTTCAGATATCATCCTTGGCTCACTATTAAAATCTTTTCTGAATTCCTCTCCAGAAATTTCTCCAAAGTAGAGAAAGAGAGGCTTTTGCTTCACCTATAATTATGGATTACCATTTGTAAAGTGTGAGTTTTCTGTTACCATGAACATGAGAAGGGGGCACCTGGGAGTGTGACCACTGCAGCTCAGTCTGAGCTCCTCTATTTGTCTCTAGAGCACACGGAATGTAAACACGCTGCAGCATCCCTCCCCTTATCTTATTTGTTTCTCATAGTGTCACCCTTGAATTCATGGATGCAGCCTATTTTACTTTTATTAACAAACTCTAATACCTGTCCGTTCTTCAGGACACAGAGTTTCTTTCTCATCAACACTATCAAACAGGAACCATATTTCATAAGTCTTTGCATCCCTCATAGAGACTTGGCAAACAGTAGACAGTCTTTCGTAAAACTGGTTTTGAGCATTTACTGTACCAGGTGCTAGGCATTCTTCCCACTTTTTAGACAAACATTTTCATCAAAGCTCAGTATACTTATGTCTGAAACAAAATGATTGCTATGCAAACAATTCTCCTGTCACTTTAATTGTGTGAAGGGTATTCTTCAATTTGCCAGTATCAGAGGTCACGTGCTTCATCCATAAATTCAGAGTGACACTAAAGATGAGGAGAGGGAGACTGCGGTGTGCTTACATTGCAGTCATGTGTTTAATTTGCCTGCTACCTTTGCTTAAACTTATGCCACCAAAGAAAATCAAAAGTTTAGCTCAATGATGAGTCTTCTGCACAGTCATTCAGCACAGTAAGGAACTCACTGGCTTTCTTATATGACACAGACTCACAGATACCTCATTGAGCAGCTGTAACACAACCTGTGTTTAAACGCGTTCAAATAATGGTATGGCTACTTGAAGAACTCAGACAGTTACTCTGTGAAAATAAGGTGGATTTCTATACTATCAAAGTTAAAATGAAAAGCAAAAATCACAATGTGAGCTGGAGGAAGTGACCACTTTTTTCTCACATTGTCTCAAGGTAAAATCTTCAATTGGAGATGAGATCTCAGGTTTTCAGATCAGAGTTATAGAGCTAAACAGAGGTGGATATTTCAGGTCCAAGTGGAGAAGCAGTACTAATTTCTGGTTATAGCTGGAATAAAATTTTCTTAGTTTGACTACCACTACCTTATTAATACTTGGAATTCATCATCATTTGGAAGTAAGTTATTCTTTGAACAAGTCAAGAGTTGCTCAAGCCTGATAATCAAACACATACATTGTTTTGGGTCAAAACCAGTTTCACAAAAGCATTTTGTCAGCAAGTACATGATAATGGTTAAAAATAAAAACCATCTGACCAAGTTCAATCCTTTTTCATCACACCATTCTAAAATAACCTCCACTATTTCTAACCAGCCATTTGACCAGGTAAGATTAATTCTGAATAAATTTTGTTATGATACAGTGGAAAAAAACTAGCATCATCTTTACTTGGGATAAATACGTACACATTTTTATAAATCTAAACAGTGTAACAGTTATCTAGGATAAACATTTAAATTCTAAGGCATTAAGTATGAGATTTATAATGGGGAAAAAGGTGTTTCTGAGGCTAAAATATTTCCAAAGTTTAGCTGACCCAAGGCCTAATCCTTTTCCTCTCTCTCTTGAATGACAGAGTTAGTATAAATCCCTGAAACTAAACATAGTAGGGCAATGCTGCCAGTGTTATCATAATACTAACAGAGTAATTCATACAGAACAGATTGTATTGCATCATAATCACTGGTTCTCAGCTCTAAGCAATACTCCTGGTTATAAATGAGGTAGATTTTGCATTTTTAGTTGGCTGTGTTGCAAGGATTGAAGTAGTTGGGTTTGATTCACATACTGGGATGTGAATATGGCAGCTTTTAAGTCAGATACTTTTTATATTCTCATCAGCAGTTAATTATATTTCACAGCTAGAGCAAGCATTAGCCAAGTTAGGCCATGCAACGTGCCAAGCCTTCGAAAAAGAGGGATGCCAACGTTGAGTTCATTTGTTAACTTAAATATATATATATATTTATTTATTTAATATATATATATTTAATATATATATATTATATATTTTATATATATTATATATTTTATATATATATATATTATATATATATATAATATATATAATATATATTTACTAGTTCCAGACATTGTAACAGCCAAATGGCAACACTCTAGAGAGAAATTTCACCTCAACCATTACTCCTGGCTCTTTTGTGACAAAGCTGGTCATTTCTGGAGAGAAAACTTTTCAGATAGAAAACAAAGAAGCACTGAAAACCAAACTCAAAATAAAACTAACATTTCTAGAAAACTGAAGGTAAACCTGCATAGATGCTTTGTTTTGCTTAATCCCTATTTCTTATAACATGAGTAATACATTTAATAAAACAACACCATTTTAAAAGTCTCCCCAGTATAAAAATACTAATTTAGGTTGTATGTATTTGAAAAATATATGCACTCTATTTCTTTGAAATATGAAGCCATGCATATATAGTTTATTTTATTTTAAATTAAGTAGAAAGATAAGCAGATAAAGATATATAGATATTTCTTTTGTTGTTATTGTTGTCAAAGTCCGTAGTATTATAGCATTTATACTTTGATTTTCTTTACTTGTCTTAACAAGAAACTTTTAAAATCTGGGCATAAAAAGTTTGGAAATTTGACTTAGCTGTCTAAGGCAAACTGATCAAACACAGAAACTACAGTTTGTTCTAATTTTAGATATTTGAACACATAAATTTCTAAAGTTGCATAAGAGATACATATTTTGACAATATACTGAGCAATATGACCCATTAATAAATACCAAATAAGCCACTATCCACTACTCAAAAATGAAAATAACTTTAGTACCAGAAATCAAAAAATTGTTTCAATAACATTTCAAATATTTTTTCTGAAGTGACAAGAAAATCTTTGTAAACTTAATATTAATTAACATTAAATTATATTTAAAAGCAATTCATTGCTAATATGAAAAAGTTCTTAAAGTTAAGAACTTTCTGAAAAAAGCAAACATAATTATTACATGAAAATTCAGTGGGGAATGCCACCCATGTTAATTTTAAAACTATTCTAAAAATACACAAAAAAAGCCACTGGAACACAAGATCAATCATGAAAGTCAAAGCATATCAACTCCGTTGACCATGATCTCCATTCTTATTCTCAAATTATCACCTCATTTCCTGAAGCTAATCCTAAATCCAGTTTAGATTAGCTTCAATATCTACAGTATCAGGTTAGTAACATTCAGGGCTGACTCGAAGAAATCACAATGTTTTCTAACAGTCCAGATCTATTTACAAGCTCATATTATTCAAAGGAGCTTCTGGCTGGACAAAATATCTATTACTTGGGAGAATTACAATCTAGGAAGATGGTAAAAGTGAGGAGAAATGACTAATAACTGCAAACTATATGGCCACCATATAGTTTGACACTGATCACATGACACCAAAAGAACATGAGAGAACAATCAATTTCTTTTGCATGGAAGTCATAAATGACTAAATATAGAATTTCAGAGATGTTTAATGAAATAGACAAGTAAATGGATAGTTCTTTTAATAGGCTTTCCTGCTCATTTTTAATAAAATTATATATGTGCCAGGAAATTACAGACTTATTACTAAACCAAATAATATCTAGAAATATTCTTTGTTTTCTTTGAAAAATAATTTGAGATTATCTTGTTGCACATTTTCACTTCTTGGAAAAGTTAGTAATCATTTCAAGTTTCCTTTATTTAAAAAATTTTTCCTCTTTCAATTCTGCATCAATATCATTTATTTTATGTATTTGAAAAAGTGATTCCAACTTTCTTCATTTTCTCTCTTCTTGCCATATCTTTCTGCTATTCCATCTTCTAATACTTATATAAAGCTAATCAGAGATTACTCATGGATATCCTTAAACAATAGGAATATCAAGAAAGGAAGAGAAGCTATTGTCATCGGATGACTTGCATATTAAAGAAATCTCTAGATAGTGCACTTTCACACTGTACTTTAATTATAAGGACCTAACAGAGCTTTGAGCTAATACCGTCCTTCTGTTGAGTTTATACAAAATGCACACACCTACCTACTATGTATCAAATGTATAAGAGTGCCTGGTGAAGTAGACAAAGAATGGCCATTTGTAATTCCTCTGCTCTTACCTGAATAGCATCACTATAATACCCACTGTAGAATCCAGTACCATTTTACCACTCTGCCTCCTATAATCTGGGTCAAAAAGAAAAGCCCTATTGCTGATAATTGCCCATCAGGCTGCTCCGGTGTCTCCATATTTAATCAGCAAGAAACCAACACATTAAATGATTAAAGCAGTACAGTACTCAACTACATTTTAAGATTAATCAAAAGCTATGTTATTTATGATAAACTAGGACTATCACACTGAAGGAGTCTGTATCATGCCAAAGAATGGACCAGATAAGGATCTTTTTTTAAAAGTGCAGATCATGGCAGTATTTAAAATAAGAATAAAATATACTGAAGTGCATTTCACATTTAAGGTAACCGCTAAAGCTTTGGGAAACTTTTGTTTGAGTTTTATACATATATATTACACACTTTTTTTAAAAAAAACTACAGATCACAGAAAAATGCTTGATAAGCACTGGGTCACATGATTCTATACGAGGATCCTATAAGATCCTTTCCAACTCTAAGTTTCTACATTGCTATATTTCTGGATGACTATAGCTAATAAACAGTATGGGAAATAAACAATACATTTATTACCAATACAAGGTTGAATATAATCCCCTACATTTAAGACTTTTCCTTCTTCAACATTCCAACACATTTAAATTTAATACATACTTCATTTTATTTTGGATCTGTATTTAACAAATAACTAGAGAGAAAACTTAAAATGTTTATCTTGACAAATTAAAAATAAGTCCTTTTCAAAAATGTACTGGGCAGATGTGTTGCTTTTCTGACAACAGCGCTTGGAGAACAGAATAAATAGAAAACTTATTAGATCATCCTCTCTTTGCAACTTACTACCATATTATCTTAACACTTGCAACTGAATTTTCCCTAGAGATACATCAGCCCAAATGCTCTCATCTTTCAAACCCCTTTCTGAAAATTCACTTCTTGCATAAAGTATTTTTCCATACTTGATTCACTCCATAAGCAGGAAATAGGTGAGTTTAAAATTCTACTAAAATGTATTAAAAATGCAATGTAAAACTGTACCCGTAATATGTTATCTCAATATTTTTCAATAACTATTTTTATACTGAAAGTACTTAAAGATATCAGTCTATTTCCTCTGGATAATATACATAAACATGAAGCACACGAAAAAGAACATACTCTAATCTTAGGCTCAAAATCGAGGAAAAACATAAAAGTTATTTATAAACTTATTCATGAGTTGGATATCATTGGAATAATAAAGGATATTAATATATATAGCTACAGGCACTGGTATACTAGTCAGTGCCAGTAAGCACCAGGTACCTGGTAATATGATTTTCGTTAACCCCTGAATGGAACAGTTAGTTCACCTAGGTCAGTGGTTCTTTTTTTCAAGTAAAGAATAATTGCCCGTTTATCATGAAATCAAGGAAGTTATAATGAGTGCCAGACATCTCAAACATTTGGTGCATTTGCTTGCCTCACAGACGTCTCAGAGCAAACAAGCCCAAAGAACTCACAATCTTCTCCCTAAATCCTGCTCTACCCCAGTGTCTTCCATATCTTTCCAGTTGCTCAGGATAAAAAACCTCAGTGTAATTTTGACTCTTTTCTCTGATGCCGAAAATCCAATCTGAAAGCAAATCCTTCAAAATACATAAGGAAAAAAATTTTTCTAAGTTTCTACCCTGCCCCTCATTCTCCTTACCACAGCAGCCAGAATAATCCTGTTAAGAGTAAAATCTGATTATTGCCCCTTTGCTCAGAACCCTCCAATGGCTCTCCAACTGACTCTGAGTAAAAGCCAAAATCCTATTCATGGCCTACGAGGTCCCACAAAGTCCATCTCCGTCCCCACCATTTATCTGCCTGGCGTGTCCTACCACCACTCTTCCCCTGGCTCACTGCACTCCGTCCACACTGGCCTCTTTGCTGCTTTTGGAGAAAGAACTCAGGGCAAACTCCTGCTTCAGTCTTTGCACTTGCTGTCTCCTCTGCCTGGAACTCTTTTTCCCCAGCTGTGGTTCACTACCTCATCTCTTTCAAGTCCCTGCTCAGCTTTTCACCTGTTTTTGTAAATAAAAGTTTTACTGGAACACAGCCATGTCCATTTGTTGATATATTAATGATGGCACTTTCAAGCTAGCACTGCAGTGTTTAGTAGTTGCAACAAAGACCCTATTGCCATGAAAATGAAAATATTTACTATTTGGTCCTTTACAGAAAGAGTCTGCTGACCCCTGGAGTAGAAGAAAAAATTGTTGAAAGGAAGAAGACAGCTTGTGAGAGGCCAGGATGTGACACAGACGATCTACATGACTAATTAAAGCCACCGACAGTGATGGTTAGAAGTGGGGAAGGAGAGAACATAGTAAGTCAGCTCTTATATAATACAATAAATGAGTAGGGGTACCAAGGCAATGGTGGGAAACTGCGGCCCTGAGTAGTATAGGATGTTGTAATCTGAGAAAATGTGTTTCAAAGATGGGATGGTGGAAGGATGGAGGTGGGGGGACACTGAGGGGGGAGGTATTAACAGTGGTTATATAAAAGCAGTGAAGAACAAGAAAACACCTGGGCACCACCAGGTTCAGGGTTATGTGGAGGACAGAGTAAACAGCCAGCACTGTCCAGTGCTATAGCACACTCAAGAGAAAGCCAGACTGCAGTTAGCACAAGAAGAAATGAACATTCAGAGACCACTGGGAGAACAGAGGGCACTCTGCAGAGATTATGACATAAGATTTGTTATTTTATAAATAACGGGAAAGGGAAAACTAATAAAGGTGGTAAAAGTTGGCAATTTTCTCACAGTTTAGATATTAACCCAGTAGTTAATCAAATTGTTGAAGATTTTCTCTTTGATAGATTTTCACATTTAGTTTTCTTTTTTAGAAGAGACATTTTTAAATACATTAATTTTTAAAGACCAAATTTAAGGAATATGAGTTTCTGTCATTTTATTACTATCATACTCCT
The DNA here is from genome assembly GCF_009873245.2 of Balaenoptera musculus. Classification (NCBI taxonomy): domain Eukaryota; kingdom Metazoa; phylum Chordata; class Mammalia; order Artiodactyla; family Balaenopteridae; genus Balaenoptera; species Balaenoptera musculus. The sequence continues at coordinate 113,818,375 of NC_045789.1, forward strand.
AGAGGGTTCTAAATCCTATTAAAAATGTTTATGCATATGTCCTGTATTTATAGCACCTAAACTACTTACAGGACAATAGTTAATCTGATTTGATTCTTTCATATCATAACAATTTTAATATCTTCTTGCTCAGTTTTAATTAAGTTTTCTTCCTGGCTCTTGTTTACCAGATAGGAATGCTGGAAAAAAATGAATGAAGAAGATACATCTTTAAATTTGCTCTCAATGAAAACTACATGGCATTAATTCATTTTATTTTTTTTGATGGAAACTGATTCTGCCGTCTCTACTCCTAAGCAAAATATTATGTCAAACTGACCTTTCATCATGAACAAAAAATATTAATATATTCTTTAAATACATTTCAGATTTATTGGTAAATATTTTTACCTCTATAATCTTGACCACAGTCTTCAGTCAGAGACTCTAAGCCAATGGGATAAATGTTTAAGGAGCTTTATGAATGTTCTACCTAAGATTTTTAGGAAACAAAGTTCTTGGTAGAGGGGAGTAGTTCATTTCTTCGGTTATTCAGCTGATTTTCCTGAGTGCTACATGCTGGGGATATAACTGTCAACAGGTCAGTGGTGATCCGGCCCTCATACAGTTTTCAGTCTTTGGGACTAAATCATCTTGCTAATTTTGTGACTCTAATTCTAGATGATCAGAGTCCCAGCTAAAGCATATCCCAATAGTTAACATTTTATGGTCATCTCACTACCCACAGCTATGGGAGCATATGAACATGTTACTATGTGGCAAACACATCTAAATAGGCCATTGGCTCTAACTAAATGCACTATAAAATGTCTTCATCTATATGGGGCTACTAAATCAGCAGTCACTACCCACTGACCAACTGACTTCATCAAATGTGTTTCCCTGATTTTTCTTTTTTCCTGAATTGGCTTGCTATTGAGAGAATTTAACAAGTCACTTAACCTAAAAGATACATTTCCTAGTAAACATTAATTTAACATCCCCTGTGACTTACCAAATCCATAGCCACAAGGCAGCCATCATTTCAAAATGCAAATCTGATTACATCACCCTTGCCCAGCTTAAAATTTTTCAATGGCTTCCTATTGATTTGATATTAAGGAGCAATCTCCTTGACATGACTCATTTATCATATAATTTATCACCCAAACTGGGACACTGTGAGAGTGAAAGAGGGTGATTAATTGTCACACCAGTAAACCAGGACGGCCCTGCAAAACAGGTTAGCCTGGTCACCCACCCAGAAGGCTCTCTCCCTCTTCAACTTCCCTCCCTCTTTGCCTCTAGCAACAGAGGTCCTCTTTGAGACTTGGTACTAGTTCCCTCTTGTAACAAGCCACATCTTCATTGTTAATACTGTTGCTTGGCATCCTCTTTCCTCCTCTCCAGGTTAACCCTCATCTATCCTTCAGAATGTACTGGGTTGGCCAAAAAGTTCGTTCGTGTTTTTCCATACAAACAAACTTTTGACCAACCCAATATTTTCAGCATCACCTCATCAGGGAAGTCCCCTCTGGCTCCCAAATAAGCTCTCATAGCACTGCCCATCTCTCCTTCACAGAACTGGTCACACTTGCAATGATGCCTTTGATTGTGTGATCGCTTGACTAACATCGTCTTTCCTGCTGAACAGATCCCCTCAGATGACTACAGTCATATGCCCCTAGGAAATACTTTCATGGCATCAGACACCTCTGTTAAGAATATATATACATATTCCAATCCTGAGAAAACCATAATTCAAAAAGAGTCACGTACCACAATGTTCATTGCAGCTCTATTTACAATAGTCAGGATATGGAAGCAAGCTTAGTGTCCATCGACAGATGAATGGATAAAGAAGATGTGGCACATATATACAATGGAATATTACTCAGCCATAAAAAGAAACGAAATTGAGTTATTTGTAGTGAGGTGGATGGACCTAGAGTCTGTCATACAGAGTGAAGTTAAGTCAGAAAGAGAAAAACAAATACCATATGCTAACACATAAAAAAAAAATGGTTCTGAAGAACCCAGGGGCAGGACAGGAATAAAGATGCAGATGTAGAAAATGGACTTGAGGACATGGGGAGGGGGAAGGGTAACCTGAGACGAAGTGAGAGAGTGTCATGGACTTATATATACTACCAAATGTAAAACAGCTAGCTAGTGGGAAGCAGCCGCATAGCACAAGGAGATCAGCTTGGTGCTCTGTGACCACCTAGAGGGGTGGGATAGGGAGGGTGGGAGGGAGACGCAAGAGGGAGGAGATATGGGGATATACATATATGTATAGATGATTCACTTTGTTATAAAGCGGAAACTAACACACCATTGTAAAGCAATTATACTCCAATAAAGATGCTAAAAAAAAAAAAAGAATATATATATACTCCAAATAGACAAAAGGACAAATACATGTCCCTTGAATATCATAATAGGACATTGTCTAACTGGCTCACCCAAGGATTATCTAATTCTCTAGGATAGTATCTTTGTTCTGATTTGTTATTTATTATTTTTTAGGCCCTAATCAAAAGAGTCTGTCAACTCTGGCCCATTGGCCAAATGAGGACAGCAGCCTGTTTTTGTACAGCCCATGAGCTAAAAATGGTTTTTATATTTTTAAGTAACTGTAAAAACAAAACAAAACAAAAACCGGATGATATTGGATAGAGAACTCACATGGCCCACAAAGCCTAAAATATCTACTACTGTACAGAAAAAGTCTGCCAACCTGTGGGTTAGGGTATTTCACTTGTACAAAATGGATGACAGTATGAATGATTCTTATCTGACAGGAATGCTAATGAGTGTTATGATACAGTGATGTAAATGGATTTGCAAAGGTTATAGTTTTATTGACTGCAGAGCAATAATCATTTTAGTACTGTAGCAATCTCATTCCAGAATTCTTTCTTTCCATGACTATGTATATTTCTGTTACTCATCTGTTTCTGTTTCTGTTACTCATTTCTGTTACTCATCTATGTTACTCATCTATGTTCATCTATGTTTCTGAATTAGCTTTGGCATGCTGCTAGTTCCCTCACTGATTAAGTAAATCTCTGATACTATAGACAGACATATAATGCTTTAATTGATGTATAGTATCACACTATATGGATATACCACAATCTATTTAACCAGTCCCCTATGGAAGGACATTTGGATTGTTTTCAGTCTTTTGTTCTTCAGCCCTATTGCTTTCACTCACCTTCAGCGAGCTTCTCATTGTTATTAACTATAACAACACATGAGCCAGGATTTCGAGGCCTTCTTTCCTTCAGAGGTAATTAACCGATAACCTGTTGTTTGTGCTTTATCCTCCAGACAAGCAGGACTTCTTACTACTCCCTAAGAAACTGACCCTATTTGACCTTTGAGACCCTAGAGCTCCCTTTCTTGGAATGTTACCTACTCCAGCCTCTACTATGGAAACCCTATCTACCCTTTAAACTCAAATGCCAGATGCTCATGATCTGTGGATCTGACATGGACTCCCCTTCCTTTATTTTCTGTAGTCCTTTAAGCCTCACTTCAGGTACATTTAAGGAAATGACAAAGTAAAAATTACCCATTGAAATAAAGATCTGAAACTTAATCAATCTTGAGTAAGTTTCATCATTTTGGAAGTAACACATCTTAAGAGCTGATACATAATCAGGAATAGAAAACCAAAAATTATATCAAACTTCCATACAGAGCCAGGGTGTACAATGGAAACACGGCTTGAATGTAACTGATGCAAAACAAAACAAAGCGGAATCTTTTCAATCACCTTGTAATATGTTTGGTATAAGACAATGATATTCTTGCAAATTGGTAAAAAAGAGAGAAACAGAGAATAAGAATTGTTGTTGTCCCTAAGTGCCTGAATCAGTTAAAATGAACATTCTTACTTACTTAAAAGAAAAGTCAGCCATATCATTTTGCCCTGCCTTTATATATATTTAGCAACGTTCTGTTCTTAATGTGCTTTCTAACGTGAACTCTCACATAAATGAAACAACACACTGAGCAGTCAACAAGGTGTTGCCCCACGAGGTGGTGAGCTCCTTGAAATCTGGTGCTGTATTTCTGCTCTCTGTATTCATTGTGACTAGCATATTCTGGCATATAGAAGAAACTGGGTAAATGCTTACTAAAGGAATGAATGGATTATGGTATCAGCATATCAGTGGGTTGGTTTAGGTTAAGTCAGTCTCCTAAGCCATCTCTTGGAGAACGATATACCCACATATCTGTAATTACAAAATAAACATAAACTCAAACTTTGGACATGTGGTGACCCATAATCAAGACACAGGCATACTAAAATTTGCCAGGAAAGCTGACTTTCAACTTCCTACAAAAAAATTAACATCCTCTTAGCTATAATAATATTTAACAAATCCTGCCTTGTCCTAAAGTTTTTTGTATGTCCTTGATAGAAGCAAAATCTCTCTTATCTCTGACCAGGCACATGGAATAATGAGGAAGTGACCACCTGCCTAGTCGACCAGATATCTGGTGATCAATGGAGAAGACACAGGAGTTACAGCCAGATCTGACTTATCTTCTAGTTATTTACATATGCCTTCTTTAACCATGGAATGTTGAAGGCATGGAGCAAGCACTCAGTAAGTAGTTGTTCGTAATGAATTCATTTATTCTTTGAGTAAATATTTATTGTGTTCTTACTCTGTGCAAAGTCTTGCAGGTACTAAGAATGAAGCAGGAAACAAAATGTGCCTGACCTCACAAAGCTAATGTTCAAATGTGGGAAGACAGACCAATGTCAATCAAATAGGCAAATGTATATGTAAGAGAGTGGTAAGTGCTCTGAAAAACAATAAAGCAGAGTTAGGGGGAAGTGAGTACCAGGAAAGGGAGAGGGAGGGTATTTGGAAAAAGCTTCACAGATAAGGTGAATCTTGAGGGGAGTCCAGAGGAGATAAACAGAGCAAGCCATGGGGATGGCTCAGGTAAAATCAGATGGAAGACAGAGGGAATACAAGATCCTAAAGGAAGACTATACTTGATATGCTTGAGAAACTGTGCCTGGAGTAGAGGGAACAAGGGAGAGGGTAGCAAGAGATGAAGTCAGAGGTGTAGTATGAATGTGAGTGTGTGTGGGGTGAGGTGGGTGGGATATGGGGCTTTAGAGGAGGGTATTGTAAAGGGCTTTGGCTTTTCCTCTGAGCTACATGGGAACTCACTGCAGGGTTGTGAGGAGTGGGTGATGTGTCAAAACACTGTAAGGAAGCAAAGGCAGAAACATAGAGAAACTAATATAAAAAGCCAAGTGAAAGATAATGGAGTTTCAGACGAGGCTAGTGGCACTAAAGGTGCAGATGTGTTCAGACTCTGGACGTATTTTGAAAGTAGGTGCTGACAGGAACCGCTGATAGATTAGCTGTGGGATGTGAGAGAAGTAGAGGAATCAAGTAGGACATCAAGGGTTTTGTTCTGAGTAACTGATATATTAGAATAGGTGCAGATGGAGGAAGGGCAGGTTGAAGAGACGGGAGTACATAGGAAACGCTGAACATACAGCTAAATGGAGAAATCAATTGGGCAGTAGATAAATTCATTCTTTAGTAAATGAAATTTACTCTCGGCTTACCTGAATATAGCACATTAAAACTAGGTATCAGAACATTACATATAATGTTTAAGAATAAGGCTCTGAAGTCAGAATGTCTAGGCTCTAATCTTGGTTCTGTCACTTATTAACCTTTTGATCTCAGACATTTAATCTCTGTGTCTCAGTTTCTCAGTTGTAAAATGGGAATAATAAGGGGATCCTTCCATTGGTTTGTTGTGACAATTAAAGGAGACGGTATACATCTAAGGCTCAAAATAGGGCATGGTACATAAAAGGACTGGATGAATGTCATATATTATTGTTATCATTAAATTAAATGACTATAATTATTAAAGTAAAAGGAATGTTATGAAATGTTGTTTTAAATTTTGAATCAAATACTTTTGATAAATTAATCTGCATAATATTGTATGAAATAAATTCTCTAATACTTGTGGTTGGCACTAGGCAGTTACAGTAGGATGCATGACAATAGAGTTTCAGCAGATGGATAGTCAGAGGAAGAAAAATACCTGACTGAATCAGGAAGCTTTAGCCCAGGACCAACTGTTAAACAGCTTTCTCTCCAATCTTGGCAAAGTACAGAATGGATCTGGACCTCCATTCTTCATATGCAAATTAGGAGGCTGGAGTTAGATGGGTCTTAGCTGTTTCCTTCAGCTAGAACAATCTACTAGCATCTAACTTTAAGAAATATTTCTCATAACACTGATTATACAAATGAAGGGTTAAGCTTTTTTGGGGATTTGTAAAAAAAAAACGTTTTTAAATAATAGGTTTATTGCTACCCATGAATAAGGCAGCAAATTATCACCTGGAAACTTTCCCTTATTTCTCTTAAATCATTAATTGCCAAAGGATGCTCTCTTTGAAACTAAAGGAAGTAGAGATATATATCAATACCTTTCAAATAACTATGCTCTTAATTCTGTGTAGAAATGCGTTCCGTTAAAAATGATCCTTTCGGGCTTCCCTGGTGGCGCAGTGGTTGAGAATCTGCCTGTTAATGCAGGGGACACGGGTTCGAGCCCTGGTCTGGGAAGATCCCACATGCCGCGGAGCAGCTGGGCCCGTGAGCCACAGTTGCTGAGCCTGTGCTCCGCAACAAGAGAGGTCGCGACAGCGAGAGGCCCGCGCACCGCGATGAAGAGTGGCCCCCGCTTGCCGCAACTAGAGAAAGCCCTCGCACAGAAACGAAGACCCAACACAGCCAAAACTAAATAAATAAATTAATTAATTAAAAAAAAAAAAGTGATCCTTTCATTTCAAATCAGTTTTCCACAATTTTTCACTACAACAAATTTTAGATTGCTCAGTATGGTCAGTTCTCATTGTTTGCGGTAGTTATGTTTTACAAAGTTGCCACAAACATTGAGTTAGCAAATACTGAACCACCGCTCCTAAGGGAAATACAGGCTTAGCTTCCTGCAAGCTTCTAGTCACATTTTGGTCAGCGAATATATGACCTTTCTTTATGCATGTTTCCATTTAAAGACACCTTATTAAATACATATTACTGACTTATTGACATTGAACCCACAGCCAACAGCACTATAGCTTATGCCTGAAAGCAGCTTCTCTACAAAGCTTATCTAATACATGCATTCTATCATATCTTCTCCATAAGGCACATCACAGCCTTTCTGAGCTTAGAAACACTAGACAGCACTTCAGCCCTATGCTTAGGGGCCATTTTAAACAGCAAAACCAGGCACTATTAAATAGAATGCGACAGGGACACTTGTTTTGAGTATGAGAGCTAACACAAGAAGACAGCGTGCCCCCTTGTCAGTCCTCCGCAGGGAATGCCCATGCACACTGGGTGGCTCCAACTCTTTGCTGCTCTGCAGGTGTCTGTGAATGTCTGAGAATGAACACGAAAGCACCCCAAGTATTGATAGGATTACAAATAAATTTTAGCAAGCAGGTGAATTAACACATGTGGAATATGCAAATAATGACTGACTGTGTTTATTTCCTTATGCAGCTTTAATTGATCATGGATCTCAGCTCTTTTATTATATTTATCTGCTCTCTAGCATTACAATCAAGTGTTATTAATAAACACAAATACTTAATTTTCAATGAGGAGATTAAACCTATGTAGTTAACCATTTATAAAGTAAAACTTTTTTAGATATCAATTATCATCTGATCAATCTACTCTATAAGCTTACATTTTCCAGATACAATCTTCCTAAATATTTCATTCTTTATGTATAATCATAAACACTATTAAAAGACTGTCTACATACGATGACTCTGTGTTAGATACTACATTAGCAAATTACACTGCAGTTTATAAACTACAATAAGATTGGCTTACATTCAGGAAAGAAAGAGAAAAGAGAAAGAGAAAGAGCAAGATATATAGCCTTGTTAATTAAAAAAAGCCATATTTAATATTAATATGAACTATGATTAACACTAAAATGTGAAAATTACACTTAAAAATGAGCAGTAAAATCAGAATTATAGGTGACCTTTCTCCTGGATTCCTGCCATGGAACAGTGTTGTCTGAAGAGAGTTTGATATCTGTCACCTTCTCTGATCCTCTCGAAGGACTTATCTTTCCTGCTACAAAGCCTTTGAGCGTTAAAATTATTCATCATTTCATGACATATTTGGGGCTCCCTGGCAAAAACAACTCTGTAAAGATGATGCATATGAACAAAGAGAGTAGAGAAGAAAGGTATATTATATAATAAAAAATGAAGGTAATTCTTTCTAGTAAAGGTGAATTCCTTCTTTATTGTTTTCATTTTTTAAGGGCAATGAAATCTTAGAAAATAAAATGTTATTTCAGTGTCATGTTGGAAAAGTTACAATTCTTATTATCTCCTAAACATAAAGGCTTCTAAACTAGGTGAAGGTTTGTCTGCACAATCTGAGAACAGAAAAAAAAGAGCGGCTGTACCCGGTCCTCTTGCTCCGAGTTAGCAGTAACACAAGGCAAAACCACGCCCAACAATTTCAAGCACAGTTGGAAGAACATTTCCACCAACCTAAAAAGTTCTTTATTTCTAGAACTCGACAAAACAAAATCTAAATAGTAAAAAAATTTGTAAGTCAATAGTACACTGGAATTAAAGGACTAATGTTTCTTATTTCTAGAATATTCTTTCAATTACATAATTCGTTAAACACAAAAAACAATGAGGAAGAAACTGTGCTAGGTGGCAGACTGAACAGAGCTACCCAATGGGCCGAGTCTCAGCAAAATTTTTATAAACTGCCAATGTAATTGAATCATCTGAATAAATAAGTTTGTAGCAGAAATTCCTAGAACCTAGGGTAATAATTTCTGTTGACATTTGTGCCATGGTCAATTTCAAAAACCAAAAATGGACTCAAAAGAATTTTAATAATTTGGTTTTTAAAGGAAGTATACAGATAGCCTTAACTAATTAAAAGTACTTTAAAGAGGGCCTGAGATTCCTCCAAGGAGAGGAGCCTTTCCGAAAGAAGAGAGAACTGAACAATTAATAGTGACTCAGTAATAAAATGGAGAGTACAGTATTTTCTATACCTCTTTGATGGGAGGGAGAAAAATAAGTAAAATTCATAATTTTAATGAGGAGAGGAGGAAAAAAAAGCAACATCGAGTACAACAAGACAGTTAGTCCAATAGTAGCAGTCACAGCTTGTCAGTAATGCCATTTGTAAGTCAGTCAGAAGCTGCATTCACAAAAATGAGATACTCATTCAGTGTCTGCTTCCCTCAAAATTCTATATGACAATGAGGTACAATCAGTACTGACTGTACTGCTGTTTCCATGTATTAATTTAACAAATATTGAGCACCAATTTGTGCCAAGAAACTTTCCAGGTATTGAGGAATCAACAGTAAACAAACCAGTCTCTGACCTCACTTCCACCCATCTGGAAAGACAGCCCAGGCATTCTCCCCACATTTGCCCAGAACAAAGTGGCATGGAGGACTAGAATATACACGATCTTCAGAAGCTTAGAGATCCAGACTTTTTTCTACCCAACACACACATGTACCTGGCCCTGTAATTAGCCTCATATAATGGTGCACAGAGCTGGGCCCTGAAAAATCAGAGCAAGAAAGAAATAGAATCCCTATCCTTACAGGAGTTTATCGACAAAGATGATAAGTTCACAATCACTGGGCAATGGTGGGACAAGCAAATATTTATATAAAGATATAATTGATAGCTTACACAGAAGGAGAAAGCACCTTTTCAAGTCTGACTCATAAGAAAGAACTAATCAAAATCAAGGTCTTTCCTTTGATAACCACTGATACTTCCTCTCGGTGAACAGGAGTGTCCAAGTGTGAATGAATATTAGCCCAAACATTTCTGAATGTAGGTTAGACTCTAAATCCAACTTAGGTGGCATGGATATTGTGAATAACAATTCACTAGTAATTATTAAGAATACAAGAGAAGGTAAGGTCCCCTCAAGCTCTCAAATCTTATTAGATTGGTAGGAAATTGTACCACAAATAATGGGCACTGTGATAGGTCCTTTACGTACAGAATTTCTAATCCTCACAGTGATGTGAGGTAATCTTATTTTCAGGTTCACAGATTTTGCTTTCAGTAAAAGGAAGGAAAAGGAATTTGTTTCTGCAAACATAGGTTGCAGAATTGGAAGACAGAGGATTCAAGCACTGGTTAGCTGTACTTGAAAACCAGTACTTTCAAACTAGTCTTCAAAAATATGTTAATATGCTAAATATTTGTATTTAACCAACCCCTAAAGGAAAACAGTTAATATAATATGAATCAGGGAGTGGAGAAATGAGAAAATAAATGTACCTTGCTTATGCTTTCTAGTCAGTACCTTTTTGGTTTTTATGGGAAATGTGCATTTATGGTTTATCGGTAAACTTTGTCATTTATCTGTAAAGACTGAGGAGGGCCAAGTGGAATGCGACCGTACGTTAGACTGATATTCTGCTGACAGCGAGCTGTATAGCCATGTCTGTTGTTAAGGTTGACACCTGTCCTAAGTGGTTGGTTGGTATTCAGGCCGTACTAATTGTTAAATGTTTAAAATATCATTCCTAGTTGCATGCTGTCAACTCCTGATTTTATATTTCCAGCCCTGATCTCTCACTGAACTTCAGACTCATCCAATGACTATGTGACATCTCTACTCGGAAGTCTAATAGGCATTTAAAAATCTATGTGCCAGTAACTAATCCTCTCATCTTCCTTCACAACATGCCCCCACCCCAGTCATGCCCATCTCTACCTGGGGCAGCGCCATCCTTCCAGCTTCTCAGGATTGATCACCGACTCCCGTCTGCCTGTGACAACTCAAATCCAACCCACCGTATATTCGGCTCTACCTTCAAAACACATTCTGAATCTGACCACGGTGTTCCATCTCCACGGCTGCTGCCCCAGTGCAAGTCACTGATGACTGTAACTGCCTCCTAACAGGGTCTCCTGGCCTCTGCTTTTGCCCTTGCAGTCCTCCGGTGACACAGAAGCCAGAGCGATGCTCTTAAAACAGAAGTCAGATCAGCTCACTTCTCTCCTCAGAACTCTCAAAGACTTCCCATCTGTCTTAGCCAGCCATAACCTCTCTATAGTACCAGCTCACTAGGAAGGAAAGTGAAGATCCTTATCACAACCTACGAGCTCCTGTCACCCTTCTGGTAGCATCACCTACAACCTCCTGTCTCCTCACCCCACATCATGCCATGCCACACTGGCCTACGTGCTGCTCTCAGCTATGCCAGGCAAGCTTCCAGCTCAGTCTCCCTGAAAGGCTCTTCCTTTGGGTGTTGCAAAGCCTGTTCCCTCATTTCCTTTTGGGCTTGGCTCACTTATCACAATCTGACCAACGACAGGATTTGTTTGTTTATCCCCAGCCCCTGCTCCTGAGTATAAGCAGCAGGCAAGGGATTTTGGTCAGCTTTGTTCGCTGCTGTATCACAGTATCTAGAAGAGTACCTAACATGATAGATATTAAAACAAAAACTTGTCAAATAGATGAATAAATGAATGAGGCTGATTCTGTAGGCCACGTGTAATTCTAAAGCTGCAAGGATTTTCCTACAATTCTTGAAATAGTTCTGTATCCAAAATCGAGTATATCCTCAGTGTTTTGTTTTTCAAAATAATGTAAAATAAAATATATCAAGCAGAATAACAGAGTTGAGTGAAAGTTAAGTATAAAGGGGAATTATTTAAAATCCCATTAGCAAGCTTCATGAACTTGTGAGCCCTTATCTTTGGTCCCTTGGTTTCATTCGTGTTTGATTTCAGAAATCCTCATAGAAAAAGCTAAATGCACTCTTTTGTTTCGGTTTGGGCACATAATCAACAATCTTTAGCTGCTAGCAAGCAAATAATAATCCGTCTATTCAGGAGATTCCCCTGAAAACTGTAGTCTGTAAACTTACTTTGGTATAAAACTTGAAGGCAAATTGCTACAAAATATCTATCAAGTAAGATATAATCTGAATTTTTTTTTTCCAGAAATTATAAAAGTGTAAGGTTTTTTTTGGTCTGCAGGTTGATTCCTAGGCCTTTACTGTGGAAGCCTAGGCTGCCTGGGCAGAGCTGAAACGCTCTTGAAATAATAAATTCTAAATCTCAGGGAGGAACACCAAGTCTCTGAACTGGTCCCCGTAGGGTCTACAGCAGTTTGTGGACCGAAAGCAAGAAAGAGCAGCAACCTCACCCCTGTCCACCCTTAAACGGACATGCAGCTCTCCATCCTACCCTCCCAAACCTCGTTTTATTCGTTCACGCTTTGTGCCTCCCAATTTGTAACTTCAGGCCACCCGTCACTCTTCTAATTTCTAAATCCTCTCAGCAGAGGTAGGAGCTAGCAGTGTACTCAAATAGTTCTGTACATTTGTTCAGGCATAATATAAAAACACCAATTTAGATGAATGAAAGGGAAGCCTGATTGGGAAGATGAAAAGTATGGAGCTTGAACAGAAAATAGCTCTGATTAGAAACACAGGTGTGTGTGTGTGTGTGTGTGTGTGTGTGTATTTGTGTGAGAGACAGAGAGAGAGAGAGAAAGAGGGAGGGAGAGAGAGAGACTGTGAGAACAAGGGTGAAAACGCTAGAATACAAAAAGAAAAATGAGTTAGGTGCCGGAGAACGTGAGCTTGAGGATCAGAGGTCACCTGCAGGAAGCATCCTCTTCTCTCTCCTTAGGTGTGATTCCCACAGGGGCCCTCTTTCTAGGGGGAAGGTTAGGTACTTACAAGGCACAGAATACAATGTTCTCTCAGTTTTGCCAGGTGCACATTTAGGAGAACAGTTTGGACTTCGTTAGAGGTAGGAGACAACTGGTTGAAGGAGGGGTTGAAGGAGGGGTTGAAGGAGGGGAAGTGGTCTACATGACTAGAGAGTAGAGAACAACTAAGGGAACTGAAATGTACAAGATTCTGCAGAGTTAGGATTTTAGAATTTAGCCTGAGGAACTAGGGAGCCATGGAAAGATTTTAAGGAAAGGAGTGACAGATCTGATTTGCATTTAAAAAATATCTTTCTCAGAAGCAAAGTGAAGAACGGAGGAGAGGAAAAGTTTATTTGAGCTTGGCCTGTGGTATGTGGGTAAAGAGAAGGGGAGAGACTTAAAAGCCATTAGGGAAGCTGAAGTGAGAGGCGTTGCTCAGCGACTACGTAAGTTGGCAAGGGAAAGAGAGGTGAACCGGACGGCACAAGGTTTCTGGATTAGGCAAGGCTATAAAGTTGAGGCAGGAAACACAAGCAGAGGAGCAGGTCTGGGTGGGGCGGGTGGAGCAGGGTTGGAAAACAAGGCCCATTTCATGCATACTATTACCAGTAGGGTACCAGTACAACATCCAAGCGAACATTCCAGTAGGTAGTGGGAAGTGTGTTTGGAAAGAAATGCTAGACTGTGAAAGATAGGTTTGGGAATAAACAGCCTATGATTGAGATGCCCTGGGTAGATTTAAGGGATAGGCAAAGGTAGAGGAACTCAGGAAGGAAACTGAGAATGAATTGTTAGAGACAAAGAAGACATCTGAAAAATACTAGTGTTACAAAGCCAAAGCAGGTGACTCACAGTTTCAACTTGTAGAGAGACAGCAAGTAAGACCAGAACCTGAAAGGTTCCACTGAACTTAGTAATAAGGTGATTGGTAATCATGATGAGAGCAGTTCCATTGGAACACATGAGCAGGGGCCTGAATGCAGAGGCTGATGGAATGGAAACAGAGTGCTTCTTTTTCAAAAAGTTTTCAGTGAGAAGGGAACAAGGGGGAATTACTTACATAGCTAAATGTGTGTTAATAACCTTTAAAATGTAGAAGGATGATTACTCAGTATTATCCCCAGAACTGACTCATGTCAACTTCCATGATTTGGGGGCAACATTGTTCCCAGCTCCCTTAAATCTTGTCCTTCAAGATATTCAAATCTGTCCAGTATCCTGCATAAAACATTTCATATACAATACGAGCCTCTCTCTTCTCTATGTATCTTTAAATTTGGGCATTTAATTACACGCTCCTTTGAAATGTTGAGTATTTTCATGGGTAAATGTCCCAACTTCCCGCACAAGTAGGAAACCCCTTACATGTCAACAATATTTGGTACCATGTAGGTCACATTCTAGTGCTTTATCTAAATAAAAATGTCATGCAGCTGCACAGAGAGCTCTCGTGGCTTTAACCAGAGGAGGAAGTGAAGAACAGAAGGCTTGTGTAGTGGAAATGTGAACTTTGGAATCAAACAAATGTATTTGAATCCTGGTTCCCCCCTTCATAAAATAAGTAACTTCAGGCAAATTAATCAGTCTCTTTGAGACTCAGCTTCTTCATCTGTGCAGAGCACATAGTGGGTGCTCAATATTTATTAGAGCCATTCGAACAATGGAGGTAATACTAATACCTGCAAAGTACTTGTTGGAAAAATTAAATAAGATAATTACGGTAAGTGTTTAGACACAATAGGTTTCAGGTTATTGGTGTCTAAGAGTCCTTCTTAATGATTTCGTTCTCTAGACTAAGTATGGAAAAGAAAGAAGACAGGGAGTCTAGTGATCTACCAGTTGAATAAAAGGTTCCTGGCCCAAAGCTTTACTGGGGATTTAGCTCTTTGTAACATCATCTCTAGAAAAATGCTTTTTCTAAATTGTGGTCCTTGAAAACCTACATCAGAATTAGTTGGTGCTTGACTTAACCAAAAAGTCAATAAACCAAAAAATCGAGCAAGTAAATAAATAGCAGATTCCAAGAGCCCACCCCAGGTCAATCTGTGATGTTGAATCCTACAAATATGCATTTTTATGAAAGGAATCTTATGTAAATGAAGGTTTCAGAACCAACCAATGGCAGTCCAGCTCACCCCTGATTGTACTGTGTTCCAACAACACCAGGAAACAAGTTCAGTTTTGTGTATTTGAATTATTCATTAGGATTCCTAATAGGGCTCTGTAGAGCTCTACAGAGTTACTTTTATCTCAAAGAAGCCATAATCTTCAAGTGGGCTGGGAAGTAGAGAGGTGGATGAGAGGAATACAGAACTACTAGCTTCAGAGTTGTAGAAAATCAAAAAGCATCTGGCCACTATCAGAACCTCCACTCCCCTCCACTCTCCCACCTCTCAGCTTCAGCACACACACAGATGCCATCAGAAGCAGACAACTGAACAGCTCAGGCTGAATTAAACCCAAACTGATAACAAAGTACCTACTCAGAAGGGAACTTCCTTCCGAATCCCCAGAATCTCTCCAGGTCAGGTGTGGCAGGGGGAGTGAGGTTATTTATCTTTCTCTTTTGTGCAATGTTCACCATTCAGCCTAAAGATTTATTTTCTTTTCCATAAAGAGGTTGTGAAACCGTAGCTTTCTCTTCCTCAGCTGTCTTTCAGAGCTGGTGAGGATAAGAGAGACCTTCCTTTCACCACAGGGCACTGGAAGATTTCCTAAGTCCAGATACAGCTGGAAGCCAGATCCCTCTTCCTGATCTCTGATGAAAAGGATCATGACTTTGGTGCGACTACCCATGGCAGCAGAAGAACCTTAATTGGCTGATATAGAATGGAAGATTAGTTTAATAAAATATCACTTATTGGAAGATATATTTTCCACTGCCTATTTCTTCAGTTCTTCACTCAGAGAGCTACTAGCCTTTCAGATCCTGAAGTTATCCAGTCACCAACATAACCATTTGAATATCATGTGATATTAAAACACTTTATGAATGATTTTCATACTCTCTCAAGATAACTTTTTAAAAAGAATGTTATCTTTAGGAATAAAATGCTGTCAAGAGTCTCAAATAATAGTAGAAAACTACTAAGGCAGTAAATTTGCTATTGGCAACTTAATAAAATCATGATACAATTTGTGCTGGGCTAAGTAATGACCCACTCATGGTGATCATTAAAGTCCTCAATTTGCAAAATGAACATAGGGGTAAAGGTGAAAATATATCTGTGAAATGAGACACACTACAACTTAAAATTAAGAACAAGAGAACACTATATATATATATATATATATATATGTAAATAATAATAGTTATTGCAGTTGACCCTTGAACTTGACCCCTTGAACAGGGGTAAGGGGTGCCGACCCTTCATGCAGTCAAAAATTTGTGTATAACTTTACAATTGTCCCTCCATATCTGTGGTTCCACATCTGCACAGTCAAGCAACCTCAGATCGTGTAGTACTGTAGTACATATTTATTGAAAAAAGTATATCTATAAGAGGACCAGCACAGCTCAAACCCAAGTTGTTCAAGGGTCAACTGTGTATATACATACACACACACACACAGAGCAGGAATTACCTCTATGTTATGTAACTCAGGGACTAGTAATTAATCAAAATATCAAATAAATAAATTTACAAAAGTGAAAATCTTTCTCAGTAGACTAGTTACATTTCTTCAGTTTATATCTATTCAAATATCTGCTAAAAATTGTGATGTTTCAATGGAAATGAATAATTTTGTCTTCCAGGACATCAGAGGCAAACAGGATAGAAAAGCCAAGCAAGGACAAAAGCCTTAGTGTGGAGAGACAGAGCAGGGGACGGTGTGGAGAGTTGGAAAAATGGAAGGTCAAGGCCAGAGGTAGTTATCACAGGTTCAGGTCACAAATAGGGCTATCTGCAAAGTCATGCCCAGGGGCTCATAAGCCCAGACTTCAAGAGTGTAGACTTGGGTCCAGGGCCCAGGAAGAGCAAGTCAAAAACCAGGAACCATGTCAGCTCTATCAATCACCTGCAGTAGGACAGGGTCTGGGAACTGTGTTGATGGTCTTGTGAGGCCAGGGAATTCTGATAAGCTGTCAACACATAGAGAAAGAACTGTTGACCATTGATGGCAGCTTGCACTGCCCATCTTGATAACCTGCTGGAATGACTCTGTGCCTAGGTGCGGTTTGCTTCTTTCCCTCACCAGGGGAGATTTCTCCTGCACCTGAATGGCCGACATGTTCAGAGTGGCATCACCCTCTCTCTTTGAGAAACATCAGACTCCTCATCAGTGCTCGTATTACAGTGTCCCATTTGATTAACCTAGCAGAATACTGAAGGGGATCCAGGTCAGCTTTACAGGTGCAAATAGGTCCAAAGGATAGAGGGGATTTCCTCATGAGATCTTTGCAACTGAAGGTGAATATAATATGGCCTCTTCTCTACTCTCAGAGAAACTGTCCTCTATTGTATCAAAATTAGTTCATTATACCCATTACTGTCAGAATGGTTTTGTGTTATTAAGAAAGGCAAGCTTTCAACTGAGGCCATTCTACCTGCCATTTTATAAGAGGTACAGCCCCTAGTAGACTAAGAGTATTTTGGGAAGGATGGGGAAAAGATTAGATTCAAAAAGAAAAACACCTCAAAAATATCAGAACAAACAGAAAAAATAACATCCTGTCAGATTCACAGCTTAGAGGGCACCAAATCTGCCAAATGAGGACAAAACTGGCCTAGGTTATATATAATCCAAAAGTATGAGAAAAAGTCAGGGGTTAAAATTGTTTAGAAATAGCACCTGTGTGTGTAAATTCAGAGGTAATCTGAAACAGATGATCAATTTTCAAGTAAAAAAGAATATAGGTAAGCTTTGAGTGATGTCAGCTCAAGCTCTTAACCAAACCCAACATTAACAGGTTACCTAGGTGTGGTAGTTGGCTGACGAGGTGGAAATTCGTGAGCAGCAACTATCTAGAACCTCATTGCAGGGCAAGAAATCCAGTCAAGGGTCAACTAGGAGCACAGGCAACAGCAAGATCAATAGCCAGACTGAAAGGAAACTGAGCAGCAGGGTTAAGGCTTTTCATATCACATTAGACCTAGAATCCGGAACAGCACTAAATCAGAAACCAGAGTTGAAATGAAACTGTTTTCCAGAATTAGAGGAATTCATAAATGGAAAGCCACACAGGTCATTACTGCACCCAGATATTTTAGCTTCTGTCCTCCAAGATTCAGAATATACAAGGTGGCCAGGAAATCAAGATGAAGCTGTTTCCCAGGCCCAGGAAAGAAAGCATTAGGGAGTCCAGCAAATATCTGAGGTCCAAATAACCCACAAAGGAAGGTCTCCTAGACTCTAGCATAGGGCTTTAGCAAACTATGGCCCACAGAACAAATCCAGCTCAATACCTATTTTAGAATGGTCTGTAAACTGAGAACAGGCTTAAAAAAAAAAAATTAAAATGGTTGTAAAAAAAGCAAAAGAAGAATATTTTATGACATATAAAAAATAAATTTCAGATTTCAGTGTCTGTAAATAAAGTTTTATTGGAACACAGTCACACCTACTCAGTTATGAAGTGTCTATGGCTACTTCGAACTACAATGGCAAAGTTGAATAGTTAGGATGAGAGAAGGCATGGCTAGCAAAGTCTAAAATACTTCCTATTGGGTGCTTTATAGAAAAAGCTTGCCAATCCTTGTGCAGGGCAGGGCTCCCAGAGGCCTTCAAAGGAATCACTGAGGACAGGACAAGCCTACTAAAGAAGCAAGAGTGAGAGAGATAACCAACCCTCTTTCTTTACCCATCAGTTTGGCAATTTCATCTGAAAAGTAGGCTTTTGCTTTGAAGAGTGGAGTAGTCAAATTAAGGGCTATCCCATAAATGTCTAAGAATGAGGCTCACCAACCAGATCAGTGGGTGATCTGGCAACGGGGGGGAAATTGGTGACTTTTATCGATAGTACAGTTCTGCTTCCTGGAGTATAGTTAGAATGCTCCCCAGGAAAATGGGGAAGCAGCTAGCAGTTTTAGGTGTCTGCCAGGTAAAAGAAACAGTGAGACCCTGACACTCCCAACAAGGATGCCTGAGAATCTACAAGCTGCATGGGAAATGTATCAAACAACACTAAGAGGGGTATGGGTCAAGATTCCTGCAGGATGGGGAATTTCAGACTAAGTGATAAGGGATGATTCAGGAAGACCAGACAGTAAAAAGAGGTATGCTGCCATATGGTGTGTTGACCTGCCCAACCAGACAGAAACCTTAAGTTTGCTCTCTGGTTTTACAGTCTTTGTTTAGGTGTGGGCTTCCCCTAAGCCACTGATATACACTTTAGTCAGAAGGAATCCAAAATCCTATAGATGAATCCTGTGCTTGAATAAAACAACTACTTCATAAATTAAAATGTATGTTTTTCTTCTACTTATATTAATAGCAGTGTGTTCCCCTTCAGATGATCTAAATTTAACTTAATAAAAATATATCCACCCATGCATTGTTTAATCCCTGCAACATTTATTTATTGAGCACAGACTTTATGTCAGAGGCTATTTTAGGTACAAAGGATATAACAGTTAACAAGCAAAGTCCCTGCCTTCCTGGGGTTTTATATGCTAGTGGGTAGAAAATAATCAAAACAACAACTAAGCATACAGTGTCATGGTAAGTGCTAGAGAAAAAAATAAAGCAAGGAAGGAAGGCAGGGAGTGTGCTGCGGGCAGAGCTGGCAGGGGAGGCCTCCGGATAGGCAATGGCTGAGCAGAGGCCTGAGGGAAGCAGCCTACAGAACTGCTGGGGCAGGGGAGCACCCTCAGAAGGAACACAGGGCACAGCTGAGGAACCCAAGCAGCCCAGAGGGTCTGGAGCGGAGCAGGTATCGGGGAGGGAAGTGGAGCTGATCTAAGATCAGGAAGATGAAGGGGCTGGTGATCCCTGTGTAGGGTCTCAGGCCATCGTGAGGACTCCAGGGCTTGTCTTCTAACGAGAAAGCCACTGAGCAGTTTCTGAGCAGAGGAGAGGCATGGTCAGACGCACCGCAGCCAGAGTAATCTTGTTAAAATTCACTACTGAAACGTTAAAATGTTCCCAAATTAAAAACAAATAACTGCGAAACAACCTTCCATTCAGTCTCAAAAAATAAACAATTAAATAACACTGTCTAGTTTATGGGAAGACCTCAGGAGAGAGTTTCATTTGTTTTTTTCCATTTTATTGGGAGATGCTCTGCAACTGTTACATCATAGTAATGCATCACTGATTCAGATTAATTGGGGACAAGATCCATCAAAATTAGTTAAAAGGCGACATTATTCTATTTTATTTAAATAAATTTCATTACCTTTTGGCACATGAAGTAAGGAATCAGGCTTGCCAAGGTTACCTAATAAAACTTGTTTTAATGAGCAGATTTTTAAAGGCTTGTAATTAGCATATGTCAGCACCAGTCTCTGCGAGGTTGGCTTCTGCCTAGAGTGCAATTTCTCTGCTTCACTTTAGATACTTCCAAATTGTTTCAAAAGCAGTTTATTCTCTTTGCTAGATGCATATCTAAAATCTTATTCATTTTCTTAACAAATTCTTTGGGGGGGGATTAATAATGTAAAGATACAAATAGGCATAAATAAATGTGAGGTTAGCTTAGTTCCTGTCTGAGGGTTTAATTCTCAAGTGAACTAGGTGGTATTTCTCCCTTCCACAGACTACATCCCCAACTCAAAATGCATGCTTTATTAAGATGAGAGTTGGGGTGGAGAGAACTGTGCAAATCTTTTTATATGAACTACAAGGTCATTAAGACTAACATGAGAATCACATTTAAGAGTAAGAGGTCATTTCACTATATTTCTTCAAAATAAGTTCCGTTTTGTTTTAATATGAAATCTATGGTCTAAAGGTCCATATTTAGGCTCTACTGATCTCCATAAATACTCCAAACTATATGAAAAATTTGATGTCAGTATGGAATTTTGTGAAGCGAGAGAATCTATAGCCTATAAAAGTTTACCCGGGGCTTCCCTGGTGGCGCAGTGGTTGAGAATCTGCCTGCCAATGCAGGGGACACGGGTTCGAGCCCTGGTCTGGGAAGATCCCACATGCCGCAGAGCAACTAGGCCCGTGAGCCACAACTACTGAGCCTGCGCATCTGGAGCCTGTGCTCCACAACGGGAGAGGCCGCGACAGTGAGAGGCCCGCGCACCGCGATGAAGAGTGGCCCCCGCTCGCCGCAACTAGAGAAAGCCCTTGCACAGAAACGAAGACCCAACACAGCCATAAATAAATAAATTAATTTTTAAAAAAAGATTTAATTGATTGATTGGAAAACACTAGGATAAAATTGAAAAAAAAAAAAAGTTTATCTGAAGGAGGCTGAAGATCCAAAAATGGTAAGAATCGCTGTTCTAAGTGATTCACAATGACGATAAAATTATTTCACTGGAGAATTATTTCCTTTTTACCTCCATCTGATTCTTGGGAGGTATTCTACTCACTTTACTTGAATATTGACTTACATAGTTTTCACTTAGTTTTAAATGAAAAATGTTTCATTATATAAATATCCTTTTTGAACAACTTAGAAAAAAACAAAATTCTAATCTGTGTTTCTTCTTAATTATGGCTGACATTTAAACTAGTTATTTTTCTACTTTTTTGTTAAAAGGGAGTATTTTACAAACTTTTGCACACAGGATATTCTATGCCAGTGTCATTGCCTACTTGTCCTTCATTTAAGGGGACACATTGACTAATTTTTTTTAGTGTAAGGAAATTGCATGGATCCAGCAAGTAAAGGCTGGCTATCTGTCTTATTGTTATTGTTGTCACTCTTACCTTAAATCAGAGTTTTTCAATCTCAGCACTATTAACTTGTTGGACCAAATAATTCATTATTGTGAGGGGCTGTCTTTTGCACTGTAGGATGTTTAGCGGCATCTGTGGCCTCCACTCAACTGATGCCAGATGGGCACCCTCAGTTGTGACAACAAAACACACACTGCTAAAGAGCCCCAGGAGAAAGAGACAGTGAAGGTGACAAAATCACCCCAGGATGAAATTCAGTGATTATAAATCATTGATTCTTTGGCTTTCTGGGCGGGGGAAAATGGCCTTATCTTATTTCTCTTCTCCATATTATGAATGTATTATTAGAAAAGTGACCAGGAGATGTAATTTAATTTTGAAAGGCAGATTTATATATGGAATATCAAAAGAAAAGGTCACTGGAATAATCTACACATATGAGAATGACATTTGAAAACCATGTTTCATCAGAGTTCTCCTGTTGGAAAGTTCCTAACAAATAAATTTAAATATATAATTGGAATTACCAGCTTTTAAGTGAGAAATTGGGGAATGGCAATTGGCTGAAGAAAACATCTGATCTTCAATATTAAAACTTCATTATAGCTCCAATAAAATTAAGCCTGTTAATAAAACATAGTCTTGGTACTTATAAGAGTAAAAATTGATGTAAGTCTACCTAAAATCAACACAGTTGAACTATTATTGTTAAAAGTGAAAAAAAGGCAATATTGCTTTTTTGTACAATTCCAAATATTTTGTCCCCAAAATATAGTTTCCTTTTATCTAGAAAAATTTTAGCTATTTTATATAAAAATGTATCTTAAAGTACACTGAAAATAAAAATAATCTAAGAAAATTATTGTTATTATAGCTCTTAAAAAAAAAAGGCGTTTCATGCTCTTTACAAGTAGGCACTTGTCATCATTGTCTTTGGTACCCTTCACAATGCTCATACTGCTAGGTGTGTTCATCCACTCTCACTATCCCCGACGTGTCTCCAAAATACATATTCACATTCTCTAGAGTTCTATGTCGTGTCCCACATATAAGTCAGATAAGATACATGCAAATTAAAGTAATTAAGGTACTGAGTCAGAAAAGATACATGTTTGGCTAAGGCACGAGAGACTAGTGAGAAGTGAGCCTTACTCTGGTTGAGAGACCACGGGAGAAAGAACACCCTAGAAATGCTAAACCACAGTTAGGTGATGGAGTTGGCACAGAGACTATCTTGCTTGTTCAGGAGACACTTTGAGCAGAATCTGACTGTCTAGACTTCCTCTATATAAACAAGGACCCAAAACCAAGAGTCTAGCTGCAGTCAAGTACTGGTCTAGGAGGGATGATCATAATCACTGCCAACCACTTCCATCCTGAAGAGGAATGCCCAAGTGGTAAGAGACTTAACACTTTCTGGCAAAAAGTGAACGATCAGGGTTTTAGGCAGTGTTGTTTGCTATTTCTATATTTTTTTTGTCCATGGTCCCCCAAAAGAGATATTTTCCAATCTTTAAAAAAAAATTTCATGTTCTCATATTCAACTAAATTTCTAATTTCTTCCAACTTTCTTTTCCTGTTTTCTCTATTCTTAAAGGAATCAATATTTCTCTAGTCACTCAAAACAGACACCTCAGAGGAACCTCCTTCTATCCCACTCACCACAATATAACTACTGCCCAAGATGGTCTGATTCTACCTTCACAGTGTCACCGGTATCTTTGCCCTCTCTGCCTTCTCTGCTCCCATTACCATAGTTTACGAACTCATCACGTCTTATACATAAATTAATTCAAAAGACTTTTAAATGCTTTTTCAACACCAGTTTCTCTTGACTCTGAACAATTATGCTTATTATTACCAAATTTGTCTTTCGGGAAACTGATATAATCATGTGTGTCAACTAAATTAATCTTTAATAATTTCCTATTTCTACAGATTAGTGATAAAATTCCTTGACACAGAAAGTCAAGACTCTCCACTATTACTCCCAATCAAACTTGATGGTCAACACACAAATTATACTCCAATCACCCCAGATTTTCTATCATTCTTCAAGTGTGACAAGGAAGTTTATATCTGATCTTTCCTTTTGATGTTCTTTCCATAATGCTTTCGAGTCCAATCCATACTCCTTTATGGCAAAATTCTGTTCATTACCCAACGTATTTCAGTTAAACTTCTTAGTTTATTCCTTAGTGCTCTCATGGCACTCAGTAAGAGTTTCATTACAGTATGTAACCACCTTGTATTTTAGTTTCATACATCACAATCTGCCCTCCTAAATTGTAAACTCCTTGTGGTTAAGGACTATGTCTCATGCATCTCTGTAGTCTTTCAGTATTTTAACTGCAACAGAGTTAGCACTGTTCAACTCAATCAGTGCTTAATGCTAATCACTGGAAATCACAAATCATATATTTTGCTCATCTTGTTTCATTTTATGTTTATCCAGACTGGTATAACTTTTTAATTCTAAAATCAAATGTTGATGTAAAAAACTCATGTAATGATTAAGAAATTAGAAGAAAAAATAATGGATAGGAAGAAATTAAATCAGTATCTTTTAATATTTTTTAAGTTATTTTCAGAGCTAATCAAAATATAAAATACTGCTTCACCACTTTGATTTTAAAGTAAGAGTCTTGCTCTTAATACAAAACAGATTAACAATTAAAGCACTGTTCTTTTTTTGTTTTTTTTTTTACAAGTAATCCAACCCAAATTCATCCGAATATTCAAAACCACTGATACTCAAGGGAATTGTAATTGTGAATATCTCTACAGGGGAACTGTTTACATAATGTAAGATTCCAACTAAATATTTGTAAGTACAATTATTCATTTTCTGAACAGAATGAATGAAAGACAAGATTTCCTATACATCAAAATAATGGATTCACAAAAATTACTGCCATCTTCTTTGGAGAGTAATTTTGTAGGCTATAGAAATTTTTCTTCTTATTCTAAGCCTTTGGTTAAAACTCTTACACAATATACCTGTTACTGAAAACTGAAAGTAATCTTTGAACAGTGAACTACTGAACTTCAATAGTGTGAACAAAATCCTACCAAATAATTTTTCTGTTATTTCATAGACAACATATTGTAAGTGACCACTGAAATACAAAATGTGAAAAGATATTTTAACAGAAGAATTCAAGTCATATTACTGTATGTATCTATTTCCTTCCCTTCAACACAGTCCATTAGCCTTTTAAACTAAATAATCAACAAAATTAACATATCAAACAGTAACCTGACACAATCATCACTCCATGGCAAGTTCATCAGAGATGCGGTTGTTTTTGTTAAGCAGATGCACTATAAATCAAATTCAAAGAGCAAACGCTTCTACCTTTGGAGCATTTTTAAAGAAAACAAACTCCTATTTTCAAACTTAAAAATAATGAAAATATAGCACTACCTTTCCTAAAGTGACAATTTTTTCTATCAAACTAAACCACAGCAAGCATTATAAAATGCTAGAAATAAGTGTTATAATTGAACTCTAAATTGCACTTCCAAAAGTTATCTCCAAACTCTAAATTGGTATTCCTGGATATACTCTATTAAAATAAGTTATGAGCATTGGTTGTTTAAAATACACATGCCCACCTGAGGGTTCATCTGATCTTAGAATCCATCATCCCATAAATGTCCTGTCCTGATTCTTTTTCTACAATTCAAAGAATAGCTTTTAAAATTTGTCTTATTGGGGCTTCCCTGGTGGCGCAGTGGTTAAGAATCCGCCTGCCAATGCAGGGGACACGGGTTTGAGCCCTGGTCCAGGAAGATCCCACATGCTGCGGAACAATTAAGCCCATGCGCCACAACTATTGAGCCTGTGCTCTAGAGCCCACGAGCCACAACTACTGAAGCCCGTGCACCTAGAGCCCGTGCTCCGCAACAAGAGAAGCCACCGCAGTGAGAAGCCCACATACCGCCACAAACAGTAGCCCCCGCTCGCAGCAAATAAAGAAAGTCCACACGCAGCAACGAAGACCCAACACAGCCAAAAATAAAATAAAATAAATTTATTTAAAAAAAAATTTGTTTTGTCATGTTACACATCACCTTAATTACCGTTGTTTGTTTGTTTCCTTAAACCTTCACTGTTTTCTGACAAATACTTCATTTTCTTTAACCATAAGACAGGAGAGTAAAAAATTGTCTTGCATAGCAAGTAAATACATAATGCAGGACCAAATATGACCACTGAAAAGATTTTTCACCAAATACTAAAATTTACTGTCACTAAAATATAATTAATTCTATCGTATCTGTTATTTTCTATGAGTGTTTCAATAATCTCATGATGATATTTCACCTCTGGAGTTAGAAATAAAGATAAATAGTAAAATTATACAATATCTCTAGAAAAGGGTCTTAGTCTACTTTTAGTTTAATCAATCTTCATAAAACTTTGAGATTCTTTTCTCTACTTATTAAACAACAGTGTGAGTAATCCAAAGTTACACAGCAACTGGAGGTCATACAGTGTGCGCTGAAGAGCATGGATTGTGACAGTAGAATGTGCTGGTTTGAATCCCAACTTGACCACTTACTAGCTGTATGACTTTAGTTAATTGTGTAACTTCTTTGGGCTTTAGATTCCTGGCCTGTAAAACGGAGATAAGAACGGCACTTGTTTGTATTGTGGATTAAAAGACTGTATGCCTGGAGAGCATTTAGACTGGTGCCTGATAATGAAGCAGAGCAGGACCCTATGGTCCTTGCCGCCCCCCCCCCATGTCCTCAGCCTGCCTTTTGTCTGTGGAGAAACTTTAGCCAAAGAATAACTTTAATCAGAGAAGTGAGAAAATGCAGAAACAAAGGAAAACAGTCAAAGGAGACCAAAAAATAATAGTTGAGTCATGAAGCATAGTCAAGGACCTTTAGTTCCGTCTCAAGGGCTATAGATAATATTCGGAGCCATATCCTGGGAGCTGTCTTATAGATACTGAAATCCCCACCAGGCGGAAGAAGTTAACTACATGATGACCAGGCTGTAGCCGTGACATAAGCTGCCAAGATTCCCAGAACTGGCCTCAGAGAGATGGAAACAAACCGAATCTGGAACTGAAGACTCCTGTCCCTAAAACGATCAAGATGACGCTGGTCAGACCACCGATGAGCAATTCAAGGTGACTGTCCCAGCTGACTGTGCTGTTTCTGCATGGCGCCCCGTTCCTTTGTCTGTAAAAGAACTTGCCCCCTGATAGGCAGGGGGGCGGGGGGAAGTCGGCCTTTGGACAGGCGTCCGTGCCCCCGCCCCCCCCCCCCCCCCCCCCGTTGCTGGCATCCAAAATAAGGCAAACTTTCCTTTCCGCCAGCCTGGCCTCTTTATTGGCTTTTGAGCAGCGAGCAGCCGGACCTCACTTTCCGTTACAATAATAACACAGTTAACAGTTTTGTTACTAATTCCAGTGACAAAGTTCACTGGAATTTTTCTTCTTTTATTCAGCCCATCTTCAAATCTTAACACAATAGCTTACTATACCTAAATTTATTTTTATTATCAAAGCTATCAGAAGAAAGGGAAAAGAGCAATGATTTTTAAGTGATTAAAAGATTCACGAGCTCTTTTCAGGGCTTCCTGACTGCAGAAGCCGGTCTTGCCTGTGGTGAGGTAAGGGAGGGGAGAGAGGATTGTGCACAACTCAAGCCTCAGTAAAGCAAACAAACAAAGAAAAAGGTGCAAGTAATATTTGGTATTATTTTCCTTTCAAGTTTTAGTTTAGGACATAATTCTGAGCCCAAGAAACTATTATAAACTTCCGATACTCTGTTAGGGGGGTCCTACCCTGAAACTAGGGAAGACAGGACAAGATGGACATAAAATAGGTTTAGTAGAAAAATCAGGAGATACATGTGAGTAACCATTATGCATGGGTAGATCAAAGCGTACTACCCAGTAAGTCTCAATCACAAACTGTCCTTCATTTGTGAAAGGACCGTTTTTCTCTGTTATTTCATATAAAATCCAACTGCTTTTAGCGTAACTCAGGAACTGGCTTTTTCATTTCATATATGGAAAAAATAATTTACAAAGGAACCAATAACAAATGGACTCAGATCCAAACTCACTAATTAAAAGAGAATTTAAAATATTGTCTTGAATCTATGGTTTTTACATCTATATTTCATCTTTCTACTGTAAGTTGTTTACTTAAAAAGATTCTGAATTTAACTTTCAATCAAGAATTATAAAGGGTGTATTACTGGCACCATAGCAAATGAACAAAAAAAAAAAAAAAAAAGAAAGAAAGAAAAGAAAAAAGAAAAAGCTAGAGTAGATAATAATGAGTATTTTTGAAAATATTTATTTGTTGGGAGAAAAAATAATTTCTTTGTGCTACTTCTCATATTGTTAGAAGAGGATAATCAATTCTGCAGACAGTAAGATATTCTAAGAAGTAATTTAACCTTCACACCAAATAATCAGGAAAGAGAGGTGAGATTTAATCAAATAAAAGGTGAAGATAAAACAAGAGTACTTTGCTTTTTACTACTGAATAGCGTTAAATTACCTTTAATCTGTTGGAGAGGCACTAGAGAAAGTTGTTTAACAATAAAAATTACATATTCTTGTGTAATTATAAACTGTTATGAATATTAGGCATAAATGCCAAAAATGAAGAAGGTCATAGAGAAAAACTATTTAATTATCACTCCCTTAGAAGGTTGTTGGATTTCTCACAACACTGAAAAAGACTTTTGACTGTCATTCATAAAAACATTAGCTTTGTTTTCTTGGCATATCAGATAACATTTACTTACACTAACTGTTCTTTCCCATGTGACTCTCTTTCAAAGGGTTCAAAACTGAAATCTTGTAGCAATAGCCATTTAAGGCAATTTAATCATCTGATAACTACTGGGGATATTTAAGATCAATATTTATTGAAGTTAAGCTTATACAATGTGATTGGATTGATTCCTTATAAATTCTAGGAACCTGGAAGAGGACTGTATGCAGAGTGAAATAAAAGGGTAAAATTTTGTTAAAATCAAAAGAACAAACAACAACTTAATTTTATCTTGTGAAAATTAGAGGGATGATATTTGACCCAAGAAATTTCTGCAAAGCCTAGGGAGATCTAAAACTGAGGTTCAAATATTACTTTTACAGTATGACACCATGCCTCCGAGATCAGGTAAAAGAAGAGACAGTACATGCAAAATGAGGTAATGAGCACATTTTTCATCTCTTTGGAGATCTGTGTGTGACCTTGTGCATATTACCTCCAATCTCTACTGTAAAATCTATATTGGGCTTAGATAATTCCTAAGGGCTCTTCCAGTTTTACATTTTAGGAAAAGGAAATTATATATATCCTAGATACCATAAATTATCACTCACAGGCATGGGAAAACTGCTTATATAGAAAGTAAAGTCTTTATGTAGTCTTTAAGCTCTACCTGTCAGTGTATGTAATTTCATGTATTGTTATATATGTCAAACTATAAAACTTGTTCAATCGGAGCATCTTTCAGAAATATAATGGTTCCATATCAGGGTTAATATATAAGGTATTACGTTCTCCAAAACTTATAAAATTTTCTTTTCTTGTATTAGGATTAGTAGTTTTTAACTTAATGTTTATCCTATATGAGGAGAGGATTGATTCAACCAAAAACAACTTCAAAACTCTCCTTGAAAGGGAACACGAATACCAAGGCCTTTTCAACCTTATTACTGGAAGTCAGCTTCCCTAAACATCAGTACCTCTTTTATAGAGAGGGTATTAAGAACTTAGGTTTGGAAATGTCATTAAAGAATTGTGACTTTGGATAAGTCATATAGATTCAGAAAACTTTAGTTTCCCTAATTATTTTTTTAAAGGTTTTTCCCCAGCTTTATTGAGAATAGTTTCCCTAATTATTAAAACAAACAAAAAAAAATTGAGTTTGTACTAGATAATCTATGAGATCTCACTTATTGCAATATTATGATTCTGATTATTTATATATAATATATATTACATAACATTATATACAATATATATACACAGTATATATCATATACATAATACATAACAGTTTCTGAACTATGTTTTCCCACTATTGAGTTTCCCCACCTCCCAGGAAGAAATGACTAAACATCAAGAAATGATTAATTGACTGTATAAAATCACTTATATATGAAATTAAAAAATAAAACAAACTAGTGAATACAGCAAAACAGAAACAGACTCACAGATATAGAAAACAAACTAGTGGGTACCGGTGCAGGGTGGGGAGGGGCGAGGGGCATGATAGAGGTAGGGTTTTAAGAGGTAAAAACTACTATGTATAAAATAAATAAGCTACAGTGATATATTGTGCAGCACAGGGACTATAGCAAATATTTTAGAATAACTACAAATGGAGTATAACCTTTAAAAAGTGAATCACTATGTTGTATACCTGAAACACATAATATTGTAAATCAACTATACCTCAATTAAAAAATAAATAAAAATGATTAGTTAGGTACTACTTGGTGAGTAATGCCCCCTAATAATTTATTCAGTTGTTTATTTACATTCAATATCTTCCAAAGTTTATTAACTCCTCACCAAAATGATACGATGCATTATTTAACTCTAATAATTCTGAGAAGGAAATAAAGTGATCAAATTTTTCTCTGCTTTACAACGAAAACAGCTAGAAGTTAATGAGCAGATGGGATGTGCTTCAGCAGTTCACAGAACAGACCAGTGTCAGAAGTAGAATAAAGTGGGGTCCACTGAGTCTATAGAGTTTTCCATTAATACCACGTCTTTAATTTTCTATTGCACTTTATAATAACATATGAGTGATCGTGTTTATGTGTTTAGGGTAGTAGCTGTGAGAGGTAGTAGAAAGGATGTAATCATTAAGAGAATATGCTCTCAGGAAGGTTAACTCATTATACTAGGGGTTCCAGGGGCACTAATACAGACTAGATTTTAAAAGACCACACAGCCCTTCTATTGGCTCTCTGATAAGGTAAGCCTTATCAGTAAAGGCTTACCTTAAAAGGTGATACTGATCTTCTACAAATATAAAGGTTTCGTCAAACTTTCAAAAAACTATCTTGCTCTTTCCAACATCTACACAAAGCGTAAATTCAAGTCTTTAGCGAATGAGATAACCCAGTAACAAAATTTTTCATACCGCCAACTGCAAAGTTGTCTCAAATATTGATTTCCTTGAAAATAAAGGATTATAAGTAGGTATTTTCTCACTTAGGACATCAAATTCGTCAGATCAAAGCTCTTGATATTTTTTCCGTTTCTTTCCCCAGTCTACTTCTTTTCAGATTCCTATAGTTGAATTTAGTGAGTGTTTTGCCTGTCTTCCTAGTTTTTCCTTACTGTTTTTAGTTATCTGGGCTTCACTATAGGTTTCAATAAATTCCTCAGTAATAATGCTTATTAAAGATCAGGCACAAAAACAATGGAAATACAGAATAATTTTGACAACAATTTGGATATTACCTTAAGTATTTTATTTTTCTACCTTAAAGGTATTTTCCCCTTATTCTGTAAATATGCTGACATACAGCTCAAACTATCTCATTTACCACGAATTTGTTTATACCTCAAGAGAAAATAAGCCATTTTATTCAAATAAAAGATGAACATAATGATCAAAACAAGCTAATTAACAGAAGCATGAGGTCAGATGTTCTTTCCAAATTTCATCAGCACCATAATGTTAGTTTAGAGTTAGCTACACTCCTTCCAGTCTGTTCAAACAAAATTGTCTGACTAGCTGCTCCAAAGGCAGAGGAAAGATGGAGCTGCTTAGGAAATTGCCTGCACTTTCAAATTTGTGGAGCCAAAAGATACATGGTGCTTTTCAGAGACTATGTGGCCCACACAGAGAAGAGTGCCACCCTGGAGCTATTTCAATTCTTACCCAAGAAGATGGAGGTGATAAAAACTAGATCCTGATGAACTGGTGGAGCACTACGGTCTCTGACTCTGCTCAGGTGACTACAACCCATTTCACACACTGCAGACAGAGCAGATCAGACTGAGACACGCTCCTCTTGCTTAAGATCTTTCCACTGGCTTCCCACTGCACTTAGACTAAAACCCAAACACACTAACCCGGTTTACAAAGCCCTACCACCAGGTACTACCTGTCCTTCTGACTCATCTCAGGTCATCTCCTCCCATTCACCCAGGGCAGGGCACCCGCTGGTCCCCAACTCCTCCCCTAACAAGGGAAGCTCCCTCTGCTTGCAACCCTTCCTCCCTGAGCTTTCCCAGGACGGTTTCTTCCTGTCATTTAGATATCAGTTTAAGTGTGACCTCCGCATACATACTGCGCCAGACAAGCCACTCTAAAGTAGTGACAAAGACTCTCTCCTTGACCAAACTTTAAAGAGGCTCCTTTAAGCCCTCTTTTCAGCTAAGTCTTGTCCTTTGAGGCCCTGTCCTCGACTGCCGAAGCTAGTTTTAGCAAAGACTCCCGCTAAGTCACCCTCCCACTCTTGATTTTTGCTCACCCTTGATATCTGATCAAGTTCCTCATCACCCTTCCTTGATATCTAAATTCTTGGTGTGCCATTAATAAGAATCTTGTTATTCTAGGCCATTTTCAAAAGAATCCCCCTACTTTTGATATCTCCTCTTAATAATTTTCTACCCACTGACCTCTCATTCTGCTCCTTGGCCATAAAATCTCCAGCTGTCTTTGTTATAATTGGAATTCAGCTCAGCTCTTTCTCCAACTACAGTAATATTGAATAAAATCTATCTGTCGCCTTTAACTAGTAACTGATTCTGTCTCTCTTTGACAGTAGCCACCCAATGCCCTGGTATCAAATTAGCGTATTTTTAATTCTCTGCACAGAACCAATCCCTATGACATTATGACAATGGTTTATTTGTTTATGGCCTATCTCCTTACACTAGGGTGCAAGGCTTGGGAAAAGCAGGAACACTGTCTCTCTTGATCGCTGCTTCATCACCAGTGTGTTGAGCCTAGAACATGGCCTGGCATTGGCTACACACTCAATAAATATTGTTGAGTTAGACAATTAAAATTTATATTTTCATGGTTTATCTAAAGAGTTATGAAAATGCACACAAGAGAATGCTGAAAATTAGCAATATACATAGATTTATTATAAAAGGCAGAAATGGATATAACAAGTATTAAAAATTGTTCCCTCTAGTTTCTTCTTCATACATGATTGTGTCTTCCAAATTTTCCACTAAATGTGTATATTACTTTGAAAATCAGAAAAACATTTAAAAAAAAAAAACACTGAAGAAAAGAAAGTGGTTTAGTGAACGACCACTTTTAGTTGGTTTAATATGTTTCTTTGGGAGAAACCTTTTACTCCCTGTAAATTCTCAGATTATCGATTCTGTGCCGAGAGAGACACAAAAAAATAAAAATGTAACAAGCCAATTTTCACAGGGGAAAAAATTGACAAAAATAGTCTTTCCTTCCTTGAAGTTCTAAAACCTGACAGATTTTAAGAAAACCAAGCAAATAACAGAACAGAAGAAGAGGATAAGAGTCTTATATTCTTTAGATATCAGACTATCTACTTCAGGGAAGTCAAGACCAAATGCTGTCTTCCTTCGTAATCTGAACTAGCAGCGAGTAAGTGCGAGTGATCCCTGTGGAAGTGTCAACAGCACCAAGACCTCCACAGGAACAGCCACGTTCTGCTCACTGCACACTCGTCCCAGTTCACCCACAGATGTCCACGTGGTATCTATCTGTGAAGCGCACCTTCGTTTGCAGCTGCTTACTACTGTATGGCACTACCGTTGTTGTTGTCTCATCATTTTTCTTTACATGAGTAAATACAACATTGTCACATTACATGACATGAAGACCCATCGATTAAGATAAAATGAAAAACAACTTATCCTCATTTCTCCAATTAGAAAAAAATAAAAAAAAAAAGCTTTGGAGGAATCCACTGGGCAAGCTCCTGCCTCAGGGCCTGTTTACAAAGGCAGTTTGTTCCCTCTGCCTGGAAAGCTTCTTTTTCCCCAGAGAGCCAAATGACTTGCGTCCTCCTGTTTTTTAGGTTTTCACTCAAGTTTCATTCTCGATAAAGTTATACTGATCAACTATTTAAAATGTAATCCCCCAACATACCTGTTTCCTTTCCCTGTTTTCTCTCCTAGTAACTATCACAATCTAACATCCTATACTTTGTTTACACTCTGTCTACCCCAACAATGCAAGCTCCATTGCAAGGCAGGAATATTCGCCTGCTGTGTTCCCACCATATTCCCAGAATGCTATGAAAACAAACCAATTTTTTTTTTTTTGGCTGCACCGGGCAGCATGCGGGATCTTAATTCCCCAACCAGGGATTGAACCCGCACACTCTGCAGTGGAAGTGTGGAATCTTAACCATCAGGGAAGTCCCCCACTATATTCCCAGAAGATTAATTTGTTAAGTAAATGAATGATATGAGTGAATTTGCCGCTGTTATGGTTGAGATTGTGTCTTAGAAGTTTAATATATCTGTGATTTATACCCTGAAGTATAGGATCACTAAAAATCTCTCTTGTGGTTAGAAATGGGTCTGAGAGTTCAAACGACCTGAGAGAGAGAAGAAAACCTCAAGTGAGGCAACCAAGGAGCTATGACGCTGGCTGCTATGGAGCCCTGAAAAAATCCTATATTGTGTCAGAGTGTGTTGATGGTGTGATGTCACAAAACTTTAGAACTTTCCCCAGTGTATGACTTCCCCTTTTTTGGGAAGGTTATTCTGCATGGGGTGTCAAAACGAAAATCATTCTTGTCTTAGTTTGGGTTTCTTTGGTTTAACTGTGGTCTGCTAGAGGAAATGGAGACAACTACTTTCATTATCTATAAAAATTGAGTTTCAGGGCTTCCCAAGAATCCGCCTGCCAATGCAGGGGACATGGGCTCGAGCCCTGGTCCGGGAAGATCCCACATGCCGCAGAGCAACTAAGCCTGTGCACCACAACTACTGAGCCTCCGCTCTAGAGCCCGCAAGCCACAACTACTGAAGCCCACACACCTAGAGCCCATGCTCCGCAACAAGAGAAGCCACCACAGTGAGAAGCCTGCACACTACAACAAAGAATAGCCCCCACTCGCCGCAACTAGAGAAAGCCCGCGCGCAGCAATGAAGACCCAATGCGGCCAAAAATAAATAAAATAAAATAAATTTATTTTTAAAAAAATTGAGTTTCATAGAAGGATCCTGATTAAAAACAAAACGAACAAGCAAAAAAAAAACTCTCCTTCATAAGAATAACAAGTTCAGTAAACTAAAATTGCATTTTTTCTTAAACCTGAGCAAGGAAAGCACTCTTTGAACTATAGTGGGTCATTATTGTATAATTTCTCTTTAGTCAATATTATGGGCTGAATTGTGTCCCTCCAAAATTCATGTTGAAATCCTAACTCCCAGTACCTCAGCATGGGACTATATTTGGAGCTAGGGTCTTTAAAAGAGTAGTTAAGTTAAAACGAGGTCATTAGGATGGACCCTAATCCAATATGATTAGTGCCCTTACACGAAGAAGAAATTAAAAAAGAGACATCATACAGAAGGAAGACCATGTAAAAACACAAGGAGAAGATGGCCACTTACAAGACAAGGAGAGAGGTCTCAGAAGAAACCAACCCTCCCTACACCTTGACCTCAGACTTCTTGTTTCCAGAATTATGAGAAAATACATTTCTCTGTTTAAGCTACCCAGTGTGTGGTACTTTGTTATGACAGCCCTAGGAAAATAATACAGCCAACCAAGAAAGGCCATAGACTTTTATCAGGGTAAAATACTTACAAAAAGGTATATTTACATTTCAGAGGTTGTTTTGTTTTCTCTCTAAACCAGAAGGCACTTATTAGACAGCTGCTAGTTTGTTAATGCATCAGATTTACTTGTTAGTGTCTATTTAAGTAACCCACAAAATGCAGGATACTATAAACTTCAGGGAAGGAATAGACACTGAATGGCCCTATACATAAAAATAGAGAAATATAAACCTTCTCAGTGAATGATTTTGCTAATTCTACTTCATGATTACTCCCTCTCTCACACCTTGCATGTCAGAAATACTTTGGCTGACAGTAGAACTGACAGAGCTGGGACAGTAACACTTTTCGAAAATAAAACTATTGTCACAGAATATAGCTTCTTCTTTCCTTTGTTTCTTTCTTGCATTTGTTTTATATTCATCAACATTTTTCAGTTTTGAACATTATCATGCTATTATATTCATGAGGGATAATATTCTAAAACAATTTTACTAGTTTCTTGAATAGAATCAGTGATTACGAGATAAACATTTTACAGGATAGGTGAAAAGTAACTTAGGTGACTAATATAATGGCCTAAGTTCTGTCTCTCTGCACTTCAGTAGCAGCAGCTGAACAATCCTTAAAGATACATAAAAGCACTATTCAACTAGTAATACCTTATATTATTTTTAAAGTGTTTGTAAGAAAGAACTGCTATCTTTTGAAAAACTTTAAAAAAACTTTGAAGAAACAAATGTAACCAAGATCAAAAGTTAGGAACCTATTTGTTAATTGCAAATATTCTAGTTTATTAAATTAATATTTTTAAAATTGTGGTAAAATTACATAAT
The DNA here is from genome assembly GCF_009873245.2 of Balaenoptera musculus. Classification (NCBI taxonomy): domain Eukaryota; kingdom Metazoa; phylum Chordata; class Mammalia; order Artiodactyla; family Balaenopteridae; genus Balaenoptera; species Balaenoptera musculus. The sequence continues at coordinate 113,854,513 of NC_045789.1, forward strand.
GTAAAATTTTAGTTAATATTTAAAATATACTGAAAACATGTCCTTACCAATATTGGGGTGCTTCAAAAGACGGCAGATTCTAGCTTCCCTTTCCAGTTTCTGATGATCTATTAAAAAAAAATAGAAAAATAAATCACAGCATTTAGCAAAAGAGATTAAATGACAATAAACAGCATATCAAAATGACATAATGCTTTCACATTTACTTATCCTTTGGTTTCTTTTTTTTTTCAAAAAAAGTCATCATTTGAATTTGGAATTAGGTGAACACAATAGTTCAACAATCTGCTTTTATTTGCTTGAAGCTTGATAGAATGAGGCATAAAACAGAGCTGAATTCAGACTTTTGCTGGAGAAAACAGTAAAAATGGCACAAAACAATAGTATTTTTTCTTATCCTTACCCTAGGTATATACTGTTACAACAACTTAAATACGCCAATATAGACATACACATTTAAGCAAAGGATACCTATCTGGCAAATGGAATGCCAATGGAACCACTGCTAAATAAGGTTAATCCCAGTTTATCCCTAACAACAAAGTGTTCCCTGTCCCGTCATATTTTCTATCAAATACTCTTCCCACAATTTTTGGTCCAACTTTCTAGACATATGATGCTTTTCCATATATCAAGAACTCTCCAAACACCAAACTGCTTGCTCGTCTCCACCCTGCTCTGTTTCCCTAACCATTTCCTTGAAGGGGCACAGACTACGGTAAACTTGCATTTAAAAAATCATCTGATACTCTTCTTGGTTTCTTTGTAGTAGTTCATATGCACATAATTATAACCAAAATCACTAGCCAAAACACAAAATAAATGGCAGAGAGAGGCAAGAACACCGCAGAAATACATGTTGCCAATAAAAGAACAGTACTGTAGAGTGTGGTCCTTACTGAAAACCTTTACATAGAGGAAATGATTTAAACCTTACAATAGCCCTCTAAGATAGGCAATATTATTATCCCTACTTTACAAGTACAAAAACTAAGGCAGAGAGAGGTTAAGATTATAATATTCATAAGTGGCATCTACCAAATCTGCTCTCATTAACTAGTGTCATAAAACAGCCTTAAGAGAATGAGGGAGGCACCTACCTAACCACCCACACAGTTTATGCCAATGGTCCTCAAACTCTGTGGTCTCAGAACCCCTTAACACTCTTAAAAATTATCAAGGACCCCCCCCCCAAAGCCTTTGTTTATGTGGATTAGATCTATTAATGTTTATTTTATTAGAAATAAAATTGAGGCAAACTTTAAACATATATTCATAAATTCACTTAAAAACAATAATGAACCCATTACATTAACATAAGTGACTGCATTTAACTTTTAAACTTTTATTTGGAAAAAACTGAAACTTACAGAAAATTTAAAGAATAAGAATAGTACAACATGCACCCCAATATTCATTGCAGCACTATTTACAATAGCCAGGACATGGAAGCAACCTAAATGTCCATCAACAGAGGAATGGATAAAAGAAGATGTGGCACATATATGCAATGGAATATTACTCAGCCATAAAAAGGAATGAAATTGGGTCATTTGTAGAGATGTGGATGCACCTAGAGACTGTCATACAGCGTGTACAGAGTGTCATATACAGAGTGAAGTTAAGTCAGAAAGAGAAAAACAAGTATCATCTATTAACGCATATATGTGGAACCTAGAAAAATGGTATAGATGATCTTATACGCAAAGCAGAAATAGAGACACAGACGTAGAGAACAAATGTATGGATACCAAGGTGGGGGGGGAGGAATTGGGAGATTGGGATTGACACATATACATTATTGATACTATGTATAAAATAGGTAACTAATGAGAACATACTGTATAGCACAGGGAACTACTTAATGCACTGTGGTGACCTAAATGGGAAGGAAATCCATAAAAGAGGTGATATATATATAACTGATTCATTTTGCTGTACAGTAGAAACTAATACAACATTGTAAAGCAACTATACTCAAATAAAAATTAATTAAAAAAAAGCATAGTACAAAAAACACCTGTGTACTGTTTATTCAGACACATTATTAACATTTTACCCATTTTTTAAATCATTTACACTCTCTCCCTCCCTGTATATGTTCGTGTATATGTATACATATATTTATCTAATTGACACACATGTGTATATAAATATAAATGTTTATATTTATACCCAAAATAATTTTTTTAATTAATTAATTAATTTATTTATTTATTTATTTATGGCTGTGTTGGGTCTTCGTTTCTGTGCGAGGGCTTTCTCTAGTTGCGGCGAGCGGGGGCCTCTCTTCATCGCGGTGCGCGGGCCTCTCACTGTCGTGGCCTCTCCCGTTGCGGAGCACAAGCTCCAGATGCGCAAGCTCAGTAGTTGTGGCTCACGGGCTTAGTTGCTCCGCGGCATGTGGGATCTTCCCAGACCAGGGCTCGAACCCGTGTCCTCTGCATTGGCAGGCAGATTCTTAACCACTGCGCCACCAGGGAAGCCCCCAAAATAATTTTTAATGAACCAGTTGAAGGTAAGTTATAAACATCAAGGTCCTTTACCCCTAAAATTTCAGTGTGTATTACTAAGAATTGTGATATTCTCTTACAATCATAGTACAGTTATCAACTTCAGCAAATTTAACATTAAGACAATAATTTACCATCCACACTCCAATTTTCTCAATTTAACCCAATGATGTCCTTTATAGCATTTTTCTCCTTTTAATGCAGGATCCAGTCTAGGGTCAGATACAGCATTTAGTTGTCATTTCTCTTTAGCTCTTTTAATCTGGAATATTTCCACAGTTTCCCTTTGTCTTTTAATGACCTGACATTTTTGAAGAATACCATCATGTCTATTTTTTAAAGAGACTATTTCTCATTTTGGTTTTGTCAAATGCTTACTCATGATTTGATTGAGGCTATATGTTTGCAGTTACAACATGTGTTCTCAGCTATGTGTTCTCAGCTAGATTATCATCCTTCTCAGGCTATCACATCTGGAGATACACATTGTCCAACTCCTCCTCAAAAGCGATGATAACTTGGATCACAGGTCAAGGTGCTGTTGAATTTCTTTGCTAAATAATTATCTTTTTAATTTTCCTTTATAACTAGCAAGTATGTGGGAAGACATTTTAAGACCATGAAAACATCTTGCTCTTCATAAAAATTTCCCCCTAGATTTAGCATCAGTGATGATTCTTGCCTGAACCAGTCTTTACTATGATGGTAGCAAAATGCTGGTTTTCCAACTCCAGCACAGTAACATATTTTTCATGAAAAATACTATATTCCCCTCTCCCCTCCAAAAAAAGTGAGAAGAGTGGCACTGTTAAATTTTTCCAATCTCTTTGATGTCTGGCTTAATGGACAACAGCTGTATTCTCGTGTTTGCTTCTATATTCAATATGCTGCAATATGTTGTGTATATGAAGAGAATCTGACTCACAAGTTTACATAGTTGGACAAAGAAGTGTCGTAATAGCTTTTTCAGATAATTGTGGATGTTATTCTTTAATATTATACCAAAACTCCATGAATCGTAGTTTCTTAAAGGTTAGTTGCAATGTGAAACCTGAAACCTTATCAATAAACTTTATGAATCATAACAATGAAGTTATAAACTTTAAGTCAAATTTATTTTCAACACTGTATATTGTCCAATGTAATAAAATTTTACCCTGCTACATTAAAATCCATTGTTCTTTCTTGCACTTTGAGTCTTTTAGTCAGGCATAATTTTAAAATATGATGCAGTGGTCATCTGGAAAATATTGGTTCAATATGTTATATAGTTTTTGCTGACACATTTCATTACACACTATCAGAAAAGTAACAACTGTTAATATCACCATTAATATCGTCAGAAAATTCTTTAAATTTGGGAATGAGTGTAGTTCTCACGGGCAGATACAAGTTTTCCAAAATTCTAATTTTTGTTTGAAAGCTTGAACTGTGTTATTGGCAATAAATGCTATCCGTTGTTTTCCTTGAAGCGATAGGCTCACTTTGTTCATTTTTGAGAAAATGTCTGTCGAAAACCTAAATCTGAATAATCATAGCTAGCTGTTCAGTTGTTATTTCAAATAAAAATGGTGTTCCATGAAAAAACAGCTAATTCAGCTCCCAACTCAAACAACTGTGCAGGTGTTTTTCCTTGAGATAATCATTGTACTTTAATATGGAATAGAGGTGCTTTATGCATTCTTCCCACTGAGTCATGCAGAATGTTCCAGAGATGTGTGATGGAAGGTCAAGATTTAATAACAGTAATAATTTTAATTGGTTCATCAAGTACAATTTTAAGTGAAATGAGTTTTTTTTTTTTTTGGTCTATGAGTGCATGTTGTTGAAAAATAGAGTCCAATAGTATAGTCTGATGTCACTGCCTTGATTCATGCAAAGGCCTCGGCAATTTTATGAACTATTTCTTTTGCGTAATATGTATAAATGTCAACGCATACCAAAAAAAAGGCAGATAATGTCTTAGTTTTATTATGAAAATAGTTTTGACCTTGTAGATCCCCTAAGAGGGTTTTGGGGACTCCTGGGTCTATGGGCCACACTTTGAGAACCACTGGTATACATTATAAAGAACTATTTCATAATAATACTTATTTTTTTGACAATTTAGGAAAATATTTTAAACATATATAGTGTTACAGATAGCTCAAAAAGAAATAGTGTTTTAAAGAATCAGCATAGCATTGGATAGGATCTAACAGTATATCCATTATACCTGGATTACCAAATATAAAGACAGATATTCTCTGGCCTTACCATCTAGAACTACAAGCACTTCAAATAAATATAAATTCTTCAAACCCCCTATCTTTTTAACAGTCTTCATTCTTTTTTTTTTTTAAGAAGTCAAATATTTTAATGGTATCCATGTTTGTTAAATCATTGAGAGTCAGACCCTTTCCTTCCACAGTCGGCAAAATATTTTGGAATGACCTCAAATTTCATGGAAGGAAAGCCCTTATAGCTTCCTCATGAGGGCGTAAATTCTTTAAGGGTGGGTCCTGTGTCTTACTCCCTCTGGGATCCCCAAAGCTTATTCTTTTTTTTTTAAATCTTTTTTATTTTTATTTTTTTAAATAGATCTTTATTGGAGTATAATTGCTTCACAATACTGTGTCAGTTTCTGTTGTACAACAAAGTGAATCAGCCATATGCATACATATGTCCCCATATCCCCACCCTCTTGAGCCTCCCTCCCACCCTCCCTATCCCACCTCTCTAGGTCATCACAAACCCCCGAGCTGATCTCCCTGTGCTATGCGGCTGCTTCCCACTAGCTAGCTATTTTACATTCGGTAGTGTATACATGTCGATGCTACTCTCACTTCACCCCAGCTTCCAGTTTCCTCTCCCCGTCCTCCAGTCCATTCTCTATGTCTACGTCTTTATTCCTGCCCTGCCAACAGTCTTCATTCTTAAGACAAGCTACTTCTAGAATACTGTTATTTAGAAATATACAAATAGACACAAAATGTTAAACCAGATTTTGAAAATGTATCTAACACCATCTTAAATACTGTAAAGTAGCCTATGTAAAGCATATGAAAAAATACATGCTTATAGGAATTATAATTTTGTTATGGAGACAGCAAAATGCAAATATATATGCTAAACCATGTGAGCTATACATCATCTAATACATATATAATCATGTGAAAATAAAGAAAAACAAGGTAGCAAAAGACCTTTGGACAATAAGTGAGTGGTATAGTGTCTTAGCTAAAGAGATAAACATAATTATAGAATTTTATATAGCCTATTCTTATGGACTGACTGTGTCCCTGTAAAACTCATATGCTGAACTAACCCCCAGTACCCCAGAATGAGACTGTATTTGGAGATAGGGTCTTTAAAGGGGGTAATTAAGTTAGAATGAGGTCATTAAGGTAGGCCCCGATGCCATACGACTGGTGTCCTTAAAAGAAACAGAGTTAAAGAGTTTAGGACACTGACATGCCAAGTGGGAAGACCATGTGAAGACACAGGGAGAAGACGGCCATCTACAAGCCAAACAGAGAGGCCTCAGAAGAAACCAACCCTGCCAACACCTGATCTTGGATTTCTAGCCTCCATAATATGAGAAAATAAATTCCTGTCATTCAAGCCACCTCATCTGTGGTACTTTGTTATGACAGCCTCTAGCTAACTAATAGACCTAAGTATTAGTTTTCTATCACTATATTAAAAATTACTACAAACTTAGAAGCTTAAAACAATACATATTTTTAATCTTGCGTTTTCTGTGTGTCAGGAACCTGGGCATATTTTAACTGAGCCCTTTGCTTTAGGGTCTCTCACAAGGCTGCAGTGAAGGTGTCAGCCAGGGCTGGGGTCTCATCGAAAGTCTTAACTGGGAAGGATCTGCTTCTGAGCCCACATAGTTGGAGGCAGTATTTAGTTCCTCAAGAGTTGTTGAGCTGAGAGTCTTAGCTCCTGGCTGGCCGCTGGCCGCCCTCACTTCCTTGCCACATGCCAACACGGGAACTTGCTTCATCAAAGCCAACAAGGGAAAGAGTCTGCTCGCAAAAGGGAAGGCCCTATCTCATCTAGACTAACCCCAGGAAGTGACGGATATCACACTTGCCATATGTGCTTGGTTAGAAGCAAGTCACTAAGCTGGCCCACTTTTAAGGGGAAGTAATTATAGAAGGGCAGGAATAGCAGGAAGCAAGGACCGTCGGGGCCATCTTAGAGGGTGTGTACCGCATCTGACTACGAGGACTGGGGTTTTCAAGAGCTTCTCTCTGATACCCAGCTTCACTTACTTTTTCTTCCACACAATCGCATCACTTAGTGATCTCCTGTGAAACATAAGGCATTCTGCACTCTTCCATCAGGGCATGTTGTGACATCTCAAACATGATGACAGAACTAAAGTTTTCATTAAATGGAAATGCATATTGCCTGGCGTGCTTCACGCTTCAATTAAGTTCACGACTTTGGAGGGAGTAGGTAGGTGAGGAGGAGTGATGAAGTGCCTATTATTACCAAAGCGCACTTCTGTATTTATCCTGCTACAGAGAAAAATTAGTTTTACATTTAAAATTTCCTCTACTTTTAATTCAGTGGGCAAAAAAAAATCATACACCCTACCTCATCATTCCCAGCACTTACAACTACAATGGTAAGAGGCAAAGACAGATTACAAAAGGCAAGAAAGACATCCATAATACTGTGTATCACCATTTGAAGATTTTCTTTTATTATCCACACACCCTACAGTTAGTGTAGAACCAGCTTCATTTATCATTTAATATTTATTAAAGTACTCAACCTATAATAGTTTCACTTTATTCTTCCTCTGAAGCTCAAGTCCACAATGTTATATGAATAAAAGTATAACCCGTCAAGCTGCCATCTTGTCAGGCCTGATAAGGTACATGCTGTTAGCAATATATGGTTGAAGACTTACCGTATAAAAATACCTTAAGGAAAATATATTATTGTTCAGTTTTGACAAAGAATCAGTGGGGAATAGTATTACCCAGTACAGAGAACTCCGGATTTTAAAAAAGTTTCTGAGAATTTTGAGAAAATGTTATTTCTTTCCAGCTTTAAGGTACTTTTCGATACTTAATAAGATATTTTATTTCAAGTGAGGTAAAAAATGTGAATTTGGACCTAATAAAACAAATCCTTCACTCCTGTTCCAAGTCAAATTTTAATCTTTATGCAAAATAACTCTGATCACAAGTGAAATTAAAGTGCTAGCCTTGAATCACCTTCGAAAAGAAATAAGAGTATCATTAAAGCTACGTAAAGCAACAACTTATTTATCTGGCAGCCTCAGGGAATGAGTTTTTATCAGTAAGTAAATTTTCAAAGTAACTACCCCCCGCAAATGATAAAGCTTTAAAATGTTAACCTCTTGAGTGTGTGTGTGTTAGGGGGCGTGATCTAATAGTCATTGCTTTCTTACATAGATGACATATAATTTAATGTTTTTGACATCATAGGGTCATCATTATTAGCTTTCATTATTACTCTGCAGTATTTCAGTGAAGCCCTCAGAGGCTGCTGAGGTGTGAAAGCCCACAGGTCGCTGCCCTGTGTCCCAATCTGCCCCCGTCCCCGCGTGTGGAATGACCTTGCCAGCACAGGCAATGCCGACGGATGGTTTGGGCAGGGGAGGAGTTTGGCCTTCCGTCATAATTGGTCACTTATCACCTCTCCCTCCACAACAACACACACACACACACACAGGCACACGCACATTCACACAAACGTGTAAACATACAGCCTAAGGAAGACATGGGTTTGCTACATCCAAGAGGGTTTAACTCTTCTAGCTCCCCCTTCCTACAAACATCTCCACCCCTAAAATCATCTTATACAGAAATTATGGAGGAGTCACCTCTGAGGCCCATAAAAATGGAAAGTTTAAAATCCAATTCCATCATTACTTTTTGTTCTGCTGGCCTTTGGGCTTCCCAGCTTAAGCTGCTGCCTTCCCTGCTCCCATCTCCTTGGTTCTTCCCTGGCCCAATGCTCCAGTTTGAGGTCAATGCCTCAGATCTACCTATGTGAATCCTGCTTCTCTCTCTTCTGCACTACAACCAGCCCAACTTGATTCTCAACCTTTTTTCACATTTGTTCGGTTTCTAAGCAACAAGAGTCTCAAGTAAGAGACTCTCCTGTTCCCCCTCTAAAACCAAACCTGGCTGGTTATCCATTCTCAGAAGAGGGAAGATTCAACAACATGGATATAAACCACTGCACGTTTTGTATTGCTGCATCTGTTTATTATACCTTTTCTATTTCTTCACACTTCTTTGCTGCCATCTCTTATTGCTTTGAGTTTCTCCAACAGGGATATAAAAATATAAAACCACCACAAATAACCTGGCAGTGAGTACCTGAAGAGATCTTCTCTGAATAAAAGGTACAATCTTTAGTATATGGATTCTGGAGCCCTAAAATAATATGGATACTTAGATAGAAGTCATATTCCTGGAGGTCTTGGGATTACATTCTGAATACATTTTTCTTGCTAGAGAAATTACTTCTAGCTAAATGAGGCCTTCCTCTGGTAGGAATATAAATTCTGTCCACTTAAGTAGGTCATATTTAAAACCACATTGTAAGTTAAAAGGAACTATTTAAAGGCTCACTTCATTATAAAACCTGAGCATGATGTATACGGATTTAAAGCTGTCATATTCATTTAACAAAAGGTTTTTAAAATTCATAATTAAATATTATACTTTCACGTTACCCGTTTATTTTGAACTATGTTTAATCCATACCATAAAATTGATTTTTTAAACTATGTATTTGACCTAGATTCTTTCTGACATCAGGTATTGGTCACTTCCCATCACTTCTGCTGCCCACTAATATCCTGGAGGGAGAGGAAGATCTCAGGTTTCAGAGCACAGCAGACAAGAGTTGCTATCTGGTTGCCAAAGTTCCCTGGCCTCTCAAAAGATTCTTCTGTCAAATGGGCATAAAATATCTAACATCAAGCACTGTATTTGGAACAAAGTAGGAAATCAATAAATCAGAGTATCATCATTATTATTACTAAAAATCTGTCCAACTTTAAAAGAACTAGATTCCTAAAAGATACATTAAAAAGTATATTAATTCCATCAAATATTATTCATTTTACATGAACTCATATACTATGAAAATAGATTTTCCATAAAATCATTTGATTATGCTATTCAGGCCAACTGAAATAGTGGGAGAACCACTGATATCAGTGGTCAGAAAGAGATAAAATCAATACAGTAAAATATGGACAAAAACTCATAGTTATTCAATTTTATGGTATACTCTAAATAGCTCAAAACTAAATAAGAATACAGGAAACATTTTTTATTTGCCTAAGTGTAAAACTTTTAAACAAATTAAATTAACCAGTTACACACAAACTAACGATATTCTTTCATTAATCCATTTCACACAACCAAAATAAATACTGTTCTGATAAATAATATATCACATTATATTGTTTCAGAGGGAGCTGGTAGATAATATATTTAGACTATTTTCCTAGATCTGTAAAGGAATAGTGAAAACTGATAGCACCATTCTTACACTGTCCTACAGGAGAAATATTTTCCCTCTTCCACCACAATAATGGTATTCGTTCAAAGACATGGCATTGTATCTATGAAAATAATGCTTTAAACAAAATTATTCAAATGTAAGACAAAATCCCTATCTTATAAGGCTTCTGTTCAGCAGCAATTTAAACAAGAATACAATATGTTATACATCTTTTAAAATTGCAGGGACTTCCCTGGTGGCACAGTGGTTGAGAATCTGCCTGCCAATGCAGGGGACACAGGTTCGAGCCCTGGTCTGGGAAGATCCCACATGCCACGGAGCAACTAGGCCCGTGAGCCACAATCACTGAGCCTGCGCGTCTGGAGCCTGTGCTCCGCAACAAGAGAGGCCGCGACAGTGAGAGGCCCGCGCACCGCGACGAAGAGTGGCCCCCGCCCCGCTCACCGCAACTAGAGAAAGCCCTAGCACAGAAACGAAGACCCAACACAGCCAAAAATAAATAAATAAATAAATAAAAAGACTTTCTATTTCACTGTCTTTAAAAAAAAAAAAAAGAAAATGAAATAACTTAAATTTAAAAATAGCAACTATAAGGTATTAAGATTTAAAAATAAATGTATTTTTTTAAAAAAATAAATAAATAAAATAAAATTGCAAATAGTAAACAGTAATTTATACAAAATACTTTCATATAAAAGTTTGTTTAATATCTGATTATATAGAATATCTACACAGCTACCAAAAATGTAGTGAGGAGATGGGAACACTCCATTCAGACCTAACAGAAGTCTTAGGACAGTCTCTTAGTAAGCCTCTCACTAGTTCTAGGTGATGGGCTGAGGAATTTGAACTGAGCTGTTATCCTTTGGGAGGGGAAGCAGGAACTTAATTGTGTAGAACAGACACAGGGCGCAAAGCACTGAAAATGAGACTGTTGCTGGAGTGTACATTTCCTCTGGATAATAAAGGGGAGTGGGCAGGAAGCCCTGCTGACACCCCTTGTAGCACTCGATGACCTTAGCCAGATCTCCCCCTAGGTTCGCAGCCTCTGATGGCATTGCTGTCTCCCTCTCGAGGGGTACCTCTGCCTGCCTGTGTATCTACCACTCTGCTGACGTGGAGATATCACACACTGCACGTTCTAGGGCATGGAACTAGTATTGCGAGGGTCACCAGAGGACCCCACCAGGAGAAGCAAACCAGAAGTCTAGGAACAAAAGGGTGGTATCTAGAACAGGCAGACAGCCAGGAAAAGTCCCCACAGCAGGCCACAGTCAAGACTGGTCCACTGGAGGAGAGCAAAACTTACCAAGATGACATTTAGGACACAAGGTGTCAGACAGAGTTCACACACAACAGGTGACTGTCTGTCAATAGCACCATTTTAAACTACTATGTCTTAAGTGATTGTTAATATATCAATAAAAAACAAATCCCTACAGAAACAAGTTATGAGGGTATCAGTCGATGCATATTAAGAATTAAAGATATTTCCATGTATCTATACATCAATAATTTAATTGTACATCAATAATTTAATCCATACAAATTTTAAAAAAATATTCTAAGTACACTCCTGTAAAGAGCATAATTTTAATTGTACATCAATAATTTAATTCAGGACTTCCCTGGTGGCGCAGTGGTTAAGAATCCGCCTGCCAAAGCAGAGGACACGGGTTCGATCCCTGGTCCGGGAAGATCCCACATGCCGCAGAGCAACTAAGTCCGTGTGCCACAACTACTGAGCCTGCGCTCTAGAGCCTGTGAGCCACAACTACTGAGCCCACGTACCACAACTACTGAAGCCCGTGTGCCTTGAGCCTGTGCTCCGCAGCAAGAGAAGCCACAGCAAGAAGAAGCCCGTGCACCGCAACGAAGAATAGCCCCGGCTCGTTGCAACTAGAGAAAGCCCGTGCGCAGCAATGAAGACCCAATGCAGCCATAAATAAATTTTTAAAAATCTTAAAATAATAATAATAATAATTTAATCCATACACATTTTTTTAAAATATTCTAATTATACTCCTGTAAAGAGGCAATGAGATAAATTTTGTATAATATGTTATTCTGCCCTCAGTCTCCACAATTTGGTCTATACCATAGCACTCTCCCCAGGTGTAATTTTACTTGTTTTGGAAGGATTTGCTGCACAATTCCAATTTCCTGTTTAGGCATAATAGAGCTAAATCACTTGAGACATGTTGCATTAAATCTTTCAAACTTACTACCTAGAGACTAAAAGGACCCAGAAGAGAAACAAAGCATATACAATCCACACTTTACCATTTTTTTCCAGTGGCCTAGATGGTTTACAGGCAGATGCACAGTAACACAAGAGAGCATTTACTTCAGGGATTTGCTATTCTTTTTAGCTTTTCTTATTGTGGTAAACATATTTTGCTATTCTTAAACATGTTCTACTAATAGTTAAGAACACAATTTATTCAAAACATGAAAAGTATAAAATATTTATACAGTTTTCCAGAGGACTTCTTCCTTATGTAGTTTAATATTAACATTAAAAATAGAAATAAAAGAATAACTTTGGATAATAATTTAGAAGACTGTAGGAAAGAAATGTAAGAAACATGGATTTTTATGGTTCCTTTAAGCATCTGGAACATTCGGTTATCCATTTTTCTGTGAATGAGTTTCCCCCAGAGATAACCGCAAAGCTAACAAAGCTTAAACCTCAGGGCCTTTCAGAGGCACAGGCCACTGAAAGGATCTTAGCTACATGATCATGTGTTTTCATAAAACTTGCAGAACAAGATATTTTAACACCATCAGTTACAACCATTATTTCTTTCCATTCCCTCCATCACACTTCCCCTTGTGTTGAGTGATACTGAAGTGGGCATGAACATTTTTGAGATCTAGCTAAGGGGAAGTTGAGCTGAAGATACAATTTAGTTTGGATTTAATGATACATTTACCTGGTTTGCAGTCACTTCTGGGTATAATTATGTTATTGTTAGTCATCCCAATGTAGGGATGCTTCCAGGAATATGTCCGCGTCCCAGCCTGCCATGGGATGACGGGACACCCCAGAGCTGCATCATGATATAAACTTGTACTACAGTTCACCCTGCAAGTATGTGCACAGAGAAGAAAGAGCAAGGTTTATTTTTGCTATTTTTCTGGACTTTGTTGTGCTTTGCATTATCTGTCAGCTAAAAAACAATTTTTTGTGACTATTTTCATTCTAAATATATATTTTGAGTTTAATTCTGTATTTATAATTTTGTTTTCTTTTCCTTAGAGAATGTCCCAAATTGCATAAGCTTCAGGCCCTATTAAACCTGGTTCCATACTCTATTATTCTTACGAAAAAAAGGGAAAGATAAATTACTGCTTAAATTCTAAACTTAAAAAACCACACAAAATGTGTATTAACTTTCCTCTTCAAGTAAATAGAAACTCATTTATATTATTAAAACTAGTCATTAAATAGCCATACACATCTTATATTACATCGGTTGTGCATGACAAACCACAGAAAAAAAGGTCACCAAGTTGAAAATCAGGGGGAAAAAATGGCTTTCAGTAGAGGCTCTGCCAGGAATACGGGCAAAAAACAGCAAATTTATATATGTGAAAAACTATACTCATTCCTTTCTATCCTATGAGAATACTACAGATCTGAGATAACTTATTTTTATAGTTAAGGGGAAAAAACTCCTATGTAAGACATATTTATTATTAACATATTATTAAGCATTTTATCAACATATTTTATTAACATATTATTAAGCATTTCTATTAAGCAGAGACAGGACACTGAATGATGTTTTTAAGGCAAAGTAGCTTATAGTCTAGCTACTCATGAACTGTCAACAGTAATTAAACTAGAAATTATTGGTTTTAGTAATAACAATTGCCTTTGAATTGGAGAAGGAAAGTGAAACTATCATTTATTAAAGTGTACTCCCCAAGTTAAAAAATTCAAGACACCTAAAATTCTTGTCTCTACATATTTTAATCATATATTCCTAGTTTACCAAATTTTATGGATGCTTTTATTTCCTACCTGCATAACTATGAGGTTTAATGTAGCCACCTAAATGAGACAGACAGAAAAACCACTACTGAAACAAGATATTAAAATGAAATTGTCTCAGTTTTAGCTGAAATCCTGAAAGCTAAAAACAAAACAATTGTCAGGTACAGGGTGCTAAAACCATATATTCAGTACTTCCCAACTTCAACTTCAGTTGAAGCCAATCTCTGTCATGAACCCATTGCTCATTTCCAGCTGTATCGGAGCAGGTAATGAGACCACCAGGGAGAACTGCTCTGGAAAGAATCGTCAGAACACCCTGCATCCCCTCCTACCCAACGCTGGAATGGAGCTTACCCAAGGGTACCAAATTCAGGGTGACTCAGAGAAATACTGGAAGAGGTGCATCCCTTAGATTTTGAGAAATATAAGAACAGCTACTTATGTTAAACCTAACTCTCAAGGCATAAAACTGTGGCTGGCTAAAGGAGTGCTTTGTGATCAGGCTATACTTCCACCTACGGCAGACAAAGATGCATGTTTCTCTGAAAACTGATTGCGGGACCACAGGAGGGACTGACTGTCTTACAAGAGGCAATCCCCAAGAGGCCCACCTGGGGAGGCAATGTGATCCCAACACGGGTGGAATGCCAGAAGCCCAGGAGCAGGAAAGGCAGTTAAAAACATCCGGCCAGGGGAAGCATGGTCATCAACAGCATAACTACCGCCAGAGGTCCCTAGGAGGAACTGTCCAAAAACCCACAAAGATGCCCCTTGAGGGAGAGTCAGCAATCATGCATCCATCAGATGGCAGCAGTGCAGATTACAACGGTACCATTGGAATCAGACTTGCACAGATCCTTACAGCTCTGTCCTGGAGGGCCAGTGAGTGGGAGAGGAAGTGGGGTGAAAGCGTTGGGTATCACACCCCTTCCATGCGCCATGGAAGCTCTCGAACCTGAAACAAGCTTGACTTGGGAGAGGGGAGAAGTTTTAAATAATATTACACTGGTCAGGACTTTTACATTTCTGAGAAACGAGACTGTTCTTGTGACTAAAAGGAACTGCAAAGCTCTGAAATCTGACCAAGACTTCATCTAGGGCAGAGGTGAATAGGTACAGTGGGTTTGAGGGAGCTGAGAAGGGTAGTGTCAGTGGGGTGCAAATGATCTAATTACTATATTTTAATATAATAGTCATAGATTAGATATATTTTCTTTAACAAATCTGTAACCACCTAGAACTTGGATTTACTGAATATTATTTCTTTCACATCCCATTCCTCTGCTTTCAGAGTTCCATGTTTAATTTCCTTTGAAAGCAGAGCTATGAAGAACAGTCTAGGTTCTCATTACATGAGAGCATTTCATGTGTCCTTTCCAATCACCTAAAATTTTTCTAAATAACTTACACTTTAAAAGTGTGTCATCTTATTCTTTCTGATCCTGAAAGTATAATGCATATGAAATGCAGGACAGAATTCCTTGGACTTAAGAGAGTGGTATTCTTAATTTATCGTCATTCTAGATGTCATCCTTCGTCATTCATTGAGAATGAATATTTATCTTTTACCTAGAATGCTCTGTCTCAGGTAAGTGCTGCATCATTTAGAACATGTGTTTGGCATTGGCATGGCATTACAAACTGGGCCAGCTCTAAAGCAAGAGCTCTTTGCAACCCTGCCTGGCCCAAGGCCCACAGTTTACAAGGAGGCATATTAAATGCCACCTAAATTGACTCTGGTGCCTTCTAAACTCTGAAAGAGGAAAACGTTTGCCTCTATGTGGTAAACTTTAAAGCTGTCAGGCAAAAACCTGTCCTGGACCGACATGTAAAATTAACGTCCACTCCCACGTGAAATGAACAGACCCACTGCCCAGCTGCTGTAGATAGAGTGACACTGAAAACAATTTCTTATTTGTGTTAATCCACAGGTATTATCAGAATCAAAACATGGCTCCCCAACAGCTGTAAAGGGGGCAGGGGAAGCCCTAGGAGCTTATTGGGGTTTTCTGCATCACAGTTAAAAGAAATCAACGGCTACCTCTTCCCCAGGGAATACAACGCCAGAGGCACTAGGGAGAAACCCATACTATTTGCTCCTTTAAAACTTGAGACTCTAGGAATTCTGCCAAGTGACCTGGAAGTGTGGGACTGTGACCGGAGGCCACTGAAGAGAGCATCCTGCATCAGCTGCTTGCAGTAGAATCGAGTACATGGCGATAGTACACCCTGCATATTCCACCCTTGACAACTCACCTATCTCCTACACAATAAACCTTTTCTCCTTTTCACATAGCCTAATTATTCCTGACTTGTTTGTCTCCATCCTTGTTCCTTTTACTCTAATATTATTTTTCTAGAAAATCTTATTATAAAAATGATAGATTCTAACTAGAAAAAAAATATGTATATATATATATATACACACATACACACACACGTTTTATATATACACACATACCACATTTCAGCTAAAAGAAATAAATATCATTTAAAACTCCATTATCCAGGGAGCTCCCTGGTGGTCTAGTGGTGAGGATTCAGTGCTTGCACTGCCGTGGCCTGGGTTCAATCCCTGGTCGGGGAACTGAGATCCCACAGGCCATGCAGCGTGGCCAAAATAAAAAACAAACAAACAAAAACTCCACTACCCAGATATGCCATTATTTACATTTTGATGCAGGTCTTGCTAGTCTTTTCCTTTGCATATACATAACATACTCCTTTTGACTTTAAAATCATAGTTTATAGACTTCTGTAGACTCAAGCAATTGAGTCCCTCAAGCAATTGCTTGGTACAGAGAGGTGGCCGACTGGCTGGCTAGATGAATGATAAAAGCTGACAGACTTGAATTTGGGGAGAGGGAATAGCCCTTCCAGACAAAATATATCCCAGTCATACCAAAGTATACTCTGTGCAATCTCTTTTAAAATGATGTGACTAATTAGCTCCTCAGAATATCTGCATCAATGGTAAAGTTCTCATAGAATCAGAGGAAAATTAATTATTCTGATTAAAAAGTTCACTTCTGAGAGAAAAAAACATGAGCCTGCTATGTAAATGTACATGCAAAGGTAACTGCAGGCACAGAGTCACACAGGTAGCCATGTGAAAGTTCATAAAATGTGCAGGCTTTTGTGAGAAGAAAAACAATGAAATCTTCCATCCAAAACAGCTGTGTTATATTTACTTCATTCATAATTTATCACCATGCTTTATTCATTGATGTCTACCATTTGCCTTTTGGTAATACAAGAAGATCTATACAGACACAATTCCCGTCATCTTGGAATTTACAACCCAAATGGGGAGACTCCTTTAGCTGTGATTTTGATATATCTATATATTGGCCAAAATATAATGAAAATGTGGGGAAAATATCACTCAAAATCCAGGCTATCTCTATCACACAAACCATTCAAATCTTATGAAATGGTTATTTGGATTAAGCGGTTCCCTCCACCCCAACCATTCAGTCTACATTATTTATTAAAGACTCGGCATCTAGCCGGTCTTCTACTTCACCCAAAGCCTGCCAACACAACACGTTGGGCTACTTCCACACACACAAGGATAACTGGTCACAGCCTCCCAGTTCCTTGACCTCTTCGTCCCCAGTGATCTTCACCTCCATTCCAGTTCAGTCACCCCTCGAGCAGTCATTCCCTGATACTTGATCATCCTCCCCCAGAAGCAGGAAGGTAAACATCCTGATCTCCAACCACCAAACTGCTCACTTTCCAAACTGTTCACTCAACACTTCCCAGGTAACCTTTTCCAACCATCAGGACCCCCAGCTCACCGACTCCTCCCCTTTTCCCTCCATTACTTACTTTCCTCCACGTCCCTATGCACACTGCTCCAGCCACACTGGCTTGGCTTCTCTGCTCCTCAAATATGCCATGAATTCTCCTGCCTCAGAATCTTTGTGCATGTGTCCCCTCTGCTGGGATACTCATTCCACCTCTCTTTAATTTAAATCTACTTATTCTCCACATTCTAAAACAAGTATTTTTCTCTTCAAGGACGCCATTTCTAACATGCTGAAATCCCCTATTCTTGCTCACACATAGCAAAGATTCCACTTCATAGTTACCTGCCACACTTGCGATTTTTTCATTTAGTTGTAAGAGTTTTTTTTTTTTTAATGATCTATCTCTGCAATAAACTGTAAGGTCCAGTACAGCGTATTTCCTGATTTTTGTTCACCATTTTATACCCTACACCTAAGAGAGTGTCTGGCACATAGCAAGTAAGCAATAAAAATTTACTAAATGAATTTGTGAATAAACAGGGAAAAAACATATAGAAAAAACATGAAAGTAGGAGCAAAAAAAGAATGGAGACTGCTTCTGATACAACTTGGCTTATTTCTTTCTCCAGGTGGCCACAGAGATATGAGGATAACCTGGTCAATCAATCCAGAGGCTGCTTAAGAGTCAGACAAGACAAAACCATCTGAATAAGAAAGCCTCCCTCTTGTGCCTCCCTCCCTCCCACCCTCCCTATCCCACCCCCCTAGGTGGTCACAAAGCACCGAGCTGATCTCCCTGTGCTATGCCATTGTCTTTTAAATGCTTGCTTCTCCCAAGCCCCTCTTCTTTTAACTCTTCTCTACATGTCTGCCATACAGACTAGTGATATATTCCTCAGTCTCTGCTTTTCTGCTCTAAGTTAAAAAATCAACAATAACACATGAAAGAAAACAGAAATACTAAGTCATATCCCTTAACCACAGCTAGGGAGAAATCAAGTTTTTTAAAAGTTACATTGAGTTTTAACAACTCTCATTTCAAAGCATAAAAAAAAAAAAAAATTTAAGGCAAATCTCTCAATACAAATTTGAAACTAAAGCACAAGCAAGGAAACATCAACTCCCCATTGCAATGTAAAATTGAATTTCTTAGAAACGCCCCAGCATACATTCTTTATAATGAGATCAACTTCATAGTAGCTGTCTGACTCACTGGTTCTTTAAGACAAAGATAATAATATCCAAACCACTTAGGAAAGAAGAGAGAAGGAAGAAAGGAGGAAACGGAAGGAAGGCCTCAGTTACACTCAAAATGATGTATCTGAAGATAAGCTAAAGAACACTTTATATATCTCTAACGCATACTGGAAAAAGGTACAATATTTGGTGTGTGTTTCTTTGCAAAGACTGATAAAAGTTAATTACACAAAAAGGTTAAGGAAGATGTATTTAGGGATAAAGAATGGTGATTTAAAAACAACTTACTACCAATGCCACTAATAGAACTAAGAACTTTACCTGTCAAAGGCTTCGTTCATGCCCAATGAAAAAATCCTAACAATTAACCTATATGAAAACTCTATCACAAACCTAATAGTGACTGAACTTTTCCTTCTTGGGTATGCTTCGTTTTAATCTGAAAATATTATTTCCAAATTAATAAATTACAGAATATGACACAAGCTCATTATTAAGAAGTCCATTCATTTGCAACTTGAGGAATTCCCTTCTACTAGTCCTGTTTTCAGATAATGTTTAAGTTCTTCTCACTGACCAGGTTCTGTGGAAATGGAAGCAGAAGATATTTATAGAGGTCAATACTTATAAAAGCAAGGGGAAGATCAGGCAGAGTGAGACACTGAACTGTTATGCAAGTCCAACAAGGCCTCGACCCGCTGGACCTGGGAGACCAGCTCTGCAGCTGAGGCTGACCCTGGCCACTGGAGGCTCTGCTGATGCCTGCCCCACCTCCGCCCAGCAAGGCCTTCCCCTGAGGGGAATCTGATGGCCTATCCTAGTGTCTGCCACAGCTCTTTAATAGCACATGAGCTTAAAAAAAAAAATAGTTTAATAGGTTCAAGAAGCTGGGTGAGACAAGAGAAACAAAAGAACAAAATCAGAGCTACTCCAGGGTAAGTTCCCTTTAGGAATTATGGGACTGTGGACTGCTGTTTCCCAAATGAGGACACGGAGGTGTGCAGAGGCGGAAATCTGCCCAGTCACACAGAACTAGAAGAAAAAAATGTTCTCTGTGTCATGGGAAAGCCTGTCCTTGGCCTGAATGTAGGTGACCTCCCATTAGGATACAGAGAGATGGCACTATACTACACAGGGACTTGAGACAAAGAAAGGCCTCCTAATGATAGGTCTGATTTATGGAACACCTTTCTCTGGGGCAGTGCTGGGCAACTGGCCGGCATGGTATAATTAATCTTCACCATCTCCCTATGAGACAGGTAGGTCACAAAGAGCATTACCCTAAATTAAGAGTCAGAGAGAATGAAACACAAAAGGAATTCCTATAATTTTTCTGTAATTATTCAGTAAATTAAAGGAAGCATCAGTAGAAGACCAGGTATCAGCTCCCTGTTGACTGTATTTACTGAGGCAAATAGCTTTATTGCTAGCTGTATTTAAGCTTAAGCTATACTTCTTTCCTTTTCCTTCCTCCCATCTATCTAAATGATACTTCTATATTAAAAATGAAAAATGAGATAAACTATACACTCTATTGTCAGTGCAAAGACAGTGAGTGACACGGCCAATCCCAACAGATCATTTACTAGCCACAGGAGCCTCCAAGGCTGTTCTGAGAAACAAAATTTGACCTCAGATTTTATCCTGAGTTCATCCCAAGCTACAGATACAAGTGATCATACTGAGGGGTAAAAATCATAGATTAATACCTGGTTAGTCCACCATTTAATCAACTCCTCTATTGAGATTTAAATGACAACTGAAATACGAATCTTTCTTTTATTTAGACAGATGACTTCTGTTTAAAATATATCAGATCACATGCCCCCATATCAAAAAACGGCCTTTTTCCACTTACAATTTATTTGATTAGGTTTGTAATTCCAGTACAGTATGTTTGTTTCCCTAGCTCAAGGAACATTTCTGGTCAAAACTGAAATTCTCTATCCAGTGGAAAAAGCATGGGATGCAGGAGCAGTAGACCCGCGTCTGAATCCTGCCCTTACTTTCTGGGGCAACTGCTGAGCTCCCTTTTCTGTGCTTACGTGATGGAAGATGAAAATGCATTACAGGGTTACTGCAGGATTTAAATTAGGTCACACACATGGAAACTTCCATCACAGAACATGAGCTCAATGTTTGAGCTGTTTTGATATAGGAAGAACAATATATTGTTTTTGTATTAGGTTTTCTTTTAATAATTTCTAAATATGAACTGCTTTGAAAAGAGAATAAGGTATATGAGAAAAGTATACACTCAGATTTTTATAAATTGAATTAAAAATAGTAGGTCCCTTAATTTTTCTAAATTGCAGAGTACTATCATTTAGACTCATTTTCAAAATTTATGTCTTTAAAATTCAAATCCCTAATTTATTTCAGTGCCATTCAGACTTAACTTCTAGTCCAACACTGACTAAAATTATAGTGCAATTATGAGTAGGCCAAGCTTGTCTTATCTCCTTTTCCCTTCTCTACTACAACCCCAGTGCCTAGAATCCTCAAATAATCTCCATCTCTCTCACCCTCTGTCCTGGTGAAATCATGCAAAGACCTTTAATTTGGCATTTATTTTATTTCAAATTAGAAATCATATCATCTTAGCATTTGTACAGTAAACACAAGAAAAGTGCTCCTCTACTATTATTATTATTAAAGTAAATGTTTTAATTCAAACATTCTTCGACTAAAGTCAAAATGAGTCATCCAAGTTTTGCTGGATCAAAGAAGGGCTAAAGTACATGGTGCTCTGTGACTGTAATAAACCTCACTGAATTCACTACTTTCTTTAGGGAAATAAAAGACTCTTAGTTTCACCGTGTTCAATCATCTGCCAGTTTCTCTAAATATAGTTGAGTCAGATGATCTACAATCAAGAAAGCAGAATAAAAGAGGGTACTGGGGAATTAGTCAATGCTCATCCAACATCTGGAAACTGACTTTCTAAATTAAAGCGAATAGAAAAATAAGAAGCAAAATATTTTAAACACCACTTGTATGTGTTATTTTATCCCATTCGTGACACTTAATTGGCAACCTCAACTCCAAGAAATGGGCTCTGTGCACTAATTTTTTCCCACCCACCTCTTATCATACCCAGACAAGACAAACTATTTTAAGTGGGTGTAATGGTTTGGTTTCAGGCATTTCAAAATCCTCCACCACCTGCACAGGAAACTCTGACTGAAAATACCAGGCAGGGCCCCTCAGAGCAGTACCCAGGACATGGCAGCATGCCCGAGGGTTGAGTCTGGTTAGGAGATGGTCACATGAGATCAGCAGAGGGACATGGTACTCCCAGCATGTGTCATGTTTTCCTGTCACTAGAGGTTTGCTGCCCGATTGTGCCTGCCTCTACCTTCTTGCAGTTCTAGGAAGTGACCTTCAATTAAACATTGACACTATTTCCCAAGTGCCAACTATGAGTCAGGCTCTGTGCTAGGTGTGCTGAGGATACAGAGATGAGAAAAATGGATCCCTGACCTCAAGAAGCCCCACAGGTCAAGCAGGAAAAACAAACATAGATAAATAGCACCATGCAATGAGGGAAGTCCCAAAGCAGAGCTACATATTAAGTACTGTGGGAACACAGGCAAGAGAAAACAATGCGTAGAAGAGGCGAAGTCCCACCTGGGCTTTGAAGAATCAGTATGGGTTTTCCAGTTAGACAATGATGAAACAGATTCTAGACAAAAAGCATAGTGTGACTAACACTACAGAGTCAGAAAAAAGTATCTGGAATGTCTGGAGAAGAGCAAATAGTTTAATAGGCTTGGTGTAGACAAAGACTTCAAGCATGAGCCGGGGAGAACCTTAACGAGCTGACAAATTACAGCTGACCACTGAACAACAATCGAACCACACGGGTTTGAACCGCGTTGGTCCACTTACACACCGATTTCTTTCGACCGTAAATATTACAGCACTACACAATTTGCCGCTGGTTGAATCCACGGATTGGGAGGAACCGCAGCTACGGACTCACGCGGACGGCCAGCTGCACAGAGGGCAGGCACCCCAACCTCCCTGCGCTGCTGAAGGCTCAACTGTAAAATTCAGTACTAAGAAGACATCGTGCTGCAGGGAAGGCGGGGTTTAATTAGAAGGGTGAGCTGACAAGTTTTTGTTTGCAGGGAAGTATACTATAGTGATTACGTACGTGTAGAGATTCTGGAGTTAGACTGCCTGGGTTCAAATATCAGCTCTACCACTTGCCTCGAGGTTTGTGACCTGGGGCAAGCGCTGTGACTTCTCTGTGCCTCAGCTTCTTCTTCTAAAAAATGAGGATATGAACAGTACCTACTTCATGCAGTTGTAGAGAGATTTTTCTATAAGAACGGAACAGTGCCTGGCATATAGTGAGCAGTACCAAAGTGCTGGATATTATTGTTATTTTAGAAAAATAAAGTTGATGATATTATGGAGTATGGGACCAAAGAAGGAAAGATTATAGGCAAGGATTTCAATTAGGAGACTAATGAAAATTGTACCTGCAAAAATTAAAGTTCCCCAAACAGAATAACCAGGTATCATATAACTTAACACATAATCCAAAATATATATACATAAAAAGTTACTATTCATACATTCCAAGTGAAACACAAATAAGTGTGTGTGTGTGTGTCTCCAAATCTCTTAGGTAAACTAACAGATAAATATGCCACGTTACAAGTTATAAATATACTCCCTATAGACAACCTAGTAGCTATTGTACATATAAATGTAATTTAAAATTTAATAACTTGGAAAGTAGATAACTGAAAAGAACGAATGCTTCTTTCTTCTTTGTATTATCTGGGGACTCACTCAGAATACGGGACAAGGAAGATTACACACCCCCTCCGTGACAGTTTCCCAGCCCCAGGGTCAGAGACGAAATTCAACAGGAATAGGGTAAGCATACTGCTTCCCATCTCTCCTTTTTGGCCAGAAAGTCCCATTTACTGGAAAAGCTTTAGAAACCTTTACCAAAAATCCATTTAAAATGCCAAAATTCTACTTCTCAGAAAAATAATGTTTCTCTTCAGTCTAGAAATAACATCCAGGCCTCAAAGTGCTATACTGTCATTACTTCTAAAAATACACCAAGCAGATCAAAGTCTTGAGGTCAGTTTCAAATAATGTGTTGCAGCAGCTTTACAAGCTGTGGCCACACTCCATCGCACTGCAGGCAGCGGGCTCTCTGAAAGGACAGACCTGCTTGTCCTCACCTCTGATGCGCACACCTGCAGAGAGCCGGAAGCAGTGAACTGGGCAGGCCTTCGACACAGAGGAGGCTGAGCAAAGTCCTTCACTCTGCTGATTGCCTTTAGTGAGGCACCCAAAGAGAGCAAACCAATGAAAGGCAAGATTCTCCAAATGCAGCAGTTTTTTCCAGCTCAGCCCATCTCCCAGGATCCTGTAAACGATTTCCTGGGCCCACTACCATGTGTAAGAGCCCCTGATATCACAGCCCCTACCTTATATCATTTGAACAGATATACATAACTTACATTCAGATTTCAAAAAGGAAACTCATGAGCCTATAAATGATAGTAAAATATATCTATAAACTATGAAAACAAACAAAAATAGGTAATGTTGCAAAAAGTGTTGAGTAGGGACATTTTAATTTTATGTTAATATAGTCATGAAAATTATCCATTTATTAGAATAAATAATAGGCATCTTTGGGAACCAGAAGAGATAAACATTTAGTTACTATTTCCTCATTATTTTCTTTGAAAAATACAATTAAAAGATAAAGTAGATAAATGAGTTATGAATGAGTGCCAAGTCACTAAAATGCACTTGGTTCTAAGCAACATCCTTGACACTAAAATTTAAATAAATTTTTATCTCGAAGGTAATGGAAAGAACTTATCAAAATATCTTCAAATAATAAAGTCCAAATAATTGAGATGTATCTACATGAAAAGGTACCCTCTGGTACACCTTTGTGGTATCAGTCTCTGTACCTTTTCCCAATTCTTCGTAAAAATATCCGTAAGCAATGGTACTAAAGAGAACATTTACTTCTATTTTGCTAACAACAAAATCTTAAGTTATTTTTCTAAATGCCACGGTTCTCACATTTTGGGGAGATCTCTAATTTTCCTAAAAGAGGATTTTTATTGCACCTTTGATGCATTTACCTTTAAGTTTAAGAAGGAAGTACAAAACTTAGTTTAGAACCACTTTCTTTCCTGAGTGATTAGGAATGTGGGGAATTAAATCTGCAAAAATTTTTGGCCACAGCCCAAGTATCTGGAGTCTTATAATGCTCTAGATATATTTTTAATATGATCATTGAGAAAAAAAGCTTTCAGCCCTGATTTCTCAATAAGAGAACCATTCTTACCCATCCTGGTTAGTGTGAGATTTTATCCCAGAAGTCTTAACACCAACATACTAAGCTCCTTTCTTGTTTTAATACATGTATGCACATATACACACACCAGATTGTTCAAATAACAGTTTCACAATACAAAACTCCAACATTAATGGATATAAGTTTCCCAGGGGGGGAAAAACTGATTATGTATATAATAAAATGTTTGCAAAATTCACCTGGGAACTAGCCAGGAGCACTCGTGTTCTCTTCTTTGAAGCTGTATATAGTGGCCTTTCCTAAACAGAGCACAGAAAATTATTAATAATCCTCCCCTATTTTTCCCCCTTCCCTCATTTGAGGAAAGAAAGTAAGTTCATCAGTCCTCAGGTTAGATTTTGAGCCATGTGCTACTGAAGGGGAGGAAAATACATTTTAGAGCATGCAGCAACCATTTCCTATGTTCCTAGGTAACCTGTTACAAGTCATTGCTTAGCTGTGATCAACAGTAACCAAACCTCTAGCAGTACAATGTCCACACAAATGCCTGATATATAAATGTTTATTGACTGAATAAACATCAATTGGCCTTACATGTCATTTTATGTGACTTGTGGTCACAAATCATCTTAAGGGCTAGCCGGGTCATCAATCAAATCCAATTCAAATAGTTTAACCAACTAGGATGAAAAAATGGATAGCCTAAAAAGCTGTCACTCCCTTTATCAGGAGCACCAGTGACTGAAATGGACCGATGGGCATTTAGAATAAAGTGAGACAAAGGGTAATAAACCTGCTACATTAAGCATCGAGTTTGTCTTGTGGCTAAACAAGGAAATCTTCAGTCTCTAAAGCTTTTTATCTGGCATATGCTTTATAAGAAATAAGAAACTTAAGAATTCCTTAGACACCCATCCACCAGCTGAAAATGGGTAGCTTCTGACTGTTCCTGTCAATAACATAAAAGCAGCCAAATACAAGTGAGATATTTTTATTCTCCCTTTACTCTAAACATAAAATATTAAATCATCAGGCACCCTGCCTGTTTCCTACATCCGTTCTTGGTTCAATCACCACAGAGAATCTCACATAAATACTGTAAGTTTCAGACAATTCTTTGTTACAAAATTATATATGAATTCATGTCTCTAGCATGACCTCTATTCTGATTTCCAAACATCTCCAGCTGCCAGGGGGCCATTTTCACTGGGCTGTCCTACAAGGTGCTTCAGAAACATCCTTCACAGACCAGAACTCATCCTCTTCTGGTTCCTGTTGCCCAAACTTGCTCCATCCCCTTTTGTTCCCCGCTTTCCTTCATCCATGTATTCAGTCACACAACTGTCAACTTTCTGACCCTGAAGTGTCAAATCCACCCCAAATCGATCTCATCTTCCACTTCCACTGCCCGAAGCCACATCAACATTGCTTCTTATCTGGATTTATTTGTCTTTCAGTCTCTTTTGATCCTATACCAAAAAGTGACCATGGAAGAAAAAAGAGCAAAAACAGGTTAACATACAGAGAGAGGGTTGAATACATTTGGAAAAAATAGTTAAAAGGATAAATTAGATCAAAAGAGAACAGGAAGGGAGGGGAGAAGACGGAAGACTCTTCCTCAAACCCTACCACTTTTCCTGTCCTCCTTCAGCCTCACCCTGAACTAGAACAAAGCTGTTTACTGCTAAATTCCCTCCATTCTGAGTTCTGTCCTTAAAACTCACAAGTAAACACATATATGTTAATGAGAGAACTTTACATACACACATATAATTTTACATGTTTGTGTAACTGGGTCTGTTTTCATCTCAATTTTTACCAAGTACAGTTGACCCTTGAATAACGTGGGTTTGAATTCACTTATATGCAGATTCTTTTCAATAATGAGTACTACAGTACCACACAATCCACAGTTGGGTGAATCCATGGATGCAGAACTACGCATGCGGAGGAACTGCATATACTGAGGGCCAACTATAAGTTAAATTATATCGAATTTTCGGCTGCACAGAGGGTTGCCACCCTAACTCCTACACTGTTTAAGGGTCAAATGTATTTAAAAACATAAATGTAAACTATTTTGAACAACAAGCTGACCCATCAATACTGAATACTTTTCCGTGGTGTGATAAATGCAGTGGTACGCCTCTTCAGAACCTAGGTGCCCATTCCTTAGCTGCTGGGATTGTTGGAGGTGTCTGGCTCTCAGCTGAGTCCTTCTCCAGGAACCGTGAGCTGCATCTACTGATGCTCTATGCACAGGTTTAAAGACCCAGCCTCCTAACCTAAACGTGAGACAGTTTTGAAGGGCCACCTCCACTCTAGAGCCTACCGTAAGATAGACTGAGGCCTTTCTTTGGGATGCATTACAGTTCCAACTTTTAACTCTGCCCAGTCCTCCGTCTTCACTCCTCAGAGATGCTGATCCAGCTGTGATTGGCTACCTCCCCAGTAACTTTCCTCCATGCAAATCTCCATCTCAGCGTTTGTTTCCCAGGGAACCTAACCTAAGACACAAGGCCTCTTAAGTTCCTACATAAATCAATCACTCCCAATCTTTCCAACCTCATTTCAATCCACTCTCAGTTTTGCTCATTACACTCCAGACACATTACTGGCCTTTCTTTTCCTCCCTCTGTCCTTCTTATTCTTGTCTCAGTGGCTTTTTTTTCTTTTTTTTCCCCTCTGGCTTAAATGTTCTTCCTTGGCTTTTTCCACGGGTAGCTCCACCTCATCATTCAGGCCTCTGCTCAAATGTTACTGACACACCTTTTATTACTCTTTCTCAAGCAGCCTCACCATCATCTTGTTAATCTGAATCACATCACCCTCTTTATTTCCTTCATAGCACTTAACACAATCTGAAATTATCATATGTGTTTATTACCTGCTTAAAATAAATCCGTTCCCATCTCCTACCATTCTTCCACTCCCACTAAAATATTAATCTGTGTTCACTACTGTTTCTCCAAAGTCTAGAAAAGTGCCAGGCACATAATGGGTGCTCATTCCTGAATTCACACTGGTGAAGGTGTTGATAAAATTCTGAGAGGAGAACAATAGGTCACAGGTCTGTAACTCCTGCCACCCTAGCCAACAGAACATCTCATCTAAATTCGTATAGCTTCCAGTAAGGAATCTATAGGGGAAGATTCCAGGATGTTAAGGAGGTGATGTGTGAAATAAAGAAAAATGAGCTCCCAGATGTGGGAACAAAAGGTACTCCTGGGCAGATATGTGCCTTTGCTGATCGCTGGTCTTATAAGTCTCCAAAGAATTATTACCTTGGAGAAACTAAGGCAACAAAATAATTGGAAATGTTATCATATTATGTTTATTTAATAACCAAAGTTATATTTTTCGAAATGTCTACTCAATGATTTCCACATTATTAGGCATTTCCCAGCAACTGCCTTATCCTTTTGCCATGTATGATGATGATCCAACCTCTCCTCCACTTGAAAATATCTAACGTTTTCTTACTAATGTTGAACAATTTCCAGATTGGTCCTAGGCAGGCTTTAATTTCAATTTATTTATTCAACATATTTTCACTGTGCACTGTGTACTGTGCTAAGCTACTGTTAAGACTGAAATTCAAGAACCGCAGTTCAGTATATGCTGTTAGTTTTCCTATAGTCTTGGGCCAGTTTCTCTCTCTGAATACTTCTCTATTGATACTGGTAATAAATCACATAGGAAAATATGAAAGGGATTGTTTGTGAATGCTCTGAGACCCCCAAACCCTTAGACACAAACTAAGAATATTTTACAGCACTAAAGAAGTTATTATCACAGCAGAGTAATTAAAATTCGTGATTGTCTTGGGATATACAATACAAAATATTCCTTAATACAGACTGCTCTGTTTCCACAACCCAAATGCATTAAGGCATTCATCATTACTGTCACAAAAAAGACTCTGAAAAAATAGAACACTCTCCATTAAAATTAAAAGGACAAGGATTATCCATCACAACACTTTCCAAAATTGGAAGACTGAAAACCCTACCTGCTCCGCATAGCTTCCTAGACTTAGGTACCATACCTGCTCCACCAATAGTTTAGAACATGAAAGCATATACTTTTTATGAGATTAAAGCTAATTATGCCTCCTAAATCGGAAATTTGGGTGGAAAGAAGTACACAGTCTGATTGTAGGACTATAGGCAACGCCATTAGGTTGAGTAGACCTCCCTGGGCTACTGTCATTCAATGGCTGCATTTATATTTAAAAAGATTAATAAATGTTCCTGAATGCAGGAAGGGGAAATGCCAGTTACATTCACCACACTGCTTAAATGGGTGATGAGGTAAAACGGTCAAATTACAAAATGACCCTTCAGTTCTGTTTTGTGTTTAATGAAATTTTCTTCCTACTCCTGAGAAAAGGACAAAAAAAAAAAAAATAGCACTACATGAGAAGAATAAAGTCAGCAATGAAACAATTACATAAGCAAGACTTAAAATGCTGCTGAGGAAATCACTGAGATACTTAGCAAGGACTCAAATTATTCAATCTTCAACCTCTTGTTCTCTAAGAAAAGATTATCTCTAGCACTCAAAGTTCTTCATGAATTCCAGGTGCCTTGTCTCTGCACAAGAGTTCTCTGTTGACCATATTTTTTCCATTCATACACGAAAATACCAATTCAACCCTATTTTAAGAGGATGAAAACAGGTATCCTCAGTCCTCCTGATAAAATATACTTAAAATGAGTAGTAATATCAATTTGGTAATATCATTCACTAAATAAAACTATGTCTATAAATCTTCAGTTTGTGAACTTTGAGCAATATTAAATTTTGATGATTTACATATACAGTTAATCCCTTTTGCACCAAGTGATTTACATACATAGTTAATTTCTTTTCCTTTATAGAAAACATACTTGCATAAAACATTTTTTTATATACTAATATACTCTTTGAACACGAGTGTATGAATTTTACATTATTCTTAGGAATATTATCTTCATTGACTATCATTTAAGGTGAATTTTGTTTTCAAGTTCTATTAATGTAATTTGCAGAACTGCTTATAATGGTTTTCATAAAGCATAGCGTTCATGAAAGCTTTTAATTCCTTATTCAGTCAGGAACCCACAGGAAGTCTTTTATACTCCCTCTGACCCACAGGAGATGTGAAAAATAAATAAAACCAGTCTGTAGCAGCTGGCTGTAAACTGGTGCTGAGCCAAACTTTCTGATAGATACCATCCACAGAACAGAACGATGGGCAAGAAGAATTCTGAGTAAGGGGTCAGAATAAGAAAGCCAATCCTAAATAATCTCCTCAGGTAGCATTCCTCCCCAATGTGGTTTCAATATGTTGTCAGAAGCAACATCTGTAAAGTTTATGAGCGCCAAAGCTCCCATAAAAAATTCCTAGGAGACCAGCCTGGAAGTCAAGAAAGCCAAAGAAAGACTTAGCTAGTTTGGCTAAATTCCAAAATGTTAACAGATATTTTGAGATTTTATTAGTGTAAAGTATTTGGAGATTACCCAATATAATACTGTCTTTTATTGGTAGCTTCAGTTAAGCCCTTGCTAAAAATAAGCTACTCATTTCCTTAGACTTAAATACCCCTCTGCTGACCCTTACAGAGAAAATGGAAACATCAAGTAAAGGCAGCAAGTGGCAGAGCAGAAAGAATTAATATCCTATTTCCCTTCTCCTTGGGTCTATTTGTTACTCATATTCCTTACATTCTAACTGGAATGGAAATGTTTGCTTTTTGAAAGGTTAATGGGGTTCTACTGGAAATTTTTGTTCAGGACCTAAGAATGCAAAAGCATGTCTGTGAATTCTGAGGTCAGATATAGCTATAAGCTAATGTAAGAACAAAAATAAAATGATACCTTAATAAAGATGTTTTCACTTGTCTAGATTAAAGCTTTTGGGGGGTTAGCTAAAGGAAACGTTTTAGACTTTCTTACACTACCTAAGTAATATTTTCTAATTTTAAAATCTACCAAAATGAACGCAATTAAGAAGACTTCATCTGCTACAAAACCATTCTATTAAGCATTCCAAAGCTAAATGAAAATGAGTTTTAATGTATCCACTCTCCCTCACTTATTCATGCTAGAGTAGCATTACCAAGCAAAAGCCAAAATTCTCCCCCTCTGTATACAAACCTCTCCTGTTTGTTAGTCTTTAAATATCTTTTATGAAAATAAAAGACTCATTCATTATCCATATCAGCTAACTACCTTTTCTGGGGGTAGGTGGATTAATCCATGGGTGTAAGAATCAGCCAATCTGTCCAGAGAATGGAAATGCCATATGATGTCACCTGACCTCAAACTTTAGGAGTTTCCTGACCCCCTAGACCAATGGAGCATGGAGATACATTAGTCTTCAGGAAAAGGAAGATCTAGTTTCTTACTCACTACTGATTTATTAACCAGGCATTAATACAAGCTTTCACTGATGCTCTCAGCTCTTGCAATGAAGTGCTGCCTATGTCTCCAAGTGCCACCCATGTCTTTATATTTTGAGAATTTAATAGTCAAGAATAGAAGGTGACCTGCAACCCACTAAAAAAAATGCTTTATCTATTTCTCAAAAAGCGGGGGTTCCTATGAATGAAAAAGTCAACTTCTGTGTTTACAAGAGGCTCTTACTTGGGAATGTGGGTCACATGCTCATTAACCTTAGTGAGAAGGAGCAAGTCGCTTTGACTCTGATACTTCTCAAGGGTATCACCACGACCTGTGGGATGCTGGACAGGCAGGAGGGGACAGGAGCCCCTGCTCTGTAATCCATCTTACCCCGTGATCCATTCCATCATAAATGATGAAAAGAAAGCAATTGATTAGAATGTCGTCAAAATACCAAAAGGTTAATTTTAATCAGCTTTTCCTTATACTGCTAAACTATACAACCTAAGGCACAATTAAGTGTTGTCTGACATTGTGCTCTAACTGGCTTACCTGTGTGAGTCTAGGCTCTCAACTGACAGCAAGTTTCTTGAGGCCAGAAACTTTTAGCAACACTTCTATCATCCACAGCACAGGTACACAGTGTTCTCTACATGTTTATAGACTGATTCACAGGCGGGTGGCCCTTGATTAGCACGTAGTTGATGCAAAAATAAATATTGCTAACAAAAGGAACATGAAAATAAGTTTCCAACTTTCTTTTTAGAGTATGATCTGATCACAAGCGGAGAGTCATCAAGAGAGCCCTTCATCTTACTGAAACGAGTATTTATATTCTGACTACGTCTCAAAATGAGAAAAGAAAGCTAGAATGCCCCTTCGCATCCCCCAAGCTGGGTGATAACTGTCAATACTGCTGCCATTTGGGGCTCTGTGGGATGGCAAGATGGGTGAAAAGAATGAGTAAAATAAAGACAGAGAAACTAAATGAAAAAAGGTGTGGGAAGGTCAGGAGGAACTTGCAAATTATTCACTATCCCATCTCAACATTTCAAATACTATCTATATATTGACAAACACAACTTTTTATCTCCAACCCTGACCTGTCCCCTGAATTCCAGACTGTAGCTAAGGGTCAGTTCTTTATCTCTATTCGAATATCTAAAAGAATGCCCGTTTAACATGTCCAAACTTCGCTGCTGTTCCTTCAGTTGTCCCCATCTCAATAAACAACAGCCAGCCTTCTAAGTTGCCCAGGACAAAAGTCTTATCCTTGACTTCTCTCTTTCCCTCCCACCCCTATATCCAATTGTCAGCAGCTCCCATTGGCTCTGCTTTCAAAATATAACCAGAATCCAGCCACTACAAGCACCCAGGTCCAAGCCAACATTATGTCTCACCAGGAACACTGTAACAGCCTTCAAGTGGTCTCCCTGCTACTGCCCTAACTCAGTTCAATCTACCTTCAACACAGCAGCCAGAGTGATCCTTAAGTCAGATAATATCACCCCTCACACAAAACCTTCCAAAGGTTCCCCACCTCACACAACATAAAAGACACAGGTCTTATTATGATCTACAATTTCCTGCGCGATCTGTGCCCTGTCTCCCCACCCCGCCCCCTCCCAACACACACACTTTACCTCATCTCCTATTATTCTCTCTCTCTGGCTCCAAACACACTGGTCCCCTTGTTGTTCCCTTGAACATACCAGGTATGCTACTGAATCAGGAACTTCCGGATTCCTCTTAAAATTTTTATTTTATTTATTTATTTTTGGCTGTGTTGGGTCTTCGTTGTGGTGCACGGGCTTCTCATTGCAGTGGCTTCTCTTGTTGGAGAGCACGGGCTCTAGGCGCATGGGCTTCAGTAGTTGTGGCACGTGGGCTCAGTAGTTGTGGCTCACGGGCTCTAGAGCACAGGCTCAGTAGTTGTGGCACACGGGCTTAGTTGCTCCGTGGCATGTGGGATCTTCCCGGACTAGGGCTCGAACATATGTGCCCTGCATTGGCAGGTGGATTCTTAACCCCTGGGCCACCAGGGAAGTCCCCTGATTCCTCTTAGAAAGCTCTTCCCACAGGCATACACGTGGTTATTCCCTTACCTCCTTTAGAACTTTTTGTAAATGTGCCATATTAAGTGAGGTCTTTCCCAACCATCCTACTTAAAAATGCAACCCACCCACCTCGACAGACACACCTATATACCCGCACCTACACACATATACTCCTTAGCTCCCTTCTCTTGCTTCATTTTTTTCCACGGCTTTTATTACCACCTCACATACTTATATTTTACTTATAACTAAAATATTACCTCCATGAAGGTAGGCATTTTCTTCTACTTTGATTCCTGCTGTATCACCAGGACCTAGAATGGTGCCTGGCACACGGTAAGCAATCAGTAGCTAGTGCTTTAATAAACAAGCGGACCCACTAAGAAGCAAGAGAGAAGAATTACTGTCTCTATACAATCACTCATAATGGATTTCAGACATCTCCCTTGCACTCTTGAGAGCTGTTACCAACCACCATTACTAGTAATCCATCCATTACTAATAATCTGTTAACAGCAGCTATTAAGTAACTGTATTTGTGTGGTCCAAAAGCAGCCCTGACCTTCTTATCTTCATCACAGATGAGACAAAATATTAGCAACCCAATCATAAAAGCTAACATTTATTGACTGCCTACAATACACCAGGTACTATGTTAAGCACTTTAATAGATTATTCAATCCTCACAACATTCTAAGACACATATTTCTTTCTTTTTAAAAGGAGGAAACTGAAGCGCAGAGACTTTAAAAAATTTAACTACCATATGATCCAGCAATCCCACTTCTGGGTAAATATCCAAAGGAAATGAATTATTGTCTCAAAGAGATATCTGCACACCCATGTTCACTGCGGCATTATTTACAATAGCCAAGATACGGAAACAACCTAAGCGTCCACTGATGGATGAGTGGACAAAGCAAATGTATAGATATAAATATATAGATACAGATATATATCTCACTTATATGCCAAATTCATAAAAACAGAGTAGATTAGTAGTTGCCAGAGGCTGAGGGGAGGGGAAGTGGGGAGATTTTAGTTAAACGGTAAAACTTCTAGTTATAAAGTGAATAAGCTCTGGGTATCTAATGTACAGGATGGTGACTATGGTAACAATACTGTATTGTATACTTGAAAGTTGCTAAGAGTACATCTTAAATGTTCTTACCACACACACACACACAAAAAGGTAATTGTGTGAGGTGATGCTGTGTTAACTAAACTTATTGTTATAAACATTTTACAATATATACATATATCAAATCTTCATGTTGTACACCTTAAACTTACACAGTGTTGTATGTCAATCATATCTCAATAAAGGTGGGAGAAAAAAAGGGGGAAAAAAGAGACTTTACAAAATTTTAACATGGCTAGGAAGTGAAAGAATAAGGATTTGAATTCAGATCATCCAGACACCATGTTCTTAACTCTTACCTCTAACAGAAAGATGGTCCCATCAGGCAGTACAGAGAAGGTAATGTGTAAGTATGTTTTGAGGCAGTCTGAAAAACAACCTAATAAAAGTTCATACTCGGATGTACAAGGAAGCACAACGTTCCTAACTTGAAAGGAGTCAGATTTGGTACAGGAGGTGGTGGGGACCCGCTGCATCTGAGCCGGGAAGTCAGTGATACTGACTGAGGGTCTCTCCATAACTGCACTGACCCTGATATAAAGGTTTTGAAAAGGCTGAGGAAAGAAAGGAAGGCAAAAAATGTACATATGGAATATATCTGTGCAAGAGCATGGAGACAAAAATGAATGCACTCATTCACTCGTTTGTTCGACAGCATAGGTCTCCAATGCTACAAGCACTGTTTTATGTATCAGGGACACTAAGAACAAATAGACAATCCTTATGCTTAAGGAGTTCATCTCCTGACAAAGGTAGTTACAGGAGAATGATTAAGAAGCCAGCCTGAATAGGCCAGATGATGCAGAGGGAGTTTACTGGAGAACAGTGAGGGAAGAGGTTAGCAGATAAAAAAGGAAGAGATTATGGAGGATTTTGAGGGTGGGAGGAGTCTGGATTTGGTTGTAAAAATATATTAGTTGTAGATTTCTGACATACACAATAAATCTGTTGAACGAAAGATCACGATTCTAAAATTCATTCAAAGCCCTGGCCTAGTCGCTATTTTTCTCCTTTTTGTACTTGGATAACTACTGCAAGAAAGAAAATCATTTCTTAGCATCTCTCAACCTACCAATAATCTTGGAAAATACGAGAAGGAATCTTTCTTACTATACTAGGCCAGTTCTTATGAGAAATGACTCATAATACTTCTCTGTTTTGAAACACCTACAAAAAATTCCAAAGCATAGCTGGCTTTTTCCCCCTACAAATGACTCCCTCAAATAGAAGTCCTTGGAATTTATCAAATAGCCCATTTTCTCCTTGAATTAAACTTCTAAGAACCACTGCAGAAGTCATAGGGTAAAAGAACCCACCTTCCCTTTCCTTCCTGCTCACAAAACTAGCAAGTCACAATGTTTAGTCTTCTAGGTCACAAAGGAGAGATCACTTATAAATGGCAATAGTCATTCAATACCTATACCCAATACTCTTATTTGACTCTTTCCTAATACACTGACTTGGTCACATAACCACAGATCTCTGTGCCTCAGATTCACCATCTATAAAACAGAATTACTAGAGCTACTTGGTAGGATTTCTGTGATAATTTAGTGATTAAATATGTCACCTGCGTACAATAATGCCTGGTCCGCTGTAAATCCTCAATAAATATTCACTTTCATCATTGTTATTATTGTACACGTTTTTATTTTTCTATCAGTGGTTTATATTTGAATTTAAAATATTTTACAAATTTGCTGCTAAAACAATTCAAATAGTACAAAAAAGAAAAAGATGCAAATCCTATCTTCTCTATCTCTGGCTCCCTCAATCCCCTTCTCCAAAAGTATCATTGCATGCCCTTCCAGACATATTTTGTATCAGGAAATATAACTATATACCCAGACATTTTTTAAATTTACATAAATTAGATCACACTACATAAATTGTTCCACAATTTGCTTTCCTTTCATCTAATGATATGTCTTGTACTCATTCCATGTATGTTTATATCATCTTTTTAACAGAACAGTCAATTTGGATTCACTTGCACCATAATTTAATTGGTCTCCAACTGATAGACATGGAGGTGTGTCCAGTTTTTACTATTACCAAACAATGCTTCAATAAATATTTTATGTGTGTACATACACACTTTGGTGATTCTGTCATTCTAGAAGTATGTTTGCTGGATCAATGGCTATATTTATATTTTACTTAGATAGTAATCATACAATCAGATATTAATTATATTTCAGTTGCCAAACTGCCTCTAGGAAATTATATACCTCAGTGGTATACTTTTAAAGTCTTAAAAAGAATTAATCTAATAAGAATAGAAATATAGGGACTTCAGCAACTAAGAACAAATATGATGTGATCCTGTGCTTATCTACTGGTATAGGTAGTTACAGGAGATTGATTAAGGAATCAGCCTGAATAGACCAGAGGCACAGAGGATCTTTTCTGACAAATAGTGCTCCTATCTCTCTTATATGCCATGAAATTAAAGTAAAAACCATCATGTAAAATGCTACTTTTATTCTGCTTATCTGATACCCTTGTCTTATTTTATTATTCATAACACCACTCACATACTTTTGCTACCAAGATTTTACTTTTCGGACAACATAGTCTCAGAAAAACAGACATATTTAAGTGGTGTAAATGCCTTTTAATAATATGTCATGGATACTCAAGAATACAATCTAAGGTTTAGCAAGCACTTAACTCTGACCTATCATCAAGCTGGAGCGACAGGTGACATGACCACATTCCTTCTCCCTCCCATTTTGCCGCACTTTCCAATCTCCCTTCATGCCTAAAAAGTGATTTACATAATCCATAATCATCTTATTCCCATCCCCAACAAAGATAATAAGATCTATGGGAAATAAAAGATTAGTCCCATATACAACAAACCACACTTTGGGAACTCCAATATAATTATATAGAGAGTATACACGAAATATTTTGAATATAGAGACTAAATTGTTGTGATACAAATTTAAATTAAGAAACTCTTTTCTATACATCTGTATTCGTTAAAATACATATGTCTTAACTTTTGTTTTGATAAACCAAAGGCACCAGATTTATGAACAAGAGACAGTCACTCTTTTAAGAAAATTACTAGACGCTTTTATAATGCAAACGTCGCTGGGGAATTATAAGTCATGTTAAGAAACTAGTTCTCCTATTTGATTATTTCATTTCAAATGACTATGTACTCAAGCATCCTACATTCCTGCTTGTCCATAACATCTCCATCTGGTACTTTCTGAATATCAAATTTTACAAAATTGTTTCTGTGGAAACACAAGCATATAATATTGAAAGGGCAACTGAAGCTGAATTTACTTCAGCAGTACTAGCCAAAGACAGCCAACATTGAGGCTACTTTTTATAAAACACCCTAAGAAATTCTGCCAACTTTAAACAGGCAGTCATTTCACTGCCCTGTCAAAGGGTTATTTTTAATAAGCCCATAATTGTATGTTGCCCATCGTTGCTTTTGTCAGTGAAGTTTTAAGTAAATTCCACCAATTCATAATAAAGGCCAAGGGAGGATAAACCCTTTGGTTGAGAAAATTACCATATACAGAATACAGTATTTCCTCTTCCTGCTCGTTCTGGGAGCTACCTCACTGGTGAGAGAATAGGCTATTTCAGCTCCAAAAGAGTCATGGATACAGGCTCTGTCTGCATAATTCCAAAGCCTAGGCTTGTGCCATACTTCCCAGCCTGCTAACGGTGGCTTCTCCTCCTTAGCTCTAAATGGCAATATCAAATAACCAACCCCTTCAGATCAAGAAACAATAACAAAAATAAAAACACTTCCCTCCAAACCAAACAGAGGTGTAAAACTGTGAAGGAAACACAAGGGCCCCAGATAAACTGTGCCATCTACATATCCAGGAAGACCACTCAATACAGTTTTCCCCGCCTGACTCCAGCTGTGGGCAGCTCTGTTTTCCCTGTAGAAGAGAAGAAAGCGGTCAGAGCAAACTCACCTGGCAAGAGTAGGTTCAGCTGTGTCAGCTGGTATTTGGAAAAACTGGAGAAGGTAAAATGCCAGGCAGCCTTTGGATGAGCCCAGGACACTCTAGAAGGGCACTCTTCCTACCCTCTTCAGGAGTAGACAGAAGGCAGGAAACTTGATCCAGACTTCAGAAAAGATCCAAAAGAATACATTGCCAGAATAATTTCAGGTTCTTAAATCTCAACTAATAAGGTTCTAGTTAAACTATGTCTTCAGTCATCACTTACTGACGACCCACAAAATCAGGCACTGATGAAAAATTAGCATAGAAATGGATATATTTTTCTTTAATAATTTTGTTTCCTATAATCCACACTTCCCCTGACCAGATGAATTCCCCTAAAGCACTGTTTTCTTCATGTCACATCCCTGCTCAAAAAGCTTCCTGTTCTCCCTAGGGTAAAGCCCTTTTGGCAATCTTATAGCCTATCATTTCAAACATAAACACTCTACACTATCCAGGTAATTAATTTCACTGTCCCCACACAGAGCTTTTATTTATTCTTGCCTCTGTTCCTTTGTTTCCACAACTCTCAACAAGTGGAATACTATTTACCTTTTGGCCTGAAGCAGGTTGGGTTCTCTGGGTAACAGACTGAGATGGAGTTTAGCATGCCAAACATGTATTAGAGAATGTCCTTGGGATCAAAACCTGAAAGGAGAGGAAGGATGCAGAACTGGGTAGAGAGAGAAGTCGGTGATGACACAGCTATGGCAGCCTCAGCCAACACTTTGAGGATCTCTGTGGCTAAAGTGGCCCTTCAGAGTTGTCTCAGGTTTTCTGAAATGGTGAGGCCTTTTTGTTCCACCCTGATCACTCACTGCATATGGGTCACCATGGGAAGGGTGTGATCTCCGGCGAGATGGCTCTACAAAGGCAATCCCTGAAGAGGCTGATAACATTCCCAATAGCTGAGACAGCAAGACCTTCTTTGTAGGGTGACCTGGGAAGCACATCCCCATACACACCACGCCTCCTGCCCAAATCGTCTCATCCTTTAAGGCTCACGTCTAGCCCAATATAGTCCCTGAGCATAACACTGACACTTAATAAAACTTCAATTGTGTTATTTAATATTTCAAAAATGCTATTTCCACTAAACTATACAAACTGCTGAAGGGTAAAAACCATGAGTTATATATGCCAACAACTTCTTTAGAACAGGGATAAACAAATTTTTTATATTAAAGACCAGATAGTAAATATTCTAGGTTTTGCATATCACATATGGTCTCTGTTGCATATACTTTTTTTTTTTTTTACACAACTTTTTAAAAATGTAAAAACCTTTCTTAGCTCATTGGCCATTTAAATATAGGTCAGATATGGCATGAGCTATCAGTTACCAACTTTTGCTTCAGAACAGTAAAGTCAAATGGCAGTTTAATGCAAACCACATAGGTAATGCTAAATTGTGTACCAGCCACGTTAAAAAAGCAAAAATAAATATGTGGACTCAATATTAATGTTTTATGTAATCAAAAATATAAAAAATAAAATTTCAACGTGGAATCAATACAAAAATATCAATGGGCTCTTTTAAATTCTTTGAAATCAAGTCTTTGAAAATCTAGTGTTTATTTTATGTTTCTGTCAAATTTCATTTCACACCAGCCATATGTCAAGTGCTCACTAGCCACACAGAGCTAGTGGCAACCACACTGGACGGCACAGCTAAAGAATACAGAGGATGGTATTTTGATAACTGTGAATGTGTTTATTTAAACAGCATTTACTGAGTTCTAACCACTGGGAACATAGATTGATTTGTGCAAAATATGAGAATATAGATTTAATAGGAGTCAGTTTTTGCTCTTAAACAGCCCAGAGTTTAGTGGAAGATAGATGGGTGATAAAATAACAATGTGATATGTTAGTGGTCTGGAGAAAGTGTTACAGTAGAATTAAAGAAAAGGAGTTAGGTCTTAATTGGGCACCAAATCTGTGAGAACTTCTTCAATGCACTATAAATTCTTTAAAATCATAATCTTTTTAAAGTTAAAATAATTCAGACTTTTAAAAATATTTTTCTTTCTTTAAATACCCTCTGTATGAGGGAAATTAATTTGGGATGCAACAAAATAACTCTACTACGACTGGATAAGAAGTGCACAATCTCTCATAATGAATCTATCATTCTATTTTATAGAAGGCATAAAATGGAAGGTATTATTTCAAAAATATATTTTTGAAAATATATTTCAAATTTCTGCCACAGGTGCAGCTTTCTATTTCTTATAATATTGTTTCTTTTAAAGGACCAGGTGCTTCATGTGCAAAATGATGCCTTCTGGAATTTCAACCAAATAGTTGAGAAGCTTCTTTTCTTGCTTTTGTGCAATCAAATTTTATGATTCCCCAGAAAATATAATTGATATAGGAAAGCCTTAGAAAAACAGTATTATTCCTAAAGAGATAAAATAGGGCCTGTTTTCTCTACGGTGTTTATGTGGGAGCCAGAGGGATACTAAAACGAAATTTGAGTATCTTCTATAAATACACAGGATTAGCATTTCCATCAGTTTCCCCCAGCAATCTAATAAGCTTCCCAGACATTTTGCCCTTAACATTTCTGGCATCTAAGTAACATAACCTGTAATTTTTTTTCTTTGTGCCTACCAAAATTTAATGGTTATAAGCTATTTGATTACAGTGGGATAGTCTGGTATATTTTAGTAATTGTAAAAAATGAACCTTACTGTTATAAGAAAAAGGGGAAATTAATATTCCTGACTAGAATTTAAACTTTATTAAGCTAAAGTAATCTTATTTAAAGCAAGTCCATAACTAAATTTTATTTTTAATAGAAACATGTACATTCTAATATGCACTGATAGAGAATAAATATACATTTAAAGTCTCATTAGCAATGTGGAATGTCAGCCTAATTTGCCTGACATTTTCTATGCTATCTTTCTCACACTGGAGCAGAAGAGTTACGAATCTGGGGAAGGAGGGAGAGAGCAGGGAGTGGTTATATGAGGAAAATCTCATAAAATCTATAGATCCTCTTCTCAGAAAAACTCAAATTTTCATACCCACTATAAAGCTCATAATGAATCCATAAAAGTTCATTTACTCCAGGTTAAGAACCTTTCCACTAAAAAGTAGATCAAATTTATCAGCGAAGAATAAAGTATTGAAATTAAAAGAGCAAGAAAGCATTATCAGTGAGTCTTGTACAGTTAACTGCAAGTTAATGTCGCATGAGAATAAGTTGCCTCTATAAAAGAAGAGTGCCTGAAAGTTAGAGCAGGTGTCACACACACCGCAGGAGGTAAAACAAAAGATGGTGAGCAGATTCTCTGGTACGCAGTTATTGCTACCATGCTGTACTTGGTTAGAGTTAGGGAAAGTACCAGAAATACCTCCCCCCCTTAAGAAGTGGTAGATGGAGCCTCGCACTCCCTACTTCAAAAGCTTGTTCAGATGCTTCAACTCCTCTCCTTCCTGCTCAGCGTCGTGGCCCAGCAGCTACCTTCTCCACAATATCACCGCCGATAGACCCTCAACCACCTGAAGGATGGTTTGTTTAAAAGGCGGCCAGTATCTGTTTTTGCACCTTTGAAATGTGGCCAGTATCTGGACTTCAAGTAGGAGACACTGTAAGCTATTCTGCCTTTCAAAGTTTTAACTTTGAACTAAGTGATGGGTATATGATAATACTCTGTACTATCTTTGCAACCGCCTTGTAAATGCAGAATTATTTCAAAATAGAAAGTTCTAACAAAGGTGTTCTTCTGAGAGATTACTCAGTAGAGGTTTTTGTTTTCTCCGCAGAAGCGCATAGACTGGAGATGGGATTTTCTTCAAAATTGATGGTGGATGGGATTTAAAGGAAAGAAATATTACATCTGGCTTCCTAGTAAGAGTCTCCAACATATTAAGGGGAGAAAAAAGGTAAGAAAGAATTGTCAAGAATTCAAAGAAGACCATTTTATCCGTCTCTGAGCACAGCCTTCTCAGAGAAAAGGAGCAACAGACCACTCCTGCCTGTGAAGGTGGCAGGGAATCAGTAAGTGACACGACACAGGCAGCACCTCTCATGGCAAGATCTATGGAAAGAGAGACACTGCTACTTCTGAAAAACTGTCCAATTTAATGGGCCATTCATAAGTAAAGAAG
Organism: Balaenoptera musculus; assembly: GCF_009873245.2. Classification (NCBI taxonomy): domain Eukaryota; kingdom Metazoa; phylum Chordata; class Mammalia; order Artiodactyla; family Balaenopteridae; genus Balaenoptera; species Balaenoptera musculus. The sequence continues at coordinate 113,897,502 of NC_045789.1, forward strand.
ATGCTAAGCGACCGGTAAGACGTTAAGAGACGTTGAAATGCTTTTCCAATAGTTGCACTGAGCCACAAATTTTTTTCTATGAGGAATAGCTTATTTTAGGGATGCATTTTATAGAAAGAAGCTAACTTTTAGCAAGAATTGATTTAACATTATTAAACCAGTGATGAACATCCTCTAAAGCACTTTATGTAGCACTTACTGAGTGAGCATAAACTTTTAATTAAACTAAAAAAAAAAAGCATGCATGAAGAACTCCAATTCCAAATTGGCAAATTTACAACACTGCAACAGAATGAAAATGGTAGGTCTACTAATAGGAACTCTCCCATTTAAGTCGAGTGAAAACAAGGCATTCCCTAGCTAAATAAAAATGATAACTTTGACTCCTTACCCAAAACAGGAAAGGTGAAGTATTGGCATGAAATTCAGTAGCAAAATAAGCAAATTTTAAAATTTAAAAAAAATTTTTAAAAGTACTACAGTAATAACACACCTCCCAAGAAACAAAGTGATTTTATAAACTACAAATGTTCTTAAGTGGAAAGGAAAAAAGGCTGGTTATTTTAACAAAATGCACACTTTGGAGTGAGTTTAAAAAAATAATTGGGTTGGCCAAAAAGTTCATTCGGGTTTTTCCATAACATCTTACAGATATCAGTATGGCTAAAACTTGACCTGGTATTTAGTACTATTTAACATTTCCTCAATAAAATAGGTAATGTAATAGATAGCGAGCTTCTTATGCTCCCATTAGTAAATAAGCCAGAACCAAAGACGGAACTTTGGTGGACTCGAAAATGTGGTTGGTATATTAGAAAACCCATATGTAATCAAATGGTTGAGGCAAAGGTGCATTATTATCAACTATCTAGGTATATATGAAATGTTTCAAGGTCCCATTGAATACAAAGAACAAATCATTCTTAATCATCACTTTGAACATATTAAAATCTTTAAAAAATTTTTTCCATCAAAGTATCCTTCATACTTACGCAGGTATTTTCTGTCATTTTGTAAAACAACGTGTTGTGGAATATAAGACACACCGTACATAGGTGAGGCTGGCCATGTGAAATAAGTGAAATACAACAGGGAAAAAAAAAAAAAAATCCTGTACCATAGCAGACCTGTAAGTGAAATGTGATAGCAGGCCACCATTCTTGTTGTGTTTTAAGCAAGCACATTACTGGGGTTCATAAATAGAAAATTAGTTTAGAAACTCTGAGGTAAGCTTCTTATTTTACTCTTCACTGCTTGACTCATGCTGGATATCCACGCCCAGTTATGATCTCCACATCTGAAAGGGAATGCAGAGAAATAAAAAGGAAGGAAGAACACACAGGTGATGAAAGAGTTGGCAAAAGAAGAAAGACCCAAAAGATAGAAGTATTCAGGCTGTGAAGAAAGAGCTAAGGGGATACCTTTTAATGTCCTTGAAATATAAAGACTATTATATTGAGAATGGTAACCAGCTGTTCCCCATCTCTATTGAGGACAAACCAGAAGAAAATGGCCTAAATCAAAGCAGTAACAGATTTGGGTTATTAAGAGAAATTGTGGAATCTTTTCCAGAATTATTTAAAACTAGACAAGATACTTAATATTACCTAAGGTGGTTAACATACAGGAGTGAGAACTGCAATCTGATTTACAAGACCCTTTTAAACTCTAATTTCTCCATATTCTTTAACAAGACATATTAAAATGCATAGAGAACTATTAGATATTATTGAACACAGTCAATTAGTCTGAATTATAGGAGGCAATGAAAACTGCCTTGGATCAAACCATAATGTGAGACATTGGACAAGATTTTTAACCACAGGATGCTTCAGCTCTGTGGAAGCATTCATCTCCAGAAGGGGATTACAACAGTATTCACCTTGTAAAAGTGTTGTGATGATTGAAAAAAAAAAAGATAATCTGTGTAAAGGATCTGGTACTATTCTTAGACATTTTAGATGCTCAGCTAATGTCAGTTCCCTTTCATTCCCTGACAGATGCAACACATGAGGTTTTGAATTTTCCAAAAGGAATAGAGAGATAATACCACGAAACTTCCCTGAACCTTTTTTTGTTCATGTTAGTCACAGAAAGTCACAAAAAGTAGGAAAGTACAAGTACCAGCCGTCAAAAAAGACCTCTCTCCAGTCTATAATTTCTCTTTCTTTCCTCTTCCTGTCTCTCACTTTTTCCCTGGAGTTCACAGGTCTGAATCCTATTTTGAATATCATCATGTTACTATATTACAGGTAAATTATGGTAAATCAAAAGGAATCCACATTTTCCATTACAGGTCATCACAGCTCACTTTCCAAGTGGTCCATGACAAGGTTAATGCTGGTATAATCTGAAGGCTTCCAAGGTGTCTCAGCATTCAGAAAACAAAATTTGGGGATAGATTCTCCAGGAGCAGCTAACTCTACAAACCACCCCAGGAACTGGGCTGCATGGCTTGAGAGTCTCTACTGACAATTAAATCAAAGAAGAACTACAGCTCATATCTTTTAGCCTTGTTATCTGTTGCCTGGTAACCAGGCTTACTTCTGCACTCTGACCACATCACAGACGCTACAGTAAAATTATGCTAGCATGCACATCACCTAGTAACTTTCACATCAAGAGTGGGGGAAAGTTTTCTTCACAGCTTTAGGGATAATCTTTTTAAAAAGCTAAACCTTCCGGCCAGTCTGTAACCTACCCATAAAACGTGTTATCAAATTGAGCATGTTTTATTCCCTTCAAAATAAAAAGGGTCTTGGTTTTTGTGGGGTTTTTTTTTTTAATGGAACCAAACTACATGAAACTTTAAGGGCAGGAAAATATTGATACAGCTAGCTGATTTGGCTATAAAAACAGGAAATTGTTTTCCTGTCTATTTTTTATGAATAAATCACCCCATGATCTGTAAAACAAATTACATTCTCTCAAAAATCATCTTATTTCTCTAAGCACGTATATTACAAGCTAGTTTTTTGTTAGAGAAATTTTACAAGTAGTCAAAAATATCTTTCAATTCCAAAGAAATTAAGATCAGTGATCATTTTTTTGCAATTTAAGCATATTGTGTTTTATAAATTTGAATACATTAATGTTCACTGAATTATATCAGGCTCAGAATTGAAAGAAGTGCTTAAAAATATTGGTCCTATACCTTCCAATTCAATTAGAACACAGGACAAGCAGAAGAACGGGTAGATAAGAGAAGACTGGGTATATGGATATGGTAAAAGGTATAGGGTGGAATGATTTAATTGGGAGCTGATTTAAATGAATCTAACTAGAGCATTGGTCCCCAACCTTTTTGGCACCAGGGACCGGTTTCGCGGAAGACAATTTTTCCACGGAATGGGAGGGGTAGTGGTTCAGGCAGTAACGCAAGCGATGGGGAGCGGCAGATGAAGCTTCGCTCGCTCGCCCACCGCTCACCTCCTGCTGTGCGGCCCGGTTCCTAACAGGGCTGGGGACCCCTGAACTAGAGCGTGCCAGAGAATCACTGTAGTCCACATGTCCCTGGATCCAAAGTGTCTGAAAGACCCAAATACCACAGGGTATCTACATAGATAAACGAAGTGCAATCTGCTCTGCTTTCAAGGAGGCCTTTGCGTGCGGAGCAGAAGTAAAAAGCTAAAGCTGTAAGAGATACAGGCATATATAAGAGAGCCCTCAGAAACGAGTATAAACAGCCCAGAAAATAAACAGGAATTAACTTTTCATTTGTGAGTAAAAGCAGCCTTGGGTTTTGGAATGGCACTTACTTTTACTTTAATGCCATGTGGGGAGAAGGGCAAACCTGCACTTTTAATCTTTATTTATTTCCATAGTCTGATGCTGATATGAGAAGTAAAATATAGAAAGAAATTAGGATATTTGGAAGGTAACAGTTTAAAGCTCCAACCTTTCTGGTATACCATATCTCAGAACTACAGATTTTCAGAGACATATTTCAGGGTATTTAAAAACTAGGACACTTTAACAAGAATTATTCACATATTTGTGAATAAATTTCTGTCGTTTTTAAAAAGGTCAAAAGATTTCAGTGACAAATATGTAGACTAAAGCAGGTTAAGCTATATTTATCTATTAGGGTACAGGACATAAGCTAAAAACTCATCACTAACTAGCCTGATGAAAAGGACAATTTCAGAACTTACGACGATATGGTAACTAATAAGTCCTTGTCTGGGTTTTGATTCCCATCAGATCTCTGGCACAAACTCAAGACATGCAAACTGTTCTTTAAGGCTGGAGGAACAAAAGCTAAGGAACTAAAGCTGTAAATAGAGAGACATTCTGAACTCCCAGGACTTTGAGGCTATGTGTTTCTGCCCCCTGAAGAAGACAATAAACACACCTTGCTCTTTGGCACCTACCTGAAATTGCTATTCAAAACATACAAAAATACACACATACGCACACCATCGGTCCCAAGTGTCAGTCAATTACTTCTTTTCCTCATTTATTTGGGGAAGATGAAAATAGAGGGATTATAATTAAGGGATAAATATTTTAATTGGTACAGCAAAGCAGACTTCGTAGAATGTGCCTTATTAACCAAACCTTAAGCAAGTCTTAAAATCTTGTGTGTGGCTGCAGTTCCATCCCCATGGACTGTTTCTACTGACATATTGCTGGTGTCTCAGCTGTTGCTGCCACTACAACCTCAGCAGCTAGGTGAGGCAATGCCAGAGTAGAAGGTAAGTTTGTGCTATTTTCAGAGAAAATCCAGAATCAAAGACTGCTGACTTAAGGTATACTAAATTCATTCTGAGAAACGGGACAGTACCTTAATAAGCAGTCGGGGCATCGACCCAAGCACACAACTCCTAAAGGAAGAGATCAAACGTTTCTCTAATGCTTGTCTTCTTTGGATTAATTATGAAGTGTGTTCTACATATAAATACTTTCTAGCTCACACCCTTTGAAATCTAAATCCTGTGGAATTGCCAGAAAGTTTTGTTTATAGTAGTTTTAATGTCTAGTAGTTTGTTTATAGTAGTTTAAGTTTCTTAATACCTATTTGGAATTTTAGACTTTAGTGAGCTTACAAAAAGAAAAAAATTTGTAACTTGATTAAATATAAATATATACATCATCTATTTTATTATCTATTGTATCATATGTATTTAAAGTTAAATATATATGTATATATGTATAATAAATGTATGTACATTTTAGAATTTCCCAACTTATCCTTTGCAATACATTTTAAAAATACTAACACAAGCCATGAATAATGCCACTATTCTCCCATTTGTACAGTGTCCCAATGGAAGCTGTAACAAACCTAAGAGAAAATAATACTGAGGAATTCAAAATCTATACTAAAGCTAAAATATTTACATGTATAGGTGTCAACATATTTCTACTTAAGAGTTTGTACCTGTTCGAACTAAAAGAAAAATTTAAATGAGTTGATAAAGTTTGGCCTCAAGGCAACTGCAAAACTAAACTGAAATTATATAATAATATTGATTTATAATGAAATGGTTATTCCCCAAAGATTCATATCAGCATGGAACTGGCCTTTTTGTTGACCTATGAAAATAAATGATCTAGGAATTTATTTTTAATTGCTATCACAGTGAAATGGACCCTACAGTCAGCTTATTGGAAGCTTACTAGAGGCCTTCACTGACTCTCCACTATGTCATCTCCTCAGCTTAGTGCATATAAAGAATTTCTGAATATTAAATATTTTTCAGGGTGAAGAGGTTGCATGATTTCTAATTTGTCTCTAATTTGCAATTTTTAAAAAAACATTATCATTTCTATTAAATATACTTTTCCCTCATTTTATTTTCCTAGTTAAAAAGAAGTGTTCATTCATCTCCTAAGCATAGCATATATTTTCTAAATGTGACAGTTTTGAGACGTCACATGAGGGCCTTGTCAAAACATCTACCCCACTCTACTGAAGGAAGTCTTAACTTCTATGTTTAGAAATTCATTATTTTGGTGTAAGTCTCTGAACTTCCCCAAAATGCAAGTATCATTTGGAAAGGTATCTCATTATTCATCCTCAGACCCTTACACGTTACTGCGTGTGAATTTATCAACTCATGACAGTAAACTTTTATAGGAAAGGATATAGTCACCAATTCCTGAAGTACAGAGGCAAGCTTGAGGGAAAGCTTGGTAGCCAACTATTAACTTTGACCTACTTGAAAACGTGCCCAAGAATGACCCAGGAGGACTACGGTTGTTAGCAGTTATTTTAAATTACTCGTTATCTTTAGAGTTACTTTCAAGTTCGAAGAGTTACAGAGTTATAACTTAAAGCTGATAAGGGAAATAGTGTTTCCCTAACTGGATGCTAAACTAGATATTGTGCAAGTACACTCCTATTTAAAAACTTTAACTGTTCCTTAAATACAACCACCAGCAAAAGCTATATGCCATTACTTCTTTTACCTCAAAGTAGACAATTTGAACGTCTCAGGGTGTACTCAAGCAGCATCAAAGCACTAGCTAACTTTCTAGTCATTGCAAAAGGCTCCTTTTCAATGTTATTCTAATTCTAAAACTGCAAGAGCTCAAATCTCTGTGAATACTTTTTAATTTTTAATTCTATAATAGTTTATATAGAAAATAATATAACAAAAAAAATTTACCCATCACCACATTGAAACCAATATGAACATTTTCACCATATTTGTTTTCCATCTCTTTTCTTACAAGAAAAGAAAGGAATTCATGTTTTTAGGAAGCATTTCTCAACTTCTATGGAGAACTGTCATCCTAGATGCTACATGTAGTTTCCACCATCAAGTGGGTTTGGGAAATGCCATGAACTATACACCTCCTTCTTAGAAATTCACAATAATGTCATTACATACTGGCTCTGAAATATCCTACAGTAAAAAAACATATTTGATTGTTTAACAAAAACTTCCCCAATTCACTTAGTCAAATAATTCCCTTTTTCAGGCTGGGATTTCCAGAGCATCACTGCACCACAGAACACCAGCTGGAGACCTTGCTTTGGAGTCAGTTTTAGAGTCAGTAAGCTTCACCACACACATAGTGACCATCACCTCCGTTACCTTCTCTGAAAAACTCACAACTCAAACCGAGAAAAGGCCATACTCCTGCCACCTCACAGGAGTCTAAAGTTGCTGAAGAGTTTGTTCCCCAGTTTGCCTCAGGTACAAAGCCTCTAAGTATGTATCTGCAACTGTTCCATCTCAGTCATTTGCTGTAACAGTAGTAAACATATGGATCACAACTGAATCTGTTACACTAGTCAAACCCAGTCTACATTTTGGATCAAGCCCTCAGCTTTTAGCAATCAAAACACAAATTTGAAGAGCCAAATACCATTCTATTACACGCCACAAGGAAGTGGTTTGTTGCTTGACACTGTCTTGTCATTTGATGAATCCTGAACAAATCACAAGAACTCACCTCTAGGCCAAAATCTTTCCTTTGATATACTTAATAAAATGACTGCATAAAAGAAATGACATCCAGCAAAGCGTACTAGTAAAATAAGGGAGGACACTCACTAAAGAACAAAATGCTCAGTTACATGTAGTCCTAAAACTAAATCCCTACAAACTCATGTTTGGTACCATTTAGGCGTATTTTGTAAATCAAAAGAAAAATAACTCAATGATACTGTTATGAACATATAAAAGTGAACAGAGTTCTTAAAGTTCGCATTATTTTCATTTAGCTTCCAGAATTAAAAGTTTGAAAGGATTCCTACAAAAGATTAAATTTTTCCAACCTATTTTACCTTTCCTAACTTTTAAAAGTGTTCAGGACCAAATAAATCTTCTAGCATTTTGCTGAATAAACCACTGGGATATGTCTTCCCTGTCTCTCAGAATGGCATTTACTGTTATAAATTAAGAGAGAAAGGTAGATGTCTCAGAAAGCAATAAATTCTAATTTGTAGGTAGTTTATATTTTCCAGAATTGTCTGTCTTTTCTATCCATCTTTAAGATTAGAAATAGTATCAATAACCATAGAAAATGCTTACAAAAAACAAAGTAAAACATAAGAAACAAAAATCCCACCTTGCTGGTAGAAAAACTGTCTTTGCTGGTCTCTACCCAATATGAGTTTAAAAAAATAAAGATGATAAAATAAATGGTTTAAAATTTTTATAGAAACCTCTTGGAGAATCTAGTATAATGAGTTTTATGAATGTGCTCATAATTAAATTCTCAAAAAATTAGGGACTTGATACTACTTGAAACTTGTGTTATAAATCTTTCAACTGTACTTTTTAAATGCACATCAGCAAAAAGAAAAACAAATCTTTATCTCTAAAAGTGAGTGTTGAGATAAAGCCAAATTTTGTGTGTGTGTGTGTAAATACAACTTAAAATGATTCTACTAAATCTCTATGTTCTAGTTTTAAATTACAAAGCAGGTGAGGGGAGGATTTAATTTGCATTCCTAAAATCTTTGATTATTGGATAGAGAACTGTTCATATGCTTAATTATCTTTATTTCCTTCTGAAATAATCCCAGTTAAATAATTATATCTTAAAGTTATTGTTATATAGCTATACTAAAGTTATATTCAGACCACTGACCTTAGTTATATTACAAAACTAAGAGGATTATGTCTTATACATCACGGTTATTTATGCTGATAATCCTTAAATGTTATATCCTGCCCTTGAGCTTCCATTATTTTTTTTCAAAACAGTCTTCAATAAAATTAAATTTGTTAAAGGGCATAACTTGGAAAAAACATACGTTTAGCAAATATGTGAGAATTATTTTTCAAGCAAAATGGAAACAAAAGATAGATATAAATACAATTTTAGACAAAAGCACTTAATGACAAATTATTTCTTTTTAGAAAGAAAACTAAATAACACTAAATATTAAGGAAAGCCGTTGCAGACATAAATTAAATAAATAAAAGGAACAGGTAACAATTTAAGAAAAGTATATGCTATTATCCTCATGTAAAAAATGGAGTGATAACAAAATAAATACAGGATGAACACAAACTGCTTATAAACAATTAAAATGATTATATAGCCTCATACACCTGTCATCTTCTAATCTTCCAGCATATTATATCCATTAATCCTCTGAGCATTACTTTGAAATAGGATGGAAGGCAACACAACTCATACCTAACTAAATAGGTACAGTTTACAAAACTTTAGCAAGCTACCTCTAAAGTTTTAAGGCCCCCTTGAGAGGAATGAGGGAGAAAGAAATTTCTAATATCCCTGTTCTCATTTTTTAATATCTGGTTCAAATCCTAAATTTAGTCAACGCTATGACAGTTTTTCTTTTTATGACATCTTGGGTCAACATAAATATCCTTCTACAATTCTTTTGGTTTTAAAATTTCTTTTTCTTATCAACAAAATGATAAAATTGTTTGCTTTTTCAGACTTTGATATGCTAATCTTTTAATTAATTTTGTCTTATTTTGCATTTTAAAACTATATGTTTTCCTCCTCAGGGTTTCTAATTTCCAAAAGATCCATTACTGAGAAAAATTTTTTAAACGCATTAAGAGCCTCTTTAATAAACTTAAGATGCGGGGTGAAGCATGAATCACATGAAATGGAAATGAAGCAGGTAAGAATTCTGAAGATAGAAAATGAGAAAGGATCTCAAACTGAATAGCATCAAAATCCTGTATAAATCTAACTACTTATTTTTTAAACATTAATGGCTAAAAAGAGAAATGCACGTCACAATTCTGGAAGGATTCACAGGTAACTACCTACAAACAGATAAACAGTGATTATTTTTGCAAAATGGAAACAGGGTTTGATGAAGAATCTAAGTTTTCACTTTATAATTCTAGGCTATTTAATTTTTATTCATAAAGATAAATTACTTAAATAATATAGTAAAATATTTTTTTAAATATGTATATGCCAACTCTTTGCTCTGAGTCAAATTTACTTTGCCTAGAAAGGAACAAGTCTTTCTGCCTTTCTAAGCCACTAATGTGAAGTAAAGTAGTCTTGCCCTAAATAGTTCACAAGTAGCTTCTAGTAGCTACTAATAGGTTTAATCTACTTATAACGTATCACCTTAAAATTTATTGTCAGCAAACATTTCTGGAGTGACTATAAAGCACTGGATACAGTTTTTGGCACTTGCATTGCCCATAGCCTAATTCTTTTATAATGATCCTAAACACTCTTAAAAAACTGAAAGATGAACTCCTTACATCCTTTAACATGTATACATATCTGTTTTCCCACCTCTACAGAAGACATTTTAAATAATGATATAATCATGAAAGTACAGTTTGATCTGGTTGGTTGGAGAAGCTTTAACTCCTCTCTTTCTCTCACTAAAGATTCCCATGGGTTGTGTCTTCCAAATATATCAATATCCAATCATTTCTCACTACTGAATTAAATACCCTACACAAAACCATTATCTCTTGTTTGAATTATGTCCATCACTTCCGAACTGTGCTGATTATTTATGCCCTTGCCCCCGTATAATTTATCTTCCACACAATAGCTGGAGTGATCTTTTATTTATTTATTTATTTATTTATTTATTTATTTATTTATTTATGACTGTGTTGAGTCTTCGTTTCTGTGCGAGGGCCTTCTCCAGTTGCAGCAAGTGGGGACCACTCTTCATCGCAGTGCACGGGCCTTTCACCATCGCGGCCTCTCTTGTTGCGGAGCACAGGCTCCAGACGCGCAGGCTCAGCAATTGTGGCTCACGGGCCCAGCCGCTCCGCGGCATGTGGGATCTTCCCAGACCAGGGCTCGAACCCGTGTCCCCTGCATTGGCAGGCAGACTCTCAACCACTGCGCCACCAGGGAAGCCCCTGGAGTGATCTTTTAAAAATATGTAGCTCACAGAAAATCCCAGAGACTCTACCAAAAAAGGTCACAGGATACAAGATCAATAGACAAAATTCAATCATATTTCCATATGCGAGCAATGAAGATGTGGAAACTGAAGTTTTTAAAATACCATTTATAATTGCTAAAAAAAGAGTGGATTCCCTAGTACAAATATAACAAAACATGTACAGAATCTGTATGCTGAAATTACAAAACAATGATGAAAGAAATCACAGATCTAAATAAAGGGAGAGACATATTCACAGATTGGAAAACTCAGAAGAGTAAAGATATTAATTTTCCTCAAACTGATCTACAAATATAATACAATTCCTATTAAAATCCCAGTAAGATTCTGTAGATATAGACAAGATTATTCTAAAATGTATATGGAAATGCAAAGGACGAGAATAGCTAATAGAATTTTCAAAAAGAAAATAAAGGGGGAAGAATCATTCTAACTGATATTAAAACAGAGTAATCCAGACAGTGTGGTACTGGAGAAGAGTCAGACACATGCATCAGTGGACCAGGATAAAGAACCCAAAAACAGATACATGCAATATACTCAACTGATTTTTCACAAAGATACAAAAGCAATTCAACAGAAGAAGGATAGCCTCTCTTCAACGAAAGGTGCTTAAGCAATTAGATATACAAAGGCCAAAAAAAAAAAAAAAATTGAGCCTCAACCTAAACCTGCTATCTTATACAAAAAAAAAATTAACTCAAAATGAAAAACTTCAAAAATTAAGGGAACATTTTCAGGATCCAAGGTTAGATAAAAAGTTTTAGACTCAATACCAAAAGCACAATCCATAAAAGAAAAGATTGATAAATTGGACTTCATCAGGATTAAAAACTTTTGCTCTGTACAAGACCCTGTTAAGAGGATGAAAAAACATGCTATAGAGGCAGAAGAATGTATTTGCAAACCTACCTAACAAAAGACTAGTGATTATTGTACAATATACAAAGAACTCTCAAACTCAAGAGTAAAAACCAAACAGTCTAATGAGAAGATGGTATATCCAAAATATACCAAGAAATCTTACTATTCAACAATAAGAAAATGAACAATCCTATGTAAAAATGGGCAAAAGATCTGAACAGACATCTCACCAAAAAAGATATACAGATGGCAAATAAACATGAAAAGATGCCCAACATCAGGTATCATTAGTGAATTACAAATTAAAACAATGATGAAATACACTATACACCTACTGAAATGGTCAAAGTCCAAAAATACAACACCAAATGCTGGCAAGGATGTGAAACAACAGGAGCTCTCATTCACTGCAGGTGGGAATGCAAAACAGTACATCCACTTTGGAAGTTAGTTTGGTGGTTTCTCACAAAAATAAGCATACTCTGGTTACCATATGATCCAGCAACTCTACTCCTTAAAGAGTTGAAAAACCATGTCCAAACAAAAACCCACGCACAGATTTCATAGCAGCTTTATTAATAATTGCCAAAATTTGGAAGCAATCAAGATGTCCTTCAGTAGGTGAATGGATAAACAAACTATGGCTCACCTAGAGAATGGAATATTATTCAGTGCTAAAAAGAAATGAACTATCAAGCCATGAAAAGCCATGGAGTAAACTTAAATGCATATTGTTAAGTGAAAGAAGCCAATCTGAAAAGGTTATGTACTGTATGATTCCAACTATAAGACAATGTAAAAGGCAAAACTATGGAGACAGTAAAAAGATCAGTGGTTTCTAGGGTTTGGGGAGATGCAGGAATGAATAAGCAGAGCAGAGAGGATTTTTAGGGCAGTGGAACTACTCAGTATGAAACCATAAAGATGAATACATGTCATTATATATTTGTTAAAACCCACAGAATGTACAACACCAAAAGTGAACCCTAAGGTAAACTATGGGCTTTGGGTGCCTATGATGTGTCATTAACTGTAACAAATGTACCACTCTGGTGCAGGATGTTGATAGTTGCTGAGATGTACAGTTGGGGGGCAGGGAGTATATAGGAAATCTCTGCACTTTTGCTTGAAACCTAAAACTGCTCTAAAAAATAAACTGGATGAATGGATGGATGAATTGATAGATGACTAAACATTCATCTTATAAACACAGAGAAGGGTTTTAAAATTTAAAAACTGCCTTTTTGCAATACCATCATACACTATGCTCCCAGAATTTTGTATGTTTCCTCGCAATTTATATTAATAAAATGAATCCTAACACTTCAAAGAAAACTTTAAAGAAAATTTTATTCAGTCCACTGAGTTCTGTTTTCTCAGATACTAATAATTAATAATAGCACATTCTCAGATCAGACATTCCACTCCTTTGGTTCTCTCACACACAGATACACACACACACACACACACAAAACACAAGCAATTTTTTAATGATTATAAGTATTATTTCTTGGGGCTTCCCTGGTGGCGCAGTGGTTAAGAATCTGCCTGCCAATGCAGGGGACACGGGTTCGATCCCTGGCCCAGGAAGATCCCACATGCTACGGAGCAACTAAGCCCGTGTGCCACAACTACTGAGCCTGTGCTCTAGAGCCTGTGAGCCACAACTACTGAGCCCACTTGCCACACCTACTGAATCCTGTGCACCTAGAGCCTGTGCTCCACAACAAGAGAAGCCATGGACAATGAGAAACCCGCGCGCTGCAACCAGGAGTAGCCCCCGCTTGCTGCAACTAGAGAAAGCCTGCGCACAGCAACGAAGACCCAACACAGCCAAAAATAAATTAATTAATTAATTAATTATTTTTTAAAAGTATTACTTCTTAAGACTTGAAGAATTTATTCTGAGCACTTACTGTATTTCAAAGCAATTTTAATAATACATATAAACATATACAGGCTCACCACACCCACATACACACACATATAGTATCCTTTTCTTCTTAATTCCCAGTGAGGGGGGGAAAAGCTATAGTTGATCAATATATTTAATCACTTAATTTTATTTGTTAGAAATGTTGGACTATAACCTTTTTTTTTTTTAATCTTTTCTTTTTTGGCTGCACTGGGTCTTCGTTACTGCGTGCAGGCTTTCTCTAGTTGCAGCGAGCAGGGGCTACTCTTCATTGTGGTGCACGGGCTTCTCATTGCGGTGGCTTCTCGTTGCAAAGCATGGGCTCTAGGCACGTGGGCTTCAGTAGTTGTGGTGTGCGGGCTCAGTAGTTGTGGCTCACAGGCTCTAGAGCACAGGCTCAGTAGTTGCGGCACACGGGCTTAGTTGCTCTGCGGCATGTGGGATCTTCCCGGACCAGGGATCGAACCTGTGTCCCCTGCAGTGGCAGGCAGATTCTTAACCACTGCGCCACCAGGGAAGTCCTGGACTATCATCCTGACAAAAACTTTTCATTCTCAAAGGTGTGATACTGTGAAAAGTCGACCACCGCTCATTTTTAAAAGGCAATTATTTTAATATCAGAGCCTAACGTGTTATGCATGCTAAGAAGCACTTCATTTAGATCGTCTTCCTCAGCAGAAATACCTGAAGTTACACATGTTCCATGAGCTTGAACCATCACATCTGGCTTTCAATATTTAAATCCTAATGAATCTGATTTTATTATCTGATTTATTTGTATCAATATTTTTTCTTAAAATCTTTGTACTTAAAAGAACTACAGGGACTTCCCTGGTGGCGCAGTGGTTAAGAATCCTCCTGCCAAACACCTATCCTTCTCAAACTCTTCCAAAATATTGCAGAGGGAGGAACACTCCCAAACTCATTCTACGAGGCCACCATCACCCTGATAACCAAAACCAGACAAAGATGTCACAAAGAAAGAAAACTACAGGCCAATATCACTGATGAACATAGATGCAAAAATCCTCAACAAAATACTCGCAAACAGAATCCAACAGCACATTAAAAGGATCATACACCATGATCAAGTGGGGTTTATCCCAGGAATGCAAGGATTCTTCAATATACGCAAATCAATCAATGTGATACACCATATTAACAAACTGAAGGAGAAAAACCATATGATCATCTCAATAGATGCAGAGAAAGCTTTCGACAAAATTCAACACCCATTTATGATAAAAGCCCTGCAGAAAGTAGGCATAGAGGGAACTTTCCTCAACATAATAAAGGCCATATATGACAAACCCTCAGCCAACATTGTCCTCAATGGTGAAAAACTGAAACCATTTCCACGAAGATCAGGAACAAGACAAGGTTGCCCACTCTCACCACTATTATTCAACATAGTTTTGGAAGTGTTAGCCACAGCAATCAGAGAAGACAAAGAAATAAAAGGAATCCAAATCGGAAAAGAAGAAGTAAAGCTGTCACTATTTGCAGATGACATGATACTATACATAGAGAATCCTAAAGATGCTACCAGAAAACTCCTAGAGCTAATCAATGAATTTGGTAAAGTAGCAGGATACAAAATTAATGCACAGAAATCTCTTGCATTCTATACACTAATGATGAAAAATCTGAAAGTGAAATTAAGAAAACACTCCCATTTACCATTGCAACAAAAAGAATAAAATATCTAGGAATAAACCTACCTAAGGAGACAAAAGACCTGTATGCAGAAAATTATAAGACACTGATGAAAGAAATTAAAGATGATACAAATAGATGGAGAGATATACCTTGTTCTTGGATTGGAAGAATCAACATTGTGAAAATGACTCTACTACCCAAAGCAATCTACAGATTCAATGCAATCCCTATCAAACTACCACTGGCATTTTTCACAGAACTAGAACAAAAAATTTCACAATTTGTATGGAAACACAAAAGACCCCGAATAGCCAAAGCAATCTTGAGAACGAAAAATGGAGCTGGGGGAATCAGGCTCCCTGACTTCAGACTATATTACAAAGCTTCAGTAATCAAGACAGTTTGGTACTGGCACAAAAACAGAAATATAGATCAATGGAACAGGATAGAAAGCCCAGAGATAAACCCACACACATATGGTCACCTTATCTTTGATAAAGGAGGCAAGCATATACAGTGGAGAAAAGACAGCCTCTTCAATAAGTGGTGCTGGGAAAATTGGACAGGTACATGTAAAAGTATGAAATTAGAACACTCCCTGACACCATGCACAAAAATAAACTCAAAATGGATTAAAGACCTAAGTGTAAGGGCAGACACTATCAAACTCTTAGAGGAAAACATAGGCAGAACACTCTATGACATATATCACAGCAAGATTCTTTTTGACCCAGCTCCCAGAGAAATGGAAATAAGAACACAAATAAACAAATGGGACCTAATGAAACTTAAAAGCTTTTGCACAGCAAAGGAAACCATAAACAAGACCAAAAGACAACCATCAGAATGGGAGAAAATATTTGCAAATGAAGCAACTGACAAAGGATTAATCTCCAAGATTTACAAGCAGCTCATGCAGCTCAATAACAAAAAAATGAACAACTCAATCCAAAAATGGGCAGAAGACCTAAACAGACATTTCTCCAAAGAAGATATACAGATGGCCTACAGACACATGAAAGAATGCTCAACATCATTAATCATTAGAGAAATGCAAATCAAAACTACAATGAGATATCATCTCACACCGGTCAGAATGGCCATCATCAAAAAATCTAGAAACAATAAATGCTGGAGAGGGTGTGGAGGAAAGGGAACACTCTTGCACTGTTGGTGGGAATGTAAATTGATACAGCCACTATGGAGAACAGTATGGAGGTTCCTTAGAAAACTAAAAATAGAACTACCATACGACCCAGCAATCCCACTACTGGGCATATACCCTGAGAAAACCACAGGTCAAAAAGAGTCATGTACCAAAATGTTCATTGCAGCTCTATTTACAATAGCCAGGACATGGAAGCAACCTAAATGTCCATCGACAGATGAATGGATAAAGAAGATGTGGCACATATATACAATGGAATATTACTCAGCCATAAAAAGAAATGAAATGGAGGTATTTGTAATGAGGTGGATGGAGTTAGAGTCTGTCATACAGAGTGAAGTAAGTCAGAAAGAGAAAAACAAATACAGTATGCTAACACATATATACGGAATCTAAGGAAAAAAAAAAAAAAAGGCCAAGAAGAACCTAGTGGCAAGACGGGAATAAAGACACAGACCTACTAGAGAATGGACTTGAGGATATGGGGAGGGGGTGGGGTGAGATGTGACAGGGTAAGAGAGTGTCATGGACATATATACACTACCAAATGTAAAATAGATAACTAGTGGGAAGCAGCCGCATAGCACAGGGAGATCAGCTCAGTGCTTTGTGACCACCTAGAGGGGTGGGATGGGGAGGGTGGGAGGGAGGGAGATGCAAGAGGGAAGAGAAATGGGAACATATTGTATATGTATAACTGATTCACTTTGTTATAAAGCAGAAGCTAACACACCATTGTAAGGCAATTATACTTCAATAAAGATGTTTTTAAAAAAAAAAAAAAAAAAAACAAAAAAAAAAAAAAAAAAAAAAAAGAATCCTCCTGCCAATGCAGGAGACACGGGTTCGATCCCTTGTCAGGGAAGATCCCACATGCCGTGGAGCAACTATACCCATGTGCCACAACTACTGAGCCTGCGCTCTAGAGCCCGTGAGCCACAACTACTGAGCCCTAAAAATTATATGAAAATAAAAGAACCTAGGATAGATAAAACTAGCTTGAAAAAGAACAAAATTAGATAACATACACTATCTAATGAAGCTACAATCAAGACATTGTGGTAATGGCATAAAGACAGACAAATGAATCAGGCTACTGGCCAGAAACTGACCCGCACATAAACGGTCAATTGATTTGACAAAGGCACCAAGGCAATTCAATGAGGAAAAGAAAGTCTTTTCAACAAAGGTGCTGGAACAATGAGATAAACATGAAAAAGATGAACCTTGCCCTCTACGATATACCATATACAAAAATAAATTCTAAAAAGATCAAAGACTGAACTCTAAAGCTAAAATAAATCTTCTAGGAGAAAACACAAGAGAAAATCTTTGACTGTGAAGCAGGCAAAGATTTCTTAGGACACAAAGCAGTAAATATGCAAGACAAAACTGATAAATTAGACTTGCATCAATATTAAACATTTCTGCTCATCAAAAGATGCTACTAGGCAAATGAATAGGCAAAGAACAGCTTGGGAGAAAATATTCACAATACATATAATCTGTACCTCGATAAAGAAACCTTAGAAATTTGCACAAAAAAAAAAATAATACAAATAATCCAAAAATGTTTAAGGAACAAAATCCTTAAACACTCAAGAACAACAAAAAAGCTGTACAAATGGCCAATAAATACATTAAAAGGTGCCCAACATCATTAGTCATTAGGGAAATACAAATTAAAACCACAAGATACCACTTCACACCCACTAGAATGGCTAAAATAAAAACACTGACAATACCAAATGCTGGTGTGGAGGATCCAGCAACCGAAATTTTCATACACTGCCGGCGGGAAATTAAATGGTACAACCTCTCCAGAGAACAGTCTGGCAGCTTCTTGAAAAGGTACATCTTACCTTATGATCCAGCAATTCTACTCCTAAGTATTTACACGATAGAAATGAACACATATTCTTTTACACAAATGCTCACAGCAGTTTTATTCGGAAAACAGCAAAGAACTGGAAACAATTTAAATGTCCCTAAACAAGTAAATGGATTGATATATTGACACAATCATATAATGGAATACTGCTCCTTGGCAATAAGAAAGAATAAGCAATAAGCAACAAAGATGAAGTCTCCAAAATGTTATGTTGGGTGAAAGAAACCAGACACTAAAGAATATACAGCATTTGTTTTCATGCACATGAAGTCCAAGAAGAGGCAAAAAAACAATACATGGTGATAGAAACCAGAAAGTAGTTGTCTATGGGGTGAGAACTGACTGGAAGGGACATAAGAAACATTATGCTGTGATAGAAACATTCTATATTTTGTTTGGGGAGGTGGCTTCATAGACAGATACAATTGCCAAAATTCACCGAATTACACATTTATGATCTGTGCATTTTACTACGAGTAAATTGTTTCTTAATAAAAGGTATGTTAGTTTTTTTTTGTTTGTTTGTTTTTAATGTTTTAGCTGTGGTATTAGGGAGAAATAGGTTCAAATTCCAACTGCACATTTCTTCTCTCCATGACCTTGGGAAAGTTCCTTAACTTCTCAGTTCCTTGGTTTCCTTATTTTCAATGTGCATATAATAAAAGCACCTACGTCTGTCATAGATTATTGTGAAGATTAAATGAGATAATGGATTAGAAAGCACTTAATGCAGTGCATGAAATAAGTCAGCTTCAAAAACCTGCACTATTATTATTAATTCATTATTAATCAAAGCTTTTCAAAGAGCATGCCTAATACAATCACAGGTAAGGACATATACAATTTTCCATCTAAAACTAATTTCTTGCCACAGTAAGTTACAACAAAAAGCCTTTTATGCTACTGCAGTTTTGATTAAAATACAATGATTATTGTAAAACTGCTTTCCAGTGGACAATGGAAAGACACAGGATTGAATTTGCAGCAATAATAACTGTAGATTATAGAAAAAATAAAAATAAAACAAAACCCCTCAAACCTGCATTCAAATCATCATCCCTTCCTGCACTATTTCAATAGTCTCCTAACTAGTCTCGAAGCTTCTATTCTTGGACCTTTCCTCAATCTGTTACCTGAGAGAAGCTAGAGTGACTGTTTTATAAACATAATTTAGATCATCTCATGCCCCTGCTTAAGTTACTTCAACAGCTAAGCAATGCTCTCAAAATAAAATCCACATTTCTTACTATGGCCCACCAGACCCTCCATGATGTAACTTTTTCTTACCTGTCTATCTTCGTTCAGTCACCTCCACCCTCACTAACTGCATTTGAACTCCAACTGGCCCTTTCTGTCTTTCCAGACTGCCAAATCCTGTCTTACCTCCTGGTTTTTTCACTTGCCATTTCTTAGGCCTCGTGTGCTCTTGCCCAGCTTCTCTTCTCCCTGTAAGCCTCAATTCAAATGTCTTATCCTCAGAGAAACCTTTCCTGGCCACCCTGTGTGAAGTTGGCCTCCCAGGATCAGTTTCTATTACATCCTCTTGATAGCACTTATTAACTCCTGCACACAACTTATGTCCATGTTTGCCGTCCATCTCCCACCATTAGACTATAAGCTTCATAAGATAGAAACTCTCATTTTCACGCAGCATCCTCAGTCCCTCGCAGATAGTAAGTGCTCAGTACAGAGTTCTTATATTAATTAATGAATCCATAAGGGTGACTATAATTTTTTCTTAACTTCTCAGCTAGTATTAATAGCAAATTCATTTCAGCAACATACTCATTGTCAACTTTTTTCTAAGCTCATCTTTTTATGGTTCTGTTTACTTCTTATTCTCATGTCTTTTGTCTGGGTAGTAGCTTGTTCTAAGTGACAAAATGAATTAAAATGATGAAGGCAGTAATAATACAAAGTCTCCTCAGATGAAAGAATTTCCTATAATGGCAGAAAGTGCTTCCTATTTCTTAGAGATATTTCACTAAGGTACTCATGAGTAATACTGGCCATATTCTCTATTTCATTTGCTATAGAAACCTCTTCCATCAAACTACAAATACATATTGCAGAGGAATTTTTACCTTGAATAGGTTCATCAAGAACCCAAATACACAGGGACCAAAACCGTAACATTATTAACAGAGCCAGGCCTATAGTCGAGGTACCTTTTCCATTTATATGACATTTCCTTACTGCAATACATAGAGTTCTGGGCCTTACTGTAATTCCTTCACCTGGCTATAGAAAGGATTGAAAGTGTTGCTATTTAAATCACTTTCCTCAGAGCAGCTTTCTTCTACCTGGTCCCTAGTTCAACTCACTTGACCCTCCTTCTGCAGAGTGAATGCATGACTAAACTTTTTCTAACCTTGTTTGTTCTTATGTCACTTGTACACACAATGTACAAGGCACCACACTTACACCTTCTCTTGCTAACTTACATGACAGTTAAAAGAGTTACCACTGAACTGGTAAAGTCTTATCAAAAAGTCACTTATTTAGCAGTTACTGTGGTATCACATATTTCATGTCACTGACTTAAAAAATGCAACACGTATAACCCTTAGATGTTAAGTCATCAATTTCAGTACATTCACCAACTGATTCTTCTTAAGAAATGCTACAAAAATCCAAACCGACTGACTAGCATTTCAACTTCTTTCCTATAAATCTGCTCCCTCACTAAAGGAACAAAGGAAAGCAAAAACACGCCACAAAACTAAAACTCAGGTAATGGATGTAAAATAAAACTGAAGATTAAGAGACCTAGATTCAAAGACTGAGAGACCACAGGCCATTCATTTGATTTCTCTGTTTATCAGCATTCCCAGGTCTTAAAAAGGGCTTGCCAAACCTTCCCTAATTGCTTCTCAGCCTTTATAAGGATATAAAATTATAACTGTAAAAATTATTTCAAAAAGTTTAACAGTACTATCAACATGATGATTCTGCTATTATTAATGAGTTCCCAAGGAGTAAAAAATTACCAGTGTAACAGAAACAATTTCTGTAAGCACTATATAACATTATCTTCACTCATCACATTATTCCTTGCCTCTTATTCCCTAATGGCAAAAAAAAAAACAAAAAAACATTTCAAACTATGAAAAGTAATCTAAGAAAAAGTCACTGCTCTCCTTATACCACTCCCTCTCACAAATTCATTACCCTTTTTTAAGTTCACATCTCTATATGATTATAGAGCCATAGGACACAAAAGCTGTGCTCTAGTCTTAACCCTGATACTCTCTACTGCAATGTCAGATGGATCATTTCACTTCCTTGGGCCCAGTTTCCTCATCTTTAAAATTAGGCAACTGGACTCCAGCAGTGGTATCTAGACTCTTGGGCATGAGCATCCCCTTTCAATGTCAAAAAACCCAACTACCACATGACAGCGGTGGAGTTTCTAGTATTATTGGTTGAGCTTTTATGAATTCAGTAAAACTTTTAAATGAATTTGCCTTTAATCAAAATGGCATCCACTCACAATGCTGTCATTGTACGGTAGTTCACATATTTTCACGTACGTTAATCAGTACACGTGAATACAGAGACCTCTAGGAGTAATTAAATGACAATGGCCCTGGGCCTACAATATGGGAACTTTTGAACTAGAGAAGGTTTAAGAACTCCGCCATCCTGCCCTGTGCCCAGTTATGACATGACACGATCCTATACAAGGGAGAGAACATAAGCTAAAGATACTCACCATTCACAGGGTAGGTTAATGGGTTAAAGCAAATGCTAGTTCTTCTAGCACTTCTATTTAATATATCCCTTTTTAAAGACTTGAAAATGTTTTTTTCTATAGCAATTTTTCTTTGGCCATCTTTGAAACGTGAGTTTTTGCACAATATTCAAACAAAAGGAGAGAAATTTGAGTTTTCATTAGTCACCGTGACTCCTTGAAGAATTCATGCTTATTCCTTTAAAACGTAAGTACCTCGTCTATGTAGTGCATCGTCTCAAAAAAATGCATGTTAGGAAGTCATGCTCTACAAGAAGTGCTACACAGCACAACTGAAAAAGATGTATGAGTGATTATTACCTAATTCCCAAATAATCTCAAATAAACATAGGATAAAAATTAATATAAATATGTAATAAATATAAAGTAAAAGAGCCTATGCAGGACAGATTTACCAAAACGTTGCCCACTGAAGAATGTGTAAGTTTTGAAGGCAGACATAGGTAGACTAGGGGAGAGGAGTGAGAAAGGGGCTTCAGGTGTTGAGTTGTATGTGCAAAGAGACAAACTGAAAAGACGAAGCAGCGCGCTAATCAATGTTGGTTATCAGCAAACCAGCGTCAAGAAAAGCACCATTTCAGGAGGCTTCTGAACAATTTCAAAAGAAATCTTTGTAACCCTCCTGGGTACCTGTAATAGCAGTTGCCTTATATTTATGGAAGGAGTCTCAGTCCTCAGTGTCTTTTCTCCTGCATAAGCATTTTCTCTTTGATTAGTTTTAACATCTCTAGGCATGAACACCACAAATGAAAGATCAAAGAGTATCTAAATGCTGGTCTGATTTTAAAAAACTGTTTCTCAGCAAGTACAAATCCTTTTTTAATTGCTAAACTGAACATCTGTTTTATTTCTACTTTTTTTTCAGCCACTTTTGTTTTAAATGAGTTAGAAATCCATAAAAAGAGAGGAGTCAAGTGATCAGGTACAATCATTAATTCAAATAAAATATCCATAATGTTGAAATTAACAAAAGTTAATTTGCTACTCTGTTGAAAGCTTGACTGGCATTCTAGAAGCAGAGATAGAGAAAAAAGATAGAGTTGCTAAACATGTTTTTACATAAAGGTAAAGGGCCATTTCACTTTTTAAATATAGAAATATAGGCTCTGCTCAAGCAAGTAGCTTTTAAAGTATGAAATTACATAAATGGCATTTTCTTCATGAGTAAACTGTGATGCACACATCTAATTATAATAGGCCTTTTTATAAGGTGATTACTTGACATCTGCCTTTTAAAATACATAACACAAAGTAACTTTGTTCATGACTCAACCACTGGTAAGCCAAAGAGTAAGCCAAAGAGTAAGCCAAATACGTACAAATGAAAAGTTTCCATTCTGACTTTGAACAGAACTGACAAGAAAAAAAAAATTTAAGGAAAAAACAACTTTCATTTTTAAATATCAGAAAGATTCTCACCTGACTTCTATAATAGAATGAATGGGAATTTTGTTTAAAATTCTCATGTTTAACAAAATTTTTTTTAAATAAGTGTAATTGATGTGTTTTAGCTTTCAGCTGAGGGTATAAAAATCTTTGCACACAAAACGTCTAAGAAACACAGAAGATCAAGAGTAATATAAAAGCCTTTTCTAGATGTTGGTTACAGGAGATAAGTTCAGTTGTTTAAACTTCCCTATTTATTTTTTCTTAGTTCTTTCTAAAATGCAACATTATATGGGCATGGAGAACCCTGTGGTGATTTTTACTTGATCTAATTCAGAGTTGATAACTGGAAGGAAAGGTCATAGAACCTCTTACTGAATCACAGCTAACAAATTTACAGAATAATATTCTACTATATTCTAATATACAATAGAACATACTACTTAGAATATACTAATATAGTATAGAATATTTTTTGTTGTTCTTTTTCATTGACTCCTTAGATTTAGCCTTCTCAAAAATAATTTTTCCATGTAGGTGGCATATATACAAATCACTTCATGAGTATGCAAATCAAATAGTTCCAATTGTTCAATATTAACTACTGACAATAAGAGAGTGGGTGGTCCGAGCATTAATGACAAAGCAGCTTCACCATTTCAAGAACGAGCTGACTGTCTAGAAAGACTGGCTATTAAAATGACAGCACCTTCATAATCAACAATATACAACAAATTTGAAAAGCTGATGGGAAAACATGTTTTACTGTGGACACATTTATATTTCTCTAAATGCAATATATACATTCATGTTATTACAAAGGGAAAACAAGGATAAAATGTGAACACTCCACTTACTCTTTTAAAATGCCTCAAAAAAAAAAAATAAATAAAAGAGGAGAGAAAAATCAACTTAAATAAGCCAGGATTTTTATTCTTTCATTGCATATGACAAACTTTTAGGTTATAATGTGTAATCATCAAATTAATAACGTAGATTTTGAAAATGATCCACTACACATTAGAACGCACACACACACACACACACACACCCCACAATGAAGTTATTCACCTATTAGAGAAACTGCAAAACCAACAGCACATAGGAGCCTAAGGCAGAATAACACATAATGGATATTAAATTTAAAATTCTACCTTTAAAAAAACTTGTATAATATGCAATATATAATTTATAGACATAAATAAAACGTACATGGTGCTTTACAATTTGCAGAGTGTTTTCATATTAAATTGTTTGATTTTCACAATAACCCTGAGAGAGACACAGGACAAGGGTTATTATTCTGGTTCTAATAATGAAGAACTGAAGCTCAGTAAAGTTAAAATATAGCTATAGTAACTTAATAAACAGCAAATTTCTAAGAAACAATAAGGTGGCTGAGAAATTTTTACACTGAACATAAAACAATTAGAAAGAAAGGAAAAACAAAAGGAAGACTCAAGTAGACATATAAAACCAAATGACATTAAAGAAAGCATATTTATATAACTACATTAGTACCATCACCTCTGCTAATGGCAGCAGAAAGAGTCCCCATAACTTTCTACAAAAGAAATGGCTAAAATTTTGAATATCGGAAATAATGAAAATGAAAAGTATCCTTTTACCTTCTTTGTTAGAGCAGGCATTTTAAAAGACTCCACCAACTTTATATAACTACTCCTCAAGAACATATTGATGGAGATTATTTAGAAAAAAGTATCTCCTCATTTATAACTCATATTGAATTAAAAGTCTACCTGATTCATCACTAAAATAATAAGAATTCCACCCACTAACATCCCCATAGTTATATCTGAGCTTACTGCCATCTTTGAACAACAAATCTATCACTTAATTCAATAGAAGCAATGGAGCTGTGATCTGATCATTTGGTCCAATAAATTGTTTAAAAAATACAAAAACAAAAATTAAACAAAACAGACCTCAAGTAGGCTTTTCAAAAAGGCTTTCTTTCCCACTCATAATTGTCATTTTACTTTGAAATATTCACATACAATCAGGTCTTCCAAGTCATCCAATTTATTTCAAAGGCTTTTTACATGCCATTCCTCAATGCTGGTCTATTTTAAATACAGTTTTATTGTATCTAGTATTAGATATTGTGTACAATGAAACATATTAAACCTTAAACTCTCCACCTAGATTAGTCCCAGAAACCACCACTGTGCATACCATACTTCCACACATCCTAGCACTTAAAAGATACTGATTTAGAAAGGCAATTTGCTGCAAAAGTTAATAACTGAATTTAATCAAACTTTGCTACATTTTTGCTTAAAAACAAGTGAAACAAAGGAAGAAGCAGGTAATACAATGGCATATACTCTCTTATAATATCTAAATTAGTACCTGCAAAAGCTTAATGAAGTTTGCAGATACCTTGCAAGCCTAGGGCATGGACAACACTCCAAATCACTGCAATGAGGTACTCAACAAACCAAAACTTTTCAACAAAGTACATGGCATTTAGATCTGAAAATATAACAAACACTATGGCCCTTCATTCATACTAAAATTAATATGATAACACTAGTCAAATGAAAAGTAATTATGAAAGCCAGGCCAAGGGCTAAAGAAAAAAATATATACCGCAAAGCTAGGGGTTAAAAAAATGGCAAAAATATCCCTCTGGCTTCGCATGACTTATTATCACATTATCATGCACTAAAAAAGTCCAAATGCTAATGAGAGGTTAGAATTGGCAAACCCCATCACAATGTCAAATATGCATACTATTAAAAACTCCATTTCCCCCTCAGGTAAATAAATATGCATCATGTCTACTGCAACACTTCTTTTCATGTAGTAGAATATTCAAGGTAACAGCTTACAGAATAAAAATATCCTGGGGTAAAATGACCCCACACATTCCTGTGTATAATACAGCGATCAAAATTATAAATACATAATATATATTCCTTCCTTCCTTTCTTTGTTTCACCAATTAGAATGTTCATTTAATGATCATATACAGTCTTTTAGATAGACTGCTAAAAAACCCCTACTATTCACATTTGCCAAAAAATAGAAGTAACCTATGTGTCTACCAACAGATTAGTGGATAAACAAAATGTGGTATATACCTACAATGGAATATCATTTAACCTTAAAAAGGAAGGAAATTCTGACACATGCTACAACGTGGATGAACCTTGAGGACATTATGCTAAGTGTAATAAGCCAGTCACAAAAGGACAAATATTGAATGAGTCCACTTGTACGATGTATGCAGAGTATTCAAATTCATTGGGACAGAAGATAGGCTGGGGGGAGGGAAAAATGGACAGTTATTGTTTAACAGGTACAGAATTTCAGTTAGGGAAGATGAAAAAATTCTGGAAATGGATACTGGTGATGGTTGCACAACAATGTGAAAGTACTTAACACCACTGAACTGTACACTTAAAAGTGGTTAAAATGGTATATTTCATGTTACATATATTTTACCATGATATTAAAAAAAAAAAAAACTTTACTAATTACATCTATCCTTCACTCTCCTTAATGTTTCTGCTAAGGAATAATAGCATTTCCATAATTCTTTGTAAATATTTTGTGTCATTTAGTTAATGAATATCTTTAAAAGGCAGTACTTCTTTACATCAATAATTAAAATCGGAAATAGTTCCAAAACAAAACATCAGGCTCACTAATAAATGAGACTCTGCATTGAGAAAAAGTGGAAGGAAGATCGCATTTGGGTCAGTGAATTTGGGCCAGTGAATTTGGGCAAGGCCTAGAACCAAACAGCTGCAATGTACTCTCTCCATCTGGGAAGCCATAGTCAGATGGAATATATGCACCTACAACAATGTGGTAGGTCCCTCATTATTTTTCACAACTCCAGATTAGCCTTTCGAATCATAAAAAGTTCAGCAAATTGCCTAAGGTCATCTTGCTGATGTTAGAAATCAGTTTCCAACTCTTTATAAAAGAGCTGACAAATCACAGCTTTTATATATTGCAGACTCAGAAGAATGAGTGAAGAATCAAAGTATTTCTTTGAAAATCACTATTGTGAGGAGAAAAATTTCAGTTGCATGAATCAATAAATTAAACTCCGATCTATGAAATCACTGTACTTTGTTTTCTGACAGTTCTCCCTAAACTAGATCTGAGTATTATACAAGATGGTCTGTACATGTTCCCTTCCAATATGCTCCATAAATAATGGCTTCATGTGTGTGGCTGTTTAAATATACCCATTTAAAAACCCACAAGGGAGAAAGAATGTGTGGGAAAGTGAACCAGTCTCATATTTTTAGTTGACTTACCAACCTGATTTTTTTTAATGAAAACGGACTACTGCACAATGGATGAACGCAAAAGAATGCTTTTCATGTGTTGTCATCCTCTTCGGATTCTAGCAAACACACGTTACTTTTCATGATCCCTGTATCTCTCTCTTTGGAATCCTGTATATATATATATATATGGTTTGAATGAAAATATAACACTAAAATATATAATGAAATAACATCAGTAGATAGTCACTATTTCAAATACAAAGCAAACTCTTCCAATATGAATTTCTCCACGTCACTAAAAATGTCTTGAGAAGAGTCAAGTCTGAAAAGCTATTAATCCAACCTAGTCTTCAAAACTAATTAAAGCATTTTATGAAAGATGTAATGTGGGGAACAATGCTTATCAATTCACTTGGAAACAGCCATCAAATTGTAAATATATATGGCAATATAGAACCATCCAACAAATGTCTCACCATTAATGCAAAGTAGGTTTTTTAATGTTGTAAACATAAATACTAACTGAATTAGTACACCCCTTCCAAAAAAAAAAAAAGTTCCTTCGTTCTTTTTCATTCCTAAAACTGTTCATAGCACTTAGAAGCACAATACATGAAAATAATCCACAGATGGGTTAATCTTGCATTGCCAGATCAAGAAAATACAATGCTGCAAAAGAGAAGTGAAATTCATCACTCAAATTTCATGGGAAAGAGAGGCAGCCTTCTTAGGCCTTTAATGAATCCTAAATTCACTCTTCAATTTAAAAGATGAAAATGGAAACTTCTCACTGATTATCAAGCTAATCTGGGATTTTAGTGAAAGGCAACTTCAGCCCACTTCTTCGCAGCACCCCGCAGCCCCCCAATCACTCCTCAAAACAGCTCTCCACCACAAAAGCAAAATATCTAGCAAATTTTATACCAGTGTCCACAAGACTATGGGTATCTGCCACAGCCTGGCAAGTAATGTGCAGAAACAGACACCTCTCCTACAAAGGGGTAACAGGAAGGGGTGGGTCTAGTGTAAGAATATTACCACACTTCCCATTCAATCAAAAGAAAAATACCCATTTGCATCAATATTCTAACAAAAATCCATGATACAAATAAAGATCCCCAGGCCAAATTCTTTCCAGTAATAGTTGACATGAGTAAGGAGATCATACAGGAATAGACAGGTTGGATTGATGATTCTTTGACGTGAAACAGATGTTCCTTTCAACTCTGGGCACAGCTAATTTAAAATAATGGTTAAACAAAGACCTTCTGAATTGGTATGATGTCTCTATTCCTCATACATAAAGGAAGATTGTCATAATTCACTTTCTTACTCTGAAACTCTACTTCCATTTCTTTTTCACACATCAAAAGATCTATCTAGGGCTTCCCTGGTGGCGCAGTGGCTGAGAATCTGCCTGCCAATGCAGGGGACACGGGTTCGAGCCCTGGTCTGGGAAGATCCCACATGCCGCGGAGCAACTGGGCCCATGAGCCACAACTACTGAGCCTGCGTGTCTGGAGCCTGTGCTCCGCAACAAGAGAGGCCGTGATAGTGAGAGGCCCACACACCACCATGAAGAGTGGCCCCCACTTGTCGCAACTAGAGAAAGCCCTCGCACAGAAACGAAGACCCAACATGTTAAAAATAAATAAATAAATTTATATTTAAAAAAATCTATCTAAATTACAATACTTTCTTACCTATGTGTTACATGCACATATGTTATAATGAAAATTAATCAGGTTAGTAAATCAATAATTCCTGTAGTACACTACAGGGTACTATCTTTTTCATAAACTATTTTGTATTTCTTGAATGTGTGTTTGTGTGTGTACAGTATTTCCTCCAGTCCTAGGAACATATACAAGATAAATAAAAACATAGGTTTTCACAATAAACTTGGACACAAGTGTTCATAGCAGCATTATTTATACTAATAGCCAAAAAATGGAAACAACCCAAATTCCCGTCAACTGATGAACGTATAAACACAATGTGGTATATCCATACAATGGAACATTAGTCAACAATAAAACATGCTACAACATAGATGAATTTTGAAAACATTATGCTAAATGAGAGAAGCCAGTCACAAAAGACTACATAATGTATGATTATATGTCTATAAAATGCCTAGAATAAGCAAATTTATAGAAATACAAAGTAGACTAGTGGTTGCCTGGAGTTGGCAGGGGAAAGAAGGAAAGGTGGGAACAGGGAATAACTGCTAATAGGTAAGAGGTTTCCCTGGGGAATGAGGAATCTCACATTTAACACATCAAAACGTGAACTCTTGATTTTCCACCCCAATCTAATTCTACTCCACTATTCCGCATCTCAGTTAATAGCACCACCTTTGGAGAGTTGATTTGGCTACAAATCTAGTAGTCATGCCTGTTCACTTTCCTTCACACCTCACAATCTTTCCATCAGCAAGTCCTATATTTTCTCCTTCCAAAATACATCCTTCTCACCATATCTACTGCCACTTTCACATCTCCCATAGGCTGCAAGAGTCTCCTAACTAGTCTTGTTTTCACTCACACATCCTTCCAATTTCTTTTCCACATGGCAGCCAGAGAGAGATTTTTAAGACAAAATCTGGTCATATCACTTCCCTGATCCACATCCTCAATATGGCTTACCACTGCTTTAAAATAAGATTCAAACTCCTTAATATTGGCTAAAAGGCTCTATCCAATCTGCCCTCTGCCCACCTCCCAAGATCACTGTGCTGTGTACTTCTCTCCTCCTGGCTAATTACACTCCAGATTTGATGACTTTCTTCCTACTCTTTAGTAAGCTCATTGTCACCTTGGTCTTTTGGCCTGGAATGTTCTTCTCTCACATTTTCTCAGTTTGCTTCTTATTATTAACGTCTCAGCTCAATGCTAATGTCCTCAGAGAGGCCTATCCAAGTAACCCCACTTGGGGTCACTAACTTATAGCCCTGGTTTATTTACTTCATAGCACTGTATGGCACTTTCCTATCTAAATGGCTCCTCCAGCCTCTCCCATACCAAGTGTGCTCACACCTGTATTTCTAGAATCTAGAACTGTGCCCACCCACAGTAGCTGCTCAATAAATGTGTGTTCAGTAAATGAGTGAATGAATGATGACTGATGTAACGGGGGTAAAATAAGACATGAGATCCCTTGGGAACTAGAGAAACAAAGTCCAGGGCTACAAAAACTTCAGCATAAAAGACCTCAAATTTCCATTTATTAGACAAAAGCGAGTAACTCAGAATGGTGTAAAGATGTCTTCTTTTCTAGAACTTAGAAGTCCAAACTCAAGACACAATGTCGTTTGTGGGAAATCAGGTGGTAGAGGGAGAGAAAAGTAGGTGTTATTAGATACTAAACATCATAGTAACATGCAAAGGGAGAAAGAACTGGGAAATGAATAAGGGAGTGGAAAAGTATTTGATGTAAGAAGAAAAAAATGAAACACATTCTGATCACATCTACCACAATTACAATCTTTGGGTTCATTGCCTTTGTAGTGAACTTAGGAAAACAAACAGAAAAATGACACAAACTTTTAAGAAAATTATTCACTATACCAATGCTTTTGGGAAAACTTATCTAACCAAAAGTCCTTATCATCAGAGTCAATGAACCAGAGATATGCATATAGGAAAGTAAGCAAAGGCACATAAAATTGAGTGTTCGTGATGATAAACCTTATTAAAGGTTGGTAATAATACATCCAGGATGAACTAGCTTATGTCTTAACAATATTTATTTCATATTCCTGATCCGTAATAATTTTCCTCCATAAGCAGTGCTTTCCTACTGATGAAATTATGGACAACTCAAACATTAAAAGCTGCCTGCAGAGTCTTTGTTTATGTAGAGAAACTGAAAAAAATTGATAGAAATTAGGGAAATAGCTAATTTAGATTGTGAACTGGAGTCCCCAGGCTTCCCTTTCAGGTAGAAAGAGAAATCTGCTACCAAACATTCCAAAATGGTATCATTGTGGCTTTCATTCCTGTAGAATAAAATTTTCTTCCCAATTTTCTGCTTTCTAACTTCCTCCCCACCTCCTCTGTCCTGCCAGATGTACCATACAAAGAACATAATAGAATGACAACAGCAAGGGCTTTTGCTATTACCTAGGGTTGGACTTAAATTCTATTCTTACTAGCTGTACAAATTAAAGAAAATTAATGTTAAAAGAAAAAAAAAACAGAAAAGCAAAAGAAAAAGAAACCTTCCTCCTTAAATGTTTAAAAAGTGCCAGAATCCCACCTCACCTTGTGAAGCCCTAGGCAGTTTGGGCCTAGCTTCAAGGCCGTGTTCACTGTACCTGCTAATGATCCACTGCACACTGCTTTTGGGGGACCCCTCTCTACAATCCCCGAAGACCATCCCAATTCTGTTCTCTCTAAGCTCTCAATCCTACTTCTATTCTCTTATTCTCAGCTGAACTGTTAACCGTCTTCTTCTCCACTCCAAATGCCTTAGCATCTGTGCAGTCTTCTCCTGCTGCCCCCTGAAGAAGAAGGTCTTTTTCCCACACACACCCAAGTCTCCAGGACTCAACCCCCCAAATTTTACCCTCTTCCCTTACATTATCAGTCTTTCTATTCTCTAGTGATTCTTTTCCCTCTTCCTTCAAATAAGCTTCAGTTTTACTTATCACCAAAGTTAATTCCCTTGACTGGGTTAATCCCTGAAATTACCCCTCGGCATGTATGTCTGTCTCTCTTTTCCTATTTTATTAAACCAGCAAGGTTTTACATGCTATCTCCATTTATTCTTTAATCCGAAGAAATAGGTTTTTTTCTTTCTCCATTCAGCAAATATTTATTAAATACCAATTATATTTCAGGCAACATGCTCAGTTACGAGGATGTGAAGATGAATAACAGACCAGCCTGATCCTCATGACTGCTTCGCTCACATGACGGAAATTCTGCTGTCTGGGAAACCCAGGCCTTTTCTTGGTCCTCATTTCTTTCTATTTCTCTGTAACATCGAACACCACTAGCCATCCCCTCCTTTGCAAAAATTCTCTGAGTTCAAAGCACTGCATTTTCCTTTTCTGACATATCCCTTCACTTCTCTTAAACTAATCCTACTTCCCCCTTTCATCCATGAAAATGCAGGTATTCCCCCCATCACCGTCCTAGGCTCTCTTTTCTTTCCTTTCTATCTTCTCTCCTTTGTGATCTTTTCCACTAGCACGTCATCTCTGTGCAGACAAGTCACAAATAGCAGCTAAACTGATTACTGCAGTTTATTATAGATTAAAAACAAAGAAACAAACAAACAAACAAGGCTTGGAGAGGTAACGAAGTTCACCCAAGGTCACAAGGACTAGGAACTGGTAGAGACAGGTCTTGAACCTTGGCGATCTGATTTCAGAGCAGATGCTCTTAACCTATACAGTATACTGTGCTGCTTCCCCAGTCCCTTTGTGAAGGACCACGCTCAATTTTCAATGGTCTTTTAGATATTTCAACCTGAATATACAGCTTAAACACACGTCAATTCATCATCTTCCTTCATTAAAATCAGTTCTTGATTTCGGCTTCTCAGTTTGTTATATGAAAGTTACAATTTTCCCCATGATTCAACTTGAAACCCTAGTCAGCCTTATCCTTCATTATCTTAAGGTTTCAGAATTTCAGCATCTTACACCCTAAGCCAATCCATCCTTCTTACTCACTGCTGCCCAGTAATGTCTTAGATGACCTATTTAAAGTGTCACCACTGTATTTAAGACAATATTCTCAACTTGGCAATCAAAGACCTTCATACGTTTACAAGCTTTTTTTTTTTTTCCTGATTTCCCACAGATTCTCTATCTTCTGCCCAAACATTTCTGCACCCCTGTGTCCTTTATCCTTTTTCCTTCCTCCCATCCATCTTAACTTCTACTTCCTCAGTGTTACTTTTCTTGCTTCCGCAACTAAATGTCACTACTAGGTACACTGAATTATCATACTACATTGTTTTATTACTCATCTTTATCTTTTCTGTAATCATTTATGTGTGTCTCCTATTCTCCAAACCATGCTATAAGTTTTTTTGTGGGAACTGAGCGTATTTTATTATTTTCATGCCTCCTACAGCTTGCTTTTGACAGGCATAATGCAAAGAGTTCTGACATCTTTTAGGGAAAACGCTAACCTTGCTTTCTTTCCTCATCAAGAGTAGATATAGGCTATCGTATTCTTCATTATTAAATGTTAAGCTCCCAAAGGTACATAATCATACAGAGGAAAAGAGAGACAGACTTTACTTTCTTGGGGATAAAAAAGCAGGATATAAAATGTTTTAAAGATAGAACATCTTTATAGGAATAGGGTTACTGACCCAGAGACCTACCCCAATTCCAGCCTAGGTAATTCGCTCCTTGCTCTCTAAATCCCTCTGCTGTTTCAGCTGGATAATGCTGGCTCCTCCACTCCGGGGCCCAGGAGGGAATGGGGTGTGCATTATGAAACAGCTGCAACATGCCCCTCGGGAGGACAGGCCTCACAGCACAGGGCACAAGAGTCCCCAAGTGTCCCTCACCCACACTGCAGAAGTACTGTGGGACTCAGGGGACGTCTCAGATCCTTGAATGAAAGACGGTAACCAAGCATTACTATGAGCTACAAGAATTTTTCAAAAGACTCATTTCTCACTTCCCTCCACCTTTCTTCCCCAAAGCTTGCTATAAACAGTCTGAATGAAACATTTATATGCTAGATGGAGGAGAAATTATCCTCTCAAAGCTAAGTGCTATTTTTAAGGCTGACTCTGTGTGTGTTCACTGTATATTTCTAATACTGGTATCTCTAAATTTGGATTTAGTTGGTTCAGATTATTCTAAAACATAAAGTCTCCTACCTAAAATAGTTTCTCAAAGTTTGCAAAAGGTCAACAGACATTAATTTCATTAAAAAAAATCATTATTACTTTAAAAGATTAACTATCTCAGTGATCCTTTAGCCATCCCTGTTCAAGTCCTAGGGCCTTCTCTATACTATGTCACTGGCAGATTATGGATACTGTGATTATTAGCACTAAATAGAGGAGACAGCACTGTAAGTAATCCAATCATTGGTTCTCTGTCAAGATGAGATAGGATATTTTTTTCTTTCAAAGAGACTTAAGGTTAACAATTAAATTTTGTTATCCCTTTTCCTGATCATAAAATACACAGGAAGCAGGGGGCAAAGTCAATCCAAAGAATATTTATTTCCAAAAATAATTTCCAAAACACATAAATACTAGTGAAAGTTGGCCTCAATCCTATTTACATTTATAGGAGTTCAGTAGTTCTCTGATACTTTTTTTTTTTTTCCTTCTCCAATTCTACTAGAATGAAAACTGGCCTAAATGAAAACTGGCCTGAAATCAGGAGCCCTACACTCAGATAACAGGAGTAGACTTTGACCCTGAAATTCTGCTTGCAAACTGGAATTAGGATTTTTCCCACCCTACTTTCTAACGACTATACCAACCTTGAGTCACTGTTTTTGAAGTCAATAGAAGGCTTTCTCCTCCACAAAGCTCCTACCTCAAAACAAAAAAATTCTACTATAAATTATATATATATATATATACATATATCTATATGTATATATAGAGAGAGAATAAAACAATATAGCCCCCCTTTAAACTACAAGTTACATAGCCCTTAATATTAACAAAACTGGGGAGATCTTACAAATTAAAATGTTTTATAGATGCTAAGTTCCCTTAAAAAAAATAGGAGGAAAATATTGCAGGGTTAAGCCTAGCTAGGGAGGTTAAATATTTAAATTGAAGTTGTCTTCTAAGTGAATGAGAGATTTTTTCCATTATTTAAGTGAAGGGAATAAATGACTATTTTCTACCATCAGCTTGTGCTAAATTATATATCATATCACAGAATTAATCTGTTAATTTTGGGCTTTCCTTAAAAGAGTATAGTGTATACAAATCTAACTGCTAAAAGTTCTGGGTCCCTAAATATGTATTCATTTATCATAATATGATGTAGTTTGGGAGTCATTTATTCATTCATCTGTTCAGTAAATATCTGTGAAGGGTCCCAGGCACTACTCTAGACACTGGGAATTCAGGCAGTGAATAATGTCAATACCATTTTTAGACATCTTACTTACCTTTGGCTTTGAACCAAAACCTGCATTTTCTTAACAAGTTATTCATCCAATAGCACAACTGCAGAAACCATCTAGTTTTTCTTGTTTATAAACACAAATGGGATTCCCTAGGGCACTTTTAATATTGGTTGATTTTTTTTAAAAACTCTAATTATCCTCCTGTCCTTCATCTTTCACTCAGTCCCTCAAATTTTTTTTTTTTTGTATTTGCCTCAAAGCTAAATAAAACAAAATATGAGGTAGATAAGTTGTTATTCCTCTCTTATCAGCTGTTCATCCCTAATGACTCAGGGTTGTAAAATCCCCAAAACCCAACATATTTAATACCTTCTAACAGATCCTGCTGCACTTAAATGATTCACTGAAAGAAAAAATGTCCATCTCTTTTCATCAATTTTTGCATGCTTTCATGAAACGTTATATACAGTAAGTTGACCACTCAGGGTTAAAAAATACTTATCTACTTTCCAGTTCACTCTTTATTGGCACTTAATGATTTCTTTGCTTCTCATTAATTTTTTTAATAATATCCTATTATATCTTTTCTATCCATGTTTAAATTCAAAAGTGGTCATTTTCAAAACCCAGTCCCAAGATCAGCTCCTCTAGTAAGTTTTTCCTTACCTTTCAACAACCCAGTTACTTCCTTATACCCCAGAATGAGTAAATACTTCCATTGTGATACTCATCAACCTGCCTGATAATATACTTCAATTGTGACACTTATCAACCTGCCTGGTAATATACTTGACTCCACATCTCTTTCACCTTGAAACGAAGGACCTTATCTTTGTACTTTTGTTTACCTAGCAGGGGGTGTGGAACAAGGTAACTCTTCTTTTGTTAAATTGAAATTGAGGGCTTCCCAGGTGGCACAGTGGTTAAGAATCTGCCTGCCAATGTGGGGGACACGGGTTAGAGCCCTGGCCCGGGAGGATCCCACATGCTGCGGAGCAACTAAGCCTGCAAGCCACAACTACTGAGCCCACGTGCCACAACTACTGAGGCCCGGGCGCCTAGAGCCCGTGCTCCGCAACAAGAGAGGCCACAGTGAGAAGCCTGCGCACTGCAACGAAGAGCAGCCCCCCGCTCCGCAACTGAAACCCGTGCACAGCAACGAAGACCCAACACAGCCAAAACAAACAAATAAATAAATAAATTTATTAAAAAAAATTGAAATTGAAATTTAGAATCATGCTTCCCAAAATTCAGTTTTACTAGCATACTTAAATGTTATTGGTGGAAATGTACAACATTTGCATAATGCAATCTGGCAACATTTATCAAGAATTTTGATAATTCAATCCTCTAACCCATTAATTCTCCTTTATGAATATCCCCTAAGAAAAGAATTAGAAATATGAAAAAGTTTAACAAAACAATGTTTACTATCATGTCATTTATCATAGCAAAGAATGAACTTTTTAAAAAACACTAGCAATACTAAAACTGATGCTTTACTTAGTGAAGTGTAATTCAAAGGATTTGTAGTCACAGAGGGAAATTTTATAACATTAAGCAAAAAAGCAGGACACAAAATTGTGTATTTTAGTCTAGTATTCTGACAAATTAAGAAGAAAAAAAGAAAGAAAACAAAATAGTAACAGTGATTGTTTGGGGTAATAACTTTGAATGTGTCTTCCTCTTTCTATTTTTCTGTACTTCCCTGATTCTGTATTTAGAATATATATTTTTATATAATTTTTAAGTGTTTTTATCCAAGTTGGTAATAAATAATTTAAAAAGTATTTCAGAGGTATGTCCAAAGTGTACATTTCTCTCTGTAACAAATATGAATATATAATCTTTAATATAAAAGCATATACAATTTGCTTTACTAAAATAATAAAAGATTCATTATAAATAAAGTTTCTACAAAATGGCCAGAATGTTCAGCTGAACTAATTTCACAAATCACTTCTGCCACATCTGGCCTTTAAATTGCCATTTAAAAATATGATTGAAATGCTTTTATGAAAAGAGCATATTTTCTAAAATATATATATGATATACACTGTAAAGTTATAGAATTGTGAAATCCCCAATTTCCTGTAACATATCACACAAGAAAAGTTCCTTGAAGAGGAAATACAAATAAGTGCTCTAAAATATGTGTTCTGTTTTCCAATATTGAAACAAGTACACTTCCCAGTCCTTCTACCAAATTTCAGAATTGACAGACAGAGCAATTATAACAGCTGGCCTCTAACTGCCTTTACTAAAAAATCAAATAATTACTCTAAGCAAATAATATCCATGATTTGTATATCCAAAACTCTATAAAGTATCACCAAAATGCTTTTTAAAGTGAGCTTTGTTAAAAGCTAAGTGAAAAAGTAACCACCTCTGGAGAATGGATCAAAAATTTTTAAATCCAAACATGTTTTAAAAATTTAATGATGACATGAATCTGACATTTCTGAAGTGATACTGATGGACACACAGACAATGAAAATGTCACCCCTTATTATTGAGCCACTTTACATTACATGGTTTAAAAAAAAAAAAAAGCAATGAGAATTTGTACGCAGTTGCTCAAAAATTTACTGAATTATACAAAATTCTTTCCAATGAATAATTTGTCATCTGAAAGCTAATGGAATAATTAGGGAATTGTGAATAATTGGGAATTAATTTATTCAGTTAGTGAATGCCACCTGACATGAAACCTTAGCTCAATTTTCATTTATTTTATCTGTCATAGGACTCTGTTAATCAGAGGTCTATTTCAAAAGACAGAATCTTATTTGCTCACCCATTCATCTGTCCACTCATTCAACAAACATTGACAAGTATACGCAATATTGTAATTACTGTGCCAGGCACAAATTCAAAGATAAGTTTAAAAATGTCCACAAGATGCTTGAAAGCTACAACATAAATAACTGCAATACAAGGGGAGAGATGTGACAAGCTCCTAAAGAAACATGAAAAAGCTACGCAAAGGACGAGAAAAATCATCACATCTGGCTAGAGAAGGGAAGGAGGGGTGGAGAGGAAGTCAGGGGTGGCTTCCTGGAGGAAGCAGCACCTGAACTGGGTCTTAAAGGAGAGAGTAGTTCAACAGTACTAGGTGTACTCATTCCACCTGCAGGGTGGGGCCAGACTTTTTCCCTT
Source organism: Balaenoptera musculus (assembly GCF_009873245.2). Classification (NCBI taxonomy): domain Eukaryota; kingdom Metazoa; phylum Chordata; class Mammalia; order Artiodactyla; family Balaenopteridae; genus Balaenoptera; species Balaenoptera musculus. The sequence continues at coordinate 113,936,475 of NC_045789.1, forward strand.
CCTTTGAACATGCTGCTTTACTTTGCCTGGCCAACCATTTCTCCTTCTTTTCTAACAGGCTCACTTATCATTCTAAACACAATCTCACACATAAATCTCTTCATGAAATCTGTGATACCAACCACCTCCAACCGTATCTCCGTTGAAGGCCCTGTGAATACCTCTATTACAGCCCTTAAAAGCTCCGTATACTGTATTTACCAGGCCAGCATCCACATTAATAGACCATGAAATACCTGAGGGCAGAATCTCTACCTTTCACGTCCATCTCTAGATCTGAGCAAATGCTCAGCACAGTGGGTACTTAGAGGTCTAATGATGAGGTGACTAAATGAATAAAAATTGTTGCAACTATCAGCTGGGAAACCTGTGTAAGAAGCTATTTAAAAGAGTTGAATTAAGAGGAAAAGAAAGCTCAAATTAGAATGGTGAGAAAGAAGAGAAGGCAAAGGAGTTGAGATAGGTTAAGGAAAAGACTGGTTAAGGAAAAGAAAGGAATTAAGCCTTCCTGAAAGCCTGGGGAAATTATGGTGCCATTCACAGAAGGGGAAAATTGATGAGTCCACTGGGGACGTGGAGAGTTTGGGCCTGGATTACTAGTGAATACACTTCAGCAGAAATTTAAGTTACCTATAACATAGTCTCCAAAAATTGCAAAAGTATTTCTTTACCAAAACATCAAATTTTAATTTAAACACTGATGCCATAATGTGACATATCTCAACTCTATATAACTTCCCTATAAGATAGAATAAAAATCTGATTAATTTTCACTTACTACATTTACCTTTAATAAGTTAGTTTTATACAACTTACTCTTACTGATTTCAATGTGTATACAACATCATAAATGAAATTTCTTCAAAAGGAATTTCCTGTTACTAAAAAAATTCCAAATAATTTAAGCCTTCCCTAGCCTTAAGGGAGAGGGTAAGATTATATATTAATATATGAGAATTAATGCAGTTTATTCCATGATTTATACACATACAACTCAAAATAAAATACAATTCACCTAGGTAATAAGTGCATAGTTTTTCCATTGGCACCTGATTCATCGACTAAGATCAACCAGTTAATTAAAAAGTCCCAGAGTATAGGGAAATAAAAGAGGTAGCTCTCCCAAAAAAGTTAGGGATAGTGATTAACTCTTAGAATGAGGCAAGGGATGGGAATCAGCAAGAACACACAAGCAGCTTCAAAAGTAAAGGGAATGTTCTAATTACTAAGTTGGGTGGAGGTTTACTAGGTGCTTGATTACTGTTTTATAATTAAATATGCATAATTGCATATATCAAATTTTATGTAACAAATTTTTTTAATCCCTGTGTAATCTAACAAAAAGTAGAGAACCTTAGGTAGAACAATTAACTGTACATAAATATTACATAACAATATTATACATATATCTTTATACTACTTGCTATACCCACGAGTTATTTTTCCAACAAATAAAAAACTTAAGTTTGTATTTTCCTTTCAGTTGCCATACTTCTGTATGAGTTTGACACACAGAACAGTGCTGTCCAAGAAGAAACAACGAAACACACATTCGTCTTCCAGTCTTCACTGGCCTAACAAGATGAGGCAGAGGAGAATGCCTTTCTGAGCAGGTTTCTCTGAGTTTTGGCTAAGGGCTGAGTTTTAAGTAAATCATTTAGAAGAAGTAATCCTAGGAACTTTATGTTAATCAGTTAATAAATTAAGCTCACCAAAATATTTCATTCTTCTGTAATCATTTTCCTACCATTTTAATAAGATTTTTCACTACATCGTTTTCCTTTCACAAAAGAGCATGGCGAGGCCTTCTGAAACTTCATTTTGATCTTATGTTACCGCAGCAGTTAAAACACTATCTTCGGGCTTCCCTGGTGGCGCAGTGGTTGAGAATCTGCCTGCCAATGCAGGGGACACGGGTTCGCGCCCTGGTCTGGGAAGATCCCACATGCCGCGGAGCCACTGGGCCCGTGAGCCACAACTACTGAGCCTGCGCGTCTGGAGCCTGTGCTTCGCAACAAGAGAGGCCGCGATAGTGAGAGGCCCGCGCACCGCGATGAAGCGTGGCTCCCGCTCGCCGCAACTAGAGAAAGCCCTCGCGCAGAAACGAAGACCCAACACAGCCATAAATAAATAAATAAATAAATAAAATATAAAAAAACAAAAAACACTATCTTCTCTCACAAGTTGGAACCCCAAATACATTTTCCCCAAATAAATACTCAGTTCCATACATTGCATTGGGAATATAAAGATGTATATAAGGTATAGTTCTTTTTATAAAGGAACCTGAAGTTTAGTGGGGACATGAGTCAAGCACATACAGATCAGTACAGAAAGGTTAAGATAAGTTCTCTGTAATAGCAATCAATGGGATGTGATGATAGAAAGATCCAGGCTTTTAGAGCCAGAGAAAACTGGGTTGAAATTCTTGATTCTACCATTTACTAACACTGAGGCTGTTAGTAACTCTATTTAAAAATGGAGATAACATTGTCTATCTGAATGCTGCAGTGTGGATTAAATAAAGTGTCTTAAAAGGAGATTGCAGTATTAGAAAAGGGTTCACCTAACTAAAAAAAGTCAATGATGATGTTGTTCTGTGACTGTGTATAATTATAATAGTTGATATTTAAAATCAAAACCTAACAACAAACAGAGCTGTGCTCTCTCCCCTCCAAACCTACCAGTTTCCCCATCCTAGAGTAAGAGACAGGTTATGGCAGATGAAAGGTCTATGAATTCACCTGAAGTATTGTGATATCTACTTTAACTGGAATCATAAGAATTTTGTCACCTAAAAAATTTCCTACTATAAAAATAACTTCTTACTAATAGTCGCAATAAACATACCATATGAATAAAATAACATTTTCATTATAATCAGATATCTAAACTATTTTGAACACTCTCTCCAAATTGTTTATTTAGACTTTGGTACTTGAGCCCCATCTGCATTATGGTTTTAAAAATTTATTTAAATCCATTTTATATAAAAGCCTTCCTTCATTTCCCTAGGCAGAAATAATCTTTCCCTCCTTTGAAAATCCACAGCACTTTATTCATGCTAGACTTATACCACCATTTATGTCTTCTATGCTCTCTATTTGTGTAGATGTATAAAATTTAATAATTTTAATCATTAAATATTTATCAAATAAAAACATAAAATGAGGTCACCTTTGTGAATGTGCTTAGTAATCTATAAAGCAGTATAAAATATAAATTATAAAGGTATTACATTTTAGAGTAAAAATATTTTGCTAAGGCTCCATTTAATATATCACAGTACAATTTACTAAATGATACTACTATAATTTAAAAGCTTTAAAATAGCCTTCCATGTAAACAATCATTAACCAATTGCCAATAATTTATTAAAAAAAAAAAACTCTACACACTATACCCCAATAAATGAGTATTTACTTTTTAAAAAAATACTGACCCAGCCTTAGAGACACTAGGAGTTGGCCTACCTCAGTATGAGCCCAAGGAAAAGACTTAAAAATTATTTAAAATTTGAGTTAACAAAAGAAGTTAAATGTCCAAGAAAATCCTACTATGTGCTTTAGAGTAATTCATGATTGTTAACATTGAAAAAACTCATAATAAGTAATTACTAAATTTTAGTTTTTATATTGAATTGATTCAATATTTCAATGGAAATGAAAAGTATTAATCTAAATGTATAAACAATCAAGGTTCTCAGGGTGTTCAATTCCTACTGAACGATCAGTCAGGTACAGGGTATACTAGTTATTCACATCACAGTGAAGTGCCTGACAACCACATTCCTTAAGTTTGCCTTGCTTAATGATGCTGGAATACTTAAAGTATTTTCATTATTTCCTGGAAATATAGATATACATGATTATTTTCTATCTCCTACTTTTGAATATCAATAATATTTTTATTCACCAAAAGAGAAAAATAAATACTTAATATTAAAGCCTATGTAAATGTAAATACAACTAAACATAACCAAAGGACACTAAAATGATAAGGATGATACATGCCACTTTGGGTCTCAATAATTGAAGAGTTGTAGAGATTCCATGTACAAAAATCAAATGATTTACTAATGTTTTCTGAAAATATTGTTTGAGCCAAGAAACTTTTCAAAAGTCAGTATCATTTGCCCAATTAGTTCCAAATTGCCAAATCAATAATGTATAATCAGAACAACTTGATTCACCTATATCATCTCAGTTCTACTTCCAATTCAAGACAAGTAACCACAAGGTTGAGAAATTACAGTAATTTCTTGACTGCCTGGATGTCAAAAAAAGAAAACAATGTAGCAAGAGTTAGCTATTGACATCCCTATTACAACATAAATAAGACTACTTAGGGACATACATGCAATATTCAGATTTCACAGCTGAGACCTAATTTTCTGTACATGGTCAAAACAGTTTATAAAGTCCTGATTCATGTTCTAGTAATACCAATCTAGGAATTAACAAAACTAGCAAAATCAAAGTTTACTTGCATTATATCTGAAGTTTTACAGAAATATAAAATGAAACCCCATTTTAACTTTAGCAATAGAGGTAAAATATACTTGTAATAGCATATATTATTTCAAGTTTCTATTGTAATTTATAATATTTTACAAAACAATGACTTGTGGTATATCACAGACTCTATGTAATAAGAAGTGGTTTCTAATGATCAAAAAAATACACTGGGAGATGAACATCAAGAAACCAGTTGTACCATAAAAAAACCTTTTACCACGGGGAGGCTTTAAAATGTGAAATAAGTCACATGTACTGTTTCCAAAGACATCTGCCACCAGAACCATCAGTCCACTGGATTCTGAACTGCAATCCCGGTACTTCATGGACTTTACATAATCTGACAGTACCTTACAGTTATAAGAATGTCAAAATAGACAAAATATCGAAAGAGAAGGGCAAATTAGCATTTGTTAAGTACTAACCTAATTTATCAAAATGATATAATTTCTACTTCTCATGGTAATAATATGAGAAAATTCTATTACCACTATCCACCATTTACTAAGCACGCCTTCTATTCCTAGCTAACAAAAAAATTTTTAGAGGACAGAAATTACATATAAAATATCAAATGACTGAAACATTTCTACACCATTTTTTATTTTAAAAACAAGTCAAATTATATATGAATGTACTTATCTATCTGACCAGTACTGTATGAATGTATGAAGAGTGCATGCAAAGAGTATGAATGCTCTTTGCATGCACGTGTTAACGCAAAAGGAAAGAAATTCTTCAACAGACTCTGAGTCTCCCAAATATGCTGTGTGTGACTAACAGCTGAGAGGAAATGCAACTGAAACTGTCTGCTGGAAATCCATTAAAATCTAGGCACAGAAAAATGCATGGGTGACAGTATAGTTGGAGGTGCAAATTTGTGCAGGAATGTAGCCAAAGTTTTGGCAATTCCCTCATGGTCTTAGATGTACTGACAATGGCCTTTCTTTTTCAGTTGTAATGTTACACTTAAAGAACATTATTTCATGGAGTTGAAGGACCTGCTTGGTCTTTAAAACAAATAGGCTTAAAACTTGGATTTACAGAGGTATGGCATTTCTAATAATACAAACAAAAATTTGCACAAAAAGTTACACGATCCACAAAAACTGCCATATGCAACCAAAAAAAAAAAAAGTCATTACCTTGAGGTGAAAAAAATGCTGTTTTGCATTTCATTCTACATTTCCCTTTAGGGAAATTACTTTAAATTTTTTTCTGCAAAAGAAGTTTTTTAGGATCATTATCTTCTGGGAAGGGAGTGCTTTGAAAGGAGAATTCATATTTTTAAGCATGTGCTCTTGGTATACTACCTTACAGACTTCTTTACATCCAGTATTTGCTTGTTCTTAGGAATGAACTAGGTATCTAACTCCTTTACACATCATTTAATAGCCACATTTGATACGAGTCACTCTGTACTGAGCCCCTCCTACTATGTCCTCAAGGCTGTAGAATGTGATACTAAAAAGTGAAAGCATGGTATTCTTCCATGAAGAGTTTATAGCTTACTATCAGTATAGGTTTAACAAATGTATACATTCAAAGGTATAAATATTCTATAAACAACTCTAATTGGTGTGACAATATAAAATAAATTGAACATTTTGAAAGAAAAGTACGATAGTATTTTATAGGTGAGCAGTAATAAGTAAAATTGACACAGCACTTTGCACTTTGTAAGAAGTATTTCTCATAAAATTCACTGAATCCTCAAAACAACCCGTTATACCATATAGGGATTTTTTTCCCCCATTTTACTGAAGAATCACCTGAGACCAAGAAAAGTTAAGTGACTGAACCAAATCTACATACTAAGTACACTAAATAGTAGAACCAAGATTCAAACTGGGTTCTCACAGCTAAATCAAGGCTGCCACTGGATTTATGATTTTCAAGTTGTGTCATACAAATAATTTCCTTTGATCCTTACAACAACCCAATGAGGTAATAGCAGCTAATAGTCACTTAATGCATATTACATAGCAGGCATTGTTCTATGCTGCATTAATTCACTTACTTGTCACAAAAACCCTACAAAAGGGTTATATTATTATTTGATTTTACAGATGAGAAAACTGAGGCTCACAGAAAATATGTAAACTGCCCAAGACCACACAAATAATAGGCAGGGGAATCATAATTTAAATCCAGGGCATCTGGTTCCCACACCTTCTTCTTCACCTCATTCTTCAGTAGGTTAAGAAACTTGCCCAAAGTCACAAGAAAAGAAAATTGCAAAGGGAGAACAAGAAGCATGCATGTTAGCCCTTCACCCTTACTACTTTCCCTAAATGTAATTTGAACAATAAGGATCATTAGATCCAGAAGGGGCAAGGTGGCTTTGGAGTAGATTGTTCTCTAAAGCAGAGTATGAGCAGGTGAGGGACATCAGCAGAGTAGCAGGGAGAAGGAGCTCCATCAGGCTAGAGAAGACTTATCTTCCATACATTCGAGGCAAAAGAAAGTAAAATAAAATGTATGTGAGCAGAGACAGCGTATTTGCCACTCTGGTGTAGGTAGTATGAACTGTGGTAGATGAAAAGGGATGACTCTAACTAAGAAATTAGTAAAAATGAAGCACAAGACTGATTTATTTTGAGAGAAACTTTAAAGCCATTGAAAGATATGGGATAGGTGTTGTAACGCCTCCAAAAGAACTGATACCCCACTCCTGCCAAAAGTACCTAGCACACAGGAAGAAATTATATAAGCACCGAAAAAAATTTGACTACACTTTTTCATTTTTCTTTTTCTTTTTTCTTTTTAACACTAAAATGTCATTTACAGTCTAGCAACTCCTTTACCGTTAAAAATGTTCCTGTGGAGGAGAGAGAAGTGGGGAAAGGGAACGTAATTGAGCATAATGTGCTTCTCATTAGTTCTCATGTCCTGAATCTATGGTGTGGGTTACTTTAACAGGTAGACCATCCTCAGACTCATTAAAATCAGGTGAAGGAAATCACAACAAAATCCCATTTAAATGAATAAACTGAAATGTCAACCTAAATCTAAAGTACACGTTAAAAGTAGAATCTGCAATAAAGAGAAAAAAAAAATCATGGCAGAGACAGACTCAATGATACCAGGATACTAGAAAGCAACACTTTTTAGAAGACAAATTAAAGGAAAAGTAACTCTAATGGAATTTTTTCTCTCATTACGTAAAATAAACCAGGTCACTGTAATGGACCTACACTACGGCATTTTGTTCATTTTAATTTCATTTTTATTTCATCAAGCCATAAATTCCCATGGAAACACCTTAGACACGTGCTCACAATAATTGGAATGCTTACCCTTTCAGTATAAGTACTTTTGCATGAGTTCAACAAAATAAAAAGAATGCAATGAGGCCCCTCCAAGTTTTTTGCTTATGTCAACAGCTATTTTATGAGTATGAATTACCTTTGCGGTTATAAAGCATGTGTAAAATACATTACATGAGTGAGAAGCCTTACTGCAGATGATCCAGTAAAGGTCTGCACACAGAAACATCAAAATCAAGGTGAATTTCCTAGAATATAGCAACCATAAAATTTTCCTCCCAACGCCATTACTGTTAAATATACCTTGATGAATTAAGTTCAAGTGTAACTACAATTGAAATATATGATTCAACTGAGTTATGACCCATTTTTCCTCTCAAAAGCAAAAGGGAATAATGACAGTTGTGAGACTTACATTTTTCCATTCCAGGGTTTTTCTGAAAGTTATTTCACAGGGGAGCTAAAGGCAAAATGCACTTAGTGACATTTATTTGCTTTAAAATAGTTATTTATGTTACTACTCACAGGACAGATAGAATTTTAATAACAATTTATCAAATAACAATTGTATTTGGTCATTTATTTTTAAACTGTACAGACCAAGAGGCATTCAGGAAGGAAATAATCACAAAATGTCATATGATACCTAAGGCTACAATTATAACTAAATGACATATTTACATACAACAGAACCAACATACAACAAAACGAACAACCAACATGACAAATACACAAGTAACATATATATGTGATTGAAAATACCCACCCCTAGCAGAAAGCTTTTTGGTGTTGATAATTTTGGCAGCATATTCTTGTCCAGTAGGGATTTTCATACATCTTCTCACCACTGAGAATGCCCCCCTGAAAACCAATAATTAGCAGGTCATCAATATAATCAGCTCTGATATTCTGTTAAAAACACACATCTGAGCATTTTTATTGAATTTAGTGAACTGTCAAATAGCAGTATACCATATAGTAATATCCAGAAAATGAACCGTTCTTCCTGGAAACTGAGACCTTCTTTAATGTTGAAGAATAAAATTAGATTTCATTAACTGGGAGCACACATTATTAATCAACAAAATGAAGAGAACTGCCAATTACGACGACTCTTGTTTGCACGTGAAACTTGAAAACATTTTACACTTCACACTAACACAGCACCAAATGCTCTGAGAAGAAACCCTGCAAAGAGCAGAGCTGAGGAGGAGCTGCCTATTTATTTTAGTAGGAAAAAATAAAATTAATGTGGCTCTAAGTAAGTAAATATGGTGATTGTTTTCATTAAAATAAATCTTAGGAACACTTGTGTGGGGTTTAACAAATCCTGCTATGGTGATTTCTCTGTGCCCTGTTTCGGGCTGGGGGAGGGGAGAGATTTGAATTAAGCTGCTCTTCCGACATATTCTCCATGTTTTAACAGCAGACAACATAAATATATAAGGATATGATTTTCATTACATTTAAAAGATATTTACATGTCCTCTAATTCAACCGTATAAAACAACAACACACACATAAACGCGCCCCTTTCTTAAGCAATGTTCGAAACTAGTGACAGAGGATTTGGGTTTGGGTTTGATGCTACATAAATTAACGTTCACGGCTCGGCCTCTAGGTTCTTTGCACAGGTTCTCAGTAGGTCTCCTGTCCCCTTCCTTAACATCACCAAGTACAATAGTTCTGCCAGTCAGGTGTAGGAGGTCGTTTTATACAACACTGGGCTACCCTTGGGAAGCTCTCTCCCGGTGACCAAAGGGCTTTTCCGCTGCCTGTATAAATAAATCCTCCCAGAGAATGCGAAGATGTACACGTAAATCCTAGGAAGGATGGTGATGAGCGAGTAATCTAGTGCAAAGAATAATCGTGGATATGGGACAGGGGTTCGAGTTCCTTGGGGTGGCCCTGTTCCTGGACAGAACAACTATTGGACGCGAAATAGACTCTACGCCAAGTTGAACTTTCGGCATCAATAAATATGGCACCGTCTGTGGCTGCGAGTTCTCATCCGTACGTGGGTCGTACGGCCGACACGCCTGCGAAGCAGAAGGCATCTCTATTTACAGAAAACATGATCTATGTTGCATTTTACATGGGTTCTTGTTTCCTCTCCATACACACACACACGCTCGCACACTTCTCAGGTTGACAGCTACAACTGCAGGGATCGTAAATCCACCAGGTCTCTGGTGCAGAAAGGTGGGGGGAGCGGGACAAGGTGGGCTGAGGATTATCGGAATGGGCCACAGCCGGGGTGGAAGGTCTTGCCCCTTCTTTGTCCCTTCCTCTTACTAACACAGCACCTTCCTCCGAGCTGACACACCAGGGGCCCTCCTCCCTCTCCGCCCGTCTCCCAAATTCCCTCGCCCCACGCGGGAGGCCGGTGGGTCGGGGGTAACGCGACCCGCCCTCTGCTGGAAAGGGGACGTGAGGGTGCCCGGCAAAGGCGCTTACTTTCCGAGCTCCTCGAAAAGCTGATACTCGTCCGTGAACCTGGTGCAGGTTGTAGTCGAAGCCATCCTCGGTCCGGGCTGTACCCCTAGCTGGGAGCGCGGCGGACAAGACGCGAGCAGACGCGCGGCTTCCCCAGGACTAGTCCCGCGGTGCTGTCACCCAGGGCCGCCCTCACTTTCCTCGTCCGAAAGTAGCTCGCCGGCGAGGGAGTATGCGCAGGGGCGGGGCGGGAGGGGAGATGACCAGAAAGGGTGGCGTGGGGTCTCCTCCCTACGGTCCGCCGATCCTCCTCCTCCTCCGGGCCTCGCTTCCTTCTTCTCCTCCGGTCGTTCCACCCGCCCCCTTTCCAGCCCCTCTCCTCAAATGCAGGGGCAAAGTACTCAAGAAGAGGGACCGGGAAATGGAAAAACAGCCGGGCACGGGGCGAGCGGCGAGCAGTTGCGAAACGATCCGCACCGGAGCAGGAGGGGTAGAGGCGGAGGGGAGGGAGCCCGAGGGGGCGGAGGCCGCGGAGCCGGGAGCGGACAGCTCGAGCCCAGCTGCAGCTGTCAGCAGGCGCGGGCGCGGGGTGCGCCAGGGCCGGCCTCCCAACCGCGGGCACCTCGGCTGCCTCGCGCTCCCCACGAGCCCACGCCGCCCCGAGACTGCGCGGCGGAAGAAAAAGCGCTGGGCTCGGGCGAAGCCTCGTCTGCTGTCCCCAGGCCTCCGCCTCCTCCCCGGCGCCTGGCAGCACCCCCTCCCTCGCGAAGCCTCCTCTTGCTGGTCCCACACCTCCTGCTAGCGACTCTAACACTGTCCCTTCGTGGATTCCTCCTTGCCTCCCTCCCCGAGTCTCACACACGCGCAGAGCTGTCTAGGGAGAGACCAGGTGGGTGGAGGACGTGCGGGGGGAGAAGCCGGGAGAGGGTTTAGGTGAATGAGGCGAGACGTCAAAATTAGTTAAACCCGCAATTAGGCTCCTGCCTAAATGTGTGGCTGATTTAGAGAGAATATGTGGGGTAACTCGTGGACTGCCGAGGGCTGCTGCCGGGGTCGCAGAGGCCCCCAGCCCGGTTAGGGGCGCCGGGCTCTAGGAACCGACCCCAGCCGGCGCGCGAGCCTCGGTGCCCTAGGTGGAGGGGCGAGGGGTGCAGGCGCTTCATCTGGGCGCGGCTCCGTGTTGACACAGCGGGGGCCGGATGTGGGTAGTCGACTGTTTCCAGAGAAGGGTCCCAGCCTCCCACACCTCCCGGTGATGCTCGGGCCCACCCACCAGAAGCCACGCCGCCCGCTCCTAGGCGCCCAGCGCGGGGTTCCTCCCTCCCCCGCAGCGTCTTCGACGAGGGGCGACGCCCGCCGTGCCACGTTTCACTTCTGATATGACTGCCACCTCACTCTCCACGTCCCCCCGCCGTTTTCTAGGTTGGGTTGCTCAGACTCTGGCAATCCCCACAGGCCTTTGCTTCGGCCATGAATGTTAACAGAATGAAAGCAAAAACTCCGCCACGGGGCCACACCTTCCCTACAGAATAAACTCCCTTGTAACCTCAGTGAGTTCTGATAGTAAGGCGGTTTCTCGCGAGATTTCCTGCTCTGGCGGCGGGGGCGGGGTAGTGGGAAGGTTGGGTGTCGGTCACGCGACCTGGTAGGGACTGACGTCACTCGCATCACGTGAACAGGTCTAGTGCCTTTCGCTTTGCAAAAGGAAGAAGGAAAAGGCGAGGTCGTGTGTGCTTTGCTTGTATGCTCAAAGATCTGGTGGGATTGTGGACCTGAGTATACTCCGTAAATGGCTATCTGAAAAATCACTTTATAGTTCAAGAACACGTGCTATTCATTAGCATATCTGTCATTGTTTACAGTAAATACGAGAAAAAAACTATCCATTACATTTAAAATAGGAGAATTGTTGAGTGCTAAAACAACCCATGGGCCTTCCTTCCAGTCCTATGTCTTTAATAAACTATGCAATTGCAAACTTAGAAGCAGACCAAAACCGAAAGAGTTGTGAATGGTCTTTTCCAAATTACTGCCTTTTGTTTTACAGCATGGGGACTTTAAAAACCTGCAATTCTATTGCTAATTTGCATCGTTAGCATTACATCAGGGATTCAAAATTTCACAGCTGGAAGATGAAAGGTAAATAGGAGGTCCAGAGAATCTAAGATTGAAAGGAGTTATTTCTTGCTCTCAAAGGCACCTGTTAAGTAGTGAATTTGTCCACCGTCACACATAATCCTAATTCCCTTATTTCCTGATCTGGGGAATGCTATTCTGCCAATCACTGAGGTTTTTACCAAAGTTCTCGAAGTGTTCACAATTTTTAACGCTTATAACAACATTGGACTTTGTACATATTTTGATTCCTAACCATAAAAAGCAAATATTGTGTAAAATGTAGTGGACAAGAAAAGAGACCAAAAACTATATGAAGAAAAGAAACAATGTGTCTAAATATTAATAATTGGGCTAGAAAGTTGAAAAAAAAATAATTTGGTCTCTGCTAAAGATTCTTAATATATATCTTAAATATTTAGCAACATGGTCCCAAGTTGTAATGTAATAATATTCTTATGTGAATCTAAAAATGAAACAGAAGTAAAGTTAAAACAAAGATAATATAGAATTTTACAACTCTGGGGAAGAAAATTGTTTTTTAAATATTTAAGTAACGAGGCCTACTGTATTTATCTCAGTTATTTAAACTACCCATAATTGTAAATGGTTATGATGATTGTGTGATACAATAAAGGAAACAACTGAGTTTTAATACTGATCTATTATTAGACAATAACTGTGTACTTTTTAAGCAAACTGCTTAATCTATATTTGCACCGTTCCCTGATCTATATTTTGTACTAATTAAAATATTTCTCTTATTTAAGAAAAACTGACAGTTATTTCTGATGTTTGGACTCCGTAAGACAGTAATCCTTTGAAAGTTACACTGAAATTCCATATGGATTATCATCTCTTGCCTCCTTCCTGGTCTCCTGCTTCTGCCCTGCCTCCCTTCATTCAAGCCTCAGCCCAAACAGCCAGAATGATCCCCTTAAAACCTCAGTAAGAACAAACCATGTTTATGCTCAAAACCTTCTGAAGGCTTCACCCCATCTCAATTGGACTAAAAACAAAATTCTAAAAATGGCTTATAAGGCCCTAGAGAATTTCTACCCCTACTCCATTAGCCTTCTTACCTCAATTTGTGCCCTGGCTCACCCTCCTCTGGCCACACTGGCCTCTGTTGTTCCTGGCGCATGCTCCTGCTTAGGGACTTTGCATTTGCTGTTCTCTGCCGCCCAGAATGTTCATCTCTTAGATATCATCCTATCTCATTTCTTCACCTCCCTCCAGTATTTTCTCAAATATTACCTTATTGTGGTGGTCTTCCCTGCCCACTCTATCAATGACTGCACCTCTCTCAGACATGATTTCTAGTCCCATTCCCTGCTTTATTTTTCCCCTCAATACCTATTACCATATAGTGTACTATACATTTTTTCTTGTTAATTGTTTATACTTCCCAACTAGAACACAAGCTCCCCAAGGGCATGAATTATTGTGTGTTGTTCACTGCTCTATTTCTAGCAATTAGAATAGTGTCTGGCACGTAATAGCTGCCCGATGAATTTTGGTAATGGGTAAATTGATTATTTGGGGGTTTAGATTAATCACAATTTTCATATTAAAATTGGTAGTTGATAATTAACATACCATTAAGACATCTTACTATAAGGGTGATCATTTTCAATCAAGATGGTCACAGTATCCCATGATTAAAAGTGTTTATGCACAGAAATGGATTTTTTAAATACACAAATAATTGACATCAAGCAAAAAGGATCTAGTACTAATTTTCTTGTCATTGGAGTCCATAAAGGAAGAAGGAATTTCTGTTTTTTAGATATATTGGCCTTACTAAATTTTACACCGAAATAAAAGGCAGTGCCAAAGGTTTTAAATAACTAGAGCTCATTGTGAAGACACAAGTCAATGTAAGGAAATGAAAAGTGTGGCTTAAAGTGAATTTTTCATGTGTAAAATGAAAAAAAAAATTTCTAAACAGTAGCATATTTGGTTTCTCAATTGATTTAGTTAATCACACAAAAATTGAGATCACTCAGTGTATTGCTTCTAGCTTCTAACTTTCTACTTTGCTAAGGCAGAAGCAAAGTATTCATAATTTTATCAACTTTAAAAATTTACGCTTTAATACTGGAAAGGCAGTAACAGCAAACAAAGGGGAAGGGGTCAGGGAGTTAGGGTTGGACGACTGTTGGTTTGAAAAGTAGTTGTAAGCAGAGCCCTATCACTACCTAGACTACTGGACTTCAATCAGGTGAAATCATGTCAGTGCCAAGACAAGGAAGAAATCTTGCTCTAAATGTATCCCATCCCTTTTTTGTGATAGCATTAACTGACAAACAGCAAAGAGACAGAAGACACTGCAAATGATCACTACGTACAAATACAACATGAGAATAAAAGATAGAACTCTTGTAGATAAAAATTGCAAGACTTCAGTAGTCCCACTAGGAAGGGATAAATTTCTAATACTTAAAACAGCTATTCCCAGTCATTGATTTCCCTTGCTACAAAGTTACATACAAGAAACAATGAAGAGATGACTATCTCCATAGCACCCCCAAAGGCCGAATCCATCACTAGTATGTATATTTCTGTGAGAATTTTAGCAGGGTCTGTATTGTAAGCCACTCTTCACTGCAGATTTAGAGGCAAGGAGAATAAAGCAACTAGCTGTTGCTTTTTTCAGTTAGTCTTCCTAAGGTACAGTAACAACCACATAGAGCCCGACACAAATACAGTCTACAAGTGAGTGGATAATCTATTCGCTACACCATCCATTTGTGCAAGATAAATTTACAGATGAAGAAATTAACTGTTGGGACTTCCCTGGTGGCACAGTGGTTAATAATCTGCCTGCCAATTCAGGGGACACGGGTTCGAGTCCTGATCCGGGAAGATCCCACATGCCTGGGGGAAGATCCCACATGGCGCGGAGCAACTAAGCATGTGCGCCACAACTACTGAGCCTGGGCTCTAGAGCCCATGAGCCACAACTACTGAGCCCACATGCCACAACTACTGAAGCCTGTGCGCCTAGAGCCTGTGCTCCGCAACAAGAGAAGCCCCTGCTCTCCACAACTCGAGAAAGGCCGTGCACAGCAATGAAGACCCAATGCAGCCAATAGATAAATTAATTAATTTTAAAAATATATATATTACCTGAGACCAGATTAGAGGAGTGCAGGCCCTACACACATCCTAATCTTATCAGCAACCCCACCCTTGAACTGTTGCTATAAAACTCCCCATCAAATCCTCCCAGGTCCCCTCCCAGGGAAACAGTTTTTTGGGGCAGGAGCCTCTGTGTCCTCCTTTGCCTGGCAAAGTAATAAAGCTATTCTTTTCTACTTCACCCAAAACCCTGTCTCTGAGATTTGATTCGGCACCAGTGCACAGAGGCCGAACTTTCAGCATCACTCTGCACTGGTTATGACTTTCACTTACTACTGTTGCAACACTTATCACTCCCGTAATTAGGCTATTGGCCCCTTCATGGCAAGGAACTGCCATTCAGTCCCTCACCACAGCACTAGCACCGGGCCTGTGCCCTAACAGGTGCTCAAAAATACCTTTTATTAAAAAAAAAAAACAGAATATATGTTATCATTAGTCTTTGTCTCCCAAAATATTAAAAATGCCCAATCTTTAATAGGGTGTAATGAGTCGTCTTTGTTGCTATATTTAATGGATCCTTTTCACTCCTTACATAACTTGACCTCTCCGTATCATTTCATACTCTTGACCTGAATCTCTCTGTCGGTTTCCTTGTCTGATACCACATTCTCTACTCACAGCACCTCACCTGCCAGCCCACATTTCTGTCTCCTCTTTTCTTCAGGCTCATTCCTGGTGGCTGTTTTTCTCCATCTTTGTGGTAAATAGCTGCTCTTAGGATTCTGTCTTAGGCAACTCTTTTTCTTATTTTACACACCTTTCCGGGGCCACCTTAGTAACTCTCATTATCTTGATTATTTTCTGTCGTAAATTCGCCTCTCCAGGTGTAGATCCTTAGACAAGATGAGACAGTTACTGTGTCAGCGCTCTCAGAGAGAAGGGTAAGGAAGTGGAGAAGCAGGGCAAAAACAAAATAAACACAAACAAAAAACCCAGCATGTGCCTTCAGGCAAAGTCCCAAATGCAGCCTGATCTACCAGCCGCTCAGGAGGGTAAATTACACCCAGATTTTGTCCCCCTTCAGGCAAGGACTTCCCCATTCCTTCACCAGGCACTCATTGACCACCAGCTATGGGGGAGGGGGAAGAGAAGGGACATAAACTCCCAAGGGGTCAGGTAAGGCCCTCCTTACTTTCAGGCACATAGAGAATGAAGAAGGGAAAAACCAAGTCAGCTAGATATCAAAAATGCTAATGACTGAAATCTTTACCTCCAACTCCTATCTCTCCACGAGCTTCAGACTTGTGTTGCCAGCTCCCTATTGGAAGTTTCCTCCCAGAGAATCTACCTCTGACTCAACATGTTAAAAATTAATCTCCCAGCTTCCCTCTCTATCTGCACCTCCTCCATATCTCAGCAAGACTTGAGGGTCACCTGTAACAGTCCCTCTCCCTTCCCTCCCACAGCCAATGACAAGTCCACACACCTCATGCCATACCCACTGCAAATGCCTTCTTTTAAGCCATCAGCTTTTCTCACTTATGTTAAGGCATTAGGTCACCCTTCTTTAGTGAACTTACACTAAAGAAATCTAATGTGTCTCTCCTCAGTGTAGATACCATTATTAGTTCATCACATATCCTTTAAAAAAAAAAAAAAAGCCCCAAATCTTTTGTATACCCTACCACGCATTTCCTGGTTTGGACTTGAAGGGAAGTCCCAACTGTTAGCTTCATGGACTCATCTCTCTTGTCCCCATGCTACGCCATGATTCCTAAACATTTCTAGAATTATCTATCCACTTCACTTCATTTCTCATCCCTGGCATTCTAGACCAAACCATCATCATCTCTTAACCAGTTTGCTGAAACCATCTCCTAACTGCATTAATCTGAGGTCATTGAAATTCTTCCTGATAAACATCTAACTACCTAGTGGCCTGTTCATCTAAAGCACAGAGCACCTCATTCTGTTTTTCATCCTGAATTCCTTTCAGGGGGCGTTGTCAGTGGGCCACTGCTGTGGGTTGTGATTTAAGCCTTGCGTAACTGAATGATGAGCAAGGCTCTTTGTTCTTTTTTTGTTCACAATCCCCTTTGCCTCCTTTTGGTCATAAAGTCAACCAAGGTTTGGGAGGTATTTAGTGACTGATTTGTCCAGTGGCTCTGGGAAGGCTCATTCCTACATCAGGCAAGGATTTCATTGGTAGGCCATTCATGTGCTATGTCTGCATTAGGCCCTGTTAAAAACCTAAAAATTCTCTGGATCATCTGTCTTACTAGTCTATTGCGATCCAGAAAATGTTTCTCCCTTGTTGCATCTTCTCACACATAGAAAAGTACTAAAATCATTAACTTGACATATCAGTTTTGTAATTAGCAGTAATCTTTTACCAAGATATATGCTCAATTACATGTATATCATACCCAAAAACTTGACATATATACTAGTTCCTCCCCTACTTCTTTGGAGTGGTTCCTCAGAGCTATCTCCTGGGCTACAGTCTGTGGTAAGACCCTGAATAAAACTTAAACTCACAACTCTTAAGTTGGGTGGGTTTTTTTAAGTCGACACTCTTGTCTTGATTCATGTAACTTCAGAGGAAGGCAGCGTCTACTCCAACACTCTTCATTTTCAAAACTTAACTTTTTAAAAAAAATCAATGGTTTAAACTTCAATAAATTACCTTTGCCAAAAGTTGAAATTTCTGTTTTCATCATGTAGGGGCCAATGCTAAGGATTTCCTATACGCTATGTATCAGGTAGACAAGGCAAACTGGACTCAGAATAGATTTTGAAATGTACTTTCTTACTCAATTTATTATCACCAATCCTGTATAATTATAGTAACTTCTGTCCTATTTGCATGACAGGTCCGGTTAATTTATTATTATTTATTATAATTTATTATTCAGATACTACTTATTCATTTCCTAAATCATCAAGGCCTCTGATATTTCTTATCTCTGCTTATTTGCTTTGCAGAAGTTGGTTGCCATGCTCATTTATTCTCTCTTTTTTTTTTAAATTTATTTTTGGCTGTGTTGGGTCTTTGTTGCTGCTCAGGTTTTTCTCTAGTTGTGGCGAGTGGGGGCTACTCTTTGTTGCGGTGCGCAGGCTTCTCATTGCGGTGGCTTCTCTTGTTGCGGAGCATGGGCTCTAAGCAGGCGGGCTTCAGTAGTTGTGGCTCATGGTCTCTAGAGCGCAGGCTCAGTAGTTATGGCACCCGGGCTCAGTTGTTCTGTGATATGTGGGATCCTCCCGGACCAGGGCTCGAGCCCGTGTCCCCTGCATTGACACGCAGATTCTTAACCACTGTGACACCAGGGAAGTCCCTATTCTTTCAAGAAACAGAAAGAGAAGAGGTTTTAAAAATCTATTTGCCCAATGAGATAATCCATGTGACTAAACCTACCCACCAAAATCTGTACTATCCTCCTTCTACGGAAATAGGGGTGGAGCTGTACACATAGGCAGAATACATTTACCCGAGTTCCCTGCCTCCAGATTATGTTCTTGGCAAAGACATGTGAGCAGAAGTGATGTGTACCACTCGAGGTTCCGGCCCCTGTGCATGCTCATTAATGTTTTTCATGTTTCCTAAATGACTGCGACAGTAATTCCTAGGGCAGTCCTGTAAGTATCTCGTTGAAGATGGCAGAGCCAGTGTCAGCCTGGGTCCCTGAAAGCCTTCATAAGAGCTGAGCTACTGCTAACCCAGAACCCTGCTATTGACCAAAGAAATAAACTTCCTGTTCTTAAGGGAACTGAATTCTGAGGATCCTGTCTTTTTCTGTAGGTTAGTCTACCCTATCTAAAACAAAGTATGTAAAAAAAAAACTCTTAAAATCAAAAGTACTGCACAAATATGAAGTATTACTATAACTCAAAGCTTATGAATAAAATCACAATGAATGAATGAATGGAAATAAGTGATTTGGGTTATGACCATATTTTGTTTTTCCACATCATGCCCATTTCCATTAGTGTGGTAATTGAGAGTTAGCTGTTCTAGAATGGCCCAACTCCAATCAGAACACATAGCTATATTGTTCAAGTTAAAAAATTAAATAAAAGAATCAGTTTACCATTCTCACTTCCTACTACACACACACAAATACAGTTTTCCTTCAATAGGACAGATTTTTAGAATTTCTGGAAGCTATAGCAATACCCCTACAAAGAACATTTCTCTCTAAAACCTCCCATTTTTTAAAAAATTTATTTATTTATTATTTATTTATTTATGGCTGTGTTGGGTCTTTGTTTCTGTGCGAGGGCTTTCTCCAGTTGCGGCAAGCGGGGGCCACTCTTCATCGCGGTGCGCGGGCCTCTCACTGTCGCGGCCTCTCTTGTTGCGGAGCACAGGCTCCAGACGCGCAGGCTCAGTAGTTGTGGCTCACGGGCCTAGTCGCTCCGCGAGCATGTGGGATCTTCCCAGACCAGGGCTCGAACCCGTGTCCCCTGCATTGGCAGGCAGATCCTTAACCACTGCGCCACCAGGGAAGCCCCTAAAATTTCCCATTTTTAATGCTTTTCTATTATATCTGTGAAGAAAAAAAAAGAGCTTCAATTAGTAGCTTATTTGTGAGCAACACTTCTTTTCACAATTATTTGGTTCATTTAACAAAGAAGATGTGCCCTCAAATTAAGAGTGAAAAGGTGTTTTTGAAGGTAGAGGCAATTAAGCTGGGTGAGTTATCAAAGTACATAGAAAACAAAACGAAGCACTCCTGCAGCTTAAATGTGAAGAATTATGCCATCGATTTTGCAACATTTATTGTATAAATCGTGTGTTTCTGTATTAGGCCAGGGACGCAGAGGATGTAATGTAGAACAAAATAAATAATGTCCCTAATTTTATAGGGCTTACTTTTGAGTGGAGGAGATAGGCATTAAATCAATTATTCATAAAAAAATTAAATAATATGAAGGAAGAATATAGGGAGCTATGAGAATGTATAATGTTTGTCTTGGTGGGTAGGAGAAGGATGAGCAAAATGAGATCTGAAGGATAAGTAGGAATTAACTGGATAAAAGAAAGTACAGGGAAAAGCATTCTAGTAGATGGAACACGGCAAATTCAAGGCACCAAAAGAGGTCCACTGGATTAGGGTGCAGTGAATAGAATAAGGCTGTAGGAGTGGATCAGAGAGGCTCTCATGGGGAACTTAAAACTATATGAAGAGCAGTATGGAAAAACTGAAAGGGTTTAAGAATGGATGTGATGTTCTTGTCATAAAGTTCATTCTGGCTGCCTTGTGGAAGATGAGTGTTAGCAGTATAAAAAGATCAGCTTAAAAGGCAAGGTAGGGCTTCCCTGGTGGCGCAGTGGTTGAGAATCTGCCTGCCAATGCAGTGGACACGGGTTCGAGCCCTCATCTGGGAAGATCCCACGTGCCGCGGAGCAACTAGGCCCGTGAGCCGCAACTACTGAGCCTGCGCGTCTGGAGCCTGTGCTCCACAGCAAGAGAGGCCGCGATAATGAGAGGCCCGCGCACCGCGATGAAGAGTGGCCCCCACTTGCCACAACTAGAGAAAGCCCTCGCACAGAAACGAAGACCCAACACAGCCAAAAATAAATAAATAAATAAATAAATTAAAAAAAAATAAAAATAAAAGGCAAGGTAAAGGAAAGTGATGGCTTGGATTTAGACGGAGGTGTTGGTGAAAATAGAAATAAATAAATATTTAAAATATATTTGGGAAAACTAATATTAAAATAATAAAAAACACATTGATAATTAAGACCATCTGTGTTAATATGAATTAGATAAAACTGTATGTAGACTATTGATGTCAACATGACTTAGATTTTATTTTTTGTTTTTAGGAAAACTCTGCCTAGGTAACATAGCGCTATAAATCAGTAAATAACTTTACTGTTTGCTTCAGGAAATCTCTTCAGATCAAACTGTTAGAGGCAATAATCTGCTCCTCTGGCCAAATAATTTGCTCATCAGTTTAGTTGTCAAGACTAACTTCACAGTATCCACCAATTTTAAACTTTGCCCAGTTCTCCATTTCCCTTCTTGAAAGACTCCTTAAACTTCTTCAGGCCAGACCCCAAACCCTATAAATATCTCACCTCTGACGACCTCTTTCTGAAACACTGCCAAGACCCGGTCAACGTGGTGTTCTCCCTATTGTAATGAGTTGAGAGTGCTTTATTAAAAGATTGAAGATATTTTGAGGAGCTCAACAAGGTAAACACAGGAAGTAGTTTCACAAACACTGGCATAGTCATACAATGAAATATATGAAGCTATTGTTGCATTAAATTACACTGTAGCAAAGTACGGGCGTTGAAAAATGTCACACCATGTTAACTAAAAATTCAAGTTACTAAAGAGTTTACTTTAATCCCAGTTTAGTTAAATTTAGTTTAATCCCAGTTTGATATGTTTGGTTGTTTGGATGGATGGATAGGTAGATAGAGAGAGAGAGATGAAATTCTCAAAGGACAACCTCCTAAATTTTAACTGTGCTTATCGTTTTATCTTTAGGGGTAAGAATATGAATGAATTTTTTCCCAGTATTTTCAAATTCTTCCTCACTGAACACATTCTACTTGTGTAATAAAAACAATGAATGCTATGAAGAAATAAAACTTTTGAATTTGCATATATTGGGGAATTGGAATATGTACTTCAAAATCAAAAAAGTTTAGAATTTATAAACTCTGCGGTTTCTTCCTTAAAGTTTCCTTGTTTGGTGATGGGGAAATAGGATGGAGGAATATAATAACTACTCTTTTCATGGCATAGTTTCACAGTAATCATGTAAGATACATGATACTTTTCATCTTATGAATGAGAAAACTGGGGCACTAAGTGTTTAAATAACTTTATTTCTCACTAGAAACAAGGGCCAGTTGGAGTTACTCTCCAGAGTATCTGATACTAATAGGTAACATTTTTTGAGTACTTACTATGACTCACAACCCTCTGAGATAGTTTTCTATTACCTTCATCTTACAAACAAGGAAACAGGAATGGACCTGTGTGTCCAAAGGGAGTGACAAGGTAAGGAATCAAACCCAGATAAGCTGAGCCCCAGGGCCTGTATTTTTAAATCACTGTATGTTATCTTCCATATTTTTATTCATTTTACACACCACAGCTAGACACTCATAGATATACTTTATATTTTTCAAATGGATAACTCTGAAAATATTTACCTCCTTAAGACTGGCTGGTCTTTAAGGGGAGGAACAGTGTGAATGAACAAACGGACTACAGAAGTCGTTTGGCTTCAGGAGAAAACCAGCTGAATTTCCTACTTCTCTAATTAACCACACTAATCCCCAAGTGTCAAATAGTATTAACCAGTCAACAGTTGCTTTTCCAGAGAACTAGGTGACTCATTTTCTAAACATACTGCTCATGTAGCCTCAGAATTTTGGCTGAGCCCATCCTTCCTCTCTCTCTCGGAGCCCTCGTCTTCAGTTTTCGCTTCTCCCTGGCTCTGGTACCCTTATTCCTCAACTTAGTTTCTTATTTCACCTTAGGGCTAATCCAGGTTAGGATCTATCTGCAAAATCTGACTCAGTGTTAAGGGGGAGAAGTTAATGATAAAATCCTAAGTCTTTACTAGATATTCCAGTGACTAGAGGCAAACACTTTTCCTTAATGTTCAGCCCATCTCATTTTTTAGCATATTCCCAAGGTCTACTTCCCGAACTTCAATCCAGGCTCTTCCAACAGTCTGGCAAAGACAGATTCCAGGTGATCCCCTGAAATGTAAGGAAGGATTCATACTCACGTGTGTTCTATCAATAGCTACCACTGCCACCTGTTGAAGTCTGTGCAATCTGGCTTCTGTCCCTCTACTGCTCTGAGGATCCTACTAATAACCAAGGACTCCCAATGACTAAATCCAGGCAACTTGACCCAAACATCATCTTCATGGCAATCTGTAGAAATATACATAACCAATCATGTAGATTTTCTTAAAACTGTCATTCTTTGACTTATTCAATTCCAGTTCTCCTGGTTTTCTCACTGCTCATTATTCATTTTTCTGCCTGTTCTTCTTCCTTTTTGTTTAAACGAAGGCCTTTGCCACTACTTTGGAGTGTATAACACTGTCAAAGACCTGTCTCTTGCCTTCATGTAGGTAACTCCCACATCATGATCCCCAGCCCCGTAGCTCTTCAGAGATGCTTATTTTTATATCCCACTTCATGCTTTGATGCCACAGTATATCCTTTCCAAAGTCTCAATTTATGTTAATGGTACCATTTCCCCACTTATTCAAAATCAATCCTTGGAGTAATGTTTGATTTTTTTCTTTATATTCCCCATTTCCAACATTATCACATCCTGTAGATTCTATATTAAAAATATCTGTTTTAAAAATACCCATTAGGATTTATTCCTTCCCACTTATATGCCATCATCATAGAGGGAGTCTATTGTCTTTGTGCAATGGTCTCCTGACTGTTTCACCCACTGAGCCTTCTCCTCCAAGCCCATTTCCCCAGTCTTCTATGATTTCCATTGGTCATATTCTATATTAAAAATGAGGATATGTTAAAAAATGAGACCCTAAAATAAATTTTCAGACTCATCTGCATTCCTCCCATAATAACTATTATTTATTTAGCATCTACAATGTGCCAAACACTTTGCTAACCACTTTACAGATGTTTTTAATCCTTTCAACAATCATAAAAAGTAAGGCTTATTATACCTAGTGTACTTTTGGGCAAACAAGATTCAATTAACAGGATGTTTGCTTTCATAAGGTCACACCTTAGAAGGCAAATAGAGCTGTCATTTGATCTAGGTCTCATGGATTCCAAAGCCTGTTCTAAGAATTTAATATATGATACTACAAAGATGCAGAAATCAGATAATCACTGAATAAAAAATAAAATTTTGTTTTATATGTGACTATACATCAGAAAATAATTTAAAGTCAATCCAGTGAAGTTAAGACACTTACTCTCAGGATTCTTATTGATATACAATGAGATTAAGTAGAAGTACAAGAAAATAGTTATTGGGACTTTAACCTATCCTAAATTTCTTAGCTCAGATTGAAGAAATAGTAATTTCTCTAACGGCCAAGTATTTATTTAACCCGAACTGTGATTGTCACTGTAAGAAGGAAAACTATCTACCTCACAACAAATAATGGTGGGGACATCCCCTGGATGATGTGTGAAATGGATGCTTGTCAACACATGATTATACAAAAGATGTCTGTAATGAACCGTGTGCTAGAGTGAGTTCGCCCCTCACATAATACGACAGAAAGACAGCAAAAAAATAACTCCCTATTTGGCCACCTGGAAGGAAAGTAAATATGTCTATGAAAATGGCTCTGTGAAGACCCAAGATGCTACAGTTTATGAAAAAGCAGAGCTTTTCTCCACCCTCATAAAAACAGAACAAAACAAAAAGCTGATGAGCTATAAGTTACTTCCCAGAGAGGTCCCAAGTGGTTCCATTCTTGTTCTTATTTATTCCTCTGTTTCTTTTTTTGCCTTCACGTCATTACGCTGTTTTTATGTAACTTTTGATTCCTTCTTTACCACCTCTCCAATTCTATATTTACAAATTGTTCCAGTGAAGAAAAAGGCATTTTATGTCAAACAACACAGTTTATAGTCCAGCCTGAGGAACTCATTATGCATAGGAAGTGAATGGAAATTAAATTAATTCTGGATACAACTGAAGGCAATCTTTTTTGTTCACTGAAGAATTCGTCCGCCTCTGATGCCAAGATCAATCCAGAAATAAAAGGAAGGCATGTCGGTGTATTCAAATGTCAATTGAATATAGATTATTGCCAGAATTTTGTAGAATCTGCCAGTGATTCCTAAGACATTACTTTAAAACCAGTATTTATGTAACTAATTACAATTTTCTGCTTTCAGGTGTCAAGAATGAGCTTGAATTACCTTAAGCAAAATGGAAGAATTTATTATAAAAATTCAAGAATATTTTACAAAACACAAGAGAAAGAAACTTTTGTCTCAGAGAGGTTTGGAATTTAGAAATGGAAAAACATCAAAGAGCTAGCAGTAGGGCTTCCCTGGTGGTGCAGTGGTTGAGAATCCGCCTGCCAACAATGCAGGGGACACGGGTTCGAGCCCTGGTCCGGGAAGATCCCACATGCCGCGGAGCAACTAAGCCCGTGCACCACAACTACTGAGCCTGTGCTCTAGAGCTCACGAGCCACAACTACTGAGCCCGCGAGCTGCAACTACTGAAGCCCGCACGCCTAGAGCCCGTGCTCCGCAACAAGGGAAGCCACCTCAATGAGAAGCCCACGCGCTGCAACAAAGAGTAGCCCCCACTCACCGCAACTAGAGAAAGCCCGCGCGCAGCAACAAAGACCCAACGAAGCCAAAAATAAATAAATTTATTAGAAAAAAAAAAAAAAAAGAGCTAGCAGTATTTTCTTACTCTATCTTTCATTTACACCTCTTTCTGTGCTGTAGTTTTTACTTTGCATGGCATAAAGTGGCAAGGCAATCCCATAAGTTTGTACAGGTTGCCGACTGCACGAGGGTGTCCAGCCTTCGACGCAGTCTAAAATACAATCTAGCTCTGCTAGCCAGGCTGTGAACCCTCATGGTTGAGTTGTCCTAGAAAGGGTGACTTCTTCTAGTTTCTAAAAGGCAGCATATGAGTAAGTGGAGACCCCATCAAATGCTGTGGTTTTGCATATTTCAGGTCCAGTCACACAAAGAAAATGAATATGGTTCAAACTACAAATCCCTAGTAAAGAGATTTTGATTGAATGTGGTACCCAGTTCTGGTCCAATTAGCTGTGATTCAGAAGCTAAGGATATATTTTTTAAAACTGTAAATTTGTTAGTCTTTGGTGGATAGGGCATTTATTCATAACGCCTCTAAATTTTTATAACTCAGACTGCCCACTACCCTCTAACTCTTAGAGATTTCCTAAGAGTCAACTACTTATGAGTTGTATATCAGAATGGAAAGTATGCCAGGAGCAGTAGAAACTATCTAGATTTGGAGGAAGAGCTAGTTCTTTTCTTCTCTCCATATACATAAAATTCTTTATGGGTTGGCTTTGTATTTTTAGGGGACTGGAGATCCATTGATTCTTCAATTAAAATATAAGGTGTGGTTGTTGAAATATTTGTTTTGTATATTTTCTCCAAAATAAATTTTGTCTTCCTCTTATGGTTACCAGATTCAGCAAATAAAAATACAGGGCACCAGTTAAATTTTAATTTCATATAAATAATAAATAATGAATAAGTATGCCTCATGTATGAATTTCAGATAAATAATGAATAATAAATAATAAGTATGCCCCATGTAATATTTGGGACATAGATATAATAAAAATTATTACATGGGATATACACTAAATAATCATTCATTGCTTATCTGAAACAAATTGACCTGGGTAACCTTCATTTTATCTGGCAATGGCAATCTTACTTCCTTTTTATTATAAGTAGAACCCTAGAGAATTATTTTTAGACATTTTTAGATCTAATTTTGGCAGAGGGATGGAGTTAAGAAAATAGAAACATGTCTAGCCTTACACGTGAAGGATACTAAAACTTGACCTGGTGGCTTTACAGTGGAATATGATAAATGGTCACCTGGTCCCCATGAGTAAAAATGTCTGTGTTCTCTTTGGGGGAAGAAAATGAATGAAGGCTATCTTGTATTATTTTTATAGTATTTACATATACTCAATCATACAATGGAGCAAGGATATTTTATAAGTAAAATATAACTAACAAAATAGCACATAATTTCATCAGAAAGCTAATTTACTTTTTTAGAGCTGAGAGAAGTCAGATGATATTTCCATATATTAACATTGTCACATCTCTTTTTACTTCTCATTTTTATTTAAATTAATTATATAGAATCACTGCAATTACTTATAGTTAGTAATTAAAACAAATCATCTAATGTTGCCTTTAGTCCTTGAGACTTACTCCTGCTTTTAAAAAGTGGCACACTGGTATGTGTGTTAAACTTAAAAATTTAAATCATAGAATTCTGAAAGAAGGTAACTGTCTTATTAAGTCATCTACAACCTAAAAGTTGGAATAATTATTACTTAAGTCCACATAAAATGTACTTGGATTTAGACTTAATCAGGTAATTACAGTAAGAGTATGATTTTTGTAAGAAATTAGAGAAATATCTTAATTTTTCTTTATTACTCAAAAGTAACGGGGCTTCCCTGGTGGCGCAGTGGTTAAGAATCCGCCCGCCAATGCAGGGCACATGGATTCGATCCTTGGTCCGGGAAGATCCCATATGCCGCGGAACAACTAAGCCTGTGTGCCAGAACTACTTAGCCTGCGAGCCACAACTACCGAGCCCGTGAGCCACAATTACTGAAGCCCGTGTGCCTAGAGTCCGTGCTCCACAACAAGAGAAGCCACTGCAATGAGAAGCCTCAGTAGCCCCCGCTCACTGCAACTAGAGAAAGCCTGCGTGCAGCAACAAAGACCCAATGCAGCCAAAAAAAAAAAAAAAAAAAAAAGTAACACTACCATGATTATTTTAGAGATTTGATGAGCACCTGTTCTGTTCCATGCAGTATACTAGTCAAAATATACATTTTAATCTTGTTTCCTTTCCATAATTTTTATAGAGTAGATATTATGATCTAGATTTTTAAAAAACCTATTAGAAACTGAAACAAATATTTATTAGCTTCTGTAAGCCACACATATAAATAATAAGTGATCATATCTGGTCCTAAAGCCTATATGATATACCATGATAAAAAAATAAATTTATTGTGTCACTAAAATATTTGACCCACACCCAAGGCAGGAAGTATTGATAATTATTTATTTATTTTTGGCTGTGTTGGGTCTTCGTTGCTGCGCACGGGCTTTACCCAGTTGTGGGGAGCAGGGGCTACTCTTCATTGCGGTAAAGCAACCGATGCGCGGGCTTCGGTAGCTGTGGAACGCAGGCTCAGTAGTTGTGGCGCTGGGCTCTAGAGCGCAGGCTCAGTAGTTGTGGTGCACATGCTTAGTTGCTCCGTGGCACATGGGATCTTCCCCAACCAGGGCTCGAACCCCTGTCCTCTGCATTGGCAGGCGGATTCTTAACCACTGTGCCTCCAGGGAAATCCCGGAAGTATTGATAATTTATCTTGGTTTCTCAATTCTTTTTTTACTCTAATAAAGATAAATATATGATTTTAAGAACTAATTAACATTAGTATTCAACAACTTTTTTTCATGTAGTGAATTATTCAAACATAGTACTTTGTTTAGGGGACATAGATAATGACCTGTCAACTTTTGGTGGAAATATTTTTATAAGTTACAGTAATTTTTTATCTCTGAAGAATACTGTCTTAGAGATTGAACAACATGGCGTTGACCACTAGAGGGCTTAAAATTTGCAATCCCTGTAATCTAATAGTACTGATGGACATTTCGTTAAGGGCTTCTGGTAAATTTTGAAAAGGGAAGTAGACACACTGACTCTGTGGATCTCATGTGCTGAATAAAGGTTATAATTAAAGTTAATTTTAATATTTGTTGGAATCTTTACTTCTAAAGAATTGTAGTATTAGGTTATTTTACAATTACAATTATTATAAAGTTGTACAACAATTTTACAATTGTTATTTGATAAATTTCCCAGAGAATCCTAGTGAAATTGGAATGTAATGTAATTGAAGTGAAGTATTGGAATTAATAATAGGGAGAGGGCCTTAGAATACCTACTGGGAAGAGAATCTCATAGAAGACTGAAGGAGAACATCTGGAGAGAAGAAAAGCAAAAGATGGCAAAGGAGCAAAGAAAACCAAACCCCCCCCAAAAATTTTGAGTATTCTTCTCTTGGAGGGATTGGCATGTACTTGGCAATGTGAAACCAGGGGTTGAGTGATTGATCTAAGTAATAATAATAATTATAAAAGTGATATTTATTGGATTTTCACTACGTGCTAGGACTCTACTAAGGCATTAACATATATTAACTCATTGAAACATCTCTTAAACCTCAGAATATTCACTCTATTCTTTTTTTTTTCATTTTACAAATAAGGAAACAGACCCTTTCTTCTTAGACACTTGCCCCACCCCCCTAAAATAAAAACCATTCAGTGAAGGCTATGGCAGACACAAAGGAGCTTTCCTAAAGCAGATGAATTCTATAAAGACTCAGAGTTTGGAGCTTACTGAGTTCAAGATCTAGGACAAAGCAATGGTCCCAGATGAGGATGCATTCTTCATGAGCTTTGGGAGAAGCGAGGCCAGGGCATTTAAAAATATCTGACAGTAGGAAGTTAAATGTCATGAAAAAATATCTGATAATTGGAAGTTGGGAAATTGCACATGGTCTAAAATCTTGTATGGGGGGCCAGGGGGAGAAAAATACAGTAAACTACACTGTTAAATGTCTAGACATTTAAAGGCTGATCTTGCCATAGGTTCTTAATGGCTTTAAGTAATGAAACAAAGCAAAATACAACAGAAAATAAAGGCCTGATGTACTACTTATGTGTTTTGTAGCAATTTCTGGCAACTAAATTTCTTTGTCCAGCTAGTGATGAGGAAATCCTGTATTTTTGATACTTTCTTAAGAGCTGAAAAGGAGATGATGAGAGATCATGCCACTGACCCATGGAATATTACCTAGAGGGAATTCTATGTAAAAATGCACTTATGCATTTTTTTAAAGGTTTTTTTTTTTCCCCTGCGCGGCATGCAGGATTTTAGCTCCCCGACCAGGGATCGGACCATGCCCCCTGCAGTGGAAGCAAGGAGTTCTAACCACTGGATTGCCAGGGAATTCCCTTATGATGGTTTTAAACACAAACACACTCAAGGTTATCACACACAGTATAAGTAATATACTTAGAGAAAACAATATTTCAGAGGAGAAAGTAACAAATGAAGACACTGACTTAGCCATTGTCTTTGGCAAGATGCCATTCATGGGTGGTGCCAATAAGCATAATTACGTAATATTCTCTAGGCGTATTCAGCCACTTGCATGCAGGAACAGATTAATAGATAGTTGGATTTGACCAGAGTTTAGTTTTTGTTAGGAAAGAATGCTTGAGGGAGAAAGGGAAAAGGAAGTTAAGGACATTTGTTGGGAAGTAGTTATAGGGCAAAATCATGAAAACAAGCTGGCTAGAGTGACATGTGAAGACATGGGATTAGGATGAATAAAAGTAAGTTATAGGGTCAATGAACTGGTGGTCTTGATGAGCTGGTGAATTGCATGAATGGAGTACTAGAGTGAATAGACTAAAAGAATAGAGGATGATAGAATAAGTAGTTTAAAACTGAAATTCAGATATGGTACAGTTTGGGGTGATGACAAGGTCTAGGTATGACATGTGAGTGGTTGTAGAGAAAGGATGGAGGAAAAGATTATTGGAGCCAAGGAAACAAAAGAATGTAGAGGCTAAGGTGTTAGTTGGATCATCTAGTTGGATTTTGAAGTAGATAACCACGATGACAGGAAAGGTATAAATAAGCAAAGAACAATTACTCAGAGGTCCATACATGGTCTAACAAGCAGGGATACAGGGTGACAAAGTATGAGATTGTACGTTTCAAAAGACATGAAAGTTTTGAAGGGGGAAAGAGGAGTGATAGTTTGGAAGTAGGAACAGAAGATAGCAGAGAGGCCGCTACCTCAAACTCCAGGCATATATGATACTTAGAGTACGAGAGGAAAAAGTAAAAATAAATCCTTCATTTGAAGGGCTCCAGGGAAAGCAGTGTTTTCAGGAGCCAAGTCAAAATTCAGCAAAACTCTGAAGAAAATGTTCTGTGAAGAGGTTAATGAAGGAGAGGAGTTTTCTGATGACAGGAAGTAAGTTTGGGCAGAAGGGCTTAGACGGCCAAGAGTCTGGGCGATGTGTGGTCAGATTAGCAGGGCTGAGAAAAGGGTGCATGAAACAGTGATCTGGGAAATGTGCACTTCTCACGGGTGATACAGGAAAACTGGTTTTGGAGGCACGATGGGATTTGTTTCAGAAGCCACAGGACACAGTAATTAAAGATCATGGGGTGGCCGATCTTTCCTGCAGCTGCAGGTGGGACGGTGGTGAGGCCAAAGTCTCATCCCTGGGGTTTTAGAGCAAGGGGTAGACGGAGATCTTAGGCCTTATGCTGTTGGAGAAAAGCAGCAATTCAGTACCCCTTGCTTCCCATCAAGGGCCCTCTCTACTAAGTAATTCCATTGATTGGAAAAACTCCTACAGAATCTCTAAGCCCAAAAGTCCCCTGCTTTGTGAACCTTTCCAGACCTCCACATCTCATAGTTAGTCATTTCCTCTATAACCCAAATCACTTTGCACAAACAGCTCTTTGAACCTGTATGACATTTTATTGTAATTGTTTACCTGTCTCTCCCAGTACACACTGAACACCTTGAGTCACAAATTGTGGCTTACTTTGTATCCGTACTACAAAGTAGACCATAACCACACAACTCGGTAACAAACTTAAGATCTATTAAGGGCTCAATAGCTTTAAAAAAGTGACTTAAAGTGAATTAAAAGACTGCTTCAGCAGTATTACTATTATGACTAACTGCTGGGAGTTTCCTATGGGTGAGCACTACACTAGATGTTGTATGTACCCAGTCCTGATTTGGTAGCTGTCTTAGTCAACTCAGGCTGCTACAACAAATATACCACAGACTGGGTAGCTTAAACAACCAGCATTTATTTCTCACCTCTCTGGAGGTTGGAAGTCTGAGGTCAGGGTGGCAGCACGGTTGGGATCTTGGTGAAGGTCCTCTTGCTCGTTTACAGATGGCCTTCTTCTCATTGTATCCTCACATGGTGAAGAGCAGAGAGAGAAAGGAAGCAAGTTGTCTCGTGTGTGCCTCTTCTTAGAAGAGCATTAATCCTATTCATGAAAGCTCTATCCTCATGGCCTCATTACCTCCCAAAGGCCCTGCCTCCTAATATTATCATATTGAGGGTTAGGATTTTAATGCATAAATTTTGGGGAGACACAAACATTCAGTTCATAACAGTAGATGATACTATTGTCATTTTACAAGCAAGAAAGCTGGGACTCAGTCTCAAAGGTTATGCAGTCAGGAGGATGTAAAACCAGGAATCGGTCCTAGTTTACCTGATACTAAAGCCTTTCAGTTCTATCAAATTGCTGTCTTGATTCCATTTATGTTCTCATCCTAAACTTCTAAGATCTAGGAGTTTTATTATTGCCAGTGCAGATTTAACACCACAGTGACAAAAATAGAGAAAATGAAAGTTGTTAATTTTATTGTAATATTTACTGTTTATTAGTGTGACTCTTTAAAAAAATCTTTCTGGAGAGTAAAATAATACAAAAGGAAAAAATGGCTGATATAATTCAAATTTGATCAAAACTTACTTTGGTTTACAGGACAAAATATGCAAATTATACTCTGAGGGTAAGCTCAGCTAGGAATATGCAAAGAACTCTCAAACACTAATTCCACCCAGACAAAAAGAAATATGGAAATGTCCTAGAATGTCATGAAGTTTCACAGAAATTCTGACATAGGTAATATAATATGAAACTCTATTTTGCTTCTAAATTATTTAAATTATACACACTTTTTAGAATATGGGAGACCAAGTAGCCTCATGCACATTTAACTTTGTAACACTCTTCTTCCCTAAAGTGAAAGCTGTTGAATATCCAGGGCCCATGTTGAGTTTGCCCAAGTCAGAATCCCAGAGGATCCCTGATATGAATCTTGCGTTCAACATGGCACATGAAAATCATAGAAACTTCCTTCATTGGTAATAGCTTAGGTGTGCAAGGTCAGAGTAGGGGCTCTCTGTCGTTCTGGAGAGAGAAAGATTTGAGCACATCCTCAGACCTCAGAAGGAAAAAAGCATCCTATTTATTCTTATTTTCTGGGGCATTTGCAGGAACATCAGGTTCAATATGGGCAAATAAAAGGATTCCAACTACGTACTCAGTAATCAAAACATTCCATTGTTGGTACTGTACATGTGACAGTAACTTGACTGTACCCGGGAGACAAGAGAAGAAACATGAAGAGCAGCAAGTATTTTTTGGAACAAAGGATGTTGTAAAGGCTAGTATCATGAATAGGTCCTTAATAGGTAAAGCATTTTTTTAATTACCTTGATTCAAGTAGCCAACTAGGGAATTCCCTGGTGGTCCAGCAGTTAGGACTTGGTGCTTTCACTGCCAGGACGCTGGTTGGGGAAATAAGATCCCCACAAGCTGCTAGGCATGCCCTCTGCCCACCCCCCCAACAAAAAAGGCAAGTGGCCAACTAAATCAGATGATTCAGTATTCAGTAAAATAACTAAATCCAGTAAAACATAAAACACTAGGTCTTGAATTATATAGTTGGGTGGTTCACATCCAGATATGCAGATAATTTGCAAATCTTCACTTCATTTGCTGCTTCATAGGCATATCTTGATGTTTACAGGTAAATGGAGTAGTTGGTTCATTAGATAATTAACAGCCTATGGAAGAGGCCATTCTATCAAAATTGCAGTTTGACTCTGTGGGTTACAACCTCTGACAGAATGGCACTTAAGTTTCATTGGCTAAACTGCCAAAACTACTAGACTCTGAAAGAACCTTCAGGTGCTTACCCAGGTTTAACTCTTTTAACACCCAACAATTTCTGTCTAGACTAAATATGATCAGCAGATTCTTTCATATAACCACTAGGCACATCTCAATAGAATTTATCCTGTAGAGTTTTTAAAAATTTGAACAGGAAACAGGAACAACAAGAGTTACTAGGTATTATTAGGTATTACTAAATTTATCAGCTATGATCTCAGATTCCTATCTTTACCTTTAATCTTTACTTGCTGACTCTGTTAACTATAGCTTTAAGACTTTTCCTAAAATCAACAATCCTGCTAAGACTTGAATGCTGAGGGTATAGGGTAAGTTAGGAGAAGTCAGGGTTTGGGGTTGGCCCTGTAAGAATGATACTGGCTGATATGGTAAATCAGAAAGGCAAGAGCTTGTGTTCGGAGGGGTCGGCTAAGAAACAGAAGGTTAACATGAAAAATTCAGAGTTTAGAACTGTCTGGTGGTAAGGATCAGAATACCAGTAGAGAGATTAGGATGGAGAAGGTCAGAGAGCTAGAAGGGATGGAAAATAAAGATGGGTCGGGTACTTAATCTTACGAGTGTGTGTAGCAGGAGGCTAGACTCTAAAGCACAGAGTCTAAATAGTTGTAAATCATTATCATTAGTAGTAGCTATTCTTAGCTATTTTTATTAGCTTTGTACTAAAACTACTATGGAAGAGATTCTCACAGAGCTCTCATGTAAGGCCTCATGTTATAAAAATATTGGGCTTGAATGAATGGGTAGTTAGAGGCAAGTGAGACCTGCATGGAGCAGGAGAATGACGGGTGGAGAGTCAGGCAGTTTTCCTACCTACAGGATTCCAAGAGGAAGTGGATTTTGGTTTGTATTCCAGCTTCATCACATATACCTGTATAGTTGAATTAAAGCCATTTAAATCTCCCTGGGGCTTCCCTGGTGGCGCAGTGGTTGAGAGTCTGCCTGCCAGTGCAGGGCACGCGGGTTCGAGCCCTGGTCTGGGAAGATCCCACATGCCGCAGAGCAGCTGGGCCCGTGAGCCACAGCTACTGAGCCTGCGCGTCTGGAGCCTGTGCTCCGCAACAAGAGAGGCCGCAATAGTGAGAGGCCCGCGCACCGCGATGAAGAGTGGCCCCCGCTTGCCACAACTGGACAAAGCCCTCGCACAGAAACGAAGACCCAACACAGCCAAAAATAAATAAATAAATAAATAAATAAATAATTAAAAAAAAAAAAATCTCCCTGATAATATTTAATACATTGGGTTGCTGTGATAATAAATGAAATACTCTATGTACCATATCTGGTCTAGTGTAGCCATCCAGTAAATGTTAACTTCCATTCTTCTTCATCTACCACTTAAGCATCCCTTATAGCACTAAGTGTAGTCTTGTACATCTCACTAGAGTCTTTATTATTTGATGATAGGAAATGTGTGCTGTCTTTGTGCGTGTGTGTGTTTTTTTTTTTTTTTGGCCGTGCAGCTTGTGGGATCTTAGTTCCCCAACCAGGCATTGAACCCTGGCCCTCGGCAGTGAAAGCATGGAGTCTTGAGCATTTGACTGCCAGGGAATTTGCTGTGCTGTCTTTGTATCACCAGTAACTGCCTTGCACATAGTAGATGATCAAAAATGTATTCCACAAACTTGGTATATCTGGAAAGTATTCTCCTCTTAAAAGAGACCAGGTTGATAAAATGGACAACATCTAAACTTTAAGACATTCAAAAATTTATCAAGGGGTTTTAAAAAACCCATATAAACATCATGTATATTTTCTAGGATAGATATCAGTGAGATTTATTTTAAAATACTGATGGAACTCTCTGGTGGTAGGAATTGGAAATATGGTGTAAAGTCAATTAAAATACTCTGAAATGGGCCTGCTCCCAATTATATTAATTTAAAATACTAGACACCTGCTTTCTCAGCATCCTTTGCTGCTGATGTAGAATTCAGTTAAAAGGTGCTGGGGTGAGGAACATCTTGCAGGGGGAGGAAAGTTGGAACATACCAACATAAGTTGGTGCTTGAATGAAAACTTACTTTTAACAATATTAACAGGAACAACAAAGAGCTATGTCAAGAAGAGAAAGTGTATATAATAGATAGAAAATTGAAGATGGAATACCAATATGCAGTCAGAAATTTTGAGTTGGGTACTCTAGGAGTAAACTACTGCTGGTTTGGATGAGGGTGAATTCAGAGAGGGAGAAGAGTCAAATGTAACCGATTACACGAGCATCGCTCCATACCTCAATACGTGTTCTGACTGCTCCCAGAATGTACTCACATCCATATATCCAGCAATGCTGCCCTTGTATATCATCAAATTTTCACTGGCTACTGGGTCATCCAAATCAGCATACACATATACTGTAATATCTCTCATCTAATGAAACAACAACAACAACAAAAATCCTGCCTGTTTTCACATCTTCTGTCCATATATATACCCCATTTGTAGAAAAATTCAAGGAAGAATTGTCTATGCTCATCTCTATTTGCTACCTTTCTATTCATTTTTGAACCCACTAACAAGTCTTTCTTCCCCATTCAACTAAAATTACTCTTGTTAAGGCCACTTGTGACCTTTTGTTGCTCAATCCAACAGTCAGTTTTTAATCGTCAAATTACTTGACCTCTCATCAGAACTTGGAACAGTTAATTATTCACTCTTTTTACAGCACTTTCTTCACTTGGGCTTTTGGACAACATTCTGTCTGCTATCTCACTGGACATTTTTTCCCTAACTCCTGAGTCTGCCTCTTCACTTTCTCAATCTCTAAAGTTTGGAATTTCCCAAAGCTTAGTCCCTGGGACATCACTGTTCTTTAATTATACTTACTCCTTTAGTGATCTCAATCCAATTTTATGACTCCAAATGATATTTATATAGGATAGATTCCAAAATTCATAACTCTAGCCTAGACTTTTCTCCTGAAGTTCACTTTTATATACCCAATTACCTACTTGACACCTCCACTTGGATTAGAATAGATATCTCAGACTGTACTTGTCTCAGACTGACTCCTGATTATCCCACCCCAAACACTCAGATCAGCTCTTTCAGCGGTCTTCTCCACAAGTCATTACACAGTTAATGAAAACTGCATCTTTGCAGTTGCTCATGGCAAAACTCTAAAGTCTTCCTTGCTTCTTTTCTATAGCTCACATCCGATCCATCGCAAATTTTGTTGGTTGTATCTCAAAATATATCCGGAATCTGTTCACTTCTCAACATCTCCATTGCTACCACTCTGGTTCAAGACATCATCAACTCTCACCTCAATTACTGCCAGAGTCTCTAACCGGTCTCCTTACTTCTGCTCTAGATACATAGAATATATTTTCCATCAGCAGTTGGTGTGAATTTTAAAGAACACATCAAATTATGCCATCTCTTTCTGCACTGAGCGAAACCCAAAGCCTGTTCTCTGACGCACAAAGCCCTGCATAATTTGCCTCCTGCTACCTCCCTGAGTCCAGCTGCCCCCACTCTCTGCTTTGTTCACTGTGCTCTAGACATACAGGCCTCCTTGCTCTTCCCTGCCTTTGTGCTTA
Organism: Balaenoptera musculus; assembly: GCF_009873245.2. Lineage (NCBI taxonomy): Eukaryota > Metazoa > Chordata > Mammalia > Artiodactyla > Balaenopteridae > Balaenoptera > Balaenoptera musculus. The sequence goes on from NC_045789.1 coordinate 113,974,016, forward strand.
TTACCTTTGCCCAAGACAGAGATAGCCAAAGCATGATTTTCTTCCTTCAGTTCCTTCTTGTCTCTGTATAAATGTCATTTTATTGTGAGACATTAACATCTTTCCCAGACCCTATCTGTCCATGGAGCTCTCTAAGGTACTGGACTGTAGTCCTCCGTGGCTGACTGGCTTAGAGCCTAGGCCTCAGAACCTGACCTAGTACCTGCCTTGCAATTTATCTTTCCCGACTCCAGTTAACCTCTGCAGCTAGCTGCCAGCCCTTGCCTTGGCCCCGCCTAACTTTGGCCACAATTAAAAGCAGCTGCTCACTGGAGCAGTTCCTCACATCGGCAGCTCAGTTCTCTGGCCTGTTCCCCCATAGTGCTATGGTTGGTACTGGGCCTTTGAACTCTGATGATGAAGGAGGGCATCTATATGGGTTGTTGGAGAGACAGCAGTGAGTGATAGGCTAAACAGAGAATTAGATGGCCCAGTTGACTAGGCTTGGCTTCATAACAGACCCTGGATAAACTCTAGCCTTCTCTTAGAATTTCTTTTGTAAATCAAGTGAATTATACTTGCCCAAGAAATAAACTCTTTCCTTTGACATAGTTCAAATAATATAACTATATTTCTCATAAATGTGAATGAGAGTTTATAGCATCAGGAATTGGGCAAAAGTAGAAAGTTATTATTCAAGAAGAGTTTAATCAGTGCTAAATTAAAGCGTGATGATTCATATTAGTATTCCCAGATTATATAAACTTAGAAATAGCATGGGCAAGTATATTAAATTGAAAAGTCTATTGGTGTTCATAGTGATTTTAAGTTTGAAGATAATAAGCCAAATGGAAAGTCAGAATGATAAAGAGTTTTTTTAAATGCTGGTCAAGAAGAGAGGTTTCAAGAAAATTAGAGGAAATAAATTCAGATTTTTTATGGCCCAAATAGCTTTACCATTGCTGTTTAAATAGCCATTTAAATGGCCTTTTCTGTTGTCATTATTTTTTCTCTCTCCTCCCTCTCTATCAGCAAGCAGTGATACGTCTGCAACATGTCACTGCCTTACTTAAAAGTATCTGCTGTCCTTCAACTCCCAAAGAATCAATTCCATAATCCATTGCATGGCATGCACACTCTTACTTCTTAAGATTCATCCCTGACTACCTGTCAATTCCTGTATTTCTAGCTGTAAAATAGGGATTCCCTAACTGTCCAAGAAATTTTGTTCTTCCAGGCTTTTGCTAGGATTATTTTCCCATCCAACAGTACCTTTATCTTCCTTTCCTGGCTGGGAGAATCCTGCATATTCTTTAAGACCAGATAAAAATTTACTCCCTAAGGAAGGTAGTTACTCTCCTCAAGCAGGATTTTTTTAAGTTTTTCTCATTGACCAAGGTGAAATTACAGTTTAGATGTTAAAACATATATGTCTAGTATTTGCAGTATAAAGAACACATGGCATGCTTACATAAAGTTTCTCAGTTCACAAGCTTAAATCATTTTATAAATATGAAGAATGAATTCTCTTTACCTCCAGAGTAGGAAAATAAAATGGAGTTAAATGTGATGATGTGATAAAAAAAATACACACTTAAACTCCACTGGGTGTTTAACACACCAGTAACCCCTAGGAATACATTATACTCATCCAGATGTTTCCAAGGGTCTGAAACAAACGAAGATCATTTAAGCAGTTCCTTTTTTTTGGAATGTTCAAAAATATTTGCAAGATTCATTTAATTAACGGTTTTGTGTGTATACATGTGTGTTTAAAGGATCTCAGACACACTTAAAGGTTTTCAGAAGTGTTATTCAGGTAAAACACACATTGATAGAACAAGAGAGTCACCATGCTGACCCTGCTTTTAAAACCGGCTGTTCGTGTGAACTGGTATTGCTTGCCAGCATGGTCAAAGATGAAGAATCCTGAGAATTTCCTGAGCAGTTAGGTAGTAAATCTAGCCACCAACCTGAGTTCTTCTTTGTCTTGATGATTCTTATTTTATGGCCAGAGTTATGAAAAGCCAAACCTTCAAATAATAGGCCTGTTTCCTGTGCACTGGCAAGTTCTGGTTAGCTGGCAGACAGGCCTCTGGCAAAATCTAGACCTCTCATGTACTAGGGAAGAAAGCTGATATTTTATGGCTGACCCACAGGCCCTGATTCAGAAATAGTCTGAGTCATGATGTATTTTTTAAAATATCTATTTCAAAACTGTAAAAAAAAAAAAGAGGGCACAAAAGCAAAAAGATAGCTTTAATGACATTTTCTACCTTGGACACACCAGGCATTACACATCTGTTGCTTTCCTTGTTCAAAGGAAAAGCCCATTAGACAAAACCATGACAGAAGAAAGGAAATCATGACATGATTTAAAGAGCTTATTGGTAGTTTTCATTATAGATGATATTTTTTCAACAGAGGTATGAAAAATGTCAGAAGGTACACAGGGCTTTATGTAGGATTATTTCCATTAAATTTAATGGTTATGTTTTACAATTCAGAATATAAGCATCTAATCATTGCAATAAATATTTGTAATAATTACGGTAATAATCATTGTAATAAATATTTGTAATAATATACAGTTTAGCTCATTTCCCTTCCCAGTTTTATTCATCACCCTCATATTAAATTCTTAAGGACTATATGTCTATTAATATCCAAAGAAATCTTATATGCAGTACATATTTCAAATACTATTATTTATCAATGCTATTCTAGAAATTTAATTAAAAATGTAAAATATCTTAAAACAGTCCAGAAAAGTGGGTATTTATAAATTTTAAAAATTCATATATTGCCTAGGGAAGAAAAAAAAATAACTGAATAAATAAAGGTGCAATGGGACCAAACTGCTTTTGAGCAGACATGACAGAAAAGAACTCAAATCTGTATTCCATAAATAAATGAAATTAAGTTTAAATCTAATAGTCAGTGTTTGAAGGAAAAAATAATGTGGCACTAGGATATATAAAGTGAACCACAGCATGTAGGAGCTATGAGTTCCTATTCTTATAATGACTATTACTCAGGTTTTATACCAAAGTTATGATAAATTTGGGTTCTGCAATTGCTCTGTAATATGGAAATTTTGCAATGAGATTCAAAGAACAATCCATTTACAACTTAATCTTGAGGAAAAATTTCTTGGGTTAAACACCACAACCAAATGGGTATAATAGTGAAATTGGGGTGGTCACCTAGAAATGATACATCAGCCCATTCCTTTAAAATTAACAATATTTCTTCTACCATAGGTATTTCTAGTTCCTCTTGTATTTAAAAGCACAGATGTTAGGAGGGCCACTTCAATACTTTTGTAGATCAGAGATTATATTACTTACTCAATTACCTGAATCATTTTTTTAAAGTGAATTCTAAATTCTGTGCAAAATCAATAAAACTTTTCCACTAACAATAGCAAATGCCTTTTGAGGATCATACACTCTGTAGTGGATTATACTCTGCATTAGTTACCTATTGCTGAGTAACAAATAATCCCCAAATTTTGTGGCTTAAAATTACAAACATTTATTATCTCTGTGCGTCACACATTTATGGATGGCTTAGCTGTGTGCTTTTGCCACAAAGACTCTAACAAGACTGTAAGCAAAATGAAAGTCATGGGTATGATCTCTTGCAAAGGCTTGACTCAGGGAGGATGCAATTTCAAGTTCACTTATGTGGTTGTTGGAAAGATTCAGTCCTTTGTTGACTTTTGGACTGAGGTAACATTTTCTCACTGGCGGTTGGCTGGTGACCTCCCTCAGTTCATTGCCATGTGAGTTTTTCCATAGGGCAGTTCACAGCCTAGCAGCAGCTTCCATCAGAATGAGTGAATAGGGAAGCAAGAGAGGGAATCAAGGCAGAAGCCATGGTCTCTTTGTAACCTAACCTTGAAAGTATCATACCATTACTTTTGCCATATTTGATTAGTTAGAAGCGAATCAGCAGGCCCAGCCCACACTCAAGAGGAGGGAACATTACACAAGGGCATGAATAGGAGGAGGTAGGGATCATTGGGGGCCACCTTAGATGTCGCTCACCACACGCCCATTTATAGATGAGGAAACACTCAGAGAATTTTAGTAACATTTTCAAGCAAAACAGAGAGTAAATGTAGAAGCTAGAATTAAAACTGAGGTGTGATTGATTTTAAAGCCCAGAGCGTTTCCATTGCATGCTTGTGATAATGAAAGAATAAGTTCAAGTGACCTGGGAAAGCACTGGGACAAGTCAAAGCATCAGTATTAGTAAGATTTTTTTTTTTTAATGGAGCTAGGTTGTAGCTAAGAGGTAAGCCCAGGAAAAATTGTATTATTTATATTTATGGAAGATAAAGACAGCAAATGTATCAGGTGACATGGTTGGGTATATAAATACTTCAAATTAATCTTATAAATAAATATTAGAATTTAGTAACTGAAGTTTGAAAGGTTTTTCAAAAATTTAAAAAATCAATTGAATTCTAATTTCCAGTAAGGTATGTTAAGAGAATAAAAGTATAATACTATTTAGAGAGGCATAGAAATTAAACATCTAGGAGTAAATATAGTGAAATATGCAAGACCTACACCCAGGAAACTACCAAACCAGTATTGAGGGAGATTCAAGGAGGACCAAAACAAATGGAATGATATATCATGCTCATGGTTTGGAAGACTCCACATTGTAAAGAAGCTAACTCTTTCCAAATTGATTTATAGATTAAATGCATTCCAAATCTAAATACCAATGCTTTGTGAGCATGTGTATGTGTATGCAAGTTTTAAAATTAATATGGAAATACAAAAGGCCAAGAATGACCATAATAATCTGGAAGAAGGAGAATAAAGTGGAGGATTTACCCTTGATATGAAGCTCATAAAACTACATGTGGCACTGGTCCAAGGTTAGTTAGACAAGTAAATCAAAGATACAAGCCCCCAAACAGACCCACACATATATAGTTACTTGGCTTTTGAAAATTTTGGCACTTCAGAGCAATGGATAAAGGAGTATCTTTTTGGCAAATGTTACTGGGTCAGTTGAATAATCATATGAAACAAGGTGAATCACATCATACACAATTATCAATTTGTTAGTATAAATTTAAAGAGTAAAACACTAATCTTTCAGAGGAAATCATCGGAACATATCGTCATGAATTTGAAATAGGCAAAGTTTTCTTTAAAGGTTCACCAAGAGCACTAATTATGAAGGATAGATTGTTGAATTGGGCTACAATGGAATCTAAAATTTCCATTAATTGAAAGACACCACCAGAAAGTGAAAAGACAAACCACAAATTAGAGAAGATACTTACAATGTTTATAACTGACAAAAGACTTGTATTCAGAATATATAATGAATTCATTACAAATAAATGTGAGTGTAAAAGATAGCTCAGTTTTTAAAATCAGCTTAAGAATTAAGCAGGCACTTCAGAATATGATACCCTAATAGTGAATAAATAGATGAAAAGAAGAATTAACTTCAATGGTAATAGAAAAAGCAAATTAAAACTATAGTGAGATATAACCATACACCTGTAGGATGATTAAAATGAAACAAAATTGAACTGATAATCACAAGCATTGGCAAGGATGTGAAGCTGGTAGGATTGTACTTTAGTGGAATCACTTTTGAAAACCCTTTGGCATTATTTACTAATGGTGAACATATACTACCCTATGACCTAGAAATCCTAGGTTTCCACCAAACCAAAATGGTACAAAATAAACACCCAAGAATGCTCTTATCAGTATAATTTTAATAGCCCCAAACTGGAAACAATCTAAATATATATCCATAATTGGTGGAATGGACAATAAATATAATACAGCAAGGAAAAAGAACCCAATACTGATACTCAAAACAACATGGATGATTCTACAAACATTTTATTGAAGCCAGACAGAAAACAATATGTTCTATGCGATTTCATCTATATAAAGTTCAGTAAGAGGTGTTGGCATTGGGGAAAAAGATAACTTAGTTAATGGATATCTAGTAAGATAATTGAGAGGTCAGGTTTCTAAGCATACAGTAGAAGAAAAGTTAGTTCCACTAGAAAAAGTACTGTTATGGAAAATGACAAACAAAATTAATGAATTAAAAAGAGTTAAGTTGATGAAAAAATAAACATTAAAAATTTTTTCCTAATATTAAATACATATAAGTAGTTAACGTATTCAGAATTCTTTCACTTCTAAACAGTAGTATTTTAAACTGTCCTGACCTTTTTCATTTGTAGTGGTAAATTTTTTATCCAGGGGTGGGAGGGAGACGCAAGAGGGAGGGGATATGGGGATATATGTATATGTATAGCTGATTCACTTTGTTATACAGCAGAAACTAACACAACATTGTAAAGCAATTATACTCCAATAAAGATGTTAAAATAAATAAATAAAAGGATTGAAAATATAAAAAAAAAAATTTTTTTATCCATGTAGACAAGTCTGGTGAATACCCTTGGAGATTATTTAAAAGTATCTAAAATGTTAAAGAGCCACAAATTAAATGAAGTGAGTATTCTAAAATAAATTTTAAGCTACACTAACTTTTTAAAAAATATATTTGTTTATTTAGGCTGTGCCGCGTTTTACTTGCGGCACGCGGGATCTTCGTTGCGGTATGCATATGTGATCTAGTTCCCCGACCAGGGATTGAACCTGAGCCCTCTGTATTGGGAGTGTGGATTCCTACCCACTGGACCACCAGGGAAGTCCCAAGCTACATTAACTTTTAATGACAATTATTGAGAGCAAACTTTTTAGTACGTCACCAATGCAAGTACCTGGGCAAGGCATAAAGATGGTTACAATGACTAGTATACAATGTTATCTTTTGTGTATATGTGATGGGTGATTAGGGGGTGAATGGCCATTTATTATGGAAGATTTAATTAATGTATAGACAGAGAACTAGGTGCTGACAATGTTCTACCGTATTTTAAATATTTCCGAAAATAAATTTCTTTAATTAGAATATTAGATAATTGCAGTTCAGTAACCTGATTTTATAACACCTCTGTAACTCTCTCTTCCTGTATGAAAACTTATACTCTGGCTTAACAAAAGAAAAAAGTAATAGCTAGCAATTTAAAACTCCTATCTGCATGTGGCATTTTATCTGAACAAGGATGACAGGATTGTGCACATAATTATTATTTAGGATCCTGCAGCGCATCCTAAAAGTAAAGGCATACATATCTCCACTCCTGATGTAGCGTCAGAGATGACAGCAGGGAAAACATTCTCTACTGTGGTCATCTTAAGTCTGGCTAAACACAGAATAAAAAAGCATCATACCTGTTCTGCATTTTATTTCCAATTTATTTCCTTTTCATGAAAACACTGGCAAGAGGGTAGTGCATACCTTTGATGTGTTTTTCTTAGGGATTTATCATGCATCAGAATAAGCTGTCTGTCAGATGTATGACATCTAGATCCACATTGTCTTTGAAGACCATGTCACTAGAAATAGTTAGCATCGTTTATCAGGTGCACGTGAGGAGTGCGCTGAGAGTCTGACACCTGGTCTTTAATCTTGTCTAGCTATGTCCACACGGACAAATCAGTTCTCATCCCTGGACCTTATTTTTCTCAGATATAAAATGAAGGTGTTGGGCTCATTTAAGCAATTAAAAAATTTCATCTTGCTTTATAAAACTATGTTGGAGCCATGTGATAAACAGTCTTTACAGCAAAAAGGTCAAAAATTATATGGAGGCCCAGGGCTTGCTAGACCCCTGTAAGAAAATGGAGAGAACAATCAAATATTGGACCCAGGTTCAGGAAATAGAGAGTGAACCCCAGCTCTGTTGTTAGCTTTGGAGTGTCGAGAAAGTCACTACCCTTTTAAAATCCTTGATTTTGTTCTCTCTAAAACTTCTACCCCTAGAAGCATGTGCTGTCCCTGTCACAGAGAAGGCTCCTTCAAATTGGTAGCTGACTCTCAGTACAAATACTTGCAAGTGAGAAAACTTACTTATTCTTTTTCTATTTTTTCCCCAAGGGGTGTTCGAGGGATTTGTGTTATCGTTGCCGGCTTTTCTACTCTTAACCAACTGAATTTACCTTCATGGATAGGAACCAGCGTCTCCCCCCTTCTGACATGGATCGCTAAAATCTCCACATTTCCATATTTGGTGAATATTTCTGGTACCTAAGTTTTTTGCCTCATGTGATATCTATCATATTCAGTGATGTGCAGCAGTTTAGGTTGTCTGTTTTTCCCCCATAGCAGCCTCAGGAGTGCTATTTCATGTTATTTGTATACAAACTGTGATATTATGCAGTGCACATTGCAAAAATTTTTTTAAATCCTCAAACTGAAAGCATATTAGATAAATTAAACTTCCAGCAACTGTGCTGGAGCCCAGGATGGCAGCAAGGGGAGGTGTTGGAATTGCTGGTTTGGGGTATTGGTTGCCCTGCCTGTGGACACCCATAGTCTCTGTCCCTTATATAAATTCTTGTGAGGTAATCCGATGGGTGTAGCTCAGCCCACAGACTGTATGCCCTCCAGCCCGAGTCCGATGTTGGAAAACCAGTTGTGGCTAGGATGGTGGAGTTAAATTACAGAAATATGGCCACCCAAGATACCCAGGGACAATGAATGGGATAGTGTCCAGCAAAAGGGGCCATGAATGGGAACACATTCTCTGGGGAAATCGTTCAGCAAGAGTAGCATGTTGTAATGTGCCCACTGCCGTGAAGTGGAGCCTGAAGACAAAAGGTGTTTATGATTAGATCAAGGCTGAAAAAAATAAGAATGCTAAAAATTGGTAACTGTACAGTATCTGTGAAGTCCAGATTGCAAATTTCAACTCTAAGCCTGCATATGTTTCTGGCGTTTAGACAGCAAATTATTGTCCGTAAGATGGTACAGAAAACCCGAACGAACTTTTTGGCCAGCCCAATATTATGTACTATAAGCATTCTATGCTATGCCATAGATGTGCCATCACTGATCATATTTTCCTCATTTAGTTCAGTTCATCAGGTAAGAAACTGAACATATATGCATACATTTCTAAGTTAAAATTTATCCAAGTCTTAAAAATCTTCTGGTTTTTTTCCATTGGACTTAACAATTTTGGAAAAGTATAAAGTATTTAGGATTTAAAAAGACACAGCTAAAACTCAAGTGAATTAAATATGTCTTAATTGTTTCTTAAACCAAAGTCCAAGTTAAGTTTATGTTCTAAGTAGAATATAGTACTTATTTTCATAACTATACCGACTTTCGTAGATATGCTCTCCTAGCATCTGTATGAGTTTGAAACCCAGGGAAAGAATATGAAGGAGACTGTTTTTCCTAGGACAGCTGCAGAACAATAAACTATGCATGGCTTCCTTTATATGAATTTAGAACTGACCTAAATAACTCAACTCAAAAAGTCTAAAAAATACCATCTCGTAGCTACCAGTTTCCCCCTAGTGTTGCCCTTTCAAAGGGAAGTAGAAGAAGTCTTAGAGCGAAGGAAGAAAGGTTGTTGAAGGAAGACAGGGAGGCGGCTGCAGTCCTAACACTGCGCAGCCCTTCTCTTCCCCACCCGGGTCATGCACGACCAGTGGTGAAGTGTCCCCTCACCAGGGAAGTGGACTGTACTTGTCACCACTTTAGAGCTTGGACCAATCCCAAAGCTGGCATTCTGTTAGTGAGGCATTTCTTGGGCATGCAGATGTTTTATCTGCCAAATAAAATTTGCAGCTGCGATTCCACTGGCCCCTCAGTGTTGCCCTTTAAAAGAGAAGAGGAGCTCTGAAAGCTACCAACAAGCATGATATTACAGGGAGTATTTTTTTTTTTCACTCGTATCCTTTTAAAAAAAAGTCTAAAGGTGGATACATTTAGAAAAAAAGTTATAAGTTCATTAGAATAAATTATTTTATGAATCGGAACTCATAGTGTCTGAATTCCTACTATTAGTTATTATTTTATAGATACCAAACTTTAAAATAAATTCTAATATATTCCTTTTTTATTGTTGAATTTTGGCAGAATTCTTTATGCCTGATTTTTTAGGGAAAAAAAAGACCTTTCTGCCCTGAGAGTAATATATAACAAAAACCTTTTCATGATTTTGAGAAATGGTAAGCATAAAATTCAAATTACAGCAGTTTTCAATGTAATAGCACTGAATAATCACCTCATTAGTAGTGATTATCCAGATATTAATAGAAGTTCCTGACCCACAGATTCTTTTGCAAATGTTTAGTATGATTTGCAACAATGTGTTACAAAAATGTAGCTATATATTTTTTACTTTGCCTTAGTATTGAAGGGTTGAGTCCCATGAAGATTTACGAGATACTGCATGATGTAAAACTTATTGACTGTCAGGAATCTCGTCTTAAGGAACTGCACTGTTCTTTTTACTTCTGGAACCATTCTGATGCATCGTAAATAGGAGTGTGTGTGTGTGTGTGTGTGTGTGTGTCTTTCTTCATCATTTATTTTCTTTGCTGTATTATTACACACTGAATCAAATTACATACTGAAATGGATACTAGCCTTAGGAGAAGTACTGCATTTTGGTGGTGAATGATTCTGTACATTATAAATGGTTAGTGGTAACTTTGACGTTGTTATTGAAGACTTTTCCCATATCTGAAAATTTAAGTTTTCAAATACCGAGAGGCAGAATTTCTTTTCCTTCTATTTTCTGTTGCTTGTTTTGTTAAGAAACCCCATTTTAGTAATACAAATTTCTCTTTGCTAACTGCCTTGGTAGAAATAATTTGGTGAAGAATGTGAGGCAACATTTTGTCTACTAAAAATATTTTCCCCTTTTTATGGGTAGTCATTTTTTGTAATTTAAATAATTAAGCCATTCAACTGGATACTTTTTAAAGTTGAGAGATAAAAATTAAAACAAATTAAAACACACCATTTGTTAGCTAAAAAATATATTATTTAATTCTTTATCCTCTGCTCATAAAAATAATTCTTTTGCCTTGACCAATATTTTAATACACTTATTTATGTTGTTATTACTCATGACCTGAATTAAATAAGAAATTCAGATGAAGAAAACAACAGAAAAGTGAAAATATCTAGTTGTCTCATTTCTAATACATTTCTAACATGCTATTTGTTAGAAGCAAAAGCCAAGAATCAAATCTTCCTTCTTTAAAAGTTGCTTAAAAAATGTTTTTATGAGTGAAATTTAGTACTTCGAAAGGGACCCTGGTATAATTACGTCATACATGAACCCTGGAGTCACCCCACATTGGTGGAAATGAATACTTATTATGTGGAAAGTGTTTTGGAACAAATGTGTTAGAAAGATGCATTTCAGGGAGATAGCTGGCAAAGCACTTAGCATTATATAATCAAAGCTTCTCCTTAAATGCATCTTTATTCTGCCAATTCTATCATATAAAATTTTAAATGTCTCTTTGCAGAACCAATTCATTATATTTCCCCTTATACTTTCTTTTATAAGCTGACAAGAATATCAAAAGTCTCCAAAATGCTTGTTAGGGACCATCTCCAACCGTCCTTTAGGGTGGTTTTACTGAAAATTAGATAATATTCTGCCAACCTTAGAAATCAATCTGATTTAGGAAATCTTTCCATGGCAGAGTAATCTTTATTTATGATGACAAAATTCTCTGAGCTCCCCTTTCACACCTTCAGGTTTCCAGTTTCTTGTGACATTTTGGGAGAAAACCCATCAAGAATAAAGGTCAACATTAGAAATCTAAATGGGGAGTCTTCATGAGAGCCTTTTAGAAAGGAATCAGGTCACTTCTGGAGGAAGACCTTGTCTATGTAATTTGCAAATGAAGCCGGAGTGTCATAGTCTGTTTGTTTTCTTTTGTCCCAGTGATGCAAGGAATATGAACCAATCTTGAACCAGTTCCGGAACAATCAGCAAAACTTCAAACTGTTTTAAGTGTTCTATTTAAACAAGGAAGAGATTACAATGAAAGGAAGAGATTACAATGCCAGAAGAGATTCCACAAGATAAAGCTTTGTATATGCTAGCTATTTAACAAACTGCTTGCAAATAGCTTTAGAACTTCAGGGACTGTTATCTACATTTACAAATTAAGTTGAATTTTAAGTTGAAATTAAGTTGAATATCAAGTTCTATCAACGCAGACAATTTGTCGCATTTAAGAATTAAGACTGGGCACGCTTGTAATGAAACACAAGTTTCACCCTCTGAAGTGGAAAGTCACAACATCCGATCATTGATTTTTTGCCTATTGTTGAAAAGAGACAGAAGTCTGAAGAAAGCTGCAGTTGAAACATCAGTTATTGGGAAATACATTTAATTTCTCCAAGGGTTGAGCATGTTTCTCTCCAGGTCTGGGTTTTCTTACTTATTTTTAATGTTTAAACATTTCTTTTTAAATTAAAGAATAGATATATGCAAGTAGGCATGGAAAAATTGAATGGAAACCAGATAGAAAATTAATATTCTCACATAGAAGCAAGGGATCTCCACATGCATCAGTTGGTCATAAGAGCTGTGGTAAGATGTGCTTTGAATTATTGGTTTTCCTTAATATTTTCTAGTCCTCTATTACTTAAAATTTTTTTCTGGAAACAAACAAACTAACATAAACAACCACAACAGAAAAGCTATCCAACCCCAAACTCTGGTTAGTCTGACAATGTTCCTTAACTCAGTATTTTGACCCCTACTGAATGCAATATTAAATAATTTTCCTTTGTACAGCAAATTTAAATTAGGAATTGGGACTCATAGGCAGCAACATTATCTTTATTTTGATTATTGGGATGTTTCAGATTTTGATATTCATTGGATAAGCATAAGGATCATTTCAGGGAAAATTAGCGCTTTTGATCCATAGACATCTACATGTATCCTTTTATGATGCTTACTATGTTGCTGCAATTGAAAACCTATTAGATTTTTTTAAAAATTGAAGCATTTGTTAAGAGAAATGAAACTTTGGTTTGACCTTCCTTTTCTCTCATTATATATATAAAGAAAAATGAGACCTCTCCAAACATTTGTTCTTGTCAAGAAAACAAAAGTTGAGTTGAGGTCTCATTCAAAATGCACAAGTTTTTAAGCAGTTGCTGAGGAAAAACATTCATCTAACCAACCAAAGATCCTTTGTGAAGAATTATAATGATTATTTACAGCTGTGAGAACTTGATTCAAGTAGCTTCAACTCTCAGGACCAATTTCTGTATCTATCAAAGAGAAATAAAACATAATAATGGAATCTGTTTCATTGGATCATTGTGAGGATTAATTGACATAAAGCATGTAAAGTAAGTTATGTATATGGTAAGTGTGTTACCTGTGATGATGAGGATGGTGCTCATGGAAATAAGAAGCTATCTGGACTCTACATGAAGACCCCAGTCCCCAATTCCTTGACTTATTACTTTTTTAATGCTAATTAATGATACAGCATGAGGTTCTCTGAGCAGATATACTTATTTTATTTACTCTCCTATCTTCTACAATGAGTAATCCAAGTTCTATCTACAAGGGATGCTTAAACTATAAATAAAAATGTGACTTTCTGCTATCTTGAAAATTTGTCTACCTTTCCTTGGATTGGCTTCTGCACCCATCTACCCCCCAGCCTTTCTCTATTTCTACTTTATTATCTTAGCCATTTTTCATATCTATATTAAAAATTAATTCTATGTCAAAGTGTAAGGAAAAAAAGTTTGTTCATTATATTTTCTACATGTGAGCATGTGCATTGATTACATTTTAACCCATTTGGCTGCAAAGACCCTGTTTGCTCTTTGATCTGGGCCAGGTGAAAGGAGCTGCAGTTGTCTGGATGAGAATGCATGGCGCACGCAGGCCTTGGCTTATGAAATGTTTACTCTTTGGATAATTTTGTCTAGCCTCAAAGCTGATTAAATTTAAATATTGAAAGAATAAATATTCTAGCTATTTCATTAGCTTCTCACTGTGTAAACGATAGAAATGAAAAGGCTGCATCCTACCTAGAGTATAAGTAGGGTAGTGGTAATTAAGAAAAACAATTCCATGAAAATGTACTTTTTAGATATGAACTGACGCATCTCGCTACGTGTACATATGACAGTAGATTATGAAAGCTAACATTTTTATTCTAATCCCAATGTGTGTTTAAAATCAAGTGCCCAATTTCTCTTGCTCTTCCTTCCCTGTTCTCTAACACTTGCCACGTGCAGCAGTATTGTGGACTAAGAAAGAAACATCGGGGAGAAACTAGCCTGTGTGCTCAGCAAAGCATATTCAACCAAGCATCAGTGCTTCCCTAACGGCACAACAGCCACAGGATAATATCTACTGGGCGTTTTCTGTGAGCAAAGTCTGTGAAGGGTTAAGGAGATAGAAATTTAATTTTTGTAAGAGTTCGATGATATTATCCCCATTTACACATAAGGTAACTAAGGGGTAGAGAGATTAAATAATTTTTCCAAGTTCACTCAAACTGTAAATTGATTTGAACCTGGGCTCAAATCCAACCCCCAAAGAGCAGCCCATCTAGTAGTTGAGATAAAATATGCACATAAAAAGACACCACAAAAGGCCCAGAGGAATTTTGCTTAGCAGTGTCCCTGTTGCTGGAAATACTTTTATCCAGGCCACTTAAGACTCGAAATACTATATTGGACAATTCTTTTCTTCTTTCCTCTTTGCAAATATGCATTTAAAAAGGCTATAGAAAATAATTAATGGAAAATATCATATATTTAGTAAATATCTATGAATTCTATTTGGAAATTAAGGATGCCTTCTAGTCAAATCTCAATGTGGAGAGACATTACTGCATAGTCATTAAGAGCAGGATCTTAGAAGTCAGTCAGTCACCTATTAGCTTGACTAAGTTATTTAACCTTTATGGGTATCAGTTTTCGATCTGTAAAATGGATATAATAATAACAACTCATAGAGTTGTTATACAATTAAATGAGGTAGTAATACTTGGAAAATACTCAGCACAGTGCTTGGCACATAATAAATACTCAATAAAAATTAGCTGTTGCTGTTATTGTATTATCATCATTACATCTAAGTAAATTATAGGAAACACAGAATTTTGTTTTTCTTAGTGTTTCTACCCAGGTTTTCAGAAACCATAGTGGATGTTCTTTTTTTAGAATTCCAGACCAATATTTGGAATCTGGTCATCCTAGTGATATTCTTTTGTTTTCCCGTGGCTCATTTCCTTTTCTGGTTAACATCACTTTTCTTTTCTACCCTTTTTCCACTGACCTATTATCCTCTCCCTCTTCCTGGGGGAAAAACAACCTGACAATAATGACAACAACAACTTCTCTCTGCTGCCCATTCTTGCCCAGAGTCCTGAGGCACCAACTTGACCACGCTCTCCTACTGGTGGCTTTTCAATTCTCCCTCTCCTACCTCCTCAGAATCGCTGCATTTCACACAGTGATAAGGGAGAAGTGCCCATGGGAAAGCACATAAAGTGCTAAAGTAAGCTAGAGAAGGGAGAAGTTATTTCCAGTTGGGAATTGTAAGAAAGTCTTCACGGGGAGATAGATCTGAGCAAAAATGGAAGAGCACGGTGGAAAGTGGACAGAGCAAAAGCAAATGAACTGCAATACACAGCACTCCTAGTAGTTCCTTTGGAAAGAAGTTTTCTAGTAATTGTCAGGCAATCCCTTTGATTTTTGAGGGCCATGACTCTTTTAAAAATTTTGGAAAGACGATCAAGTGTTATTCCATATGGAAATTATACAACTTATAGTGCTATCAACTTGGAATAGATTAAGGGTTGACTCTTAGCAAACTGTTTAATGTTAATAGCTATTACTATCAATTTTAATTAATTAATGTTGTTATACAATTGATACCTATACTATAAATAACATTATTATTCCACTTTCCAATCACAGAATGATTTTACGTAACATCTTGTTTGATCTTTAAATAATGCCATGGAAAAGTTAGGTAGCTAAATATCATTTAGCCATTTTATAATGAGGAAACAGAAGACTACTGATTAAAAAAAAAAAGCATTTGGCTATGAAATGGCAGATCTAGGACATAAATTCAGGTATCCTGATTTTATCCTTGTGTTTTATTACCATCTTTTCTGTGATAACTCAAGAGTGAATGGTCATAGGAAGAGCCTGGAGGCTTACCAGATTGATTCAACAAACATGCGTGGAGCCCTACAGTAATTCAGACATTGTACTAGACATGGGAGCTCAAACAGTGACCAAAACAGATGAGTTTCCTATGATCCTTAAGCTTGTGAACTACTTGGGAGAGAAAATAAACAAAAAGCAAATTAATACATAGGGTTTTTATAGACTGTGGTAAGTGCTAACTATGAAGGAAATAAGCAGCATGGTAAGATAGCAAGGAACTGGAGGAGGCCGTTTATGGTAGGATAATTAGGGTGATCTGGTGACATTGACCTTACAGGTGAAAGATGAGAACACACTGCCTTTTAAAAGGCAAGTGGACATGCATTCCAGGCCAAACTGAAACTAGAAAGGCTTGGATGTAAGAAAAGACTTGTTACTATAGAACAGAGAGTAAGCTACTGTGGATGGATTTGTGGGGAGTGAGGGAAGTGAGTGGTTGGAAGTTGGAGAGGAAACAGGAGCCACATTATGGAGTGTATAGAGTTGGAACCTTTTGGAGGGTCAGTCCAGCTCACGAATGCTTTCTTAACTGCATCCCAGATTCCATGCACAAGGACAGACTCCTGGCTGCCGCATTTGCACATGACTCCATTTCCCTGGCCACAGTGGATCAGACCATTTATTCATGCAGTAAACATTTATTGAACATTGGCTATGCGCACTGTGTTATAGGTAATCAAAACATATGCAGTTGCCGCCCTTGTGGAGTGTTGCAGTTCAACATGAGAGTGTCTAGACCTAGGAGCTTGGAACTGGGACAAGAGAGAAGGATTTAATTTCTGTGTGACTGGAGCTATAACATGCAAACTGGGAACTGCTGAAAATCAAATTCCACCACATAAACTGGGGAGTCCAGAGAAAAGAATGAAGCACACAGAAAGAGATACTATTCTCGTGATTATTAATAGGTTTACATTTATGGATTTTAGTCTTTCTAGAAGCTGGGTTGCATTCGCCCACTTGTTCTTTGAGAAGCCCTACAACACTAAAATGATATTCCTCTTTTCCTAATATGTTCTGAGCTATTTTGTTGTTGATGCTGCTTGCAATAAAATAAATTAATATTCTAGACCAGATAACTAAGGTAGCACAGGCTCAGGGCAAGGAATAGGCTCCAGGTTGGGGGTTGAGAGTTGGGTGAAAATTTATAAACTTAGAGGGTAAATGAGACCTCTTCAAATGGTTCACACAAACTTAGAGCCTTGAGTGTAGGGAAACAATATTCAAAGAAATAGAAGTACTCCATTGATGATAATTATGTTAATGATGCTGAAGGCGATGAGAGGATGGCTTATATTTGCTAGATTGGGAATAAACGTAGTGAACCCTTTTGAAACATCTCTCAGGCTCCAAATTATCTCCCTATTTGTACTCAAAAGCTCAGTCATCACAAGGTGGGCAGATTCCACAGAGCAATATTTGAACATGACGCCACTCCTACATCCATACTTGATTGGATTTTTCACTCATTAAATAGATATTTATTGAACACCTGCCATAATTAGAGTGGTGAGTCCAACAGACGTTGTTTTTGCTCTCATGGGTCTTATAGCCTGGATGGAGTGGGTATCTGATCCAAGATCCTGTGCTTGGTGCTTCAGTGTAGATTCACTCTACTCTTTGTGAAAATCCTCCGAAGTAAGTATTATTATGTTTATTTTACAGAGAAAGGAACTGAGCCCAGCTTTAGGACCCATGGGAGTGAAGTTGCTAATAACTGTAAAGCGAATAAAGGACAAAGGCTGAATGAAGAATACAGGTCTACTCTAATTCTCTGCCCTTCCCATTTACATCATTCAAGCCCCACAAACAGGAAACAGAAACACATAGCTGTGATCCATGGGCCAGAAAGCCACAACTACTGCTGCTACTAGGAAGATAGGAAGCTTTGCACTGGATGCCTCCATGAAGTGTTGGCCTACCAAAATCAGCTCAACTAACCTCTCCACATGTGGGAGATGCAAAACCCTAAACATCTCCATGACTATGCTTGTTAGCAATAGCAAATTAATGAGACTAGAACTGGCTTCCTCCTCCCTTCTGCCCTCCACCATTTTGCATAAGTACAACTTATTGTCAGCACTTAATTTGTACTCAGAACCCTAACTGCAAAGGACTCTGAGTAAATGTAGCTTTCAGGTTTCTAGCTTATAAACGATGACATACCAAGAGGAGGGGATACATTCTGAGCAGGCCAGTCTGTCATATTTGTCATTCTATTAACTCATGGTACCTTTCGTACTTCATGCTTGAATGTTCGCTTGGAAATATGATCTTTCATATTGGTAAGTCTGGACAAGCAGAAGGTTTGCCTGAGATCTTTTGGGGTTTGAGTTACCCTATGTTTTTTCACATAATTAATTGCCAACAGCATTTAAAAGTAAGGTGGACTTGACAGATACCTATAAGCAGAGTGGAGAAATGACTGAAGTACCTCAGAGTCAGAAACCTGAAGTTTGTGTGTATGTTTTTTCCCTCCAGGCTCCCAATAACTGTGTGTCACCTATGACATGATATCTAACCTCTCTGGGTTTTTCGGTGTTTTTTCCACTGTAACAAGAATAATGGCTCTCGTCACTTCCCTGCCTCTAGGGATGTTGTCAGAATTAATGAGACACCAGGGTGAAAGCTTTCCACTTTTTTTTTCCCCTCAGAGAATGCTGGAATGTAAATAAAAGTAATACCTCTATTTTGCGAATGCTTTTTCCTTCTACATGTCTTAGGAACATTCAGAAAAGATTTTTTGAAGCAGCAGCAATTACCGTAGGTGTTACATATAATAAAGGAACTGTATCTGCCAGGAAAAACAAAGGAGGAACCAAAAGCTTGAGTCAGAGAAATCTGCTCCTGGCTTACTCTTTAATGGAATCAGTAGGAGGTCTGGGATAATCACAAGTAAAATATTGCTGTACGGAGAGCATATGAAACTAGGAGGACAAACCACTAATTGAAGTTACCATCCTGAAAGTAGAAAGAGAAAAGAGATGCTGACTGCTGACATGTTGCTGAGATGTTCTTAGTCATACTGGAGAAAGAAGATGAGGGTTGGAGGTTAAACTGTTTGTGGATTAGGGTTGAACCACTGAAAGCAATAAGAATAGTCTCACTGCTCATTACAACCAGCTAGATGTTAAACTTTGATGAGATAAAGATGTTCTCAGCAGTGTCTTTGATTAGTTAGCCAATGAACTGTCTGTTGACATAGGCAACATGTACTATGTCAATTCTGTCACTTTCATGGAATACAATCCTCTGGTTTTGATTGATGCAATGTCAAAAATACACATCCAAAAAGATTTATTCTTTTCCATCTGTAGATGATGAATTTCTAAATAGAGCCATTCTCAGGGATAGAAAATAACCCTCTTCTCTGGTGGGTCATGAATCTAGGCACAGTTCAGCTAGGTCCTCTACCTAGGGTCTTATAGTACTACAATCAAGGTGTTGGCTGGGCTGCATGCTCATCTGAAGGTTTGAGTGTTGAAGACTCTACTTCCCAGTTTACTCAGAATGTTGGCAGAATTTCCTTGTGACTATAGGATTGAGGGCCAGGGATTTTTGTTGGCTGTGGGCTGGAGACTTCCCTTAGCCCCTAGAGGCAACTCTCATCTCCTAGAGGCTGCCTGCAGTTCTTTGCCATGCCAGCTTTTCCAACCTGGCTCCTTACTTCATTAAACCAGCAAGGAGAGTTCCTAGAGTGACATCTCATCATCTTTGCTGTATTCTGTTGGTTAGAAGTAAGTCACAGGCCCCACCCACACGAAAGAGAGGGATTTATACAAAGATGTGAACATCAGGAGGGAGGATCATAGGGGCCACCTTAGAATCTGTCTGCCTTAATTGGTAAGGAAAAACAACTCTGAGGCTATTATGACTTTGAAAATTTTCAGGATGATGGAATGAATCTGAGCTAATCCCTGCAGATTGTGCTGCTTTATCTTCAAGTCATTTGCTTCATTCATGGGTTGAATGGGGAAAGAAACCTACACACACTGTATGGATAGAAAGCCAAGAGGAGTGGGATAGGGTCAGGTGGGAGATGGAGGATGAGTCCCAAAGGAAAATTTGGATTGCTGATTCTATGGAGGAAACCAACCAACGTCCATACCATGTTGTTTATAAGACATTTGTATGTGTGTGTGTGTGTGTGTCTGTGAGTGTGTGTGTGTATACACACTACATAACGTGTTTATGTATAAATGCTATATAATTTGTGTTATATTCAATAGTATGCATTATTATATATGAAGTAATCAATGTCCACATTTTTATAATTATGATACATCTGTATTTATATATATTATATTACATATACTAATATGTAATATGTACTTTTTTTTAAAATTTAGACTTGAAAGAGTAGATACTCGAACAACTTCATATTTCTTATTTATTTATTTATATTTTTGGCAGCGTTGGGTCTCTGTTGCTGCACGTGGGCTTTCTCTAGTTCTGGCGAGCAGGGGCTACTCTTCATTGCAGTGTGCGGGCTTCTCATTGCAGTGGCTTCTCTTGTTGCGGAGCACGGGATCTAGGCATGCGGGCTTCAGTAGTTGTGGCACGTGGGCTCTAGAGCGCGGCTCAGTAGTTGTGGTGCACGGGCTTAGTTGCTCCGTGGCATGTGGGATCTTCCCGGACCAGGGCTCGAACCCATGTCCCCTGTATTGGTAGGCGGATTCTTAACCACTGCACCACACACAGACACACACACACACACACACTCAGTATTTTACCTAAATGGCATGTATCACTTTTAAATTAGAAAAAGTAAACTTTAAAAAAATGTTGTGGCATCAATCAGGATTTTATAATCTTGGCTAAGAATTTATAAATTTTAAAAGAGTAGGAATAAATATGTATTTAGATAAAAACTTTATGTCTTCAGGCCTTGACAAATACCAAGAAAGCATGAATTTCTAAAATGAGGTCAATTATACTTTATGTACCTAAGTAAATGATATGTGAATCTAAACACTTAATGTAATAGTGGCTTAACAATGCTTCAAGTAGGCACACTGAGCCTAATTTAGTGGTGTTTTGGAGCTATTTTCTTATCTTAATTTTTCCCAGGCTTTTGAGAATGGAAAATAACAAACTCTAAATGTCAATTATATTTTATAATATGAATTTGAGAGAAAATGTTTTCATTCATCATTTTAAAATCAAGTCAATTAAAAAGAAGCAAATGTAAATTAGACCCACGGTTTCAAATCATAGCACGGAAGGAGGTTTCTGAAGTAGGCAGAGAATCACTGACTGAATTTTGAAGAACAACCATTCTCAAAAAGTAGCGACATTCAGTATAAACAGTAGAGAGGGGAGCAGGAGGGATCCTGATGGTTTGCGTTCCGTCCTCTCCCTGCTAAGCCTGTGCAAATTTTCTGACGATCAGTATACGTGTCCCAGTAAGAATTCCTGTTTTTTCCTTCCCTATTCTCTTTCTCTCTTTCCCAAATTGCAAAGGTGCTTTAGGTAGATTGAATATAGAAAAGTTTGAGTTAAAGATGGTAAATAGGATTGTGCAGAAGGAGGGAAAGTGCAACATTCCACTTTATTCTTTCTCCATCTCAAGCTTAAGCAGAAAAAAACAAAGACAAAACAACCAAAACAAAACCTTTCATTAAGAAGAGCTTATGCAAAGATGCCTGTACTGCATGGCTAATGTGAACGATGGAAATGACAGCTGCTTTATAAGAGCAAAATAATTGCTTTTGAGTCCTTTTCTCTCCTTAACAAGTATATATACTTGTTCTGAGATTCTAAAAGATCTAGACTACTTTTGAGCCTTTGTCAAATAAAGAAGGAAAGAAAAATAGTCTGGTTAGTTGGGCTTCAAGGTCAAAGGAGGTATGCCTGGCTTCCACATAAGAGTTCATATACTAAACTACTCCTTTTACAATTACTCCTATTCGAAGAAACAATTCACACATAATCATTTAAGTGTTTCAAATAACAAAACTTGGAATGGGATCAACTTCTTTGATATTTTCAGTGTTCTATTACTTAAAATATTCAAACTGGCTGCAAAAAATATTTAAATAAATGAATAATTTTAAAAACCTCTTGAGATAGTCCAAAAATGAGCTTTGGAACAGAACCAGGTACGAGGTCGGGAACAACCTGCATTGGCTGACCCTAGCTTCTTATGTAACACTTGGCTTATCTAAACCTGGAATAGTCTGTGTTTAGACACCATGTGTACAGTTCTTTCTGCCAGGATGCCGAAGGTGTAGCTGTCCCTCGTTGGGTTCTATGCCGGTGGTCTCCAGGTGGTTGAATTCTTCTAATTAGTTCAAGTGTTTTTGTTTTACAGTGCCTAACTAAGTAGGTTATTTAGGGAAGGATTATGGACTACAACAAAATATCTAGTTGAGGAAAACTTGAAGAGCATTACGAGAAAGTATATATTGGTGTTCCTATTAGTTGACTTAAGCATGGACAGATAGCTAATTACCTCTTCTTGACTAACTTGTATTCTCTTCACATTAGTATCATTTATTTTTCATACTACATGCATTCAACAAATATTTATTGCATGCCTACTATGTGTCAGACATCGTTCTAGGTGCCTAGACACAATGATAAGTGAACTGGACACAGTCCAGTCCGTCCTCATGGCACTGTAGCCTGAGATGGAGAGAGGCATACACTAATCCAATGGTTATAAACAAATGCAAAAATTACAATTCTTCAAATACTACAAAGGAAAGGTACAGAGGTAGACTTTTCAGGGCATTGAAATGTAGTTACTGTGATTGTGGGTCTTCTTGGGACTACAGCTGAGCAGTAAATTTTCATCCTCTCGATTCTTCTTGTGTGCATTCCTGACCTATTTCATCCCCACCACTTCTCGCAGACTCCACCCACACTTTGAAGACTCTGGCTTCGCCACCCCTTCCTCTCTAGCCTGAGTTGCCTCTCAGCTTTCTCAATCAGGTTCCTCCCCTCCAACGGCCTCTGAGTCATCTTGTTTCTAGGAGCAGAAAAATTCAGACTTCAAGCCGACTTTCAAATCTTTTTGTCTCAAACAGTGACTGCTGGCTTTGTTCTTTGGGTCTTGGCTCATGGGGACTGTGGGTTAGGGGAAATGCCTTCAGAATACTATTTAGAAACTCAGACTATTCCCAAACAAACACTTTGAGGTATAGTCCTATCATATTAGTAAAGCGAATAGGTAGACATCTGGTACAGAAGGAGGGAGAGTGAGTGATGGTTGGGTACACGACAGGGATGAAGTTCAAAGCAACTAGTCAGAGAGGAGCCAGCTCATGGGGGTGCAAGGTCAGGATGGTAGCAAGATGGATTCTTAACTACAAAACTACGTGAACATATGAAGTTCTAATATGCCTTCTGAACATTCTAATGGTTTCCCGTGTCAGGAACAAATCCTATTAGACTTCCTTAGACAGAGCAGGCAGAGCAGGGGACTGAGGGTACTTAGGAGATGTGGGAGAGTGAGCATCGGACAAAACTCCTGGTGAAGACTTTTAAAGATAATATGGTCCCAGATCTTGTCTAAAGCTTTGAAATAACTATATCTTTTAATGCTGGATTAAAAGTAAGCCCCTATCTCAGAACACTTTGGAAAAGAGAAGACATGATAATTGTATTTAAATAATTAAAGGATTGTAGTAGCATTCAGAAACATCAGGGCTATTGTTCAAGACTCTGGAGGGCAGAGGTAGAATTTTGCTCAACAGACTTTTCTGACAGTGAAAGCTGTTTGAACGCAGAATAGGTTACCATGTCAGGCACCTCATGGCAAGGTTCAGAGGCTACATGGCCTTTTGTCAGTGATGAACAGAAATTCATGCATCAACCAGAGGTTTGAAATGAACTCTAAGCTTCCCTCCTGCTCTACAACTTCTAGGGTGGACATTCACAATCAAAAAAATGTCCTCAAGGGACTTCCCTGCTGGCGCAGTGGTTAAGAATCCGCCTGCCAATGCAGGGGAACGGGTTCGAGCCCTGGTCCAGGAAGATCCCACATGCCGCGGAGCAACTAAGCCCATGCACAACAACTACTGAGCCTGCGCTCTAGAGCCCACGGGCCACAACTACTGAAGCCCACATGCCACAACTACTGAAGCCCGCGCTCCTAGAGCCTGTGCTCTGCAGCAAGAGAAGCCACCACAATGAGAAGCCCGCGCACCACAATAAAGAGTAGCCCCCACTCGCCGCAACTAGAGAAAGCCTGCGTGCAGCAAGAAGACCCAATGCAGCCAAAAATAAATAAATAATAAGTAAACAAATAAATAATAAATAAATACAAAACTCTTAAAAACAAACAAACAAAAAAGTCCTCAAGAGGACAAAGGTTTTAAAATACTTTTGTGTGAAAGAAAATGTTTTTATAAACACAACCTTAAAACATTTAAGAAGAAATAACACAACTGGAAATTGCACACTTTCATTTTGAGTTTTAAGTTGCCACAGTGGATTTTTCTGGCTTTACATTGTACACATAAGGCTGGTATGTCTTAGGAAAAGAGTTGGGGGTTGAATTAAAAAAATAGAGAATTATTTATTTTTAACATCTAGTGTTCCAAATGATGTTTTGGTTTGTTGAAACTGCAGAAGTTTAGTTCTCAACTCCATTATAAGCCATAAATTCAATTTACCATTTCACACAACACAGGCATCATTTTTTTTTTTTTTGGCATGAAGCATGGTTAGAGTAGGTAATGTAGAAAAATTTGGAAATGACTGCTACTCTTTCTCTCCAATGTTGACTGTTAGAGATTCAGCAAATACTCTCGAATTAAGATAGGCTCTTCAAAACAAATCCCTTTCTGCCTGAGTTGTAGCTTCTGGAGGATAAATAATTGAACATATTCACTGATGACTAATATGTAACACTATATATACCAGGCATATCATAAAAATGTCAAGTTAAGCTTTACAAACTGTTCATTTCTATGACTAATATAATATCTTTTTGAAGGTATGCTCCATGTCTGAGTTCCCCTTTCACATTAATTCAAGCAGCGTTTGATCTCCTACTATGTGCAAAGCACTATTTTAGATACTCTGAGAAATACAAAGGTGTATAAAATAAGTCATTTTCCTCCCTAGTGGTTACAGTATTAGAGCAGAAAATAAGACAACCACACAGAACTAGAACTTAAGTTAATATCAGATAAGCACATTAATAGTGGTATAAACCAAATATTCTAGAGATCAGAAGAGGATAAGACCTCTTCTTATTGGGGAAACCCAGTTGGGCTTCATGGAGGAAGTAGCATTTGACTGGAGCTCTCAATGAGTAGGATTCCATAAGTAGAGATGGGTGTTAGATTTTTTATGCAATGACATGAAAAAAGGCAGAGGAGAAAAATGTTTAAGAAATGGCGATTAAATAGTTGGATTTTTTACAAAGGAGTAGTGTAAAATATGTCTAGGGGTGGCTCTAGCATATGCTTGCACTCCCAGGCTAAGGGGTTTAGACGTGTGTTTAGAATAATAAGATGACTGAAATAGTGCTTTAGGAGGCTCAGTCTGAGAACAGTGTGCAAGGAGAGAAATGTGAGATAGAGTGAAATTTGGGGAGGCTACTGTAGGAGTACAAGCATGAGGAAATGGCAGCAGAAGTGGAATGGAAGCTCTGGGTAGAAAATATACTGGGAAGAATGAATCTACAGAATTTAGCGTATGGGGTTGGGGGCAGTGGAAGGAAGTTGGAGAAGTTTACAATAATTCTAAGGTTTAAAGTTTGGACTATTAACAAAACATTAGTAAATTAATAGAAATAGTGAAGAGAGGACAAAATGTTGGTTTTGGGTTTTTGAATTTAGATGTTTTGATTTTGAGATGCTGATAATGTATCCATAAGAAAAAATTTAAAGCATAGGAATAAGGCAATCAGGCCCTGAAATAAGACATACCAGGGCTTGAATGCCTCCTCTACTTACCATAAATTGGGTAAATTACTCTATCTCCCTGAAGTTCAGTCTCCTCTTCTATAAATGGGGATAACTTTTGCACCTATTCATAGGTTTGTATGTGGATAAAATAATTTATGTAAAATTCTTTTCCTGGTGCTTGGTAAAATGTGGCTCAATAGCAGCTAGCTATTTTTGCTCATAACCTTGTTGTTAAGAGGCAGGAGGAAATGTGGGTCTAGAAGCCAGCACGAAAAGTATAGTTTTTTTGTTTTTTTATAAATTTATTTATTATTTTTGGCTGCTTTGGGTCTTCATTGCAGCACGCGGGCTTTCTCTAGTTGCAGTGAGCGGGGGCTACTCTTTGTTGTGGTGCGCGGGCTTCATTATTGCGGTGGCTTCTCTTGTTGTGGAGCTTGGGCTCTAGGTGCACAGGCTTCAGTAGTTGTGTCACGTGGGCTCAGTAGTTGTGGCTCACGGGCTCTAGAGCGCAGGCTCAGTAGTTGTGGCGCACGGGCTTAGTTGCTCTGCGGCATGTGGGATCTTCCCGGACCAGGGCTCGAACCCGTGTCCCCTGAATTGGCAGGTGGATTCTTAACCTCTGCGCCATGAGGGAAGTCCTAAAAGTATAGTTTTACTTCGTCTTTGGAACATGGCTGGTTGATGCCATTTTAATGGATAACAACAGATTATCAAACCTTGGGAAAGTAGCCACAGGAGATGGGAAAGAAGAGGATTCATGAAAAGTATCAGAGAAAGAGTAACAAGAGACACCAGAGGGAAAACTCTTAAAGTCATGGAATCCTAAACAGCTACATTTCAAAAAGAACTGGTAAGCAGGGTCCGATTTTGCTAAAATCTTAAGAAGGATGTGTGTGGATAGGAGGCTATTGAATTATTTAGGTCACTGGTATCATTCAAAGGCATTTATCAGAGGAGTATGCTTCTGGATTTTGGCCCTTGGCAAGACTTCCTGCAAATTGTATTTAATTGGTGGCCTCACATTCCATAGCATTGATTATGCCTGTCATTTACCACCTTGTACCCGAAAGTCTTAAGACATCTGAGTTGGGGCTTCCCGGTGGCGCAATGGTTAAGAATCCGCCTGCCAATGCAGGAGACACAGGTTCGAGCCCTGGTCCAGGAAGATCCCACATGCTGCAGAGCAACTAAGCCCGTGCGCCACAACCACTGAGCCTGCGCTCTGGAGCCCATGAGACACAACTACTGAGCCTGTGTGCCTAGAGCCTGTGCTCCCAGCAAGAGAAGCCACCACAATGAGAAGCCTGCGTACCACAACGAAGAGTAGCCCCCGCTTACCACAACCAGAGAAAAGCCCGCGTGCAGCAACGAAGACCCAACACAGTCAAAAATAAAAATAATAATAAAATAAAATTAAAAAAACAAACAAACATCTGAGTTAAGCAATATTATAGGTTGAGAATTTCTAAAGCCTTTTACAAACCTTAGAAAGCCATCAGAGACTCTTTAAAAGTAACCATCATTCTTATGTTTGATTAAAACGAATATAATCCTAATACTTTGAAGTTGATTGTTGCTTTCTATGTTTAATGCATTTTTACTTAGACAAATTAATTTTGTCCTTACGACTACCTTATCAGTTAGGTAGGAGAAGTATTATATGTCCCCATTTTATATGCAAGTAATCTGAACTTTCAAAAAGTAAAAAATTGAATACATAAAAAGAGTTGGGGCCTGAATGTGATACCTAGTCAAGGATTTGCACCAAAATATACACTGGTCCATTCCTTTCTCTATTAATCCTCTCTTTCCTTCTTTGAAATCTTTCCCTGTGTTCTCATTTAATAAGATCCTTTCTTCCTTCTAACATCATTCTTTTACTTTTCATTTCTCCTCTTATTTTCTTATAAATATCTTCTATTGATACCTCAAGTGAGTAATCATTTCAGGCCAGATATGTGAGTCCAGGTTATATGTTTTATTTGACGTGAAGAAGGGAATGATGAACTCTCCTTATGAACCAGATTTTGGCTCTGATAAAGACAGAAAGGCAAAGGTGGGGAAAAAAAAAAACAACCTCATGATTAGGGGTTTAGCAAAAGCACTAGATAGTCTTGGTTGTCATGGAGACCACCACAGCCGCTGCTTTATATGCAGATAATGTGCAGGAAGGGTAGACAGGAAGATTAGCTATAGATACAGTTCTTGAATACTGAAATGGTAGCCATAAAAAAGCTACTGGCCTCAGAGAGTAGAGAGAACTAAAACAGGTCACAGCAGCAGGAAAGTCAGAACCAGAGGCTGAGGTAAAGGGTTTGGCTGGGAAGCCCAGACAGGCAACGTCCATGAAAAAGCATGTACGGAAGTCATTAGTGCTACTTCCCAAGTATTTCTGACTCTCTTTCTCTAAAGTGTATGACAGAACAAATACTTCCGGCAGCTTTGTGTGTGGGAGGAGTCACATGACTAGTTCTGGCCAATGAGTAATGAGCAGAAGTGGCATGTGTCATTTTCAGGCCTAACATTTAACTGCTGGTACGAGACCCTCCAGAGCTCTATTTGCCTTCTAGCTCAGTGACTGGCATCGTCTATCAGCTTGAGTCCCTGAGTAACTGTGATGAGTGAGCCTCCCTGTTGACCCACAATGGGTGTTCAGTGTGAATAAGGAATGAGCCTTTGTTATTTAAAACCATTGAAATTATTTTAAAAAATTATTTCTATTTATTTATTTATTTTACCTCAGTGTTCCCTAGCCTGTCCTGGTTAATACAGCTAATGAATGGTAAGGGAAATATTGGCAGGCCATGTGTGAGAAGTTTTTCTAGTTATTTGTGGCTGGGAAATAAACCACCCTCAAACTTAGTGGCATAAAATAATATGTCCTATTATGCTCATGGATTCTGTGGGGATAGGAATTCAGAAAGACAAAGTGGGGCTGGCTTTTCTCTGCCACACAATGGCTGAGATGACTAGGATGGCTGGGGGTTAGAATCACCTGTGACTTCTTCACTCACAAGCCTGGCACTTGGGCAGGATGGCTGAAGTACAGGTGAGGCCAGGCCTGTCCACAGGAGCACCTACCCACATGTGACCTTCCCATGTGGCTTGGGCTTTTCACAGCATCGCAGCCAGAATTTGAGAGGAAGCATCCTGAGAATGAGCCTTCCAGATGGCCTGTGTGGAAGCTTCATGGCCTTTTATTATACATAGTGTCAGATCTGTGCATTCTATCAGTTATGAGATAGTCATAAGAACAACCAAGAATCCAGTGGCAGTGGAATGGGGAAGGAGGTGTGAATTGGACTTCACTTTTCCATGAGAGGAGTAGCTAAGAATTTGTAGCCATTTGCAAAGTCATCATGGAAGGGTAAAGAAAAGCTTGCATAATCATGGAAGGAAACTGATGTGCAATGTGGTCAAATCACAGTTCAGTTCATAAAAACAAGATCCTATCTCTGTATGGTGTTCTGCAGCTTATAGCACATTTTCGTATGCCTTGCCTCATGTGATCCTCCCAACCATCCCATGCTGTAATGAAGGACTGTTATTTTTATCCCTAGAATATAAAAGAGTAAGATAAATTCTGAGAGGAACCAGAATTAACTAAATACCATACCACTTAATGGATAGCTATTTAAATCTATCTTCTAATATTTCAAACTATACCCTACACCTTACTCTGGATTAAGCAAATAATATTACATGCTTACTAGTTATGAAGCACTCTCTTAGGTGCTGTGGATATATAAAGACAAGTAAACTATCTTTGTAAGCTAGTGGAGAGGACAAACTTGAATGCGGAAAATAAAACAAAAGGGGTGACATTAAGAGCCCAGTGACAAAGACGTAGAGAGGATGGGGCACTCAGTTCGGACTGTGAGGAAGTAGTATTTAAGCTGAGCCTTAAAAAATAAGAAATATTTAGATTGGTGGAAAAGGGGTGGCCAGACTGCTCGAGCATGAGCAAAGGCACAAGATGCGAACTTACACTTTCAGAGTTCCAGAAGAAGAGAGTGTGGCTGAAGTATAAAGCAAAGAAAGAAGAGAAAGAAGAGAGGGAATCTAACATTGCACATTAGTCAACTCACCTTAAATTGTCTCAAGGCTACCTATGATGTCTTTCTTTTGACACCTATGCAACAGAAAATATTAAATATTTCTCATGTGTACACATCATTTTCCATCTCTGGAGCTTAACTCATCATCGCTAACCTCTCCGTGGCCTCATAAGTTTCTTCAAAGTCATCTCTCAGTTGATGGCTTCACTCTCAGTGGACGCTATTTTCTTTGGTTACAAACTGCTTGTCCTTTTGACAGAGCCTTCATTAGTCATTTACCTCCTCATATAAAATAGAGCCGGAATGAATAATAATTTAGATGGTCTCAAAATTTTCCCAGAAAAACTTCTTGAAGGAATAGGAGGTAATTATTACAGGAACAGGTAGAGAATTATTAGCTAATTTTACAGAATCATTTCTACTCTGATCTAACTCTAAAATAACATTGAAAAAATAAATCATATTTTTTCTAGGCTGGTTTCCAAAAGGATGTTTTTCAACTCAGTTCTGAACATCCTTCTCTAGGCTACTCCCTCGTGACCCACGCTTATCTCCTGCTTCCCTCTCCTCTCTCAAATTACTCAAAATCTATTTCCTATTTGTCTATTTCCTGTCACCCACCATTAAATGCCCTTCTGATTACAACAACAGGGATTAAAACTTTGCACTTACAGAAAAATATTATCTCACCAGGATTTTGCTATGTAACTTTTCATGACCACTAGGAGATAGCAGCATGAAATGATTAAACAGAAATGACTTTGAACTACTGTTGCTAGGAGTATTTATTGTATTAACATTGAAAGTATAATGGCACTGAGCATATGGATCTGATTACATTTTATGCTCCAAACAGGAAATTACTTTCTTGCCTAAAGGCACTTAAACCCTTGTGAAGTTCCCACAGCATGGAAAAGACTATTGGTCCTGCGGAGAGAATGCAACAGTTAAAGCAGAAGACACTGATCTTGGCTCGAAGAAAAAGGCATCATTATCACATGGCCAGCGTGTTAGAGCATATATGATGCGCAAAAACGCTTCGGCAGAAATCGACTGATTCTGAGAAAATCAACAGGTACAGTGTATGACACATAATAGCAGCTAAATGAATATCTGTTAAGAGAAAACCAATACTAGAAGGCTATATTTTGGGCAAGTACATAAGCATAATTAAAATCTACTAATAAGAGCCTGAAAGATAAAAACAGATACCCCAGACCCAACTTAGTAGGACAGTAAACCGCAGGTGACATATAGAAATAGACTCCTAATCCTACACAACATTGTAAATTAACTCTACTTTAATTAAAAAAAAAAAAGAAATAGAATCCAGCCTAGCAGCAAGAGTTTAAAAAATTATCAAATCCTTTAAGAGAATGTACTAATATATCCTGTATGTAGAGTATATATAAAGTTGCATGTTAATCTTGGTGTATTTCTCATTACTGAGTATAGGTTCAGTTAATTTAAATAAACATTTTGGTCATTTTCATTAAGTTCATAATGAAATAACTCATTGTTTAACATGGATTCCTAAATGCAATGACTCATATCTGGCTATTAGAATTAAAATTCTGGTGCTTTGATTGGCAAAACCAGGAGAGAGGAAAGTAATAGAATTAGGTCTTTATGCTGCATGTAATTCTGTTAAATTAGAGAAAAACTTGAGGCTTAGAGAGCACAGGTAGCTTGTCCAATGCTACCCACACATGTAGAGAAAGCCCCAGTCTCCAGGAATAAGATTGTTTAATGTTCAGGGTGTTCCCATTATTCGCTGCTGCTTCGAGTCTTAGGAAGTACTGCGTGCCTTATACTTGAAACTATTCAGTGTGTAAGGCACTATTTACAATAATTTTCCAGTGGATAGAAGCAGAATTTCTGTATTTACTCACTAACCATTTTTGTTCTGGACATTGGCCCCTCTTGATCTTTAGTTGTAATGTAAATATGACACTATTTAAAAAAAAATACCCACTTGTAATGAGAGGAGTTTACAAATGATGCTGTTGAAAATAATTCTTCACTTGAATATCTAAGGAAAAATATACAACAGTTATCTATCAGCATGCTTAGAAATTTACTGTCTGGCTAAGTTTAAAGTCTTTTGCTGAATGTCTGACTGAAAATGACATTCAGCAAAGGTATTAAAGATGGTGATAAATGTAATAAATTCTACCTCTGAAAGGTCATTTTGGTTCAGAGGAGAACATCTTAGCTTATGATTACATAATTATGCCAAAGTGTTTCTGCAAGAATGAATAGGCAACTACTGTCTCCATCTTAAGAATTATGACTTTGGTAAAATGCATAATTTTCGGGGACTCTCAGGATCTAAGAAAAATTATTCTTTAGAACTGCAGACATTAATAATATCTAGTTGGAAAAATATTTTCAACAGTTAGCACTTTTAGAATAGGCATTAGCTTACATGTTTTTAAACTATTCACTTAAAAGAAAATATATGCCAAATGCTCAAAGCAATGATTTTTCTTAAAGTCTTGCATTAGAGAAATGATACAGACTCAACTTAAGTACACAAAAATAATCAAACAAATTGCCGTAGGGTCTCTAGCCTGTCTCTTCCACCTTAGGCAACACCTAACTTTATGTAGTTATCTTTAAGTCAACCACTCATTCTTTTTCACAAATATGCATGAAAGTCATACGGTAAATAGCTTTCAGGGCATTTTCAATCTCTTGGGCCAAATTCTTAACAGACTACTCCTATAATAGTCCCAAGAGCACCAAAAAGGTGTCTGCTGTTTTCAAGGACAATCGGCTCATTAGCAGTGGAGCTGACATGACCAATTTAAGGCATTTTTAAGTCAGCCCCGACTAAAACGGACATAACTGGATTATCTTGCTGAATTTCACATAGCGAATTCAAAATACAATTTAATGACTTACAGAGAAAACATCCCATCTTGTTAAGCAATGCAGTTGGGCACCCACTGACTTAGGAACTGTATCATTCAAGAGCGGCCAAATGTGTATATATACATCAAGGGAAAGCATTAAGACACTATGAGAAAGATTAACAAGTAGTTTTTAAGCCTAACTATGTTGCAGACGTGTTTATATCAGTGAATATATTTTGGTTAAAGTTTTTTATATTTCTTGATTTATTGAAACATATATAATAAAAATATAATTCACATGCCTATATGTAACTTAAAAGTGTTGGTAAATAGCATTACACTGAATTATTTAAATTAAGACTATATTAGGTATGGTTGTAGAGACTTGGATAATTTGGACCAGAAGGGATACTGGTCTTCAGTGCTATAGAATAATGGGAAGAGGAAAGAAGCTGGGGCCAGGGTTGAGGAAATTAACCTGGCTTTGTGGCTGGGTTCCCGGCAGAGGGATGGCCAGCAACCAATATACAGTGTTCAAAGGTGTGATGAAGGCAGCTTGAGATCCCAGCTTGATAGAGCAAGGCAGGAAGGGTTTGCAGGAGGAGCAATAATCAGTATAGGGTAGATGGCCATATCATGGTTCCAGATGGTCTCTCCCTAAGCCTGGATTACAGAGAGCAAGCTGCAGCCAGGACCCCCAGGTTCCAGTGTCAGTAGGAGAGAGTGCTGTTAAAGGCCAGAAAATCACAGTTCTTATTATGGTTGTGGGCTTTGGAGTCAGTCAGACCTGGATTATAATCCTGGTGCTCCCATGTACTCACTGTGTTTTGTAACCTCTTTAAACTTAACCTCTCTAAACCCCAGTTTTATCATTGGTAAAGTGGAGCTAATAATATTTATTTCAAAAGATTTTTTGAGGATTAAATGATGTATAGTAGAATCTAATGGCTAAGAGTGCAGGAATTAAGAATGTAAAGATAAAAGATGTAGCTTTGGGGCTGTACTCCTTGAGTTTGCATGCTAACTTGTGTTTTGGGGCAATTCACTCTCTTGGCCTCAGTTTCCTCATGTCTATGGAAGGAATGCTCAGCGAACCTATCTCTTAGGGTTTGTTGTTAGAACAGTGCCTGTTATGTAATAGTAATTTAAAAAGTTAATTATAATTATTTATGATATTATATCAACATACAGAAGATTTTTTTTTTAATTAATTAATTTATTTATTTTTGGCTGCCTTGGGTCTTCGTTGCTGCGTGCAGGCTTTCTCTAGTTGCGGCGAGCGGGGTCTGCTCTTCGTTGCGGTGTGCAAGCTTCTCACTGCAGTGGCTTCTCTTGTTGCGGAGCACGGGCTCTAGGTGCACGGGCTCTAGGTGCACGGGCTTCAGTAGTTGTGGCACGTAGTCTCAGTAGTTGTGTCTCACGGTCTCTAGAGCGCAGGCTCAGTAGTTGTGGCGCACAGGCTTAGTTGCTCCACAGCATGTGGGATCTTCCCAGACAAGGGCTCGAACCCGTGTCCCCTGCATTGGCAGGCAGATTCCTAAACACTGCGCCACCAGGGAAATCCACAAAATATTTTCTATTGTTGCTATTACTCTGGTTAATAAGGCCAGTCATATAGAGAGCTAAACGTGGTAGTGATGAGGAGAAAGCTGTGATTAGCAAGCACCTGTGAAACCAGGGCTCTGTCTAGACTGTAAAACCACAAGCCTCCTCCCAGGCGGACGAGGAGTTTGCGCTGTTCACGCGCTGTCTGCCGTCTCCAAGAATAAGCCAGCGTCTGGGTAATGAGACCCACTGCTGAATGAAATGTCCGTAAACTAAGGCTCAGCAAGGCAGGGGAAGTGAGGAAATAAAGACCACGTGGTCAGTATTATAGTTTTAAGAAGAAAACCGTATGTGTCTGCCTAAAATTTTGTTATATCTTTCTCAGAATTATTGCTTCATTCCTGGCTTGTTCTGTTCTGATAAGAGGCTCCTGAAGATGTGTCAAAATAAGTCATTCCTCACTGGGAACATCACTTTAATTGCATTTTTAAAAAAATTTACACTAAAGAACATGATTATACACTCAATTTCTCAATATCCTGGTTTCCTTAGCTATAAAATGGAGGGGTTGGGGCTTCCCTGGTGGCGCAGTGGTTGAGAATCTGCCTGCCAATGCAGGGCACACAGGTTCGAGCCCTGGTCTGGGAAGTTCCCACATGCCGCGGAGCAACTGGGCCCGTGAGCCACAGCTACTGAGCCTGCGCTCTGGAGCCTGTGCTCCGCAGCAAGAGAGACCGCAATAGTGAGAAGCCCGCGCACCGCGATGAAGAGTGGCCCCGGCTTGCCGCAATTAGAGAAAGCCCTCGCACAGAAACAAAAACCCAACACAGCCAAAAATAAATAAATAAAAAAATTAAAAAAAAAAATGAAATAGGACTCATCCCTTCCCTTAAAAAATGGAGGGGTTGGATGAGAAGTTCTGTAATAACCTTTCAATTCATAAATTATATGATTTGATGATCATATACCATATTTGGCTTTCCTTAGAATGCCACCTTCAGAGACTAGGACATATGATGTAACCATGTTTTAATAAAGTCCTTATGGAATTCCATGTAACTAAAAACCTTTGGATTAGGTCCAAGGTCATTAAACTACATTCTGTGATAGAGTGGGCTCTATTCTACAGAGATTTTAGTTTATAACATGTGTGCTTTAAATAAAGTAATTTATAATGAACTAAAGCCTGAGGGAGATCTGACTTTTTCAATATGCTCTGTCTTGTGTTTTTCTATTAGACGGTGGAATTGCCTATAAAGGAAGTTACCTTGACACTTATATCAATTATTCCTATTGGAAGCTTCTCACTTCACCTTAATCTTTAAGCCTTTAGCTATTCTGAATTGTGTCCGGCAAATTCTGAAGTACTCTTGGCTTTGTAAACATCATATGCCTTAATAACCATTATTATTTCTTCAAAGCATTTTGCTTCTTTCTCTGATGATGTATTAGGTCATGGTAATAGCTGACATCTCTGGGGTGCGTGGTATGTGCCAAGTTCTGTGCTGAGTGTAATACATTGCATTTGCTCATTTAATCTTCACGGGAACCCTTCGGGGTAGTGCTATCATTACTCCCATCTTACGGAAGAGCAAATCAAGCTTTGAAAGGTTGAGTAGCTTGCTCCAGGTCACATAAGTGGTTAAGTTAGGACCTCAACTACCAAGTTCATGCTTTTAATCACTCAGGTTTCTCGATGAGCATGAGGGAGAGGTTGACAGTGAGGATGTCAAAAGCTTATGAATTTAGATGTGTGACCTTCACTAAGAGAAAAACCTCAAGATATTCAAATGTACTTTATTTGAGCATTGTAGCTATTTTGTAGAACTTGGGGATTCTTTCTTATGGCAAGTATTTTGCTTTCTTTAAGTCTGTTCACTGTATTTTTTCTCAGTTGGAGCTTAAATCTATTTTTATCGAAACTAGCAATTCATCCATGCTTTCAGAAAGTTTGGCAATTATTTCTATTTGGAAATGGCTTATACAACATCCCTGGAGGATCTTTGCCTTTTATGCTCTTGAAAAATAAATTATTTTGAGTTCCCTCTGTCCTCAAAGAGCTATTATTACTAACTGAATCCTTATCACCACAAATAGGCCAAAGCGTAAGAGGCTTTCCTTGATACTGTTCATTAAAATATTCATAACTAGGAATTTTAGATGCATTCCCTGTTGAGTGTAATCAAGCTATTATTGCATGTGTATATCTTTTACCTATTTACTTTTCTTTTCTTTTTTTTTTAACATCTTTATTGGAATATAATAGCTTTACAGTATTGTGTTAGTTTCTGCTGTATAACAAAGTGAATCGGCTATATGCGTACTTATATCCCCATATCCCCTCCCTCTTGCGTCTCCCTCCCACCCTCCTTATCCCACCCCTCTATGTGGTCGCAAAGCACCGAGCTGATCTCCCTGTGCCATGCAGCTGCTTCCCACTAGCTATCTATTTTACATTTGCCTACTTACTTTTCTAAAGTATAAAAAATATTAGACTTTACATGCATATTTTTGTTTTGATGTAGGACAGGTGATGCGAAGAGGGCACATAATAGAAGATTTTTTCCTCTAAGATGCCCTGTCAATTAATTTCTTAAGCAATAATTGAGGCATGGTGCAAGGCATTGGGTTAGGTATAGTGGTAAATACATGGAAATAAAAGAATAGATGGTCTCTAGGGCAATAGGATATATATTTAAAGGAATAAAGTGCAATTTACAGAGTCGCAAAAGAATACTGACAATACTAAATGCTTTAAAGAGAGAGGAATTTGTGTAGTGTTGTTATGGAAGATATTGGTTGGCCAAAAAGTTCGTTAGGGTTTTTCCCTTACAGCTTACGAAAAACCCCAGTGAACTTTTTAGCCAATCCAATATAACAGAAGAGGTAAGAATTGATCTTGTCCATAAAGGATGAACAGGAATTTGATGCAGGGAGGGATACAATGAGCTAAAACCACAGGCAGGACCATGACATCAGGACATGCTCAGGACAGCAGCTAAGTCTTCTTGGTTCACAAGGAAAGTATATGTAAGGGCTAAGTTAGAGAAAAAATGAAAAGTGTAGCTTGCAATCAGATAGTAAAGAAGTTTGAATGATAATCTATGAAACTGGATCTTAGTCAATAATTCTAATTCAATTCTAATGTAGGTAGGGGTTTCCCACACCACCAAGCAATTTTTCAACACAGGCTGGGTGTCCTACCATTCAACTCAATTCTGGCACTCTTTACCCAAAGATAGCGTCAGATCCCACAGTATGAGGGCTCAGTCCTAACAAGACTGCATCCTTCCTCCCACTTCAGATGCCAATGGCAAGTCCAAGTTGACACCTATGCTTCTGACTGATCAGCTACAGATTGGATGTTCTAATTATCCCCTCCTTGGGTTTTATTAATTTGCCTGAGTGGCTCACAAAACTCAGAAGCATTTTACTTACTACATTACCAGTTTATTATACAAGGATATATAATTCAGAAACAGCCAGATGAAAGAGATGCATAGGGCAAGTTATGGGGAAAGGGCACAGAACTCCCATGCCATCTGCAAGTGCACCCCTCTATGTCTCCACGTGTTCACCAGCCTGGAAGCTCTCTGAACCCCCTCCATTTGATATTTTTAGGAAGGCTTCATTACATCAGCACGATTGATTAAATCATTGGCCATTGGTGGTTAATTTGACCATTAGCCCCACTCCCTTCCTAGGAAATTAGGGGGTGGGACTGAAAGTTCCATCCTCTATTTATAGTTGGTTCCCCTGGCAACCAGCTCCCAACCTTTTCACAAGTCACCTCATTAACATAAACTCTGGTGTGGTTGAAAGGGGTTTGTTATGAGTATCAAGACACCTTTACGGCTGTCATCATTTAGGAAATTTCAAGGGTTTTAGGAGCTCTGTGCTAGAAACAGGGTCAAAGACCAAATATATACATGTATATATATATATACACATACATACATATATATGTGTATATATACACATAAAATAATTCACAATATCACAGTCATCAAAGAGACTGATTATTTGAAAGTGGACCACTAACATGTTGTTTAGGGATACTTTTTAAAGAAAGGTAAAATTATTATTCTCCTACAAGATATAAAATAAACATGTATTAAATATTTTATTTTACTTATAATAAAGGAACTAGGTAGAGTTCAAAAGAGAATCTAGGGGCTTCCCTGGTGGTGCAGTGGTTAAGAATCCGCCTGCCAATGCAGGGGACACAGGTTCGAGCCCTGATCCGGGAAGATCCCACATGCCGCGGAGCAACTAAGCCTGTGCGCCACAACTACTGAGCCTGCGCTCTAGAGCCTGCGAGCTGCAAGTACTGAGCCCACATGCCACAACTACTGAAGTCTGTGTGCCTAGAGCATGTGCTCTGCAACAACAGAACCCACAGCAATGAGAAGCCTGCGCACCACAGCAAAGAGTAGCCCCCGCTCACCGCAACTAGAGAAAGCCCGTGCGCAGCAACGAAGACCCAACGCAGCCAATAAGTAAATAAATAAATAAATTCTTTAAAAAAAAAAAAGAGAATCCAAAGAATAGACAGACACAGTAATTGATCAGGAGTATTGGAATAAATGTAAAAATGGAGACAAAACTGTTTTCTAGGTGTCTGTGGGGTGTGCTGTCTCTCCACTGGACAGAATTTATTGGCATGTCTATAGGCAAGATTTATTTTGCATTTTTATTAGCTATTTCCAAGTTATAAAATTGTAAGAAGCAGAAAACCCAGAAGAGTGTATAGTGTGTGCAGGTTGATAGGGATGGTTAGGATGTTTATAGTGTGAATGGTAAGAGAGGAAGGAATTCAAAATATGTACAAGTAAACATGTT
Source organism: Balaenoptera musculus (assembly GCF_009873245.2). NCBI lineage: Eukaryota > Metazoa > Chordata > Mammalia > Artiodactyla > Balaenopteridae > Balaenoptera > Balaenoptera musculus. Next base: position 114,013,274 of record NC_045789.1, read on the forward strand.
GCCTGGATGTAATTGCATTATCAATCATGAAATTACAAGGGAGAATGAGGAATCCATGATTAATCTCAGTTTCTAACTTGTATCACTGGGTGAGCAATACTATCATTGACAGCATTTTTTAAATTATAAGATCAATTTTATACAAGTTGACTCTGAAGTGCCATTTAAATGGAAATGTTCGACTGCATTCCTTTTATTTCCTTCCCAGTGGTAATTGCATGTTCTACTGTCCTTTATTATTATACTTTCTTTAGGAATTTAAACTCTGCTATAATGGTGGGCCCTTTCCTGTGAGGTGAACATTTTGGGGTGGTAAGTAGAGTGCAGGTAAAAGAAGGTCTACTACACACTAATGTGTAGGATCTTATCATTGGATAAGGCATTTTATCTCTAGAAAGGCCCTGAAATGAAAATATATTTCCTCGCAGGTAACAGCTTCCTTTTAGAAGCTAAAGCTATCATATTAATGTGTTAAAGAAAGAACAGAATCCAGAATAAATTTGACTCAGGGCTGGTAAATGTTTGGGCTGGAAAATAGCAAACACTACTGTGTTTTTTGTGTGCATGGAACTGTGCTAGGCACTTTACTTCCAGGCATTAGTTCCTATTATCCTTACAGGATTCATTTGGGGTAGGTGATATTATATTCCCCATTTACCAGTGAGGAAACTAAGAGAGTTTGTTACTTGTCAGGGCTCACAGATCTAGTAACATTTGAACCAGGACTGAGCTCGGACTTGTGACTCCAGATACCACACAGATTCCACCAGACTCCACTGCCACTTGAAAGGAATGGAAGATTTGCAATTATGGCTTTTCAAGGGAAGGCAGACTTAGGATGAGGGTCATAGTGAGAAGTCTTGCTCAGAAATTTGAGGTACTGAGTATCTGGGCATAGGGAAATCAAGGTGCACAATGAAAGAAAGATCATTCCAAGCAGAGGATCAGGGGGATTTGAATTCAAGTGAAAAAAGGATACGACATTTGGCTTTAGGATCATGTCTTTGCAGAGTATTGTTCCTTTGTTGAAAACCATTATTCTAATGGTTAGGTGGTTGGGCTATGAAACACCATTCATGAGTTCATAAATATCTCTGCCACTTACTAAGCTGTTTTAACCCCGAGCAGTGTGCTCTCTCTGCCCTCAATTGTAAAATGGGGATGATAGCTTCTCAGCGTTTTTGTGAGGAATCAGTGAGTTAAACTGTAAAGCACTTAGAAAAATGCTTGGAACTTAGCAAGCATTCAGTGAATATTTACTATTATAATTATCATTAATTATACTAATGACACAGTTCACTTTCCAGAGTATTTGACTACATCGTGGTTGTCTCAGTCAGGGTTCTCCAGAGAGACAGAACCAATAGGATGTGTATATGTAAAGATATTTATTTTAAGGATTTGGCTCACACAACTGTGAAGGCTTAGTGCGTCCAAAATTCAATGGGGGAGGCTTGGCAGGCTGAAGACTCAGGAAAGAGTTGCAGAGCGCGTTCAAAGTCAGTCACGCTGGAGATCCAGGAAGAGCGAATCTTGCCGTTAAAGTCCAATTCCTTCCTGTTGGAGAGGTCAGGCTTCGGTTCCTTTCAGGACTGTAACCCGCCCACATTGTAGAAGACGATCTGCTTTACTCAAAGTCCACTGAGTTAGGGCTTGAGAATCTGCCTGCCAATGCAGGGGACACGGGTTCGAGCCCTGGTCTGGGAAGATCCCACATGCCACGGAGCAACTGAGCCCGTGAGCCACAATTACTGAGCCTGCGCGTCTGGAGCCTGTGCTCCGCAACAAGAGAGGCCGCGATGGTGAGAGGCCCGCGCACCGCGATGAAGAGTGGTCCCCACTTGCCGCAACTAGAGAAAGCCCTCGCACAGAAACGAAGACTCAACACAGTCATAAATAAATAAATAAATAAATAAAAGAACGTGAATTTCTAAAAAAAAAAAAAAAAAAAGTCCACCGAGTTAAATGCTAATGTTATCCAAAAACAGCCTCGCAGAAACATCTACGATAATGCTCGACCAATATCCCTGTCCTTTCAGGCTGTTATAACAAAATACTGTAGACTGGTGGCTTAAACAACAGAAGTCTATTTCTCATAGTTCTGGAGGCTGGGAAGTCCAAAATCAAGGTCCTGGCGGACTCAGTGTCTGGTGAAGGCCCTCCTTCAGGTGCTTTCTTGCTGTATTCTGACATTGTGGGGAGAGGGAGAGAGCGAGAAGAGTCTCTTCCTCTTCTTATTAGGGCACTAATCCCAAACATGGATGCTCCGTTGTCACAACCTCAATGAACCTAATTACCTCTCAAAGACCCCACCTCTTAATACCATCACATTAGCGGTAGGGTTTAACATATGAATTTTCTGGCGGTGGGGACACATATTTATTCTATAACAACCAAATGTCTGGACACTGTGGCTCAGCTAAGTTGACACATAAAATTGCCCATCACAGTGGTAAATCACCTTAGCCTTTGCATCACAGGGTTTGCCTACTTGGTCCGCTTATTTAGTAGCACAGAAAAATATACTTACAATTGCACGCCTGAAGTCAACTCTTTATTGACAGAGTATGTCTTTCAGGGTATGCCTCTTTCATTCTTTTGTCTCATATGATTTTCAAAGATTTTTTTCCTCACCTCTAGCATATTTAACTAGTGGAACCAGATACTAAATCTGAGGTCTAGCATTCTGGAGAGGAGAGGAATTCAAAAGTATCTTCCTTAAAACACATGCATACAAACAATCAATGTTGGTTCCTTTAAAGTAACTCATAATGATCCCACCAAGGAATAAAAGCAAATGAAGCTAGTGGCAATTTGTTCAGATTAGATTTTAACTTCTTATAAAATCTTATGTGAAATCTTACTGTTTGCTTCTTTACGCAAAGTTCAAAGAGTTCCAAGACGAGAGGTTTTTATGGCATGTGATGCTAACATTGCTGCCGTTTTAAAATTTCTTTTGTGAGATCATTTTTTTTTCAACCAGGCTCTTTCTTGAGAATAGCTGTTCTCATTCTTCGACAGAACCCCTATTACGTACACCTTTGGAAATGCTGCAGGAGTGGACATGCATCTGTTTATCTATTAACCATCCTGAGTCCTTATTGTGTGGTTCATTCTTTACTCAGGTAGCTCTGGAGTGTGTCTCTGTCACAGCCAGTAAGCTGGTTCTGTGAGTATAGTTTTTGGTATTTGTTTTACAATGACAGTCTCAGGCAATAAATTATTTTCTTGTCCAAGGTTAATAAAAGGGCTTATGATAGAGTTTGTAGTTCAGTTGAAATCTGATAGTACAGTTATTTTTCTTCCTTATCACCTGGTTGGAAGTGCTTTTTCCTGGGATGTTGACTTGATGCTAATTTTAAACATCTTTTTCGTTTCAAATTATTTTATTTCATCTTTTTTTTATAAATTTATTTTATTTTATTTATTTTTGGCTGCATTTGGTCTTCGTTGCCGTGCGCGGGTTTTTCTCTAGTTGCGGCGAGCGGGGGCTACTCTTCGTTGCAGTGCGCAGGCTTCTCATTGCGGTGGCTTCTCTTATTGCAGAGCACGGCTCTAGGTGCACGAGCTTCAGTAGTTGTGGCACGTGGGCTCAGTAGCTGTGGCTCATGGGCTCTAGAGTGCAGGCTCAGTAGTTGTGGCGCACGGGCTTAGTTGCTCCGCGGCATGTGGGATCTTCCCGGGCCAGGGCTCGAACCCGTGTCCCCTGCATTGACAGGCAGATTCTTAATCACTGTGCCACCAGGGAAGTCCCAAAGTATTTTAAATTGTAAAATTAATATCTGCTCACTGTAACTAGTGAAACAGTGAAAAAATTATTACGGAAGAGCTAACAATTTCCTTCCACTTCCCTGAGGAGACCAGTGCAAATAACTTGATATGCATCCTTTAACCTTTTTCTAAGTGGCAAGAGCTTGCCTGCAGGCAGTTTATTCTGGAAGATGATCCCAAGGACCAGGAGTGGAAGACTGGAAAGAATGAAACAGGAGAGGAGGAAAAGTCAACCAGTAGTTTGTTTTCAACCTCGTCAGAACTGTGGGAAGCTGGGACTTCTGAGGAGCAGTGTAGAATGCATCTCAGAGTTGTTTGCTCAAGGGACAAAAGAGAAACCATTTGTATGCTGGTTCCCACTCCCTAGTGGTCAGGATATGCCCTGTGCCCTTTTCGATTTCAGGTTTGCACCTACCTGTGTTGGAATGGCTGCGTTCCTACAAATATCTCAAGTGTTGATGATAAAGACTCAGGGCACAAAGCAAGAAATATGTGATGCAGCTGAAGGAAGGTGCTGTCAATTATACCAACAAGCAGCTGGTTGCTACAGCAACAGCTGGAGTAAAATGTGGACTGAGAGAATGTGAGATGATACCCAGAGAATGTGAGATGGATGAGAGAATGTGAGATGAGACATTAAACAAATGCATAATGTTCCATAATGTGTATGTACCATATTTATTTAACTATACACAATTGGATAGGTATTTGTGCTGTTTCCAGCTTTATTTTTTGCCACTGCAATGTTGCACTAAACATCCTTATGCATATATTCTTATTGGCTGGTGCATTGAGGTCTATATAATACATTCCCCAAAGTGGAATTGCTGCTTCAAAGCACTTTTCATCTGTTAACTGATTCTTTCCTTCCACAGCAGAGTTATTATTATTGTCCTCCTTTTTCATATGAGGAATCAGGAGCATGTAGGAGTCTAGGAAATGAAAGCAGTTAGAATTTTTTATCAGGTACTGAAAGATTTAAATTCCAAAAATTTCTTAGACCATAAAAAAGAAATGATTTTAATGTTGTTAAAATCAATGTGTTCTTATTTCTTTAACCTGAAAATCATGTTTCCTTGCAGCCATTTAAACGTCATATTCCCAGGGAAGGGAGGAAGGTGAGTGCTACTTCCCCAGAGAGGAGTTTCTGACCTAGCACAACTCTTTTCACAATCTTCAAATTTTCTCACAATTTCTTTAGGTCAGAAGTCCAGGTGAGCTCAGCTGGGTTCTTTACTTAAGACTTCATGAGGCTAAAAGAAAGGTTTTGGCTCAGCTGCATTTCTTACTAGAAGCTCTAGGGAAAAATCTGCTTCCAACCTTATCAGGTTGTTGGCTGAATTCACTTGCCTGTGTTTGTAGGATTGTCTCTGGTTTTTTTGCTGGCTGTCATCCAAGGGCCACTCTTTGCTCCTTGAGTTGCCTGCAGTTCTTTTTCATGTTCTCCATGTGTCCCCTTTCAGCAGTGGTAGACCAAGTCCCTCTCAAGCTTTCAGTCTCTGACTTCTCCTTTTTCATATATCTCTGAACTCCAGCCAGAGAAAGGTCTCTGCTTTTAAGGGCTCCTATGACTAGATTGGGCCCACCTGCATAATCCAAGATAAACTCTTTATTTTAAGGTCTGTAATTTTATCTGCAAAGTCTCTTTTGCCATGTAGTGTAATATATTCACAGGTCTCAGGGATTAAGGCATGGGCATCTTTGGGGGTTCATTCTGCCCATATATTATAATATTATATCCATATATTATAATAGTAGTATGAACAAAGTGTTAATGGGAACACAGAAGAAGAAGATGGTAATTCTGTCTGGAAAAAAAGGTGGTGCAAAGAAAGTCTTCATCACAGAGATAATATTTGAATTGTATTTCTAAGGAAGAATGTGATTTCACTAGAGAGAGTGGGTACATAAAAGTTACTTCAGGCAAATACAAAATCAAGAAGACATAAAAACACTTGGTCATGTTTGGGATTGGCAAATAGTCTAGTATAGCTAAAGTGTGTCTGAGTTTAAATCCTAGCTGTGCTGCATAACCGTCTCTGTAGTCTTAGACAAATCCCGCTTAGTCTTGGTTTCTTCTGTGAAATGGGGGTAGTTCGTCATAGTGCCTATTTCACAGAATATGAGGATTAAGTAAGCTAAAATACCAAAGCACATAACGTAGTGTCTTTCACATTATACATGCATATCAAAGACAGCTACTAGTATTAACGTTCCTGTTATTATTATTCCTAGAGCTAGAGATGATTGGGAAAGAGTGGAGATGTGGCAGGAGTGAATGAGGCTGAAAGTGTAGTCTGGGGTCAGAGTACAGTGTCACAGTGGGACTGAATTAATCACTGTTCTTTTTGAGTCATTTTCTTCTTCCAGTTTCTCTGACATCACTCTTCCGTGGGTTTTATCTTATTTTTTTCTTTTAATTTTATTTATTTTTGGCTGCGTTGTGTCTTCGTTGCTGTGCATGGGCTTTCTCTAGGTGCAGCGAGCAGGGGCTACTCTTTGTTGCAGTGCGTGGGCTTCTCATTGCGGGTGCATCTCTTGTTGTGGAGCACAGGCTCTAGGCGCACGGGCTTCAGTAGTTGTGGCACATGGGCTTCAGTAGTTGTGGCTCACAGGCTCTAGAGCGCAGGCTCAGTAGTTGTGGCGCACGGGCTTAGTTGCTCCGCAGCATGTGGGATCTTCCTGGGCCAGGGCTCGAACCTGTGTCTCCTGCATTGGCAGGTGGATTCTTAACCACTGTACCACCAGGGAAGTCCCTTCTTACTTTTGAAGGTCTCATCTTAATTTTCTTGAGTGGGTTATACTCTGAGTCCTCCAAATCTCTTCTGACACTGTGTCGTTTCTCTGGACAACTTAGCCTATTTCCATGGTTTTAATGACTATATCTTTACTTCTGGCCCCAACTCTCCCCTCAACTGAGACCTGCACTTGGACATTTCAACCTAAACACCTCCACCCTCATCCATTGTTCTTGTGTCTTGACCACTCGCTGCCCTCCTGCCACACCACTGTCACCATCCCCCCAACACACCCAAGAACTATTCATATTCCAGTGTTCTCTGTCTTAGTTTTTGATATCAACATTCCCATCAATGAAAATAATTGCAACCAGCAGGTCCTGGAATGCTGTTTTATTCTTATGCGCTTTGTATATGCCATTTCATTTACTTGGCATACCCATCCCAAGCTCAGATATCTTTCCATTCTGAAGCCCCTAAAATGTGACCCCCCCCCCCCCCCCCCCCCATGCTGCTTCTGTACCTAGTGCACAATTTTGTGGTTGCATATATTGCATTGCATTGTAAATAGCTATCAATATGTCTGACTCTCCTGGAAGTCCACTGTGGGCACCTTAAGAGTCCATGCTTTTTCATCTTTGTGTTCATTGTACTTAATAGACTACATGGCTTATAATAGTAGATACTAAAAAAATGGTTGTTGAAATGACTTTGAGTTTATCTTATAGGCAACAAGTCAGTTTTTAAGTCGATGAATGGCATTGTCAGATAAGTGTTTCAGCAAGTAATTCTGGCGGCTGTGCTAGATGGATTGGTGGAAAATGAAAGACAGGTGGCAGCGAGTCTATTCAGGAGGTTCTTTGTAATCCAAATGAGAGATGATAAAGGTCTAGCAGTGATGGTGGAAATGAAAAGAATGAACAAATTTGAGAGATTATTACAGGCAGGGTTTCTATGACTTATTGAGTGATTGGATGATGTAGAGGGGAGAGAGAGGGGTACAGGACAGTGCTGCAGTTTGGGATTGGCCTAGTGAAATAAATGTTGAGTAAGGGAACTTAGAAGGAAGACTTTGTTCATGGAGACAAAATACAAGGTTTGGTTTTGAACATGTCAAGACAGAGGTGCTGAGGGACACACTGGGAGAAATGTCTAAGAGGCAGTTAGAGATAGAAGTCAGGTATGTATTTTGTATGTTTTAAAATGTTTTTCCAAAAATCTATGTTGATTTTGAGTGTTTAAGCAAATTTGTGAAGGATTTCTTACCTTTTATTTTCTAAAATATAAGACTTTATCTCCTTCTAAACTCTCTAGGCATAGTGTACTCAATGCTACATGGTGAGAATCAATAGAAAAATTAAGTTGACAAGGTGTTGGCACCTCCTTGTCCCTCCTTCACTCTGACCCCCTCAACGAGGAGGAACAGAAACACACACAACTGATCACCATGGAAGCAGTGGATATGCAGAGGTCAAGAATGGAACTTAAAGTCCTATGGGAAATGATAGTGGAACTTTACATTTCCTGGCTCCTTAAATGTTTATCTCAAGAGAGCATTAGACAAACATAGTTTGAATTTCTCAAAAGATGTTGAAGAATTTCTCTCTTCTCTCCTATCTGAGATCCAGCAATAATGGATCCTTGAAGGGCTGTCTTAATGATATTGTTTCCAGAGAGTATTAGGCTGTTTTGAAAACCTGTGACATTAGTCCTTTAGTTTATCTGGATTCTTGTGGTTGTAGACAAAACATTTAGGGCCACCTACCCTCTAATGAAATGGGAGAGGCTAAGTGGTACATGTTTCCCTGAACAGGAAGGAAAAGAGAATCATGAGGGATATAGCAAGAAGCAGAATCATTTCCCTGAGGAGTGTGATTGCATCATGCAGGTTTTGTGCCTGCTTAGTGTCTCCAAATGTGGATTTAATTGTACTGTGATAGCATGTTCATAGTTAGCAAGAATATGAAAACAAGTAACAGCTTTCTCACCAGTAAGACATCTTATTTACCTATCCCTTACTGGCTGCATAGAAACCACAGACAATAAATCTCTCTTGAACATTTGTGAGATTTCTTCTTAAAATTCAGGAAATATAGCCCTCCTACAGATTGCAAGCAATTCTAAACTCTTTTCCTATGAGATTTCTACTTAAAATCTTTGTGCCAAAATGCAATTTATTTTGAGTACTCGAGTTTCTTAGGACTTTAATGAGTTTAATGAATGTTTGCAATGATTTTTCACATCAATGCCATGAGCTTTAGAGGCTAGTTCTTTATTATGGTTTACCAGACCAGCTCCCTCCCTGGCTGGCAGGTGGACATTAGGCATTTAAAAAATTTGACTCTGAATGTCATAAGGTACAACAGTAAAACGTACCTAATTTACTACGCTGTATGGTGAATATCAAAAATAGTAATAATGAGTTCATCACAGTGTTGGCACCTGGTTGTCCCCTCTCATTTGGATCTCTCAGAGAGGAGGAGCACAAATGCCTCTCGAGGACCATTGTGGACACAACAGACATAGAGGCACAAAGATGGTTCTGTATATATGCAGATTGTGGGTGGGGTGCAGTATAAGGTAATGTGTCACCTAGATCATGGCAGTTGTACACTAAAGCTTTTATGGGAGAAGTGAGGGGATTATTCATGTAAGAGTCCTGGAGGCTGACTTTCTTCATTTGTTAACTGACTAATGGCTTTGAGCTTGGTGCACTTATTTTCCCCAGCTTTATTGGGATATAATTGACAAATAAAAATTCTAGATATTTATGGTATACAGTGTGTTGTTTTGATATAGGTATAAATTGTGAAATGATCACCACAATGGAGCTACATATCCATCACCTTACATAGTTATCATTTTTTGTGGTGAGAACATTTAAGGTCTACTCTCTTAGCAAATTTCAGTATACAATACAGTGTTATTAACTATAATCACTATGCCATACATTAGATCTCCAGAACTTTTTCCTGCATAACTGAAACCTTGTATGCTCTGACCAACATCTCCCTATTTCCCCTATTCCCCAGCCCCTGGCATCCAGCATTCTGCTTCTATGAGTTTGGATTTTTAGATTCCACATATAAGTAAGATCATGCAGTATTTGTCTTTCTGTATCTGACTTGTTTCACTTAGCATAATACCCTCCAGTTTCATCCATGTTGTCCCAAATGGCAAAATTTCTTTCTTTTTAAAGGCTGAATAGTATTCCATATGCCACATTTTCTTTATCCATTCATCCATGTATAGACACTTAGGTTGATTCCATATCTTGGCTGTTGTGAATAATGCTGCAAAGAATGTGGGAGTGCAGGTATCTCTTTGAGATACTGATTTCATTTCCTTTGGATATATATTCAGAAGTGGGATTGCTGAATCATATGATAGTTCTATTTTTAATTTTTTATGGAACTTCCATACTGCTTTCCACAGTGGCTGTATCAATTTACATTCCCACCAACAGTGCACAGGAGTTCCTGAGCTGGATATACTTTGTTCCAGTAGAAAATCTTGGTTTTAGTGAGTTAGCTATATGGGAAAGAGAGTGAAGATCAGACTCCCAGGCTTAATTTGGCTCCAAGCTTAAAGGAGGAGTGGCAAGAGGGAGGCCAGGTGGGCCTTGAGGTTCCAGGATTGTCTGATGGTTTTGTAGGTTGGGAGAGAAGGTATAGATTTGAGACAAAATCCCTAGCTCAAAATGAGGAGTGTACATTGGCCTGAGCCATCACTGGAATCCAAGGACCAGCACCCACTCAGTTGAGGAGGGAGATGTCCTCACATGTGACAGAGTAAGTCTAGTGGAAGAGCAATATCCATAAAACCCTCACTATAAACTACAAACTGCAAAATGGAAAAACAGAGCTGGTTTCAGAAAAATATAATCATGTACCAAGCCATAGAATCCTGATTTAGATATTCTTGTTAAAAAAGGCAATTATGAAGTTTGTCATGCGGTATTGGAGAAAATTTCCCTGTTCAGCTCTGGTATTCGTCAAGACAATTTGGTTTCCTCCTGGTTACCCAAAGAAAATTGCTCGGCTGCTATAGTAACTGTGTCCCTGGATATATGGCAGTTGACAAAAACACTCTTTATATGCTGATTTTTATGCTTAGAAACATAGGCTTGGCTGGTGGGATGGATAAAATTACAAGCTGGATGATAAAATTGCTGTAATACAATGTTATAATACTTCTTTCTTTATCTCATGTCTCACATCCCACCCCTCACCAAATCCTGTCAACTCCATCATCCCTTCCCTGGTCTAAGCCATCACCATCTTTCACAGGGATTTTGCAGTGGCTTCCAGACTGATCCGTTTCCTCTCTTGTCTTTCTTCCTTCCACTCTCTAAACAGCTGTAAGAGTGATCTTTTAAAAATATAATTCAGATTATTCCTTTGATTCAAATTCTCCAGTGGTACATTAGTCAGCTCTTGCTTCAATCAGGCCATTTAACAAACCGCCCTGACTCTCAGGAGTTGACAATAGTAAGCATTGATTTTTTTTGTCCACAGGTCAGCTGGAATGGCTCTGCTTCAGAGGCTCCAGGATGGGTTTTGGTTGCTCCATAAATTTTATCCTGGGCCTTGGCTGAAGGGGCCTTGACTTCCTGGAGCCTACTCTTCCAATGGTAATCGGGGTGTGGGTGTGTCCCAGAAACCAAGACAACCCATGTGAAAACATTTAAGGCCACTGCTTGTGTCACATTTGCTAACATTCCATTGATCAAAGGAAGTCACATGCATCAATGGCATGAGGAAATATTCTCTATACATGTGGAGGATATTGCAAAGAAATGTGGCCAAGGGTGTGAGTGTGTAATCCTATTACAAGCAAGTGAAAAATTGGGACCAATAATCCTATCTCCCCAGAATGACTTCCTATGGCACTCAGAAAAAAACCCATTCTTTCTTACCTGCTTAATTCTTTTTTCACAGCACTTAGCACAACCTGTCATGTATTCTAAACTATTCACTGGATTTTTCTCTGTTTCTTCCATAAGCTCTGTGAAGACAGAGACATCGATGTTCGCAGCACACAGTGGGAGCTCAAAATGTAATTGTGAATAAACCAGTAAACTGAATTGCAATATCTTCCATGTTCTATTCATTCTCTGCTGCAGCACACAACCTTTGAAGCCTTGGGAATATAGCAGCATCTGGCCAGGTAAAGACATAAAACACTCATAGGCCAAGGGCAAATTTTTTTTCCTTCTATAGATTTTTACAAATAAACTTCTTGCACAAATGGAAAATACTGATCTAGAGTCAATTTGTTTTCTTGTATTTTCCCTTCTGAGTAGTTTTTGTCAGGTTTTTGAAATTGAAGAAGGCGTAAGGATTTTGTATGAGGTTCTATCAGTCACTGCTTGAGCCAATGCACTTTTGATTGTTTGTGTGTTTGTATCAGGGATTGACCAACTTTTACTATTGGGTGCCAAGTTTGCAATGCCTGCTTTTTCTTGGTTTAGCTTTACTTTTTTTTGAGGTGTGGAAATTCCCTGTCATGAATAGGGTATGTGTATATTTGAGTATACAATTGATATTACTCTCCAGGTCTGGGGGTTTGACTGGGAGTAAGTAATCTAGCCCTTGAGAGAGGCAGTGAAGTAGCTGATTTCAGAAACAGGATCTCTTTAAAAAGAAGTGCATAGGTAATCAAACTTATAAGCTTTTGCACAGCAAAGGAAATCGTCAACACAATGAAAAGACAACCTAAGGAATGGGAGAAAATATTTACAAATGCTGTGACTGACAAGGGCTTAATTTCCAAAATGTACAAATAACTCATACAACTCAATAACAACAACAACAAAAAAACCAACCCAACCAAAAAATGGGCAGAATACCTTAAAAGACACTTCTCCAAAGAAGACATACAGATGACCAACAAGCACATGAAAAGATGCTCAAAATCGCTAATTATTAGAGAAATTCAAATCAAAACTACAATGAGGTATCACCTCACACTGGTCAGAAAGACCATCATCAAAAAACCTACAAACAATAAATACTGGAGAGGGTGTGGAGAAAAGGGAACCCTCCTACACTGTTGGTGGGAATGTAAATTGGTGCAGCTACTATGGAGAACAGTATGGAGGTTCCTCAAAAAACTAAAAATAGAGTTACCCTATGATCCAGCAATCCCACTCCTGGGCATATATCCAGAGAAAACTCTAATTTGAAAAGATACATGCACCCCAATATTCATAGCAGCACTATTTACAATGGCCAAGACATAGAAACAACCTAAATGTCCACTGAAGATCAATGGGTAAAGAAGATGTGGTATATATATACAATGGAATACTACTCAGCCATAAATAGAATAAAACAATGCCATTTGCAGCAACATGGATGGACCCAGAGATCTTCATACTAAATGAAGTAAGTCATACAGGGAAAGACAAATATCATATGATATCACTCATAAATGGAATCTAAAATATGGTACAAATGAACCTATTTACAAAACAGAAACAGGCTCACAGACATAGGAAACAAACTTATGCTTACCAAAGGGGAAAGGGGTGGTGTAGGGGATAAATTAGGAGTTTGAGATTAGCAGATACAAACTACTGTATATAAAATAGATAAACAACAAGGTCCTACTGTATAGCACAGGGAACTATATCCAATATCCTATAATAAACCATAATGGAAAAGAAAATGAAAAAGAACATATATATATACATACACACATATATAATGTGAATCATTTTGCCATACACCAGAAACTAACGCACATTGTAAATTAACTACACTTCAATAGAAAAAAAAAGAGGTACATATGGAGGACTGCCGATGGCTGAGAGCCCAGTTTCCACTGGGGATGTCCAACAATGGCATACACACCACGGGCAGATAATCCTTCCCATATGTAAGCCAACCCTACAATATCTTGTACCTATTCTGTGGGCCAGGACTACCCAAATATCAGCTGCAAGGAAATGGTATGTGTGGGAGAAGCATTGGAATCATTTCTTAAAAAAGAGCTCTTTATCAGGGTATAATGTGAGATGAAGTTAGGAAGAAGAACTCTGATTCGAAGTGCAGGAAATGAAGCCAGAAGTCTGGAACTGGGATGGCAGCCAATGAGTGTGGTAAGCTTAACAGCAAGGGAACCAGGGAACAAGTGAAGGTTAACCACGGGATAACAAGAAAAAAGAGCAAGGTACGACCGGGCAGTTGTGAAAGTCATTCTGTGAATGCAGCATGTAGGCCTTGGCGTTCCTTTTAGGCACAGCTTGTAACTGAGCTAGACTGGGCATATCAGTTATGTGTGCTCCGTATTTTTATAGGGATTATGGTTCAATTTATTTATTTATTTTTAATTGCCATTATTGTTTAGGTAGAAAGGCATACTTCAAGAGCTAGATACGTTGTATAGTTTCTGGTATTTGAAGGAGTCTGGGTTGCAAAAAGAAAAATTCAAAAGTGTGTTTAAAAGTTATACCTCAAGTCATGTGGTCCGTGAACTCTTAGACCTAATAAGAAGCAGGATAGATGCTCGTTGCTCCAATTAAAGGTGAAAGAGAAAGGATGTGAAAATAGATAATTGGGTCTGTTTCTAAGCCCAATTTCTTCTTTCAGAACTCTAACGATATATTTAGATCCTAACTGAGGTGACATTTAATGGAATATACATTTATAAATTATTAAAGTACATACATGGTTTAACTAAAACATTTTTGTATATAACCAATAAATATTTCAACGTCTTTAAATTTTAATTTATCATCACCATTATTATATCTTTATTTGTAGCTTTAGCTCAGTATGCTGCGACAAAGGACAAACTTTTGAAAAAAGTAATATATAATTATATTTGCAACATTAAAGATAATGGTAAGCAAACAGGCCTATTCATATAATTGTTTTGGGCATCAGTGTTTAAATAAACACTGGTTAAAATTGTATTTCACTAATTCAGACTGGTTTACCCAGTTTTTTCTCTTTGTGGAAAATCACATAGCCCAGGGAAAAATCTTCTATCTGAGACACTAAGTCACACTTTCTAGGATTTTCTTGGGTTCATTTAATTACTATTTCTACTCTGCCTGAGAGCATTTTATTTCCGTAAGGTTCCGTTTCTATATTTTCTCTCTTTCTAAATTAGTTTTAGGCAGTGGATACTTTCATATCAGTTGTTTTAAATAATATAAGTACTTCTTTGTTTATTCATGTTAAGTCTTTATCATGGTGTCTGGCACAAAATAAGTATTCTCTAACATTAATGGCCATACTCTTCCCAGACCTATACATTTCCTTGTCATCTTCCATGTTCCCTCATTCAATAAATATTAACTGAGTGTGAGACAGGCTCATTAAAAAACTGTATGATAATGAACTACCCCAGTGGGTTGTATTATTTCAGAGTCAGTCAAGATTATGATCTAGTTATATGGTCCGTTTATATTACCCAGTATTTCTAACAGAATTGCATGTTTTCAGTTTTACTCTTCAATGGTTCTGTAAGCAAAAGCTCTTACGAATTTCCCTAATCCTGCTACTAATTTCCCCCAAATAAAAAGTTATGATTCATTATTCATTTATACACATTTATATGAATTTTTCATTATATAACATTAATTTATTTCAGTGTCATTTTATTAGTTGTCTATTGCTGTGTAACAAATTATCCCCAAACCCTAGCAGCTTAAAACAAGTGTTTATTATCTTACAGTTTCTGAAAGTTGGGAATCCAGAAGCAACTTAGCTAGGTGGTTTTGGCTCAGGGTTTCCCATGAGGTTACAGACAAAATGTCAGCCAGGCTGCAGTCATCTAAAGGTTTGATTGGGTTGGAGGATCTGCTTCCAAGATGGCGCTATCTCATGACTTTTGGCAGGAGGTCCCATTTCCTTTGGCAGGAGACTTCTTCATGGGGCTGCTTGACATAGTTTCTAGCTTCTCCCAGGATTAGCAAGCCAAGAGAGCAGGGGCCAAGCAGCAATGTCTTTTATCACTATTCTCAGTCACTTTCACCATATTCTATTCTTAGTAACTCATTAAATCCAGCCCACACTCAAAGGTAGGAGAACTAGATTCCACTCTTTGAAAGGAGGAGGGTTGTCTAGGAATTTGTGAACATATTTTATCACAAATCAAAGAATCATCAAAGCTATCTGAGCCATTCTCCTACTTTTACAAATGAAGAAACTGAGTCCCAGGGATGTGATGATGTGCAAAACTCTTATTACCCTCATACTTCTGCCCTATATAGAATTAAATTCTTTCCTTTTTTACCCAAGGTCTTTGAACTTTCTGGCTTTTGGTGTTCCTTCTGATATTCCTTCTGTCCCTTTCACTACTTTAACATCTTATATATAGTTAACTAAATAATAATAAATATTTATCTATAAGTTCTTCAGAAGCACAGGACATTTGTTACTCATATTTTTATATGAGTAATGTGCTAATACCTGGCGCAAAGACTGACACATAATAGGAACTCAAATATTTGTACTAAGCTGGTTAATATTTTCTCACCTCCCACCGGCATGCCTTTTAAGTTGGTGTGCTATTGTTTGAGATCTTAGATTAAAAATAACCACAGGATATCTCTTAAAAATTCCATTTTACAGTCCTTAAGAATGTGTACACTTGATCATGAAGATGTTGAGGCAGATAGCAGCAATAGTTGAGAAAAATGTTCTTTGCCTGCAATTATTCTGCCCAAGGAATCATGTGGTTAGAGATGGAAAGGCAGATTTGTGAAAGGCAATGAAAATATTTAATGGGTTCATTAATGGCTATGGAATTTAAATTGGTAACATTAAATAGAATCTGATTATCTAAAAGATATGAGATCAGCTACTTCTCAGATGTCAGGGTTTGCTAACAGCTAGTGTAAACACCACCATAACAGTAACTTGGTAACAGTACAAATTTTATTCAACAAATGAATGTGAATGAATCAGTGGTAAAGGGAAGACACTGTGTTTTATGTCCTATTCCTTCTACCAGAGTGGAGCAAACTCACAGAAATATGATACCAGTGTTGAGATAAGTCTACATCCAAGAGCTGAATCTTCTTATCGGCTGCTAGCTGGTTCCAGCCATCCTATTGCTTTCAGGGAGCACAGTCTATCTCCAAATCATGTCTCTGAGACTATTAAGAAAAGCAGTCTCCAGAGGAGGCCTGGCGATTAGAAGCAATTGGGGCTGGACTCCCACTGTAGTTCTTCCTCTCTTCATCCTCTCTAGTGAGATAGTTTCTAATTGCTATGAGCTATCACTAATGTCTTCATTTGGTCATTATTTGTTAAGCACTGTATACATCAGGGGTCCCCAAGCCCGGAGACACGGACTGGTACCAGGTCCACGGCGTGTTAGGAAGCAGGCCACACAGCAGGAGGTGAGCGAGTGAAGCTTCATCTGCGGCTCCTCATTGCTCCCCAAGCTCACATTACCACCTGAACCAACTCCTCCCACCCCATGGAAAAATTGTCTTCCACAAAACCGGTCCCTGGTGCCAAAAATGTTGGGGACCGCTGGTATACATGATAGACATTGTACAAAGGACCTTAGAACTTAAAACCTATAAACAAGACACGTTCTGGGCTTCCCTGGTGGCGCAGTGGTTGAGAATCTGCCTGCCAATGCAGGAGACACAGGTTTGAGCCCTGGTCTGGGAAGATCCCACATGCCACGGAGCAAATGGGCCCGTGAGCCACAATTACTGAGCCTGCGTGTCTGGAGCCTGTGCTCCACAACAAGAGAGGCTGCGATAGTGAGAGGCCTGTGCACCGTGATGAACAGTGGCCCCCGCTTGCCACAACTAGAGAAAGCCCTCACACAGAAACGAAGATCCAACACAGCCATAAATAAATAAATAAAGCACACCTAGTATAGTGTAATTAAAAAAAAAATTGATTTAAATAAGACACGTTCTATAGTACTAGAGATATAATAATAATATCTACTTGCTTAGTGTTTTTGAAAGGCCAAGATAATTTATGCATCTGACCTACATTCATTGACATCAGCAGGGTAGGTATTATCTCCATATTACACATGAGGAAAGTGAGACTAGCATTTAAAGGATTTGTCCTAAAGGATTGCAGCCCAGGAAGTGTGAAATCTGAGCTCAAACTCAGGTAGTCTAACTTTACATAGAACATATTTTCTGTCCACAAGGCATAGCACGTAGCACATAGCTGGTGCCCAGAAATGTCTATTGATTGAAAAACAAGAACACGATTACTAAAATTCAACGATGATTATAGTGCTGGATGAATGTTGCAAAAAAAATGTTTCTCTGGATCCCAAGTATGGAATGTGAGATAAGTTATATCTCAGGATAATCTATTCATACCTCAGAAAAGGAATATGAGGAAAAAGTTTCTGTGGATCAACAGTGTCTCTTAAGAATCTTTTGTTTGTTTGTTTGTTTTAAACCCTTTAAAAAATATGCATTTGGTATAGTTAAAAATGTATTTAGTCCCTTCATTACTCATCCTTTATTGCTATTTTCTTTTCCTTTTATTCATGATATTATTTTGCCTACTTTCCTTTATTTTTATTATTTTTTGTCTTAGTTCCAAAAGGGAAGAGAAAATTCACATTTAAAAAAATAAGAGGGTGTAAGATGTAAAATTTTTTCAGATGCTTCTTACCTTTGTTAAAAAAGAAACAACAGGCCCAAAATAGAGTCACTTGTGCTAAGCCTCACATCAGCAAACCAAGATTAAATATCTAACCTAATTTCAGCCTTTCCCAGGAATGTGACCTTTAACCAGTCAATCTGGAATTACCTGGTCAGCACTAATGAACTAATCTACCTGATAGGCCTCTGCCTTCCCCCGAAGGAAGGCAACCTTCCCTGAAATAATCCACTCTTTGCCAGAAGCTTTCTTTTCCCGCCCCCTTCTGCCTATAAAAGCCTTCCATTTTGTACAGCTCCTCAGAGCTCCTTTCTGTTTGCTAGATGGGATGCTGTCTGATTCATGAATCCTTGAATAGAGCCAAATAGATCTTTAAAGTTACTCATTTGAATTTTTCTTTTTAACACCTGGTGGCTATCCATGTTTTATTTACGTGAGGGTATCAGGTCTGTGGGAAACAATGTTCTTAGGTATTTTTGATTAAATGAGCTACTCACATTATGGATATATGAGAAAGTAATAGTGTTAAATCCAATATATATATTTGTACTACATAAAGTTTAAAATTCTAATTTCTGTAGTTCAGTATAAGATTTTTTTTCTAAATGTTATTTTCCCTGGAGAGGTAGAAATAGCATCTTGAGGTCCAAAGGGAAATTACTTCATAGAAGCTGTGTAACCTAATTGGATTTATTTTTAATAATGTGTGACATAAAAAGGTTAATTTGAAATGTCAAGAAGCAGTGAATTCCTTGGAGAATTCACTAAAAATTAGCTTTACTTTACAAATTATTTTGTTGTACTGTCTTTCTTGCCTGAGGGTCATTTGGTACTGAAGTCCAAGATAGTAGGTATAAAATAATTAGAAGAAATAATATCACATAAAAAAGACAAAATTTCACATTCAAGTGCCTGTTACAACATAAAATTAAACCACGGCTTAACATATTTTTCCATTACCTTCTGTTTATAGTATATCCCCTAAGTTTCAGAGCATTTTTAAAATTAAATGATCTGAACCTTACATAGTTTAGTTAGTAATCTGATAAAAAGGAAAGAATAATTAGATTTAACATATTAAGAACATTTTTTACTTGCTTTTTTTTCATTATAGTGAATTCCTTTTTGATGTAGTTTTTTGTATCATTCCTTAATGTGGTTTTGAAATATTTCCTTCAGTACAATTAACTGTATGTTTTGGAGCTGATAAAATAAGCTGAGAAATGTTTAACAATCCTGGTCAGAATTTAAATATGTTGTAGTCGTGTTCCAATAAAATAAAATAAAATAACTATCTTTTGTGTTAGACATTTCACTAGTTATTGACCCATTAATAAGTCATCTCATAATTAAAAGTTTCAAGGTCATAACTTCAATATCATTTATTAATTAATTCACCTGTCAAATACTCATTAAATATCTTTTAGTTCTTTACAAAAGCACACAATCAATTTTATACTGATTGTCAGTGTAAAGCTCTACTAATATCTAAAGTAAGTAGTAGCAGCTAGGACTAACTCTTAGGTTAGTTCTTTTCGTATTGCAAGAATTTCCTCCAGAATGTTAACAAATTCAAGCATATTTCTTTAACAAAATACATCCCTTCACAGCTACCTATAACAATGAAGAATGTGAGCTCTTGACCCTTACGAGGTACAAAGTGGAAACAGTTACTGGTTGCAGAGAGACTCAGATGATCCAAACTGGAAAAGACAAGATGGAGGATTGCTTAGAACAATAACACATTATTATTAGTTAGGAAGGGTTAGCCTGCAGAATGCAAACACAGGCTCCAACTCTACCGCCAGTGTAACTGGGCAGATCAGTTCACCGTTCTCAGTTTGTTTCCTTTTGTGGGGAATATGAACCATCCCAGAGAATTGTTTTCAGGACTAAACAGAGCAATATATGGAGATGTTCTCAAGAAAAAATGGTCTTTGTTTATTCATTCATTTTTCGCTTGATAAATATTTATTGCATACCTTTATATTAGGCGCTAGACTCCCATACACTAGTGGATGAAGCAGACAGGGCCTCTCCTTTTAGGAATTTTACCATAATGGAGGAGAATGCTCAGCATTATGAATGGTTATTAAAACATCCCTAGAAAAATAATAGGCAGAAATGTTTAGGGTAGTCCCATAGGATAAAGTCATTTCTAGATTTCACCAGATTTCTGTGCTAAGTTCGAACATTATTGTTTTTATCTAAGGTTTATTAATTGGATTTATATTATTATACTCACATTCTTTGAAAATATGAAGTGAAGAAAAAATTTGGGTTATTGATAATTATTCTCCAAATACAGGAGCAGCGTGATGCACAGGCAGGTATCAGATCAAGAGTGAGGAAATATAAATTTTGATCAATTTTTCTAAAACTATTGCAACCATAAACAATTCACTTAATCTTCTTGTGACTTGAATTCTGCAGTTATTAAATGAATGGCTTGACCAAGGTCATTTAAAGAAAATGATACCAACAAATATTTATTCTGTGCTCAAAGTATTTTACAACATTCTGCAGGTTATAGAAAGAAGGAAAAAGACAGTTGCCCAAGAGAGTTTTCAATCCAGCTAGAGAGAAGTATTCAAAAGATGATAAGAAACTTAAAAATGAGGCAGAAGTAGAAGATATAATATGACAGGAAATGCTTAATTGCTAAATGAATAGTGCATATAATATTTCCTACAGGAACTAAGATGGGAAAAATATTAGACCATAAAGAGAAGGGAAGGATTTGTAATAAAGTTAGGGAGGCCACTGATTCTTGAAAAGTAGACATTTGGATAGATGAAGAATGTCCAAGTGGAGAGAACATCTAAAGACACTTGAGGATCTATAATTCCCTTTAGGAACTAGAAAAAAATTTTTTTAGCACCTAGACTAAATCGATAGATAGGACGTGTTTTCTTAACAATAACTAATTTTTCTCTAACAAGTTCTTTTTAATATGCCTTTAGGAATTTCTCGCATGCTACTAACAAAAGAACACAAGTGTACACACAAACACATGCATACCATTCCATTTCCTGGTCAGATATTTAGTAATGAATGATGCCTTAGCTTAACATTTTTTATTTGTTGGCTGGTAACTGCCGACTTACTAAAGTCCATTCCTTATTTACAAATAAAATTGTGACCTCCTCAGATGTTCTCTATTAGTAGTTAGGAGTATGAATGTTGAAACTGGACTGCTTACGTTTAAATCCTCACCTCACCACCTACAACATATGTGACTTTGGGCAAGTTACTTATCTCTCTGCCCCTTAGTTTTTACTTTAATAAAATGGGGATAATAATAGTATCTATTACACAGGGTTGTTGGAAAAATTAGTTAACATATATAAAGTGCCTAAAAGGGAGTCTGGCATGCAGTAAGCCTTATATGCATGTGAGCTACTTATATACATACATATATAAATATATAAGCATTTACAAATCAAAACCAAAATGAAGTATCACCTCACACCGGTCAGAATGGTTATAATCAAAAAGGCTACAAATAATAAATTCTGGAGAGCGTATGGAGAAAAGGGAACCCTCCTACACTGTTGGTGGCAGTGTAAATTGTTACAGCCACTGTGTAAAACAATATGGAAGTTCCTTAAAAAACTAAATATCGAGTTACCATATGATCCAGCAATCCCACTCCTGGGCATACATCTGGAGAAAACCATAATTTGAAAGGATCCATGCACCCTGGTGTTCATTGCAACACTATTTACAATAGCCAAGACATGGAAACAACCCAAGTGCCCATCAACAGAGGAATGGATGAAGAAGATGTGGTATATATATACAATGGAATATTACTCAGCCATAAAAAAGAATGAAATAATGCCATTTGCAGCAACATGGATGGACCTAGAGAATATCATACTAAGTGAAGTAAGTCAGAGAGAGAAAGACAAATATTATATGATATCACTTATATGTGTAATCTAAAAAATAATACAAATGAATCTATACACAAAATAGAAACAGACTCACAGACAGAAAATAAACTATGGTTACCAAAGAGGGGAGGGATAAATTAGGAGTATGGGATTAACAAATACAAACTACTATACATAAAATAGACAAGCAACAAGTTCCTACTGTATAGCACAGGGAACTGTATTCAATATCTTATAGTAACATATAATAGAAAATAATCTGAAAGAAAAAAATATATATATGACTGAATCACTGCTGTACACCTAAAACTAACACAGTATTGTAAATCAACTATATTTCAATAAAAAACATAAGCATTTCTATATTTAAATATATAAAATAAATATATAAGCATATATGACAGTTGCTAGCACCCTTTATATATATATAAATTTGTTTATACATATAAAGAATGTTAGCAAATGTTAAATTATAACACTGTAATCATTATGCTAATAATATTTTTCAGTCATAGAATGACCACTATTGAAGACTTAACATCAACACTTACTAAGTGATAGAGACAAAGATGGAAACTAGAAGCTTTGTGATAATGCATTTGAAAAAGATAAAACTGAAATGTGCTCAGAAACACTTTCAATATTGGCCTTGTAAACCACAACGTGGTTTACATTTCTTGTCAAAGCTGTAGTGTTTCTGAAAGTCAGCTCTAGAGCCATTGGAATCACTATTAAGTGATCATGCAGATAACCCCAGGAGATAACCCCAGGAGGCAGCGTAAGCTGATGGAATTTCTGGCTTTGTTCACTTAGAAATGTTTTAAAATTTCATTGGTTTAGGTGAACTTTGCCATCTTTAGCAATTCCCTCTCTCCTATTCACATTTGCCTAGATTAAATGAGACTATAGACTTTTAGAAAAGTAGGTGCTTTTTCTTAGCATGTTTGGGTTCACTATGTAATGTGAGAAACAAGTCAAGCATGTATTATATATGTATTTGGCCACTAATGTGGGAAGCAAAGTTTCATATTTTATTTATAATTTGTTGTGATGAAAGGCCTGATTCAAAACACAAATATAGCCACAGAACCACTGTTAAAAAAATATCTGATTTTTCATGACATTTTGTTTCTATGAAAGAGGGCTGGTATTATTTCGGAAATGTTCTTTTTTAAAATTAAATTAATTTTTTAAAAAATACTGAAGCCCAGGGAAAAGGTATTTACTTTATTGGTCAACCTTAGTTATTATTTATATTCTTTCTGACTGTCTATTCTCCCTCTGGTGGATACTATTACATTAGAAAATTCTTCATTTATTTCCCCCTTTATTTCCCCAGGCCCTATATAGCCAACACAATAATAACAAACCTGACAAATATAAAACTCTGCTCCTGAGTGATACATTTTGTCATGTCCCTGTATCAGTGTAGAATTTCCCCCATCATAATTGTTGAAAGCTAAATGAATGGTAGCACAATTAACTATGTGTTAACTGTCCATAATTAATGCAATAATAAAAAGTTTTTTCATTCTCATGAGACAATTGACATGTCATGATTATGCCAGACTCTTTCTTCACAAAATACTTAGAATATATTTGTTCTATTTTAAAGAACTGAATAATACAATTAATCTGATTTTATCATCTCAATATTTTTGAGTATGCAAGGAGTACTTTGAGAATTATACAACATTTCTCTACTGGTACTAGCCAAAAGGAATGCCCTGGCTTTTTTTTTTTTTTTTTTTTGAATTTTATTTTATTTTTTATACAGCAGCTTCTTATTAGTTATCTATTTTATACATATTAGTGTAAATATATCAATCCCAATCTCCCAATTCATCCCCCACCACCACCCCCGGCTTCCTCCCTTGGTGTCCATACATTTGTCCTCTACATCTGTGTCTCTATTTCTGTGCCCTCGCTTTTCTGTTTAACATACTTTTTAATTTTAAATAAAGCAGATTAGAAAACTATTGGATCTGAATATATTTACTCAGAATTCCACAATTTCATGAGTAAATATCCCTATTTTTTAGAAAACAATGCTTTCTTCCTGGCCCATTCATTAGAATGAGTGATAGTAACGTGCACAAATCCAAGAATTACTACTCAGAATAAAATTCTTTTGTTATAAAATTAGTCTAGAGCAATAGTGGAATTTTTAGAGCCTGGTTCCTTTAAGCCATCTCTTCCCAGATGAAACACACACAGACCTGATTTGAAAATCAGTGGCCTAGACTAGAGAATCCATTTTTTTTTTCCGGTCCCTAAATCACTTTTTATACAAATTGACAGCTAGAGTTTTTAAAGACTTTGCATATGTATTGAAAACTAGACCTGTTAAAAACAGTTTATGTTCTTAAATCTCTAAACTACATTTTGGGATTAAGATTTTAAATGGTGAGTACACCATTCACATATACAATCTTAGAAATTATTTTGACAATTAGGGCAAAACAGTGATACTTTCTGCCCATTATTCTCCATATCGGTTAACCCTACCATTGTCCAATTTGAACTTTGCACACAGGTTAATACTGAAATCCTTAGTTTCATTTGTGTAGCTATAATGGCTTTCCATTCCCATAATTAACCCATTACCAAATATTGAACAGAGGTTGTTCTGAGTTTGTTCCTTAGAATCTCCTCAGTGATAAGAGGGGCATGAACATCCTGCATATAAAAGCAGACTAAAAATAAGATTTCTTGGTAAAGCCTCTGTGCTTCCTGCTGCTTTTCACCACCAGCTCATTCCCTAGAATAAGTCCCTTCAGTTCAGCTGTACTGCTCATTATATTTTTGTTCTCCAAAATCACAGCTCTTTGGTTGGAGGCTGAGAGAGATTGGTGGGTGGAAATGTTGTGTGTCTAAGTGAACACATCCTGTTTAGTTCATTCTCCATAGACATGGCTCCAACTATACACTGCATCATTCATGTCTCCATTCATCAAACATCAAGCGAATAGCTGATATTTGAATTTCCGTGCTGGGATTACAAAGACCAAAAGAAAAATGAGAATGGGGTTCTGAAATTACAAAATGAAGTAACTGTTTCACAGATTAGCAACCAGAAAACCAATCACTCACTAAATATTAGTCAAATGAACAAATATTTATATCATAACAGTCTTCTGGAATTCTAGCCAATGTATAAGACATTAAATAGAAAAAAATAAGATTTTTATTTTGCAGTGAATGAGACAGTAATATATTTTTTAAAACATCTTTATTGGAGTATAATTGCTTTACTATGGTGTGTTTCTGCTTTATAACAAAGCGAATCAGCTATACATATACATATATCCCCATATATCCTCCCTCTTGCGTCTCCCTCCCACCCTCCCTATCCCATCCCTCTAGGTGGTCACAAAGCACTGAGCTGATCTCCCTGTGCTATGAGGCTGCTTCCCACTAGCTATCTATTTTACATTTGGTAGTATATATAAGTCAATGCCACTCTCTCACTTCGTCCTAGCTTACCCTTCCCCCTCCCCATATCCTTAAGTCCATTCTCTATGTCTGTGTCTTTATACCTGTCCTCCCCCTAGGTTCTTCAGAACCATTTTTTTTGTTTGTTTTTTTTTAGATTCCATATATATATGTTAGCATACGGTATTTGTTTTTCTCTTTCTGACTTACTTCACTCTGTATGACAGACTCTAGGTCCATCCACCTCACTACAAATAACTCAATTTCGTTTCTTTTGATGGCTGAGTAATATTCCATTGTATATATGTGCCACATCTTCTTTATCCATTCATCTGTCGATGGACACTTAGGTTGCTTCCATGTCCTGGCTATTGTAAATAGAGCTGCAATGAACATTGTGGTACCTGACTCTTCTTGAATTATGGTTTTCTCAGGGTATATGCCCAGTAGTGGGATTGCTGGGTCATATGGTAGTTCTATTTTTAGTTTTTTAAGGAACCTCCATACTCTTCTCCATAGTGGCTGTATCAATTTACATTCCCACCAACACTGCAAGAGGATTCCCTTTTCTCCACACCTTCTCCAGCATTTATTGTTTGTAGATTTTTTGATGATGGCCATTCTGACTGATGTGAGGTGATACCTCATGGTAGTTTTGATTTGCATTTCTCTAATGATTAGTGATGTTGAGCATCCTTTCATGTGTTTGTTGGCAATCTGTATATCTTCTTTGGAGAAGAGACAGTAATATTTATTTGCTGGCAATACAGTATATAACAAGAATACTGAAGAAAATGATTTGAAAATTCTTAGAAAGCAGAAAATAACTCAATAAAAGGGTCAAGTATGTGAAAGACATGAAAAATGATAGATTTTCAGTAAATAATGATCACTTAGCAGATATAATGGAAGAAAAGTATTTCATTCCAAATAGCAACAAAATACTACCATGGGATATATCCTAAGAAGAAATATCATGATCCACATTAAGAAAATTATAAAACTTTGCTGAAAAACAAGAAAAATTCTCATGGTTACAGACATAAATTTTGTCTTATGAGAATATTTTAATGATGTCAGTTCTTCCCAAATTAATTTATATACTTCTTGCAACTCTAAGTGAAAATAATAGTAGGATCATTTTAAGACTTTGAAATAAAGATTTGAATATTTATTTTGAATGATAAAAAAAGAAAACTGAGATGATCTAAATTTTTTTTCTTCTTTTTCCTTTTTTTTGATTGGAAAAGTTGGACTGGGATCTTGCCCTAATAATGAATAGATTTTAAAAATATATTATTATAAAACTAGAAATAATGCTATTCATTGCCATAAGAATTGGTAGATAAATTAATTAGACCATAGTATGTGAATGTGTGTGTGTATGTATGTATGTATAGACAAAATATTATATATTACAATTTACACATATATATGTGGTTGTGGATGGATGAATTCTTCAATAAATGGCGTTAGAAACAGCCTTTGCTTCGAGGGGATGTGTTAGCTTAAACTTTCTCATTTCATCATATATCAAAGTAAAACCCAAGTGAATAAAAAATTTAAGTACAGAAAATTCTAAATTATACTGGAAGAAAATTTAACTGAATACTTAATATCTCAGGATGGGGGTGGAATATCTGAGGATATATGCTATGGGAGAAAATACAAATGAAAAGACTGATAGATTTCAAAAGTAAGACATTTTTAAGTTTTTCTGTGAGAAAAACATCAGAACAGCAGATGAGAAATTAGGAAAACATAATAAGTATAAACAAGAAGTTAATATGCTTTTTATAGGAAGAGTTTGTTTTTCATTGATTTTATTTTATTTATTTATTTATTTTTAAAATTAATTTTTATTGGAGTATGGTTACTTTACAATGTTGTGTTAGCCACCACTGCACAACACAGGAAGACTTTTAAAGATAAATGAAGGGCTTCCCTGGTGGCGCAGTGGTTGAGAATCTGCCTGCCAATGCAGGGGACACGGGTTCGAGCCCTGGTCTGGGAGGATCCCACATGCCGCGGAGCAACTGGGCCCATGAGCCACAACTACTGAGCCTGCGCGTCTGGAGCCTGTGCTCCGCAACAAGAGAGGCCATGATAGTGAGAGGCCCGCACACCGTGATGAAGAGTGGCACCAGCTTGCCGCAACTAGAGAAAGCCCTCGCACAGAAACGAAGACCCAACACAGCCAAAAATAAATAAATTAATTAATTAATTAAAAAAAAAAAAAGATAAATGAAAAACAAATTTAGTTCCAACAGAAAAACTGGAAATGATGCAGATAATTCATACATGAAAATATACAAGTGGCCAAGAAACTTATTTTAAAAAACATCAAACTCACTAATAATAAAGGAAAAGCAAGAAAAAATACATTGTCATAAATTTTAAAAACTGCAGAAATACCCAAAGGTTCTGAAGATATGATTAGAAAGACTGTTATATACACTGCTGGTCAAAGTCTAAATGGAAATAACATTTCTTGGAAAGAAATTTTTAGGAAAACACATTTATAGTTATTTATATACATTTATCTTTGCATGATTTAATGGGAAAAATTATAAACAACCTAAATATTCAATTACAAGGGAATAGTGTATCACTTTTGTTGCATCTATATAATGGAATATCATACTACTAGTAAAAATTCAGCTTTTAGAAAATTATATTTATTATTATTTTCTAATACAGAAGTAATATCATTTATGGAAAATCAGAAAATACTGAAAAACCTAATAAACAAACAAAAAGATTAGCCTAACCACAGAGAGAAATCTTAACTTTTTTCCTTTTTAAATTGAAGTATAGTTGACATATAATATTATATCAGTTTCAGGTATACAGTGTAGTGATTTGATATTTACATATATTAGGAATTGATCAGCATGGTAAGTGTAGTAACCATCTGCCACCATACAAAATTATTAAAATATTATTGACTGTATTCCCACTGCTGTACATGATGTCCCTATGACATTTATTTTATAACTGGAAGTTTGTACCTCTCTATCCCCTTCATCTATTTCCTACAACTCCCCCTACCCCCACTCCCTGCCCCAAGAAGACTTTTTCATGCGTGATTTTTTTCCTATCTTTAAAGTTAGGATTAACCTTATATTTAATTTTTAATCTATCACTTTACATAATTTTAATCCTGGGAGATTATATATGTGTGTGTATGTGTGTAGTGCAGAGGGGGAGAGTAAGAATGAGAGCAGGAGGGAATGAGAGAGCTAGAGGGTAAGAAAGACAGAAAGAGGGAATAGGAATTCCTTGGTAAAAAAAAAGACTTAAGTTAGACACTACTGTTGCCTGGCTGTCTTTTGATCTACAGTTTTTTCTAAACAGTGATTGGAATAGGAGCCTCTATGTGCATTGGATTACTTGCAAAGATGGCCACCTCAAATTCCTTCCATCCCTGTGATACCCCTCCTTCCATCAAGAGGTAGAGTCTGTCTTCCTCTGCCCTTGAATCTGGGCTGGCCCCATGACTTGCTTTGACTAGTAGACTGTGGAAATGGTGTTGATTGACTTCCGGGCCTATGTCTGAAGAGACTTTGCAGCTTCTGTTTTTTCACTCTCTTAGAAGCCAGGCGTCATGTAAAGAATTTTAACTATCTGGCTAGAAAAAGTTCATGAGGAGATACAGAAGGGCCTTGGAGGGTAAGAAATTATGAAGGAAAGGAGAGAGACCTAGTCAATCCCCAGTCATTCTGAGTGCCCAGCTGAGTGCCAGGTTTGTGAGTAAAGCCATTTTGGATCCTCCAGCCCCAGCTGAGCTGCCTCTGCTAACATCGCCTGGAGCAGAGACCAGCGTCCCGAGTGAAACCTATCCAAAAGGCAGAATTGTCAGCCATTTCATTGTTGTTTTAAGCCATTAAGTATTGGGATAGGGCTTTCCTGGTGGCGCAGTGGTTAAGAATCCGCCTGCCAATGCAGGGGACACGCGTTCAAGCCCTGGTCCAGGAAGATCCCACATGCCGCGGAGCAGCTAAGCCCGCGAGCCACAACTACTGAGCCCACATGCCACAACTACTGAAGCCCACGCGCCTAGAGCCCATGCTCCGCAATAAGAGAAGCCACTGCAATGAGAAGCCTGAGCACGGCAATGAAGAGTAGCCCCCGCTTGCCGCAACTAGAGAAAGCCCGCGCGCAGCAACGAAGACCCAACACAGCCAAAAAAAAAAAAAAGTATTGGGATAATTTGTTACGCAGTACTGAGTTAACTGAAATACTGTATGAACCAGATTTGGCTAATGATGAGAGGGGCTTCTGAGGCATAGAGCCATGGGTAGGATCCTTTTTCTCCCACCCACCTCCCCTTTTTTTCTCCTTCCTGAAATGTGACAGTTACAGATGCAGCAGCCACCATATGACCACAAGGTGACAAGTATAAGGATGAAGCCCTATGTGCTAAGGACAGCAAGAAGAAAGATGGAAAGAGCCGGATTGCTGATGGCATCCTTGAACTACCATCCTGCCTTACATCTGCCTACCTCCAGAATTCTTGTACTTGAAGAAGCAATTACATGTCTAAATGTTAAACTTATCTGTTAGGTTTGCTGTCCCTTCTAGCTGAATGTAATTTAAACTGACTTGACAGGCTTTTAAATTTTGGGTAAAATTTCAAGGCATGGAAAAAATGCATGATATAATTGTATGTGGCTGAATCAGGTTTCAAATATAGCTGTCCTAACAATAAGAAAAGTACATCTATCTATGTATCTATGTTATATATGTATCTATCTATGCATGTATCTATGTATCTATATATCTATCATCTATCTCTTTATCTTGCTGTTTATCATCTATCAAAATGAATAAGTGAATAAAAATGGTATGCAATACATCCACTTTCACCTTTTATGATTAGTGGTCCATTCACTTAATCACTTAAGTAACTTCACTGAGTCTTGTTTTCTTCAGCTATCAAATAAGGGTAAGCAGTGTAGTTACTGCGCAGTGCTGTTGGGAGGTAGAGAAAATGTATGTAAGATGCTTAGATTTGTGTTCAAGCTAAGCAAGCGCTGAACAAATGCTAGCTATAGTTATTTCTATGAAGTTTTCATTTTCATTTGTCTACTCTTTTGCTTCTTTCATTTTCTACGATAAGAATAATTAATTTTATAATCAGAAAACAAAGCAAAACAAAAAGTCTTGTAGAAAAATCTCTGGATGGTACTTACACAATATTGAGCTCCAAAACAAATACAAAGTTCCATGCAGTAGAGGTTGAGTTTCAAAGTTTTGTGGCTTGGAAATATTTATTCACTACCTGAAATATTTATCAGTATTATTTAAATATTTTGTTTAATATTAAATGGCAAAAATAAATCTTCGTGGCAAAATGAATCTTTATATCATGCTCATCTATGTATTCTTGACTAAATGTGTGTACTTTAAAATTGCCACAAAACCCCACCCAGTAAAGCTGCAGTGTTTCTAGATGGGTATTCACAAAACATCAAGTTGAACTTGTCTAAGATTTTTCTGAGCATATGGCAAAAAGTGAGGAGCTAACACTCTCCGTTACTTATACTCACTGGATTTGCCTGGGTTGATATATTTCTGGAACTTTAATATTACTCAAAATAAAGTAGAGAAAACAGCACAAGGAATCTGATTATTTCTGACTGGTGGTTGATCCCCAGTGTTGATGGAAATCTGGCAATTATAGCAACAGAGTCTGATGGCTTGGATTCTTGAATTTTAAGTTACTTCATAACTTGAAGGTGGATGTTCCAATTTCCGTTCTGCTACTGACTGGATGCCTATAATTACCACATTGTCCTGGTTTTTTAAATGTGTAAAATTGGGTTATAATGCTGAACTTTTCTTTGTTTTTCTCTCTTTCAGAGTGTTATGTTTTCCAAATTCTTTACAGTGGAGTGTAACAATGCATATAATGTATCCAGATAAAATAAAAATATGTAACTAAGGAAATAAGCACAGCTGATCACAAGCTTTCTGATGGAAGCACCTAGAGAGACATGGAAGGACTGCACAACTTTTAAGCAGTCTAAGCGACCACGTTTCTTTCAAATAAGGCTTTGTTAAGAACCGGATTGCCTTTACAACACATTGCCAGTTACACTTCAAGTTAATTGCCAGTTAAGTTTCAAGGGACCTGGCAAGCAGAATTCACATTCTCTTGTGCAAGTTGAGCTTAGCAAGGACTCTGCCAGAACAGAGAGCCATCCTACTGCTTCATGCAGATGGGCTAAGGAGTCATCTGTGGGCAGGGCCAGGATTCTCCTCATGAACATGAGCCATGGAATGAGGTTGTTCAACAGAACAGAAAAAAAATTAAAATGAAATAGTAAATGAAAAACCAGACATTTAAGTAGGTGAAGTCTAACCAAAAGGCAGAAATAAGGTATAATTTTAAGGCAAGAGAATTTATCCCAAAGACTAATATAAATTTTAAAATTTGGAAAAAGCAAGTAAGTTAAGAAAATGAAACTTGAAAATAAATAGACTCCAAAGAAGCTAGGTCTAAATGGTAAAAAGTTAAGAAAGAGGTTATTAAGACTAAAAGTGGTTTTTAAGACTACAAAATAAAGTTAAATTATGTTTATTAAAAATGTAGGAATAAGTTTTTAAGTTAAAAAATAAGCAGGAAATCTAAAATATAAAAATTAAATAAATTAGGATAAAAATCAGGAGTAAACATCATATGCGGTATTAATAATAAGTTTTAAGTCAATGTTGAGGTGATGAACCACAGACATCATTTTTAGTTAAGGGAGAGAACTCAACCATGCTGTAGGAAGGCTAGCAGGAGGAGCCCTTAGCTAGGACAGGTGCTTGGTTGAGAGGTGACCTCCCAAGTCAAGTCATCAGAAGGTGTGTCCTTCCTGAAAGAGCAGAGCTATGCAAATTCTTTAGCCTATATTTTTAGTTAAGGGGCTCACTCTTGTTAGAAACATTCACAATTATAAACAAAATTGTGATAAACATTTGTGTATCTACATCTTTACACACATTAAAAATTTTTGTTTTTAGTAAAAAGTACTGAAAGTTTAGTAGGTTAAAGTATATACACATTTTAAAAAGGGTTTTAATGATACATAGTGTCAATATGTCCTCCTGTGGCTGGGAGCAATTTATATTTAAACTAAGAGTGCATAAAACATTGATTTCACTTCTCCCTTGTCTAACCCTGGTATTATACACTGTTTTCTTTGGTAATCTGATAGTTGAAAAATATCTTGTTTAAAATTGTATTTCTTTGACTGTTACTGAGATTGAGCCAATTCTTATGAAAGGAAAATTTATTTATTCAGAACTTTTCCTTTCCTCTTTTCTCTGTCTGCTAATCTTGATATAAATACTAGGATATTTCTCACAAGGTAGATAACTTAATTGGCAAATAACTTTGGAGTAGTCACTACATACAAAACATGTTTGCTCATATTCCTTTTGTTAAACAGGTCTTTACCAAACTTCCTGCTTACTAGTTAGTTCTCAAATCTGGCTTGATTCATAAGAAAATGGAAATAATGATTAATTAGTGACAACAGTTGTTTGAATTCCCAATGTTACTTGGTAACATAAAACACATTGACTCTTATGAACTTCCAGCTAGTTTAATTATAATTAAAAATGAGACAATAAATTAAACTCAAGCTTCTCTATTGAAAAATCAAGACTAGTTGTCTTTTATGATAATCAAGTTGTACTATCAGCTTTGGGTTTTAAAAATTTTTTTTTGTATTATCAGAACTTGAAAATTAAAACAAAGTGAC
The DNA here is from genome assembly GCF_009873245.2 of Balaenoptera musculus. NCBI lineage: Eukaryota > Metazoa > Chordata > Mammalia > Artiodactyla > Balaenopteridae > Balaenoptera > Balaenoptera musculus. The sequence continues at coordinate 114,046,483 of NC_045789.1, forward strand.
AAAATTAATATGATATCTAAGTTGCAGTTAATATACTATGCAATTCAAATTTTATTTTCTGAGTATAATTTATGAACCTACACATTTATATTCTTGTCTACTGCATGCTGGTTTTCTTTGGCTTTTCAAATGTTTTCTTACCACCCATTTAGAGGATATTGAGTTTTCAGAAGATAGGGTCGATAACTTCTGTATTTTAAGATCAGTGAATGAGAAAATTTAGTCTGTATATTAGAAATATTTACATCCCTCACATAAATAGTTTCAATATTGAAAAAGGAAGACAGATGTTCTCACATTTTAAAATTAGATTTCAGATTGCAACATATATAACTACAGGAAAGGTTTAAAATTTCTTAGAGAAAATAATAATTACAAAACATTTGGTCAAAATTTTCAAGTAGCTTATATGTTTGTGGCAATTGTTCAAAATGTACAAAACTGTTTGAAAACCCTAAAAAACTTCAAGATTAAAATTTCATTAGACACTATTTTAGGATTTTTTTCCCCTTGCTTTTAATAGAGTTTATTGAATAACTTTCAGCACGCAAAGAGACATTAAAGTGTAAATCTAAGACTTTAATTTTAGCAAAATGGTTGACCAGTCGAGCAGAAAAACCCCTCCTAACATCAAATGCCTGAAATAATGGGTTAAATGTTAAAAAATGTTTTAAAAATCATTGCTAATGTGGTAGTAAATTAAGAAAAACCATTAGAGGGCAGAATTGACAAAAAACACAAATCCAGAGCAGTAAGTGAGCACTGGAGTCAGTGTTTGCCTGGAGAAAACCTGACAATTGTCAGTAAACTTGGGCCTGGATTTTAAAGTCCCGTGCACCCACGGAGCTGGAGGCAAAGCATGGGTCTGAGTGTCATAGAAGGCTGGGTCAGAGATAACCTCAAAAATCTGAGACCTCACTTCCCAGAGAACAATACACTCAGTGACTGAAAAAAAGAGGCGAAATCCCCTTTCAGAGGAAGATGTTGAGAGTACTTGCCTGTCTAGCCTTGTGTATTATGATTTTTAATATTTTATGATGCTTTGATATCTTGGGGCTTTGCTGCTTTGGGAGAGACTGCCCTACCCAGGGGTACCTAATTCCTAGAGTTAGCAAACAACTACCTGTGAGCATGCCTTTCATATGCAAAACAAATAATCCTGAGTCCATATCCTCAGCCACCTCCTTTATGTAACTCTCACATACCAAGTTAAGATTCCTTTTGCCCTAAATCACCCCAAGACCATGGATATGGAGCATTAATTCATACTACTGTGTGACTACTGTGTGACAAGCCAATAATTAAGTCAAAGTGATTCTGGATTGGCAGTGACCCCAAGAGCCCAGCAAAAGAAAACACAAATCTGCTATGGAGGAAAGAAAACACAATTTTTAAACATTTCTCAGAGGTCCAAAGAATATCATCCCCTAATAAATATATTAAAAACGTGAAGAAATAAGCCATAAGCAAGGTTAACAGAAACAGAATGTTATGAACCATATTTGCAAAGCCTGTAGATATTGTAATTATCAGAAGAATATAAATGAGTATTTTTTAATTCCTTAAGGAAAAAGAGTGAATCAAAAATATAAACAAAGACCAAATTACTATCAATTAAGAACCAAACAGAAGTTGTAAAAATTAAAATATAAAATTAGATTAAAAAACCTGATTGATGGATAAAATAACACATTACACAGTTGAAGAAAGAATCATTAAATGATACAAAGAAATTACCCAGGATGCAGCAAAGAAAGAAAAGGAAAGGAAAATATGAAAGAGAGGACAGAGGGAAGAGTTCCCAGATACTCCTAATGATAGTTGCAGAATAATAAAATATAAAGATGGTGAGAAGAAAATACTTGAAGAGATAATTGCCATTTCAGATACACCAATATCAAATTCAGGAAACTCAATGAATCCCAAGGAGGTAAATAAAAACAAACATACACCTAGACATAGTGAAATTAAGATATTAATGAAGAAGAAGAGATATTTAAAGTATTAGTAAAATAGAATAATCACAAAGGACGAACAATTAGATTAAAAATTGATTACTCAGCAGTAGAAACTGAAGCCAGAAAATAGTGAAATAATATATTCTAAATACTGAGAGAAAATAATCGGTACCATAGAATTACAGATGAAGCAGAACTTTCTTTTACAAATGAGATGTACATAGGTATTTTACATAAGAAAAAGAATACAAGTTACTGGTTGTTAATATGAAGTCTTATCTACTTTAGAATATAAATCTTGTAATCAATATAAGCTCTCCTTTCCCCAGAGTCCAGTGACTTGGAAATTGTGCTTAATGATGGGAGTGGAAAAAAAAACTCTCATAACCTGTGTCTTTTCAAGCCCTTCGTCCACTGGTGTTGAGGCAGGGAGGAAGAGTCAAAATGTGTAAATACGCAACTGCCTGTGGATAATTGACTGACATTTACTTTGTTAGCTGAAACTGCTCTCCCATCACTTAAACTAATCCTCCACGGGTGGATTGCTCTTCACTTTCTGTCACTTGCAGCTACTTCTCTGTGGTAGGCATCTAAGTGCTGGTTTTCTAATGGGCAGATATTTGCTAGTTCTTTGAAGGGCTCTAAGGGACTCTTACCCTTTGTAGTCTGGCTTGGGAAAGTCAGCTGATGCTTAACCAACTATTATCCCTCATTTCTGCCAAGGGAAGTTTGCTTCATTACCTCTTGTGGTTGGGGATTCCTATCCTAGTTTGTAGGTCTCTTAGGGAGTGCTAGTAAAATAACTCAATGTCTAACCTACACTCACAGTGACTGTGGGAAACAAAGATATCCTTTGCACACCACACAGTGGGAGTACAGGCTGTGCCCCCTTGTGGTTCTCTCCTCATTATGTCTCTTGCCCTTCTCTTCTCTCATCAGCAGCTTTAAATCTAGGATACCAAATGCTCTGCTGGTTCAGTAGCTTAGTAGCTCATAGTTTTTTGATTTTAGAATTTGACATTACTTGACATTAGAATGTGGATTTGGGCACTAATTCTGGGAAAATAGGAAGATATGCTTGCATTACTCGATGTTAGACTGTGGACCCTAAGGCATTAATCCTGGGACAGTAAGAAAGTTTTCAACTGGTGCTCTGCCAACACCATGTTATAACAACATATCATCAAAGACAGAAATTGTCTTTTGCATAAATATTATGCAAACATCATTGAAGATCATTGAATTCTCTGCACTACATTAGAAATTAATGTTTGTAGTGATACAAGTTTTAAAATAGGGGCAACTGTGGTTTTTGGTGATAACAGCAAACTATAAATAGCATTAGAAATACACAATGAAGGTAAAGTATGTGCAGGTAAATATGGATAAGAAAGCATTGTGGTTTTCAGAATTGTCCAGAATGAATAGTATATACAGCTACTCAACCTGAGAACTTTCAGGGTACTAATTTCCTTTATAAATTCAATTTCATACTTCTGAGACTTATTCTGACTCCTAAACTACATAACACTTTGAAACTCATTTTCTATTCTCATTTCTATTCCCTCTATTCTTAGTCAGATTAGTACAGTAATAATAAAAAAGTTGGGTGACTATGCAAAATGTTTTAATCTAGTCTTTCTACAAGTTAGTATAAGAAAAAGGCAAGTTCTTTCTACCCAGAATATTCGGCCAAGGTATAATTAAATGAAAAGTTGAGCCAAGGCCCTGCCTTCTCATCTGATGGTCAAAGATCAGTTGAGTTTGTTTTTATTTAATATTTATTTCTTTATAAATTCTTACTGATTTTATACTAACAGTTATTTTCAGACTTTTGTCCTTCAAGAAAAACTCAAATCCCTGTCACGTCTAGCCTCTTTCAAAGCCATTATATTTCTTTAGGGAAAAAAACAATTTAAGAAATCCTAACTTAAAGGTATGACAATAGGCTTATCCATTGATACGCTTCTTAATAATTAAAAAGCAAAGAGTAGTTGTAATGAATGAAGATTGATTCTGATGTAATGCTCAGCATATGTCTATGAATGAATTTAGCACACTTGTAGTTGATGTAATTAGGAGAAATGACAGCTCTTAGAAACACAGCTAAGGCTTATGAACTGACTCTTTTCTGATGCAACACCTTGAGCTCTCTAGGGAGACTTGATCACAAACATCTGCATCATATGAATGGCAGCTGGCTGAATGAAATTTGGCAATAATTGGTCTGTCCCTAATGTTTCCTTATACAGTTAAAATAAAGAGCAATACTTTTCATAAATCCACAAAGCCACACTCTGGAAAAAAAAGAAATAATTTTTAAAAAATTTCATTTTATGGAAGAAATATATCTTCAAGATATATTCTCAGAACTTCATTTTGGAAATATCTGTTACCTTATAATGATTCAAAACAAACATAAATGAAATGGTTCCCTCATTTACTATTTTTAAAAGGTAATTAACTGGTTAAGATGCATAAGAAAGAATATGTCCTCTGACCTCCTTCCCAAGCCACCTATTTAAAAATCTTATGATTTATAGAAAAGAACTAACCTTAATTAAAGTTCCTTAAGTTGCATTCTTCAGTTTTGAATATATGAGAGGAAAAGGCAGAATATTTTATTGGCAAGAACTATTGTTTCTGATTGTCCCTTCTTTTTGAGAAAACTCTACTGCTGCGAATGATTTGTTTCAATATGCTAAGAAAAATTGCTGTTATGAAGTTTCACTTTTGTAAGCTATTTTTGCCCTCTTAACATTTTCATCATTTTGAATAAGCTAAAATATTATATTTCATTACGTTATTTGTGAACATACTTTTCTCTTCCAATATTCAATATGCGTTAATGATGCAAGCAGACACTTCTTGGGTCCTCTGGTGTCACTCTTCCTGCCTCTTATAATCACATGGAATAGTCTAATGTATAATCTAATGTCAACATTATGGCTTCTGATATTCTTTTTCTCTAAAATATTCCAGAACTTCTTGAAATATAGATGACTCTACCTCATAAGATTGGAAAAATAAGAATGGGTTTGACATATCTTAATGTTATCAAAAACAAGGATGCTTTCAGAAATATCTGAGGTAGTACGAAAAAAGGCAAAGAGGGTGGTTTGTGAGAGGTCTTCCCATGCCCAGGATATCAAATTTAACATCAAAAACATCAAAAATCAAAAGGGAAAAAAATGATTACAGTTGATTTGACCATGTTAAGTATGTTAAAGAAGACACGATTCTGTGATGAAACTAAAACAGCACAAGTTAAAAAGTGGTTGTAATGCTCATATAGGGTTCCACTGATTCTATAAAAATGCAATATATTAACCTCAATTATTTGAGACATACACTGAAGTTTTGATCAAATATAAGTTTTTAAATTACAGAAGTTGATCCCTCTTTACTTTTTTAATGGAGATAAAAATTCTGAGACAGACATATGTAAAAGATGGGAAAACTTTCTCACTTTCAAGGTGGGGAAATGTATTTGAGTTAGTCGGTAAAAACAAAATGTCAGCAAATCAAAGGAAAAGAGTATAGATCAACAAGACCCTGTAAAAAACAGGAAAAATAATAAGCGGGAAACTACAGAACGCTTGCATTTTAATAACACAAAAGTGAGGCCAACCAAGAATACAGAAGGAATTTGACCAGGTAGCATCTGTTTTAAGGAAACAAATTGTGCATTTAGGTTGCCCTGGCAGCAGGTGTGTCTTCTTATGCCAAGACATTATAATGAGAAAATCACATGAACTTAAAGTGAATTACAAATAGAGGTGGCCCTATCTCCCTTGGAAATAGGTTTGGAAAAAGAGTTTGGAACAGGTGTACGCCATCAGCTAAAGATGAAATCATGAGAGGGAAAATTTGAATGATGTCCCAGGGGGAGAAGTTGAGCCTGTATGCTCACAAGCTTCTGAGTGTGGCACAAACCTGTTGTTTTTTCCTACTGATTTCAGTTGAAGTCAGGGAAAATAAATAATGTACACACCTATTCACATCATAAGAATCATTGCTGGGAAGGAACCTTGGACTGGGAAACTGTGGAAGGTCATTTTTCTGGTTGTCTGTGTAAGGTGGTTTTGGACCCAAACTACTGTAGCAGTCTGGGCTCTGGGCGACACTCCTGGCTCTAATGAACACATGGAGTCTGGATGTGTCTCTCGTATATAATGATTCCACTTTTGTTAGATTTCTATCAATAACAGAAACACAGTGTTTTTTGAGTCTACCACATTCCACTGAAGGCAGCACTAGTACTAGAAAGTTCTTGCTTATATTGAACTAACACTTGCCTCTCAGTAATTTCAGTCTGTTAGTCCTAGGTTTGCTTTAGAGAGTCACCTATGCAGTTTTAAAAACATTTTAATCTAGTCATGAGCTCTAATGAGTGAGTTTAAGCTAATGCCTCTTTTTAAAAAAATTAATTAATTTAAAAAAATTAATTAATTAATTTTTTTTGGCTGTGTTTGGTCTTCATTGCTGCGTGCGGGCTGTCTCTAGTTTCAGCGAGTGGGGGCTACTCTTCACTGTGGTGAGCGGGCTTCTCGTTGCGGTGGCTTCTCTTGTTGTGGAGCATGGGCTCTAGGCACGCGAGCTTCAGTACTTGTGGTTCACCGGCTCTAGAGCGCAGGCTCAGTAGTTGTGGTGCAGGGGCTTAGTTGCTCCGCGGCATGTGGGATCTTCCCCACCGGGGCTCGAATCTGTGTCCCCTGCATCGGCAGGCGGATTCTTAACCACTGCGCCACCAGGGAAGTCCCGATAACGCCTCTTAAAATGTGCTTAACAATGATATGCCTCCTAGTAATGTACTTCTGTTATTAACCATAATAAATAAGAAGAATATACTTCTCTTATTTACAATAATGATAATAATATTATGATTTGTTATTATGTACACATCACTTTATATTTTATAAACAAATAGGAACAGCAACATTCCCTGCGTGTGGGTCTCTCCAGGCTGTAGGATAAGTGTGATGTACTGAAAGGAGAAGAGTGGTTGAACTCATCATTTGACTGATTTCAGACTTTTTATTGTTTAATGTTCTGTTAACTACCTACAGCTAAAGGATGAGATGAGACTCAGATGAGACTCCTGAGGGATTTGTCAAGCTCAAGGAAATTAGTGACATCTATTTTTAAACATTATGATCTGTGAAAAATCAGTTTTGCCTTTTACTGTCTTACTTTGATTTAGTCCAAACTTCTCTTTTTGTAGGAAATTAAGGCCCTGTACGAATGGTTGGTCTACGAGAACACAGCTTTCCTACAAAGTTCTCATGTTTTTCATCTTGCAAAACCCCCCAAAAACCAAAAAATTAAAGAACTGGATCTGAGTAATAATTTTTTTGTGTTTTTTCTCTGTAGAGGACATACACCAGCAATGTGAAGCTTCTAGCTACCTATTTTTCTTCCACTTATGTATCAAGATTGGTTTTCTCATTCAGAGAAGGCAGTAAAATAAATAAAATGAAGTTACCAACGTTTTTATGAAATAAGCATTTCCTCTCTTTTCACACACAATTATAGGAAGTTCATTTAGTAACACTGGTTAAATGTTTGATTCCTGGAGAATTTCTAAGATGACACATATTGTGAATGTGAGGTGAGAACAGGTGAATGGTTTTAGCATGGCAAATTCGGTCATATTGCTCATTATTTATAAGATACACTCAATCTTAAAGGATACTTCAAGGTTTTAAAATAGTAAGACTATCAGTAGTACATTTTGTAAGATAAAGAGATATTAGAACATTTGAACAATAGTTGAAATCTATTTGTTCAAGTTCCTTCACTCCTTGAAATTGAGATAATAGACTTTGGAAGTCAGATTTCAGAAATTTACATTTTGCATGTAAATAGTATACAAAATACTTTTTTAGTATAAGAGGAAAGGCAAGTAGTGATCGGGAAAATTTTCAAGGATTTACTTAGCAGTATTTCACAAGCATGTACGGCATCAGAATCAGCTGATGAAATGTCTCAGCTCAAAGGCATCTTACAAAGATATTTTAAAGACGTCAAAAGAGAAAGATGTTATAAAGCACAAATAAATTAAGAAGTAAATTAGCGTTAATAACAAATTATAAGGAAATTAGAATATTTCCATATTGACCCAAAATTTAAGAATTTTAAAGGAAACAAAATAATTCATGGTGGAAAAAATAGTCAAATGATGTTTAGAGGGAAAAGGAGGACTACAATGTATTAATAATCTGAAGTTTATTGAAACCGTAACTGTTTTTAATAGGAAGGTTTAGGTGAAATTTAGAGGTAGAACTAGGTAATTCATAAAATAACTATGGTTTCTTTAAATTTATCAGTCAATTTAAGACAGTTTAGAATAATTCAAAATATATTCTACTGAAATTATCCCATAACACATCCTATTAGGTAATTTGACAAATGCGTCATGCTGGAAGTTAGTAGGATATAATTTAATAAACTACTTCTTGCTGGAAAGAATTAATGCAGTTTAATAGAAAATGGTGATTCATCTTTTTGTTCATAAGTACTTAAATCTTACATTGATTTTACTTACAAAAATGATCATAAATATAAAAATATTGACAATTCAGACAAACAAATATTTAACAAGTCATAATCTATAAAGCAGAGACTTGCTATTATGCAGGGTAATAATGTGAATCCACTTAAAACTAGTTAATATCCTGTTAGTATAAGCCTTTTTCCACTAGAAAATATAACAAGACAAATTTTTGAGCTGCAAATACATTTCCTCATTTAATGGCCAGTAATAGCTATAATTAGTTCTGGAACCATAATTCAAGCAAACATTATACGATTATATGATTATAATTAAATATACAAATATATACACAAAGATATTTGTAAATCTGGCAATAGTAAATAAAGTTATCTTTTTTGAATATCATTACTACCTTTGACTGTTGGTAAAAATACAAATTTCAATCAGTAGTCTTTGTCACTCTTAGATTAGGTTGGAACATAAGTAGCAATTTGGAATAGCATATGCTAACGTGAAAGTTTGCTCAAAGACTTTTTTAAAGATAGGTGCACAGAACTAACATAAGTTAATATTAAATTTCAGCAAGTGGGTTTGTTTAGATTTTAGAGATATTAAATACAATATATTTATTGAAAAATGGGGAAGGAAAGGTAAGCATGAGAAAGGGAAAAGAGCCAAAGAGGAGTGGGAGATAGACAAATAGGCAGAAGAAAGCGTGGCAGTGGTGGAGTGGGGCAGGGCAGAGAAGCAGAAGGATAGTCACTGCTAAGATGAGAATGACAGAGAGAGATTTGAGGGGAATTCTCATTTTCTTAGTAGAGTGTCATATAATCAGAAAGCCATACACGCATATACGCATGCCTTTTTACTTCAGTTTATATTTATTAGCAATTTTGGTTAGAATTAAGTTTTAATTGTGATTATTAGACATGAATCAATTGTGAATGAAATGTATATACAGATTTAATTGCACTTACCATTCAATATATCATTCACATTGCCTCAGTTTCATGATTTAATTTTAAAGGACGTAGATTTAAATAATTAAAAATTAGTTACATACCGCTTCAGCCAGTTGAAAGAAACCTGATGGCATGACACCTGGTGGCAGTCATCTGTAACATGTAATTGGAGAGATGTTTATTTCGGTTCCACTAATTTCCACATGCTAGTTAACATGGTAGAAAAATGATTAAAATATCGAGTGATGGGCTTCCCTGGTGGCGCAGTGGTTGAGAATCTGCCTGCCAATGCAGGGGACATGAGTTCGAGCCCTGGTCTGGGAGGATCCCACATGTCGTGGAGCAACTAGGACCGTGAGCCACAACTACTGAGCCTGTGCGACAGGAACCTGTGCTCCGCAACAAGAGAGGCCGCGATAGTGAGAGGCCCGCGCACCGCGATGAAGAGTGGCCCCCGCTTGCCACAACTAGAGAAAGCCCTCGCACAGAAACGAAGACCCAACACAGCCAAAAATAAATAAATAAATAAATAAATAAAAATTTAAAATAATACATACACTTTATAAAAAACAAAAATGAGGGATTACATTAGGCCTTTTTTGTTCTGTGTTGAATGTTAATTAAATACTACAGTGTGCAAGACACTTTACTAGGTATGTAATGGTTTTATTACTGGTTTTGGGTAAATATCTGGGAGTGGAATTGCTGTGTCATAGGGTAAGCACATAGTAGACATTCGTACTGTCAACCAAAATAAAATAACGCAGGAGGCTGCAGATAAGAAAAGAGTTTATTTGGGGTCTTAATGAAACCATATACAACACCCTATGTCCCCATCTTTTGAAATAAAAGGCTTTTCATTTAGTCTCTCAGGTTTTCCCTGAGTCTCAAAAGCTGGTTCAAGAGTTAATGATCAAATGGAACAAGATACAAAGCCCAGAGATAAACCCACGCATCTATGGTCAACTAATCTATGACAAAGGAGGCAAAGATATACAATGGAGAAAAGACAGTCTCTTCAGTAAGTGGTGCTGGGAAAACTGGACAGCTACATGTAAAAGAATGAAATTAGAACACTCCCTAACACCATACACAAAAATAAACTCAAAATGGATTCGAGACCTAAATGTAAGACCGAACACTATAAAACTCTTAGAGGAAAACATAGGAAGAACACTCTTTGACAAAAATCACAGCAAGATCTTTTTTGATCCAACTCCTAGAGTAATGGAATTAAAAACAAAAAATAAATAAATGGGACCTAATGAAACTTCAAAGCTTTTGCACAGCAAAGGAAACCATAAACAAGACGAAAAGACAACCCTCAGAATGGGAGAATATATTTGCAAACGAATCAACGGACAAAGGATTAATCTCGAAAATATATAAACAGCTCATGCAGCTCAATATTAAAGAAACAAACAACCCAATCCAAAAATGGGCAGAAGACCTAAATAGACATTTCTCCAAAGAAGACATACAGATGGCCAAGAAGCACATGAAAAGCTGCTCAACATCACTAATTATTAGAGAAATGCAAATCAAAACTACAATGAGGTATCACCTCACACCAGTTAGAATGGGCATCATCAGAAAATCTACAAACAACAAATGCTGGAGAGGGTGTGGAGAAAAGGGAACCCTCTTGCACTGTTGGTGGGAATGTAAATTGATACAGCCACTATGGAGAACAGTATGGAGGTTCCTTAAAAAACTAAAAATAGAGCTACCATATGACCCAGCAATCCCCCTACTAGGCATATACCCAGAGAAAACCATAATTCAAAAAGACACATGCACCCCAATGTTCATTGCAGCACTATTTACAGTAGTCAGGTCATGGAAGCAACCTAAATGCCCATCGACAGACGAATGGATAAAGAAGTTGTGGTACATACATACAATGGAGTATTACTCAGCCATAAAAAGGAACGAAATTGAGTCATTTGTTGAGACATGGATGGATCTAGAGACTGTCTTACAGAGTGAAGTAAGTCAGAAAGAGAAAAACAAATATCGTATATTAACGCATATATGTGGAACCTAGAAAAATGGTACAGATGAACCAGTTTGCAGGGCAGAAGTTGAGACCCAGGTGTAGAGAAAAAACGTACGGACACCAAGAGGGGAAAACCACGGTGGGGTGGGGATGGTGGTGTGCTGAATTGGGTGATTGGGATTGACATGTATACACTGATGTGTATAAAATTGATGAGTAATAAGAACCTGCAGTAGAGACAAACAAACAAGCAAACAAAAACGACTAATACTAAACTTTCTTTGGGTTATTTGTATGGAAATATGTTAATATAAATGTTTCAGACATTACATGAAATTTCTAAAAATCTTATATGTTCTGGTATAATGTTATAAGTCATAATTCTAGTTATTACTTTAAAATGTATATCTCAGAAATAAAAAAAAATAAAGAGTTAATGATCAGCAAATGTGAAGATGCAGAAACAAAGAATAGCTGTTGAGCTGGGAAACTGGTAACAATTTAGACGATAAATCAGCCACATAGCAGAGTCACTGAACTCCCAGTTCCCTCAGAGATATAAAGGTCTGACACACATTCCAAAGTTGTTTTTACAGGAACTAGACCCCTACCAGATGAAAATTGCTGACCAAAAGCATGTAGACCCCAGACCAGTTGAAACCAGAAGATTGATGATGCTGGAAACTTCACCTTGATGTCAACCAGTCCTGGAATTGAGCACAAGCTAATCAGGCACCTGCAGCCCTCTCCCAAACACTGCCTTTGAAAACCCTTCCCCGGAAGCCACTGGGGAGTTCGGGTCTTTTGAGCCTGAGCTGCGCATTTTCCTTGCTTGGTGCCCTGCAAATAAACATTACTTTCCTTCACCACAACCCGGTGTCAGTATATTGGCTTTGCTGCGCTTAAGACCCAAGTCCAGACTCAGTAACATTACGAATTGCGGTTCTGGAGACACAGATTCTGGTAACCCTGAAGGAGGGAAACTGGTGCAGTCACTATACTCAGTAATGACAATGACAATGACAATGACTCTGATCTCTGTTCTGGAAGCTTCATGGTTGCTTTTGGGATAACAATGAAGAAATATAGAGAGTAAAAATGTATCAATTTTGCTGACAAAGATGGGTTCCTGTTTGAAACATGGTTTGCTGAGAGAGACAAAGGAGATCCTCACAGGCTGACAGGATTTGAGAGAAGTCCACAGAAACCAGTAGCAGACATGTTGAAAGGACTGAGACATTTGTTGGCTGAGGACTGGGAGGTAGGATTGGAACGAGCAGTCTAAATGGTGCTTTTGGTTTTGGCTTTCTATTCCAGGCAAGGGAAGAAAGGGTCCAGGCATTCCCGAAATTGGGCTGTGGGTGGTAGAGAATGTTAGAAGTCTCTGTTGCTCTCTCCTCTATGCTACATGAGAAAGAGCAGGAATTCCCAAAGGTAAGAAACAATACAGAGAAAGCATTAATTAGATCCCCAAACTGAAGCAAGTCTTTGGGCTTTGCAGTTGTTGAGCTGTTTGAACCTGAAAGGAGATATAGCTCACTTATTCATGCAGAAACACTTTATCTGCTTCCCCCAATGGCCCACGCCCCTTCTACCTTGATCTTGACTGACTTAAGTTTAGGGGTAGTGCTCAGGGCTTCTTGTCACCAGCAGATGGGGGTAGCTCTACACACCCATCCCTTTATGCCAGGGAATTTCAGGAGGGGAGGGATTTAAATGTTAATAATCTGTTGGACACAGGTGTCTATGTGCCTAGTTCTGGGGCAGGAAGGGGTGTGGGACTCAGTGATGGACAATAAAGGAACAAAGAATGTAAAATGTGAAGCCATGGTTCTATGTGAGAGAACATAAAGAAACAGTCCAGTCACAGCCCAGGTGCTGGGAAGTACACAGGCATGGAGTCAAAGAAAAAAAGAAGGGAAGAACCTCTCTACTTATCCTCCTCACCTACACTGTCACTGCAGCCACTTCTCCCAGTAGGGAGATAATAGCTTACCCTGGCATCTGTGACTGTAATCTTTGAAATGCTAAGTTAACTCTTAGGGCTTTGAGCAAAACTTGAAGAAAAGAAAAACAAGTTTAATAAAAAGACTGTATTTTTTATTTTTACATATGCATGGGCACCTTCACTGGAAAATGAAGACCCAAAGAAGCAATCAGAGCTGGATGCTTATGTCCTGGGTTGGACAAGGGATAGTAAACTGTGAGGATGTGACAAGGCAAAGGGGTTTGGGCTAGGGCAGTGAATTGTGGAAAAGTGACTAGAAAGATGAAGGTTAGTTTAACAAGTTCTTTTGTACAGATTTCTCTCAGCTTTGACTTCCCATCTCTGGTGATAAGAATGTCTTCTTTCCTCCTGATACAGAGAGGGCACCTTTCACCTGGGATTTTTATCTCCTCCTTTCAGGAAGAAAAAGGAAGGTCAAAGTGTCCTGCTTGATCTGCTATTTTTAAGGTGCCTTTAACTCACTCAAAATAACCAATATTCCAAGGGGGCATATTTTGGGATGACATGCTCTGAACCCCTACATTTTGTTGCTGTTAAGTCTGAATGTGTAGTAGGAATTATGTGGTGTTATATGCTTATAATTCCCTACCTTCTTGATGCTAGAGACGGTTGATTATTCCAATCAGGGAAAACTTAAAAGAGAGAAATGTTAGTGGGACATGTATTAGAGACAGAATGAGTCTCCATGACTGATGAGTTATGCTATCACTTTTGTTGAAAAGGAGCCTCTGGAAGTTCTGGTGATGGTGACATGAGAAGATACAGTTTCAGATTATTAAGTAAAATCAAGGTTTTATTTTTTCAACCTTTGTTATGAAAATATTCTTTCTCACAGTTGTTTAGAATTGAGATGTTCAGTCGAAAGTAATCCCCAGTCATTCACCACTCTTAAGGCTGAAGAAACCTTAATTATTAAAGTATTGTTTCCAGAGCATTAATATGTCATATTAAAAATTGTTTTTGGATATTTATTCTGAAAGATAAATTTTACTTTTATTTGATTCATTAGATAAGATGCCCTCCATTTATAATTAACAGCTAAAGAATTTCTGCAGAGAATGAATACACAGACATTTTAATGAGCATATGTTATTTTCTTGGACCTCTTAAGTTGGTGGGATTGATTTTATCCAAAATTGTATAACTCAATTGACAAAGAATATTATAGCATTGTAGTACATTTGAGAGGAAGGAAATTTCAAATCATAGATATGAAATGGAAAGTTAAGTAAATATGTTCAAGTCTACCTAACTCCCACGGACAACATTTTCATGTCGTGTGTTTTATAGTGTCATATCTAATAAATGAATCAATGGATTTCACAGAGATGCTACGACCAATAAAACACTTAAGAAAAACTTACCTTTAAAGAAACAGAATTCTTTCTTTGCCAAATTGGAGAGCTTCGTAATAAGATACCCAAGGATGTGAGATATAGTCCATTTGGCTTCATAATTCTGTGAAGACACAGAGGTTTATTTGCTATTTATATTTTTCCCTTCTATGGCTTGCTACAAAAATTATTCACAATTTAATCCCCATTTCTCCTTTCTGGAAACTCTCATTTATACTGTATTCTGTTACATTCAAAGTAGTGTTAGAATAATTATGTTGTACTCTGTTAGGTAATAAAGATAAAATTTGCTCTCAGAATTGTATGATTTTTGCTTGGTTTTTGCTGCTAACACTCTGTTCCTATAACTATACATTATTCGAGTTAGTTTTTTTCTAATGCTAGAAATTTCTTCATTTCACAACAATGCTATTATTATGAGGAATGGTATTAGGGATGATTAGTTCTATTTTTCAACAGTGAAATTCCTCTACAACTGTGGAAAGTGGAAACCCAAGCAAATGTAGCTGAACATATGGATATTTGTGATTATCTTATCTATTCATGCAAAAAATAAATATATATTGAACACTGACTAGGAGCCAGGCATTGGTTTACATACTGGCAATACAGATGTAGATAGAGCAGACATAAACTATTTTTGTTAAGAAGCTTACACTCCAGTGGGAAGAGCCAGAGAATAAATAAAATATGTAAGTAAAATATGAAATATATTAAAGGGTGATAAGTCTATGGAGAAGGATCAAGTAGGGGAAGAGAGTGGAGGAGAGGAGGGTGTGTTTGGTTATCTGACTAATGGCTGTGTCTCCCAGGACATGCAGACTACCCGAAAACAGGGACTCTGTCTGCTGTTGCTAGTCACCATATCACAGCGTTTATCATGTGTGGCACTTACCAAGTGTTGAATAAATGGATGGGTAAACTTGGTGTTGAATAAGTCCTCCCCTTGTCCTGATCTACTCTTTCTTTTCCACACTACTTTATATAGTATATAATTTATTTATTTATGTTTATTACCTATTGTTTGCACCACTCGGCTAGAATGTCACCTGCACAAGCAATAAGAATTTTTATCCATTTTGTTCACTGATGGATTTCAAGCACCAAGAACACTGCCTGCCAAGCAGGCAGTAGGATTTAACAAACATTTGTAGAACGAATGAATTTTAATAAGTAATTTCGCTAAGAGGAAACAATGAAATTACTAACTTCTGACACAAGAATTTTGTTTGCTGCTTCTGGCAAGCCAGTTTATTCCTGCCAACAACACACATTCTGATGGCTACTGACGAATTCACAGTGTATGTACTCAAGAATCCCAGGAATAAAATGCTTAAGAAGCTAATCCTGATGCCAAATTCATGTACCTTGGAATAGCAAATGTTACAATGTATTAACTATCTACTCATTCAATTATCAAAGGGACAGTTTCTCCTCTATTCTTAAGATTCTTAAAAGGGAAAAGTGAGGGAAAAGTATGTAAATACATATGAAACAAGACTTGACAGCCATGGTGTGGATGTTTTTCACTGATTGAAATGTACCACAGAGTTTTGTTTGTTTTGTCATTTGCATAAAATGATTTAGATTCTTTCCCATCCAGGACACATAAGCCACATCCACAATTTATTTTCTGACAAAGCTAGGGGGATGCTTATATTTCAATCCAGGGGTTTCCTTTGGTATCCTAATAAAAGGATCAGAGGTTTTAAAGTGGTGCCATTTACACTTGAAAAAGCCACGGGCAACTCTCAGGTTGCAAAAGAAATGCAACCTGAGAATCACAGTTCAGGAAAATGACACCTGAGAATAAAGGCCCCACGTGAACATAGTTTTAATGGTTAAGGCATAAAAGTCAAGTGCAGAGTATTTTCCTCCCTGGACATCTTGAAACACCTAGTGATTTGTTGACAGCATTTTGGAAACATTTCTGTTCATTATTCATAGATGACTATTGTTTTAGATTTTAGTTTCTTAAGGGCAAGACAGAGACTTCTCCTAAATCGCCTACCCAGAGTCATGGGGGGGGCGGGCAGGTACTCTCCTAAAAATAGTAAATAACATCCTTGAAGTCATTTCCAGGTAGAAAACTGTGGGCTAATTTATTTTCATTGAGAAAGTTATGGTCATTTACAGAGAATTTAAAATCACACCATATTAAGTAATATCTACTGAGCTCAAATGTGAGTTAATTTTCATGATCTTAATTTGCCTCTTTGCTCCTTTTTGTTTTGCTAGGGATTTCTAGAAGATTCTATGTTTACACTAAAAATTTCTGAGGTCTGTTCCATACTTTGCCTAGTCCTGTGTAATGTGGTATAGACAAGGGTTTTATGGTGAAATAAATTAGAAAACACTATATAAAAATTTCCTTCTGTTAGAGATTTACAAGGCAAGCTAGGATTTAAAAAACTGTAAGAAAGTCTGCGTAAATTGACCCCTTTAACCTTGTTTAACTCCACATATCCTGAACTCATTTTTCCTCAGAACTCTTTTTTAATGTAATAATAACTATCTTTCAAATTATAAGATACTATCTATTTTATGACACTTCATTAATTTATGTGCCACTAAGAGAGGAAAACACTGACAGTATGCCTTTGATTTTTAAGACCCACTTAAATATACAGTTGACAAAACACAAACTCAGGAAATAGTACTTAATCCTATATAATGAAATGGAGATATATATTCTAGAACTGAAATATTAAAATTTTTAAATATTAAATTATTTTTGTCCATTTTAGTAATTTTGGTAAGTCTATCGATTCTTTTATAGATTTCCATGAACTGTGAGAAGCTATCCTCTGAATTCTGATATAAATGTATTTAATAGTATGCTACCATACTGCCACGTACATTTCTTTAATCACAATTGTAACTTCACATATCACAGTTCTAGCTCTCTGTGATTTTTCGAGTGTAAACTATGAGACTTACAGGCAGTATTAGGAGAGGGCACCTTAAAGAAAACTCCAGGGCCAACAGGAACCACATCAACCTGTCCTCACTGATCACCCATGATAAACTTCATTACAGATCACGTTCCTTTAATCCTCCTCATGGCGTTTGCATGCGTGAGTTTCAAATTCGAGTTTTAACAACGCCAGGTAGGATCCGTATCTTCATTTCTCTGTATCTCCCCACCACGTCCACTTTGTATAAGAGTAGGGTCATTACAAACCTTATTTATTAACAAGAGAACACTTTTCTCCATGCAGTGGCCAAGTGGAAATATCTCTTATTTGCAAAATCCATATTATATTACTATGGTTGTTAGCAAATCATACCTTCATTTGCCTATTTGTAAAGATTTTTGTTTGTTAAAATGAATAATATAATTCTATATAGATGTTAAATCAGAAAAGCCACACAATCTGCTGGTGCTGTAAAATATGTCATTTTAATAATTAAGATACATAAATAAAGTGTTTTTGACAGAAACAATAAAGTTGTCTCTCAATTCTGTACAAACATTGAATTTCCAAGTAATTTGTAAGGAATATATTCATCCTATTACATTCAAAATAATGGTTGAACAATGATGATTATCATTTTTTTCTTTTTATATTCTATGAATTCACACACTAGTAATACAGTATTACAGTGCTTGATAATCTTGATAATATGAAATAAAATTCTTCTAATGGTATGTAGAAAATAAAAATAAAATAATTAAAAGTCATTTGTATAACTTTTTATGAAAACAAAATAATTAATATTTTTTCTGTAAAAATAAATTATGTACTTTATTCTGAAACATCATTCTATTAAAGTGTTTCGAAAATAGTTACATTCACGTTTTGGCAGTGTGCTCAAACATTTGCCATTCCCTTATGCATGATAAAGTGAGGTGCAAGCTGTTCACATGTGAGAAAAACAGCTTATTTTCACAGGAAAGGAAATGATATATGAAATAGAATTAATTTAAAAAACCCAAGTGTCCTATGACAGAGATACAAAAATTCACTAAGAAAAAAATGTTTTTCAAGGCCTTTGAGGTGATGCAACCTTTGACTACACTTCATCAAAGGTGGTTTTTAATCATGCTGCCCTGTAACTTCCATCAAAGTAGCATGTCCATCAACCGCAGGTTACAGTCTAATGTTATAATTTAAAGCATAGTGTTTGGTCAATTGACTGAAGCACAACAGCTGGACTCGTCACTGACCACCTTTTATAAAGGAGCAAGAGAAACAAACATCTCCTTTCTGCTCCAAGCATGGCTTCCAAGAGTAGCACCATTGGCACTGAGCACAAGCTTTCCAGGTGGCAGAAGTCTCTGGAGTAGCACGACCCGAAAACAGTGATGCTGATGGCAGGGATCCTACTGAGCCAAACACGCTGGTTCACCTAGAAAACTGGTGAAAGACTAAGTACTGATTTAAGTTTAGCCAGACAGGAAAAAATGTGTACCTATCCACGAGGAACGCCCAAGCGGCAACTTGTAAACGAGCCTGCTTTCTGCTGTTTCTTCTTTGTCTTACTTTTCTTCTGCTTTTTCTCAGTCTTATTTTTGCGTAGCTTCTGTTTCTTCTTCTCCTCTTTATACCATGGTCCCCAGACTCCCCCATTGAGCCGAGGGTTACTTCTGGGGTCTTTGGGGGGGTACCTGACAGGCACCGCGGTCTTGTTGAACTGTGAGAGCCTCCGCAGGAGCTGCCTCACGACCCCGGGATACCTGTTAGAAAGGTCCACTCTCTCGTAGGGGTCGGCTGTGATGTTGAACAGCCACACGCTTTTGCCGGTTGACAACGTAATCCGTTCGTTATGCCACCGGTTCGGCCCGAGGTTGCTGAATGACTGAGGGGGCACCCAGTCACTGTAGCCGGGGTTCCCTGTGAGCAGTTTCCAGTGCTGCACTCTGATGGCCGACTGGATGGCAGTGTTCCAGATCCCATAGCCTGCCGCCCAGGAGCCATTTTTCGCCTTGGTATAAATGGGGTCGATGTTGTGCAAAATATCTATTCGGGGAGAACGAAGGCCTTCACTTATGGTCTCCCAGACGTCATAGCCATCCAGTTGAATGTCCTCGTCAATTTGTCCTTCAGCCAGTGAAATCAGAGTGGGGTACCAGTCAGTGATGTGCACAAGCTCCTTACACACCGTTCCCTTGTTTTTCAGAAGTGGGCTGTGCACGAAGCCAACAGCCCGGATCCCCCCTTCCCAGTAGGTTCCTTTGCTACCTCTGAGGGGCCAGTTACTTCCTCCTGCGGTGGGCTGGCCGCCGTTATCTGAAGAGTATATGATAATGCTGTTGTTATAGAAACCATATGTCTTTAGAGCCAGGGTCACATTGTTGATTGCTTCGTCTAAGCAGGAAAGCATGGCAGCATACCTGCGCCTGTTTATGTTGATAATGGATCTGTAGTGTTCAAAATACCTGCCAGGGGCTTGCAGTGGAGAGTGCACAGCTTGGTAGGCAATATATAAAAATATAGGCTTTCTGGGGTCATGGGAAGCTAAGATTTGTTGCACTCTCTGAGTGTACATATGTGTGGAGTATATGCCATTGTCGTAGTCCCAGGCAGCATTGTCATTTTCGTACAAGTCATAGCCACACATCCTGGGACTGTCACATTTGTAGTGTGTATAGTAATCGCCACTTCCCAAGAGGGAACCAAAAAAGGTATCAAATCCTCTCTTGGTGGGCATACATTCTTTTCTATAAAAACCCAAATGCCATTTTCCAACCATATGTGTTGAATATCCAACCTCTTTCAGCTTCTGAGGTAGGGTTGCATTGTCCAGAGGTAAGCAGTTGGGCTGTGTAGGTCTTATGATAGAATGTTGAAGTCCGGTATGTATCTGATACCTTGACAAAAGAGTAAAAATTGTGTCAGTGCAGGATAAAAGAGAGATTCCACATAAAACAATGATTCTTAAATTAAACAATGTTTCTATGAAGAGAAATGTTACCCCAAATAAAATATGACCAATTCAGTGTTCTACTGTTGCTCAAAAGTCCTACCCTAATTAGCTACATATTTAACATTTGAAATGCATTTAAATCAGTACTTTTGAAACTAAGGTTTCACCACCTATCTCAAAGTCTTTTTAAAGTTCTTATAACAGAATTAATCTGAATAAACTTTAATCTTTTAATTAATCACATGACATAACAAACTAACATGAGAAAGGAAAGTATATAAATTTCAGAGTGTTTGTAACCGAGCAGGATCCTATGGAGCCTTCTCAGGATAGACCCCACCTCCCAGCCCCCTCCCACCGTGCCATGTCCTCTGCCTGCTTCTTGTTCTCAGAAAAACTTTAGCCTCCTAGGCCTTCCCCAAGTTCCAAAGAATAAGTTTAATCAGAGAAGTGAGAAAATGCAGAAACAAAGGAAAACAGTCAAGCAAGACAAAATAATAATAGTTTAGCCATTAAACAAAGTCAAGGGCCTTTAGTTCCTCCTCAAGGGCTAGAGATTATATTCTGAGCCATATCTTTGAACTATTTTGTCAATTCTGAAACCCCCACCAGGTGGGAGAAGTTAACTGTACGCTGCCCACAAGCACATAGACCCCAGACTGGTTGGAACCAGAAGGTTGAAGATGTTGACCCCTGGTTACCTCACCACCAACCAATCAGAAGAATGTCTATGAGCTGATCACACACCCCACAACCGTCTCCCTCACTGTGTCTTTAAAAACCTTTCCCTGAAAGCCATTTCAGGGTCTTTTGAGCACTAGCTGCCTAGACTCCTTGCTTGGGGACTGCAGTAAATGCTGCACTTTCCTTCACCACAACCTGGTGGCAGTAGACTGGCTTTACTGGGCACTGCGCACAGGTGAATGGACTCAAGTTTGCTTTGGTAACATGCTGTTGTTATTGTTGTTGTTGTTTTTGGTCTAAGGACCTCACATTAGTTCCTAAATCATTTTCTGAAATAATTTATTTCCACCTGATTAGGAAGAACTAAACATTCATGCAAAAATTATACAAAAATCTCCTGTTTGATTGTCAAAACCTGTTAAATCTCTGTAACGAGAAAGAGAATATTTCTGACTCACAATACACTATTGTTGAAAAGCCATTTTAGAGTAAATCTTTTAGCTAATGCTACAGAAGAATTACATTTTTCCAAAAACAGCAGGAAATGAATCATTTCATGTGTTTCCCACAGTGTCTCCTTTTTAAGAAAATTATATTCACTTACAATTTAGTCTAAGAAAACAAGGTAACCCTTTCTATACATTAAAATTAAGCAGTTGTTAATTTCTGGCATTGTTCTCTTCCCAAGGATATTTTGCCAAGGGACTTTTTTCCAGAGAATGGTATGAATTTTCAATTGGGTCAAGATGTGCCCATTAGTTCATGCCATTTTAAAAGTGATTAATATCTATAGTTATTACATAAGTTTAAAAAGACTTTTTAAATAGGAACTATGGAGATTCTGAGAAAATGAAGTTTTCAGAGAGTGTTAGTATAAAAGTAAAAATACTCTTGGAATCAAATTACAAAGAGTAATACTGAGATCAAAAAGAATTTTGTTTTCCAAATTGATTGAACCCGAAAGGTCAACGTATTACACATGTCTTTGGTGAATAGTTCAATTTATTTTTAAATGTTCAAATGATAGTATAATGCAACTGCAAGTTCTTTCAAAGTGTCAACTGCAGTAACAGGCTGATGGTTTCACAGAAGTTGTAGGGATATCCGGTCACTAACACAAGGCAGCATTCATATGGGTCCTGTCTACACAGCTGATCATTTGGCTATCAAAGTTCACAATTAACACAGTTGCGGTAATTTAAGTAATAAATTCTCGAAGAAATAAGCTTTTTATAAGGATTATTTAGCACCAAATTCATAAAGTGTTATTGCTCTTGATAATTATTGATTCAGTTCAGGATCATTCACTTCTGAAACCACTAATTTTTGTATAAGTACATGACAAATTGGTAACACCTATCAATATAAACATTGAGGATATTTAAAAAGGAGAAATCTGTATGATGTAAGAATTTGGGGAAGGATTTGTGGGCATGGGTTACTAACTAATTACCTTATGCAGAAAATGTACCTGGCCAGAAATCTACTCAAGTCATTGAACAGCTAACCAATTAAAGTCTTTCTAATTAAATTGGGCATTTTTGCATCTAGTACTAAAGGCAAAGGGAATTGAGGCTTTTGAAATTGTAAAATAGAGAAAATGTTCATACAAGAAGAGTAGGAAAGAAGAGGACTGCTGCTTTCAGAAGATGGTACAGTGTTAGCAGATAAATAAGAGATTCAGCGCTATTAATCAACTATGTGGTTTCTGTCTTCTCCAGAATAGGATGGTTTACATATTGGAAAATTTAGAATCAACAATATAAATGTTTGGCAGCAGTCCCTAACAGAAGAGAGCTTTTCAGGGCAGCTCCTGCTTAAATGAGTTCAAGCCTGTAGGGCCAAACAGGAGGGAGTATGAGGTAAAATTGGAGGCAAGGGTTAAGGGTATAGGTTTTGGGGTCAGACATAACTGGGTTTGAATTTGCTCGACTGCTCATTAGCTGTGTGACTTTGGGCAGTATTTATCCCCTCTGATCCTCAGCTTCCTCATTTGTAAAACAGTGATAATAATACATATTGGGTTGTGGTAGCATCAAAAGAGAGCACAGAGTCTGGTAAGGAGAGTACATTCAGTAAATGATAGCTTTTATTATTATTATCCCAGAGTTCTGAATCATATGTTACTAACATATTTCTTTAAAGTTTTATAATTTATAGGCCTTATTTCACATGCATTATTGCATTTAGTCCTCATTACAACAGTGAGAAGTAGGATTCTTTAAGTTCATTTTATAGATGGAGGATAGAGACATAGAGATGTCCCCCAACTCCCCAGCCTGCCCCACCAGGCTGTGAAACATGTTCCTGAACAACAAGGGCTAAGCCTGATGCTTTCTCTAGTCTCTTTAAGAGTTAATTCCACTACTTCTTGAAAAATCAAGGAGCAGAGGAAAGATGCCACGTCAGTCTTGAGAAGTGAATCTGTTCTAACTTTCTAATTAAAGATAGAAAGAATTTATCAACCAAATAGTGAGGCTTATGCTGATCCCCCAAAATTTTGAGAACAACTTTTTAAGTAGATCATTTGTGAGCATTAAACAAACAAACAAACAAATTAGGTAGGATCGAAAGAAAAGTCCTGCCAAGTTAGCTTCATTTTCTTTTTTAAAAAAGGATCAGAATTAGGAAAATAGCTCAGGAAAATGATAGGCATTTGAAAAATCTGCCCATGATTCCTTTCTTATAAAATAACAGAAAATCAACTGTATGACAGCACTATATATTTGTGATAAGAATGATAATCTTACACTTTCATACCAGTTAATTGCATACAGAAACTTTTCATTTACGTGATATTCTCTGGCTTCTACAACAGTGTGGAGCAGGCAGGGGGGCTTCATTTATTAGTTCCATCTAACAACAACAATAACAACAATAAAAGGACACTGAAACTCAGAGTAATTTAGTGGCTTTCCCAAGTTTTACAGCTGTAAATCTTGGGTTCTATACTGGAATCCAGATTTTTGGTTTGGAGACTCACATTGTACACTCACAGCTAACTGAACAGTTAGACCCATGTAAAGTTTGGGTTAATTTATTTGCATTAATCTTCAGTATTTATTCATTTCCGTAGCTAAGTTATATTACTGAGTGTATAACGTGTGTTAAGAATTAAGTTTTTATTTTGTTCTGTTTCTCCCCCTGCCCCCAGAGCTGTTATATTACAAAGTGGGTTGTAAGTAAAGATCCCACTGGCAATGAGGGTGACATGAAGCTAAGAGTTCTCTGAACCCTGGGATCAGATGGAGACAGTGCTGTCAGTCATGAAAATGCTAAAAAAAATTTTTCTTTCAGGAAGGAGATGGTTGGGGTGTAGGGAAGATCTTGATAGAGTTTTTGGCTTTTCAGTGACATTGACTTGGCAGCAGCAACTAGCTGGAAGACTAATCACATAATTCTTCAAAATAAACTAAAAAATAGTATATTAATTAATATTAACTGATTAACTGGTTGAGAATCTCTGATCTGGAAAGTAGTTTCTGGAGCAGCACACTGGGCCCTTTCTTTGGCTTCAACTCATTGATTATTATTATCCACGACTTGAGTAAAGAAATAGAAGACATGCTTATTATCTAAGAGGAATAGTTAAAAGTGGCATAATGAAGATCCAAAGTAATCTAAATGACCAGAAATGTTGTTGAAACAGATGATAAAATGTACATAGAAAGTTAAAGAAGGGCTTAAAGACTGAAAGGGAATATGTCAAAAAGACGTAGAAACCTGAATTAAGTAGCTCTTAACTGGCCAAATCTGGGACAATGCAAGCATCAAAATAAACAGTAATAAATTACACCCACTGAATAAAATAGGAAACCCTGAGTCCATACTAATATAAGTAAATAAGTAAATAGGAAAAGTTTGGTATGCAATGGGATATTGATACAGTCTCGAAGTACCTCCCCACAAAACACTTATTAATTATATATATGGAAAAGAGTAACCACACACTGGAAGTGCTTGATAAACACCATATTAATCAAGTGATCAAAGTTAACATCATCAGTAATCAGGATAAATCAACATAATGTGCCACCAGATAGGTGCAATGAGAAGAATATAGCATTGTTTCTACAGTGTTCCACCCTAAGGTACACAATCTGAATCTAATTCTCAGTAAATATCAGGCAAAACTAAACTGAGGGACATTCTACAAAATAACTGACCTAAAATCTTCCGAAGTATCAAGGTTATATAAGTCAAAGAAGGACTGAGGAACTCTTCCAATTTGAAAGAGACTAAGGAGACATGAATAAACGTAATACGCGATTCTGAATTGGAATGGTTACAATAAAGGACATACTTGGAGAACTGGCAAAACTTAAATGGGTTTTGAGGACTAAATAGGAATAATAATGTTCTCCTGTTTTAGATAGTTCTTTTGTGGCTAATGTAGGAAAATATCTTTGTAGGGCATATACACTAAAGTACTGGAGATGATGGGGCATCAGGTTGGCAATTAACTCTCAAATGGTTCAGGAAAAAATGTTATTTGTGTTGTACTTGTGCTGTACTTGAATTTTCTCTGAAGGTATAAGATAGTTTCAAAATTTTAAAAAAATGTGTAAGAAAATCTAAATGGGATAAACGAAAGGCACTACATGTTATTTAAAAAAATCAACTGTTTACATGTTAGTTATATAAGACTATGTAAATAGATGTGGGAAGTTGGATCTATCAGACTATGAATTTAATAAAAAGCAAAAAAGAAAAATAAGAGCTAAAATATATACACTGTACTAATTTATAAACATTATAGAAACTTATACAAAAATAGAAATTAAAACAGATGAGATAAAAATAAATATAAATAGAATTTCTGTTATTTCTTCTTGCATTCTAATGAATCATCTTGTGTTGTCCTAGGGTGTCAGGACTACAATTTGTAGATCGTTGGTATAGGAAGGAGATTGCACGGAGATGAAAATCAAAGCACAGAGTTTTTTTTTTTTAAGGCTATTAAAGTAGTTTGGGTCAAAGATGATTGTGGCTTGGACTACCATCTAGTGGCAGTAAAAATGGAAGTAAGTGGATGGATCAAATGTATACTTTGGACTTAGAACTGATAGGACAATTTCAATGAGGGGAGGGAAGATAATGGGAGAGGAAAGGGAAAAAAATCAAGAATGACTTCTAGATTTGTGGCTTTCATAATTCGGTGAATAGCAGATGGACCAGCTGGTCTCTGTTTTATTCCAAAGTATATAATTGGGACTAATGGGTAACATTACAAGGAGGCAGATTTCAATTCAATGCAAAAAAAAAAAAAATTCTAAAAAAGAAAAGAAACAAAGACCAAAAAAAAAAAATAGGTTAGATGATCATCTACCAAAGATTCTGTAAAAGACATACCTGAACTGGAAAAGAAGTACTAAATGACCTCTAAGGTTCCTTCTATAAAAATTCATGGGTCAAGGACTATAGCTTGGTGTTTCCATAAAGAACTCCATACAACCTCAGAGCAGCTTTACAAAACCAAGTTTATAATATTTATGTACAGATATTTGATAAAGAGGTTTCTACAATGCATCAACATATATTTAACTTCTTTCTTTGATAATATAAAGTTAGATTAAAAAATAGGTTTTTCACATAATGTATTCTGAATACATACTGTAATCATGTTTGCTAAAAAATAAACTAATTTTGAAATTTAGTGGATTTTTTTGGTCTCCATCTGGCTACCATGTGAAGAAAATTCCATATGAACAACAGTAAAACTAGAGTTGATGCCAATTCTGCTTAAAACAATAGCTATCATTCTCACTTTCCAGCCAACTTACAAGAAAAAAGCTAAGTGAGCCTTTCAGCTTGGCATTAGAACATGTGAAGAGTTTTGTAATCTTTTAAAATATTAATTTATATTACTGAGTGCTGGCAGTGGCAGTAGTTTTTGAATTCTCCTTTTTCTAATAATATCTAATACAATATTATTATTTTAATCCAATTACATATTTAATGTATCCTTGTAAGTACAAACACTTACAAGGATAAAAAATGAATCCTAATAGTTTCATTCAGGCTCTAAAATCCAGGATGGTTAGAGGGTACAAAAGCAGCCAACAGTGCAGTAGAAACTGATATTTTGAAGGGAAGGAAACAGGTATAACTGACTATAGTTTGCGAATCAAATGTCACACAGATATTTATAAGTTAGAAATATATAACTTGTTTTCCATATGCTGAAAGGAGTTCCTTTATTACTTTCTTCCAAAGACTTTTTTATCTCAAAGACTATAATTCTATTTATAGGCCTTAATTTCATTATTTAGTACTTATATATTCTGGTGGGAGGTGGAGGTTGTGGAGGGGTGTCATACCAAGTCTATGCCAAGTTTTTCATCTCATGAAAAAATATCCACTCATTTATGAGATGAAAACTAGGCATAGTTTAGAATGAATTACTTAGTTAACACTCTTTCACCCACCACGAGTCAGACACTGCTAGCTTTGGGGGTCACAAAGTTGAATAAGATGAGTCCTGCTCTCAAGGAACTCAGTCTATGTGAGATGCAGACGACAATCAGGATTATCATGACAGGAGTAAATGCTTCAGCAAAGACAACCACAGCCTTCTCTGAGTGCTCATAGCAGGGTCAGGAAATGCTCTCAGAAGGGACCATGTTAGATCTGAATGCATTCACAGGACTATCTGGGTGAATCTGGGAAAAGGACAGACATTTCAAACACTTGCAACAACATGGACAAAAGCAAAGTCACAGGGGAACATGAATCAGAGACGATTCTTGAGGGAGGAGGAGCCATCCGGGTAAAGGGCTGAAAGGAAGGCAAAGAGCATTTCAGTAAGGAGCGGGATGTTCAAATAGAAAAAGGGAGAGAGAATTTGGCCCTCTGTGGATCAACAGATCAGAACAGAGATTCAGACATATCTTGACAGGAGATGAGAGTATATAGACAAGTAGGTGCCAAATTACAGAGAGCTGTATTACAGCCTACAGCTGTACTAAGGTTTTTGTACTTAATGTAGAGCTCATAGGAAGCCACAGAAATGCTTTTGAAAAAAGAATAACATAAGTTTTGCGTTAGAAAAAGCACTCTGGCTGTAGTGTGAAGAATGCATTGGAATGCAACAGGACTTAGGCAAGGGGATTTGCCCTAATCTAAGAGATAAATGTTGATAGTCAAAACTGAGATGGGTGACAGTAAGGATGAGAGAAGGAGATTAGAGATTATAAAGAGGGACATTTAATAGGGTTACAGACTGTATGTGGAGAGCATGGGACAGAGGAACGTTGAGAATGAGTCCAGAATGTCTGGTCTGGGTGGCTGAGAGAAAGGAGGCTTCTTCCACTAAGAAATTCAGGAAGAGGAACAGGGATGAGTGGGAGACGATGAATCCTGCTCTGCATTAAGCTGGAGGCACCTGTAAGATACCCATCGGGAGGTGTACAGGATGACGTAACATAAAGATCTGAGACTACTTAGCATGTAGGTGGTATGTGAATTCACAGGAGCACATGACACTATCTACAGACAGAATGGAGACTGAGGGCCAAGGAAATAATACCATCATTTAGAAGAAAAGCAAGGAGCACCAGTGAAAGAGTCTGAGATGAAACAGCTACTGTGTGAACTAGAGCAGTGGAGGGGAGTTATACAGAGTAGCCTCTATCCCATACTGTGAAGGAGCCAAAGAAGGTGAGAACTGAACAGTGTCAACTGGATTTCACAACAAGCACATGGGAACTGATAAACAATATTTTAGTAGAACGGTGTGGGAAGAAGCCCAGACTTTTGAAAGTTGAGACATGATTGGAAAGTGAAAATGTATAGATGGTGAGCATAGACTACTTCAAGACTATAAATGGAAAAAGAAAAAAAAAAAAGGAGTATGGTGGGGCTCTAAGCGCTGATGCGGAAAAGTGCTTACGAGGTATTGCTGACTGGAAGGACATCTGGCTATGGCAGAATATCTTATTTATTATTAGCTCTTTATAATAAAAAATGTTAAGTTCCATAAGGGCAGGGACTAGTCACTGCTGTATCCACACCACCTAAAACAACGTTTGGCTCATTATAGGACATCAATAAATATTTTTTGAATGAATGAACAAATAAATGTGAGTGTGCATGTATTCGCTGAGAGAGAAAGAGAAAGAAAAAATGTAAAGATATACACCAAACCCTTGGACATGATTATTTTCAAGGGAATAACAATTGTGGGAGAAGAGGAAGCTTTCACTTTCTGTTATATAAATTTATATATAGATGAAATTTAGATGAATGGGTTTCAAAATAACTAGCTTATTCTACTCAGACTAATTGTTAATATGGGACTAATTTTACCAAGGCAATTAGTTAGCAATTTAAAATAAAAAAAGAAATCTAAATGCCAACTGAATGAAAACACTCATTCATCTTATCAAGGAACGTTTTCTAGTAAGGACGTCTACTCAGAAGATTACCTTTAGACCAGAAGAAAGGGGATGGAATGTGCTAAATGAATTCTGTAATTATCCCCTAAAAGCCAGAGAAAATGTCTCCATTCACTAAGTAAGCAAAGGGATAACTTGTCACATAATTTTAAAAATTCCTACCTTTGAATGGTCTTTGCTGGTCATCGGAGCCTGCTGTTTATCCTTGCCATTGCCTTTCTCATCCACAAAGATTTTGCTACACTGATTACAGTTTTCCTGGTCTCATAAGAAACATGGCTGCAAATCACATGGTAAGTGGTTGAAAACATTCTTTCTACTCTCATCTATAGTGTGTGTAAATTCTTGGTAGTTTCCGTCAAAAAATAAGTTTAGTCCCTAACCAGAGGGACTTTGCCATGACCCCCTTTTTCCATGTTATCTTTTGGAAGTACTCCTTTTAAAGACCCGGACTTTCTACACTCCATTATTTAAAAAAAATAAAGTTTAATACATAAATTAAAGACTACCAAACATCTATCTAGATGAACATTCACTTATATAGTTAACTGAATCCTCATCTGTAAAATTATTTACAGAGTAAAATTTAAGAGGGAACTCCAGAGGTGCATTTAAAATGATTTAACTTAGACTTTTTCAAGGACACATGTATTCCAAAAAGCAAAGTGTACCCATACTGCCAAAATAAAATTTCTACTTTTCTTGCTATTTTTACTACTACCACAGGGTATTATTAAATCAATTTAGAAAAAATTTGATTTATCCTCTTCTATTCTAACAGAAATGTGCTTTGAGGTGTAGAACAGAGAGCAGCTTAAATATAAACCACATTTCACATTAGCAACTTGCCCTGAGACAGGATTGTGTACGGAAAATATCCTTAGCTAATATTCTATTGATATTAGTTAAAATTATTAATGTAAAATGCAGATTCCTTAGGAAAAAATTCTTTTAATTTTTTTGAAAATATGATCTATTCATTTTCCTCTGTATGCATCAGTCTATCATTTATTTAATTCCCCTAGAAATAGGACTGCCATATTTTCAAATGGTGGAAAAGTCCAATGTTTTCTTTGTAGTTCTGACTTTGAAGAAAAAAAATTATGAAGAGCTTGGCATTTCTGTTCACCAGGTGTCTTCTCTAGAAATTAGCCCAACAAAAAAGTGGTAACATTCTTGCATTCTTGAGCAGGATTACCTCCTCCTACCTGTCCTTAGGAATTCTCTTTCAAATAACTGAGTATCTTTACACCTGAAATTAGCCACACAGAAGTGAAAGTACTTTATGTCAAACTCATGTGGAAGGCATCAGTGTCTTAGCTGCAAGCTATGTGAAAAGAAACTGAAACTCAACGGCTTAGTAGAGAAAATGATGGCAGTCTCCAGAAATATTTACAAATTCAATTTAATAAAAATTACATTTATTAAGAACCTACAATATTCCAGGCACTGTACTGTGTGGGGAACACAAAAGATAGTGAGAATTTATGATAAATAACT
This sequence comes from Balaenoptera musculus, assembly GCF_009873245.2. NCBI lineage: Eukaryota > Metazoa > Chordata > Mammalia > Artiodactyla > Balaenopteridae > Balaenoptera > Balaenoptera musculus. Next base: position 114,077,712 of record NC_045789.1, read on the forward strand.
CTATGGGGCATATTGTGATATACTAAGTATCAAAAGTAGAGAATAATTTTTATGTTTTAGGGAAAGTTTCAAAAAGAATATACTTGCTTATTCCTCAAGGCAGATAGCTATTACACTTGAAGTTAATTAGCATTATTTGTAAAGGAACTTTATAATTCTATGCTATAAAGCAGTTTCAGCTAAAGATAAAGAGAATTATTGTGTAAAACTGTATTAATTGGTATGACTAAATTCTCAAGGCTAGAGCCATGCATTTTCATGTAGGCATCGTTAGAAATAGAACATAGGCACCAATTGACATGTATTAAATAATTTCTTTCCCAAAAGATAAATTCATGGCCTTCTAATCTATCTGTGACTTTGCCCTTCTATTGGTATCTTTTCTAAATTCTAGTAGTGATGACTATTGATTCTGTCCTAAATACAGATATTGAACTATTTTAAATAGCTTAGGATTTATTATTAAAATGACAGTATTAATAAGCAACTAGTGCTGGCAGATAAGAATGTGGAATTGATATTTTATATTCTGAGCTGTTGAACTATATAAATAGTTAAATGAAAGAAATTTAGCAAATTTAAACGGATCCTTGTCCAAATCATTATCATAGATCATCTTTCTTCTACCCCATGTACAATAGCATGGTTACAACTGCCTTAATTTTATATAATAATTCTTTTCATTCAACTTTCTCCTTTATGTAGAAAAATACCCAGAGTATTTGTTAAATTATTCTTAAAAAGCTTTCGTATGTTTGAAATATTTCACAGTGATAATAATTTTAAAAACTGGAAATAAAAAAAATAACTAAATATGCCCTGAAGATCCCTCCACAGGACCTTTTTTTTCTTTTTTGGTTGGGGTTATATGAAATAAAATACAGAAGACATATTGTAAATTGTAAAATTCTATACAAATGCTAGTTATAACTATTACTACATCTTCTCTCTTCTGTGCCCTTCCCATCCATCATCTCTTTAACTCCATGTCTTTCTCCTACTGCTCTGTTGTGTGCAAGTGATGAAACCAAAACCAAAGCAAAACAAAACATAATGCCATCACTTGGGACTAGTGAATTAGTGTCTTGCCCATTGTCTTTCTTCCTGGCAGTCAGATTGGAATTTCCAGTTGTCAAACTGAAGCTTATGCCATGCAATTGCTTTTCTCCCCTTCTATGTGTCAGTTTCCTTAAATGTCTATGGAGGAATGCAAAGAAATAACACATTGATCTATAGGGAGACCCATGCCAAGTACTCAGCTTTATTTTTAAAAAATAAATGTTCTGAATGAAGACGGTTTGTAAAAAGAAGGATAGGTATTGAATCTATAGGAATATTTATGGTATGCTGAGCTGTAATGATATATAAGCAAAACCCAACTGATCTCTTTGTTGCCTGAGTCATACTTTCCAGTATTAATATATGGATCTTGTTATATTTCAGACATGGAAATAAACTTGTTCCCCAAAATTTTCTTTGGAGTGCTTTAATATTATTAAGTAATGCTTATTTTGTCTACCAGAGGGAAGATTTGACAGATAAATCTCAGCTGTGCTATTCCATCCAATTTTTTTCTTATTCTTTACTCATACCATAACAGATAGGTTTCCAAAATATCACACAGGGCTTCCCTGGTGGCACAGTGGTTGAGAATCTGCCTGCCAATGCAGGGGACACAGGTTCGAGCCCTGGTCTGGGAAGATCCCACATGCCGAGGAGCAACTAGGCCCGTGAGCCACAACTACTGAGCCTGCGCATCTGGAGCTTGTGCTCCACAACAAGAGAGGCCGCAACAGTGAGAGGCCCGCGCACCACGATGAAGAGTGGCCCCCGCTTGCCGCAACTAGAGAAAGCCCTCGTACAGAAACGAAGACCCAACACAGGCAAAAATAAATAAAAAAACAAAACAAACAAAAAAAAACATTAAAAAATATATATATCACATAGATACTGCATCTATGACCCTGGGAAAGCATACTCACTACTGATCATAGGTTTCTCAGCTGAATGTATCCTGGAAAGCTCCCAGAAAGTACCATTAAGAATTCATGGCAACAGATTGCCAACAGACACATGAAAGAATGCTCAACATCATTAATCATTAGAGAAATGCAAATCAAAACTACAATGAGATATCATCTCACACCGGTCAGAATGGCCATCATCAAAAAATCTAGAAACAATAAATGCTGGAGAGGGTGTGGAGAAAAGGGAACACTCTTGCACTATTGGTGGGAATGTAAACTGATACAGCCACTGTGGAGAACAGTATGGAGGTTCCTTAAAAAACTAAAAGTAGAACTATCATACGACCCAGCAATCCCACTACTGGGCATATACCCTGAGAAAACCATAATTCAAAAAGAGTCATGTACCAAAATGTTCATTGCAGCTCTATTTACAATAGCCAGGACATGGAAGCAACCTAAGTGTCCATCATCGGATGAATGGATAAAGAAGATGTGGCACATATATACAATGGAATATTACTCAGCCATAAAAAGAAATGAAATGGAGGTATTTGTAGTGAGGTGGATGGAGTTAGAGTCTGTCATACAGAGTGAAGTAAGTCAGAAAGAGAAAAACAAATACAGTATGCTAACACATATATATGGAATCTAAGGAAAAAAAAAAGGTCATGAAGAACCTAGTGGCAAGACGGGAATAAAGACACAGACCTACTAGAGAATGGACTTGAGGATATGGGGAGTGGGAGGGGTAAGATGTGACAGGGTGAGAGAGTGGCATGGACATATATACACTACCAAACGTAAAATAGATAGCTAGTGGGAAGCAGCCACATAGCACAGGGAGATCAGCTCGGTGTTTTGTGACCACCTAGAGGGGTGGGATAGGGAGGGTGGGAGGGAGGGGGATGCAAGAGGGAAGAGATATGGGAACATATGTATATAAATAACTGATTCACTTTGTTATAAAGCAGAAACTCACACACCATTGTAAAGCAATTATACTCCAATAAAGATGTTTAAAAAAAAAAAAAAAAGAATTCATGGCAGTAAAAATTGTTCTTGAAGCTGCTGCTTCTCTTACTGCCCGTTGCCCACTTTCCTGTACCGTCAGAAGGAATCATGTGTCCTATTAAGCTATACCTGCCAACTCCTCTAAAAATTTGTGTTGCAACATCCAAAACTGTCACTCCCATGTTCTTGAATTTCTGTAATCCTGAAAAACTGTTAAGTGTTATTTTAGCTGTATTTCTACTAGGATCCAAAATACAGATTCTCAAAATTAGTTTAATGGTATTTTTATAGTAACATAAGGGAAAGTGCATGCAAACATGTATTGATTAGCTAAAAATTATATTCAGAAGCTGTATTAATGTGGTTCTTAGATGTCATATTCAGAAAAAATTATATTAGAAACAAGTTAAACATAGATCATTAATGACAATATAACCGGAGGCATACTAAGGGAATAATAAGTGATTTTGGCCTACTAACGGAGGACTATGTGATCTCCCTTGGTAATTTACCAATATATTATTACAGAGTTTAGTATGTCATAGGATTATCAATAACTTTGCAATTTTATTACTTGTCCATGTCATTAGGGTTATTTTACTTTGAATTTACTATCCTGTAAAACAACAGAGCTGAGAACTAAAATGCCAAATTCACTTCAGAGAATCTCTGTGCATCAGTTTCCTCATTTCCATTTTTATGCCTCAGTTTACTCAGTTGCTTCAGTAACCTCAAAATGAGGTTAATATTAGCACCTTTCTCACTGAGTTATTATGAGGATTAAATGAGCTAATATATGCAAAGCACTTAGAACAATGTCCAGAACATAGAAACACAATAGAAAAAATTACAGAGTTCAAAGGGGTTACTAGAGTTTTCGCAGACAACACATTTTCCAACCTTTGGTCATTGTCTGGTCTCACCTAACAATGAGTAAGAATCTCTAAATAACTACCACTTGACAAATTTTGGTATAGTAATCAAGAAGAGCATCACATGTATCTGAAAACACGACTCAAATACATCTCCCTTTTCCAGCTATAAACCTTTATGAAGCTAAGTTTTCTTCACATACTTCAAACATAACAACAATGAAAATCCAATTATCTTCTATTAAGCTAGCCATTAAAGAGACAGTAAAATTAAAAATAATGCTAACCTTCTCACTACTTTTTTAAAAGAATATTGTTATAGTCATAAAAAGATCTTATTTATGTTAACATGTAATTGGTTTGTCATTTTTAAATAAATATTTTAAGAAATTCTCAAGTTTTAATTTCTATTATGGTAAAAACCAATAGCATTAACTCATATAAGCAAAAGTCCTTTGGAGTCCTCAGTGATTTTTAAGAGTGCAAAAGGGCCCTGAGGCCAAAAAAGTTTGAGAACCACTGATGTCTTAATATTCTCTGAATTACTCTATGATTAAAATTTTCTGAATAGATATATCAATAATTACCAAACCTAAATACCAAATACTTCTATGAAATAGTATTTTGTGGTAAAAAGAACATGATATTAGGAGTAAAAATTCCAATACTGAATCCATTGTTAACTCACCAGCAAAATGAAAAAAATTATTTTTTAAAGTCAAAATAGTATGCCAATTCTGGCAAAATTCATGTCAGTGGTGAGAAATTTCTGTATTGCTTTCTTCAACTTCTGGAGTAGCCAGCTTTGGTTTTTACAAAAAGTAAAATAAATAAATAAAAGACTGCTTTTCATATATGGGTTGCACTGAAGCTGAAAGGTATATTGTCCTAGGGAAAGGTGAGATTTAGCTGAGATCAAGCTGTAGGAAGAGATGACCATGAGACTAGTAATTAACAGAAATCCTTGGGACACTACGGGATTTGCCACAAAGAGATGAAATCAATTTTAGGTAAATGAAATCTCAAAGGAAAGGGTAAAGTCGAGCATTAACAAACAGGCATTGCCTAAGGTAAGTCAATTCTCTATGTAACCATATATGCTTCTTCAAAATGGAACAATACTACTTACCTCACAGCATTATTACAGACATTAAAATGAGTTAACGTAAGTAAAATGTCTATGTAAACTGTAAAGTGCTAAACAAATGGTGATTGTTGATATTTTTAAACTAACAAGTAGAGCCCTGGATCTGTCATCCGAACACATGGCTTTCAGGTAATGTTCCATCATTTGGATCCATCATCACTAACCCTTCCTAAACCTAACTTTCCCCTCCTGTATGAGGGGCAGGGACACGTTTGATGCTTGTGGGTTTGGGGAAGGGGTAGTTAGTGAGGGCGAGAGCCAGAGAGATGGCAGAAACCCGTTGCTGTGCAACATGACCCCACGTTTTCAGAAAAGTTAGTAATGCCTCAGAAAAGTATTGGGAATCTTGTGGCAAAAGGAGGGGGCAGAGGTTCATAGCTCAGTGTGACTACAGGAGGAAGCTGAAGGATGGGCAGATGCAGGAATGCAGCCCGGAAAGCCAAAGAAATGATGGGAATGGCCTTGGCCAGCCCTGACTACGGAAGAGGGCCGTGAATCGCGGTTAACTAAATCACTGCTCCAAATGATATCTGACTTCCACTTAATATGGTCAGAATTGTAACACATGCCTTTCTCTTCAGGTTGCTGTGAAAGTTAAATAAGATAATATGTATAGAGGCCCTCTAATACAAGTTTAGTAATCATTATTAAGTAAGATAGGAGCAAAACAGAGTTCTGTAGGTCCCGCTCATAGAGACAATCTGGGTGTTGAAATAGTTTTGTATCTAACAGGATTCATGCTCTGTAAAGTGAATATTGTGATGCTTTATTAAAGATTTCTAGTAGGAACTAGAAACATACTGTTCTATGGAAAGGAAGCACTTCCTTCTGTGTACTGAACACTTTGTTCCACACCCCTTTGAATTTTAAAAAAGAGAAAGTAACTTGTTATTCCCTTGTATAAAAGCCAACAGCTAGTTTCTGAGAGTTAGAAAAAAATGATACCACTATTTTACCAAAGATCATAATTATTCTCTAGCTCTCATAACAGGGCAGTTTCAGTATGAACGAAAAGGCTCCCATAGAATGTTCATGTTTACCTGAATGTCCAAATCTCATAAAACATTCTCTAGAAAAGTGTTCAGTAGCTATTAGGTACAGGTGAACAGACTTAAAGTACACATTCATAAAACAAGGCAGCAAGCATAAAAATTATCCAGGATCACTTCACAAAATCTCTGTACACTGTAGACTACTGACACATTTGCAGAAATGGGTTAGAATAACAATTGGTGATACACTTAAAGAACTATACTAGTCAACATCAGGAAAACCCTTCCACAAAACTGTAAAACTTCTTATATGAAATAAGGAGTCTAGAATTAGGAAGTCTCCAGGGCCTTTCTGTTCCAGCAGTCTATGAATCAGTAACTTTTACTAGCAATTAGAAGCTGGAAGATGAACTGAATTCTCCTAAAATGAAAACCTTAGGAGAAAAATCATAAAGTATCTAGAGGCCTCTATGTCTCTTCAGAGGCACAGACTTAGCATCAAAGTCCACATCAAATGTAAGTCCATGTGGGACATGAGTTATGACGATGGCCTGTTTTGAATGCCTATTATGAGAAAGTCAATCTGTACTTAACGTACCTTAATCGCCTTTCAGAATAAGAATGAAGTTAAACATTTTTTGAATAGTCTTGAGGTCCAGGATAACCACAAATGTCACATTCTCATTCCTGAACAATTTAATCTGGGCCACTGACAAGCTTAAGAAGGTATTCGATAAAAAGCATAGGCACCAATAATGACATCCTGGAGCATTAAATCTGGGGTTACTGCACGAAATGGGACAACTGGACTGTGTGGACATTGTATGGAGTTGAATTCGACTCATCAAACAAAGAGAAAGAGCAGAATATTGTTTAAAATTCTCTGAAATAGGGACTTCCCTGGCAGCCCAGTGGTTAACACTCCGTGCTCCCAATGCAGGGGGCACAGGTTTGATCCCTGGTCGGGGAACTAAGATCTCGCATGCTGCATGGCGCAGCCAAAAAAAAAATTCTCTGAGATAGATGTACAGATACACATTTTTAAATGACCATAACTGTGAAACCACTGGGAAACCTGAGTGTAGAAAGAAAAATTATAAGCTTTAAACCTTGAGTTATCTTTGGTTAAAATGAAAAGAAACTATAGAAAACCATGGTATTTGATGACAAGCCTTGAGAGAAAAGAATCTTGTTGACACAATTGCTTTGCAACTTCCGTAAACGGTGCTGAGTATTACTCATGCCAGTAACAGAAGGAAGAGCACAAAGAACCAGGCTGTTAGGAGACTGGGGGTTGGGATGTGTGTGCAAAGGATTTAAGAAAGATTCTTTTAGTTTATAACACACTCTTTTTCTTATTATCTTGAATGACAGTTCCTGTGTTTAATGTTTTTTGTTTTTGTTTTTTTAAAAAATTTACTTATTTATCTTTGGCTGTGTTGCTTCCCGGGTTTTCTCTAGTAGCGGAGAGCAGGGGCTGCTCTCTGTTGCGGCCACCGGCTTCTCATTGTGGTGGCTTCTCTTGTTGCGGAGCACAGGCTCTAGGCGTGTGGGTTTCAGTAGTTGTGGCTCACGGGCTCTAGAGCGCAGGCTCAGTAGTTGTCGCGCCCGGGCTTAGTTGCTCTGTGGAATGTGGGATCTTCCCGGACCAAGGCTTGAACCTGTGTCCCCTGCATTGGCAGGCGGATTCTCAACCACTGCGCCACCAGGGAAGCCCTCCTGTGTTTAATGTTTATGGAGGGGGGCAAAGGTTCTCAGAGTTATTCACCTAAAACTACAAAATCTGTTTAATCTACCAGAAATGTAACTTTTAACCCAGAGGCTAGGTTAACCACAAAGCTTATTAAAAAGGCCTGCTCATCTAGGCTGTAAACAAAGCCACCAGCTAAGTGATTATTAACCCATCATTCTAGGAATAATCTCACCAGCCTTGTGTTAATTAAACTCACCACATGGCATAGCCTCTCTTCGTAGTCAGAAAGCTACAGTCACTTTGAGTTCAGCTTTCCATTTCGCGATTCACTAAAATAAAGGCTGCCTCCAGCCACTTTTAATCCAAATGCCACACAAAATTTCATCTTCACAATAGCCACAGGCAGATAGCCTGGTGGACAACCAGGAAGGAGGTACCTTGGTGAAAACTTCAGGTGGACAATGTGTCTAAATATCAATGAATTCTCAAAGAGTTCTAAGAAAAAACCAAATAACAACCACTATGCTGTACAACGTGAACAGGGCAGACGTTTTCTTCCCTGTGATCCATCTTCCTCATTCAAACATGAAAGAGAGCAATGTAAACATTATAGTTTGGGAAGGAAGTAACGTCTACTACAGGGAAGAACACTTAAAAATGCAGGAAATATCTCTGTGTCTACTTCTCTTCCCAAGGCAGCCCTTTGCTTAAGTAAAATCTCATGACTTAGTCAAAGATGCTATGTTAGGAGAGTACTGAGCTGAAATCTTTGATATGAAATTAAAAACCAGATCAAGGGGCTTCCCTGGTGGCGCAGTGGTTGAGAATCTGCCTGCTAATGCAGGGGACACGGGTTCGAGCCCTGGTCTGGGAAGATCCCACATGCCACGGAGCAGCTGGGCCCGTGAGCCACAACTACTGAGCCTGCGCGTCTGGAGCCTGTGCCCCGCAACGGGAGGGGCCGCGATAGTGAAAGGCCCGCGCACCGCGATGAAGAGCGGTCCCCTCACCGCGATGAAGAGTGGCCCCCACTTGCCGTTAACTAGAGAAAGCCCTCGCACGAACCGAAGACCCAAAACAGCCAAAAAATAAAAATAAATAAACGTGAAAAAAAAAAAAAAAAAAAAAAAAAAAAAAAAAAACAGATCAAATCAAGTATTGTTATTCATTTTAAATAGTTCCAATTACTAAGAGTTTGTAATCAACGAAGAAATGTAATTTAACACTTATTTTTCATATTTGAAATATAAACAGGAGGATTATTAACAAATATTTTAATTATTCTTTTATTGCTCCATGTTTAATTATGGCATGTGTTACATAGTATCATCCCATCAGCTCTATCGTTATGCTTTTTTTTCAAATATATTAGATATGTTCTGTAGTTGTTTGATGGAAGTAATGGTAGATTCAACTCCCCTCAATCACTGTGATATTTTCACTATGGGAAAATGATAATATTAGAGCAGCCTTCATACTTTTACTCAGATACTCTAGAAAACAAGAAAGTAGTATTGATAATAGTTAGATAGCATCAAAGAATTTTAGAATACTCTGAAACAAGTAACATTAAATTAGAATGCTTTATCTGATGATTTATTAAACATGTTAGTTTTGTTTGATTTTATGAAAGCAATTCAATTTAGTACTGGTTAAATTCCTTTCCAGTGTACTCCATAGAACGGTGTAATTTGTTGAACTGCATACAAAAATGTTGCGTGAACTATGTGATGATTAATTTTTGTGTCAACTTGACTAGGCCATGCTACCCTGATATTTGGTCAAACATTTTAGATGTTTCTGTGAAAATATTTTTAGATGAGATTAACATTTAAATCAGCAGACTGAGTGAAGCAGATTATCCTCCATAGTGGGTGGCATATTCCAATCAGTTGAAGGCCTTAATAGAAAAAGACTGACATCCTCTGAAGAAAGGGGAATTCTCCCAGTATACTGCCTTCGGACTTGAACTGGAGGGTCTATAGCCTGCTGGCTTATCCTGCAGATTTTTGGACTTGCCAACATCCACAATCATGTGAGCCCATTCCTTAAAACAAATCTCTGTCTCTGCAACTATTTATATTAAAAGTAATTAAGTTAAACTAAATTAAAATTCAGTTTCTCATTTATATTAGCCACATTTCAAGTTTTCAATAGTCACATGTGGCTAGTGGCCACTATATTGGATAGCACAGATATAGAAAATTTCTATCATTGAATAAAAGTTCCATTGGACCACATTTCTCCAGAGTAAGACTGTCTAGATTCAAATTTTACTCCAGGGCTTATTACCAATGTGAACTTTGTGCATTTAGTTTCCTCATATGTAATATAATAGTAGTAGAATTTACCACCTAGGGTTGTTTTGAGAATTAAGTATTATAACTTATGTAAAGTACTTGGTTTTTTGTAAGTATTCAATAATTGTTAGATTTTACTGTTAGTAATATTACCATAGTCCTCAATTCTAATAAAATGCACATTTTTCATAACTTAACAATTACAAAATTGTTTAGTATTATATAATTCACTTACATATTTAATATGATTTCATTTACTATTTTGGGTTCTCTACTATAATGTCATCTTATAATCAATAAAATATGAAATATATTCCCAGAGCAATATATATATTTGAAATTTGCATATCAAAGTGATATAAAATTCTAAAAGCACCATAAGAAGTAAATTAGGCAGGAACACTGAGATGAATAGCTTGGAAGAAAGATAATTTGTTTTTATTTTATGTCATAACTATAAAACTTCAAATTTATGTCCCTATCCTACATATTATGAAAGATTTCCAGCAAGTATTTACTTGTCTGTTTCAAGATGGAAGACCCAGAGCTCTTTAGGTTTCTTCAATTTTATAATTAACTTCCTCCTTCTCTCCCCTCCCCTTCCTCCCTTCCCTCCCACCCTTCCAACCCAAACAATGTGCTGCTAAACAAAGGTGAACAAGATGTAGTGGCTTATCTCAAGGAGTTTACAGCCAAATAATAAAGGATAAGGTAAAGATCTAGGTAATTTCAATTCAGCGTGTTAAGTGCTTATATAGGGGTGATGACAGTGTGATATGGAAACTCAAATGTTGGCATTTCAAGAAAGTTCAAAGAAATATTCCCTGGGGAAATATTTAAGCCGAGTTTCGAATATAGAATAGAAAGGTGAAGAGGGTAGGAAAAAAATCTTTCTAGCAGAGGCTAAATGATGTAAACAGGCACAATGGTGGAATTTTAAGTAGCTCAGCATGGCAGGCAAGAGCCAGGGTTGAGGATGTTGGGAAGGGTTTTGTGTGGTTAAAGGATAGCTAAAACTAGCTAACTGGAATGTCTGCTGATAGGACTTGGCCAATAGAACTCTGTAGTTTTCAAGATATTCTAGCTTTCAAGTTATAGCAAGAGAAAGTTCCTCTACTAAGGAATGCAGAACCATAAAGTTTCAAAATATTGGATGTGGGAGAGACAGGCAGAGAACCCAGGTGCTGTCCACAAAGGTCAGGGCTAGGCAATGAGGGCACTGCACAATGGGGAAATGGAGCCCAGCTATAAGGGAGGGAAGTCCTGAAATAAAAGGTCAGAATGGCTTCCATTCAATCGGAGAATGAATGCAGTGGTTATGCCAACACAATAACATTCTATACCATAGGAAAATTTGTATTTTAGGATAATAAATAATTTACTTGGTCTGTGTACTTATGATGCCAGCTACTAAGTATATATTCCTAAGAAAAAGATCCGTTTTCAATGCAGTGGCTGGAAACTCAAATACCACACTCTGAATCATGAAAACTTAAAAGTTAAATATCACCCAATTAAGTACCAACAATTAAATACTGCTTTTTAATATGATTTTTCAATATGGTCCACACATGTTTCTGAACCTACTAACTGTAGGCAGTAGAAGTATAAATAAATATGCATAAAAATAAAGACTGTCAATGGCTCAGCTTCCTTTGCTTTGGCCCAAATTCAATATATTTTGAGCAAGAGGAAAAATAATAAGAGTGAATTTTTCCTATTCATTAACAACTTTACTCTCCTCTTGGACCTAGCATGATCCATGATTAAATGAAAAGAGGGGGCAAAAGCAATTAATGAGATAACCAAAGCAAAGAAGGGTAGAGAAGAAGGAGGCCAACTGAGCTATAAACGGAGTAGCCACTTTTTCCACCTACTCAGAAGAGAGGAAAGCCACCTTAAAGAAAGAATAGTTGTATTCTACACTATTCCATTCCTCATTTTATTTTGTCACTGAAATTTATTTAAAGTAAATGTATCCAATCAATTATTTTTCCCTGGTCATGATTAAAAATAATTTTTGGATTATTTTGGAATGGAAGAAGTTAAATATCTTTCTCCTTTGAGGAAGCTTTACATGTAAGCAAGAACTCATGTCAAGGGGTTCAGAACACCTCCAAGAAAAAAGTAATAATTGTAAGAACAAATAAACAAATAAAAATTAGAACTGAATTGAAAAGCAGGAAACATCTCGATCCAGGAGAAATTAAAATACAGTTTAATTGCTGAATCAAAATACACTGAAATGTAAACATAGGGGCAATGAAATTATTAATCCCAATCAGGAAAGAATGATGAGAATTAATAACAAACCAACAAACAAACCAAGACGGGAACTGAACATCACAGCCTCAAAAGCAGCAATGAGGAGAATCCACTTGAAGGTCAGAAGAAAAAGAAAGGATGCAAGAAATGAGAGAAAAAGAAAATAGCTCAGAGACGTCAACAATTTGCTATTACTTAGATAGCTGGCAATTATCTAATTTTCATTTTTAAGCAGGGGATTTAAGAGTATAAATGTATTTTTAAATAATTAAAGCTGATGCATGGACCAGAAAATTGGTTCACTCAGCATGCTAAGTCCCTGTCATAACCATGATAAAGCTAAATATTATTAGTGAAGCTTAGACTCTGGGCAACTGAAGGGAAATATGGGGAAAAGGATGTTATTAATAAATCATATTATGTGAAAGTCCAGATTTTCCCCAAGAAGTTAATGACCAAACATATATGAATTCCTGGAACCACAGTATCAGCCTAGATCTGGCAAAACCTATAAAAATCATTCCCTGAACAATTTTTTTCTTTTATAAGCTAAGAATTAGCTTAGGCTAAATTTCTACAGAATATCATCAATTTATAAACGGCCCAAAGCAGAATTTTCTAGCAAAAGTTAAGACTCTACTCTTACTCACATTCTACCTTTCCACTCATGAACATCAAAACTACAGTCTCGGGGCTTCCCTGGTGGCGCAGTGGTTAGAAGTCCGCCTGCCAATGCAGGGGACACGGGTTCGAGCCCTGGTCTGGGAAGATCCCACATGCCGCGGAGCGGCTAGGCCCGTGAGCCACAACTGCTGAGCCTGCGCGTCTGGAGCCTGTGCTCCGCAACGGGAGAGGCCGCGACAGTGAGAGGCCCGTGCACCGCGATGAAGAGTGGCCCCCGCTCGCCGCAACTGGAGAAAGCCCTTGCACAGAAACTAAGACCCAACACATCCAAAAATAAATAAATAAATTTAAAATCTAAAAAAAACAAAAAAAAAACTACAGTCTCATTTGTCAAACACGCTTGCTTTCTGATAGTATATTCTCAGCTCTGCAGACCATCGGCGAGACCCTCCCCCGTAACAGGGACAGGTTCCCACCACACTCTGGATCAGCCCTCGTCCCATTTGGTCTTTTATTCCTATTGAAGTCACACCCCAGGTGAAACCTGGGTTTCCTCAAGTCAGTGTCTCCAGTTGCACAAAGGCTCTGTATATTCGTTCCTCCTTTTGCTCCGCCATCTCCAACTCCTCCCTAACACACTGCGTCCTCTGGAGCAGTTAGAAGAGAAGTTAATTTACTCTTCAATCTCTTCTTGAACGTGATCTTTATCTTCTTGTTGCCACTGAAAACTGGCTTTCTTCTGACAACACTCCATCCCCCGTAGCTCTCTCAAGAGGTGGCTCTTCTTTCTTCCACACCTCTCATAACGCTGGGCCTGGAAGTGGGCTAAATACCCTACTTGCACTTCATAACTACTTCCAAACAATTCTCTTTCTCCTCCGTATAAACCCGAACTTTGAATCCCATGTTATCAGACTACAGAAGATACTGCATCTCATTTTTTCATACCACTCTTCTTCTTCAGTTTTTGAAGATTTTGGCTCTTATTGTAAAACACTCTTCAACTCAACTTCAATATCCAGATGAATGATTCTCCAATGCCTTGAACTCGGTTCCTTGACATCCTCTCCTCCCATGATCTTGTCTCCCCAGTTACCAACTCCTGTGATCACATCCTAGAAGATCTTATCATTGCCATTTATGGAAACCCCACTCTAATCACAATTTTAAGCACCTCATTCTCTAATCACTGACTCTCCTTTTTTCCCTGCTCATTCCTTCAAGTACCTAATTTTTAAAACAATCTGTGCCCACTGAGACTAGCAATCAATTTATTCTTTTCACTATCCTTATACCCATTGCCTAATTTAAATCCCATGTGCATTCTTTGGAATTACCTCCTTGTATATGTATGCAACTCTCTTTCCTTCCCTCTAACTTTATCACATTCTTTTGGTAAAAGTTTAATTTTGCCTAAATCCAACTCTCTGCCTAAGCCATTCCATGAAAAAAAAAAAAAAACCTAAAATGATGTGTACTAGTCTCACTTTAAAGTCATAATCATGAATCGCAAGTGGGCCCTTAGTGCTGGCCATCAATCCTACTTTATTTTCCTTGTTCATTACCTCTCTCATTTTCCTAGACAAACTTTTCATACCATACTCCTCTCCTCAACTCTCTAACAGCTCTGCCGTCATCCTCACTCTCAGCGCATAAAGTTACTTCTTAATTCACAGAGGAAACAGAATGACTCAGATTCTAACTTCCACAAAGGACCCACCCCAATCTACCACTTCCTTGCCTCTGTGCTCATACACTGTGCCTTCCTTCTTAATTCATGGATAAGGCCCATCCTCCACCTTACACATTAGAGTTCATCCTCTGTTTTCTACTCAGGAACATCTTTCCAGATATTCTGCCACTCTAACTTCAGCATCAGCAAATTCTTCCTTTCTATTGAACCAATCCCATCAGCTTAATAACGCTGTTGCTGTTATTTACTCCATCTTATGAAATACCTTTTCTTGACCCGACTTCCCTTTCCAGGTACTGCCCCATTTTTTTTACTTCATTTTTACATCAAAACCCCTTGAAATATTTGTTGACACTTGTCTCCACCTAGCTCTCTCCCATTCTCTTTTGAACATATTTCTAATAGGTTTTTCTACCCACCACTCCACTAAAAGATCACCATTGACCTCCATGTTGTTAAATCCAATGGCCAATATTCAGTCTTCCTCCCACTTGGTCCATGAGTAGCTTCTGGCAAGTTGATCATTTGATTCTCCTTTACACACTTTCTTCGCTTGGCTTCCAGAACACTCTCTTGGTTTTCCTCCTACTTCGCTGGCTGCTTCTTTTTACATAGTACCCTTTTGATTCCCTTCATCTAATAGACATCTTAACTCTGGAGTGCCCAGGTTCAACTCTGGATCCCATATAATCTCATGGCTCTCAATGTCTTTCACTTATACCTTCAGATATATAATCTCTCTTCCAAACCCCAGTTTCTTGTATTTAATTGCTTTCCTGAAAACTCCATTTTAATATCTAATATGTGCCTCATACTTACCGAATCAAACTTTTTATTTACCTCCCTCCTCAAAAGACATAACTGATTTAAAACAATAAACAATTTAAATAGAGCTGCAATGAACATTGTGGTGCATGACTCTTTTTGAATTATGGTTTTCTCAGGGTATATGCCCAGTAGTGGCATTGCTGGGTTGTATGGTAGTTCTATTTTTAGTTTCTTAAGGAACCTCCATACTGTTTTCCATAGTGGTTGTATCAATTTACATTCCCACCAACAGTGCAAGAGGGTTCCCTTTTCTCCACACCCTCTCCAGCGTTTATTGTTTGTAGATTTTTTGATGATGGCCATTCTGACTGGTGTGAGGTGATACCTCATTGTAGTTTTGATTTGCATTTCTCTAATGATTAGTGATGTTGAGCATCCTTTCATATGTTTGTTGGCAATCTGTAAATCTTCTTTGGAGAAATGTCCATTTACAATAGCCAGGACATGGAAGCAACCTAAGTGTCCATCGACAGATGAATGGATAAAGAAGATGTGGCACATATATACAATGGAATATTACTCAGCCATAAAAAGAAATGAAATTGAGTTATTTGTAGTGACGTGGATGGACCTAGATACTGTCATACAGAGTGAAGTAAGTCAGAAAGAGAAAAACAAATACCATATGCTAACACATATATATGGAATCTAAAAAAAAAAAATGGTTCTGAAGAATCTAAAGGCAGGACAGGAATAAAGACGCAGATGTAGAGAATGGACTTGAGGACACAGGGGGGGAAGGGTAAGCTGGGACAAAGTGACAGAGTGGCATGGACATATATACACTACCAAATGTAAAATAGCTAGCTAGTGGGAAGCAGCCACATAGCACAGGGAGATCAGCTCGGTGCTTTGTGACCACCTAGAGGGGTGGGATAGGGAGGGTGGGAGGGAGATGCAAGAGGGAGGAGATAGGGGGATATATGTATATGTATAGCTGATTCACTCTGTTATAAAGCAGAAACTAATACACCATTGTAAAGCAATTATACTCCAATAAAGATGTTAAAAAACAAAAATAAAACAATTTAAAATTGTGTATTCTAAACCTTGGAGTTTATCTTTTACTAAACCGGAATATGAATTGATCCAAGAAAGTAAGAACAAACAAAACCAGTTTTCTGGTGCAAACTCAATTCAGGGATTCTCTATGTCCTTGTTTTGAGTGCATGCTCAACCCTTTCTCTGCTTTCCCATTTATCCTAAGTATATAACATGATTCTCAAACTTCCCCTAAAATAGCAATTAATAGTGTCTGGGTTTCATATTACTTTTCTTTTGAAAGTCGGTACCTCTGAAAACTTAAACTGAATTTTAAACATTCTTTCTAACCTTATGTAATTAATTAAGGATACCAACAGAGGGAATTAAATGTCAGATAAAACCAAATAATTAGGGAACGTGCTGCCCATTATATCCTCACCATAATTCACAATGTAAATAAATGCAAAATATGATGCTTTAACCTAGAAAACACATACTGATCATATAGGTAACAACTCTGACTTAGTCTGGCCTTTTCCTCATTCATGTAATAAACAGGTACTGAGCAATTTCTGTGGGTAAGGCACAACTTTTGATGTCATGAATAATGCCAAGATATATAAGAAATAAAGAGCTAAGTAAGGAGGACAAGACATATATAGAAATAAATGCAAGACAAAAAATTCTTTGTGTGCTCTGAAGAGGAGGAAATCAATTCTGGCTGGATAGACAGAAAGAATGTCACATGGTTTACAATTTACTGGAGGGTAGAGTCTGAGTACTGGCTTTCTACTTCATACAAGAACACTGAAATAAAGGTTTTGCTTTAAAGGTTATTGAATGAATGAGTGAATGAATAAATGAATGAATTTTGTGTACTTGAATCAGATTGACATTCAAAAGAAAGAGAATGTATCTGTTACCTTCTGAAAAAGAGGACATTTGCATGTAGAGGTAGATAACAGTGGGCAGATGTATTCCAAAGGGCAATCTGGTTTGGTCAGCAAAAAAAAATTTGAAGAACATTCAAAAAACACATCTACAACTTTCATTAGGTAGCTGCTTTTCACACTTCACACTTCACACACAGGCACCTGAGTTCGTAATTTCTGGTGCACATAATAGCTACTTAAGAACTAAATATATTGAATGAATACATGCATAAGTGAAGGCTGAATGTTAAATAGTATTCTCTATCAACTCAACCTGTATATTTTCTATGTAGCATAATCTGAAGTTATCTTACTCATTGGGTTATTTGTTCCCTATATACTGCACACTGGAACTAGAATATAAGTTCCGTGCAGGTGAGGACCTTTTCTGACTTCTTCATCATTGTATTTTTGGTGCACTGCAAAGTGTCAGATGCATAATATGACTGAAATAGTACAGCATGAGTGTTTTAGCATAGGGGTGTGGCAGAGTGAAGAAGGCAATAAAGTTAACTATTACAAATGAGGAAAGTTGCCTTGAAAAATGGACACATAGCTAAAAACTGATAACTTTTTGAATATTCACAATTTGTGTGACATTGGGCAGGATGCTATATGGGATTTACACACTAAAAATCAAGCAAGGAATATAAAAAATTATAGTGTCTTTACCCTCTGTTCATAAAATGAAGGCAGTAATATGATCTTCCCCACTATAACCCATAAACACAGAAAAATATATTTTTCATTAGACATAGAGAATTGTTCAGAGAATGTTACTACATAGAGAAAATTTTAATAGCTAGAATTAAAAATAATGTGCTAATTAAAAAAATAATTTGGTTTCTACATTTTATACTATGCTGAAATAATCTAACCACAAAAAAAAAACTAGTACATATTCTTTTAGAATTAGAATCAGATTCACTGTAGGCTTTTTTTAACCTAAAAATAATTAGAAGGGCACTTTCATTAATCATAGAAGTGAAGATATTTTATTATGGCTCAAATACCAAACCATTTTTGTTTTGCAGCTCATAAAAGCAGAATAATAATGAAGCAAAATAAATTTTAAAAATACCTCTAAGAATGCAATAAGTATTTGGTTGTTTCAAATGAAATATTAATGTGTCTTTAATATCTTCTGTTCATATGTTCACATCCCCACTTTTAGTTATATCGCATCAAAGTCTGTGAACACAAGAACATTAAGGCATCTAAAGGGCACGGAAAACTTAGTGAGAATTAGGTCCTGCTGGGTTAAGCAACAGAGTAATACTGAATGCCTAGAAAGTAGGGGTAAAGAAAGAGAACTCAGAGAAGGAGGTGGAGTTACCAAAGATGGATTTTATCCACTTTAAAACTTGGCCTAGAATTGGTTCTAAGAAAAAGTTACATTAAAGAGTAAATTCAAAATGGATTACAAATTTAAAATAAGAGAAAAATTTTTTTCATGTTAAATCCAAATATTTTGACAGGCTGTATACATACTTCTTGAATTTAAGTATATATGTTTAAAGCAGACTATTCTTGGGGTAAGGTTCTTAGGGACCCCTTACACAATTGACTTCCTTTTTCTTTTCCAGTTTCTACAAGGCCGTCCTGAAGTAAACCTCCAGGTTTCAGAGAAAAAGGAGATAGCCTTCCAGCTAAGTAGCCTTTGAAGGTTTATTAATAGATAAACAGATCTTTCCATTTGGTTCTACATCTGAATTTCTTTGCTCTTCACAGAGCTGGAAACACTGTAGAGGATCATAAATATTTCTAGAAAGAATGAATGCCATCTTTCCAGATGTAAATGTGATGTACACAGCAACATGAGAACACCCTCTATATTCTGAAAATAAGATGCAGTAGTCAGAGTTTCTAAGGACTTTGAAAGTTGTAAAACAAAAAAACCACTTTTCAGTTACGTAAATAAGCAAGCCAACGTGTAGTCCTTTGGCATCTTAGAGAATTTAAAATGACACAAGCGTTGCTTCTTCTGTGTTCATGTTTTGGTTCATCAAGTATTTATTTAGTTCCTACCATTTGGAAGAAAACCTAGGACTTTAAAAGATGGGAAGGCATGGCCTATCTGCCCTCAAATGACTTACAATGAAATAAAGTATCTGATATTGGTGTGTTCCCCAGAAGCTCCCAAATAATCACAATTCAAAACAGATGTGCTGTCAAAAGTTATAAATTGTCACTTAATTCAAGTTAAAAACATGAATTAAATACCTAATGTATAAGGCAGTACATGAAACTCTATGGTGGAAACAAAAATAATATACAATTTATACTTTAAATTATAATCTAGATGAAACAATAACTCACATACATGAATTAGTGTAAGCAAGACAAAATGTTAAATTAACATTGCCAAGTTAAAACTGCAATTCAAAAACAAGAACACTCAAAATATTTTCATTCATTATCGACTGTAGCACAGTTCTGAGATAGATATTATTATTATTATTACAGATTATAAATTAGAGGTTTAGAGAGGTAGGAAATGTATCCAAGAATCTTGTTAGGTAAATGTGGGATGAGTAGTGAGTAATAAAGGCAAAGAAAGATTAGATCCTGGGGAGACTTGAAGACCTAGTAAAATGATGGTAACAGCCTCTGAATTCATGCTTCCACCACTTCTTCTCACTTCCCATATTGTTCTACTCAGATTAATTTATTAAGCAGCTTCAGGATCAATATTTTACAAAATAAAGCCCAATGACATAATCCTGCTGTTAAAAAAAAAACAGTTACCTACAAAGTACACATAGTATAGACATTGCAGAATATAAGCCCACTTTGTCACTGTTAGAAATAAACCCCAAACAACTTCACTCCTGTGACTTTACTCAAAATGAATCACTGTTCTGGAACCACTTCCATATTTAAAGGCCCATTTCAAATACCACCTCTGCCATGGAGTTTTCCTCTCTACTTCAAACACAAAGTAGAATACAATCAACAATGACTAGGGAATGTTCTTAGATTTGGCAAGGAGTGGATATGAGTGATCTTTTTACAGTATTTTTATTTTTGTGAGTGATCTTTTTAGATCTTTAAGTTGGTATATACACAATGGGCAGTACTGCTAGAACTTCAGAGTTTTTTCTTAAAATGGAAAAGTCATAAAACTATGAAGAAAATATTTACTACATGTTTATTTAAATAGCACCCAAGATATATGTTCCATCATGGCCTAGAATAGCTAACTCTTTGGTACAGCTAATATATATATGTGAAGAAAATATCTGGCCTAGTCAACATCACCAATTAACAGATAAGAGATTTCAAGTAGTGATAACTGTTATGGAAAAAACCCAAAAATGGTAGAAGAGAATGTTTCCTCGCCTACAGAAGTAATATGCTTGTGAGTTATTTATGACTTCATTCTAAAATACTATCTTATCTATAAGAGCCTGAATAGGGAATTACTTGTTGAGATTTATATTCATTCATAACTATAGATCAGCAAACCCAAATGGTTTATAATCACCAAGAAATTTGAACCAGGAAAAAATTAAAAATTATTACTCTTTACTTTGGAATCTTCTTTACAACTAACATTGTAGATTTGAACATTCCCTGGAACCCTAAAGCTATACAAAATGTCATATTTTGTAATGTCTAGGCAGCTTTACTTATTTTAAAACCAACCACTTAAAACTTTCTATGCCCTGATAATAGTTGCAAGCATGCTGTATTCTAGGATTTTTTCCAAGCATACCATTAGTGTTACCCTTATAGCCTTGAATTTTATTGTGCTTCACTGATATATATCTTCCAGGAAACATAACAATTATATTACTGCAGGAGCACAAAGGGAAGAGTGCAGCCCTGTGCTGTTCCACATCCTCTTCCAGGCTTTTTGGATAATATTTGTCTTTGTTCTTAGAACTTTCTGTATCTCTTGATTTGGCTTTGCTCTTATAACTTTCTGTATTTCTTCATTGCAACAGATGTTCAACAAGTTTCTTAAAGTCCACCTTTAAGAAATGTGTGATCTCATCTATGACACCATTTTTTTTCTGGCTAGAAGTGAAGATACAGTGAATACCAGAGACCATCTCTTTCCTTTATGCTTGACTTTCATCAGAGGAGGGGAAAAAGGCATATGGACAAAAGATGAGGAAGCACACGCTAGAATCTGCCATTTCTCAACAAAGTTCATGATCTGCACACAGTGAACTAGGACTGGTATTCAATGACCCACTGTCATTCCACAGATACTCACTGATGGCCCCTTCAACGTCCAACTTAAAAATAGACAGGAATGATGTTAACAGTCGAGTGTTAGTGAGGTTTGACTCTAGGCCTGTCCCTGTGCTAAGGGCTTTACCACCTTCTTCCTATGTATTTCTCATAATGACCCCATGGGTTAGGTATGCTAGTGTCATGTTAAATATGACGAAATGAAGGCATAAAGAGATGAAGCAGATGTTCTCATCACTAATAAAGCACTTCTGAAATGTATAGAGTTACCCTACTCTGTACATATCATATTAGTTCCTTATGCCTCCCAACAAGCCTGCAAAGCAGATGAAGATCATTGTTATTATGGCTCAAAGCCTCTCCTCCACTTGATATTTAAAGGCTCTTTGGAGGAAAAAAAGTATGGAGGGATTTTCTTTCCTAGGTTTTTCCTACTTTTAACCTGGGAATGTCTGGGAATCAGACACTGTAAATGCCAAGACACTAGGGGTCCACAGAAATGCATGCTACACAGATGCAAACTACATGGTTTCTCAGGAAATAAAAAGAAGTTCTAATAAAATGTACTGGAAAGTGGTTACACAGGAATAATAATATGGGGCTGTCTGAAAGGAGAAACCTGCTTCTGAAAGAACAGCTTCTCTATTTCCCTCCCTTTGAAGGGATTTCAGCTGTCCAGAGCTGTCCTGAAAGAAATCCATCACAGAGAGGAAAGGACATTTCTATTCTACATCCTCCCCATTCTTTTTATGCTCCCCCTAAACCTGCCTCCTCTTGCACCCTCATGGTTGCTTTGCTGCCAGCTGGTGAAGGGAAAGCTATTCCTAGTACAGCAGATGTAGGAAGCACCAGCCAGATGAGCCCTGGACCTGGCAGTCGGTTGGGTTTGGTAATAAGGAAACAGCTCAAGAGAAACATAGGAACGGGACACTGAATCATTCTGCTGAGAAACGTTATGCAACAGCTGTGAGATAAATCTTGAAATAAAGAGGGAAAAAAAAGGTAGGAAGGGAAGGAGGGAATAAAAGAAAGAGAAAGAGAGAGAGAGGTTGGTTTTGTTTCAAAAGGCCTACAAATTCTGGAGTTATATAAATTCTATTTGGTTCTGTGATATGAATATCAAAATGCTGCTCACCAGCTCCTTAGGCTTATGCGAAAGTGATTGTGTTCTCTTTATTTTTATAGTCACTGATTATAAAGGCTTGCGTATTAAGAGGCTATGCTTTTCTGATTATCCATAACTAGGCATAGGAATAAGAATTATTTTCTCTGGAGTCTGTTCTGGGATGGCATCCTATTCTTAAAGAAATCTGCATACAATTGAAGCACTGGCATACTGGTTTGGCCAGGATACTATGTAATTCTGTTTATGGCACTCCCTTGTCCAACTCTGCACAAGTCTGGGGGGGAGGAATCGAGGAATAAAAGAAAATAAATGAAGGTTTCCATGTTTGAAGAAACAAATGCAAAAAAGGGAAAGGAACCAGAATCACAGAAGATAAAGATATATGAGAAAGGCATTAAAAGCCCAAACAGTAAAGCTGTAAAGAGCCATACTTGTTTCTTAGTCTCACTGCTTGTTGTAGAATGCTTCCAGGTTGTGGGAATTTCAGTTTCTCGCCAGACAGCTCATTTTATTTCTGAAGAGTTTGCTAATAGAAGGTTCTTATTTGGATTGATCTAGGCTCTCCTTGTCTGGAATCTTAATAAATGCAGACTCTCTTCTACATTATAGTTCTTCAAATATGTGAAGACAGTTACCATGTTTCTGAGTTGTCTCAGCTATTTCAGCCAATCCTCATGCTCTGCGGTTGTCAGAGCTCCTCGTGGCCCTCAGTCCAGTTTGCTGGTGTCCTTCTGAAAATCTGGCACTGTGAATTGAACATAATACTCCAGGTGTAGTCTGAACAGTGCAAAGTTCAAGCGGGACTATTACCTTCCTTGATGTGCAGTCTACACTTTGTGAGGATTCACATCAGTTTATTTGGAAGTTCACGTGGGTGGCATATGATGAATTCACAGGCAGCTAAAACCCTAAGTTATTTCTTTTTTCATGCATAATTTTCTTAAGCCAAGTTTCCTGCATTTTGCAGAAGAACAGTTTAATTGGTGAATCTACACCATTTCCTGATTTTTTTTTTCTCATTCTTCCTGCCATTTAATGACCCAGAAGATACTTGATTTTGTCATCCAGTATGTTAGCTATTCCTCCTCTGTTAATTTTGGTAAATATGTCTTCACTTGAATCATGTGTTAAAGACTTTGAGGGGATAGCATTAACTCAGAGCAAAGTCTTATAAAATGTTACTGGAGACCTGCCCTCAGATTAACTTTGATTTATTACTCAGTTCATTTTGAATGGCTCATTCAACTTTTTACTTACCATTAAGTCTATTTGTTTTTTTTTTTTTACTTAAAAGGATTGACTTTTCTATAAACTTTGTTGAAACTGAGCTATTGTATACCTATAACTTCCCCTGATGTTGGCATGCCAAAAGAAAATTAAGTGATATTTTGGGGGCATGATTTCTTCTCCATGAATCTGAGGTAGAGTCTAATGATCACTGATTATTAACTTAATAATAATCAATTGCCTAGTCAAGTAGAATTTTTAATCAGGGCACCATAATCAATTAATCAGTCTTGTTCCTAAAATCCAGACTTTTCTCTTTTTGACATTGGAATCCTACACATCTTCAATATTCTGATACATTTACTTTTCAGGAGTCTTCAATAGCTGCTTTGCAATTTTTTCACGCACGTATTAATGTTCAAAATATGGCAGGTAATTTAATCCACTGTGGATTTTCAATTCAGCTAACTGTTCTTAAAATCTCTTAAACCCCTGGATGAGGTAGTGCTAAAAGCAGTCACTAGAGGGCAATAGAGGGCTGAGAAATAGGTACCGGACTGAGGGACAGCTGGTAGGGCCAAGACACCTATAGGCTAGAGAAGACCAGCACTTGGTAGGAGAGGTATATCTTTTAGGCTTATCCAAAAATTCCAGTTTAGATACATGGTTCACATAAAAACTGGGACATGATCAAGATGGATCTGCCAGTCAGCACTCAGATGGAGAACACAGCAATGGCACACATTTTTAGAAGTTTGATATCAATGTCAGAAAATATCCTTGACAACAGGAGTCTTGGTGTCATGGTTGAAGTCTGTATTCAAAGCTAAGTTCAAAATAGCATAGACTCAGCAATAACAGCTACAATTTATTGAGTGTCTACCCATATATCTAGCAATAAACCAACAATATCTCTCATTCTTGGAACAGCCTTTGGAAAGTAATAGCATCCTCATTTCATAAAAAGGAAAGTGGGGTTTAAGAAATTTAAGTGGAAGAACTAGAATCTGGATGGAGGTCTGTTGAGCTCCAAAGCATGTGTTCTCTATGCTGAAAGATTGTAGAGTATCCTGATTCAATAATTAGAACTCTGGGAAGAGAGCATGGCAAAAACTTATGACAATCTGCTTCAAAGACCTGCGCTTCTCTCTTAGAACTTGTGGAGAGTGGACACATCTTCTCATTTATCTTGGGCTTCTATTTGCTAGTAATCATAATCATATTTCATCAGTCTTTTACAGTTTGAAGTTCATTCTGCTTTTCAAGGACACTGTAAACAAAATACATTCTATTTTCTTTAAAGTCTTGAGGCATATGTATACTGTGTAGACATAATATACCATTTTTTTTTTTAGTTCTATGGATTTAATACAAACTTAATGCAATATTCTCAGTAATAGTTTGAATTTCAAATAGGACCTGCACCTTTTGGCCCCAAATATTGTCCACATAAATGCAGCGCCAGATTGACCTAGTGAAAATGCATACTAATTAATTAAGGGAGGAAATATTTAAAGAGGTAAAAAAGTATTTTCAATTTTAGTATCTGTAAAAAAAAAAAAAGATCAGTGATAGCGTAAGAAATGATTTTAAAACTGCTGAATGTTAAATAACTTAGATGGAAGTGAAGATTAAGTGCTCTGGGGAGAAAATAAGATTCAAAAAGTAGCGGAAGTGATGATAAGGTCACTGATGTCAAAGATGCGGGACATGTTTAAATAAAACTGTTTCAAGAAATGTGAGATTCAAAAAGGCAATGTTTTAAAATATATTGAAAGCATTCTAGAACAAGCTTTAGGACTAAGTAAATGAGTATGGTTCTTTATAACTTTACTGTTCTGGGTTTCTAATGGCTTTCTCAGAAAAGAAGTAATTAAAATAATACATTAAAACCAAAATCTATTTTAGACTTTCTGAAAGGATGTCCTCTGGCTTCCTAGAGTCACTGACATCTCATTAGATAGCTGAACATATCCATTACGTATCTGAATATATGGAAATCTATTAACAGTGGTCTCCCTTTTCTTTGCCTCCCTCCTTCCCAGCAAATAAAAAATATTCCTTGCAATCAATACAGATTTTTCCTTGAAATTAATATCTAAGGTTCCCACAGTAGCTTTCTCTGATCTTAAAAAGTATAATCTGTAAGGAGTATGAAAGAGAACAAAATTTCAAGTTTATGTAAATAAACCCATAATTCATATTATTTGCTTGTTTTCATCCTTAATGAGGATATAGATTTCAAATACTTATAAAAGAAAATAAATAAAATGTTTATTTCAAATTCTGCCTCAAACAAAATACTTAGGAAGCACTATGTTTCAAAAAACTAAAATATCTTCATTCATTTAAAGTTCAACATAGATTATACTTTAAAAGCCCACATCTTTCTCTTTTATCTCCCACTGCACTAACTGTACCGAGGACAAAGATTTGCACAGTTACAGGCATTTTTTGATGTACAGGTATTACCAATAGGTGGGAATTTATCTCACAGTAGCGAGAGAGATGAAGCCAGTTCATACTGGCCAGCAATCCACCAATGGCCCACTTACTGAAAATAGAGCCATGCCTTTTAAATTTGTGCCGTTTCTGAAAGGTCCATGGACATTCAACACCTACACCCCAGGAGCCAGATGTCCGGAAGCTCTTAAAAATAATTTCCAATTTGTTCTAATGCAGTAATGCTTCCTCTATATTATTCTCTGTGCACTTATCTGTCTTGTGTTATTTCTGGTCTCCTTCTTTTCCCCTACAAACAGAGCTATGTTCTTTTTTATCCCCCCTCTCAATTTCTTGACTGTTTTCTTTAGCATATGTGAGCACACAGCATCTGTTTCTGAGTCTATGCCAGATGGATGCAATTAATTTTTGGAGAAATCTGAGGAAAGGGAGATCAAGGTACTTTTAACATAGGCAGGGGATAATGGAAGGGTAGAACAGGAACTGAAAAACGGAGACACTCATTATCAGGAACACACTAAAGCCACTTCTCAGAGTTTTGTCAGATCCAGTGGCACTTATGTCTAGTTTGAGAAAGTCCTTGAGCAGTTATGGCAGATGTATTACACTTACCTCCCCCTCCCCTCCCCCAAATTCTCATTAAAATCTATTAAAATAAGTGGACACACTGGTTATTAGTTACATGTTAACTCAACTGATTAACCAACTTCTTTTAGGTCCTAAATCTACGTGGACTCATGGTAATCTTCAGTGACTATGTAATTAAACAGAAAATTTGGAAAAAAGGATCAACAGAAATACTCAGAAGCCCAGGTTCCACGTCATCCTGCAGGGGCTGTGCCAGAGTTTTTATTATAAGAGAAACTACTAGGATGCAATCTGTTTGGTTTTTCCAAGCACCAAATTCATATGACTAGAGCTCAGTAAATACCATGAAAATAATAATGACTAACATGTGCAGAGTGCTTTCCAGTCTACATATTGCTTTGTTTAAACTTCATAATTGTTATAATCCTCATTTATGGTTAAGGGAACTGAATCTTAGGGAGGTAAAATGAATTAGTTAAGATCACATAGCAAAAGACTATTTTAAACCACAACTTTCGAAGTCCAAAATGAGGCTTTCTGATCCCAAATCTTGTGTTATTTCTACAATGCCGTGCTGCCTTTCTTCAAAATCCTTTAACAAATTCTACATTGTAGGAACAATAATGTTGCTATTATACTTTTTAATGTGATTTTTAAAGAAAATGTTGCCTTTTAGTATCTTCCAGCAATAGGGGCTACGGTTTAATATTTTACGAAGATAATGTTTCTAAGGCATTTGTAGTATGGTAACTGAGTCTTTTTGAACCAAAAGTTTAGAAATGTTATTGAAATCTACTTAAACACGCTTACTCGGTTCCACTTTATTTTATTTGATCAGAATTTTTTTTTCTATGTATTGAAACTTGCAGTTTGTGTAGACTGTAGCCTTAGCAAACCTAAAACCCCACCCAGGGATCCTCATGGTTACTGACAAGTACTTACCTAAATGTGCCAACAACTCATGAATAATGTAATGCCTCAGGATAAAGAGCACTGATTTAACCAAAATGTGTTAAGAAAATAAAGTTTCAAAGCACACTAATTTTGATTACCTTTGATTAAAGTGCTGTTACAATTATAAAGGTTTCTGAACTAAAGATAAAGGACATATATTCATTGAGATGAGGGAAAAACAGATAACCATGTCTTTAATTAGACAATATAATCTCTAAGTTAATGTGTTTTCACATTAAGCATGTTTGAGCTCACACTTTTTATAAAAAGGCCTTAAATATCTTTATAGCTGAAATATTCAAAAAAAAGTTAAAGGCAATTGCTCAAATTTTAAAGCAAGTATGTTCACTCTGCTTGGGGCAAAACATGAAAATATTTAGCTGAATAGGGAATAGTTTATGAAGTTCTGAGTAGCTAAAACAAGAGTGCTTTTTTTGAAAACACTGCAAATGACAATTTTGTAATTTTAATAGAAACAAAGAATACCATGAACAAGTCTCTTTCTTAGAGATTTTTATCTTGTCCAGAGGCCAAAATAAATGGACTCTTTGGTCCTCACTGATCCTCTGATAGTAGTGTACAGGTGCTTCAGTGAAGGGCCTGGAAATGACCTGTGAGCTGCCTATTTATGATGCTGCCCTAACTCCACCAAACTCTTCCACTAGTGGGCTGGGATGAGGGACAAGGCCCTACACTCGCCAGACGGCCAGCATTAGATAATAAGCTATGGAGGCTCCTGGAACCTACAGTGAGGTGTGGTGGTGTTCCCTGCTTCTGAACACTTGGGTAGGGTTTGGGGTAGGAGTGGGGAAGCTTGCCTTGGAAGCATGGGGAGTCAGACTACATTCGTGCAGGTGGGAGAGCGCATATTTTGTAGTAGAGGCTTGCTTGTGGATGAACGTTTACTTCTGTGGACCAGCTTCTCTTGACTTAGCCCAGTATTCAAGCGGCTATGAGAAGAGAAAGCAAATTCCACTCTATCCTGGGAGACACACTAACCTTATTTTGTGAATTTGGAGTCCTCTGCCTCATACAATCCGACTGAGGTACTGAAAGCAAGAAAAATCATTTTGAAATATAAATTAGATCATGGTACATCTGCTCAAAACCTTTTCTGTGGCATCTCATCACGCTTGGGTTAAGGACCATACATGGTCTGGCCCCTGATTTTGCCTCTGTTCTCATTTCCTACCATGCTCTGCTCATTCACTCCACACCAGCGTCCTGACCATTTCTCAACAACACCAAGCCGGCTCCAATCCCAGGCCCTTTGTCCCTGTTGCTCCCTCAGCCTGGATCAACTGTGGGCTTACCTTATTCCTCATTTCATTCAAGTTGCAAATGTTTCCTCTTCACAGGCACCTACCCTGAGTGCCCTATAGAAATAGGGCAATTCCTCTCACTCTCTTTTTCCTTAAGTTGCTTTATTTTTTTAATAGTATTTACAACTTCTTAACATTGTATCATCTTTTTATTAATATACATATTAGATATAAAGTGTCATTTTTATAAGTTAAAAAGTCCTAATATCAGAAACTTAAATGATACTGCCTAGTAGATATACATGCAACCTGTTTATCTTCATTGATGTACTTTTTTATGCGAAAAAATTACATGTAAATTAACTTCTATTAGGAAGAATGCAAGTTGGTTGGATTATTCTATTCTATTTTATCTAGTCTATATTATTTTATTTTATAAGTTTTGTTTATTTTGTAAGGAAATTAGCTATTGTCACAAAATGTTCTTTTCGAATCACATACATTTATTATATATAAATTAGAGTATAAATATATCTATATAAACCATTATATAGTTTATGAAAACTAAGTGCTTTGCTAACATTTACTTCACATCAAGTTCTTATTACATGTGTAACCCAATCATGATGAAACAGAAAAACACTCCACAAAACAAAAGCTCAAGGAAATAAGGCTAAGGAATGAATTAAGGTATTTCTAAGTTATGAAAATGATAGCTTATGGTAAGTATTCTAATCCCACTGAATATGAGGAAGGACAGAAGAAACTTAACTGGAATTTAAAATTGGTTAGGAAAGGGAACTTTCCTGCTTATGTGGTTGAAAATAACCATCATTTTTTTAAATCAGAGAAGGCTTTGGATTTTCTTCTCTGGATTTTTTTTTTTTTTAATGAAAATTACCTTTTGGAAATTGTTTAGCTATCATGTAACTCCAACTTAAGCAAACTGACTATGTCCAAAGCTGCTACAGAAAGAAACAAAACTTATTCCCAAGTTGTTCTGGGATAATAACACATCATCTTACTTATGAGAAGACAAATTACATAATTCAGCCTCTCCCTCTTGTATCTTGATTTTAATCAGAAAATTAATATATTAAGAAATGTAAAAAATAAAAAATCTTTTCACTTATAATAAGTAAAATTAAATTATTCAGTAAGGATAAAACAATTTTATAACTTTAAAAGTTTTGATTTGAAATTTATAGTAGAGATATAAGATAACTGTTTATCCACAGGATATATTGATATTAGTGATAAAATCCAAGTGGATATAAAATATCTGGAAAATGCACAATATATATTTATGCTTCTTTGCCAATTATATCCAAATGGTAGCTCTTTGGATTATAGTCTGATGATAATTTCTCTTTTTCCCTTTCTCTTTTCTTTGTCTTTATATTTCCAACTGACTTGACTTAGGCTTCTCTCTAATTATCTGGAACAAAATATAATTTAAATTATAACCAAGTATTCATTGAACCCCATCTCTTAAACAAGACTGAATGAGTAGATGAGACAAGTTAACAAAACAGACTTGAATTGAAATATAATAATTTTTCAAGTCAACACTGGAGAAGTTGAATATTCATTGAGCTATATGCCTAATCTGAAAAAAAATTAAAATATCTTTTAAAATTTCTTTGTCTAAAAATATGAGAATAATATTGGGGAGGATAGTGATTTTGCAAGAAAGTGAGATAAAGCCTACTCTATAGAAACAAATACTTAGAATAAAAAGAAATTAGGATCCAAATTATTCATAATAATAATGGAGCCTCCTCTTTTTACAGGGTGTTGTTAATATATTGTTCCCTTAGAACATAAAGAGTTAAGAAAAAATAGAAGAGGATCTAAGCTATGAAAAGCAAAAATATTAAGAAATATTACAAATATACTAGAAATCAGTAAGACACATATTCACTTGATAAATATTTAGTGACTGTTTACTATATGCCATGTAATGTCAGATACAAGGCAAATTTAAGATTTTAAGACAAGGCCTGTGCCTTTGAAGAACTGTAGTACTGGTAAGTGTCAATAAAATGTGTGAATAAAAAAGGAGAAACCCATCTGCAGGAATAAGCAAAGGAAGTAAAATTTGACTTGAGTTTTGAAGGATAAATCACAGGATGAGAAAGGGGTAAAAGGCATTACAAAAGGAACAGCATGAAAAGGCATAAAAGCATGAGAAAGAGATAAGTTCATGAAATGGTGACATGATCAGATGTAAGTAGATTACAGGGTACTTGGAGGAGTGATGAGAAAGGAGTCTGGGAGGATAACAAGAGGCTGGTTTGTGAGGGGTCTTTTGTGCCAAGACGTAGGTGCCCCATTGTCAAGAGTACCATCCAATATGCAATTTAGTAAGATAATTTCAGTGGCTTAATGGAAAAAAATTGGCAGAATGAAGAGAATGGTGGCCATGGACCATTTCACAAGCTGTTGCAGCTGTACAGGTAAGATGAACCTACATAATTATGTATTTTGTCGTACATAGAGAATACATTTTGCTTTAGAATAATTCGTGTTTTAAATAACTGTGGGCTGCTCATAATTATGAAATGTTTTTAGGCAAGGCTAGGTTTATGGAGGCAGGCCTTGAGGAGGACTCATTACATAGTAAGTTAATAGCATTAAGGCTTCAATGTGATGTCTGATGCTTTGGGATGATGACAGTTCTTTTATATTCAGCTCTGCCTAAGGTATTTTTTAATTTACATAGCTTTTATTTACATATCTTATTTCCATTTTATTTATGTATCTTTATTACCATCTTTAAACATCTTCTTTTAAAAAATTAATTTCAGAAACCTCTCCTGAGAAAAGTGAATACAAAAATAAATCCTGTATGACTGCAACGCTAATAAGCAATACATTTTACTGGAAAATAAAATGTAAAATTAAGTCAACTAACCATTTATTTGAGAATGGCAATGGGTCTTTAAATTTCTTCTGCAACAAATGTGATTTTTAATTCCATCGAGTAGGAGAATTTTAAATCCATCTTTCCAGTATACAACATTGAAAAACAAAACCTAACTCCAAGTTCTCTCTCTGTTGTTGAGCACAAAACCATACGCATAAATGTACTACATATGTTCTCATATTTCATGGCCACTGATTTGTTTGTATATTGAATACAATGGTTTGCTTCTTTTACATTTCTTTAAAAAAAAAAAAGTAACATTAACTTGCAAGAAAGACTCCAAATTGCCTATGTGAGAAAAAACCTTAAAAGTCAGACAGAATTTCATCTACATGGCTTAAATACATCTTTTAATCTTATGATGTAATGGCAGTTGTAAAACTTTTATGCATAAATAACAAATCGGTCTAGCACACAGACCTTCTAAGACATCCTCTCTGGACAACATCCCCTAAGTTAGGAGTCAGTGATTACCATTCTATGTTCCATGCTAAGGTGCTCAAGAAAACAGCTTTGTATTGTGTGACATATACAAGTGCAGCAAATCTTTTTAAATTTTCATGTTGTTTTGGGAACTTTTTAAAAGAAACTGTAAGCCAGCATACGGAAAATTATAAACATGGCCCAAGTCTGCCTGGAATCTAATTAGGGATGCCTTCCAGCTGTTGCCAATGCCTGAAGCCTCTATTTCATCTTACTCTCTCCTTCCAAACTACCATGGAAAAGAAAGTTGAACAGCAGTTCTCCTGATGCAACTTGAACTGAATGAGGCGGCCCAGTAAAAAAGGAGATGAAAAATCAGCCACCTTACTTAGTGTTCCTGTACATAAAGCACTGCACTATGAAAATCCAGTCTAACTGGGGAGAGTTACAGAAGCAAAATTAGTGCTAAATAAAAAATTATATGCTTAACCAGTAGCCAAGAACAGTGTTATCAAGGTTACGATTAAAGACAGAATGCAGTCTCATGTTTCCCCATGTGTAGAGAGGTTAAGGAATCCATTATTTTTCTATTTGTACTACATTCCCCAAACCAGACACCTATGATAATTAAAGAAGGTCTGTAAACCATTAGCTTTGATAAATGTCAGGTCTCTGCATCATAGATTTGCTATTTTTTCTCTCAATATATTAACCTGAATATTTTGTCTTTAGCTGTTATATATATATTTATATACATACAAGTGTTTTATATATATATATATATGAATGTATATATAACAGGGCTTAAGGCATAGCATATGTGGAAAACACTGATCTGGATCTTTAAGGATAAATAAGATTTCAAATAGGCTAAGAAGAGGGCAACTGTGGCACGATTTTACCTCTCTCTTTTGTTTAATCACTTACTTTCCACTAAATTCCCCTCTATTTTCTGCTATGCCTTCACCCCCCTCTTCAAGTGTTTGTCTGTATCTTGAAAATACCCTCCCTTTGAACCTGCTACTTTTAAAATTACCATACTATTTCTCTCTTGCTTTTCTTTCAAGACCAAAGCCCTCACACAGGTTACACACACTCTTTTTATTTTTATACTCCACTTACCCTTTTAATAACTTCTCCAGAATCAAAACTATTTGAGTTTTGGGAGGGGGATAAAATGATGCCTTTCTTCTTAAAATGGTGACTTTAAAGCACTATAAAAATTGTAATAATAACTAGAACTGTCTGAAAAGAATGTTTCTTTGCAGGCAAATGTTGTTACATTAAGTAATCTGCCTCAAATTGCTGTCGACATATTTTTGAATGGCTCACCCAGAACATATACCTCATAAACCAATAGCATACTGTGGGGTTGGGGTGATGGAGAAATGATTTCTGTTTACCCTCAGTGCAGTGTTCCGTCCCATTAACAGCTTTACCTCTAAATATGCATGACATTTCCTTTAAAAACATCTGTTTAATGTTTCAAATGCACAGACCAGTCCTGACCTAGTGAATTAATTCCCTAATATTGAATCATTCTGGCCAAACATGAGTCAGAGTAATAAAGTTCCCCAAGACATTTAGCTGTTAGAGCATCAGGGACATATGTGAACCCGTGAACAATTTCACAGTCTCAAGGGAGACAGAATATTTAGCTTTTATGAAAGGCCAGGGTAAGAGAGAAACAGCATTTCATTTGTTTCATATCTTTTTTTAAAACTGAAGTATAGTTGATGTACAATATTATATATGTTACAGATGTACAATATAGTGATTCACAATTTTTATGTTTCATGTTTTACCTTTTATGAATTTCAACATTTATTAGAGGAGACTCAGTTTGCTATCTTTTTTTATTTATATAGGTACAACGATCACTTATAGCATTTAAACACAAATTTTACAGACACTCGCTAATGTTTCACTTTCTATTTATTTAGCTTGATTTTTTTAGACCATTTGGCAACTACAATCAACATAGGATTAACTGTTTCATCAGAATGTTGTATATGGTTGCATAGTACCAAATAGTATTTTGTTTCTGAAAAATGGAGTACAAATATGAAGCCAAATAGCGTGGCTTAAAGTCAGAATATTCTCCACTTTGAATTTTGATTAATGCCTATTTTGGTTAATGTTACTAAGATCTACCAATCACCCGAATAGAACTTTTCTGAAAACCGTCTAGTTTCTCCTCTACTTCAAGCTATGTTCATTCAGGTATTAAGCAATGTCCATTCTATCACTAACTGTCTCTTAAATTTTTGTTCTCTTTTCCTCTCTTACTATTATGACTTATCAACTTCTCATTTCTCATCTGAACAACTGATTCTCCTGCTGTAGAATTAGAGAAATAATAATGAGTCATTTGAAGTACAGTAGGCATTTTATAAAGTCTACAAAGGAGAACAAATTCTAAATGTTAGTTCCCAATAACTGTTCTACAACATGTTAACTACAACTTAGTTATTGAATAGCAATTTCCTCCTACTCTTTTCTCGCTACTGGGATATTGAAATGGTATTTGATGACAAGAGGAAACCTTGAAAGTCTGACACCTGAAAAGCCTTTTCCACTGTATAAGCATTGTGGTTTCATTATTATTTCCCACGTACCTCCATGTCCCCTCCTTTGTGTGTTAAAGTCTTGCATGCCCCCTCCACTGTAGTATTACAATACCTCAAGATTATTACTGAATTGCCTCATCTTTAGAAGCTATTATCAATTCTTTAAAAGCATCAAAACGAACATCATAATTTGTAAAAAAAAAAAATATGCTGTAATCAAAGCATTTTCTTTAAGAAATGTGTTTAAGAGATTGGTGGCTTTTTGTTGCTGCTCCTTCTGTGTCATTATTTTTACATTTTATACACTGATGCCTGTATTCTATATTCTTGAGAGAGATTATTGAAAAGGTACTCATTTGTAGCATTCAGTCAGTAATTCATCTTCCTTGACATGTTGGAAAATTACTCCCAGAGTAGATTAAATAGGCCTGAGTATCTCAAACAATGACCCAGGAGCCCTGGAGACTGGGCAGAGGGTCCCTGAGTCTACCTTAGAAGGAAGGGGTTGAGGGTGGGAACCCCTGCCAGCAGCTCTGCTTTATATGTTTTGTATACTGGGCTATTCCATCAAAGAAATTCACTTGAATAAAAAGTTCCACAGTTAAAAAAAAAAAAAATAGAGTTTGTAAATCACAGAACACGTTTTAAGTCCAACAAAGAAATAAACAAATTTACCTATGGCAGACAAACATGTGTGAACTGGCCAGCTCCTTGAGGTCAAAAATAAGTAATGGAGAAAGAGACAGCAGTGTGGTTCCTGTGTAGACAGCCAGGGATGTGATACTAAAATCCTGCTTTGGAGACCAGGGGAAGGCCTTCAGCACTTGGGAAGTGAAATAACACTCATGTGACAAGAGAATGTGGCTTGACTACAGTTTCACACAAAGATTTAAAACTAAGAGACTTACAGGAGGTATCTGAAATTGCAAAAGATTCTTTTAGATTCAGCATTCTTTAAGAAATAAATCATTGAAAAATTTCTTTTGCATCAGTAAGAGATTTTTTGCAGTGCTTGTCCTTAAAATCCAAGAAAAGGAAAATGTGGGTTCGCTGTTACATCAGACAAGGTTGGACCTTTTGATCTCAATAGGTGGGTAACTAAGGTGAATGAATGGAAACAAACATTCCTCTCAATAAACCTTTTCTCAGGGTCTGCACAGCTGTTGACTGACTCTTTGGTCCAGAAAACAACAGCGGTAATACAACTTATTCAGGGCGGTTCATAAGCTATTTAGGAAGTGCTTTACTAACTTGAAGAACAAAAAGAAGAGATCACCAACGGGGGATGTTTTTTTAAAAAAATGCCTGTTTTTCTAAAAATAAAAGCAGATATTCTATTTTTAGTCATTTTAAACTGAGAAACAAAATGGGTGTACCTTAAATTAAAAACAATGTAATATAAGAAGTAAAGCCTTAATATCATAACTCTAAAATTACAGGTGCAGGGCCAACCACAAAGCACTGTCCAGACACTCTGGCATTGACATTAATCCAAGAGAAAGGGAGATATGTGTAGGTGTGTGCATGTTTGTTTGCAGACACTTGGTATTTGATCTGTCTGAAGGAGCAGCATTTTCAGCATGATGGAAATAGAGAGAAATGTTGAGTTCATACTTTGGCTCTTCTTGTTGGTTTCTTTTTTCATCAACCATCTAAGAAACTCTGGCTGTGCAGAGTTTGTGCCTGTAAATCCAATCTGGTAAAGTGATGGGAATGGTGAATTCACCCAGTCAATGCCATCCTGGGACAGCCTTGGGGCCCATGGGCAGCCATCCTTGCCCTAAAAAGCCTCTTCCTCCACATTTACCTGTGCTGCTTTGTCTTTGTTTTGAAATATTAGTAAGTGGCTGAGCCAGAATCAAATGCTCAAATGCAGATCTTCTGACCCCCAACTACTACTCTTTCCCCAAACTATACTGTGAAATGAAATATATATATATTATATATATAATGGAAAAAAAATATTACTGCAGTACTTCAAACCTCAGGGAGTCAGGCAAAGGAGAATGGAGAAGCAAAGGCTATTTTTCACTGATGGGCTTTGAAGTGTACAATGTGATTGTCAAAGAAGTTCCTATAATTTGTGATCAGTAGTAACTTTACCTGTTTGAGTGAGCACTTTTATTTTTTTTTGTTTTTTTTGCTAATAGCAGAATGAATGACCTTGAAGTTGTACTTGATTCCTGTTTTTCTTTCCAACCATCCAACCCATTTGTAGTCCATCCAAAAATTCTGTCTGCTCTACCTGTGGAATGTACTTAGAATTGACCCCTCTCCGTCACTCCTCTCCACACCCCATCATTTCTCACACAGGTTAGTGCGATAGTCTCTTTACTAGGTCTTCCTGCTGCAAACCTTACCTCCAGGATCTATCCTCAATACATCTGCCAAAGCAAATCTGTTAACACCAAAGTTGGGTCATGTCACCCCTCTGCTCCAAGCCTTCCAATGGCTCCCATTTCACTCAGAGTGGAAGTCAAGATTCCCTGCCTTGGCCTTCATTGCACTACAGGATCTGGCTCCCTTAACTGCCTTGACCTCACCTCCTCCTACTCTCCCCTACCCCCTCTCTGATCCAGCCTAGCTGGACTGGCCTCTTGATGGTACTTGAGCACACCAGGGGTGCCCCTGTCACAGGGCCTGTGTGGTTACTGTCTGCCTGGAGCAGCGACATACGAGACTCCCTCCTTCACCTCCTTTCTTAGTGAAGCCTTCCCTGACCTCCATGATATTGCTCTCTTCACCCTTAACCCTTAACCTCTTAATTCCCATCCTGTTTCCTGCTATGTTTTCCTTCTCAGGGCATATTGCCCTCTAGCACACTATATATTTTATTTATTTGTGTCTCCTTGCACTAGAATAAATCCCACGAGAACAGGGATTTTTGGAGGTTGTGTCAACTGATATGTTTCCCAGTGCCTAGAACAGTTTCTGGCAGAGTATGTGCTCAGTATTGAATGAATGAATGAATAATGAATGAATTTCAAGGAAACAAAAACAAGAAGCCCAATTAAATCAAGGGTCATTACCTCATGAACCATTAAATGGTAATGGGAAGCTTCATGAAGGCTTACACTGAGTTTGACAAATTAGTCAATGCATAGGCTTCTTCCCTATAGAACATCTAAGGATATGCATTTAACTTTGGGAATCTCCTTTACAAGAATGAGAAATAGTATCATTCACCTACCTCACAGATTTGTGGTGAGGATTAAGTGACGATATAAACATTTGCCTCAACAAAACTCTAAATTACTTATGTTTTTTGTTTTGTTATTTTGACATCTGAGATCATTCAGAGCCATATCAGAAAACAGACCTGAAAAGTTCTATTGTT
Organism: Balaenoptera musculus; assembly: GCF_009873245.2. NCBI lineage: Eukaryota > Metazoa > Chordata > Mammalia > Artiodactyla > Balaenopteridae > Balaenoptera > Balaenoptera musculus. Next base: position 114,116,105 of record NC_045789.1, read on the forward strand.
GGAAACAAATCATTAAATTATTCTAGCGATTCTCAGAATACTGATCCAAATGGCCCAATTTTCTTTTAAATGATTACAATGAATTCCTCAGCTAATTCAGACTATGTACAACACTATAGAAAATTAGGATATACATGTATTCATCTGGAGACTGATGCAAATCAGATCAAATCCATAGTTTGATTTAAACAAGACCCCAAAATAAACGTCCACTTTCTTCAAGTTGTCATTGTAGTAGAAAGGTTCTAAAAGAAAAGAGTAGTGTGCCAAAATGTCTATATCTCCTAGCACCTTTAATTTTAGGATTTAGTCCTTAGAAATTCAGTTGCTTTTTGCTCTTGAGCCAACTGCTTTGCCCAAAATAGGAATCTTTTTATCGTTCATTCTATGGGAGAGCAGAAATACATTAATAGAGAAGGTGTCTCTTCAAAAGTTAGATCTTTGAGACCTGAAACAAGCTTTCAATTGTAGAACATAGGAGGAAAAACACAACTGCACTTGCAGCTTGGATAGTACTTAATTAAATAGTCATATGCATAGAGTAGGTGTTAAATAAATGGTGAAAAAAAGAGAGATAAAGATGGTAATAAATAGTCTTGGAACATTAAAGGCTAAAACTGTATTGCAGTGTTAATCATTGTGGTTTCTGACGAGCAACTTCACTATCACCAAGCAGCTTGTTAGTGATCTGGTGTCTCAGGCCTCACCCTAGACCTTCTGAAACAAATTTCTGGGGAAGAGCACAGAGGAATAAATGCTTTAACAAATTCTCCAGGTGGTTGATAATTTTATTAATAATTTAAGTATTCTTACAAATTCTAAAAGGTAAACTAATAACATTATCCTTAATTTATATATGAAACAAATGAAGAGCAAGAACAGAGTCCAGCTTTCCCAAATTGAATGGGAAAGCCAGTTTGAAATGAGTTTCTGGTTCTTAGAATAACTATATTTAGCTTTTTGTTGTTTTACTTAAATAAGATATTCATTTATTTCTACTCTAAAGATAACCTGTGCAGCTATACCAAACCCATCCTGTCAACCATCTGAGTAATGTAGTGGAAAATCACAGTTTTGGGGGTTGGAATTCTAGTCTCATTACTTACTATGGGATTTTGGCCAAGACACTTTACTTCTGTGAGCTTGATTTCTTCTTATGTAAAATGTGGATATTAATAATTATCCCCAAGTTATGAGGCTTAGAGAATATATTGAGAGATATATACATAATACATATATAGATAGATTAGAGAATATATATTAGAGAATAATATAAATATACAAAATATATTCCTTAAGTGTCATATAAATGGTACATCTCCACTCCCAATATTTTATCTTCAACTAAATCCTTTAGCTAGAAAATGTACAATTAAATTAATTTTATAGCATTACAAAGACAACCAAACAAGGATCAAAGAAAAAACTGATATCAAGTATTTGAGCTTATATTTTTAAGTGTGTTAAAAAATCTAAACTAAATTAAACTTTAATTTGATGAGTATGAATTACTCAGTTTACATACATTTATTATACATTTATTATGGCCTTATCTATGCAAGAACCTGATGTGTTCAAAGGATATAACACTGCCTTTAACCTCATGATGTTCAATCTCAAAGATAATTTTTAAGTCTAATAAAACAATTAAAAAATTCTTGAGCTCTTCAGATTCAAGAATATGGCACAATCTTTTTATAAATTTGTAATAAATTACAGATTTATTAAAAATCTTAAAATTAATGATCATTTATAGTATACATTTATAGTATAATATACTATATTATAATATAGTATAATATATGTTTAGTATATTATAATACAGTATATGTTTAGTATATATTATGGCATACATAATACAATTAATATAGTATAAGATTATACTATCAAAATTATAGTATAGATTGATAATTATAGTATAGACTAATATAGTATAAATTAATAATTAGAGCAGAGCTCGCAAGTATAGATAACTCATGAATTTTTGCTAGGTAGGAGAGCAGAGAAATTGGGTCAATTAACTTTTTTGCTTTGCTTTTGTTTGTAGACAGAAGGAACTTAAATTCATTTACATGCTGATGGAAATGGTTTTGTAGAGACATAAAAATTAATAACGAAGGAGAGAAATGGTAAAACTGTAGGACTCAGGCGCGTGAGGAGGGGAGAAGGAGCTCTGGGAGGCACGTGTCTTTGACAGGTTCGAGCACTTCAATGCCCTACTGGAGGAAGGAAGGCAGAGACCTGGCTGTCGATGCCCATAGGTCAGGAAATTTTATACTGGTGATAGGAAAGAGATAATTCACTATTGCTTCTTTCCTCTCAATGGAATTGTGAAGAAAAGTAATGAGCTGATGAGGGGATATTGACAATCTGAGGAGATGAGAAATCTTGAAATAGTAGTTCTGAAGAATTGGACATATACTAGAGGAAGGTTAGGGGATCACTGGGGCATTTTTGTGTGCCTATTTCGGATTTGTGGTCATGAATTTAATTTAATCGAGTATTGTTTGCCACTCAGGTTCCTGCTACTGTGTCCACCTATTGGTTGGACCTTCTCAGACTCTGAACATTGCCAAACCATGCTTATCCAGCTTGTATATACACTGTGCACGGAATAATCCAGTACTCTCACAGGGTCCTGTTAGTTTCCCCAGCCTTTTTCTCATCCAGATCTGGTTTGCTTACCCTCTCCAGCAAGCTGGAGAACAACCAAGTATTGAGAAAGCGTATCAATGCATCTCCTCAGCAAGGGTACAATGACCTAGCAATTATTTTCTGGCTTTTCTCCTGCCAGGTGTAGGTGGTTAGTAGACTGGTGTCGGTGATATGATGGATACATGATACTGATTCTGTCTGGTCAGTGGAGAGAAGAGTCCCATTTATTGCTTTAAAATGATCAACAATGTTCTTTGTTGGAAAAAATCATGTGCAACATGCCTTTGAATTCTAAGAATTCTATCACTTTTTTGGCTGCCACATCTTATTATACCCAAGAAAATGTGTATAAAGGTGTAAAACGATCAGAGAAGTATTGGAGGGGAGATGAGGGACATAGAGGGTCTGGAAGGATGCAATGGCGTTTTCCCAGAGGAGAATGAAGAACATTCTAGCAAAGGGAATTCTGCTTAGAAGGGAACAGGGGGGTTAAGGGGCATAGCCCTTGTGGGAAAGTACAAGTGCCCTGGCAGTGATAATCCAAAGAGGGTATAAATGGAAAAGTGTTGGGAGATTGTACCCGAATCTTGTCAGAGGCCAGATTTTGAAGGTCCTTATATGGAATGCTTAGGAACTGGGCTTTAGCCTACAGGTAGTGGCAGTTTCTAAAAGATTTTTAAGCAGGGAGTGGCATGATTTTGACTGTGTCGCAGAGATTTCACTCAGGTCTTAGGGTGGAGTGTGGATTCAAATGCTGCAGGCAATATAATCATTTAGGAAGTTAATGAAATAGTGATCATAAAGCACGTGAAATTTCAATCACCATGAAGCCTAGAACAATGTCTTATTTTAAAACTCTTTAATGCACACCTACTGAGTGGTAGTCCCTGGGGTGAGCTAGCATTCAAAGCTGAATAAGATGTAGTAATGATATTCAAGAAAATGTTGTAAAATGATTGTTGATTGAAGGAATTTGAAGTAATTAATCACTGGCCTTTCCATTACCCAATTTTTAATTCTTCTCATTTAGTGTGGTACTCTTAATGTCACTGTTTAAACATACATCTACTTTTGCTTGTCACAGCCTCAGCAGGCTTCCAGCAGATTCGGCCAAGCATGACGACAGCAGCATGCCAAGCTGACAACCAGCAACAACACACACAATCTCCAAGTGTAGAAACTTAAAAAATATACCCCTAATCACTTTCCTGGACATTTCAGAACAAAAATATATGAGAAATCCTGGTGGATAAAATATATTAAAATTGAAACATGGAATTTAACTTTTTGTACTTACAGATTGAAACTGGAAAAGAGATATGAGTACACCCACAGCTTTTAAAAAGAACAAGTAGTCAGTTCTTTTAAAGTTAGTATGTGATTAAACATATGGAGCTGTAGCTCTAAACGTAGAAGAATGTTTACTTAAAAACTATATAATACTTAAAAGTTTTCAAACTATTTTCATATATGTTATCTCAAGTGCTATAACCTTTGAGATTATCATTATTCCTACCCTACAGATGAAAACATGGAGTCTCCGAAAGATTAAATTACTCATTCAAGGGTCATAGAAATTTGCTGAATCAGTACTGTAATTCAGATTTCCTCACTATATATTTTATGTCATTTCTGCTCTGTCACATTGCCTTCCAGACAGAAATATTTAAATGATTGTTTATTCATCTTTTCGTTCATTCATTCATTCCTTACATGTATTCTGTGTGCCTATTAGTACAAAGCACTAGATTGGTTGCTGCGCGATTTATGGAGGTAATAAATCAGTCTTGCTACTCAGGGGGCCAGCGTGTGAACGAGGTGGAAAATCATGCCTAATATGACAGTAATAGAAATAATTATGTAAGGTCATCATTGGAATAAGTATTTCTGGCTGAGGAATCATGGAAACCTGTATAGGGAAGGTGGTATTTTAGTTGAGTCTTAATGACCTAATGACTTAATGAGTGGCTGGCATTTGGGCCAAGTGAGATAGGGTGTGAATTCCAAGGAGTGGAAACGGTATGTGCAGAAGGAGGGAGAAAGTCAAGTATAAGATGTGCTCGAGAAACAGTGAATCATTCTTTTCTCTGGAGTAGAGAGTTTGAAGACAGAGAAAGATAAGGCTAAAATTTTTTTTGAAGACAGGACTAAGGTGCTTACAAATTTCATGGCAGATGGAATGGGGTGATGAAAACAACAAGGGTTTTGTTGAAGCCACACGAGTTTAGGTTCCAATATAGGTTCTGCTGCTTAGAAGCCGTATGACCACCCACAACTTGTATAATTTCTCTAAAACATTCATATATCATCCATAAAATGAGGACATTTGTTAAATATTTGATACATATTTTTTGAAATAATAAAAATATTTTACCTTCAGGGTGGATGTGAAGATCAAATATCAGGATGTTTGAAAAGCAACTGGCACAAGAAGGCCCTCACTAAAAATCACTTTCTTTCCCCATTCTGTGGTAGTCAGTGGGAAGTAGGAATTCCCTAGTTTGCCGAGGGTGGTGATGTAGTGATAGTCATGTTTGAGCACAGCCAATGTGTTGGGTGAATTAGAAGACAGAGGGAGTAAAGGAGAAGACACAAAAAGTGTTTTTTTGCAATACAGCACACAGGGAAATGAGTGTCTCAATGAAGTTACACTCCTGGGAATATTTAATATCTGGAATGAGAAAAGAACATTGCAACACACTCTAATTATATCAAAGTAAAGTACGGGAAAAGATTACATAAAAACTAATTCCATAATACTGCTATAGGAAAAAGTCCGAATGAAACTAAACTTTGAAATAAAAGACGTTTTCATGCTGAGCTCCTATTAGAAGAAGGGGTTCCAAGCCTTTTTGCTCCTCCCTTCTTTGATCTCTGGGAGAGGTCATACGGATGAAACAAAATGATCCGAACCCTCGGCACCTGGATATATTTCCACCTTTCAGGACAGCTATTCAGGAAACTCACCAGAATTACCTGAATAGGGATTCACTTCAAAGGGTGTCTTTTTAAAAAGACTCATTTAAAAGTAGGGACTTTGATCATAAGCGTGTGCCAATAGCTTACTTGACCATGATTCTACTGTCAGAAAAATCCATATGTTCAAATAGGAAAAGGCAGCTATTTGTTGAATGGTGTTGTCTATTGAGCCACTGTCTTTGAAATGGATATGTGAGGTTTTAAAGCCACCCTCTCCGTTTGCTCTTACATTCATTTTCTAAAGCCAAAGTGAGGCTTGGGAAAAACTCCTGTTTCTTCCAAACTTGTAACCATAAACATTTTTCTAAATATTTATGTATTAACTAAATATTTATGAATGTAATAAGTGAACTCTTAGTAACTGATCTTTATTGTGTACTCTTAGGGGGTAGAACACTACTTAAAACTAGGCCTTGGATAACAAGTGGATGGAAGAGGAAGCATGCATGACCCTTGATGTTTATGATCTAAGTGGGGTGGGGGGGGAATATTTCTGAATGTATCACATGCCTATGAATTGGAATGATCAAACCCTACTCCCCTTTGCTTCCTTGAATCTTTCTCCTGTGAAAGTGACTGAAAGAATTCAATTACTTTTTCAGGGTTTTCAACACTAGGGTAATTGTTAATTGATAATTTCATATCTAAAAAGAATACTTTATAAACTACTGGGAGACACATTCCTTTGCTTCTACAGCCCACTGCAGTCCATAGAGGAGGCCTACATAGATCTTGTCTTCCTGCACCAAACCCCCAGACCTCCTGACTGTGCGCCTGACTGTACACAGTGTGGCTGCAGTGGTTGGCTATGGACAGGCAGGAGGCCCAGCTCAATCAATCTCTAGAAAGAAGCTATAATTAAAACTTGACACTTAACATTTCCTAAGAGATCATCTGGAAAAAATCCCACCATACTTTTCAGTCCTTTTTATTTGAATCTTCATCCTAACTCCAATCTTTCCAATGTATCTACTTTCATTCAGATTCTAATCTCTATATATCTCCGTACATTCTCTGCTGTAATTAAATCCTTCTTCCCTTCTAACTCCCTAACTCCTTCCAAGGAGCATTCTGTTACTGAAAGTCTGTAATTAGCAAAATCCTCTATGATCTCATTTCTTTCCTGGACATTTCTTCCACCTTCTTGCTCTAGCTGATTGCTGGCTATTCTCTCAACTTAGGGCTGGTCTTCTACCCATACCCCAATTATCGAAGAGTCTGAAGCAGGGACTGGGTATCCTCTTAGTTCCTCACTGGCACTTCTACACAGTTTGGCTCCTGTTTCTTTTTTAAAGGTGCAATTTTTTGAAAAGTCAGGCAACAGATTAGAGACTCACTATCTTTCCAGTTAGAGTCCTTTATCCAATTCCAGGCCCTGCCCTCCCACCGCTCAGTCACAGATGATTCCAGCAACGGGCTCACTGTGCACTTTAATACAATTTCTCCCATTATTCTTAATGGTTTAAATATCCACCCAAGTGATCCATCCAACTTCCTGCCCTTCTAATACCTTGCCTTCCTCACTTCCAAAGATGTTTTCCTCCATCTCACTTTAGCACCATTCCCCTATCACTTCTAAAAACTGCACTACTTATGAAATTTTGATTCCAAGCATGCATTTCTCCAACTACCATTATCTATCTTTTCAGCTTTCCAAGTATACTGTGGTATCCTCACTTCAACCCTAGTCAGACAGTCAATCCATTGACCCTGGCACTTTTTTAGAGAACATAAACCCCTTATAGTTTTCCCCTTTTTCTTGCCAAGTTTAGAGTCCACAATCTCACTCTATTCATTTGGCAAAGGTCCAAATCTAGTTAAATACACCTCTTCAACAGTGCTTCTTCTGCACACAAGTACCTGAACATGGCGTGAGAAAAACAAGCGATGACTGGTCTCTGTTTAAATTTATGACCACAAATCTCAGATGGACTCTCATTTTTGCCCAATATTTTTACAGCACTGCCCTACTTATTTCAGTTTCTCCCTTTCCTAGAATATTTTCTATCTCTGTCTTTAAACCTTAAGATCCTCATTCTCATCTAATGACCTCATTTGTTATTTCACTTAGAAAGTAGAATAATTCAGAAGAGAACTACGTCATATTCTTCAAAACCAAATCTTTCAATCTCTTTGAATCTGTACATCCATACCCTCCCTTCTTTCATATTAAAGTGAGTGAACTGGTAAAGAATAGCTAAAGCATTTTGGAAGAAGAACAAGTAAAAGGACTTACATTCCAGATATCAATATTTATTATAGAGCTATAGTAGTTAAGAGAATGTAGGATTGGCACAAGAATAGACAAAGAGACTAATGGTGCAGAATACAGTCCAGAAACAGACCCAAACATGTACATTTATCTGATTTATGAAAAAGATGACACTGTAGTGAGGTAGAGAAAGTATGACATTTTTAATAAATAGTGTGGATCAAATGGATTTACATATGGAAAAAATATGCTTGAATCCTAACTTATACCACATTAGAAATTAATTCCAGATGAATTATAGATGTAAATAGAAAAATAAAGCTATAAAACTTAAAAAAAGACCACTGTCATGATCATGATTTAGTCAAAGATATCTCAAATAGGACATAAAGAAAAAGATTATAAATAAGCCTACAATAAAATTAAAACCCTCTGTTCATCAAAAAACTTTTTTAAGAGAGTGACAAAGCAAGCCGCAGAATGGGAGAAGTCATTTGCAATACAAATATCTGACAAAGGAATAGAATATAAAAATAACTGCCACAAATCAATAAGGAAAAGCCAGCATCTGATGAAAAATAGGCAAAAAAAATTGGATACAAGGAGATATCCAAATAATCCACAAAAATATGAAAAGATGATCAATTTCTTTAGTAACCAGGGAAACACAAAACAAACCATAATGGTATACCAGTGCATAACAACCAGAATGACTAAAATGAAAAAGACAATGCCAAATGTTAGCAATGATGTGAAGCAAATAGAACTTTCCACACATTGGTAATGAGAGTGTACAGTGGTGGAACCACTTTGGGTAACTGCTGGACAGTATCTACAAAAACTGAACATACACATCCCAATAATCCAGTAATCCCACTTTTTGATAGATACCCAAGAGAAACGTACACCTGTATTCACCAAAAATCATTTGCAAATATGTTTACGGCAGCACTATTAATAATGGTCCAACACTGGAAACAACCCATGTCATTCAACAGAATGGATGAATAAATTACAGTATATTTATATAAAAGAACACTATTCAGTAATTGGAATAAATGAATTATATCTACAGGCAACAACATGGATAAATTTTACAAACATAGTGTTAAGAGAAAGAAGCCAGACATGAAAAAATACCTTCTCTACAATTCCATTTATATGAAGTTTGAAAACAGGCAAAATTAATCTAAGGTGTTAGAAACTGGGAGCGTGATTACCCTTGGTAAGGGGCAGGGGCTGTTTGTAAAAAGAAATTAATTTATCAAATATCCTATTACAAATACACATTATTTGAGTTACCTTTGCATTTGTTAAAAATGATCATCATGGTATTTCAAGCGGGAAAAATGAATAACAAAATAGTAAAAACACAAAATTATTGCCCAAGACATGAATTCAGCTCAGACTGCCAATCTTTCCAACTCTAAAGTCTGCATGAAACACATCTAAATTTTGCAAAACTCATAATTCTCTTTCTGAGGCCTTCACTATATTCTCTTTTAAGAAGAAATGATGTCATGTCTACATGTCTTTATTTGAAAAACTATTTTTAAAAAAAGGTGAAAAAATTACTTTGAAATAAACCAAATGTAGGCAGCTGCTTTCTCAATCGAACTTTATATTACCAGTCTAACTGTGAACACCTACAGTGTTGTTTCTCAAAGTCCAGTGTACAGAACTTCTGCATCACTACCTCTCTTGGAATCTACTGCCACAACTATTTAACATGGGGATAACAATAGTAACTACCTCACAGAATTGTTGTAAAGATTAAATGAGATAAAAATGCATTATCTTGGAACACAGGAACTGCTCAGTAGATGCTAGCATTTAATACTAACACTCAATTTATATTAGTACCATTATTAGAATAACCTGATGCGTTTGTTAAATTACTATTGATTTCTGAGCTCACCCCCAGACCACTGAAGCTGAGTCATTGGTTGGGCCTGGAAATCTGCACTTTAGCTACTACCATTTGGCTCATTCTCTCTGCACAAATTTGAGAATCACTGTCCAGAGATTAGGGCTTACTTATTTGTTCCTCACAGTTCCGATATAGGGATCTGCACACAATGAATGCTTATTGACAGGCTGGCTTATGTTCAATATTGCCAGACTGATATGACATAAATTATTAAAGAATCTGGAATTTATTATAGATTTGTGCAGTATAAGGGAATAGATTCTTACATTTTGACTCCAGCAAAATATAAAGGGAGGATTGTTTTGTTAATAGTATCAAAAGTAGTTCCAGCTTCAATCACTTAAAACTCTTTCTTTATAAATGTGAAGATATTTGAATTCTATCATATTCCACATAACCTATTCTTTCCCTTAATATAATTCAGTCCATTTACATTTTTATTGCTTTTTTTTAACTTTAGAGGATCCAGAAATCATAGATATGTACTCATGGAGAGGACAAATGACCACATTATCTGGGCTTGCATTATGAATATTAGACCCAGAACTAGGCTTCCATAACCACTTTCTTTCTTACATCTGTGTTCATTTAAGGAAGGTTCCAGCAATTTGTCTAAAAGGAGAACTGAAAGTGCAAATGTCTTCAACTGTTTAATTCAAACAGAAATTTAAGTCAAATCACAGTAGTTATTTGAAATTTTTGTCTATAAAACAGTTACACAACTTATTACACTGAACAGAAAATTTTAATAAGGAGAATAAATCTTCTCATGAGATGTTTGCATTGAAAAGACAGGAGAGTCAACCTTTGACAGCAAAGAAAACTGAGGATTTATTTCCACCCTCATGTCTGCTTCATGTATTAACATAAAGATTAAAGGATAAAACCTAGATATTTTATCAGTGCAAGATAATGTTTAGGAACTAAAGAAGAACTTCTTTAGTGAAAAGTCTTAAATGTTCTATTGTGAAAGATAAATTCATACAATATAGTTATATGTTTTTCAATTACTCTTGGCTATCTGAATAAATCTAAATTCTATAAATTTAGGTTAAGAGGTTCAGGGAGCCTTTATGACTCATTTATTTCATAAACCAAATATAAGAGTGTTTGGATTAGACATGAAGAACTTGACCCACAGGCCATCAAATGGACTTGTTATTTTCCAGCCAACAATCTTCTCCTTTATAAATACCAAATGCCCTTGACTTTCTGATGCCACAATTAACCTTTAAAATGACTCTGAAGTACAGTGAGTCTTCTTTACTCTCCCACTGAAGAGAGAAAAGGACTGTTTTTTTTTTTCTTTTCTGGCAGTGATGCTAACTTGTGACAGTTTGCTAAGCAGTAGAAATCGTGTATTAAGCAAAAGTCTCTGCAAGACAGAGATTCCTACAAAATCGTCTTTATTTTTCCAATGGATACTGGCTACTCTTATAGGATCCAATTCCAAGAACAACTTCACTGAAGCAAGGGTCCCCTGGAACTGAAATCACAAGACTTATACACTGAAACCACTAAGGCTTTTCTTCTACCTCTGTCCAGTGGCAGCTGGACCTCTGCGTCTCCTAGTTTATCTCAGTTCCACAGGCTGAATTTGGACATGCAAATCAGTTATAGTAACCTACATTCTGACAGGATAGAGTAAAAATATGAAAATGAGTGAACACCCTAAGTAGAATATTTAGCTGTTTAGCAAAGCAACGATAATACTAAAAACACTTACTTAAGCATCCTAATAATCTGCTTTTTCTTTATCAGAAAATTCCCAGATGTGTGAGCAGCAGAAAACTTCAGATGAAGTTTAACTCATGCTGAGCATTTACAACTGTTATCTTCTCCCATTTTGAGAACTACCCTGGTAATTACACATTGCCTTCCTTAGTGATCTTGTGAGAGAAAATTACTTATCAAAGACCCAAATAGAGTCACATGTGCACTGGTCAGATTTTACACTGCCTTCCATACGTTTCTTTGGCCCCTCTTCTCTCTGTGATTACCTGTGGCTTTGATTATTCAGTCCTAGATTTAAGAATAAACCAAGAGGGACTTCCCTGGTGGCACAGTGGTTAAGAATCCGCCTACCAATGCAGGGGACACGTGTTCGAGCCCTGGCCCGGGAAGATCCACATGCCCCAGAGCAACTAAGCCCATGCGCCACAACTACTGAGCCTGCGCTCTAGAGCCTGCAAGCCACAACTACTGAGCCCGTGTGCCACAACTAATGAAGCCCGTGCGCCTAGAGCCCATGCTCTGCAACAAGAGAAGCCACCCCAATGAGAAGCCCATGCGCCGCAACCAAGAGTAGCCCCTGCTCGCTGCAACTACAGAAAGCCCGTGCACAGCAACAAAGACCCAACGCAGCCAAAAATAAATAAATTTATTTAAAAAAAAAAAAGAATAAACCAAGAGTCCAGAAAAAATTTGGTCTGTTTTTCTTATCAATGATGGTGACTGTGAATTCTATTGTGACACCTGAAACAAAATCTGAACATGCTCAAAAGCCAAAATAGATTTAGAAAAGGAGAACACTTCTGGAGACCTCTGGTTGGTAGGTGGGAGTTTACAAGTTCTGATCTCATTTTAAAACTCTGAAGGCCCTTCACAGCAGGCTCTGAGAGTAAGGAAAATGAGACTAAACTAGTGATGAGACTTTCAAGATCATCAAGAGGACATCCATTTTAATTCCCACCACAACTAAATGCATTTGATCCATTCATTCATTCACTCATTCATACATTTAGCTCCCCATATCTTCTGCAACTCCAGTAAGTTAGGAGCTGGATCATAATTAAGTGCTTAATATATCTCCAAGGAATAAATATATGAAGCAGTAACACTTACTTTCCAGTAATAAACTGACTCCTGGACGGTGTGCAAATAGGCTGGACATAGTAGTTCTCCAGTTTAACTCCTTCGGCTGCAAGCTTGTCAAGAGTGGGAGTCTTTATCTCCGATCCGTGGTAACCCACATCTCTAAATCCCTGATCATCCGCTAGGATGAAAATGAGATGGGGCTGGGAGATGGTAGTTATGCTGGGCTCCGGTCTCTCTCCAGTTTGAGGTCGCAAAGCCCCTTCCTCTTCCTCCTCCAAGCCCTGGCCCCAGGACAGGTAACCGTAGGTGAGGAGGCTGAGGACCCAGAAGCCTGCCAGCGCCCCCATGGCTAGCATCTTTCCGGGCCAGACCCAGGCCTGCGAAGGAAGTGGCGGAGGCGGAGGTCCCGCGCAGCCCCTGGGGGCCATTCACTCTGGTCCCAGCTGAAACTCCAAGGCAGAACAACGCACCGCGCGCCGCCGCTGGCGCACACATGCACGCAGGAGGGGTAGAACCAACAGGCGGTGGAGGTGGAGGGTCTCCACCTGGAAGGAAGTCCGTGCTCCTCTCAGCTGTCAACACGTCCAACAACTTTAATCTTCTACACGTGGTGGCTTAGGGGATGGGACGTGTGGGAGAACAAGGAGTCGCTTTTCTCCATCAAATCGCACTTTCTCCTCCTCGCTCCCCAAAGTAGCTTCCACACAAAAAGTTAATGCCTCCACCCAAAGGTTCTCAAGAGAAAAAAAAAAAAAAATCAAGTAAGGAATTGATAATCACCTTGGGCAGGAACTTTTCGTGGCCAGAACTTTTCGCCCTCGAGGCGGAGGAGTGACGTTCTCCGGAAGGCGCGCGCACCGATGGTTGCGAGGTCGACCGTAGGTCCGGCAGTCCCGTCACCTGGAAAGACCTGGGAAGTGGAACCGCCGAAAAAGAGCTCTAACCCATGCAGATAACAAGCAGCATGCAGTGAACCGGCCTCCAAATCACTCTCTCCACTTTTCCAGAGCTATTTCTCTCGGTCTTCTCCGAGGCGTTTCCCAATCTCCCCGACACTCACCAGGCGGCGAAATGACAAAAACAGTCCGCTTTCTTTACTGATCTCCCTCCACCGCTGACCACCTCTTCTCCGCAGGAACTTCGAGCAGCGGTTCCTTCTCTCCGCTGCTGGAGCGCACGGGGACCGAAGTGGGTCCCTGACCCCGTGCACGCTCCACGCCAAGCCCACTTGGTCTCCGCGGGGTTGGTGGCCCGGCAGAGGCGCCGCAAGCTGCGTGCGTTTTGTCAGAAAACTTACTTAGTTTTGGCACTCGGAGTTCTTTGCTGCCTCCACCCTCTTTTCTCTCCAGTGAATCACAGAACGGTGCTCTCTGCTTTAGCTCCCCCAGGAAGAGGGGGAGGGGTAAAGCCGGTTTAGAGGTTCGATCTTTTTCCTTTTCGGGAGGAGGAGGGAGCAGGGAGGGGAGGTTTTGCTGGAGAGAGAGCTGCCCGCTGCTTGAGCCCTGCTGGATCCAGGGGGCTCCGCCTGGGCTACCGCTTCCCTGGGTCTCGAGGACTGCCCTCCATCCTCCGGAGAGGGGGAAAACGGCGGCGGGAACGGGCAAGGGTGAAGTGGGCGCTTCTCCTCACGGGTCTGCAAATCAAGAGCCCGCTCTCCCATTCCGAATGCTGTGCATGCAAACTTTTTCTAGCTTCTGGAGGGAGTGAGAGAGGAAGAGCGGGAGAAACAACAAATTCCGTAGATAACACTCCTTCCTTCCTCTTCTGGTTTTCCTTTTCTAGTCTCTCTCTCCTCCCCCCAATTTTTCCTACTTTTTATTCCCGCCTCCTTTTTTTTTTTTTTTTAACAGTCTCGACTACAAGTGAAGTTGAATTCCCTTTCCCTGTTGCTGGCCTTTACAGTCTGACTTCCTCATTAGCGTCTCTCTACACGAAGATACTGAAATCGCCTTCTCCTTACATTTCCACAAACTTACCCATAGCGTGTCTCCAGCCAAGAACATGGGGAGGAAGAGGAGTTACACATTTCACCCTCAGGAACCACGAGGCCGGTCTGCACTCCTGCAGTACAGAAACCACCATTTCCCATCTAGAAATTCGGGGAACTTTGTCCCCACCCCCCTTTTTTTATAACTATGTGGAGTAAAGCAAAAGCTTGTCCTGATTGTGAAGATATGCCTGCTTTTACTAGAGTCCTGTTTTTAAATCCCTGCTCAAAGACAGGAATGGGATTTATAGTATCTGTAGGGGGAAGCAATTAATGCCAAGAGCCACTGAGACATGCTTTCCCCACTCCCCAAATTCATTCAGTACTTATTTATTGAGCACCTACTATGTGCTGGCACATAAAATGTCAGATTCTCCCAATTGCCTAGGTATAAATCTAAGTTTCATTTAGCCATTTACTTATTTTTATTTATCTACTTATTTTATTGACGTATAGTTGATTTACAATGTTATATTCTGTCCTGTTGCTAAAGTTCCTGTTAAGTTTCTAAGCAAAACGTTAGTCAAATGGAAATTTAACACCTTTGAAACTTGCAGTGTGCACTATGCAGTTATTTTTGCTAACATGTGTAGCCTTCTACTAGTCTGTTCTCTTCCCTGAGGCCATTCTGGTTAGTTTGTGGAGAGGTGGGCAGTTTTAGAAGACCTGCTTGGAAATGTGATCTTGGCAATTCTGTGAGTTAAATCACCAAATGTGTAATGAGTGAACTGAGTATTGGGAGATTGAAAGCACTGTGAGGTAATGCTCCCAGCTCTGTGGGTCTAGCCAGGTGCTTGAGTAGAAAAGATGCAAATAAACATTCAGATCAATCCAGCTACTTTTAGTTGGGGAAGGTCAATGACATAATACAAGAAGTGTCCATGTTGCTATACAAGAAAGAGGGCCATTTTCAGTTCAGATTTCAAGCAAGAGTAAAAAAATAAACGTTAACATTTACCAAATACTTACCATGTGCTAACCATAACACTCTGTGTACTGATAAACACACACACACATATCTGTAAGTATTTATACAGTGTTTTATACACTTTACCTCCCTTCCTTCTCCACCAACCTTATAAGATATCCACCCATTCAACAAATATTTGAGGAGCTGGGCCAGTGCCAGAGGCTGGAAATATAATTGTGAACTACGTCAGGTATAGCCTCTGCTCTAGTGGAACTTACATTGTGGTAGGGAAGAAATATACTGATAAACTATAATCATTCCTAAACTCTAATACCTACTATTCTGTGGTATTCTGTATAAGTATTCAGATAAGTATTCAAAAGAGAAGGAACAAAATTCAAAGACATTTTAAAACAAAGTAAGCTGACTTAGTGTGGTTAGTGGGTAAGGTGGTACAAGGAAGTGACCTTAAAACTGAGGGAGATGTTATATTGTTTATTATACTCTTTTGCAGGAAATTCAGACTTAGAAATCTGTCTGACTTTAAAACCCATATTTTTCAAAAGCTGTTCTTCCCACAAGTGGCTTTAAGATGTTTTCCAGCCATACAGCACAGAAAGAACACAGCTGCCAGAGTCAGAGAATTCTAATCCCCACACAAGGCATGCAGACTATCCACACGCAGGATGGAAAGGCAGAACTCAGCCCTAAAAAAGCCATTTCTGGAGTAACACTAAAGGAGACTAAGAACTACTTACAGTTAGTAATAAGAGCCAAGAAACAAGAATGGTCATGCCATGGTAGACCAAATGAGATGGGACTCAAAGGGGAAAATCCATCAGCTGAGTGCCCCACCCACAGTAGGAAATAGGTAAAGATTATTTCCACATACATAAGGAAGACTTGAGAATGAAATCAGAGGCTGTTGAATGGCCTATGCTTTATTGTACCTATACTGATATTTCAAATACATAGACTTTGCATTTCTAATTATAGGATTGGTTTCATGCACTCTAAGCAATAGTTTTAACATCCTCATGAAATCCCAAGTTAAAGACCCTCAATAACTTATGGTTCTTTCCTGAGCTGGCATTTTGGTGTTCAGGCATCAGGTTCCCTTGTGGAATCACATCTTAGGTTTATTTTGGCTTGGATGTGGTCACATTGCAAATACACTCCTCTAGTTATGGAATGATAATATAAAAATTAAAGGTACTATTTGATTCAGTTAAAAAGATGAGAAAAGCAGAATTGCTTAGAGGTGAAATTAATGTGAACCAATTATTCAGGTAAAGCTTAATTAGGAGACGGGATTGAAGCTATGCCTTAAAGTATGATGGAAATTTGGAAAGGTGGAGAAGACGTTAAAGGAAGGACATTTCAGATAAAAGAAAAGAGAATACCAACTGGCTGAGACACAGTTGGACTGGGAGAGTTTGGGAAATAATGTTAGAATGTTCAAGTGACACCAGATATTGAAGGACTTTGAAAAGCTATGAAGGGATGGAGCTTGATTCTGAGGGCATTAGGAGTGATGAGGTCCTTTAAACAGGACATAATATGATAAAATATTCTACTAAATCTTATATGGGTTATTTCTGGGATTTGTAGACATAGAAGCTACAAATGAATTGCTTCAGTCCATAAAAATTTGAAGAGTTGTAGTTTTACCCTGAGAGTACTAAGTCTATTGAAGTTTTTTGTTTTAGAGCAAGACATGATGAAAAGTATAAGAAATCACAGAACAGTTTTAGGGAGAGATTTGAGGGAGTAAAGACTAGACTTACACAACTGCCACAATGTGTAAAATTTCTACAGCAATATATTTTTTAGGATAAAGAACTACACTATGGCTATGCCATCTGATGGGAGATGGGCATTCATTGAAAGTTTAGAAAGAAGTAAGTAATCAACTAAGAGGAACACAAGGGACAAAGGAATAAGGGACACAAGATAGGACCTCCTTTGATTGGATAATGTTAAAGGAAAAAAATGAGTAGGGTAAGTTGGCAGGATGGTCACTACTAGAGAGGGGAGATCAGAATAAGGCACCACAGTGTGGCCTGGGGCTCCTCAGGGGACAGACCAAGGGTAGTAGATGGCTAGGGGTGGAGGGTGGAATGAAGGAGTGGATATGAGGAGCCTATCAGTAAATGGAGAAGCTAAGAAAAATCACAGATGAGCAGTAAAATGTGTAGTTGCACAGAATTTCTTTGAAACAGTTATGTTAAGCCTCACCATAAAGATGACATTTCCTGTAGCATAGTACGCATGGACAGAATTGCCCTAGCTTACAAATTGCATACAGCTAAACAAGTTTTGTTTTTTGTTTTTTTTTGCCTAGTAGGATAGCATGCCTGCTACACTGTTTCCTTTTCTTCTGTAGGTTATTTATTTTCGACTAAACACGTACTCAGATGCTTAAAAGATACAGCTAATTTTTAAATGCAGCTTTAAAAAAATGTCAAAATGGTCAATCTAGGGATCTACAGACTATTAAAAGATTTAAAATCTTAATTGCTGCTTGTTTGGGTTTATAAGTATATTAAGTTCTTAAAAATGAAGGCTATTACTAAGTTTAAGTTCATACACAAATTGTCTAAAACATGTTTGTCCTAATATAGTCATCTTCATATGAATTCCATATAATAAACTCCTTACTAATCATTATTAACTCTTTTTTAGGCTATGGATCTAAGGCTACTTTGAGCCATTGTCACAAGAAACAACAGCTCGCTGAATAAGACCAAGTAGGATGGTTAAATGCCTGGTTTAGTAATTGAGATCACTTCCCTTTTTTTGGAAAGTCTCTGTTGAAATAAGCTGTAATAATTTATAAAGAAAAGATGAGACACCAAAGTTTCAACTGTGTAAAACTGTAGCTACCCAAAAGTAGCAAGGTTTTTGACATCAGAAACTCAGAAAATCTGAACTCTCAAAGAAGAGATCTTTCTTCCATTCTATAAACATTTTTATGTGAAAGCAGACTTTTAAACAAAATGTTTATTATGGGAAAGCATGGTAATTTCTATAATTTTAAAATCTGTTTTTATTGATTAAATTGTAAATAAAATTCTATATCATTTACATAGCCATTTTCTGTTTAGAGTATCAATTCCTAAGCCTGGCTGCTCAATAGAATCCTTTAGTGATTTTTTTAAAAAGGAAATTCCCAGCTCCACCCAAAACCTAAATCAAAATATCCAAAGTCTGAAAATATCTATATTAGAAAAAACTTTCCGGGTGATTCTCATGTGTATTGAGTTTTGAGCACCACTGATTTAGAACCTAAAGCATCAAGAAGTTTTAATGGGATTGCTTAATGGATAAGGTTGGTGCCATCTACCAAATATAATATGGGAAACACAGCTGAAAAATAGGCGGATAAGTCTGGAGTCAGCACATCTGAGGACTGAGCACCTAGTTCCTGTAAGATGGCAGGAAGAAGTACAGTTGGGATATGGCTAAACCACCAGGATCTAGAAAAGAAGGGAGAGGTATTAAAGTCTAAGGGGGTGATTACATGGGACAGCAGTCTGTGCAGGCATTGGTGGATTCAGAAACACTCAAAGGGAAGACCAGCAGGAAGAGCTAAGTTTGGAATCCAGCTCCTCCATGGATGTCTTTGGGTAAAATTCCTGTTACTATCCCTGTGGCATGGACCAAAGGTGTCGGGTGCTGACCTCCTGATATTGAAGTGGTCTAGTGTCAGGTCTCAATGGGGCTAGACAGATGTGAAATCCAAAGTCAAGGCTAACCAGTAAGAGTAAGTGCTTGATCAGATATCCAGGAAGTAGCATATTACTGATTATGGACTTTATGAATCTATAACAATCATATGAATTTAAGAATATAAGAATCAATTGAATCAAAGAATAAAAATTGTATGAAATTTATAAGATATTCAGTAGTAAAATCAATAGAAGTTAATGACTGGAGAAAAAAGAATGAGGGAGGAATGAATGATTATACCTAGTTTCTGGCTTGGAGAAATTGAATGAATGGTGGTACCATTTATAATGGTAGGAGTCATGATAGAACTAGCAGGTTTGGGGAGTAGACAGCAAATAATTACTTTAGTGTTGTTGAATTTGAGGTCTGTGAGGCATCTCAATGAAGGAGTGCAGTAGTTAGGTGGATATATGGGTCTGGACCTCAGGGAATAGGGTAGAACAGAAAATTTCATCCACACCTAGAGTGGGTAAAATTTCCCAGGGAAAGGTGGAAAATGGGAGTGAGAAAGGGCCTAGGACAGAACTATTTAAGGATAGGGAAGATGAAATGGGGCCCACAAGGAGACTAAGAAGTAGCAAGAGAAATATAACGGCAAAGGGGGCAATATTTATTGAACATTACTTAATAATGGCATGGTGCCAGCACTTGATGAAGCGGTTTTTCATGAACTGTCTCAGTGCTCTTCACAACCATACCTTTACTTATACCAGTAAGTGTTATTATTTTATAACAAAGTGGGGAGCAAGAGAAGGATATCAAAGAGAATAGTATATCAAATAGCCAAGAACCAGAGAACCAGCACACCAGGAAGTGGGAGAGGTCAATAGAGTCAAGAGTAAAGAGGACAGTGAGATAAAGAACACAGTAGGTGTTAGTTCATTGGGATAAGTTCTCTGCAAATAGCTTAGTAAAGCTTATTTCTCATCTGTGTTTACTAACATTGACAATGATAAAGCTCTAAAGTTTTGAAGTATTGATAACAAAGTAGGTTGAAAAATAAAACAAGGTTTTAGTCCAAAATCTATAAAGAAAAACCCTGATAATCATCAAATAATATAAATGTTAGAATAAACTAGATGAGACGTGTGGAGTCCTTACAAAGAAAAGTATATATTTATATTGGAAGATGAAAAAATTTGAATAAATGGTTTTGAATAAACTTTCTTCAAAACGAATGACCAAATATTGTAAAGATAGTTAAAACCATGCATCTAGAGCCATTCTGCCCATTTGCCAGCTAATAAGTTACTTATCTTCTCTTTGCCTCATTTTTCTCATTTGTAAAATGGGGATAGTAATAGTACCTATTGGATAGTGTGGCATATTACTTAGCTGTTGCCAAACAGCTGCTTAACAAACCACTCCAAAACTCAATGGCTAAAAACAACAATAATTTAGTCTTACAGATCTGTGCATCTGCTGGACCAGTTCTGCTCCAAGTGTTTCCCATCTCCTCCTGCGTTCAGTGGGATAGACGCAGGTTCTTCTCATGGCAATGGCTGAAGCACAGAGAGCAAGCCCAGCCAAGCAAGCACATACCAACACTCAGCTTATCTCCTCATGTGCCATTGGCCAATGCAAATCTTATGACCAAGCCCAGAGTCAAGGGGTAGAAAATACACCCTTCCCAGGATTAGGCCATGACAAAGCTGTGGATACAGGGAGAGTTGAAGAAGTAGGGCCAATAATTAAATAGACCAAAGTTGTTTTGAGAATTAAATGAGTTAATATTTGAAAAGCACATAGAACAATGCTTGGTCCATTGTAAACATTATTAATGTTTGTTTTAATTTGCTATTACTATGATAATTATTCCTAAATTATAAATTATTCCTAAGTTTAATGAGTTTAATGTCATTGAGTCAAAACCTCTATCTGATGATAATTCAGAACTCAACATAAGGTAATCTCAAAAAGAAGAGTTACAGGAAGGCCCCAGCCTTACCAGGTAGTAGAACATATTATTGTACAACAATAATTAAACACTGATTAATGAAAGAAAGGAGAGGCCAAAAATGGATTTGATGTTATAGGAAAACATATACGAAAATAAACTTTTCAAAATGAGAGAAAGGTTAAAGACAGAGTGATGAGCATAATACTTGGATAATTATGTAACCATACTAAAAAAATGAATAATTAGCACACACCAAGAGAGAAACATATCTAGTTGAAGTTGTAGAGCTTAAAAAAATTTAAATGAAGGAAACTCCAACAGAAAATTTAATTGACTATATGTCAGGTATATGGGGAAACTATTTTATTTTCAGTTTTTAAATGATAGAAATTTCAATGGTAAATGATTGATTATGAAATACTTTTAACAAACTATTACATCAGAAGTTTTAACAGAGGTGCCAAGATTCAAGCTGTGATTTTCCGAAGAGGTATGCCAGAACAAGATACCAGTCTTCAAAGGAGATCATTAAAAACAAGTTTGACAACTCTTAAAATTCTTACCCATGCCAAGGCAATAAAGGGTCAGAGTGTGTGGAGATTGGAAAGGATTTGTGAAGACATACTTTTATAAAGTTGTTGGTGTGCCCTGAGAACACCTAAACCTGCCTCTAAACCTGCCTACATGGGTCCAAGGTGGGAGATACTGACTTTGAGGTCCTGTGGTCTGGTACCTGGTTGTTGCTTGAGACACATCAGGACTGGTTGTCAATGAACCAAAGGAAGAGAGGGGTTTACCGGGGCTGGCCGGCTCTCCCAGAGTTTGGTGGGGCAAAGGATGCTCGAGTGTTCCCTGGAAACCAGATGTGGGCCACATGTGAAAGGAAGCAGGCCTGGAATTGTCTCAGGTCCTGTTCAGGAAGGTCTCCTGCAGGCTCAGGCAGACTTCCATAAAGAGAATCAAGGGGTAGCTGTCCATTCTGAGGGGCTGACTCTTTAGAATATGCTTAGAGATACCTGTTCCCATGTCAAGGGAAATGCAGATAAGACACTGTGGGGGGCCCATATGAAGAAAAGTCACCCTGAGCACCTGCTAGGCCCAGATGCATCATAGGCATCATTCAAGAACTTACTTGACTCACCTACCTGTTCTCCCTCCCTGCACACTGATCTTAGAGGAGTAGAAGTTGAAGTTAAGCTAGAGAAGGAGAAGTGGAAATACTAGGCAGGGAACAGGGAACTGGAAAAATACTCTAGGTTTCCAGGCTGAAGTAGTACTGATCTGGGGAACAGACAGAAGATCTACTTTAAATGAAGCTCAGAGTTTTCCTAATTATATATGATTGGGTATCCTAATTCTGAATTAAGATCAGGTTCTGTGATGTACCATGACCACGGATTATTTGTTATTTGTGAGTGAGTCTAGAAGTCTGAGGGCAAGAGACATTAGGCCCACAGAATTTAAAGGAACACTGAGAAATAAAAACAAAGTTGTTAGAATCTGCTGGTTGTGCTTGTTCAACGTAATAGATATAAAATTTCAACTGTGTGAAAATTAATTTACAAAGCTAAACCCTAAAAGGAAAATAAGCTGGTAAAATACTTCTAGTACTATAGCAAGAAAAGAGATCATATGTTTTCCATATAAAGAGTTCATTCGAATTTATAAGAAAAATATCCTGACCACCAATAATAAGTATGTAAAGAAGTTGGGCAAACAATGAATGCAAATAGAAATGGATCAAAAGAAAGTACAAACATTTATCTTATTTGTAATGAAAGGAATATAAAGTAAAGCAAATTATCATACATTTTTATACCTATTAAGTTAGTAAAAAGAACAGTATATGATATATAATATTAGTAAGACTGGCGTGAAATTGGTACTCCTCTGAGGGCATTGGTTTGATATATCCTTTAAGCATGACAATACGTATCACAAACAATACAGATATCTCAACATATTAGCTCAGTAACAGCATTCTTTGACACTATCCTAAGGAAATAATTCAGTAGAATAAAAAAGGTATATTGATGAAAATGGTCATGGGAGCACTATTTATATATAATGCAAGGGAGTGAAAACAGTTTAACAGGACACAGCGAGAAGGAAAGCCTCAGAGTTGTGAATCAGATGTGGTTTCATGGTCATATTCTTCCTTCTGTCTCTTTGTGATTTAGGGCAATTCACTTAACTTTTCTGAACCTCAGTGACATCAGGTAAAAATAAAGAGTGAGAAGAATTCTAGCCCTAAAATTATACCCTTTGCTTCATTTTTTATTCCTTTTCTCTCTCCTTAATAAAAGTACAGGCTTTCTAGGCCTTAAGCCTGTTGGATATCAGCTAAATTGATAAAGTCAGAGAGATTTCAAAACAGAAGCCAAAGAGAAGAATTTATATATTTTCAAAGAATACTATATCATCTTCTCACAGTGAAATTACATATAGGTATTCACTGTAGGTTCACATATCTTGTTTTATTGAAAAATATCCTCAAATTTTGTAAATATGGTACTTCTTTCTTTACTTGAAAAATAAAGTACACTCGAAGACTAGATTCAAGTTTAGTTCTGCTGTCCACCATGGTGCAATCTCTTTGAGTTTCAGTTTTCAGCTGTGAAGAAAGAAAATAATATCTTCCCCATCTACTTTTACAGCGTGGTTCTAAGAACCAAATTGAGATGATAAACATAAAAGTGTTTTGAAACTATCAAGCACCATATTGGTCTTTCATCTCTCCCCAGTTTTCTTAATTTTTCTGACTTCAGAAAACGCTTTGCCTCTGGGGTCTCCTGAACAAATGAATGACTCTGTGCCCATCTGAAAAGAGTGGGTGGAACTCTAAACCTAAGCCAGTGGTTGTGGAAATAGTCTGGTTAACTTTCCACATAAAAATAAGAGTTATGGATTCTAAGAAGTCCACAACCAGCCAAGATCAACCCATAGTGAAAGATCATTACAGAATCATAGCTTTCTAGTATAAGGTAAACATCCTGGCTAGGCCCACCCCTAACATTACAGAGCTGGTGTCAAGACTGAAAATGGAGGCCTATGTGCCAAATATCTAAATATTTAACAGTTATGTCAAGCTAATAAATTGTTAAACAAAATAGGTTCTACCCTCCTATCTACAATGAATTCCTCTGGTTGGCTTCGGTTTGAAATCTCTGACTTCATCAATTTAGCTCATGTCTAACTTGTTTCTGCCCTAGAAATCCTGCATTCTCTTATTATAGTAAGAGCAAAGGAATATACATGGGAAACAAAGATATCATTTGAGAGCTGGAATGTATATTTACCTTCAAAATGATCTGGAAGCCTATCAAGATTAGAATTCCTGGACTTGTCAGAGTTCCCTGTCATTAGCTGGTGGTTTGAGTGGTCCTAAGTTCATGTTCATGCCTTTCTTTTCCTGTACCTGCTCCAGCACCAGAAGGCCTTTAGATACTTAGTGTGCAGACACTCCAGACCACAGGACCAAACTGTCCATGTCCCCATAAACGGTTGTGTTCTCTCCTTGATCCAGGGAGCATACTATAGGTGTGTGGTCCACCCTCAGGAGAACAGACCTGCAAAAGGGATCTTTGCATGGAATTTTGGGGTCCCAAATATTCCAAATGTGATCTAAAAGGGGGTATGTGGACTCTGTGTAGGCTTCCTGCCCTCTGGGAAGGAGCAGAACTGAAGGAGGGCTGGAGAGTAGGCCCTTTACAGGATGGGAACTGGGGCAGGTGCCCCTCTTGCCCAGGTCTACAGTACTCTTTCTGGCTTTTTGATTTATCAGCCTCTTTAACTGCCCAATCTCTTTCTTACTTCCACTTTAACCACCCTTAGGCTCAGTTTCACTTTGGGCCTCCTAATCCCTCAAAGTGGGAGATCTTTGCTCATGCCCTACTTCTACTTTCATTCCTACCAAATACATTTTTGTTGTAATTCTTTCAGTGGATGATCATTTCCTTTCTTAACATGTGTAGGCAGGCCCCTCTACTATTTATTCCTTCACTCAGCTCACATCCTTTCAATCAATTCAAATCAATTTCAAAAATATGCTTGTTTTACATCTTTGTTTTTTCCTTCCTCCTGCTTTGCCATTTGTTAAACTATCCCCTGTCAAGGGTCCACTATAATTGTCAGTCATTGGAGATACATACGACAGGGCATAATACAGGCACGGTCCATGCTTTCACGGAGATTGCAGTTTACTGGCGGAATTGATAATGGCTGATTAGCTACAATTGTGATGAGTGCTTTGAAGGTGATATATATAGTTCTATGAGAGTCTAAAATAGGGGTCCTAATCTATATGGGAGAAATCATATCCCAACTTTAGGTAAACAGCTCTATTTATTTTCTTTATTTTGGCTTCCGTGCTGCTGAGTATTGCTTGATTTCATGCTATTCAGTCTCAGGGGAGTTTTTCTTGCTGTTTAGTTATCCTTTTAATGATTTTGAAGGTTCTCTCCCACAGCTTTTGAAGGCTAAAATGTAATCAATGTAAAGTAGGCTGTGATGCAATTGTCACCTACATGTGGTAATCTCATGCCAGAAGGATACAGCCAAATTTAACAGAGAAAAGGTGACAGATGTAGGTTTTCCCCTTCATATTGGAGCCTAGATACTCTCAGCTTCTATCTACACCTGCATAAAATATCTCTTAAGAATCATCATATCTATATACCTTGGTTCATTTCTCACTGCTTGACCTTTTATTACTATTCACATTATAAGGAAAAGAGAAAGCAGTTACCTTCACTAGCAAATGCAGCCTGTCTGGCTACTGAAAATATAATAATAAATTCAAAATAATAAACTAGCATTCTGAGTTTTTGATCATTTTCTTATAGTTCTGGTTAGTGTAAATTGCTCACACATAAATTGCTAATCTGCTCATGCTTGGATGAAATAATACAATAGAGCTGGAGTTTCTGAACCTAGAATGCTGAGAATGTATCCTGAATCCATGTTAATATTACTGACCATAAAACCAGGATGAGCTGTTAAGTTTTAGGTTTACCTCTGAAACTGCTTCTCCTAAAACTGTATCAACTACAGATGCTAACAGAGAAGAGGACGACTGGAAGAAGACCCTTAGGGTTTCTAACTGCTATGATCTGAATGAATCGCCCCCAAATGCATTTGTTGAAATCCTAACCTCTCAAAGGTGATGGTAGTAGTAGGTGGGCTTTTGGGAGGTGCTTAAGTCATGAGGGTGGAAATATCACGAGGAGTAGTACCTTATAAAAGAGGCTCCAGAGAGATCCTTAGCTGCTTCCACCATGTAAGGACATAGCAATGAGGCACTGGATAGGAACCAAGAAGAGTGACTTCACCAGAACACAGCTATGCTGGCACTTTGATCTCGGACTCCTAGCCTTCAGAACTGTGAGAAATAAATTTATGTTACTTTTAAGCTACCCAGTCTGTGGTATTTCGTTATGGCAGCCCAAATGGACTAAGACACTAAGTAATGAAAAGGAGTTGGTGTCCATTTTTGTTCCACATATAATTTAAAACATCAAGATCCTACGTCATTATAAGTATAAGGAAATCCGACTTAGTACTAATTTTTCCATTATAACCACTTTAATGCCTTCTTGAATTTCAAATATCAAAAATTTCATTTTCCCCTAATATTTGTGATGTCGTGACTTTTTTTTTAGGCTCACCCTCCTGTGCAGACCAGTCATAAATTCTTCCCATCTCTGTATGCTGCCCTTTGCAAAGCTTCTCCTATCAAGAGGAGGAATCAATATTCCCCTCTTTGAATCTGAGCTTGACTATGTGACTTCCTTTGTCCAATGGGACCCAAGTACCCTTAAGGTAAACAGAGGCTTAAAAAGTGTTTGTACCTGGGGACTTTCCTTTCTCCAGAACCTTGAGATCTCTGTGATAGAAACCAGAACCAGCCTACTGGAGGATGGGAAACTGCATGAAGCAGAGACGAGTTGTCTCTTGTTCCAGAGATGAAGCCCAGTAGACCTAACTAGTTATGAATGACGCCATCCAAAATCATCATGCCCAGCTGAGTTACCTTCTGACCACAGCGAAGAACTGCCCAGCTTACTCAGAGAATCATGAGCAAATAAAGTGGCTGTTACTTTAAGCTACTCAGTTTCGGTGTTGTTTGCTATATAGCAAGTCACACTGCCAAACAACCCTATAGTTAATTTGGCTCTGCCTGTACCCAGGCCATGATACAAGGCCTGACAATAAAGGGCCATATTCGATGGATGCTCTTCCTGAAACAGCAGCATGCTGAAGTGAGAATGGAAAGACCAACAAGGATGATTCCAGGGACCAAAGTGAGGAGGAAATGAATTGAATGGCTTCTTAGAAAAGAGATGCAAACTAGAGGGAAAAAGTCACATGGGAATAAAAGTTATGAACATAATGGACATGGTAGAAAATCTATTCTGACCTTAACTTTTGTCATATAATAAAAAGGCTTTTTTTGAAATAAATTCCTTCAATATTATGCATACAGAGTTTCAACATATTTCAGGCACATATCAGTAAATATTTGTGGAAGAGAAGTAAATTCAATGGATATTTTTCCATTAGGATATTTCAAGATTAATAATAGCATACTGTCCAGTGCTATCCCCTTTTAAAAAATACTTGATGTCAGATTTTTGGGGATTAAGAAACATAATGATATCCTAGTGATATCTTTAAGAGAATACAAATTACTATATATTTTTTTTTTTTTTTTTTTTTGCCCCAGAGAACATTAATTGGGCATCAAGAATGAGACGATTTTGTGAAAGCATTGTGCACAGTACCTGGCAGGATGTGATGTTTTCACTATAACTCTAATACTTACTGAATGGCTTACTGGTCCTAGGCACTTTCTTCACGCTGTGTATTAACATATTTAATCCTTGCATCAGCCTTATGAATGGGTAGTGTATTTACCTCCATTTTAGAATTAAGGAAACTGAGACAGAGGTAAGTTAAGTAACTAGTTACACAGCTAATATATTGGAACAGAGATTTGATTTGGCCTCACTCCCAAGCCACCTCTCTAAAACTAACAATTTTGTTTAGTACTTTTATATTTCAGGAACTTCACTAAGGTTTTTCCAATGAGTCAAGTTTTTTAACGCTCATAACATCCTCTGAGGTACTGTCGCCATTTGCATTTTATAGTAGGTTGCTCAAAATGTGCTAGTTTAGTGTCCCTCCTTTCTCTTTTTCTCCCCCTTTCCCATTTCTGCCCTCTCAGCTCCTGGTTCTGCAGTGACTGGAAGACGACCTGTCTCCCAGCGCACCCAACTTTTTCTGCATAGTCTCACCTGAGGTGCCAGGTGCCATTCTTTCTTCTGCTTCATTTAGTCAGCTGTTGAACCCTAGTAGTGTATTTTTCGGTTCAGTTATTGTTTGCTTCAGCTCTGTAACTTCTGTTTGGTACTTTCTTATATTTTCTGTCTCTTTGTTGAAGTTCCCACAGTTCATCCATTTTTCTACCAAGTTCAGGGAGCATCTTTATGACCATTATGTTGACCTCTTTATCAGGTAAATTACTTATTTCATAAGGTTTTACTGAGGTTTTTATCTGTTCTTTCATTTGGAACACATTCCTCTGTTTCCTCATTTTGCTCAACTCTCTGTTTCTATGTATTAGATGAAGCAGCTACTTCTCCCAGTTTTGAAGGAGTAGCCTTAGTGTAGAAGATGAAACTTACTGTTCAACCTTGCCCCAGCTCTTGGTTGTCTCTGGAACCTTTGTGATTGTCCAAGCAGCCTATTTTATTTTTAATAGCTCCCAGTTGTTGAGGGTGTGCCCAGACCTGTCAGTTTCCCAAAGGGAAGAATCTTAGCAAATAAT
Source organism: Balaenoptera musculus (assembly GCF_009873245.2). Taxonomy (NCBI): domain Eukaryota; kingdom Metazoa; phylum Chordata; class Mammalia; order Artiodactyla; family Balaenopteridae; genus Balaenoptera; species Balaenoptera musculus. Next base: position 114,145,055 of record NC_045789.1, read on the forward strand.
TTCAGACTGACTGGAAGCCAGATTCTCAGGCAGCAGCTTTTAAAGTATGAAAATGTATGTAGTAATGTGGGACCACAATGGTAAATCCTGCTGACCTCCAGAGCAGGGGATCTGGAGGTGCCCCTTGGGTGACAGTTGCAAAAACTGGTGTTCCACGAGTGTGTAAGCTCCTATCTGGGAGATACCAGTCGGCTGGAGTGAGGTAGAGGAACAGCGCGAACTGAGAACATCTTCGTAGCCTCTAGACGTGTGGCAAACCTAAAGCCTGCCCCTCGGGCTGAAGCTCCAGGATGAGTAAATAGGCCTCTTTCACAGAAAGGCTGGGGAGGAGTTTCAGTCTGTGGTCTGTGCAGTGCCCTGGAGGTGGTAGCCTGGCAAGAACTGTTTCTCCAATTGTTACAGTGCCCTGGGACCCAGGAATGCAAGTCCCACTGGCCCCCAGAGCCAGGCAATGAAGGGGCATTCCCTGGGCAGCAGCTGCAAAAACCGGGGCACCAGACACGTGTAAGAGCTTCCTCCAGAAGATCCTGACGCTCTGGGGCAGAGGAAGAGTGTGAAGACAGCGCCCGCCCTCTGAGTCTCAGGGGAGGTTGACTGTCAGCCCTTAGACAGGTGTTGAATTAGGAGCCTGCCCTTCAGGCTGCAGCTCTGATGGTAAGCCGATAGGCCCCTTTCACTGAAAAACTGAGCTCCCGGCTCGGTTGCCTCGGGCTGTGCCCTGAGAGTGGTGGCAGTTTCAGGACTCCTTCTCCCGTGGGACCCACCAGCATAAACCCAGCTGGTCACCGGAGACAAGTGAGGTAGAGGCGTCCCCTGGCAGCAGCTGCAAACATCAGGGTACCAGACAGGGGTAGGAACTCCTTCCCGGAAAAGGCCGGTGAGCTGGCGGGGGTGGGAGGGGGAGCACAGCGACTACGGCAGCCGGCCTCCGCGCCCCGAGGGCACCTTCAGAGCCTCTGGAAGAGCGCCAGTCAGAAGCCTGCCCCTCAGGCCAAAGCTGCAGGACAAGAAAGCAGGCCTCCTTCTCAGAAAAGCTGGACGTTTGCTTCAGTCCGTGGTCCGCCGTGCAGCACCCTGAGGATGGTAGTCGGCTGAGAACTATCTCGCCGGTCGTTACTGTCTTGTGGGTCCCAGGGACGCAAGGCCCCCTGGACTCCAGAGCCAGGTGATGAAGCGGTGTCCCCTAAACTGCAGCCGCAAAAACCAGGGCACCAGACGTGTGTAAAAGCTCCCCTTTCGGGAGCTGCTAGTGCTGTGGAGAGCGGCAGAGGGAGAGTGAAGATGGCGCCCACGGACCGGAAAAATGGCGCAGGTGGCGCAGGTAAGGTGGAGGGGGAACACGAAAAGGTCACCTGCCAGCACCTCTGTCCCCGGAGGGTAACCTGACAGGCCCTGCCCCTGTTGCAGAAGCTTTAAGTGTAGCAACTGAATCTCCTTCATCTATAGTCTGGGCACTTTTCAAACTGCTGCTTCTGCGCCGGGACCTGGGGCGAGTGGGTCTGTGCGTGCGCCTTTAAGAACAGTTTCCGGTTCGCCACAGCTCCTCGGATCTCTGGATGTGACCCCGCTGGTTTTCAAAGACGTTTTAGGGGCTCCCTCTCTCAGGTTCAGGTCTTTAAAAGTTGGGGGGCCCGATGTGGGGTGTGAACCCTTCACCCCTCAGAGAGAAGTTCTGAATTCGTGAATTCCTCTCTGACTGTGGTCGAGGCGTGGACAGGGCACGTTTATCGCGAGACTGTGTCTCAGCCTCTCCTACTGTACCCGTACCTCGAAGTGGCCCTTTTCTCATTTCCTGAGGCGAGGGAGCTGTTTGGCTAATTTTGGGGTCTTCCCCAGAGGGAACTGTTCCATATGTAGCTGCAGACTCAGTGTGTCTGTGGGAGGAACGGTGCCGTCCTGCAGCGCCTCCAGCCTGACGCCGTCCTGTAAGGTGTGCGCTGGGCCTGAGGCGTTGTGATGGAGCTCGTCCCTTTTGGTCATAGACAGGCTCGGCCAGACCTAGATGAGATGCATTTATGTATTATAACACGGGAAGATCCCACCCAGACTCATGGACCCTGGAAACAGCTGGTAACTATTACTTTGTGTTTGCTTCACAGACATGTAAAGGGAGGCTTTGAGTTGTTCATTGCCTTCTCAAGGTCACGTAGGAAATCCTTGACTAAAGAGGCAATGAAAGGACAAGCCTTCTATTGCTTCTGCTTTCGTGCTTTCCTTTTTCATGACATTATGCCCTTTACTATTATTTATTAAAGTAAGTGTCTTCCTTCTTGTTTATAAATTAAATGCTAGAAGATTTTAGCTTAAAGTTAAAAAACATAGCCCTCTGTAAAATATTATTAATGAAGTCAGTTCTTACACTCAATTATTTGGAAGGAATTTGATTTTAAGAAAATAAGTGGAGGAGAGACCTTCAAGATGGCAGAAGACTAAGATGTGGAGATCACGTTCCTCCCCACAAATACATCAGAAATACATCTACATGTGGAACTGCTCCTACAGAACACTTACTGAAGGCTGGCAGAAGAACTCAGACCTCCCAAAAGGCAAGAAACTCCCCACGTACCTGGGTAGGGCAAAAGAAAAAAGAAAAAACAGACAAAAGAATAGGGACGGGACCTGCACCAGTGGGAGGCAGCTGTGAAGGAGGAAAGGTTTCCACACACTAGGAAGCCCCTTCGTGGGCGGAGACTGCGGGGGGGCGGAGGGGGGAAGCTTCGGAGCCACGGAGGAGAGCGCAGCCACAGGGGTGCGGAGGGCAAAGCGGAGAGGTTCCCGCAGGGGGGATCGGTGCCGAGCAGCACTCACCAGCCCCAGAGGCTTGTCTGCTCACCCGCCGGGGCTGGCGGGGCTGGGAGCTGAGGCTCGGGCTTGGGTCAGATCCCAGGGAGAGGCCTGGGGTTGGTGCCCTGAACACAGCCTGAAGGGGCTAGTGCGCCACGGCTAGCCGGGAGGGAGTCCGGAAAAAGGTCTGGAGCTGCGGAAGAGGCAAGAGACCATTGTTTCGGGGTGCGCGAGGAGAGGGGATTCAGAGCACCGCCTAAACAAGCTCCAGGGACGGGCGTGAGTCGCGGCTATCAACGCGGACCCCAGAGACGGGCATGAAACACTAAGGCTGCTGTGGCCACCAAGAATCCTGTGTGCGAGCACAGGTCACTATCCACATGTCCCCTGCCGGGAGCCTGTGCAGCCTGCCACTGCCAGGGTCCCGTGATCCAGGGACAACTTCCCTGGGAGAATGCACGGTGCACCTCAGGCTGTTGCAACGTCACTCTGGCCTCTGCTGCCACAGGCTCGCCCCGCATCTGTACCCCTCCCTCCCCCCGGGCTGAGTGAGCCAGAGCCCCTGAAGCAGCTGTTCCTTTAACCCCGTCCTGTCTGAGCGAAGAACAGACACCCTCAGGCGACTTACACGCAGAGGCGGGGCCAAATCCAAAGCTGAACCCCGGGAGCTGTGCGAACAAAGAAGAGAAAGGGAAATCTCTCCCAGCAGCCTCAGAAGCAGCGGATTAAAGCTCCACAAACAACTTGATGTACCCTGTATCTGTGGAATACCTGAATAGACAACGAATCATCCCAAAATTGAGGCAGTGGACTTTTTGAGAGCAACTGTAGACTTGGGGTTTGCTTTCTGCATCTAATTTGTTTCTGGTTCTATGTTTATCTTAGTTTAGTATTTAGAGTTTATCATCATTGGTAGATTTGTTTACTGATTTGGTTGCTCTCTTTCTTTTATATATATATATATATTTCCTTTTTATATATATATATATATATTTCCTTTTTCTCTTTTTGTGAGTGTGTATGTGTATGCTTCTTTGTGTGATTTTGTCTGTATAGGTTTGCTTTTACTGTTTGTCCTAGGGTTCTGTCTGTCCTTTTTTTTTTTTCCACTAATGTGAACCAACTCATTTGATTTTAATTACAGAAAAAAAATGGACACACTTTGTCTAAATACATAGCCAGCTATTGAATAAAAAGTAGTTTGAAACACTTCACAGTCAAAGCAGTTTTTGTACAAATGACTTAAAATATTAGGTCTCTTTTGTAGCATAGCTCTATCATCCAGTCAAATTAAAGTAACATGAAACCTCTGTTTTTCTTAGTGTCATCACTTCTTTGCTAGCCAGTTTTCCATCATTCTCTAAAATAATATGACTCTTTTATAACCCCATAACTATAATATCCCTCTACCCAAAAGTCTCTTTTTTTTTTACATAACAAATCTATTATTTATTTAATAATAATATTAAATATTTCCTTAATAATAATGCAATTATTATTTTTTTTGATGAAAGTTCATAATAATGCAATTGACAAGGAAATATAGTTATTTCTGAGATATACATTTTAAAGTAATAACTAGAATTATGACTTATAACATTATACCAGAACATATAAGATTTTTAGAAATTTCATGTAATGTCTGAAATATTTATATTAACATATTTCCATACATATAACCCAAAGAAGGTTTAGTATTAGTTGTTTTTGTTTGTTTGTTTGTTTGTTTATACTTCAGGTTATTAGTCATCAACTTTATACACATCAGTGTATACATGTCAATCCCAATCACCCAATTCAGCACACCACCATCCCCACCTCACCACGGTTTTCCCCCCTTGGTGTCCATACGTTTGTTCTCTACATCTGTGTCTCAACTTCTGCCCTGAAAACCGGTTCATCTGTACCATTTTTCTAGGTTCCACATACATGTGTTAATATACGATATTTGTTTTTCTCTTTCTGACTTACTTCACTCGTATGACAGTCTTTAGATCCATCCACGACTCAACAAATGACTCAATTTCATTCCTTTTTATGGCTGAGTAATATTCCATTGTATATATGTACCACAACTTCTTTATCAGTTCGTCTGTCGATGGGCATTTAGGTTGCTTCCATGACTTGGCTATTGTAAATAGTGCTGCAGTGAACATTGGGGTGCGTGTGTCTTTTTGAAGTATGGTTTTCTCTGGGTATATGCCCAGCAGTGGGATTGCTCGATCATATGGTAATTCTATTTTTAGTTTTTTAAGGAACCTCCATACTGTTCTCCATAGTGGCTGTATCAATTTACATTCCCACCAACAGTGCAAGAGGGTTCCCTTTTCTCCACACCCTCTCCAGCATTTGTTGTTTGTAGATTTTCTGATGATGCCCATTCTAACTGGTGTGAGGTGATACCTCACTGTAGTTTTGATTTGCATTTCTGTAATAATTAGTGATGTTGAGCAGCTTCTCATGTGCTTCTTGGCCATCTGTATGTCTTCTTTGGAGAAATGTCTATTTAGGTCTTCTACCCATTTTTGGATTGGGTTGATTGTTTCTTTAATATTGAGCTGCATGAGCTGTTTATATATTTTGGAGATTAATCCTTTGTCCGTTGATTCGTTTGCAAATATTTTCTCCCATTCTGAGGGTTGTCTTTTTGTCTTGTTTATGGTTTCCTTTGCTGTGCAAAAGCTTTGAAGTTTCATTAGGTCCCATTTGTTTATTTTTGTTTTTATTTCCATTACTGTAGGAGGTGGATCAAAAAAGATCTTGCTGTGATTTATGTCATAGAGTGTTCTGCCTAGGTTTTCCTCTAAGAGTTTTATAGTGTCTGGTCTTACATTTAGGTCTCGAATCCATTTTGAGTTTATTTTTGTGTATGGTGTTAGGGAGTGTTCTAATTTCATTCTTTTACATGTAGCTGTCCAGTTTTCCCAGAACCACTTATTGAAGACACTGTCTTTTCTCCATTGTATATCTTTGCCTCCTTTTTCATAGATTAGTTGACCATAGGTACGTGGGTTTATCTCTGGGCTTTCCATCTTGTTCCATTGATCTATGTTTCTGTTTTTGTGCCAGTACCATATTGTCTTGATTACTGTAACTTTGTAGTATAGTCTGAAGTCAGGGAGTCTGATTCCTCCAGCTCCGTTTTTTTCCCTCAAGACTGGCTGCTTTGGCTATTCAGGGTCTTTTGTGTCTCCATACAAATTTTAAGATGATTTGTTCTAGTTCCGTAAAAAATGCCATTGGTAATTTGATAGGGATTGCATTGAATCTGTAGATTGCTTTGGGTAGTATACTCATTTTCACAGTATTGATTCTTCCAATCCAAGAACGTGGTGTATCTCTCCATCTGTTGGTATCATCTTTAATTTCTTTCATCAGTGTCTTATAGTTTTCTGCATACAGGTCTTTTGTCTCCCTAGGTAGGTTTATTCCTAGGTATTTTATTCTTTTTGTTGCAATGGTAAATGGAAGTGTTTCCTTAATTTCTCTTTCAGATTTTTCATCATTAGTGTATAGGAATGCAAGAGATTTCTGTGCATTAATTTTGTGTCCTGCAAATTGACCAAATTCATTGATTAGCTCTAGTAGTTTTCTGGTGGTGTTTTTAGGATTCTCTATGTATAGAATCCTGTCATCTGCAAACAGTGACTGTTTTACTTCTTCTTTTCCAATTTGTATTCCTTTTATTTCTTTTTCTTCTCTGATTGCCGTGGCTAGGACTTCCAAAACTATGTTGAATAATAGTGGTGAGGGTGGACATCCTTGTCTCATTCCTGATCTTAGAGGAAATGCTTTCAGTTTTTCACCATTGAGAATGATGTTTGCTGTGGGTTTGTCGTATATGGCCTTTATTATGTTGAGGTAGGTTCCCTCTATGCCCAATTTCTGGAGAGTTTTTATCATAAATGGGTGTTGAATTTTGTCAAAAGCTTTCTCTGCATCTATTGAGATGATCATATGGTTTTTATTCTTCAGTTTGTTAATATGGTGTATCACATTGATTGATTTGCATATATTGAAGAATCCTTGCATCCCTGGGATAAATCCCACTTGATCATGGTGTATGATCCTTTCAGTGTGTTGTTGGATTCTGTTTGCTAGTATTTTGTTGAGGATTTTTGCATCTATATTCATCAGTGATATTGGTCTGTAATTTTCTTTTTTTGTAGTATCTTTGTCTGGTTTTGGTGTCAGGGTGATGGTGGCATCATAGAATGAGTTTGGGAGTGTTCCTTCCCCTGCAATTTTTGGAAGAGTTTGAGAAAGATTGGTGTTAACTCTTCTCTGAATGTTTGATAGAATTCACCTGTGAAGCCATCTAGTCCTGGACTTTTGTTTGTTGGAAGATTATTAATCACAGTTTCAAGTTCATTACTTGTGATTGGTCTGTTCATATTTTCTGTTTCTTCCTGTTTCAGTCTTGGAAGGTTATAACTTTCTAAGAATTTGTCCATTTCTTCCAGGTTGTCCATTTTATTGGCATAGAGTTGCTTGTAGTAGTCTCTTAGGATGCTTTGTATTTCTGCGGTGTCTGTTGTAACTTCTCCTTTTTCATTTCTAATTTTATTGATTTGAGTCCTCTCCCTCTTTCTCTTGATGAGTCTGGCTAATGGTTTATCAACTTTGTTTATCTTCTCAAAGAACCAGCTTTTAGTTGTATTGATCCTTTTTATTGTTTTCTTTGTTTCTATTTCATTTATTTCTGCTTTGATCTTTATGATTTCTTTCCTTCTTCTAACTTTGGGTTTGTTCTTCTTTCTCTAGTTCCTCTAGGTGTAAGGTTAGATTCTTTACTTGAGATTTTTCTTGTTTCCTGAGGTAGGCTTGTATAGCTATAAATGTCCCTCTTAGAACTGCTTTTGCTGCATCCCATAGGTTTTGGATTGTCGTGTTTTTTTTGTTTGTTTGTTTTCTTAATAAATTTATTTATTTTATTTATTTATTTTTGGCTGTGTGGGGTCTTCGTTTCTGGGCACAGGCTTTCTCTAGTTGTGGCGAGCAGGGGCTACTCTCCGTTACGGTGCACGGGCTTCTCATTGTGGTGGCTTCTCTTGTTGCACAGCACAGGCTCTAGGCACGTGGGCTTCAGTAGTTGTGGCACACGGGCTCAGTAGTTGTGGCTCACGGGCTCTAGAGCACAGGCTCAGTAGTTGTGGTGCACGGGCTTAGTTGCTCTGCGGCATGTGGGATCTTCCCGGACCAGGGCTCGAACCCGTGTCCCCTGCATTGGCAGGCGGATTCTTAACCACTTTGCCACCAAGGAAGCCTGGATCATCGTGTTTTCATTGTCATTTGTCTCTAGGTATTTTTTGATTTCCTCTTTGATTTCTTCAGTGATCTCTTGGTTATTTAGTACCGTATTGTTTAGCCTCCATGTGTTTGTATTTTTTACGTTTTTTTCCCTGTAATTCATTTCTAATCTTATAGCGTTGTGGTCAGAAAAGATGCTTGATATGATTTCAATTTTCTTAAATTTACTGGGGCTTGATTTGTGACCCAAGATGTGATCTATCCTGGAGAATGTTCCATGCGCACTTGAGAAGAAAGTGTAATCTGCTGTTTTTGCATGGAATGTCCTATAAATATCAGTTAAATCTATCTGGTCTTTTGTGTCATTTAAAGCTTCTGTTTCCATATTTATTTTCATTTTGGATGGATCTGTCCATTGGTGTAAGTGAGGTGTTTAAGTCCCCCACTATTATTGGGTTACTGTCGATTTCCTCTTTTAGAGCTGTTAGCAGTTGCCTTATGTGTTGAGGTGCTCCTATGTTGGGTGCATATATATTTATAATTGTTATATCTTCTTCTTGGATTGATCCCTTGATCATTATGTAATGTCCTTCCTTGTCTCTTGTAATATTCTTTATTTTAAAGTCTATTTTATCTGATATGAGTATAGCTACTCCAGCTTTCTTTTGATTTCCATTTGCATGGAATATCTTTTTCCATCCCCTCACTTTCAGTCTGTATGTGTCCCTAGGTCTGAAGTCGGTCTCTTGTCGACAGCATATATATGGGTCTTGTTTTTGTATCCATTCAGCAAGCCTGTGTCTTTTCGTTGGACCATTTAATCCATTCCCGTTTAAGGTAATTATCGATATGTATGTTCTTGTGACCATTTTCTTAATTGTTTTGGGTTTGTTTTTGTAGGTCCTTTTCTTGTCTCGTGTTTCCCACTTAGAGAAGTTCCTTTAGCATTTGTTGTAGAGCTGGTTTGGTGGTGCTGAATTCTCTTAGCTTATGCTTGTCTGTAAAATGTTTGATTTCTCCATCGAATCTGAATGAGATCCTTGCTGGGTAAAGTAATCTTGGTTTTAGGTTCTTCCATTCCATCACTTTAAGTATTTGATGCCACTCCCTTCTGGCTTGTAGAGTTTCTGCTGAGAAATCAGCTGTTTACCTTATGCGAGTTCCCTTTTATGTTATTTTTCGTTTTTCTCTTGCTGCTTTCAATAATTTTTCTTTGTCTTTAATTTTTGCCAATTTGATTATTATGTGTCTCGGTGTGTTTCTCCTTGGGTTTATCCTGTATGGTACTCACTGCGCTTCCTGTACTTGGGTGGCTATTTCCTTTCCCATGTTAGGGAAGTTTTTGACTATAATCGCTTGAAATATTTTCTCTGGTTCTTTCTCTCTCTTCTCCTTCTGGGACCCCTATAATGCGAATGTTGTTGTGTTTAATGTTGTCCCAGAGGTCTCTTAGGCTGTCTTCATTTCTTTTCATTCTTTTTTCTTTATTCTGTTCCGCAGAAGTGAATTCCACCATTCTGCTTCCAGGTCAATTATCCGTTCTTCTGCCTCAGTTATTGTGCTATTGATTCCTTCTAGTGTAGTTTTCATTTCAGTTATTGTATTGTTCATAGCTGTTTGTTTGTTCTTTAATTCTTCTAGGTCTTTGTTAAACATTTCTTGCATCTTCTCGATCTTTGCCTCCATTCTTTTTCTGAGGTCCTGGATCATCTTCACTATCATTATTGTGAATTCTTTTTCTGGAAGGTTGGAAGGTTGGAAGGTTTCTGGAAGGTTGCCTACCTCCACTTCATTTAGTTATTTTTCTGGGGTTTTATCTTGTTCCTTCATCTGTTACATAGCCCTCTGCCTTTTCATCTTGTCTATCTGTGAATGTGGTTTTTGTTCAACAGGCTGCAGGATTGTAGTTCTTGCTTCTGCTGTCTGTCCTCTGGTGGATGAGGCTATCTAAGAGGCTTGATGGGAGGGACTGGTGGTGGGTAGAGCTGACTGTGGCTCTGGTGGGCAGAGCTCAGTAAAACTTTAATCCACTTGACTGCTTATGGGTGGGGCTCGATTCCCTCCCTGTTGGTTGTTTGGCCTGAGGCAACCCAACACTGGAGCCTACCTGGCCTCTTTGCTGGGGCTAATGGCGGAGTCTGGGAGGGCTCACATCAAGGAGTACTTCCAAAATTTCTGCTGACAGTGCCCTTGTCCCCACAGTGAGCCACAGCCACCACCCGCCTCAGCAGGAGACCATCCAACACTAGCAGGTAGGTCTGGTTCAGTCTCCCCTGGGGTCACTGCCCCTTCCCCTGGGTCCCAATGCACACACTACTTAGTGTGTGCCCTCCAAGAGTGGAGTCTCTGTATCCCCCAGTCCTGTCAAAGTCCTGCAGTCAATTCCCACTAGGCTTCAAAGTCTGATTCTCTATGAATTCCTCCTCCCGTTGCCGGACCCCCAGGTTGGGAAGCCTGACATGGGGCTCAGAACCTTCACTCCAGTGGGTAGACTTCTGTGGTATAAGTGTTCTCCAGTCTGTGAGTCACCCACCCACGAGTTATGGGATTTGATTTTACTGTGATTGTCCCCCTCCTACCATCTCACTGTGGCTTCCCCTTTGTCTTTGGATGTGGGGTATCTTTTTTGGTGAGTTCCAGTGTCTTCCTGTCGATGTTTGTCCAGGAGCTAGTTGTGATTCTGGTATTCTCGCAAGAGGGAGTGAGAGCACGTCCTTCTACTCCGCCATCTTGGTTCCTCTCTCTCTGTCCATTTTTCTTTTTTTAGAGTAGTTTTTAGCACAGTTTTTACCACTTGTTATCATTGGTGAATTTGTTTTTTGGTTTGGATGCTCTCTTCTTTCTTTTTGTTAATTACTTTTTAATTATTTTTATTTTTAATAATTTTTTAATAACTTTATTTTCTTGTATTTTATTATTATTATTATTTTCTTTCGTTCTTTTCTTCTCCCTTTTATTCAGAGCCGTGAGGCTGACAGGGTGCTCCGGCCCAGTGTTAGGCTTGTGCCTCTAAGGTGGGAGAGCCGAGTTCAGGACATTGGCCCACCAGAGACCTCCCAGCTCCATGTAATATTAAATGGCGAAAGCTCTCCCAGAGATCTCCATCTCAATGCTAAGACCCAGCTCCACTCAACAACCAGCAAGCTACAGTGCTAGACACCCTATGCCAAACAACTAGCAAGACAGGAACACAACCCCACCCATTAGCAGAGAGACTGCCTAAATTAATTATAAGATCAAAGACACCCCAAAATGCACCACCTGACGTGGTCCTGCCCACCAGAAAGACAAGATCCACCTCATCCACCAGAACACAGGCAACAGTTGCCTCCACCAGGAAGTCTACACAACCCACTGAACCAACCTTAGCCACTGGGGGAAGACACCAAAAACAACGGGAACTACAAACCTGCAGCCTGCGAAAAGGAGACCCCAAGCACAGTAAGTGAAGCAAAATGAGAAGACAGAGAAACACACAGCAGATGAAGGAGCAAGGTAAAAACCCACCAGACCAAACAAATGAAGAGGAAATAGGCAGTCTACCTGAAAAATAATTCAGACTAATGATAGTAAAGATGATCCAAAATCTTGGAAATAGAATGGAGAAAATACAAGAAACTTAACAAGGACCTAGAAGAGCTAAAGAGCAGATAAACAATGATGAACAACACAATAAATGAAATTAAAATATCTCTAGAAGGAATCAATAGCAGAATAACTGAGGCAGAAGAACAGATAAATGACCTGGAAGATAAAATAGTAGAAATAAATACCACAGAGCGGAATAAAGAAAAAAGAATGAAAAGAATTGAGGACAGTTTCAAAGACTTCTGGGACAACATTAAACACACCAACATTCAAATTATAGGGGTCCCAGAAGAGGAAGAGAAAAAGAAATGTTCTGAGAAAATATTTGAAGAGATTATTATAGTTGAAAACTTCCCTAATATGGGAAAGGGAATAGTTAATCAAGTCCAGGAAGTGCAGGGAGTCCCATACAGGATAAATCCAAGGAGAAACATGCCAAGATACATATTAATCAAACTACCAAAAATTAAATACAAATAAAAAATATTAAAAGCAGCAAGGGAAAACAAAAAATAACATACAAGGGAATCCTCTTAAGGTTAGCAGGTGATCATTCAGCAGAAAGTCTGCAAGCCAGAAGGAAGTGGCAGGGCATTTAAAGTGATGAAAGGGAAAACCTACAACCAAGCTTACTCTACCCAGCAAGTATCTCATTCAGATTCAATGGAGAAATTAAAACATTTAGAGACAAGCAAAAGCTAAGAGAATTCAGCACCACCTAACCAACTTTACAACAAATGCTAAAGGAACTTCTCTAGGCAGGAAACACAAGAGAAGTAAGAGACCTACAGTAACAAACCCAAAACAATTAAGAAAATGGTAACAGGAACATACATATCAATAACTACCTTAAATGTAAATGGATTAAATGCTCCAAGCAAAAGACATAGACTGGCTGAATGGATACAAAAACAAGACCCATATATATGCTGTCTACAAGAGCCTCACTTCAGACCTAGGGACACATACAGACTGAAAGTGAGGGGATGGAAAAAGATATTCCATGCAAATGGAAATCAAAAGAAAGCTGGAGTAGCAATTCTCATAGCAGACAAAATAGACTTTAAAACAAAGACTATTACAAGAGACAAAGAAGGACACTACATAATCATCAAGGGGTCAATCCAAGAAGAAGATATAACAATTGTAAATATTTATGCACCCAACATAGGAGCACCTCAATACATAAAGCAAATGCTAACAGCCATAAAAGGGGAAATAGACAGTAACACAATCATAGTAGGGGACTTTAACACCCCACTTTCACCAATAGACAGATCATCCAAAATGAAAATAAATAAGGAAACAAAAGCTTTAAATGATACATTAAACAAGATGGACTTAATTGATATTTATAGGACATTCCATCCAAAAATGACAGAATACACTTTCTTCTCAAGTGCTCATGGAACATTCTCCAGGATAGATCATATCGTGGGTCACAAATCAAGCCTTGGTAAATTTAAGAATATTGAAATCATATGAAGTATCTTTTCTGACCACAATGCTATGAGACTAGATATCAATTACAGGAAAAAATCTGTATAAAATACAAACACATGGAGGCTAAACAATACACTACTTAATAACCAAGAGATCACTGAAGAAATCAAAGAGGAAATCAAAAAATACCTAGAAAAAAAATGACAATGAAAAAATGACAACCCAAAACCTATGGGTTGCAGCAAAAGCAGTTCTAAGAGGGAAGTTTATAGCAGTACAATCCTATCTCAAGAAATAAGAAACATCTCAAATAAACAACCTAACCTTACACCTAAAGCAATTAGAGAAAAAAGAACAAAATAACCCCAAAGTTAGCAGAAGGAAAGAAATCATAAGGATCATATCAGAATAAATGAAAAAGAAATGAAGGAAACAATAGCAAAGATGAATAAAACTAAAAGCTGGTTCTTTGAGAAGATAAACAAAATTGATAAACCATTAGCCAGACTCATCAAAAAAAAAAGGGAGAAGACTCAAATCAGTAGAATTAGAAATGAAAAAGGGAAGTAACAGCTGACACTGCAGAAATACTAAGCATCATGAGAGATTACTACAAGCAACTATACGGCAATAAAATGGACAACCTGGAAGAAATGGACAATTTCTTAGAAAAGCACAACCCGCTCATACTGAACCAAGAAGAAATAGAAAATATAAGGAGCCCAATCACAAGCACTGAAATTGAGACTGTGATTAAAAATCTTCCAACAAACAAAAGTCCAGGACCAGATGGCTTCACGGACGAACTCTACCAAACATTGAGAGAAGAGCTAACACCTGTCCTCCTCAAACTCTTCCAAACTATATCAGAGGGAGGAACACTCCCAAACTCATTCTATGATGCCACCATCACCCTGATTCCAAAACCAGACACAGATGTCACAAGGAAAGAAAACTACAGGCCATTATCACTGATGAACATAGATGCAAAAATCCTCAACAAAATACTAGCAAACAGAATCCAACAGCACATTAAAAGGATCATACACCATGATCAAGTGGGGTTTATCCCAGGAATGCAAGGATTCTTCAATATATGCAAATCAATCAATGTGATAAACCATATTAACAGATTGAAGGAGAAAATCCATATGATCATCTCAATAGATGCAGAAAAAGCTTTTGACAAAATTCAACACCCTTTTATGATAAAAACCCTCCAGAAAATAGGCATAGGGGGAAGTTACTGCAACTTAATAACGGCAATATATGACAATCCCACAGCCAACATTGTTCTCAGTGGTGAAAAACTGAAACCATTTCCTCTAAGATCAGGAACAAGACAAGGTTGTCCACTCTCTCCACTATTATTCAACATAGTTTTGGAAGTTTTAGCCACAGCAATTAGAGAAGAGAAAGAAATCAAAGGAATCTAAATCAGAAAAGAAGAAGTAAAGCTGTCAATGTTTGCAGATGACATGATACTATACATAGAGAATCCTAATGATGCTACCAGAAAATTACTAGAGCTAATCAATGAATTTCGTAAAGTAGCATGATAGAAAATTAATGCACAGAAATCTCTTGCATTCCTATACACTAATGATGAAAAATCTGAAAGAGAAATTAAGGAAACACTCCCATTTACCACTGCAACAAAAAGAATAAAATACCTAGGAATAAACCTACGTAAGGAGACAAAATACCTCTATGCCGAAAACTATAAGACACTGATGAAAGAAATTAAAGGTGATACTAACAGATGGAGAGATATACCATGTTCTTGGATTGGAAGAATCAACATGGTGATAATGACTATACTACCCAAAGCAATCTACAGATTCAATGAAATCCCTATCAAACTACTGCTGGCATTTTTCCCAGAAATAGAAAAAAGAATTTCACAATTTGTATGGAAACACAAAAGACCCCGAATAGCCAAAGCAATCTTGATAAAGAAAAACGGAGCTGGAGGAATCAGGCTCCCTGACTTCAGACTATACTACAAAGCTACTGTAATCCAGACAGTATGGTACTGGCACAAAGACAGAAATATAGATCAATGGAACAGATAGAAAGCCCAGAGATAAACCCATGCACATATGGCCACGTTATCTTTGATAAAGGAGGCAAGAATATACAATGGAGAAAAGACAGCCTCTTCAATAAGTGCTGTTATGAAAACTGGACAGCTACATGTAAAAGAATGAAATTAGAACACTCCCTAATACCATACACAAAAATAAACTCAAAATGGATTAAAGACCTAAATGTAAGGCCAGACACTACAAAACTCTTAGAGGAAAACAGAGGCAGAACACTCTATAACATAAATCACAGCAAGATCCTTTTTGACCCACCTCTTAGAGAAATGGAAATAAAAGCAAAAATAAAAAAATGGGACCTAATGAAACTTCAAAGCTTTTGCACAGCAAAGGAAACCATAAACAAGACAAAAAGACAACCCTCAGAATGGGAGAAAATATTTGCAAATGAAGTAACTGACAAAGGATTAATCTTCAAAATTTACAAGCAGCTCATGCAGCTCTATATCAAAAAAAACAAACAACCCAATCCAAAAATGGGTAGAAGACCTAAATAGACATTTCTCCAAAGAAGATGTACAGATTGCCAACAAACACATGAAAGAATGCTCAACATCATTAATCATTAGAGAAATGCAAATCAAAAGTACAATGAGGTATCACCTCACACTGGTCAGAATGGCCATCATCAAAAAATCTACAAACAATAAACGCTGGAGAGGGTGTGGAGAAAAGGGATCCCTCTTGCACTGTTGGTGGGAATGTAAGTTGATACCGCTACTATGGAGAACAGTATGGAGGTTCCTCAAAAAACTAAAAATAGAACTACCATGCGACCTAGCAATCCCACTACTGGGCATATACCCTGAGAAAACAATATTTTAAAAAGGGTCATATACCACAATGTTCACTGCAGCACTATTTACAATAGCCAGGACATGTTGGCAACCTAAGTGTCCACTGACAGATGAATGGATAAAGAAGATGTGGCACATATGTAAAATGGAATATTAGTCATAAAAAGAAACGAAACTGAGTTATTTGTATTGAGGTGGATGGACCTAGAGTCTGTCATACAGAGTGAAGTAAGTCAGAGAAAAACAAATACTGTACTCTAACACCTATATATGGAATCTAAAAAATAATAAATTGTTCTGAAGAACCTAGGGGCAGCACAGGAATAAAGATGCAGACGTAGAGAATGGACTTGAGAAGAAAGGGAGGGGGAAGGGTAAGCTGGGACGAAGTGAGAGAGTGGCATGGACATATATACACTACCAAATGTAAAATAGATAGCTAGTGGGAAGCAGCCACATAGCACAAGGAGAGCAGCTCGGTGCTTTGTGACCACCTAGAGGGGTGGGATAGGGAGGGTGGGAGGGAGACGCAAGAGGGTGGAGATAAGGAGATATATGTATATGTATAGCTGATTCCCTTTGTTATAAAGCAGAAAGTAACACACGTTTGTAAAGTAATTATACTCCAGTAAAGATGTTCAAAAAAAAAAAAAAAGTCGAAAATAAGTGGAATGGGCAATACATATGCTTTTATATTATGATGGAATATAACCCTTAGCCCCCCCACCCCATTTCAGTCTCTTAGGAAGCTTTTGATTTTAAGTTGCTGGGTCAACTGTAGCCATAATAACGTATTTTGGCAACACTAAAACATATGCAGATGTTTTACATTATTCCCTGTCCACAATGGAGGATATGAATATTGCTGATAAGAGTTTTTTTTTAATGTCTTTTAAAATTACATTCCATATTTAAAATGTTGTCAGATTTTCATATTAAAATAATACCTTGGGAAAGGCATTTCATTGCTTTAAACTATATTGTAATTTATATAATTTCCTGTTGATATCAAAGATTTGGCTCATAATAAGATTTTATAGGTCATGTTTCCCCTTGTGGCCCTTTGTGTTTACTTGGCATTATAAATAAATTATAGATTACCTGCAGATGTTTCTATTAGCATATTGAAAATTCTGAGCCATAAAGTCTGGTTATAAACTGGAGTCTGACTCTGGTTTATAAAACATATCTGCCTTAAAAATTTTTGGAAACAAAATGAAAGTATTCTGTTTCTTTCAGTTTAATACCACATGGAAACTAGTTTTGCAACATTCATAAATTTCTTTTCGTATGAATGAATTTAAGGAACCTGCATTTCCTTTGTGATGATACGTTAATAGTTTTAGTAAAAAAACTTACATATAAATATACATTTAATCATATAGTATCTTTTTTGTGGAACTATCCAATTAACCTATCTGAATTCAACATAAAATAACCAATAATTATGGGTGTACAGCTATTATGGGAGCTTTTCAGATTTATAAATTGATAGGTGGAAAATAATTCTGATTTGGTTAAGCATTCTTTCCCTCACTGCTATAAACTTTAATGACATTTGTAACAAGAGAATTTCTAGTTCATATCTTGTGAAGTAGAAAAAGTCAAAATTCAAGGGAAGGAAGTAAATACTTTACAATGTTAGAAACTTTCTGAATAGACTTTAGACTATATAAGGAGTGGTAAGCAAATAGTGGTGTTTCAAATAATTTGAGATTAAATGGGAAAAACTGTAGAGGAATAATGGAAGAATAATTGAATTTTTAGAGAAAATCAATATACAAATAAATATCATATAAAAACGGAAAGATAAAAATGGGAGTATTGTCTCATTATAGATTTTGAAATATATTTTATTTAAGTCACTTTCAATAAAAAGGTATCATTTTCCCACACTATTCTAATTTTAACATTTTTGATGTTATGTCTATTAGTTGAATTTCTTAAGTCAATGTTACTTTCTGGAAATAACTAGAGGAATCTGTTATGACAAGGTATATTTTGTGTTGTGATTCCTTTTAAAGATCCATGTTGTTGACCTAATACATTGATTCAGAGATAACAAACAACTAGTTGAATCTAGTTCCACTGTTAACCATATCCTGAAGCTTTATAGAGCAAAGGATTAGAGCAAGTTTTAACAAAGGGTACTTGCCTGCCACCCACTCAGACCCTAATCCAATTAAAACATGCATGAACAGCCCTCAGAATGGGAGAAAATATTTGCAAATAAAACAACAGACAAAGGATTAATCTCCAAAATATACAAACAGCTCATATAGCTCAATATCAGAAAAACAAACAATCCTATTAAAAAATGGGTGGAAGACCTAAATAGACACTTCACCAAGGAAGACATACAGATGACCAAGAGGCACATGAAAAGATGCTCAGCATCGCTAATTATTAGAGAAATGCAAATCAAAACTACAGTGAGGTATCACCTCATGCCAGTCAGAATGGCCATTATCAAAAAATCTAGAAACAATAAATTCTGGAAAAGGTGTGGTGAAAAGGGAACCCTCCTGTGCTGTTGGTGGGAATGTAAATTGATACAGCCACTATGGAGAACAGTATGGAGGTTCCTTTAAAAACTAAAAATAAAACTACCATATGACCCAGCAATCCCTCTACTGAGCATATACCCTGAGAAAACCTAATTCAAAGAGTCATGTACCACAATGTTCATTGCAGCTCTATTTACAATAGCC
Organism: Balaenoptera musculus; assembly: GCF_009873245.2. NCBI lineage: Eukaryota > Metazoa > Chordata > Mammalia > Artiodactyla > Balaenopteridae > Balaenoptera > Balaenoptera musculus. The sequence goes on from NC_045789.1 coordinate 114,163,733, forward strand.
AGAGCATGGAAGCGACCTAAGTGTCCATCAACAGATGAATGAATAAAGAAGATGGGCACATATATACAATGGAATATTACTCAGCCATAAAAGAAACGAAACTGAGTTATTTGTAGTGAGGTGGATGGACCTAGAGTCTGTCATACAGAATGAAGTAAGTCAGGAAGAGAAAAACAAATACCTTATGCTAATGCATATATATGGAATCTAAAAAAAAAATGGTACTGATGAACCTAGTTGCAGGGCAGTAATAAAGATGTAGACATAGACAATGGACTTGGGGACATGGGGTGGGAGGGGGAACCTGGGGCCCAGTGAGAGTAACATTTACATATATACACTACCGAACATAAAATAGTTAGCTAGTGGGAAGCAGCAGCATAGCACAGGGAGATCAGCTCGGTGCTTTGCGATGACCTAGAGGGGTGGGATAGGGAGGACGGGAGGGAGGCTCAAGAGGGAGGGGATATGGGGACATATGTATGCATATGGCTGATTCACTTTGGTGTACAACAGAAACCAACACAGTATTGTGAAGCAATTATACTCCAATAAAGATCTATTTAAAAAAATTTTAAATGTAATTGTGAATCACTATATTGTACATCTATAACATAGACTATTGTACATCAACTATATTTCAATTAAAAAATAAATTTAAAAAAATGCATGAAAAGAATACACAACAAAACATCAAAAGTATCTTGAATGTAGAGTTACTTTGCCTAGATGTTGCTCAGCTTATATGTTTTCCCACGTGGAATATAAAATTTATTTTTCAAAGTTCCAGACAAGTGCACATAAGATGAGGTTTCTTCTACGTATATTTTTCTTAACCTAATATTAAAAATCAGTTATCTTGCAAAGTGATGAATTACTTGGGTTTCCTGCGATTGATTTTCTACATTCAACAATTATATTAAAAAAAAAAATTACAGATCTGATCATGCACCAGTCCTGCCCTCCATCTACCTCAAATTCCTTTTGTCCAGAATGTTTATTTTAGCTTATAATTATAATATATTTGATTAATGCCTGCCCCCACCGCCACTGGAGTAGGGACTAGGTCAGGTTTTGCTAGGCTTAAGGCTTAGCACAATGTCTGTTCTATAGCAATACTTAATGAATATCAGCTGAAGGAAGAGGGGTCATGGAAATTGATGTTGCATGGAACCGGGGTCCTTTCTATCGGGGTGGCCAAAAGGTTCGTTCGGTTTTTTCTGCAAGATGGCTCTAGTAGCACTTAGATGTCTTTAACTTCATTTGAAACAATTTTGTTAGATTGTATGTGACAGCTGTCATATCAGCGTGCATTTAAGAAAAGATTTATCAAAATTGGTGAATTTTTGTGTAGCCATTTTAATATTGAGGATGGAAGAAAAAAGCAACATTTTTGGTATATTATGCTTTATTATTTCAAGAAAGGTAAAAACTCAACTGAAACACACACAAAAAAAAGATTTGTGCAGTGTATGGAGAAGGTGCTGTGACTGATTGAAAATGTCAAAAGTGGTTTGTGAAGTTTTGTGTTGGAGATTTCTTGCTGGATGATTCTCCATGGTTGTGTAGACCAGTTGAAGTTGATAGCGACCAAATGGAGACATTAACTGAGAACAATTAAAGTTATACCATGCGGGAGATAGCCGACATACTCAAAATATCCAAATCAAGGGTTGAAAATCATTTGCACTTGTTTATGTGAACCGCTTTGATGTTTGGGTTCCACATAAGTTAAGCGAAAAAACCTTCTTGACTGTATTTTCGCATGCGATTCTCTACTTAAACGTAAACAAAAACGTTCTGTTTTTAAGACAAATTGTGACAGGTGATGAAAAGTGGATACTGTACAACAATGTGGAATGGAAGAGATCGTGGGGCAAGTGAAATGAACCACCACCAACCACACCAAAGGCCAGTTCCTTCCTGAAAATCAAATGATTAATTCCAAGTATTGCTCCCAATTAGACCAACTGAAAGCAGCCCTCGACGAAAAGCGTCCAGAATTAGTCAATAGAAAACGCATAATCTTCCATCAGGATAACGCAAGACTGCATGTTTCTTTGATGACCAAGCAAAAACTGTTACAGCTTGGCCGGGAAGTTCTGATTCATCTGCCATATTCACCAGACATTGCACCTTCGGATTTCCATTTATTTCGGTCTTTACAAAGTTCTCTTAATGGGAAAAAATTCAATTCCCTGGAAGACTGTAAAAGGCAACTGGAACAGTTCTTTGCTCAAAAAGATAAAAAGTTTTAGGAAGATGGAATTATGAAGTTGCCTGAAAAATGGCAGAGGTAGTGGAACAAAAGGGTAAATATGTTGTTCAATAAAATTCTTGGTGAAAATGAAAAATGTGTCTTTCATTTTTACTTAAAAACCGAAGGCATTTTTTGTCCAACAAGATACATTATGTCTAATTATCTTCAGTGGGTATGAAGGTCCTGGGATCTTTGATATTGTTTGTTAGCTTTGAAAAGTGCCTCAGTTAACTCCACCCCTCCATCACTCCCCCCATCCCCTTGCCCCCTTGGAAGTGAGAGATTGATCGGGAAGTTTTGGGGGCTGCTAAAGACCATTTAATGTCTGGCTGAAAAAATGCTTTTGTCTTTCTTAGGCACACTGAGATAACTCTTGTATTCATTAATTTGCTCTTCTATCCTCACTCAACAAATATTTAAGAAGTATGTTACAACAAACACTAGAATAAAGAGTAATGAAGGTTTGACTATGTAGCCAAGTCTACTTTTACAATGGGCAATGTGGCAGCAAAAAGCAAAGGTACATTGGCTCACAGACCAATTTCCTTGCTTGAGACTCACTCACCTGAGAGGACTGTGTTACCTTTTCAGAAAGGATGGGTTGAAGAATTAAAGTGCAGTTTAACAGGCTGAGCAGAGATTCTTTCCTCTTTAGGAATATGGAGCCCAAATTGAAAAATAATCCTGCCACCCCTACCCCTTCATCCGCCTGTGGAGAGGGAGAGGAAGAAAGAGAGAATATGAGAGAGAGAGAGAGAGAATAAGAGAGAGAGAAAATAAGAGAGAGAGAAGAAATGGACAGAGTTACAAAGAAAAGCCATTCTGTACCACTGGAGACATTCTTTGAAGGGTCTCTCTCTCTTTTTTTTTTTCGGAGAATTCCAAAACAATAGGAAACATCCCCGACTCTGAAAGATGCAAAGAAATCTGCTACTGGTTCTGTGAGGAAACAAGGATTTATGATAGCTTTTGACATTGAATATAGTCTCTTTGGGCAGTTGGGTTCTGCTTCTTCAAGCATGTCTTCAAGAGGTGGGAATAGGGCCATGAAAAAAGGACAGAATCAGAATCAGATGTATTGAGGCTCTGCTCTATCAGTTGCTAGATAAGACCTTGAATAATGTGCTTAGCTTGTCTAAATATTCTAGGTTCTATGTGAATGGGCTAATTTCCTTTATAAAGTTATTGTGAGGATTATATGAAACAACTGGCATATCACAGGAGCTTCAAAGTGTGCTTTCCATGTTAGCATGTTATTTGTACTCTCCTAAGATTTTTCAAAGTTCAGGTAGAGATACATAATTGATGTGGGGGTGAGTGATAATCTCATGAAAAAACATGGAGGTATATTTGTGGTGTACAATTATTCTTGTGTAGGAAATTAGAAATTTGAGGTCATAATTGAAGTTTGCATTGCTTCTTCCTACTGACAGTTGAATCTTTCAAACAGAGACAGTAAAAAGTGAAAGATCTGCTATGCGTATGGTATAAGTGAGTAATAGTTTTCTGATGTATTCTTGGCTTTTAATTAGGTATGGGGTTAGGGATGAAGTGCAATCCAGAAAGACCAGCTTTCATTCAGGGGTGTGAATGCCAGGAGGTGGGGATCATTGGAGGCCATCTTAGAGGCTGCCTTCCACAGTAACTGAATTCCTACTTCTAACAAGCGCATGAAGATAGTTGGAATTACTACCATTTTCAGGAAGGACCCTGCGTTACCACTGCAAATGTAATGTTGCTTTGAGCTAATTATAATTTATAGTTGCTGAAATGTATGCACTATTTAATGCATTTGTAGACTTGACCTTAAAACTTAACTTTTATGACCTTTTATTTTTTGTGTATTTACTGCCTTTCTACATTTTTAATGGCATTCTGTTTTTATCAGTTCTTTGTTACCACTGCCCCATCCTCCCCTGATGGAAAAGAGAAATGTAAAAATGTTTCAGAACTGGCATAGGGAATTGGATGCTGTATTCAGTTTAGGGCCAAGAATGATAAACTATAGTTGACAGCTTGAACCCCAAAGATCATTTCCTCTGAAATACACTTTGAAAATACAAGTAGTCAAGATTAGGATAAAGTTTTTTTTTTTTCTCCCAATTCTAAAATTTTCTTATTATAATTAGGCAACTTATTGGGACAAGAACATTCAAGTTTTCAGTTTCTCCCATAGATAAGATTTAAAGGAGACAGTAAAATCAAACTTTATAGCTGGAAGAGAATCTTAGAGATGATTTACTCATTCTCTCACTTTATGGATACAAAAAGTGAGTCCCTACAAGACTCAGGTTCAAAGATACCCCAAACACAGTAATGTAAAACCAGACTCATGACCTTCCCTGCAAACATGGTCCATTTCAGTCAACGGTATATGCAAGCCCCAAACCTGTAGGTCCCTGTGGACACTCTCATCCACTATATCCAATTCATCATAAAGTTCTATTCATTTCACTCCACAAATAAAGTATATTTGAATCCATTTACTTTTCCCTTTTCCTACTAAACACGTATCTGGTCTAAATGACCATAAACTACATTCTGGATTCCTGTAATGGTCTCTTCCCTGATTCTACTCTTGCACCTTTGTAATCCATTCTCCACAGATTAGCACAATAATTCTTTTAAATGCAAATCTGATGCCATCAATTCCATTTCTTTACATTGCTGTTAACTTCAAGACCAAAATTGCTGAGAAGCCCTCCTAGATCCTGCAGGGTCTGGCCTCTTCTGTCACATCTGATCATTCTCTCTTCCCCTTACCTAGGGACCTAAAGTTCCTTTTTAAACTGCTCTGCTGCTTCAGGGCCTTCCTTTAAAGACTTTCCTCACCTGGACCAGCGTTCTCTGCTCCCTGTGTCCAACTTATTCATATCTTGGGTCAGATATCACTTCCTCTAGGAAGCATTCTTTAACCCTTCTGATGCAGTCAAGTTTCCCCTATATTCTAATGTCACATTTGTAATTATATTTTTAATTTGTGTGGTTATTTGATTACTTCTTATTTTCCTCACCAGATTGTGTTAGGAGGACAGAGAATGTTTTGTGCACCATATTACTTCAGTATTGGGCACAGAATTTGAGATCTAGAAACACTTTTATGAACAATGTCTGAATGAATGAGTTGCGTCTTGAACTCAGGTCCCTTAACTCAGGTCCGGTGTGATTTCTACCACATTTTGCTGCCTTTTCCTCTCTTGTTAAATAAATAATTCTATCTTTTAATTGAAAGTGAAAGAAGCATAGGAATTTTAACTTCATAGTGAATTTTAAAATGGGAGGTGAATAATCACTGAAATGAAAAACCAAGGTCAATTGTTCATAGTGGAATTGCGTAAATAGAAAAACTGAGCACACACAAGACAGTGCTAAAAAATACAGAGGGACATGGGGCAACAGGTAAAAATTAGTTATTTTAGCATTATCATGATAAGATAAAAGCAGGGACTATACGTGTATGTTATAAGTGGGCCCAGTGTAGAAAGTAAGTTAGAAGGACACAGGAGCGGAGAAAAAGCATCTGTCACACTACCATTGCTAGCATACCTGAGAGAGATATGCAAAGCAATGAATTCTTTTTAAGCTCTAAAATGTAGTATCACAGACTATTCACTTTCCTCTAGTTAGTCCTTAAAAACTGTACAAACACTGATCCTATTGATGTTTGGTTATGGCATTCTCCTCTACACTCATCCCCTGGAAAGATTAGCTTAAAGTAAGGAAAAAGAATTTTGATGACCTACTAACCTAGTTAGCTTATTAGAGTCAGACTTTGGCCACAAAATGATTCCCTGTGATTCACACTGGGCCTTGAATAAATATTCTAAAACTTTTGGCAAAAGCTTTAAAAATTTTTTTGCACAATATTTTTTCCCAAACAGTGAGAAGATCTACCTTGAAAGTTATGACTGAGGTGCTTGGAATTCTGCTGTCTCCTGTGGAGGAAGCAAATAGAAAAGACTGCCAAAAAACTAAACACCTGGAAAGGATGGGCTTTAAGCCCTCTCTCAGGAAATGATCATGCTCTACATCTCACACCTGGGTAGAGGTATGCATTCTTACTAACATCTTGAGTAGGACTGTGTTATTTTAAAACTGACAAATGAAAGACTTGCCTAGACCATATCTGATTGTGTAATTGTTATTAAGGATGATCACTGTAACAAGAAATTGCTTTTGCACAAGTATTCACATATACCAATTCAATACTTTTTGGATTCTATACAACAGTAAAGTAATAAATATAATTTTTAAAGTACTATGTTTGGAAAAAGGAAAAATTAGTGTCTAGAGAGAAAAGAGGAAAGAAAAAGTAAGATATCTGTATCTTTTTTACTTCATACAAAAATCTTTGTTATTTATATATAGTAGGTGAAAATTTTTCAAATAATGACTTATATGAAAATCTGTTAATTTCTAATGAAAATGCCGAACTTGGATTTGATCTTGAACACGTAGGCACATCGTGTCTGGTTGTTCAACCCCAAGGAAGCAGAATATATTAAATGAGGAATTGTATTTTTAATTTAAAAAAATCAATAATTGGGGATAGAATTTTCCTTTGCTATTTATTTTATATTACATGAAAACCCTTCAAGAAATAGTTTACTTGTGATATTTGAACAGCGAATATCAGTGGCATTGTCGAAACTTAAGGCAATAATGCAAGTTATTTGCATTTTGGGGGCTTTAGTTTCTTAATCCATAAAATAAGGATAATTGTTCATTCCGTATATATATGCCTATTCTAACCACTTTATATAACAGTATTAAAATAAACAGCAAAATTAAACTATAGAGGAAAACTAGAGAAGTAGGAAATTAAACACACCCCAAACATATACATACACACAGAAAGTAACTCACTTTCCAGGTCTCCCCACCTTTTTGTTAGAGGAAAAGTAAACACATTTTTGGTTTTCAAAGGTCTATCTTAGAAATGTTACTTTATCAATGACTACATTTATTAAGTAAAAAGAAACAATAATAAACTTCCCAATGCCCTGGCTTAATTTGGTTTGGGTTTCATACGTATCTCAATGGAATGTTTTTCTGCCTATAGACCCCGTTTCCTAAGGTTCTATGAAGCAGAGTTGGGCATCCGCTGTCCTTACTCCCCCAGCACCAATAAAAGTGTTAAAGCCTGTAGCCTGCAGTAGAGAAACCATAACAGATAAAACAGTAAATGTACCTTTTATAACTGGAAAAGTTTTATGTTGTAAGAAGATAGTACCGTTTAAGTAAGATGAGGATTTGATTATTCTAACTATGATTTGCAGTCACTAAATACTAATTTTATGATCTATAAAATAATTGATGAGAATGCTGAAATGCCTTATTCCAGTTTCAAATTATAAATGGAGGATTTATAAAACCATCTACCAAGTTGTTATGCAAAGAGGGCAATATTTTGACAAGTTATAAAGCCCATGGGGTTTATCAAAGCAAAACAAATTAGAAGCATTCTCACTTTGCTTAGCTCTACAAGGCATAAACAGATTAACTGGTCTTTCTTTTATTTCTGAGATTTATATCTGATAGCTTGCTCTGAGCAATATGATTATGAGTGGAGAACTAGAGAATTTCTTATTCCTTTTAAATTCACATTACTAAATCTCAGGGCTGCAGCCATTTGCTAAAATGCTCAGAGTTTTAGCACTTGGCACCATCCTGCTTTGTGTAGATTAAAAATACATTCATTGAATATGTGAATGAATAATTGTCAGAAATTGAATACTAGCTTATATGTTAAATTTCCATCCTTGAAAAAATATGCCGTTTTTGTTAAATCTTGAGATCTTTCTCTTAGCCTATTTTTTGGAGTTCACAAGAGGCACAATATCAGACAATAGGTCAGAATTTAGAAAACATGGTTTCTCTGTTAAAGGAACATAACAACGTAAAGAGAGTAGATATGTCTTACTTTATGGAAATTAACCTGCCCAGCATGTGTTATGGATAAAAAGAACAATGGGGTGGATGAATAAACCAATAAATCAGCTTATCTGGCCTAAATCAGATTTGTAATGGGCATTTTCCAAAGTGGGTGTATTTTTCTGGTTTCCCGTCTGCCTGGTCCTTCTGATTTAGTGATGTGTTGTGGACTCCCTCCATTTGCAACCATTCTGATTCATTTCCTGGCTTTTAAAGTTCTTTCCTGGAATAGTGCCTTCTTGGGCTGCCATCTCAGAAGCAGACCTCTCTTCCTTCTTTGGACTTATTCCAAAATCAACTATGTGCAACTCAGGCCTTTGTGTGAAGACTTGACAAACCAAGGCCCAGATCCATTTACTTTTAGCTGTAACAGATAAAATAACCAGACAGAAGCAAAATACCTCCTTTGGTCTTTTTTACCTTGGTCTTTTAAACATCAGTTTTTAAATAATTTTATTGGTTTGTAGGAAAAACACAATTGATAGTGTTGACTAAGAGGATCTGTAACAATGGGAAATCATGGTAGGCACATTAATTCAGCATCACGAGGCACTTCTGTGTCCAGTGCACAGTCTCCAGTCATACATCCTGGGTCTTCTCCCTGTATCTTCCAGTAAATCCTTAATTGATTCAGAGGATTACTGGGTATCTCCATACCTCATTTCCATCCCTTGTATAAATGAGGAAAAAATTATGGCCACTACCGTCTTTTGGAAAATAGCTATTTAAATGTTTTGTTCTCATTTTTTAAATCCATCAGTCTGAATATTCACTCACTACTCCTCTAAAACTTTTTTTTTTTTTTTTTTTGGCCATGCTGTGTGGCATGTGGGATCTTAGTTCCCCGACCAGGGATCGAACCTGTGCCCCCTCCGTTGGGAGTGTGGAGTCTTAACCACTGGACCACCGGGGAAGTCCCCTCTAAAACTTTTGAATGTTTTAACAATCCATTTGTTCTAGAGTACAAATAGCAAAAATAATTGCAGCTGTCCTTCATATCTCAGTCTTCACTAAAACAAATTAATACTTGACTTCAAGCTGCTAAGCACCTAGAAGGTCTCAGAAGAAAGAATTAATGATTTTGTTTGCATCTTGTTTTCGGTTGGAATATAGTGGTACAAAAAGTATATTCTCACTTTATGAAAAATATTCATGGTTATTTTTTAGTAGAAAGATTTATTTCAGAATAACTAGTTAAAGTTTGATCTATTTATTTGTGCAATACAATTGCATATACTTATTTTTGTGTTAGTGACTGTAGAAGAGCATGCTTGCATCTTATTATTTTTTTTTCCCAGCACATAATGGAAATTTGGAGATGTCCATATGGTTATGACTTCATGGTAATGATTTTTGTGCTTATGTAGGTCTTCCAAGTGAACAGAGAAAAATTCTCGTTCCAAGACTACTGGTGTTAACCAACTGCCATTCAAATTTGAGTAAAAAGAGAAGGAGAGAGAATGAGGATAGCACATAATCCAGAATGTGTAACATATTCTTCATATAAGCAGTCTGGTACATGGAACTCCTCCAAGCAAAATTATGCCTCATGAATCTGTAAGAACACACTGCAGATTTAAAAAATGATTTCAGTTTCATTTCAAGGGTGGAGTGCCCCACAGTAGAGATTATAGTAGGCTAGTGGCAACATGTGCAGTAGATTGGCTCCCAAGCCTGGGTCATTGTTGGAATCTCCTGGTGTGACCCCAGCAATGCTAAAATCAGAAGTTCTAGGATATGTCCTGAGAATTCTATTATTTTAAATATTCAATATTTAAAAAATCTCTCTAGTATGGGAGTTATCCTTGTAGTGGTCAGAGAGTAGACATGAAGTCAGAGAATCCAGGGTCTAATTTTGCCAAGTGTCACTTTTCTCATGATTAAATAGAGGGAAATGATACCTGTTCTGTAAAGTGCTGCAATATGAGAGTAAACCGTATGCAAAACACCTGCTAAAAAATTGTCTCTCAGAGGATAACCACTATTTTTAAAATTGATAATAAATGTTATAATGCAAGGTGAAGAACTTCAACCAGGAGGACAAGATTTGTTAAGTGGGACTAGAGAAGAGTTCAGAAGCTGAGGGTTAAGAAATAATGTAATAAACAAGAAAAATGGTACATGAGGAAGTGGATGAGCAATTCATAGCGATGACGGAGATGCTGATGTGGGAGGCGTGAATAGTGTAGGTCAGAACCATGGAGAAAGTGAGAACCAAGCTGTCAAACATTGTTGAAGGATCATCCTGGAGAGAGAAGCAACCCAGAACTCAGGGAGAAAGTCCTTAAAACCTAAATCAAGAACTAATGCAAAGAGCCTGGACAGCAGAGATCAGAACCTTCCACGTATGAGAATGTGGCATATAGTCCAGCACTAGGTTACTGTTGGTACAGTCTTCCTAGATTTAGGGGATGTGAGCAGGGAATGGGGAGCACATAATTATGGATCATGGGTGAGCACAGGCAGTGCTGGACCACAGTGTCTGAGGTGATGGTACAATTCTCTCCATTTGCTTTTCTGTGGATATTAAGAAACTGATCAAAAGACCAAGGCAGTTGATATTCTTCTCACATGTGAACAGAACATGAGGAAATAGATGTGTCTTTCATGACAATAATATGACACCATATTTTTATTAATGAGTATAGAAGATTTTCTCTCAATGTAAAGGTCGAAAAAAATGGGTGGCTTTGGATCTGAGAAAGGCAAAGACTTTCCTTGTGAGGAAAATATAAACTGAGACTTAGAGGTAAAAGTAACAGCATCATTTCAGAGGAGAAAGTGGTCAATCAACAGAGTTACTAGTAGATTGGAAGTGGATGCAATGACTGAAAATAGAACAATTAGAATATTACTGCTACATTTATTTGGGTGTTGCACTTACTGAAATTTTACTATCTAGTCCAGATCATAGGATAATATTAGATTTTAAAAAGCCAATTTTTATATTATTTTTTCCTATTTGATTTTGGTAAAGACATTTTATTCCTTTGAGGTTCATAAAATTATTCACATGGTTTTAATCTTACTATTTAATTGTGTAAGTACCAGACAAAACTAGATTAATTTCTTGTTTGAATGCTGTTTACTCAAAATGTTTAACAATGTCATTTGAATACTTTGACTGAGGCATGACCATTTAAAAGCCTTCATAGAATCTAGGAAATTTTAGAGATCTGACTTTCTCTTATAACAAATATATTAAGATGTTACCATTCCACATTAAATATTTATACATAATTAAATAAGTTGAGTTTCAATGCAGTTGAATAGTTGATATAATGTACAATTTTGTACATACGTTATTATCAGTTAATAATACTTTCAATTTATAATTTTCTTTTCATATTTTTGAGCCCATAAAAATTTTAGAGTCTTGAAAATCTGACAAGCACAAGATGCAGTGCTTTTAAAGATTTATGGAAAAACAGTTGGTCTAGGAGTAAGGAGTATTTTACATATGTAGGATAACCTCTTAGAAAAAGTACATCTTAAGACTCATTACAAAGGAGTAGAGAGAATGTTTGTCGATCCATTAAATATCCCATTTCTCAAAATAATAGGATTTAGTGATTAGTTTTAGGGGTTAATATATTTACATTTATGTGGCTTCTTTCCTGAAGTATCTTGTAAACTACTTAAGGCATAGCTTTCTTTTTAGGCCTCGTTTTATCCTCAGGATCAGTCTAGCAACTGCTACTTAGTAAGAGTTTATAGATTAATTATTCCTTCAAATCTAACCACCTCTTTTTTTTTTTTTTTCCTTTTGCTTTAACATTGTGAGTATAGTTCCTATGTTGGTGCCAGCTTGCAGAAATCATGAAAACGTGTCACCAATAGATTGTGCAATATTTAAGGATTTACTGTGACTTCCTATGTTCTAACCAACAGAAAAATATTTTAACAGGTCAGCATATAGGTCTTTGTATTAAAAATAACCTTCTCAAAGTTTATGTCTTTGCATATTATTGAGTTTAATGCCAGCACTGAACTAATATATAAGTAGGAAAAAACATCTGCCATTTCACAGACTTGCTAATAAAATTGTTACAAATTAACTGATCCCTTTGCTAAGAATTTTCTAGTATGAAGAAAATTTGTCTTATAAACATAGTAAAATCCAATATGTATAATATTTATGCCAGATCTAATCTCATCTACTTTTCCTTTTCAACTGGCTGTTTAAAATTAAGTGGTGTTGAAAGGCATTGTGCCACATCTAAGCCTGAGATGCCTTAGAGTTGTAACTTGGGTGGAGGTGCGAAAACAAACTAGTTCACAGGAAGTTTATTGTAAAAAGGCCACAAGGACCACTAATTTCATGGTGCAGAGCAGATTCAGAAAGTCACCTAAGCCTACAATATTGCTGTCTTTGTATAGTCAAATAAAAAGATACAGTCAATATAATGGTGGAAGAATGGAATGGGTAAAATGGGGATAAATATCCTAAATTATTACTAAATAGTGGAATTGACTTTCATTTTGAAGTTAAGTTTGTTTTTCTCTGTTTTTTGATATCTTATTTTAAAAGAAAATGATATTACCTGTTAAAATGTCACTCATTTAGAAAAATATAAAAAATATACCACAGATATTATCTCTATATACAAGTAAGGGGGATTAAATTTAAAATGTTATTCTACTATATGACATTTGGGAGAAAGAGAACAATGAAATCATTTAGCAGTTTTTGAATTTGTAAAAACATAATGTGAAAAAAGAAGCCAGCATATCTAGCCAGCCTACATCCTTACAGATTCTTACATGTCTATATTCCTAAGAAAGAAACAAAAACAAATGAAAATTATAGAGGATGATATACACCATCTTAGTCATAGCTTTCCGTATGTTTCCTTAACAAGTTTTGGTTACATCTAAATGCTTCTAAATAGGAAGAAAACAACTCATTAGATTTTTGCCTGAGCATGTGCAAGAAAGTATTTACTCCTTAGAGAAAAGCAAAGGGAATGATATAAAGAGTGCAAAGAGAAGCAAGGAAAAAGACATCTGTGTGGTCTGATAGAATAACGGGTACAGAGTCCTGTAGAGAGATCCTTATGGATTTGAGAATGTGCTGGAACCCGTGACAAGAGCTTAGTCTGAGTAAAATAAAAACATTGCCAAATATAGAGGACCACAGAGTAGGGTCCCAAATTATATTTGCTGAACCTAATTGGATAGCTTTCAATGTATTTGAATATCTGGTTCATGTTTAAAAAAAAAAAAGCACTGTTGAAAAAATCGGTAGCTGCTGCTCTCCTTCCCCAAAGCTGTTACCATGGAAACCACACTCCACTTTTAAACAAGTATGAGTGTTTTGGTCTCACGTACTTAGTGATACTCTTTCGGCCATTTTCAAGATGGTGGTTTTTCTTTCCCAAACATTAAAGTCCAAATCCTGATGTAAGAAGCCCTGTGAAGACAAAACAAGTGCTCATCAACCACTCAGGATCAAAACTTTGAATTCTTCTGCGCAGAGGGTAAAGAATTTGGAATTAAGAATTAAAGAATTTTGCTAGGGACTTCCCTGGTGGTCCAGTGGTAAAGAATCTGCCTTACAATGCAGGGGACACGGGTTCCAACTCTGGTTAGGGAACTAAGATCCCACATGCCATGGGGCAACTTAGCCCACGCGCCACAACTACAGAGCCCACGCGCCCTGGAGCCTGCACGCCACAACTAGAGAGAAGCCTGTGCACCACAACGAAGAGCATGTTCGCCGCAATGAAAAGATCCTGACTCAGTGAAGATCCGGTGTGCCGCAGCCAAGACCCGACGCAGCAAAAAAAAAAAAAAATAAAAAAAAAAAAAAGAATTAAAGAATTTAGCTAGCTGGGCTTCCCAGGTGGTGCAGTGGTTGAGAATCTGCCTGCCAATGCAGGGGACACGGGTTCGAGCTCTGGTCTGGGAAGATCCCACATGCCGCGGAGCAACTAGGCCCGTGAGCCACAACTACTGAGCCTGCGCGTCTGGAGCCTGTGCTCTGCAACGAGAGGCCGCGATAGTTAGAGGCCCGCGCACCGCGATGAAGAGTGGCCCCCGCTTGCCGCAACTAGAGAAAGCCCTCGCACAGAAAAGAAGACCCAACACAGCCAATTAATTAAAAAAAAAAAAAAAAAGGAATTTAGCTAGACCAACAATTTATGTTTGTTTATTTGTGTGTGGGTGCTCTGGGTGCCTAAAGGGAGCATTATCTTTAGCTGCAAATTGGAATTTTCTAGGAATAGGCTGGAAAGAGTGAGGATAGGGAAAACAGGTTCACATTAGAACTTTTCTTGGTACTTACTTTCCAGAAGAAACAATTTCAGAGAAGGCATTCTAGTTTCTCCACTTTTTGTTTAAGGCATCTTAATCAAGGTCTCAAAACCCTTTGTTAAATGGAGATGAAATACCTACCTTTCAGTATAGCTATGAAGATTAAGTAAAATGGCGTTTTAAAACAGACTAGTATAATAATTGTGATAATAACACTAATAACAACTGTTATGGCTGAATTGTGTCTTCCTCAAAATTCATATTTTGAAGCCCTAATTTCTAGTACCTTAGAATGTGAATCTGTTTGGAAATAGGGCCTTTAAAGGGGTGATTAAGTTAAAATGAAGTCATTAGGGTGGGCCCTAATTCAATCTGACTGGTGTCCTTATAAGAAGAATAAACTTGGACACAACAGAGAGACACTATGCATGCTCCAGCACAGAGGAAAGACCATGTGAAGATAGTGAGAGAAGGCGGCCATCTGCAAGCAAAGGAGAGAGGCCTCGGAAGAAACCAAGCCTGCCAACACCTTAATCTTGAACATCTAGCTTCCTGAAATGTGAGAAAATACATTTCTGTTGTTTAAGCCACCCAGTCTGTGGTATTTTGTTATTGCAGCCCTAGAAAACTAATATAATAACAGAGACTGAAAACTTACCATAGTTTTTACAATTAGTACTGTTTCTTGGGACAGTTGCTGAATCAAATTAGAGGATGGGTGAGGATGTGAAGGGAGCACTCCTCCACCTTTGCCCTTAACATCCTGGTAGACCAGCTGTAGTTCAGGCAATTAATTGTGTCTTAGTATTGCAAGAACAGAGAGAAACCATCTCTGACAGTAACTGACAGGGTCCTTCACAGTTTATCTTTGGTGTGTTACTTAGTTCTGGATGGAATCTACCTAATTATCAAATAAAATCTGCGTATTTTATTAAAGTTTTATTCACCATTCTTCCTATGGAAATGTAAATACACAATAATGACTCAGATTTTCCTTTTCTTTCAAATTTTCTTTCTTTCAAATTTTGAGCGTGGAGTAAATGGAAAGGAAAATCCATTCCATATGATGTATTTGTTTACTGTATTCTTGCAAGGCATCCTTCATATTGGTTCAGCTTGGAAGATCTACAACTGTTTTCTCTCTCTTTAAGTATGGCCAGTTCTACTTTCTCAAATTTTAATACAGATTTCTTTATTCTGGTGAATATGGTATGTTTATTCTTTCTTTCTTAGCAAGCAGGAGGAAGTCTGAACCCCAATTAAAAATGCAAATTTTTTCTAAGTCCAAAACTGGGGGAAACCACTAAATAAATGGGCAAAAGTATTATGATGCTTTAAGAATGCCATTAAAATTTCTGTTGGTTAAGATTTCTGTACGTGCGCATATATTATATATGCATATATATGTGTATTATCAATTACATATTAAAAATCACCTATACTGTATGTTTACCTATCCATCTGTCTATTATCTTCTATCAAATCCATTTTAACTTAGGACGTATGTACAGATTAGGTGATGACTAAACCTTAGAAAATTAATTAAAATGATAATTCTTTCTATGAGATTAAACATATCTCAAGTTATAGATACCAACCCACATGTTAATTTCAGTGTTGATTTTTTTCCTTTAAAGACCAAGTCTGATTACCATTTGTAAATTATTTTTAAGGCAGTTAATTGACTAATATCTTGGCTCATTTACCTGAGAAAGAAAGCAAAATTGAGAAGACTCATTCAAAGGCATATATGACTACTGTGGTCAATTGAAACTGTGGTAATGCTAGAGTTCCTAATAAAAATCAAATATGTAAGGTTTAGTTACACACATTACTAATGCCTTGGGACATCTTAAATTTGCGGTATGTGTACACTAGTTTTTCTGCAATTTAATTGAATAAGGCATACTTTGTAACCTGCTTGTTTTGGTTACTGTTAGTTTCTTCATGACTCTTCTAGTTTTTCTTCCCATGGTCAGTTAGTTTTTTATGTTTGTTAAAACACATATTTAATCTCAAAATGACATCCTTTAAACCAAAGAATAGATGTCTTTCATAGACTATCGTAGTACTACTAAAATTGTGCTAATTTTGTGTTTTCTTTACTGTGTATTTTAAAATAAGCTTTGACAAGCCCTTACATTTATTTTTTCTCTAACCCTGAATATTTGTTATTTTGAAATCAGATACTGTTGCTTTTATACTCGGGTAAGAGAATAATTTTTGCGTGTTAAAGAGCAGGTGAGACATTTAAATATTTTTATTTTTGCATTGGAATAACTTACGTGGAAAAATAAATCAGTATAAACAAATATTTTAAGATTTGCTAGGTGCTTAATGCATAGTAGAATTGTAGTAGTTTTTGTTGGATGAATAAATGAACAATAATAATTTAAAATGGATGAATAAACGAACAATAATAATTTAAAATGTAACTATCATAATTTAGAAAAAAACCTAAATTTTTAGTTTATCATTTTTTAAAGGATCATATACGAGGCCTACCACTTTCATAGATGTTTTGACTGGCAGATTCTTTTCTCAAAAAGTAGCTCATTTGTAATATCATGAAGGTAGTAGTTTATTGAGAGTAAGTTTTGATAACCCGTCAATAGTAGTTAACTTCCACACTGTGACTTGTACTCACGTTCCATGTGAAAACTGATTACCTTCACTGTTACTGAGAATATCTGCCTTTAGAACATAAGAATACCAGATCACTCATTCTTGATTTGTTCATTAGCTAATGACAGTGGCTGTGGTGGTCATATGGTATAATTGCTTTACAATGGTGTGTTAGTTTCTGCTTCATAACAAAGTGAATCAGCTATACATACACATATATCCCCATATCCCCTCCCTTTTGCCTCTCCCTCCCTCCCACCCTCCCTATCCCACCCCTCTAGGTGGTCACAAAGCACTGAGCTGATCTCCCTGTGCTATGCGGCTGCTTCCCACTAGCTATCGGTTTTACATTTGGTAGTGTATATATGCACATGCCACCTCCACTTTGTCCCAGCTTACCCTTCTCCCTCCCCATGTCCTCAAGTCCATTCTCTAGTAGGTCTGTGTCTTTATTCCTGTCTTGCCCCTAGGTTCTTCATGACCATTTTTTTTTAGATTCCATATATATGTGTTAGCATACGGTATTTGTTTTTCTCTTTCTGACTTACTTCACTCTGTATGACAGTCTCTAGGTCCATCCACCTCACCCTCACTACAAATAACTCAATTTCATTTCTTTTTATGTCTGAGTAATATTCCATTGCATATATGTGCCACATCTTCTTTATGCATTCATCTGTTGATGGACACTTAGGTTGCTTCCATGTCCTGGCTATTGTAAATAGAGCTGCAATGAACATTGTGGTACGTGACTCTTTTTGAATTATGGTTTTCTCAGGGTATATGCCCAGTAGTGGTATTGCTGGGTTTTATGGTAGCTCTATTTTTAGTTTTTTAAGGAACCTCCATACTGTTCTCCATAGTGGCTGTATCAATTTACATTCCCACCAACAGTGCAAGAGGGTTCCCTTTTCTCCACACCCTCTCCAGCATTTATTGTTTCTAGATTTTTTGGTGATGGCCATTCTGACCGGTGTGAGATGATACCTCATTGTAATTTTGATTTGCATTTCTCTAATGATTAATGATATTGAGCATTCTTTCATGTGTTTGTTGGCAATCTGTACATCTTCTTTGCAGAAATGTCTATTTAGGTCTTCTGCCCATTTTTGGATTGGGTTTTTTGTTTTTTTGATGTTGAGCTGCATGAGGTGCTTGTAAATTTTGGAGATTAACCCTCTGTCAGTTGCTTCATATGCAAATATTTTCTCCCATTCTGAGGGTTGTCCTTTCGTCTTGTTTATGGTTTCCTTTGCTGTGCAAAAGCTTTTAAGTTTCATTAGGTCCCATTTTTTAATTTTTGTTTTTATTTCCATTTCTCTAGGAGGTGGGTCAAAAAGGATCTTGCTGTGATTTATGTCATAGAGTGTTCTGCCTGTGTTTTCCTCTAAGAGTTTTATAGTGTCTGGCCTTACATTTAGGTCTTTAATCCAGTTTGAGTTTATTTTTGTGTATGGTGTTAAGGAGTGTTCTAAATTCATTCTTTTACATGTAGCTGTCCAGTTTTCCTAGAATCACTTATTAAAGAGTCTGCCTTTTCTCCACTGTATATTCTTGCCTCCTTTATCAAAAATAAGGTGACCATATGTGCATGGGTTTATCTCTGGGTTTTCAATATTGTTCCATTGATCTATATTTCTGTTTTTGCACCAGTACCATACTGTCTTGATTACTTTGTAGTATAGTCTGAAGTCCAGGAGCCTGATTTCTCCAGCTCCATTTTTCTTTTCCAATATTGATTTGGCTATTCGGGGTCTTTTGTGTTTCCATACAAACTGTGAAATTTTTTGTTCTAGTTCTGTGAAAAATACAAGTGGTAGTTTGATAGGGATTGCATTGAATCAGTAGATTGCTTTGGGTAGTATAGTCATTTTCACAATGTTGATTCTTCCAATCCAAGAACATGGTATATCCCTCCATCTGTTGGTATCATCTTTAATTTCTTTCATCAGTTTCATATAGTTTTCTGCATACAGGTCTTTTGTCTCCTTAGGTAGGTTTATTCCCAGGTATTTTATTCGTTTTGCTGCAGTGGTAAATGGGAGTGTTTCCTTAATTTCTCTTTCAGATTTTTCATCATCAGTGTATAGGAATGCAAGAGATTTCTGTGCATTAATTTTGTATCCTGCTACTTTACCAAATTCATTGATTAGCTCTAGTAGCTTTCCGGTAACATCTTTAGGATTCTCTATGTATAGTATCATGTTAACTGCAAACAGTGACAGCTTTACTTCTTCTTTTCTGATTTGGATTCCTTTGATTTCTTTTTCTTCTCTGAGTGCTGTGGCTAAAACTTCCAAAACAATGTTGACTAATAGTGGTGAGAGTGGGCAACCTTGTTTTGTTCCTGATCTTATTGGAAATGGTTTCAGTTTTTCACCATTGAGGACGATGTTGGCTGTGGGTTTGTCATATATGGCCTTTAGCATGTTGAGATAAGTTCCCTCTATGCCTACTTTCTGCAGGGTTTTTATCATAAATGGGTGTTGAATTTTGTCAAAAGCTTTCTCTGCATCTCTTGAGGTGATGATATGGTTTTTATTCTTCAATTAGTCAATATGGTTTATCACATTGATTGATTTGCATATATTGAAGAATCCTTGCATTCTTGGGATAAACCCCACTTGATCATGGTGTATGATTCTTCTAATGTGCTCTTGGATTCTGTTTGGTAGCATTTTATTGAGGATTTTTGCATCTATGTTCATCAGTGATATTGGCCTGTAGTTTTCTTTCTTTGTGACATCTTTCTCTGGTTTTGGTATCAGGGTGATGATGGCCTTGTAGAATGAGTTTGGGAGTGTTCCTCCCTCTGCTATATTTTGGAAGAGTTTGTGAAGGATAGGTGTTAGCTCTTCTCTAAATGTTTGATAGAGTTCGTCTGTGAAGCCATCTGGTCCTGGGCTTTTGTTTGTTGGAAGATTTTCAATCACAGTTGCAATATCAGTGCTTGTGATTGGTCTGTTTATATTTTCTATTTCATCCTGGTCAGTCTTGGAAGGTTGTGCTTTTCTAAGAAATTGTCCATTTCTTCCAGGTTGTCCATTTTATTGGCATATAGTTGCTTGTAGTAATCTCTCATGATCCTTTGTATTTCTGCAGTGTCAGTTGTTACTTCTCCTTTTTCATTTCTAACTCTATTTATTTGAGTCTTCACCCTTTTTTTCTTGATGAGTCTGGCTAATGGTTTATCAATTTGGTTTATCTTCTCAAAGAACCAGCTTTTAGTTTTATTCATCTTTGCTATTGTTTCCTTCATGTCTTTTTCATTTATTTCTAATCTGATCTTTATGATTTCTTTCCTTTTGCTAACTTTGGGATTTTTTTGTTCTTCTTTCTCTAATTGCTTTAGGTGTAAGGTTAGGTTGTTTATTTGAGATGTTTCTCGTTTCTTGAGGTAGGATTGTACTGCTGTAAACTTCCCTATTAGAATTGCTTTTGCAGCATCCCATAGGTTTTGGGTCGTCGTTTTTTCATTGTCATTTTTTTCTAGGTATTTTGTGATTTCCTCTTTGATTTCTTCAGTGTTCTTTTGGTTATTAAGTAGTGTATTTTTTAGCCTCCATGTGTTTGTATTTTATACAGATTTTTTCCTGTAATTGATATCTAGTCTTATAGCATTGTGGTTGGAAATGATACTTGATACGATTTCAGTTTTCTTAAATTTACCAAGGCTTGATTTGTGACACAAGGTATGATCTATCCTGGAGAATGTTCCATGAGCACTTGAGAAGAAAGTGTATTCTGTCGTTTTTGGATGGAATGTCCTATAAATATCAATTAAGTCCATCTTGTTTAATGTATCATTTAAAGCTTGTGTTTCCTTATTCATTTTCATTTTGGATGATCTGTCCATTGGTGGAAGTGGGGTGTTAAAGTCCCCTACTATGATTGTGTTACTGTCTCTTTCCCCTTTTATGGCTGTTAGCCTTTGCCTTATGTATTGAGGTGCTCCTATGTTGGGTGCATAAATATTTACAATTGTTATATCTTCTTCTTGGATTGATCCCTTGATCATTATGTAGTGTCCTTCTTTGTCTCTTGTAATAGTCTTTGTTTTAAAGTCTATTTTGTCTGCTATGAGAATTGCTACTCCAGCTTTCTTTTGATTTCCATTTGCATGGAATATCTTTTTCCATCCCCTCACTTTCAGTCTGCACGTGTCCCTAGGTCTGAAGTTTATCTCTTGTAGACAGCATATATATGGGTCTTGTTTTTTTATCCATTCAGCCAGTCTATGTCTTTTGGTTGGAACATTTAATCCATTTACATTTAAGGTAATTATTGATATGTATGTTCCTGTTATCTTTTTCTTAATTGTTTTGTGTTTGTTATTGTAGGTCGTTTCCTTCTCTTGTGTTTCCTGCCTAGAGAAGTTTCTTTAGCATTTGTTGTGAAGCTGGTTTGGTGGTGCTGAATTCTCTTAGCTTTTGCTTGTCTGTAAAGGTTTTAATTTCTCCATCGAATCTGAATGAGATCCTTGCTGGGTAGAGTAATCTTTGTTGTAGGTTTTTCCCTTTCATCACTTTAAATATGTCCTGCCACTCCCTTCTGGCTTGCAGAGTTTCTGCTGAAAGATCACCTGCTAACCTTATGGGGATTCCCTTGTATGTTATCTGTTGTTTTTCCCTTGCTGCTTTTAATATTTTTTCTTTGTATTTAATTTTTGGTAGTTTGATTAATATGTGTCTTGGTGTGTTTCTCCTTGGATTTATCCTGTATGGGACTCTCTGCGTTTCCTGGACTTGATTAACTATTTCCTTTCCCATATTTGGGAAATTTTCAAGTATAGTGTCTTCAAATAGTTTCTCAGCCCCTTTCTTTTACTCTTCTTCTTCTGGGACACCTATAATTCGAATGTTGGTGTGTTTAATGTTGTCCCACAGGTCTCTGAGACTGTCCTCAATTCTTTTTATTCTTTTTTCTTTTTCTGCTCTGTGGTAGTTATTTCCACTATTTTATCTTCCAGGTCACATATCCGTTCTTCTGCCTCAGTTATTCTGCTATTGATTCCTTCTAGAGAATTTTTAATTTCATTTATTCTGTTGTTTTTCATTGTTTGTTTGCTCTTCAGTTCTTCTAGGTCCTTGTTAAACGTTTCTTGTATTTTCTCCATTCTATTTCCAAGATTTTGGATCATCTTTACTATCATTAGTCTGAATTATTTTTCAGGTAGACTGCCTATTTCCTCTTCATTTGTTTGGTCTGGTGGGTTTTTACCTTGCTCCTTCATCTGCTGTGTGTTTCTCTGTCTTCTCATTTTGCTTCACTTACTGTGCTTGGGGTCTCCTTTTCACAGGCTGCAGGTTCGTAGTTCCCGTTGTTTTTCTTGTCTTCCCACCAGTGGCTAAAGTTGGTTCAGTGGGTTGTGTAGGCTTCCTGGTGGAGGCGACTAGTGCCTGTGTTCTGGTGGATGAGGCTGGATATTGTCTTTCTGGTGGGCATGTCTGCGTGTGGTGTTGTGTTTTGGGGTGTCTGTGACGTTATTATGATTTTAGGCAGCCTCTCTGCTAATGGGTGGGGTTGTGTTCCTTTCTTGCTAGTTGTTTGGCATAGGGTGTCCAGCACTGTAGCTTGCTGGTTGTTGAGTGGAGCTGGGTCTTGGTGTTGAGATGGAGATCTCTGGGAGATTTTTGCCATTTGATATTACATGTAGCTGAGAGGACTGCTCCGGTGGACCAGTGTCTTGAACTTGGATCTCCCACCTCAGAGGCACAGGCCTGATGCCCGGCCGGAGCACAGGAGTCTGTCATCCACATGGCTCAGAATAAATGGGAGGAAAAAAAGAAATAAAGAGAGAAAATATAAATTAAAATAAAATAAAGTTATTAAAATAAAAATAATTATTAAAAATCAAAAAATTAAGAAAGTAATAAAAAGAATGAAAGAAGAAAGAAGAGAGCAACCAAACCAAAAAAGAAATCCACCAATGATAACAAGAGCTAAAAACTATACTTAAAAAAAAAAAAAAAAAAAAAAGGACAGACAAAATGACACAGAGAAGCATACACGTACACATTCACAAAGAGAGAAAAAGGGAAAAAATATATATATATATATCGTTGCTCACAACGTCCACCACCTGATTTGTTGTTTATTCAGGTATTCCACAGATGCAGGGTACATCAGGTTGATTGTGGGGATTTAATTCGCTGCTCCTGAGGCTGCTGGGAGAGATTTCCCTTTCTCTTCTTTGTTCACACAGCTCCTGGGGTTCAGCTTTGGATTTGGCCCTGCCTTTGGGTGTAGGTGGCCTGAGGGCATCTGTTCTTCCCTCGGACAGGATGGGGTTAAAGGAGCAGCTGTTTAGGGAGCTCTGACTCACTCAGCCCCGGGGGAGGGAGGGGTATGGAGGCGGGGCGAGCCTGCAGCGGCAGAGGACGGCGTGACGTTGCAGCAGCGTGAGGTGCGCCGTGCGTTCTCCCGGGGAAGTTGTCCCTGGATCACGGGACCCTGGCAGTGGCAGGCTGCACAGGCTCCCTGGAGGGGAGGTGTGGATAGTGACCTGTGCTTGCACACAGGCTCCTTGGTGGCGGCAGCAGCAGCCTTAGCGTCTCATGCCCGTCTCTGGGGTCCGCGCTGATAGCCGCGGCTCGCGCCCATCTCTGGAGCTCCTTTAAGCAGCGCTCTTAATCCCCTCTCCTCGGGCACCAGGAAACAAAGAGGCAAGAAAAAGTCTCTTGTCTCTTCGGCAGCCCCAGACTTTTTCCCGGACTCCCTCCCGGCTAGCTGTGGCGCACTAGCCCCTTCAGGCTGTGTTCACGCCGCCAACCTGAGTCCTCTCCCTGGGATCCAACCTCCGAAGCCCGAGCCTCAGCTCCCAGCCCCCGCCCGTCCCGACGAGTGAACAGACAAGCCTCTCAGGCTGGTGAGTGCTGGTCGGCACGGATCCTCTGTGCGGGAATCTCTCTGCTTTGCCCTCCGCACCCCTGTGGCTGCGCTCTCCTCCGTGGCTCCGAAGCTTCCCCCCTCCGCCACCCGCAGTCTCCGCCTGCGAAAGGGCTTCCTAGTGTGTGGAAACCTTTCCTCCTTCACAGCTCCCTCCCACTGGTGCAGGTCCCATCCCTATTCTTTTGTCTCTGTTTTCTTTTATCTTTTGCCCTGCCCAGGTATGTGGGGAGTTTCTTGCCTTTGGGGAGGTCTGAGGTCTTCTGCCAGCATTCAGTAGGTGTTCTGTAAGGGTTGTTCCACATGTAGATGTATTACTGATGTATTTGTGGGGAGGAAGGTGATCTCCGCCTCTTACTCTTCCGCCATCTTGAAGCTCCTGAGGGTGTTGTTTTTCTTTCTTGACACCATCCTGAAAAGTTTTAGGAGTTTCTTTAAATTTCCTCTTTCCTTCCCTTCTGGATTGTGTATATGAATATCATTTTATAGCTCCATCATTGTTATAAATATATACAGGAAACATATATTTATAGGGAACAGTTTGTATTTACATTAATATATTGAAAGCTTTCTGATCCAAGCAATTGTGTTTTATCAACTTATTTTCTCCTACTTATATCCATTATAGGTTTTGGAATCAATATCAGATACTGAATATCTGTCGAATTAATGATCGGCCTGAATATCCTTCTGAGAAGAAGTGTTCCATTATTAGCTGTGTGAGGTAATGCTTAATTTGTTTTAATTTATGCTTTCAAGTTTTAAAGCATAGTCCTTTAACCCAGTATTTCCAGATTGGTGAGCATACCTTATAGATACCATTTATGTGTTTTTAGAAAACCCATAAATGTCTGAGTATATCTGGAATTGATCAGATTATAATTTCTCCATTAAGAGAAATGGGCAAAGACTGAGTGTGGTTGCTGAAAAATAGAGTTGCATGTGTAGACTTGAATTTGCAATTTGAGAGATGTGCACCCTGAGGGCAAATTGTGGTATCTGCATTCTATGAACTTACTAAATACTTGAAACAATCAATTGCACGTGTATGAAATAATTCTTAGACTTAGCTGATATGTGGCTAAACAATCAGAAGAATGGTACAGATAGTAAGTGCCATAAGAGTTCAAACACTATGGTCTGGAGGGGGTGAGAAAAATTTCACTGAAGGAAGTGGGACCTGAGAAAAGTTGTGAAAAATGCTTGGAAGCTAATGCAACATTATATGGTTCAAAGTCCTGGGATGCTGCTACCAGCCTGTGCTGGTATCACACTGTCCCTAGCCTTGGGGAGCTGTTGACTATGTATGGTCTCATTAGTCCAAGCCTTGTGGGACACCTATTTAATAAGCTTCCATACCATCAAGGGTAGTATTTTTGTACCAGATTAATAGTTCTGGTTGCTCTTCCTCCAAGAAATGGATCAATGCTATCATATGTCATATCCCTGTTTAGCACCATCATAACTAAAAATTTGATTTCAAGAGTACTCATCTTCACAGAAACTCTCATCCTTGTACCGTTCTGTCCAACCCTTAATCTGATCCTCCTACTCCCATCCTATTTCCCTTTAGAGCCCTTGTTCTTTTTTTAAAAATTTATTTATTTTTGGCTGTGTTGGGTCTTCGTTTCTGTGCGAGGGCTTTCTCTAGTTGCAGCAAGCGGGGGCCACTCTTCATCGTGGTGCGCGGGCCTCTCACTATCGCGGCCTCTCCTGTTGCGGAGCACAGGCTCCAGACGCGCAGGCTCAGTAGTTGTGGCTCACGGGCCTAGTTGCTCCGCAGCATGTGGGATCTTCCCAGACCAGGGCTCGAACCCGTGTCCCCTGAATTAGCAGGCAGATTCTCAACCACTGCGCCACCAGGGAAGCCCCTAGAGCCCTTGTTCTTGATCAGAAAACTACCCTATATGTTCCAACTCTTCTAGGAACATTCTCTTAGATTTTCACCTTAACAAAAATTGCTTGTCCCTTTATAACTGTTAGTTTTAATGTGGCCCTCTCAAGTAAAAGCTGCTTGTTCTTTCTCACACTGACTAAATGAGGTATAAGATAATGAAATAAAAATTCAAATTTTAAGGCAAAACAAGAAAAACTTAAACATAAAATTTTTCTTTGCTCTTTGGACCTCCTCTCTCCCCTCCAGTGTGCATTGTGCAACTGCATTATGTGTTAACTAGACCGCCCAGTGGCAGAAGTACCTGCTCAACCATAAAGATCAATTTTCCTCCTTCTGCTGCCAGCCATATAACTCCTTAGAATATATCATTGCTTTCTAAATCCTGTAAGGGGTCACGATGACCCACCACTCACCTTGTACTTGCAGATATCTTTGGTGAACTTTATGGATAGTGCTAATATATCATTTCCTTTAAAGATAGTGATTGGTGCAGAGCAGACTGGTCAGAAGACCTGGGGAGATACTGTGCTGCACCTAGTGGAAGTTCTTAACTTAAATACTTATGACCTTATTAATGTTACTAGCTGTATTACTTGTATTCTGCCCATTTTACAAGATTATTGTTTCTTGCATTACTAAATGTATGTTGGACCTTCAGATAAAATTAATGATGATTAGGTGACTTGAAATTATTCACCAAATATATAGTGCTATAAGATCAATCAGTCACGAAATGCCTCCCAAACATTTGTTGAAATTAAGACTGAAAAGGGAAGGGATTGTAAAATGAAGAATGTTGCCCACCATCCAGTTCTACAAGAATCAAGCCATTAGCCACTATAGTCACTGATGTATGATACACCCTGAAAGGAATTCAGGGTGAAGGTTAGAATGAGGCACTTTGTGCTCTGGGAAAACTTGCAGAACTGGCCCTCAGATAGTTAGAAATTTTTAGGAGAAAATTTTATGAACCCAGTTTCTTGCATCTTCCCATACTTAGAAAAGCACTAAAACCATTAACTAAGATGTCTGTTCCTCATGACTAGCAGTAACCTTCTACTGAGATGTGTGCTCGACTGCACACAGCCCTTTTGCCAAAATCACAAACATAACTAGCCTTCCCCCTTACCTCATCAAAACATTTCTCAGAGCTCTCTGAGAGATTGTCTCCCAGGTTATAATCCTCAGGTTGGCTTGAATAAAATTTTCCATTTCTTTCTCAGATTGACTGTTGATTAATTTTTCATTGACAAAGAGGTTGGGTTGGTGTTTTCTTTGATTTTTATTTCCCCTACTAGCTCTTCATTCTTCTCCCTCCTGCAAATGCCTACTACTACTCTTGAGGTTCATTGCCACCAAATTATATCCCTCTTCCATATTTTTTTGTCATTGTTGTCTAGTTACCTACTTATTAAAGCCCTTTTATTTAAGAATATAGATTCCTAAATTCTGTGTATTTCTTTGTGACTTCAGAACCACATAAATAAATCATCCAAAATGATGGCTTTTTGGTGCTTTGGTTTTCTCATCTTCAAATTTCTTTTTATTTCTCTTGTCCAGCCACTTTCATACTGGGTTTTTTCAGAAAATATACCACTTCTGAAATCTTGGTTTTCAATAACCCATTCACCCATAACCACTATCTACTTTTCTGGAACATTTATTCAAGTATCTCTACTGCCAAAATTTTTCAAGTACATCAAGACTGTAATCCCTACTCACATCTTTTTAGTGGTCCACTCCAAGGTTCATTCTTTTCTCCTATTCAGCCTACTTTCTGTCTTTATTCTAATTACTTTGTTGCAATTTTCTTCAATTCCTTGTGCCTCTGTTCTTCCATTTCATTTACCTTGCAAAATGCTGCCATTTGCTTTTGTGACTGAACTTCAGTTGAGAATATTTGCTAGAGAAAGATCACATGGCTCTGTGATTTAAAATATCAAACTTCCACTCAATACTATTCATTGACTCTGCCATTTTCTTCTAATGGGATCATGTTTCCACTTTCAAGATAAAACTTCCCTCTCCAAACCACCTATAACTTCTCCTTCACTGTTACTCTCAATGGATCATTGTGCTGTTTCGTTTCTTCCCCTTTTCATTTTCACCAAAACCCACGGCTACCGGATTTCCAGGCCCACCATTCTGTGCCCAGCATTCCACTGAAATCTTAGCTGGATCAACAATAACCTTCCACTGTCTACATCTTGCTCAATTTCCCATAGATGGATAATTCCTTTTTTTTCCCCCCTCACCTTTCTCCTTTGGCTTCTGCTTCACGACCTATTGATTTTCTTTAACTTAATGGTTCCTTGTTTGTTTCCTCTGCTGGCTACTCCTCCTCTATTAGACCTTTAAATGACCCAGGTTTCCTAATTCTGGGTCCTAGATCTTCTTTGTGTTTTCAACATACTTTTTCTAAGTGATCTCATCATTTGACATAGATATGAATTCAGTATTTATTCTGATGACTATCAAATGTTTATATTTATCCCTGAGCTCTTGACTTGTATTTCAAACTGCTTATCTGACATCACAATTGGATGCTTCACATACCTCTCAAGCATATCCTATTAAGAAGCAGAAACTCATGATTTTCCATTCTAAATCTCCTCCTTAAACTCCTCTCTTTCTTTGACACCTTAGCAAATAACATCAAAATCCATCTAGTTGTCTCTTCTGGAAGCAAAAGAGTAATTTGTTATTTCTTTCTTTTTCTTGTAATACCAATCTATCAGCAATTTCTGTTGATTGTATCCCCAAATTATTCTCCAAATCTGTCTACTTCTCTTCATCTCCACTTACCTATCTCAGTTCAGATCACTGTACTTTTTTTTGCCTTAAATATAGCTTACTACCTTTTTTTTTTTATGTCTATTATTGTTCCCTTCAAATCATTCCCTACAAAGAAGCAAGCATGATTTTTAATTAAATCTAATCATTGCCATTCCTGTGCTTAACACCCATCAATGACTTCTAATTATACTAAGAATGTAAAGCAGACTTCTTTCCATGACCTACAGAATCACACATGCTCTGGTCCCTGCCTACTCTTCAAATCCATTGCAAGCCACTGTCCTAATAGTTCACTATGTTATTGACACTCCATTATTTTAAAAATTTAATGAGCCCATCAAGGTTTTTCCCATCCAGATTTATTTGTAATCCTTGTTGCATCAGTATGAAAATCTTTCTGTAGGACTCAATTTCAATGCCATAAAAATTGCATCTTTGTCTTCCTCATTCCTTATTGATTTCCCAGCACCTAGAATGGTGCCTGTCACACAGTAGGTGTTCAATAAGCATTTACTGAATTAAATACATGAATACATTTCATCCCTAAGGTTTTAGCTGAAATTTCCGCTCCTCAGATGGGCTTTTGCTAAATACTGTTTCTGAGGTAGCTCCTACTCCAGATTAAATTACATTTCATCCGCCCCATACCATTGTCGTAGTATCCCATAACATTTTAATTTTCTTCCTAGCAGTTTTTATAATCTGCAGTTATCTTGCTTATTTATTTACTTGCTCGATTATTATCTGTGTCCTTTAGTAGAATACAAAATCAGTGAGGGCATCTTCTGGTTTGTGTATCACTGAAACGTCAGTGCCAAGCACAGTATCTGTGCACAATAAACCTGTACAAAACCCCCCAGGAAATATTATGAAACAAGTTAAAAAATAAGGAAATAAACAAAAAGCAATATGAAAAGATTTCTGAGGAAAAGATGAGGGAAGATGAAGGCAGACTATGATAAACACAGTTTAGTGAAAGTAAATATAAAGAATCTGTTGTTTACCCCATTAAGATTACTTATAAAAATGCCAAATTGCACAGGTTCTTTTATTACTCATCTGGAGAATACAATTTGTTCTTCCCCTTTAGTTTTCCTCCTTTTTCTGAGCCAATTTCTTATCCATGATAAATGTTCTCCCAACCCCTAGTCATGCTGGTTGAAATTTTGTTTTCCAGTCTTTGATGTGGAAAATTTTCAGTGGCTTTGGAAATTTAAATAGATTAGTCAGACTTTTTTTTTTTTTTCTCTGCTAAACCAGGAATATATTCCTCCTCCGATAGGATTTTATCTAGATGTTTAGTAATCCTGCCTTTTATGCATGCCTGAACTTAACTCATAGCTGTCCCTATGCTGTTTTATGGTTGTCTATCTTTTCTACAAAAAAATATTGTCTACCATCGTTTTGAGTTTTTAATTTAAGATACCCATTCATCGAAAAGTGCACAAAATATGAATATAGAGATCAATGATTAGCCACCTTTCAGATCAAGAAATTAAAAATTACCAGCACCACAAAAGACCTATTTTTAATGCACTCCCAATTTCTATCATTTCCCTCCTCCACTATAGTTTGGTTTGATTTAAAATTCACACAAATAGAATCGTAAAGTATG
The DNA here is from genome assembly GCF_009873245.2 of Balaenoptera musculus. Taxonomy (NCBI): domain Eukaryota; kingdom Metazoa; phylum Chordata; class Mammalia; order Artiodactyla; family Balaenopteridae; genus Balaenoptera; species Balaenoptera musculus. Next base: position 114,194,003 of record NC_045789.1, read on the forward strand.
TATTTTTTTTATGCCTGGCGTCTTTCTTGCAACATTATGTCTCAAAGATTCATTCATGTTGTTATGAGTAGCAGTATTTCATTCTTTGTCATTGCTGTTTTTTGTTACACTGGACAAGGTTATCACAATTTATCTATCCATTTCATTATTGATGGCAATTGGGGTTGTTTCCAGTTTTTGGCTCTTATGAATAATGCTGAAAATTCTTCTACATGCCTCTTGAGATACATGTGCAAGCATTTCTTTGGGGAAAGTCCTGCTAATGGAATTGCTGTCTTATAGGGTATGTATATGTTCAGTTTTAGAAGATACTGCTTAATAGATTTCCAAATTCTTTGTATTGATTTAACATTAACCAACAGAATATGAGAATTCCATTGTTTCATGTTCTTGCATCTCTTGATACAGAAAGTCCTTTTGATTTTAGCCATTCTAGTGGGTATGCAGTAGTATTTCATTGTGCTATAATTTTCTGAGTGACTAGTTCTGTTCCACACTTTTTCATAGATTTATTGGTCATTTGGATATGTCTCTTGCCCATTTTTCTTTTGGGTTGTGTGTTTTTTCCTTATTGATTTTTGTATGTATGTTTTATTTATCCTGAATATAAGCCCCTTCTCAGTCATATGTGTAGCAATATTTTGCTCATTTTTTTGACTTGTTTTTTTAACTTTCTTAATGCCATCTTTTGATGAACACAATTGCTACATATTAAAGTGGTTTAAATGATCATACCTCCCCCTTATTGTTAGAACTTTTTGCTTCTTTTGTAAGAAATGAGCTACCTAAATCAAGGTTGTGAATACATGATTTTGTATTATCTTATCAAACTGTATTGCTCTCCTTTTCATATCTAGGTCTACTCTCTATCTGGAACTGTCTTTGTATGTGAGATATGGGTAACATTCATTTTTTTCCTTGTGGGTATACAATTAAACCAACACCATTTATGGTAAAGCCCATCATTTATTCACTGTGTTTTAGGGCTACTTTGCCATAAATCAAGTGAGTATACTTATGGACTCTCTGTTCCATTACACTGGTCTATTTTTCTATCCTTATGCCAACAAAACACTGCCTTAATTATTGCAGCTTTATAATGTCTTGATTCCAGTAAAACAAATCCCACCTTATTTTCCTTCAAGAGTGCTTTTGCTATTCTTTTTTCTTTTTTTATAAAGACTATATTTTTTTAGAGCAGTTTTAGGTTTACAATAAAATTGAGAGGAAAATACTAAGATTTTTCATATATTGCCTGCCTCCACACATGCATAGCCTCTCCCATTATCAACATCACTCACCAGAGAGGTAAATTTTTTACTAAGAAGGAACTTACAGTGACTCATCATAATCATCCAAAGTCCATCGTTTACCTTAGGGTTCACTTTTGGTGTTGTACATTCCATGGATTTGGGCAAATGCATAATGACATATATTTATCATTATAATGTCATACAAAGTATTTTCACTGCCTTAAAAATTCTCCGTGTTCTGCTTATTCACCTCTTCTTTCCCTTTTCCACCCTTGGCAACAACTGATCTTTTTATTGTCTCCACAGTTTTGCTTTTCAAGAATGTAATATCGTTGAAATCATACAGTACGTAGCTTTCTCAGATTGGCTCCTTTCACTTAGTAATATGCATTTAACATTCTTCCATGGTTTTTCATAGCTTGGCAGCTTATTACTTTTTAACACTGAACAGTATTCTATTATCTGAATATACCACAGTTTATTCACTCACCTACTGAAGGGCAATCTTGGTTGCTTTCAAGTTTTGTCAATTGTGAATAAAGCTGCTATAAACATCCATGTGCAAGTTATGGTGTTTTTCACTCCTTTCAGTAAATACCAAGGAGAATGATCACTGGATTGTATGAAAAGAGTATGTTTAGTTTTGTAAGAAACCGTCAAACTGTCTTCCAAAATGGGTGCACCATTTTGCAATCCCACCAGCAATGCATGGAGAGAGTTCCTGTTGTTCTGCATCCTCACCAGCATTTGGTGTTGTCTGTGTTTTGGATTTTGGCCATTTTAATTGATGTATAGTGATATCTTATCACTGTTTTAATTTGCATTTTCCTAATGACATGTGATGTGGACCATCTTTTCATATGCTTCTTTGCCATCTGTATATCTTCCTTGATGAGGTGACTGTTAAGATCTTTGGCCCATTTTTTACTTGGGCTGTTTGACCTTTGGCTGTTCTTAGCCCTTTGTGTTTTCTTATAAATTTTAGAATCAGTTTGTCTAGCTCCACAGAAAAACAAAAACAAAGAACCTGTTGAGATTCTGACTGGGATTGCATTGACTTTATAAATCAATTTGGGGAAGTTAACTTCTTTATAACATTGACTCCTCTAATATATAATCACAACATTTCTTTTCATTTTTGTAGCTCTTTTAAAATTTACATATAAGATTTATAATTTTCTATGTGGAAATGTTGCCCATATTTTGTACATTTATTTTGAGTATTGATATTATTTGGTGATATGTGAAGAGCATCTTTCCATATTTTTTAAAAATTATGTGGTTGTTTCTATTTAAAAGTAAATACAACTATTTCCTGATGGCTAAAACATCTCTTTTTGAAAATATAATGGTAGGCAACTGAGGGACTATGTAGAGAATAAAGGTAATGCTGAATATTTAAAGGTAAAATTCACATAGTTTTTGATGTTACTTGTGAATCATTCATTCATTCATTCATTCAAACCTTGATGAATACCTTCCATTTACCAGATACCATGAGATTCATGAGGGACATAAAATGGTCCCAAATACAATGTAACAATTCTGTAAAAGAGGCATGTATAGTACTGTATACATGCCTCTTTTACAGAATATATATATTTTATATGTATATTTATATATACGTATATATAAATATATATTTTATATTTTATATATATTTGATGTTCTCTCTCTCTATATATATATTCTCTCTCTACATATATACACATTATGACATATATATATATAAATTTTCTTTTTTCATGTGTATCATCTAATTTAATCCCTTTGACAGTCTTGTGAATTTAGTTTTATTAATTCTTGTGGTTGGAATGGAAACTCATACAGGATAGATAATCTCTCCTTAGGTCCCACAAGTTATAATTATGGGGCTGGTACTCAAACTCAGGTCCTGGCCTCTTAGGGAGGAGCCCATTCCCGTGTATTATAAACTTTCCCTGGCACTGAAGTCCCACCAGTCTATAAGGTGCAGGGTTCCCAGGGGAAACATTCTGATAAATAGAGGTCAATGATGAGATCAGCATGCATTCCCCTGAAATGTAAACTCCATGAGAGCATGTGCATAGTAGATGATATGGCAAGGGAATGGCCTGCACAAATGAAATGATTACAGGCATCTCTTTGATCTTTAATGGTAAGTTTAGTTTTCTAAGTTATTTTTCTCCAGTTTCCAAGCTAGGATCTGAGTCACACCACAATAAAGCAGTTGAAAGCACATTTTAGCTCAGACTTAAAGATCCTGAAAATAATCATAACAATTTTGAAAGCAAAAAGTGAATCATTTTTAGATATAACTTTATTCAAGTCATTTGCTGTAACTCCTTGTCATATATAATTCACTGGCTCATCAATTCACCTTCTGACCCTCAATAAATTTGAGAAACTTATAAAAATGTGTAATTCTCATTTGAAATGTTTATTGGACTGTATCCTCATGCCTATATCACTAGTACTTTGTCAAAACCTTGGGGATGTGAGTTATCTGTTTCAAATCAATGGAGTAATTTTAGATATAATTTACTTAATTTCTTCGGTTAGTTACATATAACATGACAACAGTAATTGTAAATTTAATTCAGAATTTTAATTTAATTTACAAATGTGTTATAGAATCATAGAAATGGAATATTTTTCATATGTAAGTATGAATTTTCTAGGTTTTCTATTCTGTTTTAGAGGGCTGTTTATTTCTGCTCCAGTGATACAAAACTACCCTAATCATTATAACTTTCTGCATTTTTAAGAACCGAGGTAAAATTAACATAACATAAAATTAATAATTTTAGGATATACAAATTAGCCACATTTAGTACATTCACTATATTGTGTAATCACAATCTCTATCTAACTCCAAAACATTTTCATCACTCCAAAAGAAAATCCCATACCCATTAATAGGTCAGTCCCCAAGCCCCCTATCTCCAGACCCTGAAACAATCAATTTGCTTTCTGCCTCTATGGATTTACCTATTCTGTATATGTCATATACATGAAGTCATATAATAGGTGACCTTTGTGTCTGGCTTCTTTCATTTAACACATTGTTTTCAAGGTTCATCCATATTGTAGCATGTGTCAATACTTCATTCCTTACTTTTTTTTTTTTTTTTTAATAAATTTATTTATTTATTTTTAGCTGTGTTGGGTCTTCGTTTCTGTGCGAGGGCTTTCTCTAGTTGCGGCGAGTGGGGGCCACTCTTCATCGCAGTGCACGGGCCTCTCATTATCGCGGCCTCTCTTGTTGCGGAGCACAGGCTCCAGACGCCCAGGCTCAGTAGTTGTGGCTCACGGGCCCAGTTGCTCCGCGGCATGTGGGATCCTCCCAGACCAGGGCTCGAACCAACCCGTGTCCCCTGCACTGGCAGGCAGATTCTCAACCACTGCGCCACCAGGGAAGCCCTTCATTCCTTCTTATGGCTGAATAATATTCACTGTATGGCTGTACCACGTTTGTTTATTCATTCATCAGTTGATGAACACTTGGATTGTTTCCACCATTTGGCTACTGTGAGGTGCTGCAATGAATAAAATATTCTTTAAAGGTTACTTATTTTTTCTCTCTCACCCACTGCACCATTACCAACACTGGTCATATATTCACAATATGAGTCTGATGATGGTACCTCATAAAAGAAGCTATTCCAATATTAGTCAGCAGTAATTGTTGGATAATTTCTATATCTAGCCAAAAATTTGTGTTATCTAATTCCATTAAAATCACTTTAAAATGTATATGCTTATAAATCACTCAAAGGAGAAACTGAAAAAACATGCTTAGCTGCATATGATCATATTTTTAAAAAACAATCAATTAAAAAAAAACAATCAATTTATCTAATATTTTTTAATTAATTAAAAAATGCTTTAACTCTTTTTTACTTTAATGGGAAATCCTTAATTTATTCAGCTCTATGAACCTTGATTTCATTCACTTGGTAATTCCTAGAAATTTCTCCTCCTCAGACTATTCCCTGCATTCACAGGGATTTTTTTATTTTTGATATTTTGCAAGAATTTTTGAAAGCTATCTTTTTACTTAGAGCTGAAAATTCTGAAGTATTCCCTTGAGGATTCAAATTTTGTTTGTGTGGAGAAAGAGGAGACCAGGAGGAAAGAACCAATTCCAATAGTATTGCAGAAAGGCTACTGTTTAATGCTCCTCTCCTCTAAAAATAAACGCAAACCCCAAAACTACCAATTTTTTTTGCACTTTAACCTTGAATTCATCACATCCTATCAGTCACTCATTGACATTATTTGTCATCCTAGAACATTTCATAATATCACTTATGTCTGAGCCACTTCCACTAATAAGGGTTTTAGATGGACATGGATATGTAATAAATCAAAGTTTTACTCTCAGGTGAATTTACATTTTCTTGGCTATAGATAAGCAGTAACTGAAGTGAAAAGCTGTCTCTTCTTACCCCCTTTGGATGTAATGCCCCTGCAAGTGTCTCTTTGCCACCTCTGTGCTATTGATGGTGTCATTAGCTCAGTCTCAATATGGACAAAGCATTTTATACATGGAATAGAAATGCTTTTATACTGCTAGATGAGTTTTCTGGGATTTCAAACACTGCCAGTTTTATTAAAGATGGATGCCTACACAGTGTAGGGACATTAATTGAAGTTTATTCAAAGTACCCAATGTGAGAAGCTTGGTTTTTAAAAAATACCTTTATTTTCTTTTACTAGACTTCATTACGAAGGTTTCTTGCTTTATCTTCATTACTTTTCTAGGCTTGTCTATATTTGCACTTTGGCCAAAGCAAAAGATGAGTTCCAAGTTGTAAGCAAACATCCAATAGGCAGGACAAAAATTACTTGCAAGGTAGCCTTCTGGAAAACAGTCCTTCTATTACAGACTGTTTGTGTACCCCAAACTCATGTTGAAACCCTACCCTCCCTCCTCATGTCATGGTATTAGGAGGTAAGGCTATTGGGAGGCAATTAGGGTTAGATGAGGACATGAGGATAGAGCCCTCATGAATGGGATTAGCACACTTACAAGAGTCACGAAAGAGCTTGCTTCCCTTCTCTGCTCTCTACCATGTGAGAATGCAAGGAGAAGTTGGCTATCAACAACCCAGAAGATGGCTCTCACCAGAACCTGACCATGCTGGCTCCCTGATCTCAGACTTTCAGCCTCCAGAACTGCAAGAAATAAACTTCTGTTGTTTATAAGCCACCCAGCGTATAGTGCATTTGTCACAGCAGCCAGAATGGACTAAGACTTTGCTTTCCACTTAGAGTCTCTTATTTTATGACTATTGTTGCTAAAACCAAAAGAATGTTCTTAATAAGCCATTCAGTGCATTTAAAGGGCAGTGTTATTTATCTATTTCTTCTCATGTTTGAAATTGTCTTATGTCTTCTTTGGTCAACATAAATCAGGTTAGTGTTCTGTGGCCTGGGTGTAGACATGATACACACCTCCTGTGGTACACACAGGATAAGGGTCTGTACATGATGCAGGGTTCTAGAAAGGGATAAGTCACTATGGATGAGTCCCTTCCATCCTCATGCTACAGATGTAAAATGAGATGAAGTGACTTGCCTGAGGTCAGGAGTATACCCAAAGTCAATATTGGCAGAACAGAGTATCTACAGATCCCAAAGTAATGTTTTTTCACACAGTATTTTTGATGTAAAGCTGTAAAGAATTGTACAGGGGATGGCAGGGGCAGATGACATCAGTCTTGATATGATTCTCCACTTATATGGCAGTTGACTCCACCAAGAAATAAAGAGTGGTACTTGTTTTCCTATTAAAAATTCCATAAACTGCAACTTTTTAAATAGTCTAGTTTTTTCTTATAATCAAGTTCCTCTGTCTAATAATTGTAGAAAAGAAAGGTGAAGATGTACAGTAACTTTTATAAAATAAGCAGTGATAACAATTTGATAAATGTATTTTGGATTTCATTTAAGCATTACTCCATTAGATAGTATATAACCACAAGAAGAGTAGAATAAACCATCTAGGTTGAAAACTGTAGGAGAAAGAGACTTAGTTGGAAGCTTGTACATTAAATGAAAATATTGTACTAGAAAAGTTTGATTTTTGCATGCATGGTGGTAGGCAATTAATTTCTTGGCTGTGTTAACTCATGTTTTTTAATTCAAAGCTAAATATCTCATATTTGAAAGAATGCTTAAAAATGTAACTTATAGATAAGCCTATTTAGAATACAGTAAACTGAGGGCATCGGGTAAGTAGAGTTATGAAAATAGTCTATGCTTGTAAACACCATGACTTCTTTCCCTGCTCTCAACTCTCTTCCTACCCCTAATGCATCTCTTAGGGGACTTCCTTTTTCAAGCAATCATTTAATGAGGGGTTACTATGTGCCAGGTATTATACTAGGTGATTTACACAGATTATTACGTTTAATTCTCAAAACAACCCTGTGAGTGAAGGTTAACTGCAACTGCTGTGAAACCTTTTTTGATGTGGAACCCACTCTGAACTGACAACTCAAACCTGGCATATTTTGTTCCAGAATCCAAAAAGACTCACCAAGCATTGTGTCTCTTTCTTTGTGGTAAGTGAAAGGGTATAGCAAGTTTCTCTCACTTTCTAAGTGATATCCTGACATTTCCTAGACATGACATCTGAAACTCCTCTAGTTTATCTTCCACCCTCTGATGTGCATGGGTCTTATTAAGGCATCTAGGGTTCTTCATTCCTGATCCTAAGCTGCATTTACTATAACACTGTCAATATAATAAACAATCCAGCATGACATTCTATGGCATATAAAGACTATAGGGACTCTATGATGAGAGAGGGCCTGAGGCAAAATGGTAAAGATACACTTTGTCTCGGAGAAGCTAACTACTTCTGATTATCTTTTTAGATTTTTTAAAAATGAGCTAAGCCAATAGTTGTATACTAGTACTGGGGACTGTAGCGATTTTTCCTTATATGGAGCTGCAGATTAAGTTTGTGATAAGGCTCAGTCACTTTCCAAGACTTATCAAGCTTTGCACCAGCCAAACAGGCTATTGAAATGGACATATGGTATGAATCAATTCTCCTGCATTTAGAACATCTTTTGTTATGGACTTAATGTTTTCAGTTTACCCAGGCAGTGGTATCACTTTTAGAATTGCTGTATTTTGAGGAGGGTGGGGAAGAAAGGGTGAAGGGAGGGGAAGTTTACTGAAAGCAGAGAGAATATCTATATGGAGAGGGCCACTGGACAGAAGCTGTGACATTCAGAGGAGATGGAGCCAACTCTCAGCCTCCAGCAAGGAGGGACCTAGGAAAAAACACAAATGCCCTGAACCCATCCTTCTCTACCCTCTCAAATGTGCTGATGCCTCCTATTGGCCAAACCAACCAGAAGCCAGAGGGGGCTGCAGCTATCAGTGCGTGCCACTGAGATCAGCCTCTGGGAGAACAAGCAGAATAAATAAGGATGAGAGTATGATGGGTGGGAATACTGATTACTGAAAATAGCCAAAATACAGACCTTTCACAATTTAAGTACATTGCTCCTAGTTGTGAGAGGGAAATGAACAAGGCTGTAAAATTATGAAGTTTACAGCATCTTACACATTTCTTTCAAGCACGAATCTTGGTCTACATTTTACTGACTCTGTTCTTGCATGTCACTGGAAGCTCAGTTGAACTTCTGTGCCCAGTTCTGAATTCCTGTACTTGGGATCACCCCTTCCATCCTTCTTTGTTTAAAGCTGGTCATTTGAACCACTTCCTACAGAACGACTACATTTTCAAGCATCTAGATCTGAAGATGCAAAATAAGTAAATAAAATAAAATAAAATAAAAATGCTTTGATTTCCAGGATCTTATTGGATGGATAAAAATCATTCCACCGAAGCTCTTCTCCATTAAAAATCTGCTCATATCTGTGTCTTTTCTCTCAGGGATTGACTAGGGATTATTACTGTTCTCTCCTTTGGTTGGATGAAAGTATTTGGGGATGACACTTGCAAGTACCTTATGCCTCTCCTAGCTATTTCTTAAAATAACTATATTTGCTTGTTATTATTTTCTGTGTCATGTAATCAAATATTTACCTTCTCCATAGCAGCAATAACTGTTCTTAAAGCCATTTACTTGCCTCCACAATAGAGTTCTTTTGACTAATTCTTTTTTTTTAATGTCCAAAAATGTGTGTTTTACATTACATGTTGGAGGGAGCTGGTGCCAACCAAGTGGCTGTGGAATGGAGAAGTTTTTGTTCTGTTTTGTTCAATCTTGTGTTTCTGGGTGGGGTTTTGAGCTAATAGGTTGTGAAATACCAAAATCATATATGTGGAATCTAATGTACAATTATTTCTAAATCATAAATAAGCTGTAAGTAGTAAATTGAGAGTCCAAGTATTTTAAGACACAACAAAGCAATACCTCTTTAATTTTCCACTTCAAAGAAAGCCCCTCACCAATCAAATGTTGTTTGCCTCACATTGAATTCTAAATAATGCAGGGGAATTGACATTCCAGAAGAAAGATACTCCTTAGACTGACAAGAATCCTCATTCCTTTCTGAATTTATATAGGCTAGAGTTTGAGTTTAACAACTATATGAAAATTTAAAGGGAATAATTTAAAACTTAGAACATGTATTTTCTCTTACATTGGTTAAGGGACTTTGGACTACAAAAAGAAAAAGAAAAAAAAGAATGAAATCACCCATGATAAAACATCTGGTTGAGTTTTGCTGTTTCTTTATATTTTAAGCATTCCAGCTTTCCTTATTTGAATGAATAATATTTAAGTGGGATAATTGTTACTGTTCATAGCGCTCATCTTTCAAAAGAGAACATTGCATTGTTTGTGGAACCTTAGTACTGTGGGAAATTATTGTTTTTCATTCAATTTACTTGCTCAAACTTTTTGGTGAACATTGCATACCCTAGCAGAAATGGTGTGGTTTAGAAAGTAGATATTCTAGCTCTCAGTGACTCAAACTCTCTACTCAACCAAACCCAGGGTGAAAATGTCTGTTGGAACACAGAACTCCTTGTCCAGTAAGTGCACCCCTTAAAGAAAGGAATTTGGGCAGAGTCTGGTAGAAGCATAAATAAAACACAGAGTTTAGTTATATCAGGATGGGCTCCCACAGGAATTAAGTGCTTGCTTATCCCCCAGGGGAAACTACAACTATTAAAGACAAAATTTAGGGCTGTTTTTAAGTGACGAAGAATATTCTTGTTTGATTTTATTACATGCAGATTTTGGTTTTACAAAATGTGGAACAGATGGAAAAATTCAATTACCATCATAGCAGTTTTTGCATATCTATTCCATATGAAAGATAAAGATGATGAATATAACTTCCAAATTACCATTAATTTATGTGTTCAGCTGGTGTATTATTCCTTAGATAATGGAGCATTTTTAAAGAATTTTTATTATGGCAAATTTTAATTGTATAAAAAGTAAGAGAATAGTATAATGAAATCCCATTACTCATCATCAAGCTTTAAAAATCTTGAGCACAGAATTAGTATTTTCTATCATAGTTTCAGAAAATTTGAGAATTATAAAGTCTGCAGGACATCAGCCCAATATTATGACAGTATTTTGCAGATGTGGTGGTTGAGAGCTAAAGAAGTCGAGCGAGAGCCATGTAGGGAGCCTAGGTCCATTCCTGGAAAGTGGTAGGTCACCACTACTATTGGTAGTAGAGAAACTTCAGCTTTGGTGAAAAATCTTTATCAGAAGTAGAAGAGCTTAGGGAAATGGTTGAGAAACACGGATGTCTAAACCCCCAAAAGAAGGTGGGAACATTACCAATTAGAACCACCAGCTCTCAGAGGGGCAATCTGAAGTGGACAGTGTGCAGCCAAATCCCCAAATCCAACAGTTCTGTAAGCAGGGTGTCCCCAGCAGGCTGACACTCAGGACTGGAAGACTGCTCTGGTGTGTCCTAGGAGCCAACTACTCTGTGGTAGAATTATGGGTAGAGAAGAGCTGACGCAGTGAGTGACAGATACTGAGGGGGATTATGCAGCCAATTACAGGGGGGAAAGAAAAGAGAGGCAGAAGCTAAGATCAGAATCAGAGATCAATTTTGATTTCCCTCCCACGTGTTTTTTTTTTTTAACATCTTTATTGGAGCATAATTGCTTTACAATGGTGTGTTAGTTTCTGCTTTATAACAAAGTGAATCAGCTATACATATACATATATCCCCATATCTCCTCCCTCTTGAGCCACGTGTTTTTTAAAAATGCTAACTAAAAGAATTTTGGACTTTGATGATTACCTCTTCGTTTGTGCATGAATTCTTTATGCAAGTGTCAAGTGGTGGTGCAACTTCTTGTAATTTAGAAACATCTGGAAGCCAGTACTCGTGCTTGTGTAGAATTTTCACTGAGATTTTTTTTCCAGGACAAGGCCTAAGGTTCCAATAAACAGGGCTTGCCTGAAACTCTGACATGCACGTGCCTACTTTTAATCAAGTGTACTAGAATCGTTTATCCACCGACTTCCTTTGAAGATAAAATGAGACAATAAAGTTTTATGTTTCTGTTATAGAAACTCCCAGTCTTTTAAAATATTACTTTTCTCTCCATTTTTTTTCTCTGAAAGTACTAATTAGGTAATAATCTCTTTGGCATGTCTTCAAATTGTCTTCTTCAAATTATAAAAAATGGATCACTTTTGGCCATTTTCTAATTTCACAAATGAAAAACATAATATTTTTAAAATAATATTACCCTATAAAGCACAATATCTTAAAATCTGGCCAAATATTTTGCTTATTTCTTCTATTTTAACACGTGTGTTTTATAAAATCTCAACTCCTGTTGTAGTCCCTGGGTGTACATAAAGAATGCTGAATTTAGGCTACTATTTGGTCAATTGGTAGGAAACATCCTCCTATTAATACAGTTTGTTGTTTTAGAAATTCAAACAAGCATGTAAGCAATATCTCATTCAAAACTGAGTCTTTCGCAGTTTAGGAGTAATTTAAATCAGACAACAGAATTTTTATGAGAATCAAAGTGTCTAAAGTGAGACTGGAACACTTACCAAAGAAAAGAAGTTTGGTTTTTTTTCTTTCTATAGTTCAATAGTTCAAAAAATATGTGAAGCAATCATCAATCATTAGCATATTTTTTCTGGCATAGTTTTTCTGATTAGTCCACTCTAATTGAAGAGTAACCTTAGGGAATAGCTCACAAGGTGTTAAATTTGATTGGAGAAGAGCAACACATGGATCAGGGGACATGGATTCTGTCAGTGTGGTTTAGCTGTACATTGCTCGGTGGCATCTGATGGAGCAGCCACGGAGAAACACAAGTGGGTTGCGGATAGTAAGGGAAGGTCAAAGACAGGAAGTACATGTATGGTGCACAGATAGACTTCACTTAATTTGCATTTGTACCTTTGGCTGATTTCATTAGGATAGTAACATTTCCATGTTTTCCTCTGTTCCTTGATTTGCTATTCAACAATGCTTATAATCAAGACTTTGATTCTAATGCCTGTCTAAACCTATTCTCTAAGTTTAAGTACTTTGTCATTTGTCCTTACCTTAGAGGAACTTACAAACTATACATTGTCACACTTAAAATCTTGGCTTTGTATTCTTTTGATCGAATATACCCACTTTTCTTACTCAACCTCATACCAAGACTGAATTAAAAATTTTTTAAAAGATTTCTTTTGGCTACTGAATGATTCCCTAATAAGTACTGGTGTTGAGGACAGAAAGCAAACTACATCACTATTTCTGTTTATTTTACTGCTCTGTTTCCAATGCAGGATGCTTATTCACTCAGCTACAGTAGGCCAAAAAGGAAGGGTAGTTCCAGCTGTGAAAAACTGATAATCTGAGCTTTTCTTGGACTAGAGGCTGATGAGTGAATGAAGATAAATATATCTGAATATTTATGAACACTATATATTCTAGATTTTGACAGTTTGATTTCACTCTCGCTTAGCTCTTTCCAAGTGACCAAGTAACCACTTGATGTATTAGAGCATGTTAAAAAAGGGGAGGGGGGAGACACTCAGAGTACCTTTTTTTAAAATCACAGCATATGCCACCTTCATATGTCTTCCTCTACTTCCCGCCCCCCCCAAGTTACAAATATTCATCAGTCATTTCTACCTTTACCAATTAAACACTGATGAATTGAATGCCATTGATTAAGAAGTGGTACACTGAAATACTATAATGTTAGATTGCATATCATTTAAAATAACTTGATTACTTAAAAACTCAACTCTTCAAATATTCAGAACAAAACTACTGTGTTTTTACATTGATAAATTTCTAAACATGTCATATTCTTAGAGAGTAACTAATAGACTTGGAAAGTATATCATTATTGTCTATGTCTGTCTCTCTCTAACCTGCTTCCTCTATTTGTATTTGTGTAAATATGTATAAAAAGTCTGTAATATATACTAAGTATATTTTAAATGTTATAAATATATTGTCACAAGAAAATATAAAGGTTTGTTTATGATCTCAAAACAAAAATGTATTAAATGTTTGAAGTGTGTTTTAACATGTATGTGGATTCATTGAAACCAGAGGTGAAAAGGACTTCGCAGTGTAGTAGAATCAGTTCTGGTCTTTCTTTGTCTAATAAATAAAATGTACTGTTTCTATGGAAATTGCTTTTGGAGAAAACAGTAACTACTATTTTAAGTATTAAAATACCCATGGTATCATAAAGTAAATAGAATGATTTACTGTTTAATGATAGAAACACTCTAACATTTAAAATATATTGTACGTTTTGAGCACAGCGCATATTTTATAGCTTAAAACTAAATTTCAAGGAGTTTCTTTTGTTATTAAACAAATGGTAAACTCAGTGACCCTCCAAACATCTACTACATATTGCTTTTAAGAAAAATATTTTTAAAATTGTGTATAATATTTGGTAGTACATTGTGAAAAAAAGTCCCTTTGACCAAAATTGGTCAAATTGGCCTGGATGGTAACGCCATAAAAGAAAGAAGACAAAACTAAACTACATTACCACGAAAAATAGAGACAATTTTTGTTGGAATAATTTTTACAGGTGATTTTTAACAGATTAAATATGACATAGATGTTTTCATGTAATTAAATTGAATAACATTTTGTCTTTCATTTAGCCAAACATTACCTATTCTCTGCTAAATTAATATGACCCATTATATTCATGATGTACTGCAGAAATGCTCACTCAATTTCAGCATCTTCTATAGCACTTGTTGGAAAATATAGTAACTGTCTTCTTCAAAGTCAGTGCAACTGCATCTTTGCAGCCCTGCCCAGAGCTTTTTGTAGATCATCTTGCTGTCTTGTGTAGTACCATGATTATGTTCTCATTTGTCTGGATTAGCCATTGCTCCACACCACACTTGAGCAGATGTGTTCTGGAAGGCAATGGGCAGAGATGGCAGTCTTTTCTTTTCAGAAGGTAACGTTCACGCCTCAAGGCATGTCCAGATTTGAAAAAGTTAAGAGGATTGGTGTTAGCTGGCTGAGAAAACAAGGAAAGGTTTGTTAACCAAAAGTTGAAGGAGCCTTCCTTCCTTGGTCTTCTGCCAGCTTTGGGCTTTTAACAAATCATTTTCAGACTACCTTGGTGCGGCACCTTTAAGATACATTAACAATATATCAGGCATTCCTTTCATCCTCCTTGTTTACTTTCTACTTTCTCTATTCCTTTCTCTCCTTTGTCAATAATGGGTTTGGGGTGGGGCTCTGTCAAATTTCAGGAAGTGTTGCCTCACTCAGAATAAAACTGATGTCAAGGAGTGGTGTCAGTGGAGATTTTCAGTTAAAAGGCTTCAGAAGCAAAGCTCTATATTAGGGCAAGGGATACAATGTGAATGCTGATGTCACATAAGGTAACAATCCTTTGACCTAAAGCATATCATCTGTCTTTGCTGAAGTAATATTTTTTTTGTCTGTCCTAAAGTGATTCTTTATGAACCACATGAGTTAGCAAGGTATTATACCAAAATAAACCACAAATCAAAACTAAAGCAAAACCCCCCAAAATTATGTTAATCACTTACCTTCAAGAATTTTACATTGTAGTAATATTTAAAGGAACTCTAAAAGTCTCCTTGATTTCTGAGTTGCAAGCTCTATTTTCTAGATTTGTGCCTACTGATAATTTAAAGTTGATAGTTAGATCCTGTCTCCTGCTATCTATACTTTAACTTATATAGTACAAAAACATATTTCTGATTTATTTAAACAGTGTATTATATAAAAATAAATCTGTGTGTATTAGAAAATATTGAATATAAAGAATAATACATTAATTATTCAGGGTGTCCCAATCCAGAGAGGCTTCAAAATAAGAAAACTAAAACAAAATGAAAGAGAGAGAATTTTCAAATAAATACAGACAAAAATACCCCAGACGTGAAGAGAGACAAAAAATTTTTAGGTTAAAGGGGCTTGCCTGGTATCAGGCAGGATTAATGATAAGACCTACACACAAAGATATCCTGATGAAGTTTCAGCATTCTAAACCTAAACAGAGAATCCTAAAAGAGAGAAACAGATAACCCACAAAAAAAATCAACAATCAAGAATCTGACAAGTCAACAATTATAGCAGGAGCTCTGAACATATTTCTCTGGACTATGGCTTCTTCCCCATGTTTATATCTGCTTTCTGAATTTCAGAAATTAGTTACTATTATCATATCTGTTGATAACTCCAATGCTTATCTTCTATTTTCTTCACTATTGGGGTGAAGAAAATAGAAGATATTTGAAAATTAGTTTTCTGCCATATAATATTCTCTCAAGAGGGAAGAAGTCCACTGTCCTGACCTAAAATTTAGAATCTTTAGATGCCTTAATCAAAATGTCTTCATTTAACTTAAGTAGATTTGTGATTGCTATCTGGCCAGGACTTATATTGTCACCTGCCCTTTGTATTTGGTGTCACTCAGCTGCCTGATTTCAATATTTTGCTTCAGAAGCTGATGATTATCTCTCTGAATGGTACAGCTTTCAGTGCTCGCGATGTTGATGTTTTTACCTTGGTAAATATTTCTTAATATGATGACAGTGCCCTTCTGACTCATAATAAAATTTTAAAATATAAAAAAATAGATTAAAGTCTATTATTGCCTGTAATACTGTAAAATTGAACATGCTGTAGTGCTATTGATGCTTTTGAGCGTGGAGGTTGCCATCCAGTCACAGTGATGGGTAAGGCTGGTTGTCACAAATCTGTTTCTCAGCACTGAACTTTATCCCACTTAAATTGTCCAAAGAAATTCCAGAACATTAAACAAAACGTCTCCTCTCCATTTTTATGGGAGATGAAAGAAAAATACTGCAGTAAGGATTTTGCTGACAAGTACATGGGAGGATCAGCTACTATTTAGTTTTTATTCTGTTACATTAACAGTGAAACAAAGCCTTAGGCAAACACTGATTCACTAGTTATTACATAATTTTTTGACGAGAAGTTATATTATGAGAGCTCCCTTCTCAGAAGTAGGTATTTTCTTAGGAGTCTTTAAGATGTTTAAGTCTCTCTTCACATATTAGCTACTCTATAAATACTGAATGCTTTCTTTAACAGTGCCATGTGAAGTTCTTTATCAAAAGCCTCACAACAACCCTATAATGAATGTTCAATCATTATCCCCTTCTTTCAGATGAGGAAATGAAAGCTTACAGAGATTAAGTAGCAGAGATAGGGTACTAACCCAGGCCCAACTATCTGTGATCCTGCCGTGCTCTGCTCCTTCTTTTAAAAGAAGGTATTGCCTGTTTTACATGTCTGATTAGGAACCCTCTCAGAGGGATTATTGTTGAAGAGCGCTAAAGAAGTTGCTAAGAACTTTCATAAGAATCTCATGTAAATTTCATTTCACATATAACTGTGTTCATGAACCATGTTAACCTAAAAAAAATGGACTGCCAGATATTTCTCCAGCAGAAATGGGTTTATTCAGGATCAGCAGAGAATTGCAGTTTGGGGTCTGCAGCCATGTTGAGCCACATGCAAGTTCCCACACGGGAAGGGAAGGAGAACACTTTTATAGAGGAGAAAAGGGACTTGAGAGGGCTATAGTAAACAACAAGTCTATGGCTTTTCATTGGCTGAGTCCTTGCCAGGAAAGAAGAGGCATCTTTTTTCTTCCTGTTGGGCTCTGCTATCCTTATAGGGCATGCAAGTTCTCCCAACCCTATTTGACTGAGATTTCTGTTTATTAATTTTTTACAACCATTATGCAGATTCAAGTCTCTTTTTGAAATCCTCTCTCTTTGTTACTCCACAACCTCAAAGCAGTTGCCAAATCCTGTTGTTTAATATCTGTCTTCTCTACAAGGTAGATTTTTGTCTTGTGAAGCAAGCACCATTTTGGTCTAATGATATTTCTTGTGTCTAGGAAAGTGTTTACTTAGAGGAGTTACTCAATAAACATTTGTTAGTGCAATGATGTTTTTCTTACCTGTTTCCCCTTTTCAACTCCTACTGGCACCAAAGAAGATAGAGCCTTCAAAACTTTTCACCTGGGCTGTTAAGTACAGTCACCTTCTCTTGGTTGACCTTTCAGTCTTCAGCCTCTTTCTGTTTCTCAAACCTGCCAAGCACATTGCTGCCCCAGGGCCTTTGCACTCACTGTTCACTTGGTAGAAATAATCTTCTCCCAGGGGGCCATGTTGCTTACTCCCACACCTCTCTTGGGTCTCTGCTCAAATGTCCTCCTATTAGTGAGAATGCCTATTTAAAATAGCAGCCCCTCTCCACCCATGGCTGCGTATCTGATTATTGAAATTTCATCCCGCTGTTTAAGGTTCAGCTTAATTCCTTTGGAATAGCTCAGGGTGAAGCCAGTGGGATGGTAGTGCATACAGTCACAGAGGTAGGTGGTCAAATGTCAAAGGCCTGAGAGACAATTTTGAGAACTATAACTTTTGCTATGAATGGGAGAAGGAGTTATTGAAGGAGAGAAATGAACAGGGAGATCAATTAGAAGAATATTTACTACTCTAGGTGAGAGAGACAGACAGACAGAAAGAATGGTGTCTTGGAACCAGGTGTTAACAGAGGAAGATATGGATAATATATGCCAATGAAATAGATGTAGAGTGTGAGACAAAGAGAGGAGTCTAGAATGACCTTAAGGATTATGGCCTGAGAAATTGGAATGGTGGAATTTTTATTTACTAAGTCAAGAAAAACTTTGGGGGAACAGTTTTTAATGGGATGATAAAGATTTCAATTTAGGACATGTCAAGTTTGAGAAGATATTTGATATTTAAGTAAAAGGTGATAAATAACCAAATAGAGGGGTGAAGTAGACAGTTGCATGTAAAATTCTGGCATTTAAGGAATAAATCCAGACTTGGGATATGAATGTAGAAGTTGTCAGTGTGTGTGTGGTGTGTAAAACCATGAGGCTGGGAGAGATCACTAAGAAGTGAGGGCAAATAGAGAAGAGGTTCAGGCTGAGCCCTAGGACACTTCAGCCCTTAGATGAGGAGAAACCAGCAAAGGAGACTGGGAGAAAGCAGTCAATGTGACGGCAAGAGAACAAGTAGAGTGAGCTGTCTCAGAAGACAAAAGAAGGTGTTTCAAGGAGGAAGGAGAGATCAGCTGGGTCAGTACTTCTGATGAATCATATAAGGTTTGGATTGAGAAATGACTAGTAGAATGAGAAACATAGAGGTCATGCCCAGCTTTTAAAAGAGTTCTGGTGGAGGCAACAAAATCTGGTGTTCAAAGGAGGTGATAGGATGTAACCCAAGAAAAGAAAATATGTGCAAAGAGGACGGGAGTGTGAGGCAGATTTTGGAGAAAACAAGTAGTTCCCTTTCTAAATGAGAATTAATGGGTAGTTCCTGGCCATCAAAGACTCATTACCTGGCATAGGTATGGGATGTATATATGTATGCATATATTTATGTGTGTGGTTGTATGAATATGGACCATTCAAAGTTTAAGAGCAGGACAGTAACACATCCGAAACTATGCTTTAAAAATATTATGGTGGCATCAGTATAAGCCATGAATTTAGAAGACATGATGATTTCTCTAAGGGAATAGTGAACTGAATTTAAAAAATAAAGCTAAATTCAGCTTCACATTTGTCATTGTTTCTTTAGATTTTTATTCAAACAAGCAGAGTTGACACAAAACAGTCTTGAGAAATGTGGGTAGTGAAATAACAATTGGAAATACATGGTTTAAGCATGAAATTTTAAAAAATCAGATTACAGACTTAGATTTAGTGTTTGTGTGTTTTATAAAATCTCAAAAATATATAGAAAACATTCATTTTGAAATTCTTGAGAAAAGTGTACTTCATAATCTATGGCAAAGATGTTTACTAGTTCATATAATATAAAAGTAAATGTTTAACTACAAAAAAATGTTTCATATGTGGGCTGGTGAAATTGCTATGAAGTATTCACTCCTTAAAATGTATTTGTGTTTGTATTTTCATGGTCCATACAGCACTAATGTAAAACAGATTTTTAACAATACTTGTACATTTGACACAGCTGTCATGGAGCTAATGTAATAATCCTGTATCTGTATATGATCAGTGATGTAATCATTTGATGTATACATTAATGTTTAGTAACTTATACCCAGATACTGGTGGTATTATGAACTGATTTTCCAGAATCATAATATAGTGATTGGAACATTGGATTAACTGTCAGGTAAATTAGACC
Organism: Balaenoptera musculus; assembly: GCF_009873245.2. Lineage (NCBI taxonomy): Eukaryota > Metazoa > Chordata > Mammalia > Artiodactyla > Balaenopteridae > Balaenoptera > Balaenoptera musculus. The sequence goes on from NC_045789.1 coordinate 114,213,915, forward strand.
TGGTTAGCAACTCTGGATCTGTTTCATCATCTCAGAAAAACAGTATTTACTTTGTCTGCTTTTTAAGGTGGAAGGAAGGATCAAAGAAAAAATAAGATACATCCTCTTCCAGTGTGTCATTAATGTTTATTAATATTTTAATACTATTTTACATTAATAAAATACAAATTAATTTTAATTTTAATTTACATTATTTCTCAGTTTGTAAATTGTACCAAGAACCTGTATATTAAAGTGTTGAGTGTATATGTGTGTGTGTTTAAAAAAGAAACATTAGTGGAACAAGAAAGAATATTTTGGTATCTCATTTTTATTTGTTTCAGCAGATGTATTCGATTTAAAAATAGTAATATGAAACAAGAATTGAGCTGCTGAAATATTTTATAAACTATCTTATTACAACCAAATCCAGAGATCAAGTGTCACTTAGCTTTAGAAAACAAGCTTCATTTATTAAAAGAAAACCAATCCATCTTTCTTTCATATGACTAATGATAAATGTATGTTATTTTTCCTCATATGTTTGCTAGATTTCTTTTCCCACCCTATATGTGATGACTTAAATTCTGTAATTTCTGCCATATTTGGGTCCAGATCTTCACTCCCTCACAATGTTGGAATGCCTATTGTTTGCGTGCTAATCTGTCTCACGCATTCCTTTTTTCTCCTGTGCTTGAGCTCCATTTGTTCTTGATTCATATTATCCAACTTGAAGAAAATCAGTTTTCTATTTGGCCCACTACAATATGCATGTATCCTTAGCACATTCTAGACACAGTGGAAGAGAATTTATCATCTTGGCCCATGATGGGTGCTCTTTCCCCAGAAGACTTATGAATACATTTATTTTACAAAGAAAAAGTAATAAAAAAGACAGTCTACCTTTAGGAAGAAATAAAGTACAGGTTGCTTGTTGGTGTCACCCCAACTCTCTATGGATCTCTTGCATTTTCTGCATGACTTGTGAGTCTTAGAAGATAGACGCATCTTCTTCTTCTTTACTCCCTCTTGAGTAAAATGCAGGTATGTTTACTGCTCATTATAAAAGGTTCAGGTTTCCTGAACTAAAGGTTTCTTTCCTATAATGCAAACCACTGCATATGCAGGTGTCACCTAGTCCTATTTTCATCACCCTTTGGGAATTGGGGGCTTAAGGAAGCTACACAAATATGCAGGCTACTTGTTGCATGCTATAGACTGTATGTTTGTGTCCCTCTAAAATTCATATGTTGAACTTAATCCGCAATGTGATGGCTATTTGGAGGTGGGGCCTTTGAGAGGTGACTCCATCCTCATGAATGGGATTAGTGCCCTTATAAAAAAGACCCTTTTATAGAGAAAGAAAAAGAGCTCCCTTGCTCCTTCTTCCATGTGAGGACACAGAGAGAAGATGGCCACCTATGAAATAGGAAGTGAGTCTTCACCAGGCACTGAATCTGCCTTGATCTTGAACTTTCCAGCTTCCATAAGTGTAAGAAATAAGTTTCTGTTGTTTATAAGCCTTGCAGTCTATGGTATTTTTGTTACAGCAGCCTAAACAAACTAAGATATTGTGCCATGAGTAATAAAACTATCTCTCAAACTGTGGCAAGCTAAATAGTTAGTTTTCAAGTAAGATGGAATCTAATGACCTTCAGAGATTTTGACAGTTTTGGTGATGAAGATGGGATGCTGATAGATATGGCTTTCTGGAAGAAGGATGAAGGCCATGTGGGCCAATTAATGAGATTTGAGAGAAATCCATAGGTATCAGTGGCAAATGTCTTGGCCAAGTTGAATGGTCAACTGGGCAATAAAAGATCCTCTACGTTATTGACTGTTAATGAGGAGGAACTGGGGAAGTTGACTGCAGATTAAATCATGTCTTGGTTGTTCTTAACTCCCCTCTAGGTGGGAAGAATTCTTTATCAATATGGGGGACAGTCTCAGTTCTGCAGTTCAAAGATTCTTCATGGGTAGCCAGAAGGTTCTTCCCCTATGATAGTTAATTTTATATGTCAACCTATCTAGGCCAGCATACCCAGTTTTGGGTCAACTACCAGTCCAGATGTTGTTGTGAAGGTATTTTTTCAGATGTGATTAACATTTATATTAGTAGACTTTGAGTACAGCAGATTACCCTCCATAATATGGGTGGGCCTCATCCAATCAGTTGAAGGCCTTAAGGGAAAAGACTGAGGTTCCCCAGGGAAGAAAAAAATTGGTCTCTGAATGCTGTTGGATTCAAGACTGTAACATCATCTCTTCCCTGGGTCTCTACCCTGCCAATCTGCCCTGCAAATTTAAGACTTGCTATTCTCCACAAACACGTGAGCCAATTCTTTTTTTTTTTAACATCTTTATTGGAGTATAATTGCTTTACAATGGTGTGTTAGTTTCTGCTTTATAACAGAGTGAATCAGTTATACATATACGTATATCCCCATATCTCCTCCCTCTTGCGTCTCCCTCCCACCCTCCCTATCCCACCCCTCTAGGTGATCACAAAGCACCGAGCTCATCTCCCTGTGCTATGTGGCTACTTCCCACTAGCTATCTATTTTACATTTGGTAGTGTATATATGTCCATGCCACTCTTTCACTTCATCACAGCTAACCCTTCCCCCTCCCTTTGTCCTCAAGTCCATTCTCTATTCCTGTCCTGCCCCTAGGTTCTTCAGAACCATTGTTTGTTTGTTTGTTTTTTTAGGTTCCATATATGTGTTAGCATATGGTATTTGTTTTTCTCTTTCTGACTTACTTCACTCTGTATGACAGACTCTAGGTCCATCCACCTCACTACAAATAACTCAATTTCGTTTCTTTCTATGGCTGAGTAATATTCCATTGTATATATGTGCCACATCTTCTTTATCAATTCATCTGTCGATGGACACCTAGGTTGCTTCCACGTCCTGGCTATTGTAAATAGAGCTGCAATGAACATTGTGGTACATGACTCTTTTTGAATTATGGTTTTCTCAGGGTATATGCCCAATAGTGTGACTGCTGGGTCGTATGGTAGTTCTATTTTTAGTTTTTTGAGGAATCTCCATACTGTTCTCCATAGTGGCTGTATCAATTTGCATTCCCACCAACAGTGCAAGAGGGTTCCCTTTTCTCCATACCCTCTCCAGCATTTATTGTTTGTAGATTTTTTTGATGATGGCCAGTCTGACCCGTGTGAGGTGATATCACATTGTAGTTTTGATTTGCATTTCTCTAATGATTAGTGATGTTGAGCATCCTTTCATGTGTTTGTTGGCAATCTGTATACCTTCTTTGGAGAAATGTCTATTTAGGTCATCTGCCCAATTTTGGATTGGATTGTTTGGTTTTTTTTGATATTGAGCAGCATGAGCTGCTGAAAAAATTTTGGAGATTAATCCTTTGTCAGTTGCTTCATTTGCAAATATTTTCTCCCATTCTGAGGGTTGTCTTTTCATCTTGTTTATGCTTTCCTTTGCTGTGCAAAAGCTTTTAGGTTTCATTAGGTCCCATTTGTTTATTTTTGTTTTTATTTCCATTTTTCTAGGAGGTAGGTCAAAAAGGATCTTGCTGCGATTTATGTCATACAGTGTTCTGCCTCTGTTTTCCTCTAAGAGTTTGATAGTGTCTGGTCTTTAATCCATTTTGAGTTTATTTTTGTGTATGGTGTTAGGGAGTGTTCTAATTTCATACTTTTACATGTACCGGTCCAGTTTTCGCAGCACCACTTATTGAAGAGGCTGTCTTTTCTCCATGTGTATTCTTGCCTCCTTTATCAAAAATAACGTGACCATATGTGCCTGGGTACATCTCTGGGCTTTCTATCCTGTTCCATTGATCTGTATTTCTGTTTTTGTGCCAGTACCATACTGTCTTGATTACTGTAGCTTTGTAGTGTAGTCTGAAGTCTGGGAGTCTGATGCCTCCAGCTCCGTTTTTCTTTCTCAAGATTGCTATTCAGAGCCTTTTGTGTTTCCACACAAATTGTGAAATTTTTTGTTCTGGTCTTGTGAAAAATGTCATTGGTAGTTTGATAGGGATTGCATTGAATCTATAGATTGCTTTCGGTAGTATAGTCATTTTCACAATGTTGATTCTTCCAATCCAAGTACATGGTATATCTCTCCATCTGTTTGTATCATCTTTAATTTCTTTCATCAGTGTCTTATAGTTTTCTGAATACAGGTGTTTTGTCTCCTTAGGTAGGTTTCTTCCTAGGTATTTTATTCTTTTTGTTGCAGTGGTAAACGGAGTGTTTCCTTAATTTCTCTTTCAGATTTTTCATCATTAGTGTATAGGAATGCAAGTGATTTCTGTGAATTAATTTTGTATCCTGCTACTTTACCAAATTCAGTGATTAGCCATAGTAGTTTTCTCTAGCATCTTTAGGATTCTCTATGTATAGAATCATGTCATCGGCAAACAGTAACAGCTTTACTTCTTCTTTTCCGATTTGGATTCCTTTTATTTCTTTTTCTTCTCTGATTGCTGTGGCTGAAACTTCCAAAACTATGTTGAATAATAGTGGTGAGAGTGGACAACCTTGTCTTGTTCCTGATCTTAGAAGAAATGATTTCAGTTTTTCACCATTGAGAATGATGTTGGCTGTGGGATTGTCATATATGGCCTTTATCATGTTGAGGTAAGTTCCCTCTATGCCTACTTTCTGGAGAGTTTTTATCATAAATGGGTGTTGAATTCTGTCAAAAGCTTTTTCTGCATCTATTGAGATGATCATATGGTTTTTCTCCTTCAATATGTTAATATGGTGTATCACATTGATTGATTTGTGCATATTGAAGAATCCTTGCATTACTGGGATAAACCCTACTTGATCATGGTGTATGATCCTTTTAGTGTGCTGTTGGATTCTGTTTGATAGTATTTTGTTGAGGATTTTTGCATCTATGTTCATCGGTGATATTGGCCTGTAGTTTTCTTTCTTTGTGACATCTTTGTCTGGTTTTGGTATCAAGGTGATGGTGGCCTTGTAGAATGAGTTGGGGAGTGTTCCTTCCTCTGCTATATTTTGGAAGAGTTTGAGAAAGATAGGTGTTACCTCTTCTCTAAATGTTTGATAGAGTTCGTCTGTGAAGCCATCTGGTCCTGGGCTTTTCTTTGTTGGAAGATTTTTAATCACAGTCTCCATTTCAGTGCTTGTGATTGGTCTGTTTATATTTTCTATTTCTTCCTGGTTCAGTCTCAGAGAGTTGTGCTTTTCTAAGAAATTGTCCATTTCTTCCAGGCATTCTGTTTAATTGGCATATGGTTGCTTGTAGTAATCTCTCATGATCCTTTGTATTTCTGCAGTGTCAGTTGTTACTTCTCCTTTTTCATTTCTAATTCTATTGATTTGAGTCTTCTACCTTTTTTTTTTTCTTAATGAGTCTGGCTAATGGTTTATCAATTTAGTTTATCTTCTCAAAGAACCAGCTTTTAGTTTTATTGATCATTGCTATTGTTTCCTTCATTTTTTTTCATTTATTTCTGATCTGATCTTTATGATTTCTTTCCTTCTGCTAACTTTGGGTTTTTTTTGTTCTTCTTTCTCTAATTGCTTTAGGTGTAACGTTAGGTTGTTTATTTGAGGTGTTTCTTGTTTCTTGAGGTAGGCTTGTATAGTTATAAACTTCCCTCTTAGAACTGCTTTTGCTGCATCCCATAGGTTTTGTATCATTGTATTTTCATTGTCATTTGTCTCTAGGTTTGTTTTTATTTTTTTTTCCGCTTTGGTTTCTTCAGTGATCTCTTGGTTATTTAGTAATATATTTTGTAGCCTCCATGTGTTTGTATTTTTTCAGATTTTTTCCTGTAATTGATATGTAGTCTCATAGCACTGTGGTCAGAAAAGATACTTGTTATGATTTCAATTTTCTTTAATTTACCAAGGCTTGATTTGTGACGCAAGATATGATCTATCCTGGAGAATATTCCATAAGCACTTGGGAAGAAAGTGTATTCTTTTGTTTTTGGATAGAATGTCCTATAAATATCAATTAAGTCCATCTTGTTTAATGTATCATTTAAAGCTTGTGTTTCCTTATTTATTTTCACTTTGGATGATCTGTCCATTGCTGAAACTGGGGTGTTAAAATCCCTACTATGATTGTGTTACTGTCGATTTCCCCTTTTATGGCTGTTAGCATTTGCCTTATGTATTGAGATGCTCCTATGTAGGGTGCATAAATATTTACACTTGTTATATCTTCTTCTTGGATTGATCCCTTGATCATTATGTAGTGTCCTTCTTTGTCTCTGTAATAGTCTTTATTTTAAAGTCTATTTTGTCTGATATGAGCTTTGCTACTCAAGCTTTCTTTTGATTTCCATTTGCATGGAGTATCTTTTTCCATCCCTTCACCTTCAGTCTCTATGTGTCCCTAGGTCTGAAGTGGGTCTTTTGTAGACAGCATATATATGGGTCTTGTTTTTGTATCCATTCAGCCAGTCTATGTCTTTTGGTTGGAGCATTTAATCCATTTACATTTAAGGTAATTATCGATATGTATGTTCCTATTACCATTTTCTTAATTGTTTTGGGTTTGTTACTTTAGGTTTTTTACTTCTTTTGTGTTTCTTGCCTAGGAAGTTCCTTTAGCATTTGTTGCAAAGCTGGTTTGGTGGTGCTGAATTCTCTTAGCTTTTGCTTGTCTGTAAAGGTTTTAATGTCCCATCGAATCTGAATGAGATCCTTGCTGGGTAGAGTAATCTTGGTTGTAGGTTTTTCCCTTTCATCACTCTAAATATGTCCTGCCACTCCCTTCTGGCTTGCAGAGTTTCTGCTGAAAGATCAGCTGTTAACCTTATGGGGATTCCCTTGTATGTTATTTGTTGTTTTTCCCTTGCTGCTTTAAATATTTTTTCTTTGTATTTAATTTTTGGTAGTTTGATTAATATGTGTCTTGGTGTGTTTCTCCTTGGATTTATCCTGTATGAGACTCTCTGTGCTTCCTGGGCATGATTGACTATTTCGTTTCCCATATTAGGGAAGTTTTCAACTATAATCTCTTCAAATGTTTTCTCAGTCCCTTTCTTTTTCTCTTCTTCTTCTGGGACCCCTATAATTCGAATGTTGGTGCGTTTAATGTTGTTCCAGAGGTTTCTGAGACTGTTCTCAATTCTTTTCATTCTTTTTTCTTTATTCGGCTCTGCAGTAGTTATTTCTACCCTTTTATCTTCCAGGTCACTTATCCATTCTTCTGCCTTAGTTTTTCTGCTATTGATTCCTTCTAGAGAATTTTTAATTTCATTTCTTGTGTTGTTTATCATTGTTTGTTTGCTCTTTAGTTCTTCTAGGTCCTTGTTAAAACTTTCTTGTATTTTCTCCATTCTATTTCCAAGATTTTGGATCATCTTTACTATCGTTATTCTGAATTCTTTTTCAGGTAGACTGCCTATTTCCTCTTCATTTGTTTGGTCTGGTGTTTTTTTGCCTTGCTCCTTCATCTGCTGTGTGTTTCTCTGTCTTCTCATTTTGTTTACCTTACTGTATTTAGGGTCTCCTTTTCACAGGCTGCAGTTTTGTAGTTCCCATTGTTTTTGATGTCTGCCTCCAGTGTGTAAGGTTGGTTTAGTGGGTTGTGTAGGCTTCCTGATGGAGGGGACTTGTGCCTGTGTTCTGGTGGATGAGGCCGGATCTTGTCTTTCTGGTGGGCAGGACCACCTCCAGTGGTGTGTTTTGGGGTGTTTGTGACCTTATTATGATTTTAGGCAGCCTCTCTGCTAATGGGTGGGGTTGTGTTCCTGTCTTGCTAGTTGTTTGGCATAAGCTGTCCAGCACTCTAGCTTGCTGGTTGTTGAGTGGAGCTGGGTCTTAGCGTTGAGATGGAGATCTCTGGGAAAGCTTTCGCCATTTGATATTACTTGGAGCCGGGAGGTCTCTCGTGGACCAATGTCCTGAACTCAGCTCTCCCACCTCAGAGGCACAGGCCTGACACTAGCCGGAGCACCAAGACCATGTCAGGCACATGGTTCAGAAGAAAAGGGAGAAAAAGAAAGAAAGAAAGAAAAAAATAAAATAAAGTTATTAAAATAAAAAATAATCATTAAAAATAAAAATTTAAAAAGTAATTTAATAAGTGAAAGAAGAGAGCAAGGAAACCAAAGGACAAATCCACCAGTGATAACAAGTGCTAAAAACTATACAGAAAAAAAAAAAAAAAACCAAACCAAAAAAAAAAACAAAAGAAAATGGACAGACAGAACCCTAGGACAAATGGTAAAAGCCAAGCTATACAGACAGAATCACACAAAGAAGCATACACATACACACTCACAAAAAGAGAAAACGGAAAAAAATACATATATCATTGCTCCCCAGATCCACCGCCTCAATTTGGGATGATTCATTGTCTATTCAGGTATTCCACAGATGCAGGTACATCAAGTTGACTGTGGAGATTTAATCTGCTGCTCCTGAGGCTGCTGGGAGAGATTTCCCTTTCTCTTCTGTGTTCCCACAGCTCCTGGGGTTCAGCTTTGGATTTGGACCCGCCTTTGCTTGTAAGTGGCCTGAGGGCATCTGTTCTTCCCTCAGACAGGATGGGGTTAAAGGAGCAGCTGATTCGGGGGCTCTGGCTCACTCAGGCCGGGGGGAGGGAGGGGTACGAATGCGGGGCGAGCCTGCGGCGGCAGAGGCCAGCATGACGTTTCACCAGCCTGAGGCGCGCCGTGCGTTCTCCCGGGGAAGTTTTCCCTTGATCACGGGGCCCTGGCAGTGGCGGGCTGCACAGGCTCCCGGGAGGGGCGGTGTGGAGAGTGACCTGTGCTTACACACAGGCTCTTGGTGGCGGCAGGAGCAGCCTTAGCGTCCCATGCCCGTCTCTGGGGTCCGTGCTGATCGCCGCGGCTCGTGCCCATCTCTGGAGCTCGTTTAGGTGGTGCTCTGAATCCCCTCTCCTCGCGCACCAGGAAACAAAGAGGCAAGAAAAAGTCTCTTGCCTCTTCAGCAGCTCCAGACCTTTTCCCCGACTCCCTCCTGGCTAGCTGTGGTGCACTAACCCCTTCAGGCTGTGTTCACGCTGCCAACCCCAGTCCTCTCCCTGCGATCCGACCGAAGCCCGAGCCTCAGCTCCCAGCCCCCGCCCGCCCCGGCGGGTGAGCAGACAAGCCTCTCAGGCTGGTGAGTGCTGATCGGCACCGATCCTCTGTGCGGGAATCTCTCCGCTTTGCCCTCCGCACCCCTGTTGCTGCACTCTCCTCCGTGACTCCGAAGCTTCCTCCCCACCATCCCCCATGTCCGCCAGTGAAGGGGCTTCCTAGTGTGTGGAAACCTTTCCTCCTTCACGGCTCCCTCCCACTTGTGCAGGTCCCATCCCTATTCTTTGTCTCTGTTTTTCTTTTTTCTTCTTCCCTACCCCGGTAGTGGGGAGTTTCTTGCATTTGGGAGGTCTGAGTTCTTCTGCCAGCGTTCAGTGGGTGTTCTGTAGGAGCTGTTCCACATGTAGATGTATTTCTGATGTATCTGTGGGGAGGAAGGTGATCTCCATGTCTTACTCTTCCTCCATCTCGAAGGTCGGGTCCCTCATATTTTTAAAGGCTCTTATAATCTGATATGAGAAAGACAGCCCATGCAATAGAAAACAAAAAGATGATGAATAGGTGAATCATTGCAGAAAATCTCTCCCTGCTAACTTTGAATCACAGCAGAGTATCTCCGAATGGCGCAAACCTAAATTTTATATGCCACTGGGAAACCAAAAAATTTGTGTGACTCACTTTCTTGCCATATTTGCTTTATTGTGGTGATCTGGAACTGAACCTGAAGTATCTCAGTCATGTCTGTACTTTGTTTTGGCAGCCCAGCTGACTCATACATTTTCTAAGATAGACCCTAAAAATTTATGGTATTTGTTGTTTCTGTTCAGGACCCAAGGGGCCTGGTTGAGTTCAGTACCACCAGTTTCTCTCATCCTGCAATTGCAACTCTAATGAGATATTGTATGGAACAAATTAAACGTATTTGGTTCCAGCTCCTGTGGGTCAGATTAATCAGAGTTGGTGATGGAATGGCTTACTCATGAAAAATTTCACCAGACTGTCAAGATGATCTAGAAGTGAGGGGTGGTTATTGTTGGGAGACAGTATAGTTGTCTCATGTTTCTGAAGATGTTGTGAGCAGGGGCACTGACTGACCATTGTTCTCGACTATCTTTACAAGGATGTTTGTAAAGGAACAGCCTTGAGAGACAGAGATAGTGTTTCCCTCTGGCACAGAAAACAGGCTTGCTTATTGCTCATAATAAAAGATCTGAGTTCCCTAAGCTCAGGTTTCTTTCCTGTATTGCAACCCACAATGTGTGTGCAGTTGTTATCCAGCCTTCGTGTCGCCATCTGGAAACTGGGACTCTAGGAACTGCTGTAAAATATGCTGATACTCACACTGCTTGCCGTGCCTTGAGTAATCAAGTGTCTGTCACTGACCTAGGAGGCTTGTGTCTTCCGCCAGCATTCAGGAAACTGTAGCAAGGCTAACTTGTTAGCTTTTAAGCAGGGTAAACGCTCAGACCCTTAACAATACTTGAAAACTGGAGGAAAATTCTCCTTCTTATTGAAAGGAAAAATATAGGAAACAATTGAAATCTATTTCAAATAATTTGTTGGTCAATTGGGGGCCACAGTCCCCTTAATATCTGGGAAAATTTAAGGGCTTTTAATTCTCCCTTCTGTTTTCTGCACATTTCTAGATCAATTGCAATGGATGCCTTCTGGACTCCTGCATAAACTTGATTCATTCTCTGAATGTGCTACTTATCTTGATTGTGGGGTTGCTTTTCTGGGAATATACACATGTCAAGACTCATAAAACTGTACATTTTATATATGTGAAGCTTTTGTGTGTCAAGTATACCTCAATAAAACTGTAAAAGAAAAAGCAGCAAATTTTTTTTTGCTGTTTGTGACTATCCTGTTAGATTACACATCTCAAAACCCACTCACCCCTAGATTTTCAATAAAGTAAAATATATGTATTCAGTAAAAATAATTTTGTATAAATATATATACATACATAACATGTTTGAACTAAAGAATGGGACAAATATGACAGAGAAGAGCATAACAAAAATTCAGAAGGTAAATCAGGTTATGTAGGAGACTACAAGGTCTCAAATGGTTTCTTTGTCATTTTTATAATACTGTGTATGTTACTTCTACATATGGCTATAAACTGCTAAATACATTATTATTTTTCTTTAAAACTTTAATTTTTAAAAGGCAATAAAGATAAATTTAAAAGTCTTACATTTACTCACATTTTTACCATTTCTTCAGCATTCAGACCTCCATCTATTTATCATTTTCCTGATGCCTGAAGGACTTTATATATACAAATTTTAATTTTAATATATATTAAAATTAAATTATAAAATAATATATTATTTATTGTATAAATTATATGTAATTTTATAGTGCAAATCTATTAAGCTTTTGTACATCTGGAAATGTTTTTATTTTATATGTTTTGGAAATTATTTTTACCAAGTATAGAATTTTGGTTGACATTGTTTTTCTTTCAGTACGTTAAAGACATTACTCTCCTGTTTTCTGCCTTGCCCTGTTCTGACATGAAGTATTTGGTTATTTGTTCCTCTGGAAATGATGTGTCTTTTTTTTCCTCTCTGACTGCTTTTAAGATTTATTTTTATATCTATTTTTAAGCAATTTGATTTTGATATGCCTTGGTATAATTTTGTTCACATCTGGTGCTTGAGATTTGTTGGGCTTCTTAAGATCTGTGGATTATGCTTAATTTCAAAACTATTTGGCCATTATTTTTGTCCTATTCCCACCCTCCCCCTTCTTTTTTTTTTTTTTTTATAAATTTATTTATTTATTTATTTTTGGTTGTGTTGGGTCTTCATTGCTGTGTGCAGGTTTTCTCTAGTTGTGGTGAGCGGGGGCTACTCTTTGTGGCGGTGCGTGGGCTTCGCATTGGGGTGGCTTCTCTTGTTGCAGAGCACGGGCTCTAGGCACGCAGACTTTAGTAGTCATGGCACGTGGGCTCAGCAGTTGTGGCTTGCGGGCTCTAGAGCACAGGCTCAGTACTTGTGGCACATGGGCTTAGTTGCTCTGTGGCATGTGGGATCTTCCTGGGCCAGGGCTCGAACCCTTGTCCCTTGCATTGGCAGGTGTATTCTTAACCACTGCACCACCAGGGAAGCTCCCTCCCCCTTCTTTTGGGGACTTGAATTACATGTACATTAGGTCACTTGAAGTTGTCCAACAGATCACTGCTCTTTTTGTGTTTTTTCAGTCTTTTCCTCTCTCCCTTTCATCTTGGATAGTTTCTGTTGCTATGTCTTAAAGTTTACTAATCATTTCTTCTTCAGTGTCTAGTCTGCCATTAATCCCATGCAGCGCACCTTGGGCTCCTAAGCGGGCTAGGGGAGCAGAGAGGGGCTCCAGTGGCTGGTGTCAGCAAACATGAATACCCGTGGGGCGAAAGCTGGTGAAATCTGCAGGGGGTCCCTGGGAACTGTGCTGGCCTTTGGTTGCTTCTTCAGTGGTGAAAACTTCTGGGTTTATCCGTCCAAGCAGTTCACTGTTAACCCATGATTGCTTCTGCTGTTGACTGTTACAGGTAGTCCCTGCTTTTCTTCCTTGTTTCTAACATCCCTGTATGTCTCACCTTTGCTGCTCTGGATGGGGTAATATCCAAGTGGGACCTTCCTGCCCTGAAAGGCCGGGGAGGCTGGTTACTCGCCTGGCTTGCTCTCCCTTTTCCAGGGAGAAGAACTCTTTCTAGCCGGGGAGATCCCTCCTGGCTCTGAGCAGTTTGGAAGATGGGATGATGCAGCCAGAAATGAAGCTGTCTTCTCTTTTTTGTGTGGTTATTCTCAGGTTCTTTTGTTCCACTGTGTTGCTGAAGTTTTTTGTTGATATTTGTGTGAAGAGGAGGCTAGGGTCTCCTATGCTGCCATATTGGTCTGAAGCCTCCTCAAAACTGCTGTTTTTGAGAGGAAACTCATTGGAGCAGATGATTAATCAATTTAAATTAGATTTTAACATTTAAAAAAAATACTTCCTCTGAGAAAACTACTAAACCATTATCTGGTCATTAATATTGACCATAGTTCAAAGTTAGTATTAATGGCCAGTGTGTAGCATTGTAAAATCTCAGATTCTATGCTTTTTTTAAAGCCACAAAGTCACGTAAATCAGAAGCATTAATTGCTAAATTTGAAACACATTATTTTATACTGTATTCAATCTAAATACATCTTTAATAGCACTGAGAGCACTCATTTAGAATTTATTAAATTTTTCCCCATTTTATAATCTCTAATTTAAAAGCTCTTCCATGGTCAATAAAGAGTATTTAGGAAGAACATGATAGTGCCTTACTCAGAATAATACAAGGACACAAAATCCTAATGAATCTTAATGTGTCTGGAGCACTTTACACCAGCTCCCACACTTGGTTCTCATGAACAAGTAAAATAAATATGATCACTTCTAGTTTACAGATAAGAAATTGGGTTAAATGAGTTATACAGTATCATATAGGTAGAAAAGACAATTTTTCTCTACTGAATCAATAAATATGTACTTCTTTTATTTGGGGAGGGTGTTATAAAATTTTTTTAATTGATTCTCAAAAGCCAGTCTTTGCTTATGATGATGTACACTACCTTATTTTTTCAGAAATATTGATGAAAAACAAATGTGTATAAGAATTATTTTAAACTAGCTGTGATTTTTTTCATTAATATGTAACTACTTAAAATTTTTTCCAAAAATTTGAAAAGAATAGTAATTCATCAGGGTTCAATTATAAAACATACTTAACAGAAAGCATAATAAATGAAATAATAGAAAAGGGAGTTTTAAAATGTACAATAGCAGTTTAGAGTAGATGTCATAAAAGAGCTCATTAGACCAAATGTAGATTCTGACAACTTCCTTATTGAATAATTTCTTTAAACTTAAAGACTTTGGAGAAATGTTCTGAAAAGTCCCTCAAAGATCATCTAATTTTTCCATACTTGACTTTTGAGAGTTGCTGCAAATAGTCATGTTGTCTTTGAGCCATTTTCACACATCTTATTTGCTCTCTTTCCCTGTAACCTTCTCATGGCTCTTCGCTAGCAATTGTCTGTTTTCCTAGATCTCACACAAGCTCAACAGCTCCGCAGGTTTTCTTCAGTCATTATGCAGTGCTTGTGATGATTTCTTTCTGTCGTTTTACAAATGAAGGAACAATGAAAGTGTAAGGAAAAAAATCCTTTGTAAAAAATACGTTTCCTTCTTTGTGGTGGTCCAAATTCCACTGGATATTAATCAATTTTGTCATAAACTTGTTTCATATTGTACTATGTAATATTTTATTCATATAATTCTCTGCAGCGTACTTACTTTTCATATTTTCTCTATTCCTTTAGGCAAATCCTCCCAGTTTTTATTTTTCTTCTGTTTCCAGGGCTCTGCATACATTTTCACGTTTCATTAGTAGTTAACTTCAAAATGCAATTAGAAAGAATTCCTTTGAGGATAGCAGGTAAAAACTGGCTTCTTTCTGCTCAATCCTTGTTAAAGAGCATGGGAAGATTCTTTTCAACTAAGACTGTTTAGAACAGAGGCCAAAAAGAAAATCTCTAGTCAAATTATTGCTATTTTGGCATTAGTATAGCATATGTATGGGTCATTAAATAAATCATGCCCCTGCATTTGTCTTTTACGTTGGTTTAGCAATAGTAATTAACCCAGCGGAAAGGCAAGCTTTTGACACCCAGATTCTTTAAAAGTAAAAATACCACATTATGCTTCAGGTTCTCTTAGTTAACAAAATATCAGATTATTTTACTCTGTGCTTAAAACTCAGCATTGAGTAGTGTACATGAAACATGACTCTTGGGTTGAGTCATGGTACACCAAAGAATTGAGGAGAGTTTTATAAAAATATGCAGGAGACTTTCTTAAAATACTCCACAAACTATGCACCAGAGTCATGCAGCTTCAGAATGCCTGTAGGATATCCCAGTGTATCAGGTATGACAGCTTCTAATTACTGGCTATTTGATTTTATAAGGGCAAATTATCCTAGTGAGAAATGAAGTAGAAAAATTTAAAGGTATGGACGTCTTTATGGGCATGTAAAAGAATATCCCAGGGAAGCTGCTGATGACCTTATTAATAATAAAAAGGAAACTTAAAATCAGAAGTATCCTGACTCTTAACAGCTGATTAGTTGTTATGTCAAGATGGCACATAATCAATGTCAGCCAAAACTTTCTAGTCAATGATTCTATGGTGAAAAGTTCTCCATATTAAGGGCCTGGGGCTGTGTAAGGAAAATTGAGAAGTCCAAGAGCAGTCCTAGGCATTCACAGGTGCCAGATAGTGTAACTGTACTCCAGAGAGGAAGAAAGATCTAGAGATTATTTCACATGGTGATGCCCCCAACTCCAACATTGATTTGATACATTGATTCACCATTATGGACTACATATTAAAGATTTATTTATTTATTGACAAGCAAGTTCTATTTAACTCTCAAGGAACAGAAAATCCTTGTTCATAAAACTTCTTACAGAACAAAGAAAAAAGCCAAGCCATTAAGTTTAATTTTGAAAACACAAAAGAGGTAAAATATATTGGCTAACTTGACTTATGACATTGAAAAACACAAAGAATTCAAATCTAGCAACGTATTAAAAAACAGTACATTGTGACAAAGTTGAATTAATCATCAAAGTGAAAGGAAGTTTCAGTGTTTAAAAAAATCTTTCACTGTAATTTACCACATTAATGGCAAAGAATGAGAAATTGGATAATCACATATTAAAGATTTGTGAGTGGTTGAGTGTGTACTCTGGTGCAGACTTGCTTGCCTTCAAACCCTAGCTCTACTACTTAATGACTATGTGACCTTGGACAAGTTAATCATATCACCTTTGTTCCAGTTTATGGGGTCATAAGAGTATCTACTTTACAGTTTGTCATGAGCAGTAAGGAGTGCATTGATGCAAAGCACTTAAATAGTCTAGTACATTTTCTGGTACTTAATTTTTAGCTTTAACTATTACATTGAAACACATAGTTCTAAAATATGATTCATTACTGCAATTTCAATTTATTTCTTCTTGAACATCTTTCTGTGTTGATTGGGAACAATTAGTCAATGCATTCTTTGACATCTTGATACCTTATACACTTGAATTTCAACATCATAGGAGCAAGGGTAGAACATGCCATAGAATCAGGCAGGGAGCTTAATATCCCCCAGAGACACTGATAGGAGCTTTTGTTGGTAGGATCTAACAGCGTCATAGAGGAGGGCATTGGATTAGGAAACAAAAGACCTGATTTCTAGTTCTGACTCTGTCAGTGACTATTTGGTTTAGAATAAATAATAAACTTTAGTATGACATAATCATTATGGCCATGACAGGCTATACAGCCTCCCATTCTAAGACTTCTATGCAAACACATATGATGCCTTCTTTGTATACTTCAGTCCAGCAGTAACAGTAATATGCTTTCATAAATATAATTTTCTTTTTTCTTTTTTGGGGGGGCATTGTCTCCAAAAAGTAACATTTTATTATTAAAGTTTTTTCAAATTATTATTCTTATTTAAATTAATTATTTTAATTGAAGTATAGTTGATTTACAATAATATAGTTTCAGTTGTATAATAGTGCTTAAATATTTTTGTAGATTATACTCCATTTAAAATTATTATAAAATATTAGCTATATTCCCTGTGCTGTAAAATACATCCCTATAGCCTATCCATTTTATACAACGTGGTTTGTATCTCTCAATCCCCTACCCACACCCTGCCTCTCCCTGCCCCTTCCCCACTAGTAACCACCAGTCTGTTTTCTATACCTGTGAGTCTGTTTCTGTTTTGCTATATTCATTCATTTTATTTAAAAAATTTTTTTTAAGCTCCATTTTTATTTTTATTTTTTTCTTTTATTAAAGTACAGTTGCTATACAATAATAGATAAGTTACAGGTACAATATAGTGATTCACAATTTTTAAAGGTTATATTCCATTTATAGTTCTTATAAAATAATTATATTCCCCGTGTTGTACAATAAATCCTTGTCATTTGTTTGTTTGTTTGTCTTTTTAGATTCCACATGTAAGTGATAATATACAGTATTTGTCCTTCTCTAACTTATTTCACTAAGCATAATACCCTCTAGGTGCATCTATGTTGTTTCAAATGGTAGAATTTTATTCTTTTTCATGACTGAGTAATATTCCATTGTATGCATATACCACATCTTCTTTATCCATTCGTCTGTTCATAGAAACTTAGGTTGCTTTCATATTTTGGCTATTGTAAATAATACTGCTATGAACATTGAGGTGCATGTATCATTTCAAATTAGTGTTATTTTCTTTGGATGTATACCCAGGAGTGGAATATCTGGATTGTATGGTAGTTCTATTTTTAGTTTTTTGAGAAACCTCAATACTATTTTCCATAGTACTATTTTCCATAGTGGCTGCACCAATTTACATTTCCACTAATAGTGTACTAGGGTTCCCTTTTTCCCGTATCCTTGCCAACACTTGTTATTTGTGGACTTTTTGTTGATAGCCATTCTGACAGGTATGAAGTGATATCTCATTGTGGTTTTGATTTGCAGTTCTCTCATGATTTGTGATGTGGAGCATCTTTTCATGTGACTACTGTCCATCCATGTGTCTTCTCTGGGAAAAGCCTATTCAGGTCCTCTGCCCGTTTTTAAATCAGACTGTTTGTTTTTTTGATATTGGGTTGTATGAGCTGTTTATATATATTGGATATTGGGCATATCATTTGCAAATAATCTCTTATTCAGTAGGTTGTCCTTTCATTTTGCTGATGGTTTCCTTTGCTGTTCAAAGACTTTTAAGTTTTATTAGGTTCCATTTGTTTATTTTTAATTTGTTACCTTTGTCTTAGGAGACAGGTACCCCCCTGTCAAATATAGCTATGATTTATGTTAAAGAGTGTTTTGCCTACTCTTTTTTTGTTTTTTTTTTCTTGTTCTTTCCTTTGAAACAAATTTCTTTGTCTTCTCATTTTGCTTAACTTTCTCTGTCTCTATGAAATTAGGTGAAACACTTACCTATTGTGGTCTTGAAGGAGTGTCCTTGTGTGGGAGTGTCCCTTTACAGTCTGCATGTGCCCAGTGGGTTTGGTGGGAGAACTGGATCTGACATGAGCATGAGTCACATGTTTCCCCATGGTGTACTGGCATCTATCACCTTGGTAGGAGGTAGGGCTGCAGATGAAGGGGCTAGAGCCAGAGCCAGGTGTGAGCCAGGGTTTCTCCTCTGCTCAGTGGCCAACACCACGCTATAGGGGAGAGGGGCAGGCCTACACTGCTGGAGCAGAAGCCCTGAGGGTCAGGTCTCAGCTGGCTCTGTTCTCTCTAAGTGTGTGCTCTCTCCCCTCTCAACATAAGCACCTTTGCCCCAGAGGGGAATAGTGCTGGAGCAAGTGGGCACTCAGCATGTGTTGGGGCGTGAGCTGAGGCAATCTGAGCACCATTCAGAGTGCTGGGCCACTTCCGATCTGCTGTGTCCATGAGCACCAGTAATGGCTGCCCTCGCCCCATTGAGATGCCACGTCAGGTCTGGTCTGGTCCCATCCCCTATAACTTCATACTCTCCTCGGCCACAGCAGCCTGTGCTCTAGCGTGAAGGTATGCCAAGGAGCAAGTGGGTCCAGAGCAGGGGCTCAGTTCGGGCAGTTGCGGGAAACCAGTCAGAATCCTGAGCGATTTCAATTTACTTTGTCGTGTTTTGGGAATAAACAAATGTGTGCATGCTCTTCACAAGCAGAGTCTATGTTTATTACAACCCTCCTATAAGTCCCATTGGTTTTCGAAACAGCTAAGGGGACTTGTCCTCCTGGTGTTGGACCCCAGGGCTGGGGCACCCAATATGTGGATTGAACCACTGACTCCCTAGGTGCAATCTGTGAGTCTGTGTAATCCCCCTCCTCTTCTGTGTCCTCTCCCAGGAGCACAGGTCCTGACCTGCTTGCTTCTCTTCCCTTCCTACCCAATTCCTCATGGATCTTTCTTACAGTCTTTGTTGTAGAAGAATCTTTATGCCAGTCTCCAGTTAGTTTTCAGTGAGAATTGCTCCACATGTAGATGTATTTTTGATATGTTCATGGGGGGATGCGAGCTCTGTGTCCTCGTACTCTGCCATCTTGATCTCCTTCTCCCATAAATATAATTTTCAATGCTGATGCTGTATAAGTTTTCAAAGTTCTTTTAAAAACATTTTAATAGTAACTACCTTAAACAATTATATTGGGCTGGCCAAAAAGTTCGTTCCGGTTTTTCTGTAAGATGAACGAACTTTTTGGCCAACCCAATATTACATTAATTTATGCATGGCAACTTCGCTATTAAATCTTTACACTTAAAATTTCTCTATCATCTTTTAGTTTTAAGTAGAAGTAATCATTTTGCATCAATTCATTTACCCAATTTTATATTCTCCCCCTCTGCCCCTCTTTTTCATGTTTATTCAATGTTGAATATACACTATAGGTTGAGAATTATTATGTTACACATATCATTTTATTAAATAGCTTCAGTTTTTTTTACAACACTGTCTAATCCCCACAAGAGTATAGGAAAGAAACAAATCATCAAAGGTAACTTTAAAACAAGAAAGAAGAAGATAACATATGCATTTAAAGAAGCAAAGTTTGATGTGAACATGAAATGAACTTTGAATTTATGAAAGGAAGGAAGAAGACAATATTTTTACAGAAAGAAAAGCAGGGACTAAGAATCCCTTGCACTTACAAATTCTAGTCACATTGCTCTTGCTACAATTTTTAAGTTTAAGGCAAGAGTCCATTAAATGTTACTGACAAGATCTGATTAAAAATTGACACAGACATAGGCATTTAACGGCTGGCACTTACACTACTCTTAATTTCGTATCTCTCTAAAGAATGTATTAGGAGGAAAGTCTTATTGAATGAAATCTAGGCCAAGCAAGCAAATGGTGGTGGGATTTCTTTTAGATGAAGTAATTTAAAATTGAGATTTCTCAGAGAAGTATTATTTCCTTGCAGACTTTTATGACAGTATCCTTAAAATCTGGTCATGGCAAACTGGAGAAAATGATCCTTTAAAACCTAAAACTATGCTCAATTCACTTCTTTGAAATCAGTTCTGGGAAAATATCCATATCATTTTGGAATAGCAAACAGATTTGCCTGGTGGAATTTTGCCAGAAAAGAAGTAATGTAGACATGTTATGCTCTATTGTGGAAACATGAAGCATCCCTGTCTGCTAATGATTCATGAACAGGAAGATGAGGCATCCTTGCAGCTATTACCTCCTCTCTTAAGCTGAAATACCATGCTGTTCACATCATTGCACATATGTTCATGTTGGTTTAAACGTGTTGTCATTGTATATTATTATGCACAATGGTTAGATTCCTATTTGAAAAAAACAAAACAAAACAAAAACCCATTATATCACATAGCACTTAGTATTTTAGCTATTACTTCAACCTAGCTGAACTTCTACATTAAAATTACCTTGGTTATGTTACTAGGTTACATTTTATTTAAAAGAAAAGCAAGGCTTTGTAAGACTTGCTTAATTCTCTGTCCATTTAATAGCTAGACATTATTATTATAATGGATAGCATTAGTAATAACAATTATCATATAATTGACAATTATAGGAAGATAGTCACTGTGTTCACTCTATGGTATTAAATAAGGCACCTTGCTTCCATTATCTCATTTAATCTTTCAAACATTCCCCAAATGTATATGTCACACTTATTTTACATATGAGGAAACTTCAGCACAGAGAAGTTAAGCAGTGTGCCCAAAGTCACACAACTAACAATTAGCAGAGCTGTGATTCAAACACAGGTAAACTTTAATACAGGTTAAAGCTATAGGAGAAGGCTTATTGGAGGAAGTGGCTCTTAAAATGTTTTAAAAACTAGTCATGAGTTGATGGGGAAAATACATTTCTGATGTGTGGAATAATGTGGCCACCAAAGAGGGCCACTAAGGCAGAAAACGTGTGGGAAATATATTTGTATGAGCAAACTGGAGAGATGGATAGTAAAGAATGCAGAGAAAAATCCTATATGACTCAAACAATAAAATGATTGTCTATGCAAGAAAAAATTAATTAGTATCAGGCTTTAATATAATTCCTTGGAAAAAGTATCTCTAAAGTTTTGAGGGGAAAATATTATTATTTGAAGAAGATTACCTATATTTCACATAGGAGGCAGATTGAAAGACATTCTCAGAAATTTGTGAATGAGAAAGAACACCACTCCCACAGTTGCCCTGGAGAAAAGAAAAAGAAAAGGAAAACCCTGAAAAAAATATGCTAACTGAGAAAAAGAATACCCTCACGATTGGGAAAGGTGTAGCATAGTAGAAAGAAATGGATGATGAGACCAGTGAAACTTAAAGCTGTTGTCTATAAGTTGTTAATATTATTACAAAATAATGCAGCTGTCAAATAGTTCATAAAAGTAAAGGTAAATAGTGTAAAGTAATAATAAAATCTGGAGCTAAGTTCTTGAATTACTCCAACAAAACAGCAAGAGAAAGAAGTATGAGGGAGATGATTAGGGATAATATAAAGTTTTATGTTAAAATGGGGATGTGAGTAGTTATTGCTTCTTTATTTATAATATTAGAGAAATACATGTTCACATTTAAGAAATATGAAGATAATTACTAATAGAATTAAAAACAAGATATAGAACTCCTAAATCATTAAAGAAAAAGCATGAGCTCAGAAACTATGTTCAATACATGAAGATAAAAATAAAAGTTAAAGAAACATAAAAACTGCTAAGGAAATATAAAATAAAATCACAAATAAGCAAGCTTATACACTTTTGAAATAAATATGATTGAGTACAAATTTTTATTAAGAGAAATGTTAGAAAATAATTCAATTATATACTGTTATGAAACAAAAATCAAATGTTAAACTAAAGGAAAATTAAATTAAATATTGCAAATATTACCCAGTCATTGAAAGCAGAAAGAAATCAAGAGCAGCAGTAATAGTAACAGATCATATAATAATTCAGGGGGAAAGAATTAAAAATGTCAAAGAGAATTGTATATATTTGAAAATGTCCAATCTACAATTAAGGTATAACGACACAAACATTCATGTTTCAAATAACATAGTTCCAAAATGTGTAAAGCAAGAACTATTAAAAGTACAAAAAAGTAAAAGAAGGGGAAGAAGTTACAAGCAAATAACGTAGGAGGTTTTAACCTGAGTATAAAATATATATATGTATATATATATGCACATATATATAATATATACGTTATAATTCTCTTTTACCTGGGTTTTTGTACTTGTCCAGTATTTTCACATCTGTTACCTAAAACTATCTTTAAATATGTGAAAGGCCTGTAAACAAAGATCCACTGGTTATTACTGTGGTCCATGCTCCTAAAAAGGTGGAAGAGGTAAGGTGGGCTAGAGAAAAATATAAAAAACAAACGTATTTCTAGTAGGTCTGAGTACAATATAAACCAAATAATATTGGACATGAAGTAATTCACTTCTGTTAAAACTTTTGGTTGCTGTTCTGCGTGATGGGTGGGGACTATCAGTGGTATTTAATATCACAAAAGAAATATAGTTGTGTTCATTTTTTTAATCTAATATTTCACCTATTTTCCGTTTCCATTCCTATTGGGGATGGATTATCTCTTACAATAAGTATTTTAACACCTATTTCCCCAAATCTGTGGCTGCTGAATGATGAACCAGTGTAACAATATCAGCCACAGTCAGACCATAGACACAGAGGACTCAGATTAAATTGTCTGATTAAGGAAACTAGAATAAGAAACATACTTGTCAGTACCAGCTGAACGGGTTAGGAGTATTGTGAGACAAGCAGAAAAAGAACCAGATCAGAACGGTCAAACTTTAAAATGCCCTGGGTCCTAAGTGAGAAGCAGCTAAATCCTGATATCAGAATTATATTTTGTACATCCTTTATAGTTACTTTATTTATAACCACAGATAGTAAATTATATATAATTCTTAATACAGAGTGTAGGTTCAGTAAGAATTAAAGCATTTGCTTTTAGGTGGTGAAAGGAACTGGGAGGATCCTTCCTGACTAATAGGGCAGCAATTCTGCCGCCAAGAGAGAGGAAAATCTAGGTTAATAGCATTCCTTAAAGAACAGTCTTAATGAGGCTTTTGTGTTAAAGAGGTTTCCACTTTCTGCCTCATTTCATAAACAAGACAATAAAGAAGTTTCCAAGATCAGTTATTTCATAGTCAAGAAAAACTAACCAGATACTACTCTCTGTGGAGGAGCACAGTCTCTCCTTATACGTAGAACCTGGTTGCTTGTTGGACTTGGCATTGAAGTGAGTGGAGTCTTTGTCTTCAGGCTCTGAAAGCTCAATTCATCCATCCTTCCTGACACTAGAGCTGTCACACTGAGACTATTCTAGAAAGGTATATTCTCTAAGGTCTTGACTAGAAACTCAGAGCAAAAGAAATCACAACAAAGTTTCAAAGTCCAAGTTCAGTATTTCTCACACTGTCAAAAAAGAACCAGTTTCAGAGTAATTTTAGAAAATGTTAAAGCAAATGGTTCATTTGCCATATACCGGGACAGGCAGTGCATGCTTCTACATAGATCTAGGCTCCATTACACAGTCATCTCTTTGCAGAATTTCAAGTTTATAGCATTTAAGTGGGGTAATTTCTTTACTTGTAAAAGGTTGTTAATTATTATCAGATGAAGAAAAGCATGGGAATTGGAATGAAAATTGTTCTTCATTCTGAAAAAAAGCATGGTTTGATACCATATAGTTTAAATATGGTATACCTATACTGTATGATAGTGAAAGAATGACAGGAAAGATGTGCCTATACAAGATATAAATTGCAATTTAACTTGATATAAAATATTTGATTTTGTAAGAGAAAGTGTGAAATTGAATTTATCAATACAATGAACTTTAATTTTAAAATCGTTAGCTCCAATTTTTCTCCACAAATACATTTTTTAATGACAGGAGAAAGCAATAAGTGAATTTGTAATTAAGAAGGTGCATATTCAAAGAGACGTTTTTCTTTAGCATGCATGTTTCACTACTTATGTACAATGAAAAGTAATTGTCAGTATTTGTTTTTAGTTATTATACTGACATTCTATTACTCTTTTCCAATTCCAATATCAATTAAATGAAAGCTTTGCATATGTATTTTTATTGTGATCCTTTCAAAGTTACCAGTTATTTCTTGTATTAATTCCTCGTTAGATTAAAACCACCAAATATAGGTAGGTAAATCACACTTCCCTTACAGTTTAGAAAGTGGCATTTACACTGGCAAATCTCTCAACCACCATCTATTAAGTTTAACGTGGCCATCAGTAATTGTTCAATGGTGTAATCATTTTCTAATATGTTCTTTACTAGCATGCCATAATATATAAAACCCATAGGACTAAAAGGAATTTACGGTGAAATAGCATGAAATTAACTTGATAAGCCTTTCCATTCATCTTCAATAAATTTTTTTTTTAACTTTAAACACTGGTGACTCTGTTTCAACATTGTGGAATAAGAGAAGTATTTTTCCACTCTAGTTAAATAATGTCCTGATATTGTAGATTCTTCTGAGAAGCTGTACACGTCTGTGCCTGACTGTGTTTAATGGGCTCGGGAAATGTGGGAAAAATGCCTTCCTTGTATTATCGACTGCAACTTACATATTTCAAGTTGACTATTACATAGGACTTCTAAATATTTATTATGTTTTTCCTTTAAAGAAGAATGCTGAGATGGAGAGAAATATCTTTAAGAATTTTCTTCATTTGGTTTCAAAAAAAAGCATGAGGAATTTAATTCTAATGTTTTTAAAACTCTATCATAAAGAAAATGATAAGGGAATAATTCCATTCTCAAAGTAAACACTGGTATATTCAGGAAAATGTTAATAGGATATATATAACTTTGTATAAAGAGGGGACAGTCCTTCTCCAAATAATGCACATTATTTCTTTCTATTTCCTTAATTATTTTAATCAGAAAAAAGAACTAGAGTTCAGAATCAGGGTTTAATTCAGAGAGAGGAAATAGAAAATTATCAGGGGTGAGGTAATATGTAGACCCTCCCTAAATGCTACAAAATAAAAATGAAACTTATGAATGTATTATTTAATTTTGTGAAATAATTTATAGCTTTCTTTATTCACTTCTCTTCCCTAACTGCAAAATCCCAAAAAGCAAATGATTAACAACTACAAAAAACATTGCAATCTGAGAAGGAACTGAGAAAACTGAAGGACACAATAATTTTAGTACTACATTTGAACAGATTTGGGAAGGCAAAAAGAATTTTAAAAATCAGACAAAAATATAATCTCAGAAGAAATAGAAAATATAAATTTTCAGTCAGCAATTTTCCTACCACCCAGAAATAAACTTTATCATTTTGGTATATTTCCTTTCAGTAGAAATATGCAGAGTACAGTCTAACAATAACATCATGAGGCATATACATTTGTTTTTTGAGCAATTAAAATATGAACTTTTTCTAAATCAAATATTATATTTTAATATTCTGTTTTTTGCAATATTATAATAATATAATTAATCCTCTCCTGCAAATATTTGAGTTGCTTTAAAATTGTAAACAATTCCAACATATGTTTTGCCCACTTTTCTGATCATTTCTGTTGATTAATTTGAAGGAAAAGAATTACTAGGTTAAAAGGTATAAATACCTTAGAGTTTTTAAAAAATATATCTCTTGTCAAGTTGTTTGATGAAAATCTGTAAACAGTGTCCTCTCCCATAACCCTGCTGTAGTGTGGAAGGTGCTCATTTCCCTAAACTCTTTGTTTGAAACATGAAAAATATTATCTCATTTAATACATTTTTAATTGTTAGATATGTTTATTGACTAGTATTTCTTTTTATGAATTATATATTAACCACTGTTTCCTTTTTTCTATTAGTGTATTTATCATTTTGATTTATGATTGCCTATTTATAAAATATACTAAGGTTTATATCATTAATATTTTCAGTCTTTTACTTTTTGTTTGTGGTCATTTTTAAGGTACTGATGTTTCAAATTTTAATGTTGTTAAATTTATAAAATTTCCTTTTAATGATCTCTGACATTATTTTGTCTCAAAAGTCCTTTTCCATTCCCAATAATATATATATATTCACCTACATTTTCTTTCAGTTCTTTGATTTCTTCATAAACTCTTTATTTTACATATGTTCTACTGGAAATAACTAATGGACCAATGTATAAATCTCTGTCCTTTAGATCCTGAATCAGCCACACTTTTTAATTATATCTCACAATGACTTACTTGGTGAAGGCTAACTTCATGTGGTTTATACTTCCAGAATTTCTATTAATATTAGCATATTAATGGAAAAGCAATCTTACCCACCTTTCATAAAAAAGAATATTAGCTGATTTATAGATATAAAGAGATACATAGCAATTATTCATTTTACCATGCTCCATCATTAATGCTAAGTATCTCATGAAGTCCTTATACTCATGGTGTCTGCATATGTTTCTGAAATTCATAGTAGGATTGAAGCATAGGTGAGAGAGGAGTTGGGGTGAGCTCTGATGCACTAGAAGCCAGAATTTTTGTGCTATCAACTTCCCTCAAGGTCAAGTTCATTTTATTTCTTTGACCTTCACTGACTTACTTATTTTTCAAAAAGAATATTGTCCTAGCTTTTTATGGCAACTCTTACCTTCCAAGCTTTTCCTCTGCCACCATTCTGGGTCTTCGTTTCACCTTTTCATTTTGGTAGGGTGGGTTTTACAATTTTCTAAAGAACAATTCATGATCTAGTTGCCTCTTTGAGAGCAGTATCAACCATGGTCTAGTAGGGAAACAAAAATGATATTACATATTTGAAAGGAGAGAATTTTGTATGAATTGTTAACAAAGTATAAAGTTATTAGTTAAATAATTAAAAGGGTAAAAAGGAACCATAAGCTCTCATGGAGGTAGCAATTGCAAGAAACACCTACCATCCTTATGGAACAGACTGGAATTACTAAAACTTAGAAACTTGGGAACCAGGCCTTGGAAGCCAGCTGATGCTAGTGTCTCTGAGGAGCAGCATGTGATGAAGCTGGTTCTGTAAGTTTTGGAAAAGCTGAAACCTGGATTCAGTATTTTCTATGGGAAGGAACAGCTCTTGTTGAAGTGAAAAAGAATAGCTCGGATGATAGTCACAAAGCAAGAGGAAGGCAGGATGCCCACAGGAAGCAATCAGAAAGATGCAAGTACCTTTTCGCTCCTCCAGGCTCCCAGTTTCCTTTAGCGCCCCCTATTGGTGGAGTCTAACATGGATCCGACTGGCAAAGCCGAAATGTGGATTGCCCTCTCAGATTCTATATCAGAATGCAGAGACAAGAAAGGTGGCTTTGGAGCTGAGAGGCAATTAGTTAGTAAGTAGCACAGGGGATCTCCCCTCTACCACTCACTGTGCCTTCTTGATTCATTCTTTCATACTTTTAGAGTACTTAACACTGACCTGTCACATTTCCATCCATAACACCCCCATCCCCTGCTTTTTTATTTTTCATTTTTTATTGGAGTATAGTTGCTTTACATTGTTGTGTCAGTTTCTGCTGTACAGCAAAGTGAATCATCCGTATGTATACGTATATTCCCTCTTTTTTGGATTTCCTTCCCATTTAGGTCACCACACAGCAGAGTTCCCTGTGCTATACAGTAGATTCTCATTTGTTTTCTATTTTATATATAGTAGTGTATATATGTCAATCCCAATCTCCCATTTCATCCCAGCACACCACCCCCCCCCAACCTTCCCCCCTTGGTATCCATACGTTTGTTCTCTACGACTGTGTCTCTATTTCTGCTTTGCAAATAAGATCATCTATACCATTTTTTAAGATTCCACATATATGCAGAACATTATATAAAACATTTCACATATGTTTTTCTCTTTCTGACTTACTTAACTCTGTATGACAGTCTCTAAGTCCATCCATATCTCTGCAAATGACCCAATTTCGTTCCTTTTTATGGCTGAGTAATATTCCATTGTATATATGTACCACATCTTCTTTATCCATGCCTCTGTTGATGGACATTTATGTTGCTTCCATGTCCTGGCTATTGTAAATAGTGTTGCAATGAACATTGGGGTGTATGTATCTTTTTGAATTATGGTTTGCTCTGGGTATATGCCCAGGAGTGGGATTGCTGTGTCGTATGGTAGTTCTATTTTTAGTTTTTTGAGGAAGCTCCATACTGTTCTCCATAGTGGCTGTATCAATTTACATTCCCACCAATAGTGCAAGAGGGTTCCCCTTTCTCCACACCCTCTCCAGCATTTATTATTTGTAGATTTTTTGATGATGGCCATTCTGACTGGTGTGAGGTGACACCTCACTGTAGTTTTGATTTGCACTTCTCTAATAATTAGTGATGTTGAGCATCTTTTCACGTGTTTTTGGCCATCTGTATGTCTTCTTTGGAGAAATATCTATTTAGGTCTTCTGCCCATTTTTTGATTGGGTTGTGTGTTTTTTTGATATTGAGCTGCAGGAGCAGTTTGTATATTTTGGAGAGTAATCCTTTGTCAGTTGCTTCATTTGCAAATATTTTCTCCCATTCTGAGGGTTGTCTTCATCTTGTTTATGGTTTCCTTTGCTGTGCAAAATATTTTAAGTTTAATTAGGTCCCATTTGTTTATTTTTGTTTTTATTTTCATTACTCTAGGAGGTGAGTCAAAAAAGATCTTGCTGCGATTTATGTCAAAGAGTGTTCTGCCCATGTTTTCCTTTAAGAGTTTTATAGTGTCTGGTCTTACATTTAGGTATTTAATTCATTTGGAGTTTATTTTTTGCATATGGTGTTAGCGAGTGTTCTAATTTCATTCTTTTATATGTAGCTGTCCAGTTTTCCCAGCATCACTTATTGAAGAGACTGTCTTTTCTCCACTGTATATTCTTGCCTCCTTTGTCATAGATTAGGTGACCATAGGTGCGTGGGTTTATCTCTGGGCTTTCTATCCTTTTCCATTGATCTATATTTCTGTTTTTGTGCCAGTACCATACTGTCTTGATTACTATAGCTTTGTAGTATAGTCTGAAGTCTGGGAGCCTGATTCCTCCAGCTCAATTTTTCTTTCTCAAGATTGTTTTGGCTCTTCGGGGTCTTTTGTGTCTCCATACAAATTTCAAGATTTTTTGTTCTAATTATGTGAAAAATGCCATTGGTAATTTGATAGGGATTGCATTGAATCTAGATTGCTTTGAATAGCATAGTCATTTTCACAATATTTATTCTTCCAATCCAAGAACATGGTATATCCCTCCATCTGTTTGTGTCATCTTTGAGTTCTTTCATCAGTATCTTATAGTTTTCTGTGTACAGGTCTTTTGCCTCCTTAAGTAGATTTATTCCTAGGTATTTTATTCTTTTAGTTACAATGGTAAATGCAATTGTTTCCTTAATTTCTCTTTCTGATTTTTTGTTATTAGTGTATAGGAATGCAAGTGATTTCTGTGCATTAATTTTGTATCCTGCTACTTTACCAAATTCATTGATGAACTCTAGTAGTTTTCTGGTGGCATCTTTGGGATTTTCTATGTATAGTATCATGTCATCTGCAAACAGTGACAGTTTTACTTCTTCTGTTCCTATTTGGATTCCTTTTTTTTCTTTTTCTTCTCTGATTGCTGTGGCTAGGACTTCCTAAACTATGCTGAATAATAGTGGTGAAAGTGGACACCCTTGTCTTGTTCCTGATCTTAGAGGAAAGGCTTTCAGTTTTTCACCATTGAGAATGATGTTTGCTGTGGGTCTGTCATATATGACCTTTATTATGTTGAGGTAGGTTCCCTCTATGCCCACTTTCTGGAGAGTTTTTAACATAAATGGGTGCTGAAGTTTGTCAAAGGCTTTTTCTGCATCTCTTGAGATGATCATATGGTTTTTCTTCTTCAATTTGTTAACATGGTGTATCACATTGATTGATCTGCGTATATTGAAGAATCCTTGCATCCTGGGATGAATCCCACTTGATCATGGTGTATGACCCTTTTAATGTGTTGTTGGATTTGGTCTGCTAGTATTTTGTGGAGGATTTTTGTGTTATGTTCAGCAGCGATATTGGCCTGTAATTTTCTTTTTTTGTGATATCTTTGCCTGGTTTTTGTATCAGTGTGGTGGTGGCCTCATAGAATGAGCTTGGGAGTGTCCCTCACTCTGCAATTTTTTGGAAGAGTTTGAGAAGGATGGGTGTTAGCTCTTCTCTAAATGTTTGATGGAATTTGCCTGTGAAGCCATCTGGTCTTGGACTTTTGTTTGTTGGAAGATTTTTAATCACAGTTTCAATTTCAGTGCTTGTGATTGGTCTGTTCATACTTTCTATTTTTTTCTGGTTCAGTCTTGGAAGGTTGTACTTTTCTAAGCATTTGTCCATTTTTTCCAGGTTCTCCATTTTATTGGCATATAGTTGCTTGTAGTAGTCTCTTATGATCCTTTGTATTTCTGTGGTGTCTGTTGTAACTTCTCCTTTTTCATTTCTCATTCTGTTGATTTGAGTCCTCTCCGTTTTTTTCCTGATGTGTCTGGCTAAAAGTTTATCAATTTAGTTTATCTTCTCAAAGAACCACCTTTTAGTTTCATTGATCTTTGCTATTAATTTCTTCATTTCTATTTCATTTATTTCTGCTCTGATCTTCATGATTTCTTTCCTTCCACTAACTTTGGTGGGTTTTTTGTTGTTGTTGCTGTTCTTCTTCTTCTTTCTCTAGTTGCTTTAGGTGTAAGGTTAGGTTGTTTATTAGAGATTTTTCTTGTTTCTTGAGGTAGGATTGTATTGCTACAAACTTCCTTCTTAGAACTGCTTTTGCTGCCTCCCATAGGTTTTGGATCATTGTGTTTTCATTATCATTTGTCTCTAGGTTTTTGTTTTTTGATTTCCTCTTTGAGTTCTTCAGTGATCTCTTGGTTATTTATAACATACTGTTTAGCCTCCATGTGTTTGTATTTTTTACAGATTTTTTCCTGTAATTGATATCTAGTCTCAGCATTGTGGTCGGAAAAGATACTTGATATGATTTCAATTTTCTTAAATTTACCAAGGCTTGATTTGTGACCCAAGATATGATCTATCCTGGAGAATGTTCCATGTGCACTTTTGAAGAAAGTGTATTCTGCTGCTTTCTGATTGAATGTTCTTTAAATGTCAGTTAAGTCTATCTGGTCTCATGTGTCATTTAAGTCTTGTGTTTCCTTATTAATTTTCAGTCTGGATGATCTATCCATTGGTGTAAGTGGAGTGTTAAAGTCTCCCACTATTATTGTATTACCAACAATTTCCCCTTTTATGGCTTTTAGCATTTGCCTTATGTATGAGGTTCTCCTATGTTGGGTGCATAAATATTTACAATTGCTCTATCTTCTTCCTGGATTGATCCCTTGATCATTATGTGGCATCCTTCTTTGTCTCTTGTAATAGTCTTTATTTTAAAGTCTATTTTGTCTGATATGAGTACTACTACTTCAGCTTTCTTTTGATTTCCATTTGCAGGGAATATCTTTTTTCATCCTCCTCACTTTCAGTCTGTATGTGTCCCTAGGTCTGAAGTGGGTCTCTTGTAGGCAGCATATATACGGGTCTTGTTTTTGTATCCATTCAGCCAGTCTGTCTTTTGGTTGGAGCATTTAATCCATTTACATTTAAAGTAATTATCAGTGTGTATATTCCTATTACCATTTTCTTAATTGTTTTGGGTTTATTATTGTGGGTCTTTTCCTTCTCTTGTGCTTCCTGCCTAGAGAAGTTCCTTTAGCATTTGTTATAAAGCTGGTTTGATGGTGCTGAATTCTGGTAGCTTTTGCTTGTCTGTAAAGCTTTTGATTTCTCTGTTGAATCTGAATGAGATCCTTGCTGGGAAGAGTAATCTTGATTGTAGGTTTTTCCCCTTCATCACTTTAAATATGTCCTGCCACTCCCTTCTGGATTGCAGAGTTTCTGTTGAAAGATCAGCTCTTAACCTTATATGGATTCCCTTGTATGTTATTTGTTGTTTTTTCCTTGCTACTTTTAATATTTTTTATTTGTAGTTAATTTTTTTTAGTTTGATTAATATGTGTCTTGGAGGGTTTCTCTTTGGGTTTATTCTGTATGGCACTTTCTGCACTTCCTGGACTTGGGTGACTATTTCGTTTCCCATATTCAGGAAGTTTTTATGTATAATCTCTTCAAACTTTTTCTTAGACCATTTCTCTTTCTCTTCTTCTTCTGGGACCCCTATAATTTTAATTTTGGTGCATTTATTGTTGTCCAGAGGTCTCTGAGATTGTCCTCATTTCTTTTCTTTCTTTTTTCTTTATTCTGCTCCACACCAGTTATTTCTACCATTCTATCTTCCAGCTCACTTATCCATTCTTCTGCCTCAGTTATTCTGCTATTGATTCCTTCTAGCATATTTTTTCATTTCATTTATTGTGTTGTTCATCACTGATTGTTCTTTAGTTCTTCTAAGTCCTTGTTAAACATTTGTTGTATCTTCTCTATCTGTGCCTCCATTCTATTTCTGAGATCTTGGATCATCTTTACTATCATCACTCTGATGTCTTTTTCAAGTAGATTGCCTATTTCCTCTTCATTTATTTGGTCTTGTGGGTTTTTACCTTGCTCCTTCAACTGCAACGTATTTCTCTGTCACCTCATTTTGTCTAACTTACTGTGTTTGTGGTCTCCTTTCCTCAGGCTGCAGGGTTGTAGTTCCTCTTGCTTCTGTTGTCTGCCCCCTGTGGGTGAGGTTGGTCCAGGGGCTTGTGTAGGCTTCCTGGTGGGAGGCACTGGTGCCTGCTGTCTGGTGGGTGGAGCTGAATATTTTCCCTCTGATAGGCAGGGCCTCATCAGGTGGTGTGTTTTAGGGTGTCTGTGAGCTTAATACAACTTTAGGCAGCCTGTCTGCTTATGAGTGGGGCCATGTTCCTGTTTTGCTGGTTGTTTGGTGTGAGGTATCCAGTACTGGAGCCTGCAGGCAGTTGGGTGGAGCCGGGTCTTTGTGTCGAGATGAATACCTCCAAGAGAGTGCATGCTGATTAATATTCCCTAGGCCTGGGAATTCTCTGGTGGTCCAGCATCCTGGACTTGGTGCTCCCACCCCAGAGGCCCACCCCCAACCCCTGGCCAGGGAACCAAGAGCCTGCAAGCCACTCAGTGTGGCCAGAGTAAAAGAAAATAAAAAGGAAAAAAACCAAACAAACAAAACCCAAGACAAATAGCAAAAACAACAACAACGAAAAGCAACAACACAGAAGAAAAGGGAGAAAAGAAAACAAACAGAAACCAAATCCAAGATGAATTATAAAAACAAAACCAAACAAAGAGAAACAAACAAAGAAACGGACCAAAACAAACCAAAAAAAACAAGAGAACAAAGAGCTCAAAAATGAAAACAATCAATAAAGACTAACAAAAAAACCCACAAAAATAGAGAGCAAACTAAAAAAAAAGCTAAGAAAACATAAAACACACAAAACAGTAAAAAAAAAAAGAGAACAAAGACAAGAAAAAATACAAAACAGCAAAAAAGTTAAGTAAAAATAGAAAAATAAAAAGTGTGCACAAAAATTAAAAAATAAAATAAAAAATGATAAAAACAGCAACAACTGAACAAAACGAAACAGAGAAAAGAAGAGTAATAGTAATATGAATATTTTCCTGGGGCCTCTGCTGTCAGGTGTCATTGTTCCCACTGTGAGTCACAGCCAACCCCTGCCTCCCCAGGAGGCTCTGCAATACCTGTAGGTAGGTCTCGGGACCTGCTGTTGGCACTGTGAGGGCAGCTCAGATTCTGACTTGGCCCAGCTCCCACGTGTACTTGCCCCCAGAGTCCACTGCTGCTAAACCTAGACCAGTGTCAGTTGCGGGAACTCTTGTTGTATATTCAGATATTCCACAGATGCAGGATTTACCAAGCCAGTCGTGGAGATTTAATCCGCAGCTTGTGCAGCCACACAGAGAGATTTCCATTCCTCTTCCTCAGTTTCTCTGCCCCTGGGGCTCAGCTTTAGTTTTGGCCCTGCCTCTGCATGTGGGTCACCCTCTGGCAACTGTTCCCCGCCCAGGCAAGAGGGAGTGAAAGCAGCAGCTGATTAGGGCACACTACTCACTCAGGCTGGGGAGGGGTGCGGTGGCCACAACTGGGGTGGCGCAAAGTGCCTGTGGCAGCAGAGACCGGCAGGCAGTTGCAACAGACTGTCGCATTTGCTCTGGTGGGAGTCCCTCCTAGCTCCCATAGAGGCAAGGGCTGGCGTGTGGTGGTGGTGGTAGCCCCACCTCTTGTGTGCCAATCAACAATGGCGCCTTGTTTCCTAGACAGACCACGCTTCCTCTAGGGACGTTCCCAGTCACGGAGCCCTTCACTCCCATCCTCTCTGTTGTGTCCACGCAGCCAACAGTGGTCCTCTCTCTGGACCCGCTCTCCTAACCCCACACTTTAGCACTCAGCCCCTGCCAGCATTAGCAGATTCCCGTCTCAGGCAGGCATGCCCAGGGCTGATTCCCAAGGAGGTTTGGGTATGGGCGGTGCTCAGGACCTGTGAGCCTGTGTGGACAGAGGAGGCCTTGGACTGAGGGGTGGGTGAGCCTGCTCAGATGGGTGCCCCTCCCAGTTCCCTCAGAGGCAGAAGTCGGTGGGTGGGGAAAGGGGTAGCAATGGCAGCCCCGCCCCTTGTGTGCCACTCAACAATGATACCTTGCTTCTATAGTGTCCCTGGTTTCTTCTGTAAATTTTCCCAGTTGTGGAGCTCCTTACTACCGTCCCTTTAGGCTGTATTTCACAGTCACTAGCTGTCCCCTCCCTGTGTCCGTGCTCCAAACCCCACTTTCCAGTACCCAGCCCCACTCCAAAACAGAAGACACACGGCTCAAGCTGGGGTACACAGGGCTGCGGCACACACCATGCACATAGTTCTTACTTTGTCCTGCCTTCCACACCATCTGCTGAGTTCCCCTTCGATCCCCTGAAGGTTCCTTCCTGTCCCAGCTGATTCCCCCACCGTGAGGGGGTTTTTCTGAGTATGGGAACCTCTCCTCACCTTCAGCTTCCTGCCAGGGGTGCTGATTCCTTTTTTGATTCCTCTTTTCTTTCTTTCATCCTACCCAGTTGTGAGGGGATTTTTTTCCTGTCCTTTTAAGTGTCTGAAGTCTTCCGCTAATGTTCAGCAGGTGCCCTGTGAGAATTATTCCATTTGTAGATGTATTCTTGAGGTACTTATGAGGAGATATGAATTCCATATCCTCCTATTCCACCATCTTTACTCCTCCCCCTCTCATCCCCTGGTTTGCATAAACCATTATCACAGAGGTTTGCTTGTTATTTCTAGTTACTTCTTTGTGATTTTTCTGTTAAAATGTTTCCTAACCAGCTGTTTTACTATATAGGAAAGCAAATTTTACCCCAACATTGGAGTGAAATTGGGGTAACCTAGGGTTAGCTGATTTCTCAAGAGTTCTTAGGTGGATTACCAGGGGGATACAATTCATACTACAGAATAGCATATTGAGTAATGCAGTAGGGCAGTGAGTAAAATAACTGTTGGGAATCTCCTGGTGTTAATTATGTAGACAAAGTTTATGCTTCTGCACAAGTAAAAATGGATCAAGCAAGATATGTACATTATTTTCTTACTGTGTCAGGGTGTTGATTTGTTCTGTCTACAGAGTTCCAGCTAGAGAAAAAGACACCAGGGTATGAAAAGGTTGATACCTCCAGAGGAGCATGATGTGTAGGTAGGAGCAGAAAGGCTACCATGGAAAAATTTTAAGCCCTGTGCAAAGAAAATAACCAAAGCCATTTGCAGCTGAACTCATAAGCTGCAATAAAATGATAAAATGTAACAAAACTGTAGCAATTATCATATTAATTTACCCATATATTTTTCTAATCCCTTTCACATACATCATTACAGCAAAATACCCAGATGTAGTATTTACAGGAAATTTCCAAGTCCTTTGTCAAAAACTCAGAAGACTTTGGCCCATTCAAAGTCTTGCTGCATTAGCAGAAGCTGTGTAAATGGGCCATTCTGTAGTAGAAGGAAAGACCTATTGGCTTTGGTTCAGTTTTTAAATGACTCTAAGGGAAATTTCTTACTAGGTTTAATTGACTGTAAATTGCTATTTCTGTTTAACCAGAGCACATGAGTTTTGTAAAATACAATGCTTAAAGTATATAACTAACAATTATCCAAATGTGAAGTGGGAACTGATATCCTTGCTTAACATGGCAATAATATCTGTCACTTTTTAGATTGAGAATATTTCAATTTTATGAAAAAATGGAATTTTTGCAGATTATATTATATGAAAAAATATTGTTGCCCAGAAAATAAGTAAAACCATACCATTTAATATTTTTAAATTATTTCAAATATCAGAATTCAACTGTTAGTTAATTGGCATATAATTGGCACCTAAGAGTCTATAACTAAATCAGGTCTGGATGCTTAGTTTCTTAGTGTTTTGATACACAGGTAAATAAAAGGAAATAGAAAGAAAATTGTACTTTATATGAAAAAATTACTTCATATAAAGCAAAAGTTACACAATTATTATTTGACCTTGTACTGCTATTATATAGATCTTTGAAATTTGAACTCCTATAAAGGTAAAACAACTTTTTTTTTTTAGCTTTGAGGAGGAATCTGAGAAAGGGTGTTAAAATATGCATTTATTTTCATATTATAATCAACACCATCAATAGCATTAAAGGTCCACTGAGAACATAGCACTGAAGTTGGTCAACTTATAATGGATAAAAATTTGAGATAGCTATATATATTAATGTAATAGCTTGGATATTAGTTAGGATATTAATTGAAAAACACTAAGTATTTGAAGCAGAAGGAATTTAATAAAGGTAATTGGCTACATATGTGATAAAAGAATTAAGAAGCCATCAGATTGGTGTGGCAACTTAGATTTAACAACTGCAGGAACCCACCATCCCTAGGCTGGAGTGACACAGAGCAGAGGTAGTTTTATCAAAGCTTAGAGCACATGGTCACCTGTGATAAAATGCAATCATAATGGGCCTATCAGTTGGAGTTGAAGAGAGAGAAAAAACGAATTGGGAATGCCAACTATGGCCCAGAGGAAGAAATATGGCTGGCTGCCTCTCTCTTTCTTCCCTCTTTCCAATGACCTACAGTGTTTTCCTGAGTCATAACCAGCCAGCAGCCAAGAGACATGGAAGCCTGGAAATGCAGCTGGCAGGACTCAGTTCCTCCCATTCCTACAGCCACCTTACCTCCACGATACAATAGCAAGCAAAGAAAGCAGCAAGGAAAGGATCTCAGTGCAAACAGAACCAGGAAGAACAAATATTATTAAGTAAATCATATAACTGATGAGCCAAAGGCAAAGGTTTCACACATCCCTCATACATTAACTCTTTATTGGTACTTGAACATTTAGAATATGGTAATAAAATTTCTAAGATATCGAATTTTTTCCTATAGATTACTTAAATTTGGAAAGGAAGGTAAACATAGATTTTGCAAAATATGTAGAGAAAAATTATAAATTTTATCTTCTTTAAGATTTTATAATACCATGTAAACTTTTTAATGGAAATGTGATTTACTATTTCTTGGTTGAAGAGAGAAAAATCTCCTAAAATAAAAGGACGAGGGAAGGTCAAAGGATTGAGGATAGACCTACGTTTTTTGCCACTGCATTAAGAAGTTGTGAGGGAGGTCATAGCTCCACCATAGAATCCAGCAGGGTGATGCAGCTCCACTGTGATCTGATTAGTATCATAACCAGAAAGGAGAGCATGTAGAGTCACACCTCATACATGACAGAGAAGGCTGGACAGCAAAGAAGCTGGAAACCAAAGTTAGAAATTAATGGTACAGTTTCACTACAAAGAGAAATGTGCTTGTACAGATTAAGTTGCCCTTCAAAGGTTCTGGTTTCTTCCTGAGGCTCCCAGGATCACTGAACTGGGGAAGTGAAATGTTATCAACCAGCCTCCAATTGAAACTTTATATCTGGGAATAGGGTTCTAATAGCAACCAGGTGGTCGGCAAATGGCTCTAAGAGCCCTCAGCCCTCTGGCTGACATCTGGCTTGGATAAATCACTCTCTATTGTAGGATGAGTCAACAGAGGAGAAAAACACCCCAACAAACTGAGGGTATGGAAATACTTTTCAACATTAAAAGGAATATAATTTAGAAGATGTGGAAAAAACATATACTTGGAAAAGATTTATTACAGAAAAATTGAAATACATTTTAAAAACTCTCTGCATGGAGCTAGTAAAAAAAATTCAAGGGATTAGACTTTATGAAAAGAGCAAGGAACTATCCATTTAATATAAAAGGTAGAAGTAAAAAAAGAAGCTGGGGAGTTAAGAAAATATTGCAAGTTTTAGTACAAAACTAAAAATAGAATTGAAATCTGCATTAAACACTAAAGAACAGAATAAATATTATATAAAATTAAATCAGCAATGTAATAAACAAATTTGATAGATGTCCTGAAATGAAATATGATATGATAGAAGAAGGATAATGATGAGATTATTATGGATAAAGAAGACTTAATTTCGTGATCTAATATAAGAAAAAAATTGTATTTCTGAATGAGAAAACAAAATAAATACACAAAATCAGCAATGCAAAATACAATAAAAGGAATATATTCCGAAATAAGGAATACATGAATGTGATTTAAAATTTTTCCTTATTTAGCAGGAAAAATTATTATGGTTAATTTTTTTTGTTTCAAGAATATGAAATAGGGCTTCCCTGGTGGCGCAGTGGTTGAGAATCTGCCTGCTAATGCAGGGGACACGGGTTCGAGCCCTGGTCTCGGAAGATCCCACATGCCGCAGAGCACCTAGGCCTGTGAGCCACAACTACTGAGCCTGCGCGTCTGGAGCCTGTGCTCCACAACAAGAGAGGCCGCGATAGTGAGAGGCCCGCGCACCGCGATGAAGAGTGGCCCCTGCTTGCCGCAACTAGAGAAAGCCCTCGCACAGAAACGAAGACCCAACACAGCCAAAAATAAAAAATAAATAAATTAAAAAAAAAAAAGAATATGAAATAATTAGTCAAGCATACAAGAAATTTAGATGCAAGAATTTAGCTTTGATATGTCTTTGTAACTCCAGTACCTCTAATTGAGCCTGCCATGTTATCCCCATTTTATAGAGGATACACCAAGATTAGAAAAATTAAATAACTTTCTTAAAGTCCTGCAACATCTGCTCCACAAATATTACCTTGGTAAAGCTGGAAGGATTTATAATGTTAAATTATGGGCAAAATTCTTGATAAGAAAATTAATATGTGTATTGAACATATTAAGTCCTCTAAGAGTTGAGATAGATTCCCAAAATATATGAAATATAGTTTGAAAATATATGAAGGAAAATAATCATAAAAAGAAGACAAAGAAATGTGTCTCTAGGTTCAATTGAAGTGCCAGGCTGCTCTGCCCAAAGAATCTCCCTTTAAGAACAGATGGCAAGGAGGTTGAATTGCTGGAAACTATTTCTGATGAATTCATGGCATAATTGGAGTAAAGAAATAAAAACTTGGATTGTGAAATAGTGTGTTAAATAGTACACAAGGATTTATAATAAAAAGCAGTAGTCCATGCCCTTTCCCTCTCACCTCTAATTCTCTCACCCAAAGTAATACTTTTAAGCTTTTTTGTTTCAGTTCTTCTGGCACATGCTTTTTTTCTTCCCAAATATAGTTACATATACCACTCTTTTTAATATCTCTATTGGTTAAATTTATGTAGGTAGTCAGCTATTTTGAAACCATTAAAATAATATCTTTTTTATTCTTTTTTTTTCTCCTATAACAGTTCCATCATCATAGGTCAGGGGTGCAAGTCAGATGGAATATGGAGAATATGATGTAAATGGAATTCATGCCAGGCAAAAGGGGAATAAATGAAAGCCCTTTGTAGTCAGTAGACTGTGGTATAGAGAAGAGGGGGAGAAGCAGTAGAAACACCTGTTTACACACTTTCCCCTGGCTCCCCAGCCCTGGGGATGGAGGGTGGAGTCCTCTGTGGTTGAGGGAAAGCCAGAGAGTGAGGTCTGCAGAAATGTATTCGTGACAAACACAGCAGGATACACGTGGAGGCTTGTTGTGGTTACAGAGAGAAAGAATGTCATTAGACTTTGTGATATAGAATTGATTCACAAGTTCCTTATGTCCTGTGGGAACAGGGATGTAGCTGAGATAAAAACCAGCTGGCCTGCTCTGGGGGCAACAGCGGGGAGATTTGAGTGTGAACTAAGCCAGTTACTGGAGTGGGCCTTTGCTGAGACCTGGAGGAATGGGCAGCCAGAGAGAAAGTTGGGGTTAAGTCAAAATGGAAAGTTCATCAGACCCGACAGAGCCAAGAGAACAAGACACAATTCTTCATTGCAAACGTTAGCAGGGGAAGCCAATGAATACCCAGGCAAGTAAGGAACAGCACTGGGGAGGCCCGGGGACCTAGGGGAGTGTGGTACTGGAGCTGAGACAACCAACCTTCTCCTACTAGATTCCATATGAAGTTAGAGTTGGAGGGAGGGAAAGTAAATTAGGGGGAAGAAATCTTAAAGATAGGGCATTTACCTCGAATAAACTGAATTATTCAAAAGAAACAAGTTTAAACTGGCAACAATGGGTTTAGCAGGAGCTTTGTTAGAAAGATTAGATCAATTTTAGAAAAAAACTACATTATTTTGTACTGTTGAGGGGTAGTGAGTCCATATTTCTACACAAATTATGTATTCAAACTTCTATTTATTATTCAATCAGTGTCTTTTATTTTCTCAGTTTGAAAGAAGAACATAATTTTTCTTTTGTCTTTCGCTTTATCTTTCCTCCTCTTTCTATCTCCCAACAGGGGGCCCTGTACCTTTACAAACATATTGCCAAGTGGATAAATATGGCAATATATTTTTTAGCCATAATTAAGTCTTTTTAGCTTTTCCTAAAAGTTGATTCTAAAGGTAGAAAATTTAGGAGTCGTCTTTCTGCTGTGAGGTATGTACTGTTTGGACTGTGTTTCATGCCACTAATTGAAGGTCATTGAATTCCTTTTCCAGTTTGAGTAGTTTCTTTATATTTGGACTCCGATTATCTTGTATTGCTTTTTGCTTTCCTGGGGTCTTACCTGGTTGCTCTCTATACCTGCTGAACACTTGAATGCTGGGACTTCCTTTTATTGATTTTCTTGATTAGATCCTTTGTTTCCTTTTTTGTGTTTACACTCTTGTTTTTTTTCCAGAGTAAATCCTTCAATAAATTATGGAGAGGATATATGTACGAGATAAATATACTAATGCTTTGCGTGTCTAATGA
Source organism: Balaenoptera musculus (assembly GCF_009873245.2). NCBI lineage: Eukaryota > Metazoa > Chordata > Mammalia > Artiodactyla > Balaenopteridae > Balaenoptera > Balaenoptera musculus. Next base: position 114,255,274 of record NC_045789.1, read on the forward strand.
TATCTTTATTTTATCAACAGATTTAATAATTATGTGAGCGGATATGGAATTTGGGGTTAAAGTAACTTTCTCTACATTTTTGAAGACATTGATTCATTGTGTTCTACCTGTAGTATGTCAGTTGGAAAGTGAGATGCCAATGTGATTCTCATTGCTTTGAACATAGCACATTTTTTTTCTCTTTCTGGATGATTTTATTCTTCTTAATAAATTGAGATGTAATTGACATATAACATATTAGTTTCAGGTTACAACATGATTCGATATTTGTATATATTGCAAAATGATCACCACAATAAGTCTAGTTAACATCCATCACTACACATAGTTAAATTTTTTTTCTTGTGAGGAGAACTTTCAAGATATATTCTCTTAGAAATTTTCAAATATACAATATTATTAAGTATAGTCACTATGCTGTATGTTATATCCCCATGAATTATTTATTTTATAATTGGAAGTTTTAATCTTTTGACCCCTTCATCCATTTCACCTACCCACCTACTCTCAAAGATGATTTTATTCTTGAAGTACTTAAGTTTCATACTTCTATGTCTAATTATGGCTCTTCTTTCATTTGTTCTTCTATTGAGGGGTAGTCCCTTTCAATATGAAGGCTTGTTTCTCCTTCACCTGGGGAAATTTTGCTTATTTTATTTTTAAAATAACTTCATCTTCTCAATTTTTTGTTTGTTTTTTTTGTTTGTTGCGTTTCCTGGATTTATCTTCCAGATTTCTTATTTTTTTCTCACATTTTTCTTCTTTTGATTTTGTTTCCACTTTCTTGAAGCTTTCCTAAACTTTATATTTCAACTCTTCTATTTATTTTTAATTGATCATCATATACTTAATACATAATGCTATAGTTAATAGCCCCAAAGTGAGAACTACCAAATGCCATCACCAATGGGATTAGTGCCACACAGTGGAATAGAGTGTAATTCAATGGGATTAATGCAACACACTGGATAAATTTCAGAACTTTAATGTTGAGTAAAAGAAATGAGGCATAAAAGAGTGTATAGATTTTAATGCCAATTATATGAGGCTAAAAGAAAAAAACAAATGAAATTAACCTATGCTATTAGAAGTTAGAATATGAATCACTTTTGTTGGGGGAAATAGAAGGAACAGAAAGGTCTCTGTGTGCCCCAGTGCCCTGTTTCCATACATAGCTGCTAATTATACAAATGTGTGCAGTTTGTGAAAATTCATCAAGCCATGCAATCAGAGAAGAAAAAGAAATAAAAAGGGACATGTGTTTAAAGGGACAAAAATTTGAGATTTACAGCCATTTAACATAACCTGAAGGAATTATTAATATGCATAATATATGCATAATATGCATAATTAATATGCATAATATTGACCAAAATCTGGACCTTTCAGTCAATCTTATTAACTAATTCATTTTAATGTGATTGATTTAACCTTATTGATTAGGTTCTGAATTTTATGTCAATGATAATATAGATACACATAATCTAATTTCCACTATATATATATATTTAAATGTACTTGTTTAAAGATGCTCAACTATTTCCTTTGCTTTATGCATTAATTAATTAATTTGAGCTTATATAATATACAACTGCATTCTTTAAAAAAACAGTTTTATTAAGATACATAAGTTGACCCTTGAACAACACAGGTTTGAACTGCATAGGTTGACTTACATGTGAATTTTCTTCAATAGTCAATATTACAGTACCACAGGATCTGTGGTTTGTTGAATCCATGGGTGCAGAACTGTGGATATAGAGGGCCAACCATAAGCTATACTTAGATTTTGGCTGTGCAGAGGGTCAGCGCCCCTAACCCCTGTGTTTTTTAAGGGTCAACTGTAATTCTAATTCACCCATTTAAAGTGCAAATTCAATGGGTTTTAGTGTGTTCACAGAGTTAATTGTGCAACCATCACCACAGTCAATTTTAGCACATTTTCAACACTTGAAAAAGAAACCCCATACCCATTAGTGATTTCTCCCTGTTTCCCTCCCTTTCTGTCCCCAGTCTTCTCTAACCATAATGGAATTAAGTTAGAAACAATCTAGACATCTCTGAAATGTTCCCCAAATATTTGGAACCTAAACCACAAACTTATAAATAACCCTTAGATCAAAGGAGAAATAAAAAGAAAAATTAAAATGTATGAACATGCAAAAACACAACAAATCAAAGTTTGTAGAATGTCCTAAAGCAATGCTTATGGGGAAATTAATAACACTAAACACTTGTATTGAAAAGGAAAAATTCTCTAATCAATAATTTCACATTCCATTCTAAGAAAGTAGGAAAAAAGAGCAAATTAAATACAAAGGAAGTAGAAGAAAGGGTATAATAAAAATCATAGCAGAAATATACTTCAGGAATCAAGAAAACAATAAAAAAAAAACAATAAAATCCAAAGTTGGTTTTTTGAGAAAATCAATCAAATTGATAAATTCCCTCCAGACAGATTAGAAATAAAAGAGAGACAACACAAATTACCAATATCAGGAATGAGAGAGGAAACATAATCTCCACATATTCTATTAAATATTGAAAGGATGATATTTCAATATTTAATATTAAAAGGATGATAAGGAAATATCTTGAACAACTTTTGTTGATAAGTTTGGCAATTCAGATGAAATGAACAAGTTCCTTGAAAGATACAAATATCCAAAACTCACCTAAACATAAATGTATGATGTAAATAACCTTGTATCAATTTAAAAAATTAAATTGGTAATTTAAAATCTCCCCAGAAAGGAAATGTGAGGCCCAGATGGCTTCACTATTGAATTTTGTCAAACATTTAAGGAATAAATAATTCCAATTCTTCTCAAGTTCTTCCAGAAAATTGTAAAGGATGGGTTGTTTCCCAACTTATTGTGTAAAGCCAGATTACCTTGATACCACAATAAGAAAAATACATTACAAAAAGAAGAAAAATACAAATGGATATCCTTCATTAACATAGTTGTTAAAAATTGTAAACTAAATTTTAACAAACTGAATCTAGCAACATAGAAAATAGACGTTGGATTAAAATGAGCTTATGTTTTTTTTCAGTTTGCTAATGTGATGAATTTCATTGATTGTTTCTGAATGTTAACTATTCTTGTATTACAGGGACAAAACTCATCATAGCAGCAAACTGAAAGAAGAAAAACCACATGATCATCTTAATCCAGCATACATTTTTGATATAAACTCTCAGCAATCTAGGAATAGAAAAAAACTTGCTTAACCTGATAAGGGCATCTATGAAAAACCTACAGTTAATGTCATAATTATTGGGGAACAATTAAATACTTTCTCCGTAAGATCAGGAACAAATTGGATATCTTCTCTCACTACTTCTGTTTAACATTGAACTAGAATATTCTTGCCAATGCAATAAGGGAAGAAAAATTTTTAAATGGCATCCAGATTAGGAAAAAAAAAAAGTAAAACTGTTGCATATGCAAATGACATGATTGTCCATGTAGAAAAATCTGATGGAATCTACAAATAATCTGCTAGCACTGAGTGAGTTTAATAAGTTTGCTGAATATCAGATAAATATAAAAAAGCAATTGTATTTCTATATACTACCAATAAACAATTTGAAATTAAAGTAGAGAATACCATTTACAATAGCATTATATCATGATATACTGAGAGGTAAATCTGATAAAAATTGAAAGTTATATACACTTAAAACTGAAAACATTGCTGAGAGAAATTAAAGGTCTAAATAAATAGACAGATGTACCATATCCACAGATGAAGACTCAGTGGTATTAAGATGTTAATTTTCTCCAATGTAATTTACAAATCCAGCTCAATAACAATAAGTTTTTTGAGGGTGAGTGTAGAAATTGATCAATTGATTCTAAAATCACTTGAAAATTCAAAGGATTTGGAATAGACAAACCAATTTTGAAGAAGAAAAATAAAGTTAGAAAGCTAACACTATTCATTTTCAAAATTTACAATGCTATAGTAATCAAGATAATATGGTGTTGGTGTCAATATAGACAAATAGATGAATAAATAGAAATAGACCCTCATACCTGGCAACTGATTTATTATTACAAAGCAGCAAAGGTAATTCAGAGAAAAATGGTCTTTTCAAAATATGGTGCTGGAACAATTTTGATATCCATATGAAAAATTTATACCACTCATCATGTACAATATTTAGCTAAAATGCATGGTAGTCCTAAATGTAAGTCTTAAAACTATAAAACTTCTGGAAGAAAAAATAGAAAGAAACCTTAGTGACCTCGGATGAGGCATAGATTTTTAGATATAACACTAAAAGTCTGACCTATAAAAGAACAAATTGGTAAATTATACTTTATTAAAATTAAAAATGTCTTCTCTTTGAAAGAACTGTTAGAGAATGAATAAACAAACTAGACACTGGAAGAATATTTGCAAATCAAATATCTGATAAAGGACTTCTGTTCAGACTATATAAAGAACTCTCAAAACTCAATAACAAAATAAAAATAAATTTTTTAAATGGGCAAAAGATTTAAATGAAAACTTCACTAAAGAAGATATATAAATGCATGTAAGGAAAAACATGAAAAAAATGCCCAACATGTTTAGTCATTAGGAAAAGGCAAAATAAAAAAACAATGAGATGCCACTACAAACTGTTACAATGGCTAAAACGAAAAAGCTTGACTATACTAAGTGTTGGTGAAGATGTGGAGGAACTGGGGATCTTTTACATTGGTATAACTACTTTGGAAAACCAATTTGACAGTTTCTTTTTTTTTTTGAAAAATTATTTGCTTTATTTTTTTTAATTTATTTTTTTCATTTTTTTATTTTTTAAATTTTATTTATTTGTTTATTTATTTATGGCTGTGCTGGGTCTTCATTTCTGTGCGAGGGCTTTCTCTAGTTGCGGCAAGTGGGGGACACTCTTCATCGCAGTGTGCGGGCCTCTCACTATCGCGGCCTCTCTTGTTGCGGAGCACAGGCTCCAGACGTGCAGGCTCAGCAATTGTGGCTCACGGGCCTAGTTGCTACGCGGCATGTGGGATCTTCCCAGACCAGGGCTCGAACCCGTGTCCCCTGCATCGGCAGGCAGATTCTCAACCACTGCACCACGAGGGAAGCCTGACAGTTTCTTAAAAAGTTAAACATATACTTACTATACAACCTAAGAATTCTACTTCTAAATATTTGCCTGAGGAAAGTGAAAGCCTATGATCCTGTAAAACTTGCAACAAAATATTTATAGTGGGTTTATTAATAATAGCCCCAAACTGGAAATAACCCGTATGTCCTTCAATAGGTGAATGGATATATATTTGTGCTATAGCCATATAATGGGATACTACTAATCAATAAAAAGACAATAAACTATTGAAACATGCTATAACATGAATGAAATAAAAATAATTATGCTGAATGAAAGAAGCTAGACAAAGAGTATGTGCTATATGATTCCATTTATATAAAATCCTAGAAAATGTCACCAAATTATAGTGACATAAAGCAGATCACTGTTTGCTTGTGGAGGAGTGTGGAAGGGTATGGAAGATTACAAAAGGCATGAGGAAAGTTTTGGGTTGATGGATATATTCATTATATTGATTGTAGTAGTGGTTTTATTGGTGTAGATATATATGTGCAAATTTGTCAAATTGGACAAGTTAAATACGTGTTTATGCTACATCAAATACACATCAACAAAACTGTTAAATTAAAGAAAAGAAAAAGAAAAAGGAATTCATTGAGCACTTCATTCTTTACATCTCTAGTTTGAAATACCAAACATTTCAAAACATTTTGATTTTACTTCATATGAATTTAGGTTGTTTAATGCCTCATTATCTGAACCTTTAAAGCTACTTAATGTTATTTCAGCATGGATTTCAAAAGTTGAAAGGATAATTTAGTCGAGCCTTTACTATAAGTCTTGGCTCATTTCCTGGAAATCTAGCAAAATGATGATTAGAAGCTAAAAAGACATAGAGTGGATACTTTAAAATTTTAAATATATATTTCATTAAATCTCTTGCTCATGTGCCCATTTGCTTTATAAGTACAAAATGCAGATATAAAGTATCTGGTAATGTTATTGTTCAAAAATGGTCTCTTCAAAACAGACTTTCAAAAAATAATTTTAATAAAATACCCTGAATGAGTGTAAATAATAGTATTAATAAAATCTAAAGATAAATTATTTTGTTTTCCATATTAACTTCTAACATTAGATAATTTTAATTGGCAAGCAACACTACACATTTGAAATGAAAATTTTTGAGGCATGAAAAGAAATATTCCTTAATTCCATACCAGTACCTCTGCATGATGATACCTAGCTTGATATTGTAAAAATTTTAGAGTGGGTAGTTAAATGCTGCCTGGGCAGAGAGTTGTGTCATTCCAGATAGCTCTATATCTCTGTTCCTGTCATTAATAACTTCAAATTCAATTTCCCTATATAAAAAAATTTAACAAAAGCTCAGCATTTTGTTAATTGTAAAACACATGCTCTTTAAACTTACCTTAAAAGATAGATTCTTATTTTATGGTTATGTTTCATAACATGGAGGCAATCATGATCTATTTATATTACTTTGTATGAAGATATCAAATATTAGCAAGCACATATATAGTTACACCTATTTACGTGTCTTTTTACTTTTTTGATGCCTCTGTAACCACTGCACAGTACAAAAGAGATAACAGAAAGATGAACTTTTGTTAATACAGATATCCCAGAAATCTACCAGATATAATTAATGAGGTTTTTGTTCTAATAACCAAATGCAGTCTACATAAAAATATCAAAATTGATATGTGTAGTTGCTAAACAACAAGGTAGACAAACCTAGAGCAAATTTAACTCAGGATGTGAGTGTCTTGATCTATAACCTTAGACTAGTCACTTCATCAGCCTCTGGCAAGGTTATACTTTGGATGGCAATAGCAACTTATTCAGTAGTGTATTTTGTATCATTAATATATTGGCTTCCAGTTCTAGGATTTGATGCCATACAGTCATTCTCCCCTATTTCTCCCCTCTAAATACAACTAAATACCCAGAAGATCATTCAATAGACAATGATAAAAGGACTCTGAAAACTTGAAAGAAGAACATGGACTGCTTAGAGACCTTAGGACTTGAAAATAGGAAAATGATAAAGGAATTCAATAAAATTAAAAGCTGATTCTTCAAAAAAGTCAATACAATTGGTAAAACTCTACCAAGATTGACAAAGGTAAAATGTTGGGTTTTTAATATTCATCTTCATTCATTCTATCTTGTACACATGAGGAGTTCTGGATCATAAACAGTTTTCTCATTAAATACCTTACAACAAATAAGTACATCCTGTTCACCCTCCCTCCAATTTTGCCCTCATCCATACACTTAGGGCAATGAGATAAATCAGGTAAATTACCTTATGTGAATAGATGGATACCCCACATGCGGGAGAAAAGGCAAAATGATTTTTCATCACTTAATAAAAGGAAAGGAGGCAGCTGCTCCCCTTACTTTAGAGTATCGTCTTTACTGTGATTCTTTGGTATGTAAATAATATCTTTCCAGAAGACAGATAGCCCAATTTGCCTCACACCTGTAGATGTCTCCAAGTTTCTGACCTCATTTCTTATTGAAATATAAATACCTAGGGAAATAATGTTCCAGAATTCCTAGATCTTTGGGTTTAACCTCAGAACCTAGTTCAGGGCAATAGCCACCAGCCCCATCCAGAAAATAAAAGAAGCTTTACTATCCTTTCTGGTCACTGTAATTAACACAACCAAAGGATACAGATATCATTGTTATGATAGACAAAATATTTCAGGAGGCTTAGGCTTCTTACAGGAACATCGACATATCTAGGTGACAAATGGAATATTGCCTGCTGTATCAGTAAGCAAATGATGTCACAGTCATCAGCAATTGCACCCCATCAACGTGAGCTGGTGAGCCCCGAGGAAATTCAGGCTGTGAAAACACAGGATACTGGCCCCAGATACCTGAGGTACCTATCAAAGGAATGATTTTAGTGAGCCCAGACTCTTGCATCTTCCGATATATAAAAAAGCATTAAATACCTTAAGCTGGGATTTCTGGTTTTCTTAATAGTAATGGTTTAATTAGTAATCTGGTTTAATTAATAGTAATCTTTTGATGTTCCGACTGCCTACCCTTTACTGCAAAACTTCTATATATCTTAACTCCTCCTTCACCTCCTCAGAGCAGTTCTCTCAGGGTTACTTGAGATGCTGCCTCCAGGGCTTGAAGTCCTAAAAATTCCCACTAAATAAAGCATAACTCTCAACTTCTAGGTTGTGAATATTTTTTAAGTCAACATAGGGAAATTTTATTTCCTCACAAAAAATGAGAGGAGACACAAATAACCAAGGTCAGAAATGAAACAGGGAATAGCAGAAGAATCTTTCAGCCATTAAAAGGAATATTACAAATATCTTTATGCTCATGACTTGGACAATTTAGAAGAAATAGACAAATTCCTCAAAACACACAAACTACCATAACTCAGCCAAAATTAAATTGATAACTTGAATAGTTCTATAATTATTAAGGACATTAAATTTATAATTTAAAATCTGAAAAGAGAGAAAGCAGAAGCAAGAAGAACTACAATCCTGCAGCCTGTGGAACAAAAAACACCTTCACAGAAAGATAGACAAGTTGAAAAGGCAGAGGGCTCTGTACCAGAGGAAGGAACAAGATAAAAGCCCAGAAAAACAACTAAATGAAGTGGAGATAGGCAACCTTCCAGAAAAAGAATTCAGAATAATTATAGTGAAGATGATCCAGGACCTTGGAAAAAGAATGGAGGCAAAGGTCGAGAAGATGCAAGAAATGTTTAACAAAGACCTAGAAGAATTAAAAAACAAACAGAGATGAACAATATAATAGCTGAAATGAAAACTACACTAGAAGGAATCAATAGCAGAATAACTGAGGCAGAAGAATGGATAAGTGACCTGGAAGACAGAATGGTGGAATTCACTGCCGCGGAACAGAATAAAGAAAAAAGAATGAAAAGAAATGAAGACAGCCTAAGAGACTTCTGGGACAAAATTAAATGCAACAACATTCGCATTATAGGGATCCCAGAAGGAGAAGAGAGAGAGAAAGGATCCGAGAAAATATTTGAAGAGATTAGAGTCAAAAACTTCCTTAACATGGGAAAGGAAATAGCCACCCAAGTCCAGGAAGTGCAGTGAGTCCCAGGCAGGAAAAACCCAAGGAAAAACATGCTGAGACACATAGTAATCAAATTGGCAAAAATTAAAGACAAAGAAAAATTACTGAAAGCAACAAGGGAAAAATGACAAATAACATACAAGGGAACTCCCATAAGGTTAACAGCTGATTTCTCAGCAGAAACTCTACAAGCCAGAGGGAGTGGCATGCTGTACTTAAAGTGATGAAAGGGAAGAACCTACAACGAAGATTACTCTACACGGCAAGGATCTCATTCAGATTTGATGGAGAAATCAAAAGCTTTACAAACAAGCAAAAGCTAAGAGAATTCAGCATCACCAAACCAGCTCTACAACAAATGCTAAAGAAACTTCTCTAAGTGGGAAACATGACAGAAGAAAAGGACCTACAAAAAAAACCCAAAATAAGTAAGAAAATGGTAAAAGGAACATACATCTCAATAATGACCTTAAACGTGAATGGATTAAATGCTCCAACCAAAAGACACAGGCTTGCTGAATGGATACAAAAACAAGACCCATATATATGCTGCCTAAAAGAGACCACTTCAGACCTAGGGACACATACAGACTGAAAGTGAGGGGATGGAAAAAGATATTCCATGCAAATGGAAATCAAAAGAAAGCTGGAGTAGCTACACTCATATCAGATGAAATAGAATTTAAAATAAAGAATGTTACAAGAGACAAGGAAGAACATTACATAATGATCAAGGGATCAATCCAAGAAGATATAACAATTATATATGTATATGCACCCAACATAGGAGCACCTCAATACATAAGGCAACTGCTAAGAGCTCTAAAAGAGGAAATCGACAGTAACACAATAATAGTGGGGGACTTTAACACCTCACTTACACCAATGGACAGATCATCTAAAATGAAAATAAATAAGGAAACAGAAGCTTTAAATGACACAATAGACCAGATAGATTTAATTGATATTTATAGGACATTCCATCCAAAAACAGCAGATTACACTTTTTTCTCAAGTGCGCAGAGAACATTCTCCAGGATAGATCACATCTTGGGTCACAAATCAAGCCTCAGTACATTTAAGAAAATTGAAATCATATCAAGCATCTTTTCTGACCACAACACTATGAGATTAGAAATCAATTACATGGAAAAAAACGTAAGAAACACAAACACATGTAGGCTAAACAATACGTTACTAAATAACCAAGAGATCACTGAAGAAATCAAAGAGGAAATCAAAAAATACCTAGTGACAAATGACAATGAAAACACCATGACCCAAAACCTATGGGATGCAGCAAAAGCAGTTCTAAGAGGGAAGTTTATAGCTATACAAGCCTACCTCAAGAAACAAGAAAAATCTCAAATAAACAATCTAACCTTACACATAAAGGAACAAGAGAAAGAAGAACAAACAAAACCTAAAGTTAGCAGAAGGAAAGAAATCATAAAGATCAGAGCAGAAATAAATGAAATAGAAACAAAGAAAACAATAGCAAAGATCAATAAAAGTAAAAGCTGGTTCTTTGAGAAGATAAACAAAATTGATAAACCATTAGCCAGACTCATCAAGAAAAAGAGGGAGAGGACTCAAATCAATAAAATTAGAAATGAAAAAGGAAGAGTTACAACAGACACCGCAGAAATACAAAGCATCCTAAGAGACTACTACAAGCAACTCTATGCCAATAAAATGGACAACCTGAAAGAAATGGACAAATTCTTAGAAAGGTATAACCTTCCAAGACTGAACCAGGAAGAAACAGAAAATATGAACAGACCAATCACAGGTAATGAAATTGAAACTGTGATTAAAAATCTTCCAACAAACAAAAGTCCAGGACCAGATGGTTTCACAGGTGAACTCTATCAAACATTTAGAGAAGAGCTAACACCAATCCTTCTCAAACTCTTCCAAAAAATTACAGACGAAGGAACACTCCCAAACTCATTCTACAAGGCCACCATCATCCTGATACCAAAACCAGACAAAGATACTACAAAAAAAGAAAATTACAGACCAATACCACTGATAAATATAGATGCAAAAATCCTCAACAAAATACTAGCAAACAGAATCCAAGAACACATTAAAAGGATCATACACCATGATCAGATGGGATTTATCCCAGTGATGCAAGGATTCTTCAATATGTGCAAATCAATCAATGTGATACACCATATTAACAAATTGAAGAATAAAAACCATATGATCATCTCAATAGATTCAGGAAAAGATTTGACAAAATTCAACACCTGTTTATAATAAAAACTCTCCAGAGAGTGGGTATAGAAGAAACCTACCTCAACATAATAAAGGCCATATACAACAAACCCACAGCAAACATCATTCTCAATGGTGAAAAACTGAAAGCATTTCCTCTATGATCAGGAAGAAGACAAGGATGTCCCCTCTCATCAGTATTATTCAACACAGTTTTGGAAGTCCTAGTCATGGCAATCAGCGAAGAAAAAGAAATGAAAGGAATCCAAATTGGAAAAGAAGAAGTAAAACTGTCACTGTTTGCAGATGACATGATACTATATATAGAGAATCCTAAAGTTGCCACCAGAACACTACTAGAGCTAATCAATGAATTTGGTAAAGTTGTAGGGTACAAAATTAATGCACAGAAATCTCTTGCATTCTTATATACTAATGATGAAAAATCTGAAAGAGGAATTGAATTAAGGAAACCCTCCCATTTACCATTGCAACAAAAAGAGCAAAATACCTAGGAAAAAACCTACTTAGGGAGACAAAAGACCTGTATGCAGAAAACTATAAGACCCTGATGAAAGAAATTAAAGATGATACCAACAGATAAAGAGATATACCATGTTTTTGGATTGGAAGAATCAATATTGTGAAAATGACTATACTACCCAAAGCAATGTACAGATTCAATGCAATCTCTATCAAATTACCAATGGCATTTTTTACAGAACTAGAACAAAAAAATCTTAAAATTTGTATGGAGACACAAAAGACCCCAAATAGCCAAAGCAGTTTTGAGGGAAAAAAGCAGAGCGGGAGGAATCAGACTCCCTGGCTCCAGACTATACTACAAAGCTACAGTAATCAAGACAATATGGTACTGGCAAAAAAACAGAAATATATATCAATGGAGCAAGACAGAAAGCCCAGAGATAAACCCACGCACCTATGGTCAACTAATATATGACAGAGGAGGCAAGGATATACAATGGAGAAAAGACCATCTCTTCAATACGTGGTGCTGGGAAAATTGGACAGCTATATGTAAAAGAATGAAATTAGAACACTCCCTAACACCATACACAAAAATAAACTCAAAATGGATTCGAGACCTAAATGTAAGACCGGACAGTATAAAACTCATATAGGAAAACATAGGAAGAACACTCTTTGACATAAATCACAGCAAGATCTTTTTTGATCCACCTCCTAGAGTAATGGAAATAAAAACAAAAATAAACAAATGGGACCTAATGAAACTTCAAAGCTTTTGCACAGCAAAGGAAACCATAAGCAAGATGAAAAACACCCCTCAGAATGGGAGAAAGTATTTGCCAATGAATCAATGGACAAAGGATTAATCTCCAAAATATATAAACAGCTCATGCAGCTCAATATTAAAAAAACAAACAACCCAATCCAAAAATGGGCAGAAGAACTAAATAGACATTTCTCTAAAGAAGACATACAGATGGCCAAGAAGCACATGAAAAGCTGCTCAACATCACTAATTATTAGAGAAATGCAAATCAAAACTACAATGAGGTATCACCTCACACCAGTTAGAATGGGCATCATCAGAAAATCTACAAACAACAAATGCTGGAGAGGGTGTGGAGAAAAGGGAACCCTCTTGCACTGTTGGTGGGAATGTAAATTGATACAGCCACTATGGAGAACAGTATGGAGGTTCCTTACAAAACTAAAAATAGAATTACCATATGATCTAGCAACCCCACTACTGGGCATATACCCAGAGAAAAGCATACTTCAAAAAGACACATGCACCCCAATGTTCATTGCAGCAGTATTTACAATAGCCAGGTCATGGAAGCAACCTAAGTGTCCATTGACAGACGAATGAATAAGGAAGCTGTGGTACATATATACAATGGAATATTACTCAGCCATAAAAAGGAACGAAATTGTGTCATTTGTGGAGACGTGGATGGATCTAGAGACTGTCATACAGAGTGAAGTAAGTCAGAAAGAGCAAAGCAAATGTCGTATATTAACGCATATATGTGGAACCTAGAAAAATGGTACAGATGAACTGGTTTGCAGGGCAGAAATTGAGACACAGATGTAGAGAACAAACGTATGGACACCAAAGGGGGAAAGTGGTGAGGGTGTGGGTGGTGGTGTGATGATTTGGGAGATTGGGATTGACATGTATACACTGATGTGTATAAAATGGATGACTAATAAGAATAAAAAATAATAAATAAAATTATCTTCACCAGCAGCAACATAAAAAAATTTAAAAAATAAAAAATAAAATAAAATCTGCTGAGAAGAAATATCCAGGCACAGGTGGTTTCAATGAAGAATTAATAAAAATATTATGCAATGTCTTCCATAAGATATAAATGTAGGGAACACTTCCTAACTTATAATATTATAAGGCAAATATTACCCTGACAACAAAAGGCTTTTGTACACAAACATGAAACACGAAAAGAAAATTATAAACCAATATCTCTCAAGAACACAGATGCAAAAATTCCCAATAAAATCTAGCAATCAGAGATGACATCAAGGGAAATACCAGAGTAAAAACCTCTAGAAATCCTCTCCCTGATAAAAGTGACAAGGACACTGGCAAAAACCATCAAAATCAACTTTTCAGAATTTTAAAAATTAACAAGGCTTGCAACCATCTGTGGACAATCTATTCAAGAAAAAATGACCAAATCTTATTATCTGATTTGTGGCATTTTATTTTTCCTTATTTTTATCCTTCCCTCTCCCTTTCCAGTTCTGTGATAGCCTTGTAAACAAATAGCCCACAATCACAGTGAAAACCATTAGCCTGGCACACAATGGAGCACTCGAAAGAGCAGTTGGAGCTCTTCCAAAGGCTCATTTTCAGAAAATTGTCATTATTTGACCTGTCTGGCAGTTTCCAGGAAATCTCCACTTGTAAGGCTTTTCTTTATTTGACTTGACTCAGAGCTCACACAGTGTGAACAGCCTTTTCCTCAGGGGCATTTGTTGAAAACAATTAGTGGCAGTTGTTTAACTTAACAGCTTACTGAAGTGGCATTACGAGTTGGGGCAAACAATAAGCTAAACAAAAAGAAATTAGAAGGAAAAGCTGAGAAGGGAAATTTCCATGGGAGGCTTTGAAAAGTGTTGACATATTCTTGGGAAGCTGAAAGGCCACACATATGTATAGGGCTCTGCACATGCCCAGGAAAGACCCAGTGCATCCCTATGCTCTCTCACCTTTTGCTGATCTTGAGACACTGCAGGAAATGAAAATTAAGTCAGAGGAGTGAACTGCCTAACTGAAGTGTTGAGGATATGCTCTATCACATACACAGATATGTATGTGACATATACATGTAAAGACTGGGAGACTTTTTAGTTCTATACATATAAGGAAATTCTTGTCTAGTAAGTAGCTGACCACTAAGCTAACCAAGGAGAGACTTCACTGACCACACACAACAGAGAACAGACTTCACAAAGTTCAGGAAAGTGATTAAACAAACAAACAAACAACAACAACAAGTCTTAGGGAGAAGGAAGAAACTGATATCCAGATTTGTCACATATTTAAAATGTCTAGTTTTCAAAAACAACAAAAAAACACAAGACCTACAAAGAAACAAGAAAGTATGACCTGTACATAGAGGGAAAAAGATAGTTCATAGAAACCATCCCTGGAGAAGTCTAGGTATTCAAATTACTAGACAAAGACTTTAAAATGGCTATCAAAGAACTAAAGAAAAGTATGAAAACAATGTTTCCTTAAATAAAGAATATCAATAAAGAAGTAGATCCATATTTAAAAACAATAGATTTTGTGGAGTTGAAAAGTATAATAACTGAGTTGAACAATTCAGCAGAGGGGCTCAACAGCAGATTTAAGCAGGCAGAAGAAGGAATTGGCAAATTGGAAGGTAAGGCAATTGAGATTATCATCTGGGAACAGAAAGATAAACAATAAAGAAAAAAATAGAGACTTGGAGACCTGTGGAACACCATTAAACATACCAACATAAATATAACAGGAGTCCCAAAAGGAGAAGAAAAAGAGGCAAAAAGAATATTTGAATATCATGGTTGAAAACTTCCCAAATTTGATAAACAAAATTAATCTGCACATACAAGAAGCCCCATGAACTCCAAGTAGAATAACCTCAAAATGACCTTCATCTACACACTCATAATTAAATTGTTGAAAACCAAAAACAGACAGTCTTGAAAGAAACAAGAGAAGTGACTCATCACATACAAAAAAACTCACTAAGATCAATAGCTGTTTTACAATCAGAAACCATGGAGGCCAGGAGGCAGTGGAATGACATATTCAAAGTGCTAAAATTCGTGATGGTTATATAAAGCTATACAAGTGATAAAATTCCAGAAAACTACATACGTAAACACACACACACACATACAACTGGTGAAATATGAATAAGCTTCATGGTTTATACAAATGTCAGTTTCCTGGTTTGTTACTGTACTCTAGTTATACAAGATGTTAACATTGGGGAAGACTGGATGAAGTGTGTACAGGACCGCTTTGTATATTTCTTTGCAATTTTCTATGAATCTGTACTTATTCCAAAATGCATTTAAAATATATACAACATTTCATCTTATGAGTACTCTGTAAAATATTACTGTTAAAGAGAGAATTCTCAAAGTCCCTGAAACAATACTCATCTAAGCTAAAGCCAGTTGCTGTAATTTTACTTTTCTCTCTCTTCTCTGAAACTTGTAGAATGAGATAACCTGGTGCCAAGCTACTACTCTTACATTCCTGAAGCTGTCCTTGAATTGTAGTGTAACTTTAAGCTAATCATTGAATTTATGTACCCCTGAGAATCTTCAACTACTGCCCAACAAAGTGATTTTACACATATTAGGCAGCATGTGTTTTAGTTCTTTGAAAAGAAGGTCAAGATAGTAAAAAATTTTTCTAATTAAAATAAGTTTATACTTACATTAGAAAATAGTCCAACAATGTAAACAGAAAGTAAAGGCTTTCATGAACAAATGTTGTATCTCAATGAAACTGGCCTATTTCATTTTATAAATTGCATGATATGCAAATCCGTGACTCCCAGTAATCTTAGTTATCTCTCTTTTGTTAATATTTTTCACATGATCATTTTCATCCCTAAAAATTATTTCTGCTTTTTGTTAAGTTCTATGATGTTTAATTTTGTGATATTCTGTTGCAGCCTTCTCACTTTAGTAATTTTTAAGTATCACATTAAATTAAAATGCTTTTGATCTCATTGACTGAGCTTTTACCCATCAACAGCAAGGCAAGTCATAAGAAAAACTGCAGTTTTTGCCTAATATCTTAGGATTTAATTTACAGTATCTTGGGGAAAGTTCTATTTTTATTGTGACTTGAAAAAAATTTGATTGCTTTTGGAGATTTTGAGAATTCCTTGATTGACTGGCATGAGCAAACTATAAGAATGTCATGGGATGTTCTTGCTTACATGATTTTCTCCATAGAACAACAAACCCAATATACTAAAATATTCTGCAAAGCCTAAGCTAAAAATGCACCTATGACACTACTCAAATCATATTGAATGTGGAATGACACAGATTATATTCAATAATATTCAATCACTGAAAAATTAGAATGTTTAAAAAAATCTTTCCAGTACCTACTCCCTTGTGATGTCAGAAATTCTTTCCCTTCCTTATGTAAACCTGAACTTTAGACTTTCAGTTTCTCAGAAATTTTGATGAAATGGATGCTGTGGTAAAGGCAAATTTAAGAGTTTCAGGATCAGAAAAAGAAAGGATAAAGAGCCAGAGTGGCCACCTTTAGAATTTGAAGAAAATACAAAATATGCTTATATATTTGGTCTTTATAGAACAAATCCTTCTTTAGAACATATGTTTTGTTTCACAGTTTTTAGAATTTTTCTCTGCTCCTGATTTAATTTGTTCTTCTGACCACTTCAGGATAATCAGCACAGTAATATAGTCATTTCTGGTGAAAATATAACTCGGAATTAGGACAAGATCCAGGAGTGTTAATAGGTGGTCCTTACAGGAAGTCAATTATGGAGAAGTTTGTGGTTAGAATCTAGTTTCAGTGAACACAAGAGTTTGTTTCAGGCTTAAAACAAGGATGGGCTTTTATGCACAGAAAAATCTTGAGAACTAAGGAGACTGCATTTTCGGCAGGATGTGTGTAAAATGTAACCCCTTAAGAAAGAAAAGAAAAAGGACGTGTGATGTGTTTTTCTCCACCAGGGTGACATTATGTTACAGCTTGAGAATGTATAAGAGTTGCTTTCACTGAAGACATAAACACCAAAATATATTATAAGTGCCACTATGAGGGCTTAGTGCTAGGTTCTTTACAGAGTGTATTAAACAATGCAGGATTTGTTTTTCATTAGAAAATGTCCAATCACATCAAGTCATGTAATCAACCCATTTTTTTTCTTTGTGGTTGAATTCAGTAAAGGCCTGACCTAGCAGAAAATTTAGGTTTACTATTATTTATGTTATATCTAGAGCACATCTTGCTATATTAAAGGCATGATATAAATAGATTTTGAGTCTATAACTAATTTTTGTGATTAAGAAGTTCCTTGTGTTTACTTTTTTTAATATTTGCTTTGTAGAATACCCCTCTCTCCCTCTCTCTCTCTCTCTCTCTCTCTCTCTCTCATTAAAAAAGTGGAGTAGAAAGTGCATTTGACCAATACTCCCTCTTTTTTAAAAATGTATGCATCAGGTATTCAGAATTAGTTTAACAATAAACATTGATTCATGACGCACTGTCATCAGTGAGCCATGCATGGCCACATTAAAAATTTTATTTTTATATGACACAAATGAACATATCTATTGTACAAAACAGAAACAGACCCACAGACATAGAGAACAGACTTGTGGTTGCCAAAGGGGAGGGGACATGGGAGAGAAGAATTGGGAGTTTGTGATTAGTAGAGGCAAACTAGTATACACAGGATGGATAAATAACAAGGTCCTACTGTATAGCACAGGGAACTATATTCAATACCCTGTGATAAACCATAATAGAAAAGAATATGAAAAAAACATATATATGTATAACTGAGTCACTTTGCTATACAGCAGAAACTAACACAACATTGCAAATCAACTATACTTCAATAAAATTTTTAAAAATTTTATTTTTAATAGTATAGTTAATATTAATGAACCTACTACCAAACTGGAGATCTATAGGACTGACAATAACTTACATTTATTGAGGTGTTCCTTCCCTTGAGTAAACACAAGTTTACTTACAAAGTTTTTTTTGTTGGTTTGTTGGCTTGGCTTTTTATTGAAGCATGATTTACATACAATATTATATTAATTTCAGGTGTACAAAATAGTGATTTGATATTTTTATACATTACAAAATGATCACTACAATAGTCTAGTTACCATCTGTCACCATACAAAGTTATTATAATGTTATTGACTATATTTCCTATGTTGTATATTACATCCCTGTGACTTATAACTGCAAGTTTGTACCTCTTAATTTCCCTCAGATATTTCACTCATCCCCCCATCTCCCTCCCCTCTGATATCAAACCATCAGTTTGTTCTCTGTATCTATGGTCTGTTTCAGTTTTCTTATGTTTGTTAATTTGTTTTGTTTTCAGATTTTATGTATCAGTGAAATTATACAATATTAGTCTTTGATTTATTTCACTTAGCATAATATGCTCTAGGTCCATTCCATGTTGTTGCAAATGGTAAAATTCCCTTTTTGTAAATGGCTGAGTAAGATTCCATATATATACAATGGTATCTTACTAAGACATAAAAAAATATATATATAAAATACAGCTCCATTTTAGTGGCTGCACAAATTTTGCAACAATTTTTGTTCTGTAGAAAACAAACTTATGGTTACCAAGGGGGAAAGGGAGGGGAGGAGGAATGAATTGGGAGATTGGGATTGACATATGCAGACTACTATATATAAAATAGATAACTAGTAAGAACCTACTGTATAGCACAGGAAACTCTACTCAATACTCTGTAAATGACCTATATGGGGAAAGAATCTAAAAAAGAGTGGATATATGTATATGTATAACTGATTCACTTTGTTGTATGGCAGAAACTAACACAACATTGTAAATCAACCATACTCCAATAAAAATTAGTTTACATTCCCACAGTGCATGAGGGTTTCCTTTTCTCCATATCCTCAAAAACACTTATTTTTCTTTTTGATAATAGTCATTCTGACAGGTGTGAGGTCTCATTACGGTTTTATTTGCATTTCCCTGATGATTAGATACTGAATATCTTTTTACATGTCTGTTGGCCAGCTGTATGTCTTCCTTGGAAAAATGTCTATTTAGGTCATTTAAATTGGGTTAAATTAAATTAAAAATTTTTTAAATTTAAATTGGGTTGTACATTTTTTTGATGTTGATTTGTATGAGTTCTTTACATATTTTGGATATTAATCCCTTATCAGATATAGTGCTTGCAAATGCCTTCTCCCGTTCAGTAGGTGCCTTTTCATTTTGCTGATAATTTCTTTCACTGTTCACAAGTTTGTTTTGCATCTTTATGATCATTACCTTGAACTCTTAAAAAAAAAATTTTGTATACAGTTTTTAAAGGTTACTCTCCATTTCCTTCATTTGTAATATATTCCTCTGTCTCCTCGTTTTTCCTAATTCTCTGTGTTTATTTCTATGTATTAGGTATGTTGGTTACCCTTCCTGATCTTGTAGAAGTAGCTTTTTATAGGATAAATCCTATGGGGACAGGTAGCACCTTTCCCTCTGGTCACCTGAGTTATATGCTCTAGGGATGCACCCTGTGTGGGCTGTGTGAGCCCTTTTTTGTGGTGGGACTAAATGCTGTGGGCATGCTGGTAGGTGGAGCTGGCCTGGACCAGTTGGCTGCTAGGCCCTCCTCATGCAGTAGATGCTGGCCCACTGGTGGGTGGGGCTGGGTCCCCACATGGCTGGCTGCTTGTCCTGGAAAGTCTTAGAACTGGTATTGGCCTGCTGTTGAGCTGGTAAGTCCCTGGCACTAATAGACAAGAGGGAAGACCCAAATGGTACTTGCCAACACCAGTGTCCTCGTGGTAGAACGAGCCCCTAAAAATGGCTGCTGCCAGTGTCTTTTTTTCTCAGGGGGAGTCCCAGTTGCCTCCTCCCTCTCTGGGATGGCGGCTCTCCAAGACTAGCAAGTGGGTCTGATTGAGGTTCCTTTCAAATTATTGCCTGTACGCTGGGAGTAAGACCATGTGAGATTTTTGCATGCACCTATTAAGAGATCTTGCACTGTACAGTCTCTTTGTCCTGGTTCCGAAACACAATTTCTGTTATAGAGAAGAGAGATTCCTTTAGAATACTTTTACAAAATCTGAGTGCTGCAGAATGCCACTTGGTTTCCAAGACAGTTTATGCTGTGTTAATATATCTGTTTCTCTTATATACATACACACAAAGGAGCACACAAAAATGTATAAATCCACATCTGTATACATCTAACTTAAAAACAGACTTTCATAATGCTGTTTACCCACAAGTTAAAGCAAGTTGTGCGTCTCCTTATGTGTTTGTTGTTGTTTTTGCATCATCACTATTCCTTATTGATTGCAATTTGTTTTTCTCTGCTTTTGCAGTCCTAAAGATTGATGCTGTTTGGGGGTCTAATTACCCAGGCCATTACCAATTACGTTTTCAATGTATTTTTTCTAAAATGCCTGCAGTTTATGGCACTCCCCAAATTGCCTGTTTAGCTGAGGTGCTTGCTCAGCATTTCTTCCTTCCACAAGCATGTCACCTTCAATGAAGTCTCACTTTCCCTACAGAATACTTTTTATTTGCATTTACATATGTCAGCCAAATCCTGTCCTTCTTTTGCACTTTGCATTTTAATTAAGGTTTCTTCACCATGAAATAACCATAATTTATAGGGAATTGGTCAGAAAATGCAAAGAAGAAATTAATAGGAAGACATATTTTAAGGAACCATCTAATTATTTTTCCTTTTTCAGCATTTTTATTAAAACATAAATAATGTTTTTCAATCTAAAACTGTTGTTATTTCATAGTAATTGGGTCTTCTCAGAGACTATTTCTTAATTAAATGATACGTTTTAAAATTCTTTTCTTAAGAAATGGCAGTAGTAATAGAACAGCTGAATTCTCATCTCCCTAAAGGGACAGTTAAATAGGTCCTTAGGTATATATCATTAACAATATTTAAGAATATTCAGGAAAAATTACAGGAACAAGAAACACAGAGCTCTGAGAATCAGTTTAGCTTCTAGATCCTGGAAGGTGCTGTTTATTCCCATTGAGGGGTGGGAGGAAGGTGTTATGAATAAGAGGTGGAAATTCTAGAGGACTTGCTCAAAAATTGATATATCAAGCAAATAAAATATATGTAAAGGTATAGAAAAATTCAATAGCAAGGTTAATAAGCTTTTTTGTTTATATATGTATGTATATATATAGATAGCTTGTGTATATATATATCTATACCTATATCTTTGTATATATATATAAAGATACAGAATTCATGTTCATTTCAAGCACATGTAGAATATTTACAGTCATTGATAATATGCTAGTCCCCCATAAAAGCCCCGATACTTTTCAAAAGATTAATCATACAGACTAGATTCCCTAACCAGAATGCACTAAGATTAAAAAATCAGTAATAAATGGCTAGCTGTAAAATATCCTATGTGACTAGAAACATTTAAAAAAATACTAAATAACTGGTTAAAGAGGAACTCAGTAGTTAAATTACTAAATTTTTAGAACCAAATGATAAGGAAAACATTGTATGTCAAAATGTATGAAAAATATTTAATTTAGCACTTAGGAAAAGTGATACATTTCAGGTACCAAAAATAACTGAAAAAAATGAGATAAATGTTCATTTCAAGAAGACTGAAAAAGAGGAACAGTGTAAACCCAAAGAAACAAGAATAAGATTTAAAAAAAAACAGTTGCAGATATCAATTTCCATCAGCCAGATCGACAAAACAAATTATAAAATTAGGTAATATTAAGTACTGACAAGGATGGTGGCAATAGGGACCTTCATTCACGGATGGTACAATGAAAACTGGTGAAGAAATTCTGAAGAACAATTTGGTGGTTACTTAGCGAAGTGATGAGTGTATATATATATATATATATATATATATATATATATATATATATATAGCAATCGCATCTTTAATATAAACTGAAAAACTCAGAACACTTGCAAAGGTACACATGAGAATCTGCAAGAATGTTCACTGCAGTGCTGTTTAGGATAAACAGATGGAAACTGAATGACATCTATGGCATAATAATCTTCAAGTATTTTTTTAAAAAATATAAGGTAACATTATTTTTTTAGAATAAACATATTTAAATAAATGTATAGACAGTGGATTAGAAGTTGTATTAGTTAAGAGACAGGCTAAGTTGCTCTAACTAAGGGACTGAAATGTACAGAGACACAAATTAGATAAAAGTTTATTTTTATTTTTGTCTTAAGTAGAAATCCAGAGGTAAGTAGTCACATGCTGGTAGGGTGGCTCTGCCATTAACACCTGGCTTGCAAGGTTCCTCCACATCCTCCCAAAGCTAAGAAAGAATGTGCACCTTTGCAAATGTAAGACAACTAGCAAGCTTCTCCCTCTTCCAGCAGGACACTTAAGCATGTTTATCCTTATTAAGCTGCTATAAACCTGACTGCCTGTAATGTGTTCTGATAATTGAATGACTATCAGTAATGACCAACCAAGTATAACCCAGTTCTAAATTTTCTTTCCTGTGAAAACCAACATTAAAAAGACACAAACATTTTTAATCTGCAAAGCTTTGGCGTTTATGATGTAATTTTGTGTACATTAACTTATTTCACTGATTTGAAAACATGAATGTGAAACATTCATAATGCAGACACTAGAAAGAAATCTGCTTCAAGTGTCTAAAACGTAGTATATTTCTTAGTTGAAGAGTTTCTTGGAATGCTACTTATGCTTGGTCAATCAGTATACTTTCATCCTCCAGCTGAAATGGGTCCTCTTGCTGACATTAATGGTTTGTCTTCATAGGACAGAACATAATTTGCATAGAATTAAAAATCTACCTGACTGTCATAGATATGTCAGAGAGAAGTGAGCATAGAAATCTTCCTTCTAATAGAGGCAAACTTCTGTCTAGCTGGTAGCATAATTCCTATTTTGTCATGGTGTAAGCAGTTCAGTGCCTGGTATCTAGTCCACACTAAGTCAATCAGTCAGTTGATGACTATTTGTCTCATCAGTGAAGGACACAGCAGTCTGGTGTTTCATGTTCTGCCTCTGCCTCACATTTAAGCATCTTATTACTATGTCATAGGACATAAGGAAGCAGGTTAAAAAAAGATAGAGAAAACTAATACACTTGAGAAGCAGCTCAAGGAGAAGTGTTTACAAATATTTAAAATTTATCTATAAGGCATGGAGAATATTTGCCTGCATCACTGTGTTTAATGTGATCAGTTTAGGTTATTTAATTCACTTGGTTTTTCCCTTTGAGGACAATACAAGAATAACAGGCATTGACCCTGATTTTATTTATATTTGTGCCATGATTAATAGCACAAAATATTTAGTTCAGTTTATTTTCTTTGTCAGAATCGTTTTGATAAATGGGTTGCCTTGATTGTATGATATGGACCTCGCTCCTCAATTTTCTCAGTCATAATGCTACCTCTGAATAAAATAGAGATTTATTGGTGACCCTCCAATCAGGCGAATAGATCGATAAAATAAAGATGACTGATATAGACCAAAAAAACCCCAAAAACAAAAAAAACCCACAAACTTTTCTTTGATGCACTTCTTTCCAAATATGGGAGAAATTTCCTGATATTATGCTTATTAGTGGCTTTGTAATGAATTTTCCTCTCAATATAAGACTTCATCATAAAATATGTTTGAATTATTTTTCTTACCTGAGGACTGAAGTGTGCTACTTTGCACATTAGAATAGAGGTCAGTGCAGAAGGAACAGGATCACTGACGTTTACCTGCTGCAGCTTTCTTGACAAGGCAAATTGCTCTAATAATATGAAGGTGCTTGGAACCTGAAGTAGCCCGTTGTGCAGGGCACAGACCCCTGTGGGCAGCCACAGGGGTGCAGTTACCAGAGAGGTTATGTCAAATCCTTTAAATGTGGGCACAGCCTAAGGGTGTGGCCATTAGTGGCAGGATGACCTGAACGTGAGGCTTCTCCTGTAAAGACGGTCGTTGCACCCACACTGAAAAGAGAAAGTGCTTAATGTTGGAAAGGGTCTAGATTATGATTTAGAGGTGGAACCTCTTCTTTCAGAGAAATGTTGGGTTAGATGAAAGACACAATGTGGACGTTGAGACTCCTTGCTTCTGGTAATATTCTTTCCATTTCCGAAAGCAGAAACAACTCCCCCACCTCCCCCCCAAGGCAAGAGCCCCTGAGAGCCAGGGCTTTAATGTCTCCACACTGCACTGCACTTATCTTAAAGTGGCACTTTAAATGCTTATCTTAAATATATTTGTGTCAAATGGAATAATGAGCAAATGTGTACTTGTACTTGCTGTTGTTAAAAAATGAAGTTTTCTACATAAGTGGTTTTTCCAGACATCTGGGAATGTGCTCATCGAAGATTCTCATGTTTTCTCTAATACTTATTAATGACAGTTTATGACAATGCTTTCTATAGTCCTCGCCTTCTAAAACTGAAATGAACAGATCTTGAGTTCTTCCCAGTGTTTCAGTGTGTTACAGTCCAGACTTGGGTGGTGGCAGGATGGGACAGCTAAAGGCTTGAGGTCAGACAGAGCCCTGGCAATAGAATGAGTGTTGCTGTCAGCAAGAGAAGGTTGGGCAAGAGGGCGGTGGGAATCAGTGATGAGCCACTGTGGGCGGCCTGCTCACAATAGATAGAGAAACCACACCAGACCAGCCTGGCGGGTAGCAATAGTTTGAAATCCAGGGAGATATGACTGTGGCACATCTGGAGTTCTGACCAGAATGAATAGGGATTCAGCCCCAGACAAGGATCAAACACCTGGGAAAACTGGAAAATGAGGCAAGGTCTCAGAGGATCTGGAACACTGCACACAGGACAGGACAGCCACTAATGTGGAACATAAGACTAAATCCCCAGTGAAAGGTGAGAATGGAACTAGAGAATTAGGTTGGCTACTCAATCCCCATTACACAAGATTAGGATTAACAAAATTTTCCAGTTTACGGTTTGAAAAGTCTTGAAGCTACAGGTAATAGTTTAAGGAGTTGAAGCAGCAAAGGATTAGAGTTGATAAGCCAATCACTGTATGGATGCTTTATGAGCATCAACTTCCTCAATCTACTGGGACAGAGCTATTTCCAGAGGTTCTTTCTTTCCCCTTCCTTCCTTCCTTCCTTCCTTCCTTCCTTCCTTCCTTCCTTCCTTCCTTCCTTCCTTCCTTTCTTTCATCATCTATCAACTATCACCTCTATTATCTAGCTCTCTATAAAGTATTAACTATGTTTCACTTCTCCTAGGGTTCTATAACCTCCCCCCTTTTATTTTTAGATTTTGAGCCCATTTTTGGGTTCTGGTAGAGTCTCTCTCACTGTAGATTGTCAGCTGTCACTTATTCCTAAACAAGTGTGTCTGTTTTGAGCTGTTATCCCCTGCTTTCTAATTTGTGTTTTTTAATCTATCACAGGCAAGAAAACCAGAGAATCAAGCTCTGCTGACTATCAACAGGAGACACTTTGGGAATTGTTCAGTGGCTCTTCATATATCCAGAGGCCTCTTAATCTGGAAGACACACAGACAATGTGTTTTTCTGACAACTCTTAGGAAAATTCTAAAGAAATTTTCTAAAGCGGGAAAATTCTCTTAGATGCAAAAAGAAATCTCAGAAAGATCATGCTGCAAATCTCCCATCTTTTGTTTGCAGGTGAGTCTCTCAGGCTTCTATTCAGATTTCATTAATATTTACACTTTACCTTCCAAAGACTTTTTTTGATTCAATAGCAAATGCATGTCCTGACATAATTCAGAATTGGTGCAAGGAAAAAGAGGCAATTACTCTAATCTAAATATTTTTTCAAGAAAATTTCTTCCAGTGTGTTTAACATCTAGGCTAATATTAAATTCATTACATCGCTTATTTACCTTCAAAAGTTTTGCTTGACTAATGGTGAATCTGCAACGGATGTTAGTTTGAAGTTTGGAATGATAACACAAGGTTATCCAAGAGGCATACTTTATTGCTCACATCCTGCAAGTCTTTATGTTTCAGCCAAAAAATAAACAGACAAAAATAACACCAAAAATGATGATTAGCAGAAGCAGAAATATCAGCACAGAGAAGTATGGAATTAAGCAGTTAAAACTATGTAATTTTCCTGTTTTCTAAAACAGGTTTAGATCTTTCCCCTTGTTTTATTTGCTTTCCCAACTTTTCCAGTTTTTCTCACTCCTATTATCCACTTTGTTCTTAGTCATTTTCTTCCTCATTATATTTTTGTCTTTTTTATTTCCAATTTTCTCTTTCTTCTTTCTTTCAGTAAATGCATTTCCTTTAAACATGCTTTGTCATTATTTTATCTTATCCCATTCTACTTCTTTTATATTACATTTTAGTGGCTTTTTGATTCTATCTTTTCCAAAGCTGCATCAAGGATCAAATAAAACAAAACTCAGCAGTAGTTCAAAGCTGAAAATATTATTGAAACTGCTAGCCTCAAGGAGATATTTTACATAACTATGTCTTGCAGCCCGACCTCAAAGTCAGCCAACTGGGCATTTTGCCTGGCTGAGGGAGGCAGGAACTTGAAGGATGGGTTAGTTCTGTGGCTTTTTTCACTTGCAGGCATATGCTTCTTTTAGCCCAGAGGTAGCAATGGGAAAGGGTAGATATCAGACCATTAAAAGTGGGTTATTGAAATTGTTTGAAGTTTACATATATATTTATCTGCAGCCAGCAATTTAACTTCTGTGACTCTTTGCCTTTAACAGTTAACATTCAGGTATAGGTGTGTTTAAATCCCCAGCATATCAATCTTGCTTGTAGTTATATAAGTACCCTTATACTATAAGTCAAACCGAAGACTTCTTCTGTGGGTCAGAAAAGATTTTTAGACAAAATATTTTGAAACAACTAAGTAAATTTGGATTGGAGAAAAAGTGGAGGGAGAATATTTCAGATAACTAAACTTTGTGGCTAAGATCATTTCCTTCACATCCTCAGTAGGCGGGATTACTACCTTGTCTGTCCAAAATAACCTTTTAAAAAATAGCAGATATGCTGCCGAGGAAGATGCTAGCAACAATCGCCCAGACTCTCTCCTCCTTATTCTCATTCTGGTCTTTACTTGCTTTCCTGTCTTCTTCGCACCTAGCACTCCATGCAAAGAAAGCAGAAGGTGTTGCACGTGATGAAGGTATGATACACATGTGAAGAAGGCAGTGATAATGTCATTCCCTCACCCCTGGGTTTAGAACACTGGTATAAAGACTTCTTTCCCAAGTTGGCATTAAAATTTGAATGGCAATGGATCCTGTACTGGCTTTAGCACTGAGTAGCTGTGTGAACCTCAGCAAAAATCTTTTAGTTATTAAAGGAGTAGTTTCCTCATATATAAAATGGGATGATTGTAACAGATGATTGCAAAAATTCCTTCTAAATGTAACATTCTGTGATTCAGATGCAACAGGTAGAATTAAAGATAAAGGGTTTTTACCTTATATTTTTAATTTCTAAAATCTTTTTGAAGAGTAAATTGGTACAATTTAACTTCCTGAATGGTGGCATTAGGAACCCTATGGATCTGTCCCCAGGAAAACAACCATAATTGGTAAAAATTTTTAAAAACAGCATGTTTTTAAATCTTTGAAAATTGTCTTAAGCACATAACGGCAAATGAAGAAACATTTATTTTTAAAAAATTTACTTGACCAAATTTTGTTGAGAAGAGTGAGTGTCTGTGGCACTTGAGCCATGACCCACTCCTTCCCTCTCTACTCCCTCAAGGTATGTGTGGCCAAAAAAATGAGACTCCAGGTGTCCTCAGCTCCCAGTCAAGGGATGCAGTATCTCACATGAGAGGCAAGCCACCAACATTTCTCATTCCCTCCAACTCCAAATTGAAGAGACAAAATTCTGAAAAAATTAGGCTAAGGTTCCTTTCCCTCATTCCCTTCCCAAGCATGGATTCGAGGCTCTACTCCAGGTGTGGCGGGCTGAGAATATGGGGACTCAGATCTCCCCAGCCCGGGTCACTCGTAGGGTGGAGGCTCCACACTGAAAAAAGGAAGTCTAGAAAGCCAGATTCAAAGGACACTATCAAGAAAGGGAAAAGGCAACCCACAGAATGGGAGAAAATAATTGCAAACCGTATTTCTGTTTCATATAAAATACCCTTACAACTCAATAAAAAAGAGAGTGCAGTTTAAAAATGGGCAAAAATCTGAATAGATATGTCTCCAAAGAAGATATACAAATGGCCAATAAGCACTTGAAAAGATTTTCAACATCATTAGCCATTAAAGAAATGTAAATCAAAACCTTCACATAACACTTCACGAAGATAATAGCAAATGTTTTCAAGTATATGGAGAAATTGGAGCCCTGGTACACTTCTGGTGGAAATGTAAAATGGTGTAGCCACTTTGGAAAACAGTCTGGCAGTTCCTCAAAAGTTTAAAAATAGAATTACGTACGATCCAGCAATTCCATTTCTAGATATATAACCAAGATAAATGAAAACATATATCTACACAAAAACTTGTAGAGAAATGTTCTTAATGGCATTATTCATAATAGCCAAAAGTGGGAATAACTCAAATGCCCATCAACAGATGAATGGATAAGTAAACTGTGTTATATTCATACAATGAAATATTATCATTAATAAAAAGTTCATCCATTAAAAAAATGAAGTTTTGGTACATGCTATGCTACAGCATGGATGGACTTGGAAAACTGGAAAACATTACGCTAAGTGAAAGAATCCAGTCACAAAAGACTGAATATAGTATACCATTTTTATAGAATGCCCAAAATAGGCAGATCTATAGAGACAGAAAGAAGGTTGCTTAGGGCTGAGGGCACTGGGTTGGAATGACATGGGGAGTAACTGCTAAG
Organism: Balaenoptera musculus; assembly: GCF_009873245.2. NCBI lineage: Eukaryota > Metazoa > Chordata > Mammalia > Artiodactyla > Balaenopteridae > Balaenoptera > Balaenoptera musculus. The sequence goes on from NC_045789.1 coordinate 114,284,805, forward strand.
GGATATAGGGTTTCTTTTGGGGTGATAAAAATATTCCAGAATTGATTGTTGTGATGGTATAACTCTGTGAATACACTAAAAACCATTGAATTGTACACTTTAAGTGAATAGTATGGTATGTGAATTATACCTTAATAAAACTTTTATAAGAATGTAAATTAGAACCATGACTAACATGTTGTAATTATATACATTTTCATTTTACTATTTGACTTTGTACTTAGTTTATGACATGCTTACCATATAAAACTTTTATTTAGTTGAAATTATCAATAATTTTCTTTATGGTTTTTATGTATTGTGTCATTTTAAAAAGGAGTTACCTAAAGCAAGGTTGGATTAAGGTTCCCCTGTTTTTTGTTCTAGTGCTTTTACAATTGTGTTTTTTTTCTAAGTTTAAATTTTTGGTCTATCTGGAATTATATCTTAAAAAATCTTTTCTTCCTGATTGAACCACCTTTGCCACCTTATACCACTTTTATCATATACTAACAGCTGATGCTTATTTAGGACAACATATTTCTGAAACTTTCCACCTACTCATGAAACTACAGCACATTCTTTAAATGACTGTTGCTCCCAAATAAATTTTAATAATGAGTAACCATTATCATAAATTACCTGATCTCTAACATTTCAGAATTTTTATGGCTTTCTTGCATGGTCATTTTCACTGTAAACTTTTTAATCAGTTAATCTACTTTCAAAAAATGGATATTAAATATTCTTTTGTTAGTTTTGTTGGAGTCATATAAAATATGTAGATTCATAGCTTAGACGTCTTTGTAGGGAATTAATATATTGTTTGTTAAGTTTATTTTTAGGTTCTGTTTGTTTTCTCTTGGTTTTGGTGGCTTATAAATGGGAATTTTTCCCATTTATTCTGTGCAGTTATCTGTAAACAGAGAGGTTTGACTTCTGTATATTAATTTAATAACTAGATAATTAATTTTTCTAGAAATTTTACTTGATCCTCTTGGATTTTCTAGTTATAAAAATAGTAAAAAATTTGTTTCTTTTGTTCAATTCTTATGTTTCTTTTTCCTTTCACTTCTCTAATTATATTGGCTGCTACATCCAGATAAAACATCTTAAAAAATACTGGTGAAGATGTAGACAACTTTGTGTTATATATTAATGGGAATGCTTTTTGTGTTCATCCAATAAGCATGATATCAGCTTGTTTTAAAGACATATATTTGATTTCATTAAGAAAGGATCCACCTATATCGCACTTTCATTAAGAAAGTCTAATAGGAATCAAGATAATTGTATTTTACTAAAGTCTTTTTTGATATCAAGGAGGCTACATTGTTCTTCTTTTGACCTATTTATCAGTTATAGGCAACAGATACCACCCTAGCTAGTTTAAGCAGAAAAGGATTTCACACCTAACATTTCATGGCTTTCAAAATCTTTTAAAGAGCTGGAGTAGCTGACTCTAGGTTGGGCTTCTGAGTATAGACCCCACACCTCAGTATCATACTCACTGCCCTCAGTTGGAAAGTAGCTGCCATAGCCCTTCAGCTGAAGTCATAGAATCAAGAAGCTGTGTCCAGGTGTCCACAAAGCTCCATCTACCTTGATCCTTATTACAAAGCAGATTCTCACTCCTTGCCTCTCCTCCTACTTAACTCAGTTCCAAATTTAAGCCTCAAAGTCTGATTTGCGTGACTGACTGGCAGAACCTAAATTATACCCAGCTTGTTAGGTTCAAGTGTGACTGGCAAACGGAGATTTTAGACTTCCAGCCTCTAAAGTACAAGGAAAGCATGCCTGAAGGAGGCTTAAAATGGTTATTGAGTGAGACAGTCTACAAAGCCTGCCACACTATTAATATCATGAATTATATTGAGAGTAATATTAAAACAGTTTTTCTTTTTTTTTCTTTCTTCAAAATTTTAATAACATTCTGAGAGATACAGAAAATTATACAGAACAATGCGAGACAGTACAACTAAGTAACCATGGAACTATCTGGCATCCATCTCTGTCTGGAGTAACTTTTCCCATCTTTATTGCTAGGCCTGAATTCTATATATGCCCAAATGTCACTACCTACAGAAATCCTTCTCTTTGACTTATCTTGGCACTCACTTTTTTGTCTGAGCCTTCCAGGTAGCAGGCTGTGACCCCCAGGACTCACCAGGTCCCCTGCCCTCAGCCAGCTCCTACCCTCAGCCAATCCTCCTGTGTTAGAGAGGAAGATGATATCTCTTGTCTTTTTGAGAACGCCATTCTAACAGGTGAGAGGTGAAATCTCATTGTGGTTTTGATTTGCATTTCCCTAATAATTAGTGATCTTGAACATCTTTTCATGTGCCTATTGACCATGTATATATCTTCTTTGAAAAAATGTCTGTTCAGATCTTATATCCATTTTTTAAATCAGTTTGTTTGGTTTTTTTGTTGTTGAGTTGTTCTTTTCATATATTTTGAATATTAACCCCTCATTGGATGTATGATTTGCAAATATCTTCTTTCATTCAGTAGTTTGCCTTTTCATCTTGATGATGGTTTCCTTTGCTGTTCAAAAGCTTTTTAGTTTGATGTAGTCCTATTTGTTTATTTTTGCTTTTGTTTCCTTTGCCTTTGTAGTCAGATCCACAAAATCATTGCTAAAACTGATGTCAGTGAGGTTACTACCCGTGTTTTCTTCTCAGAATTTTATGGTTTCAGGTCTTACATTCAAGGCTTTTTCTATTTTGAGTTAATTTTTATGTATGGTATAAGATAGTGGTCTAGTTTCTTTTTTTTACATGTGGCTCTCCAGTTTTCCCAACACCATTTATTGAAGAGACTTTCCTTTCTTTATAGTATATTCTTTGCTCTTTGTTGTAAATTAATTGTCCATAAATGAGTGGGTTTATTTTGGGGTTCTTAATCTGTATGTCTGTTTTTGTGCCACTTCCATACTGTTTGGATTACTATAGCTTTGCAGTACAGTTTGAAACCAGGGATCATGATTTTTCTAGCTTTGTTCTTTTTTCTCATGATTGTTTTGGCTATTCAAGGTCTTGGGTGGTTGTATATAAATTTTAAAATTACTTGTTCTAGTTCTGTGAAAAATGCCATTGGAATTTTGATAAGGAATTCATTGAATCTATAGATTGCTTTCAGTAGTATGGACATTTTAACATTTATTTTTCCAGTTCGTGAACACAGAATATCTTCTCATTTATTTGTGTCTCTTCATTTTCTTTTATCAATGTCTTACAGTTTTCAGTCTACAGGTCTTTCACCTCCTTGGTTGTTTATTCCTAGGTTTGTTTGTTTGTTTGTTTGTTTGTTTTGATGCAATTGTAAATGGAGTTGTTTTCTTAATTTCTCTAATAGTTTATTATTAGTGTATAGAAACACCACAGATTTCTGTATCTTGATTTTTGTATTCTATGACTTTTTTTTATATAGTAGCATTTCATCTGCAAATAGTGGCAGTTTTAATTCTTCCTTTCTTATTTGAATGTCTTTTATTTCTTTTTCTTGTCTAATTGCCATGGCTAGAACTTCCAATACTATGTTGAATGAAAGTGGTGAGAGTGGACATCCTTGTCTTCTTCCTCATTTAAGAGGGATAATTTTCAGCTTTTCATCACTGAGAATGATATTGGCTGTGGGTTTGTCATATATGGCCTTTATTATGTTGAGGTATGTTCCCTCTATATCCACTTTGTTAAGAATTTTTATTGTAAATGGATGTTGGATTTCATCAAAAGCTTTTACTGCATCTAGTGAGACAGTCATATGATTTTTATCTTTCATTTTGTTAATGTGATGTATCATGCTGATTGATTTGAACAATCTTTGCATTCCTGGGATAAATCCCACTTGATTGTGGTGTATGATCCTTTTGTGTATTGTTGCATTCAGTTTTCTAATATTTTATTGAGGATTTTTGCATCTGTGTTTGTCAAGAATGTTAGCCTGTAATTTACTTTTTTTGTGGTGTTCTAGTCTGGTTTTAGTATAAGGGTAAAGTTGGCTTTGAAAAATGTGTTTAGAAGGTTTCCCTTCCTTTCAATTTTTTGGGAGTTTGAGAAACATAAGTACTAATTCTTTGAATATTTTGTGGAATTCACCATTCAGAATCTTTAGTCCTGCACTTTTGTTTGTTGGGAGATTTTTGATTACTTTTAATTTTTTTCCTATGACAGTTGGCACTTGAACAAAGCAATGGTTAGGGACACTGATGCCTTCGCACAGTTCAAAATCTGCATATAACTTTATAGTCAGCCCTCCCTATCTTCAGTTCCCACATCCACAGATTCAACCAACCATGGATTGTGTAGTATTATAGTATATATTTATTTTAAAAAATTCACATATAAGTGGACCTGCACAGTTCAAACCCATCTTGTTCAAGGGTCAAACCTATTCAGTCTATTCAGATTTTCTATTTCTTCATGATTCAATCTTGGAAGATTGTATGTTTCTAGCAATTGATCATTTCTTCTAGGTCGTCCAATTTGTTAGTGTATAATAGTTCATAGTAGTCTCTTATGATCCTTTTATTTCTGTGGAATCAGTTGCAATGTTTCCTCTTTCATTTCTGATTTTATTTATTTGTGTTTTCTCTCTTTTTTCTTGGTGAGTCTAGCTAGTTTTTATTTTATCTTTTCAAAAATTAGTTCTTAGTTTCATTGATTTTTCTATTTTTTTTAGCCTCTATTTTATTGATTTCCACCCTGATCTTTATTATTTTCTTCCTTCTGCTATTTTTGTGCTTAATCTGTTCTTCTTTTTCTAGTTCCTTTAAGTGTAAATTTAGATTGTTTATTTGGGATTTTTCTTGCTATGAACTTCCCTCTTAGAACCACTTTTGCTGCATCCTATAGGTTTTGGTATGTCATATTTCTGTTTTCATTTGTCCTCTAGGTATTTTTTGATTTCTCCTTTGATTTCTTTGATGACCCATTGGTTGTTCAGTAGCACGTTGTCTAATCTTTACATTTTTATGGGTTTTTTTCCTCATTTTTTCCTTGTGATTGATTTCTGGTTTCATACCATTGTAGTTGGAGAAGATGCTTGATATGATTTCAGTCTTCTTGAATTTATTGAAACTTGTTTTGTGACCTAACATATAATCTATCCTGGAGAGTGTTCCATGTGTACTTGAGAAAAAGGTGTATTCTGCTGTTTTGGATGGAATGTTTTGTATGTATCTATTATGTTCATCCGGTCTAATGCATCATTTAAGTCCAACCCTCTCCTTGTTGATTTTCCATCTGGAAGATTTATCCATTGATGTGATTACAATACAATACTATTATTGTATTTCTTTCAGTTTATTGCTTTAAGTCCATTAATACCTGCTTTATATATCTTGGTGCTCCTCTGTTGGGTGCATATACATTTATAACTTATATCTTCTTACTGGATTGACCCCTTTATCATTATGAAATGCCCTTCTTTGTCCATTATTACAGTCTTTGTTTTAAAGTCTACTTTGTGTGATATGAGTATAGCTACTCCAGCTTTCTTTTTATTTCTATTTTCATGGAATACTTTTTTCCATTCCTTCATTTTTGTGTGCGTGTGTCCTTTTAATGAAGTGAGTCTCTTGTAGGCAGCATATAGATGGGTTTTGTTTTTTTATCCATTCTTCTACTTTATGTCTTTTAATTGGAGCATTTAGTCTATTTACATTTAAAGTAATTATTGATAGGTGTGTACTTATTGCCATTTTGTCAATTGTGTTCTGGCTGTTTTGTAGTTCCTTTCTGCTCCTTTGTTCTCCTCTTTCTCTCTTCCCTTCTATTTGGTAGTTTTCTTTAGTTTTATATTTAGATTCCTTTCTCATTTTCCTTTGTGTATTTACTATAGGTGTTTTCCTTATGGTTACCATGAGGTTCACATATAACTATGTGAACTATAACTATATAGCACATACTTACTATGTAAATAGTAACATGTTTTCAGTTGGTAATGCAATTCAATGCTTTTTCTTTTTATACCCCCCTACCTTTTATACTTCTGATGACACATTTTGCATCTTTTTATTTTATGCACTACTTAACTAATTATTCTCATTTTGGTTAATTTTACTACTTCTGTCTTCTAATCTTAATGCTGTTTTATTAGTGATTGATCTACTACCTTTACTATATATTTACCTTTTCCAGTGAAATTTTTACTTTCACGTTTTCTTCGTATTGATCAGTGCCATTTCTATTCAGCTTAAAGAAGTCAATTTAACATTTCTTGTAGGGCTAGTTTAGTGGTAATAAACCCCTTTAGCTTTTGCTTATCTGGGAAACTCTTGATCTCTCATTCAATTCTGAATGGTAACCTTACTTGGTAGAGGGTTCTTGGTTGGAAGTTTTTTCCTTTGAGAGCTTTGAATTTGTCATGCCACTCCCTTCTGGCCTGTAAAGTTTCTGCTGAAAAATGTGCTCATAGCTTTAGGGGTTTCCCTTGTACATAACAAGTTGTTTTTCTCTTGCAGCTTTTAGGATTTTTTAACATTTCACTACTTTAATTATGATGTGTCTTGATGGGGCTCTCTTTGGGTTTCTCTTATTTGGAATTCTCTGGTCTTCCTGGACCTGGATGTTTGTTTTCTTCCTTAGATTAGGGAAGTTTTCAGGCAGTATTGCTTCAAATATTTAATTTTCTGGCCCTTTCTCTCTCTCTCTCTTCTCCTTTTGGGACTCTCATAATGCAAGTGTTATTCCATTTAAGGTTGTCCCAAAGATCCCTTAAAGTATCTTCACTTTTCAAAATTATTTTTCATTTTGCTGCTCTGTCTGGGTGAGTTCGATTGTTTTGTCTTCCAGCTTGCAGATTTGTTCTTCTACCTCATCTGGTCTGCTGTTGAACTCCTCTAGAGTATTTTTCAATTCAGTTATAATTTCTTTGGTACTTTCTTATATTTTCTATCTCTTTGTTGAAGTTCTGACTCTGTTTATCCATTCATCTCCCAAGATAGGTGAGCATCTTTGTGACAATTACTTTGAACTCTCTATCAGGTACATTGATTATCATTGTTTCATTTAGTTCTTTTTCTGAAGTTTTTGTCCTGCTCTTTTAATTGGGACATATTTCTCTGTCTCATTTTGCCGAATTCTCTGTGTTTGTTTTTGTGTATTAGGTAAATCAGCTATCTCTCCCAGGCTTGAAGGAGTGGGCTTAGTTAGGAGATGTTCTGTTGGGCTCAGAAAAACAGCCTGCCTAGTTACCAGTGCCAGGCACTCAAGAAATGTTCAGTGTGTGGGCTTTGTTTGCCCTCCAGTTGTGGTAGGGCTATGGCTACTGCATTATGCTGGTGGGCAAAGCTTGCCCCCAGCCTGTCTGTGGGGCCCAACTGTCGTTGCTGCAGTGTGTTTGTGGGCAGCATTGGCTCCTGGACTGGCTGTGGGTCCTGTCCAAGACTTGAAAGAATTTTTTTTTTTTAGAATGGATCCAAGTTTATATCATTTTTGTAATATCTTAGTTAAAACTATAGGGTAATATTTTGCATCAACATTATTAAATATAATTGTTTTTTTCTTTCTTAGCTATTTTTGTCTGGTTTTGTATTCAATGTTATATTGAATTCATAGATAGCATTTGGAAACTTCCCTTACTCACATGCTCTGGAATACTTTAGTAAAAGTTATGTTCCCTGAAAGTGTGATAGATTTCACCTGTGTACTATCTAGTCTCTATCATTTCTACCAATCAGCTCTGTTATTTTTCTCATTCAACAAGTGTTAGACAATACTTAGTATCTTTATTTCTTTTATGGTCAATTTTAGAAATTATTTACCTAAGAAAGCAACTAATTTTTTCCAGGTTGTCAAATTTAATTGCATATATTTGAACAAATTATGTTATTTTAACTTCCTTTCTATCTGTAATAATTTCCTCATAATCATCTCTGTATTTTTGCATCTTCTCTCTTTTTTCTCAGTTAGATATTTTATTGCTTACTTGTTGTTTTTGCAAAGAAATATCTCTAGAATTGATTTATTAGTTTTTTCTTTTTTTTCAAATTTATTGTTTTTGTTATCTTTATTTTTTGTTTCTTTTAATTTACTTTTGTTTAACTTTTTCTAATGTTTTGTATTGAGTGGTTAATTCATGTAGTACTTTCTTTTCTACTAAAATTAACATTTAAATAATAGATTTTTCCTCTATATGTTTAAAAAATATTTTCTATTTTCCAGATGTTTGTCTATTTCAGTTATTTTCTTTCTGAATCAAAATTAAAAAATAATGTCCAAGTAATAGATGTTTTTGGTATTTTCTTTTTATTGTTACCTATATGTATTTACTTGTGATCAGATAATTTTATCTCATTATTTTATCTTTTTATAACATATTGGCTTTTTCTTTGTGGAATAACAAAGTCAGATTTTAAAATACTACACAAACACTTGAAAGAAAGTTGTGTTATTTGTTTTCAGAATACAGAGATTAAGATATCTTTTTGATCCAAATTCATTGTTATTTAGACATCCTGTTTGCTCCTTTTATAAAAAATCTATTTGATTCTTTAAAGGCTGAGAAAGGTGAGTTAAAATCTCTTGATGTTATTAATTCTTTGTTTTTATTTTATTTTTTTTCTGTGAATTTTTCTTTTCCTTATTAATATGTAGAAATATATATTCTGGCTATTCCTTTTCTGTTACACACACTGCAAATAGTTTCTCCTTGTCTCTCACTTGTATTTTAACTTTTATAGGGGTTATTGACATGTAATTTTATTTGGCATACAATGAAGCCTGCTAGATTTTTTCTATTTCTTTTCTTTTTTTTTTTTTGTTTATGATTCTCTAGATAACGTGATTATTGTCAAGATCTACCAGATATCCAGCTGGTCAATTAGGATAATGAGCCAAATTGAAACTAGCAATTAAGCCTTTATTCACTTATTAAGAGAAAAGTGCTTGCTCCCTCAATGTTCCATTTTTCCCCATGGATTGGTGCCAGGTGGGGGTCAGTCAGGTGATTTGCAGTGTAGGTGGAGGAAATTGTGTCTTTACTGAGGGAGCCTTGAACTAAAGTCTCCTGCTATTTTATGAACCTGAGTCCTGAAGTAGGGGGCGGAAGAAGGGCTAGGAGTGGAAAGTATTGAGTCATAATGGAAAAAAGTGCTTCAAGGACATTCCCCACCCCTTCAATGGGAAGTCTCAGTGGAGGCACCTGAAAAATGTCTGACCAGAGACATCTTCCCTATCCCACCCTTCAATATGCAGCTCTTTGAATGGAGGCAGTAAGGCTAAGAATGCAGCTCTGTGTGTGAACATGTCCAAGAGGGTGGTCCAGGGGCTGAGAGGCTGAGTCTTTGAACTCCCTTCGAATGCACTGACTCTGCACCAAGTTTGACATGGGGAGGGCAGTTTTCCACCCATAAGAACTGCTAGGTAAAGCTTTTGTAGTTACCAGTGGTTGGGCTTGAAAGATCACACATAAGATTTTGGCTTGGAGTCAGACTCCTCAATTATAAATAAAAATTACTCATGTTTTTATCTTTGTATTAGCTAGTGTGTGTGTGTGTAAACATTTAGCTTTTTACATTTTCTGGAATTAATTATCCTATGTTGCAGTAAGTAGTCATCTACAATATACTATTAAATCTAAAACTCTATTATAAGATTATTTTAATTTACATACGTGTAAGAAAGAAAAAAATACTTCCAATTAAACTATGACCCTTCATTAACTGTAAGATACAGACTGATTTCAGAAATAATAAAATATGAAAAACTGTGTCTTAGAATCAGTGAAATGTAGTAACTTATTTTGTTACTAATCTATAACCAGTGGTTTTTCTATCAGTAGTTGAATACATACTTTTATCACTAGTGTGAAATATTTAACAAAAAATAAGTCCACATAAACACAGGTTATTCTGACCCTCCAATCTGTTCTCTTACTCTTCCATCTATTATTACACTAAACAATTCAGTTTTAAATTTGTGTTTATTTTTAAATACTGGAATGTGTCTTATTCTTCAAATTCTGTTGAATTTTTTGCATATTTTCTCTTACATGTGAAGTTTAAAGTTTTATAAAAATAATTTATTCAAGCTTTATAAAAAGAATTATTAAACATCATTATTATTTCACTGAATTAACACATAATTTTGGATGGTATTGACATCATTATAACATCAAGCTTTCCAATAAACATTTAAATTGTTCCACTTTTTTGCATTTACAGACAATGCATATTTACATTTGTGTAAACTAAAATTTTGTATTTAGGTTAAATTTCTGAAAGTGAAATTGTTGAGTCAAAGGACACTTAAATTTTATTTTTATTTAGTTTTTATTTTTAACATCTTTATTGAAGTATAATTGGTTTACAGTGGTGTGTTAGTTTCTGCTCTATAACAAAGTGAATCAGCTATACATATACATACATCCCATATCTCCTCCCTCTTGCGTCTCCCTCCCACCCTCCCTATCCCACTGCTCTAGGTGGCCACAAAGCACCAAGCTGATCTCCCTGTGCTATGTGACTGCTTCCCACTAGCTATCTATTTTACATTTGGTAGTATATATAAGTCCATGTCACTCTCTCACTTCGTCCCAGCTTACCCTTCCCCCTCCCTGTGGCCTCAAGTCCATTCTCTACGTCTGTGTATTTATTCCTGTCCTGCCCCTAGGTTCTTCAGAAGCATTTTTTTTTTGATTCCATATATATGGGTTAGCATACGGTATTTATTTTTCTCTTTCTGAGCTACTTCATTCTGTATGACAGTCTCTAGGTCCATCCACCTACTACAAATAATTCCATTTCGTTTCTTTTTATGGCTGAGTAATATTCCATTGTATATATGTGCCACATCTTCTTATCCATTCATCTGTTGATGGACTCTTAAGTTGCTTCCATGTCCTGGCTACTGTAAACAGAGCTGCAATGAATATTGGTGTACATGACTCTTTTTGAATTATGGTTTTCTCAGGGTATATGTCCAGCAGTGGGATTGCTGGGTCGTATGGTAGTTCTATTTTAGGATTTTTAAGGAAACTCCATACTGTTCTCCACAGTGGCTGTATCAATTTACATTCTCACCAACAGTGCAAGAGGGTTCCCTTTTCTCCACACCCTCTGCAGCATTTATTGTTTGTAGATTTTTTGATGATGGCCATTTTGACTGGTGTGAGGTGATACCACACTGTAGTTTTGATTTGCATTTCTCTAATGATTAGTGATGTTCAGCATCCTTTCATGTGTTTGTTGGCAATCTGTATATCTTCTTTGGAGAAATGTCTATTTAGGTCTTCTGCCCACTTTGGATTGGATTGTTTGTTTTTTTGATAATGAGCTGCTTGCAAATTGTGGAGACTAACCCTCTGTCAGTTGCTTCATTTGCAAATATTTTCTCTCATTCTGAGGGTTGCCTTTTCATCTTGTTTATGGTTTCCTTTGCTGTGCAAAAGCTTTGAAGTTTCATTAGGTCCCGTTTGTTTATTTTTGTTTTATTTCCATTTCTGTAGGATGTGAGTCATAAAGGATCTTACTGTGATTTATGTCATAGAGTGTTCTGCCTATGCTTTCCTCTAAGAGTTTGATGGTGTCTGGCCTTACATTTAGGTCTTTTATCCATTTTGAGTTTATTTTTGTGTATGGTGTTAGGGAGTGTTCTAAACTCATTCTTTTACATGTAGCTGTCCAGTTTTCCCAGCACCACTTATTGAAGAGGCTGTCTTTTCTCCATTATATATTCTTGCCTGTTTCATCAAAAATAAGGTGACCATATGTGCATGGGTTTATCTCTCGGCTTTCAATCCTGTTCCATTGATCTATATTTCTGTTTTTGTTCCAATACCATACTGTCTTGATTACTGTACTTTGTAGTATAGTCTGAAGTCTGGGAGCCTGATTCCTCCAGTTCTGTTTTTCCTTCTCAAGCTTGCTTGGGCTATTCGGGGTCTTTTCTGTTTCCATACAAATTGTGAATTTTTTTGTTCTAGTTCTGTGAAAAATGCCATTGGTACTTTGATAGGGATTGCAATGAATCTATAGATATATTTGGGTAGTATAGTCATTTTCACAATGTTGATTCTTCCAACATGGTATATCTCTCCATCTGTTTGTATCATTTTAATTTCTTTCATCAGTGTCTTATAGTTTACTGCATAGAGGTCTTTTGCCTTCTTAGGTAGGTTTATTCCTAGGCATTTTGTTGTTGTTGTTGCAGTGGTAAATGGGAGTGTTTCCTTAATTTCTCTTTCAGATTTTTCATCATTAGTGTATAGGAATGCAAGTGATTTCTGTGCATTAATTTTGTATCCTGCTACTTTACCAAATTCATTGATTAGCACTAGCAGTTTTCTCCAGCATCTTTAGGATTCTCTATGTAGAGTATCATGTCATCTGAAAACAGTGACAGTGTTGCTTCTTCTTTTCTGATTTGGATTCCTTTTATTTCTTTTTCTTTTCTGATTGCTGTGGCTAAAACTTCCAGAACTATGTTGAATAATAGTGGAGAGAGTGGACAACCTTGTCTTGTCCTGACCTTAGAGGAAATGGTTTCAGTTTTTCACCATTGAGAATGATGTTGGCTGTGGGTTTGTCATATATGGCCTTTATTATGTTGAGTTAAGTTCCCTCTATGCCTACTTTCTGGAGAGTTTTTATCATAAATGGGTGTTGAATTTTGTAGAAAGCTTTTTCTGCATCTATTGAGATGATCATATGGTTTTTCTTCTTCAATTTGTTAATATGGTGTATCACATTGATTGATTTGCGTATATTGAAGAATCCTTGCATTCCTGAGATAAACCCCACTTGATCATGGTGTATGATCTTTTTAACATGCTGTTGGATTCTGTTTGCTAGTATTTTATTGAGGATTTTTGCATCTATGTTCATCAGTGATATTGGCGTGTAGTTTTCTTTCTTTGTGACATCTTTGTCTGGTTTTGGTATCAGGGTGATGATGGCCTCGTAGAATGAGTTTGGGAGTGTTCCTCTCCCTGCTATATTTTGGAAGAGTTTGAGAAGGATTGGTGTTAACTCTTCTCTAAATGTTTGATAGAATTTGCCTGTGAAGCCATCTGGTCCTGGGCTTTTGTTTGTTTGAAGATTTTTAATCACAGTCTCAATTTCAGTGCTTGTGATTGGTCTGTTTATATTTTCTATTTCTTCCTGGTTCAGTCTCAGAAGGTTGTGCTTATCTTAGAATTTGTCCATTTCTTGCAGGTTGTCCATTTTATTGGCATAGAGTTGCTTGTTGTAATCTCTCATGATCCTTTGTATTTCTGCACTGTCAGTTGTTACTTCCCCTTTTTCATTTCTAATTCTACTGATTTGAGCCTTCTCCCTTTTTTTATTGATGAGTCTGGCTAATGGTTTATCAATTTTGCTTATCTTCTCAAAGAACCAGCTTTTAGTTTTATGATCTTTGCTATCGTTTTCTTCATTTCTTTTTCATTTATTTCTGATCTGATCTTTATGATTTCTTTCCTTCTGCTAACTTTGGGTTGTTTTTTTTTTATTCTTTCTCTAATTGCTTTAGGTGTAAGGTTAGGTTGTTTACTTGTGATGTTCCTTATTTCTTCAGGTAAGATTTTATTGCTATAAGCTTCCATCTTAGAACTGCTTTTGTTGCATCCCATATGTTTTAGGTTGTCGTGTTTTCATTGTCATTTGTTTCTATGTATTTTTTTATTTCTCTTTGATTGCTTCAGTGATCTCTTGTTTATTTAGTAGTGTAATGTTTAGCCACAATGTTTTTGTATTTTTTACAGATTTTTTCCTGTAATTGATATCTAGTCTCATAGTGTTGTGGCCGGAAGAGATACTTGATGCAATTTCAATTTTCTTAAATTTACCAAGGCTTGTTTTGTGACCCAAGATATAATCTATCCTGGAGAATATTCCATGAGCACTTGAGGAGAAAGCGTATTCTGTTGTTTTCGGATGGAATGTCCTATAAATATCAATTAAGTCCATCTTGTTTAATGTATCATTTAGAGCTTGTGTTTCCTTATTTATTTTCATTTTGGATGATTTGTCCATTGGTGAAAGTGGGGTGTTAAAGTTCCCTACTATGATTGTGTTACTGTCAATATCTCTACTCTCAATATCCCCTTTTATGGCTGTTAGCATTTGCCTTATGTATTGAGGTGCTTCTGTTAGGTGCATAAAGATTTACAATTGTTATATCTTCTTCTTGGATTGATCCCTTGATCATTATGTAGTGTCCTTCTTTGTCTCTTGTGTTAGTCTTTATTTTAAAGTCTATTTTGTCTAATATGAGAATTGCTGCTCCAGCTTTCTTTTGATTTCATTTTGCACGGAATATCTTGTTCCATCCCCTCACTTTCAGTCTGTATGTGTCCCTAAGTCTGAAGTGGGTCCTTGTAGACAGCATATATATGGGTCTTGTTTTTGTATCCATTCAGCCATTCTATGTCTTTTGGTTGGAGCATTTAATCCTTTTCCATTTGATGTAGTTATCGATATGTATGTTCCTATTACCATTTTCATAATTGTTTTGGGTTTCTTATTGTAGGTGTTTTCCTTCTCTTGTGTTTCCTACCTAGGGAAGTTCCTTTAGCACTTGTTGTAAAGCTGGTTTTGTGGTACTGAATTCTCTTAGCTTTTGCTTGTCTTTAAAGGTTTTAATTTCTCCGTCGAATCTGAATGAGATCCTTGCTGGGTAGAGTAATCTTGGTTGTAGGTTTTTCCTTTTCATCACTTTAAATATGTCCCATCACTCCCTTCTGGCTTGCAGAGTTTCTTCTGAAAGATCAGCTGTTAACCTTGTGGGGATTCCCTTGTGTGGTATTTGTTGTTTTTCCCTTGCTGCTTTTAATATTTTTTCTTTGTATTTAATTTTTGATAGTTTGATTAGGCATGTTTCTCCTTGGGTATATCCTGTATGGAACTCTCTGCACTTCCTGGACTTGATTAACTATTTCCTTTCCCATATTAGGGAAGTTTTCAACTATAATCTCTTCAAATATTTTCTCAGTCCCTTTCTATTTCTCTTGTTCTTCTGGGACCCCTATAATTCGAATGTTGGTGTGTTTAATGTTGTCCCAGAGGTCTCTGAGACTGTCCTCAATTCTTTTCATTCTTTTTTCTTTTTCTGCTCTGCGGTAGTTATTTCCACTCTTTTATCTTCCAGGTCACTTATCTGTTCTTCTGCCTTGATTATTCTGCTATTGATCCCTTCTAGAGAATTTTTAATTTCATTTATTGTGTTGTTCATCATTGTTTGCTTGCTCTTTAGTTCTTCTAGGTCCTTGTTAAATGTTTCTTGTATTTTCTCCATTCTGTTTCCAAGATTTTGGATCATCTTTACTATCATTTTTCTGAATTCTTTTTCACATAGACTGCCTATTTCTTCTTCATTTTTTTGGTCTGGTGGGTTTTTACCTTGCTCCTTCATCTGCTGTGTGTTTCTCTGTCTTCTCATTTTGTTTAACTTACTGTGTTTTGGGTCTCCTTTTCACAGGCTGCAGGTTCTTAGTTCCCCTTGTTTTTAATCTA